>NW_026622841.1:9332500-10582500 GCF_023065955.2 Ursus arctos
AACACCAGGGAGGTGTGGGCACAGAGGAAAGGCTCTGTGAGGACATAGTGATAAGGTGGCTGTCCGCAAGGCAGGGACAGAAGACTTGGGAGAAACCAGTCCTGCTGATACCTGGATCTTAGACTTCCAGCCACCATAACTGTGAGAAATGAATTTTGTTGTATAAGACACCAATTCTGTTGTATTTTGTTATGAAAGCCCTTGCAACTGATATTATAATTCATGTGTTAAATTGTATAGAAACAATCTATCTGCCTTACATGTAATAGAATGATTGATTTTCTTCAAATTTTAAGGTTTTTTTCTCATTTTGATTTTCTCATTTGTCTCTAAGCTCATGAAGTTTAAAATGACGTAATATGCCCATCCCTAGTCTGCTGCAAAATGAGCATGTATCACTCTCTGACGCCAGTCATAGAAATACTTTTGTCAAAATGTCAATTATGTACATATTAAGCACTTTTGGGGAAGGAAAAATCTTGAATGCTAATTGAACAAAATCACCAAGAGAAATTATTTAGGCAATGTTTTTCCTGCCTTGGCTCCCCAAGAAGTACCTTAAAATTCTTGTTTTAAAAAAAAACAACAGCCTGCAATATTCCCATAAATGTAGCCTTTGCTATTGCCAAATGCTTCAGCATTAACTCTAGGCCGACTATGCCAGATAGACCCTTGAAAATATCACAACTATATGGTTTAGCAGGGTAAGTACAATAAGGAGTTGGGGGAGGTTCAATTTATTAGACGTACGTTAATATTATACAGTAACGGTGTCTATGTGCACAACAAAGAGGCTTCTGGGCACATTTAGTATGTGCTCCATGTTCCGATTTTTGTTTTGTTTTGTTTTGTGTTTTACAGTCGCAGGATATGGGCTCAAACACTGAATGAAGTACGGCAACCACGTTTGCTGCATGCACAGCTTTAGTCCACGATAATCGAAGCTAGGCTTACAGCATGCTTCTCAATTATCTTATGCACTCTTTTCCCTCCAAATGCCAATGATTCCATAAAAATACAAGGGTGAGGGCTCCAAAATAGGACACACACACACACACACACACACACACACAAGTATTGCTATCTTCTGCGTATTAGGTTATACAAAGATTATTCCAAGAAATCAGACATTTCACCTTTTAAGAGAGTGTGGTTAGAAATGTGAATAAAATACAAATTATTTCAATTCATTATAAAAGAATGAGAATAGAGAATATCATAGATGAATATTAGAGTAGATGACCATGTTATATATGGTAAGATGGTTTTGTTTTTTAACTTTTACTACAAAAAGAGCTGTTAGTGTGGTAGTGCGTGGGAGACAAATACCATTCATTTGTATGGATTTTTATACTAAAAAGATGGAAAATAACGACATGTAATTTATTCCTATTTGCACAAAGCTGGATAGCCTAAAGGCCAAAAGACATGTTAGGAAGAACAAGGTGTCAGAAATTTTAAAAATGTGAATTCTTTTTTAAAATAGTGATGCCATAATTAAACCATTTTCCAGGAGAAAGTGTTTATTTCTAAAGTTAATCTTGATACAAGGATAAAGATTCTACCCTGGAATTTTTAGACTTCAAAGGATGAAATTACCTTTAAATCTTATTTATAAGCCATGAGAGGACCTAGTGAAGAATTTTACCATTATCATAATCTGTTGGTACCTAAGAAAAAACAAGAAAGTGCCAGGAGACACTACCAGTAATAAGGCACTAAAGGCCTCTGCTATGATTAAATTTAGCTATTCCTGCGTCTTGGAAAACAGAAGTGTTTCTCCCTATTAATTTTAACAACAAGAAAGAACATTCCATGACATATTCGTCACATTCTGAAGTGAAAATAGATCCACACCATTGCTTTATACACTTGCCAGGACCCAGCCTTGACAGGTTTGACTGCTGGTGCCTTGTTAGCACAGTGCACCTGGCTATGTTGGATCACAAACAGAAACACAGCCTCCGTTTCTCAGTAGGGTGCTTCACTGCTTGGCAATTAACCGACTGAATCCGGCAGAGCTAATAGACCAAATTATTGTTCATTGTTTTCTGCTGCTTTATTAATCACTGCTCATCAAATCTGACTAAGATCCAGCCCTCTGGTTTGTTAGTATTGATTTCATTTGTGTGAAAGGACCAGTCCAAGCTAAATGTTCTTAGTGATGGGAAGAGAAGAGGAACTTCCTCTTGGCTTTCTGGAACTTTTCCTGTGTCAAATTAGAAGGCCAGTTTTTTGGCCCTAAGATATAAACAGAGTGTCAAGGAACAGATTCATAAAAAATTAAGCTACAAAAACAAGCCATTTTTTACTGGGAGAGTTGTCAAGATATACCTAGTGTTATGACCACCTGTTGTGTCTCTCCGTGCCTCTGGTATACCATAGTAATGCATAATAAATTTACATAAAGCAAACATATGCAGAATTCTCTGGATTTTGACTGCAGAGAACAATTCTTCAATCTGACAATACACTGTGGCATTTTACAGAATTTCTGCTCCTTGACTCGGATGTATACGAAGTGCTTATCCATTAAACATGTGTCTTGAGAGTTTAGCTTCAAACTATTCCTGCCCTCGAGTAGATCATAATCTGGTGGGGAAAATAAGCATGTATACACATATTTATTACGATGCTGATAAAGAATATAGAAAAGGGAAGATTAGAAAGGAAATGAGGACACGAGACAGGTGCAAAAGGCTCAAAGTCCTCTGTGAGTCTCAGGCTCTTCTGAGGTCACAGATCACAAGTGACTACCTTGGATTTGACGACGCACAAAGAGAGGTAGAAATGGGGAAATACATGCAACTCTGCCTAGTTTTTTAGACTAAAAACTACAGAATCAGGTAAGACAGTTCATTCATCCAATGGATCAAAAGTATTTAATCGAGGGTCAATTTTCTGCTAGAAACTACAGTTTTGCAATGTGGTGTACCTTATAAGGATTGGAAAGAGAGAATGGTTTGAGACTCCAACATCTACCATTTGCTCAGGGAAGGGCTGTGGCTGTGCTGTCACATTGCTAAACCTTTCTCTGCATCCTTTCTTTTGTTCAGACATGTACTCCGCCTTCATGTCACACTCAGCATCGTACTTCATAGTCTCTACCTTCTTCTTGTGCCTCCTACTTTACTGAAAATCATAAAATAATAGCGTTCTTAAAAAGAGCCTTGGAGAGAACTCTCTTCGTTTTTACATTTTATTTTTTAAGTTTTAAGTTTTTGATAGACAAAAAACCTGCACATATTTAATGCATTTGATTTGAACTTGGACATAGGCATAGACCAGTGATATCAAAACCACAGTTAAGGTCATAAACATATCCATCATCTCTAGAAGTTTCCTTGGGTCCCGTGTGTGTGTGTGTGTGTGTGGTGAGAATACTTAACATGAGATCTACCCTCCTATATTTTTAAGTGCACAACACAGTATTGTGAACTATAGGCACAATGCTGTGCAGATTATTCAGCCTTAATAAAGAAGGAAATCCTATGATTTGTGACAACATGGGTGACCCTGGAGGACATTATGCTAAGTGATATAAGCCAGTCTCAGAACAGACACTGCATAATTCCACTTATATGAGGAATCCAAAATTATCAAACACACAGAAGCAGAAACTAGACAGGTATTGTTAGCAGTTTACAGTTATACAAGATTCCTTTGATCTACTTCAATTATTTTAGTTTTCTTTAATATACACTGAAATGAGATTTGATGATACTCAGAAGAATTTCCTGATGAAATATCTAAATAAAAAATGGATTAGAAAGCAACTACTTACTTTTAAAAAAGCATATTTACTCAAATGGTAAATGTCATTGAAAGTGAGAGAATTCTAATACCATTTTATTATTTTTTATTTTTTTCTAATATCATTTTAATTAAAATCATAAAGAAAATAAGGATGGCAGGGATTAAACAAATACAAATACTCAAAACAATTATAATATTTAGGAAAAACAACTGCAAAATTTCAAAGAGTAGGTGAATCTATTTTGCTGATGTGCTTATACAGAGAGCACAACTGAAAAAAAAAGATTTTTTTAAAAAACCCAATAAGATTTGATAAAATAACTTGGTGAGAAAACTGAATACAAAATAATTATTTTAAAAATCAATTTTCTCAACATTAATAATAGTAATGACAACAACAATAACAAGTAACATTCAATTCACAATAAGAAATAAAAATATAAGAGTAAATATGGGATTTTATCTCAGACATATACATTGAAATACTAATGTGTTACAGACGATGATTCTATATCATAAAAACAACAAAGTCTTAGATGTAAATGTAAGAAACCGATACTAAAATCAAGGGTTGAGAAGATCTCTTTAACTGAGGTTACATTAAATTGTTTCATATAACAAAAGTGGCTATAAAAAGGTAATAGACAAATAGCTGACTTTGGAGAAAATAATTGATGGTTACGATCTTTAATGCATAGAGAGCTCCAGAAAACACAAAACGTGTAAATAATGTTAATAAAAAATTCAAAATCGCAAAGAAATTACAAGTAAATATGTGGAAAATGATCATAATGGTTAATATTCAATGAATGCAAAATGAATGGCCATAAGTGCCATCACTTTCCCCCAAAAAGATTAACAAAATTAGGTGCAATAATGTGTCAATGTTTCAGGGAAATTTTAGTTTTTCACTGCTGAAGAAAACCTGAAATAGAGTTTTTACAGGAAACAATCTGTAAGTTACCTTAATCTTAAATATATATTCACCATTTGATTTGCAAATTTCACTTTTCACTTTAAAATAAAAATGTCAATATGGCAAAAGACTTTTCTAAAGTCTGGAATAAACTGCAAAGAAGATTAATTATTATAAACCTATATTAAGCTACCTGAAAGTGAATTTTATCTCCAAAGTTGTTTTGTAGGGATTTCTATGATGTACAATGGAGTATTAAATTATAATAATGTGATCTATTTTTTAAAACAATGAAAACAATCATATATATGTTTTCACATGTTTTTATCTTATCATGGAGAAAAAGACAAAAGAATTTTTTTTATTTAATTTATTTATTCGAGAGAGAGAGAGAGAGTGCAAGCAGTGGAGAGGGGCAGAGAGAGAGGGAGAAAAGACTCCTCTCTGAGCAGGGAGCCCGACATGGGGCTCGACCCTAGGACCCTGAGATCATGACCTGAGCTGAAGGCAGACACTTAATGACTGAACCACCCAGGTACCCCAACAATTTTTAATAAAATCCTAAAATAATGGTGAGAGATTTATGCAAGAGGAAAGAGAAGAAAAGGGAGAGAATAAGAAATGATCATAAATAAAAAGGATGCTTTATCTCCTTCTTATTATCTTGATGTGGAATGCTGTCAGCCAACTTGAAAAGTAGAAAATGCCAAGAGAACAAGCGATCTGGTACCCTGATACCACACTATGTATATACCACCACCACCTGCTGCCAATGTCCAATGTGTTTGTTATGTGAGGAAAAAATGACATCGCCCCCTGTTTAAATATTCCTAGTTGATACGCATCCTAAGTTAAATTACTAGAATCACTAATGAGATTTAAATATAAACTTATAGCAAATATTGACTTTCAATTTTCCTTTCTAGTAATGTCCTTACATGGTTTTGGTATCAGTGTCATGCTGGTCTGACAAAACTAGTTGGACATTGTACAATTTTTGTTTTTTAATTCTCTGGAAGAGTTTCTTTTTTTTTTTTTTTAAAGATTTTATTTATTTATTTGACAGAGATAGAGACAGCCAGCGAGAGAGGGAACACAAGCAGGGGGAGTGGGAGAGGAAGAAGCAGGCTCATAGCGGAGGAGCCTGATGTGGGACTCGATCCCACAACGCTGGGATCACGCCCTGAGCCGAAAGCAGAGGCTTAACCGCTGTGCCACCCAGGCGCCCCATCTGGAAGAGTTTCTAAGATGCATACTCTTTCTTCTTCCAGTGTTTGGAGAAATTGAGAAATCCTTTGGGCTTTGGATTTTCACATGAAAGTTTATTGAATATGGATTCAATTTCTAGACTATGTGTCATAATTATGTCAGTTGAATCAATTCTTGAGTTAAATTGGGTATTATATTTTTCAGGGAATTTTTCAACTTCAAACTTTTAAAAATTTTTGGTATCAAGTTATCAGATTGTTCTCTTTTTACCTTTTATTGTGTCTAGGATTACTACTAATGACTATTTTTTAATTCATGATGCTTGTGATTTCTACTTTCCTCCATTTATTTATTTCTCAGTCTTGATATTGTACTATGAACTTTATTAATCTTGTGAAATTTTCTTAATTTGACTTTGCTGTTGCTCTGTTGGTTATTGCTTTCTATTTCATTAATTCCTGTGTTGGATTTAACTTGGTCTTCCTTTTCTGCCTTCTCAAGATTGTTGCTTGGTCTTTGATTGGAAGACTTTCTTTCCCTTCCACGGCATGTATTTGAGACTATAGATTTTCTTCGCAGGACTAAAGCTGCACATTTTAGTAAGTTATCAGATAGCACAGCATGTACAAATTTGATTCACTGGAATTTGTTGAGAGTGACAAATTTCCGATATTCGTAAATCCTCTATTTTGGCTGCTTCTATCAATTTATGAGATACACGTGAAAAATATCCCAACAGTGAGTATGGTTTGGCTATTGCTCCTTTCAGTCTGTCAAATTCTAGTTTAATATACTTTAGGGCTCTGTCATTAGCTGCATTCACATGTAGAATATCTTTGGGCTAATTTTTGGGGGGGCTGCTCTATTTCTGGTTCATCGTTACTGTAAATGCACAGTCTTTCAAGGATCCAGCTTTTAGTTCTAGCACGTTTCATAGGTTTCTCTCTTCTTCACTGGGTCCTAAAGTCAACCGTTGACACTACAGAACCAGGAGATTGCCAAATACTCAGTGGAGCTTTGTGAGCCTTCCCTCTACAGTTTTTGGATAAATGAGATTTTTCAAACATTGCTCTCCCATACCTGGTCCTTCCTTCCTCTCCAGATCTTAACCCCTTGTATCATCACTGCTTTCCAAGTCCAATGATTTTCTCATAATATTTTGTTTGGCTTATCTAGTTTCTTCCATTAGGAGGGCTGATTTCAATCACAGTAAGGTATTCTCATAGTATGTGTCTGTCAGAGGTTGATTTTAAGACTGTTTCCAGATTAAAATGAGAAGTTGTCTTTTCTAAAGTCTGGAAAAATAATTTAACATAAAACTTTTCTTTTTAGATCCCCCAAAGGGTCCGGGACATTAAAATTCACTGTGTTGTACAAAAACAAACAAAAACCCCAATAAACAAAAAAACTATTCTTTTCTTTTTAGAAACTCAGATTTTCTTCTGCTTTATTTTAAAGGAAACTTGGCATTTGCTATATAAGAGTTTCTTCCAGTTATTTGCATGCCTTGTTTAAAATACTCAGCCAGGGGAAAGTGAAAATTTACTACATTATACAAGCCTGCTTCAAATTTTTCTTTATCATAAAGTCTGAGTTTTTGAAAGAGTTTATAAGAATTGCTGTAACAGAGGCATTCAGTCAACAGGAGATGAGATCATGGTTTAAATGAACTCATCTTCTCCTGACACATAGGTTTGGAATACTTATCTGAGCATGATCTTTCATGGTAACGCCTTTATTACAGCTGGACAGAAACTGTATTTTCCCCCAAAACCTGTTGCCTCACATTCTTCTCAGCAACTGAAAACAGCATATGTTAAAGCAATGAGGCATGAGCACCTCTGGGCTTTCATATGCCGGCATAAAGAGAAGGAATGTTCACGTCCAAAATAAAGAAACATTAAAAATCCAGATACTTTGGGATAATATTCCTCACTACTTCATGGTTTTGAGTTGTCATTTGATGTTGTTTACGGAACTCAGACTTGAATAATAAGTGTGACTATTTCCTGCATTTTTGCAAGAAAAACACATGCCCAACTTTGTTAGAAGCATTTGCTTTTTTATTTACACATTCACTTTATTCTACATATAATTTGAGTACCAAGCATGTGCTAGCATGCCATTACCAGATACGGAAACTGTGCAGCATTTGGTTTAAAAAACTAAGCATTTATAGATTCAACTTCTAAAATAAATGATCACTTTACTTCAAATTACTTTTTAAAGTACCTTAGACAGTTATATTTACATTGCTTATCACATATTTGTCACATAAACATTATGTGTTTATGGTAAATGCGTATCAGAATACAAATTTCTAGAGGCAAAAACTTGAGAACAAATTTAATATACGTATGTGTGTGTATATATGTGTGTGTGTGTGTGTGTGTGTGTGTGTATGACACTATGTCCTGCAGATTTCTCGGAAGTGGGTAATTCCTTTAGTGATAAATCAAAGGTATCAATAAACTTTAGATAAAAAGAATTATGGCAGCTATATTTTAAGATGCTACTTAAATAATGTGATTAAATAAATGTCATTTAAATAATAAGATTAAATAAAAACATTATAGATAACACCATACATTAGTCATCAGAAAATTGACACATTTATTTGTCCCAGCTGGAAAAAAAAAAAAACAAACTGGTCCACAAGTGTAGATTCATTCTCATTCATAGAGTTGAGATACACAAAAAATAAAGGAAGCACAATAATCCTCAGAGAAGTTTTTTAAGATACAGGAAAAACTTTTTACCAAGTATGCTTGGAATAATAAGCAGTTTTGACAGGTTGCCATCCTTCATTAATTAACAAAATAGTCTCAACCCAATTCCTGGAGCCTATCGATCAATCATTTAATTTCATACGAGCGAGGCAGACTAATTCAAGAATCTGCTCCGTGTGCATGAACATCAGCAATAGAGAATTAAAGCTAGAATATTTTAACCCAAATATTTTAGTTATTTGCCTTGGGAAAAAAAAAAGATAGGATTTAGACTCTTACTCAAAAATGAAATGAATAGAGCATGGAAATATATTTTTAAGCAGTGATCAAACAAGACCAGATTCCTTAGAGTCAGAGATGTATTTAGAAGTCTCTCTGTAGTTATTATTTCAGGAACGGTTCTCAATGTGCGTGTGTGTATGTGGGTGTTAATATTTAATGCTGCTTGTGCAGCTTTCTCTTTTTATATATACTCTCTTCCCTGGTTATTTTCTCCTTGTTTCAATATCCATATCTGTTATCTTCTGTTGATTATTTATACAAATAAGTCATTCACAGTGTATAAAATTACATACTTGGAAATCACAATTTAAATAAAAGAAAAACATGAAGTTTTTTCTATATAAATTACATGAAAGTAATTGCCTTTCCTTTTTTTTTTTTTTTTTTTTTGCTAACCACATTATAGGATGATTTGTTTAAATTTGACATTTGCTTTGGATAATATCAGTGGCAATATACACACTTATACAATTAAATAGAATATATGTACATTATTCTACACCTTAAAATGTTTATAGGTTTTTATAGCTATAATTGTTATTATTTTATATTATTGTGTACTTCAGAGGAGCTGTGTGTGTTCTTTTTTGTATTTAAGAAACTGAACAATATTAAAAGATTGTTCACAAAACTTTTTTTTTCTTTAGCTTTGGCTTTAGAAGAATATATACCTCTTTACTAAAAATAACAGGAGTTTATTTCCTTATGATGAAGGAAATCTGTGTTGGCAAAGCTGAATGTTTCATAATTAATTTTTCAACTTGCCCTATCCACTTAAACATCATTAACACATTTAATAAGATTGCATTCGAGATGCTAAGATAATCCATAAACCTGGTGGCAATTTTCAAGTTAATACCTGGCAATGTACAATTTTTTTACTTCAAATATGAGTCATTAATATGATTACTGAACCACTGATGAATTACACACTATTTTGGTGATTCAGTCATGTTTACGCTTAATGACAAATCTCAATTTCTGATGGTGGCGTCCTACATTTTTCTTCCCGTCCACAGTTTCTTAAGAAAAAAACCAGACCTTATAAAACTATGGCAATGAAAGTCCAACTACTGAAGCAATTTTTAAATATGTACAGGTTCCCTTGATGAATTTTATGTGTACAGTTTGTAGTCATTTGGGGGGAAGTGGGGAATTTATTTATTTTTAGGTGTATTTAGATGTACAAGCATTACTTCCCAATATCTGTTATTGAGAATCTGTATATCAATCCCTTCTATTTTAGTTAACTGTTTACTCTTAAAATTCTTATTTCTCTAAGGTTTACACTGTAAAGGCCAGCCTGTAGGACTTCTGTGATTTCAGGCTGACACCCCCGAACTTTTCATCCTTACAGTATCTACTTTCCCTGACACATCCTTTGCTTTTGACATTCCACGTCACTTTTGATTTTTTAAGCACGCTTTATTTTTTTTATAATATTGCTGTTGCTTTGCTCATGTTTCCTTCCCAATAGTTAAAAATGTCCTCTATCATCTTAAACTATGGTTCCAATACAGATAATAAAACACCCATCACACTGCATGTATTCTTTTTTTTTTAAAAGATTTTATTTATTTATTCGACAAAGACAGAGACAGCCAGCGAGAGAGGGAACACAAGCAGGGGGAGTGGGAGAGGAAGAAGCAGGCTCATAGCAGAGGAGCCTGATGTGGGGCTCGATCCCAGAACGCCGGGATCACGCCCTGAGCCGAAGGCAGATGCTTAACCACTGTGCCACCCAGGCGCCCCCACACTGCATATATTCTTATATTTGTATGTCTAACGAACTCCCTGAAGAGGTGAGACAATGTTATATATAATAATATGGTTAGGTTATACAGCATAATAAAGATAGAGAAAATGTCTTATCCATATGCATGTACACATTTATATGTATATACCCAGGGTTTATCAATATAGTATTCCCTCAGCAATACTAAATCCAACACTCCCAGAAAGTCAGTCAGATAACATCTTTTCTAAACCAAAGTTGTATCTATTTCATTTCAATATTTTCAGGTATAATATGCGATCTTTATAGCATGGCTGCTTACACTTGAAAATGTTACCTCCCTTAGTGTATGATGGCAACTTTTTCACTGTCAGAAATATACAAGACAGCAAAGACTTATACAAAAGGTACCTTTTGTTTTTGAGTATTCCTGTGTAAGTTTACAAATTACCCTTTTATTTTTTTCCAGTTTTATTGAAATATAATTGACATACAACATATGCAAGTTTAATGTGCACAATGTGATTTGATACACATGTACATTGAGAAATGATCTAGTGTGTAGCATGGTGAATATAGAAAACAAATACTGTATTAGACACTTGAAGTTGCTAGAGAGTAGATCTTAAATGTTATTACCACACACACAAAATGAAAATAATATGAAGTGGTGAAGGTATTAACTAACCCGACCGTAGTAACCCTAGTACTTACCATAATACTATTTTCCTTATGCTTTTTGGGGGAATGCACCAGCCCTGCCCACTGAAATGAGAAGCTGATGGAAATACTCACGTTCATCTTCAACATAAACTTTTTTTTTATTTTGTCAAATATGTATGTCTTGATTTCAAAATAATAGCTCTATCAATTTCCTCTGAAAACATTGGAAATGTATTCAATTTTTATTACATGTAAATGTCTTGCAAATATTTATCATCCATAATGGCATTTTTTCTCTAACCCAAATGTCCTCAGTTTCTTCTCTTACATTCTTTTTTATATAATAATTTTGAATCTTCCCACATGATGATTATTCTCTGGATTTGGTGTTGAGTCTCTAAGTACCTCTTAAAATGCAGTTTTCTGAACAAACAAAAATAGAACCCTTGAGTTTTAGTTTGAAGTGGTCTAGAACTTCTGCCTCTCCAGCGACTGTAATCTATCCTCTGCCCTGTGCCACTTCACTAAAAGTGTTTCTGTTTTCATCTTTAGTGTCCCCATCTAACACAAAATCTAATGGATTTTTTTCCAGAGCAACAAGGATTATGTTACTTCACTTTCCTGAGGCAATGACAAGGTTAGTTACCCTTACATTTTTGCTTCCCTATCATTCTGATAATGACACGCTCTTGGTCTTCCTGCCGTTATAATTTCTTTGCGTTTTTCTTCGCATGCTCCTGTTTCATTTTTTGCCCTCTCTTTAATGGTGCTCTTCCAAGTTTCATTCTATCTTGTCTTTGGTTATTTATCTGCATACTCTTATACACTATTTCTTAAAGGAAATTCAACCACTTAAATGGCTTCACTTCATATACCGGTCCTAGGCTGGTCCTTCAGAACCCTATTTTCAACTATTTATCAACTATTTCCTACTGATTCTTCAAAGAATGTTAAATCATATATAATTTTCCCCTGAATGATTGTAATTTATTCTGAAACAGAAAATGTGTGCAGCCTTGGGGCAGAAAGGAATCTGTGCTCTTTTTTATTCAGAAATGTAAAGGTCAAGAGAAGTAAGATTTTCCCCAGATACAGCATGTGAACAAATGTGAATCCCTTTAAATATAAACTAGCATAATGTATCCAGGGTGACTCTTCCATATGGGAAATCTGTCAGACTAAAGAAAGAGAAGACCTGTCACTGTAGGAGACTGGGTCTGTGGTGGATACGTCTTTTGTGGTACAGGAGTGAGAACTATCAAAAATTGACTGAACAGCCTTCCAATCCTGGGTGGTCTCTGCTTTAGGCATTTCACTTATAATATTTCACTTGCATATTCTTTTTCTGTGATTTTGTTTTTAAGATTTAAATTGTTAAACCATACTGGAAATTTAAATAAAAAAATCTACCTTTTTCTAACACTAATTTCAAAAAATCTATTCTTAACCAACCATTAATATAAACTTTGTAATGTAATAAATTTATATATGTATATATTATAATATATAGATAATGTGTGTATATATTGTATTATATACGAAGTGCCCTCACTTTTATATTCTGTTTAATTGCTCAAATTTCCATCTGATCATGCAATCAAGGATTTATTATTATTACCTTCTCCATTATTTTTTACCAAAATACTTAATAAAATGGGGGTTTTGGGGTGTCTAAGTGGCTCAGTCAGTTAAGTGTCCACCTTCGGCTCGAGTGGTGATCTCAGGGTCCTGGACTCGAGTCCCACTTGGGCTCCCTGCTCAGTGGGGAGTCTGCTTCTCCCTTTCTCCTCTCAGGCTCTCTCTGTCTCTCTCAAATAAATAAAATAAAATGAAATAAAATAGGAGTTTTATTCAGAACAGAGAAATTGGTCACACTTTGCAATTTTAGCAGGCATTAGCTCCTGGAAGTCTGAGCTATCAGACAAAAGATTTGATTTGCTATTGCTTCTGCTATTTACTGCTGTGGTCCTTAACAGTCTAACCCTTTCTAGAAGGAGCAGTGATGCTTGAAACATGGGCTCCCAAATTTAAATCTCCTCTTTTTATTATGTTTTTAAGATTTTATTTCTTTCCTTATTTATTTGAGAGCGAGAGAGTGAAAGCAAGCAGGGCAGGGTGTGGGGAAAGAGGAACAAGCAGACTCCCCCCTGAGTGCAGAGTCCAATGCGGAGCTCAATATCAGGACCCCGAGATCATGACCTGAGCTGAAATGAAGAGTGGGACACTTAACCAACTGAGCCACCCAGGTGCCCCTCCAATCACCTCCTCATAATTTTTCCTAGGCAAACATCAGCCAACAGGGAGCATTCGATCCATATAGTCACAGTGAGGAAACATGGTTAATTTTGGACACATATAAATTAGAATCCTACTAAAAAAAGATCATATAGAAAATATTCCTGTGAAGTATCAGGAATACTTTAGTATTTTTTCACTTTGAAACTCTTGGGGAAATCTAGTCTATCCTTGGCTTTAGAAGCTCTGTTAGATTAGATCCAGGTATGTATCTCCCTTCCTACTCACGCCGATAAACTTCGAACAGAATGGGGTCAAGGTGCTGAGATTAGTACATAGATCACATTGTTAGTGGCAAAGATAACTACCAGCTTTGGTTATAAATAGAAGACAGTAAAGAGAATAAAAGTTTGACTGATATGATTCTGAGACATCACCAATTGAACATTTAAATTTAATTTTGCCCTTCTGAAGATCTCAATAAAATGAGAACAATATGACAAAGAGACATAAATTCATAAAATCAAACCGGATAAATTCTGCATCCCTAACAGTTGAGAGACCCAAGTCAAATATCTGTTCACCAAACTTTTCTTTTTCTTTTTTTCCACTCAAAAGTTTACAATGAAAAGAATACATTTGACATTTATTGATTTGGTCAAATTCACTGCATGTCATTGTGCATATGGGTATGCTCTTATATATACACACACATTTTCCCTAGAGCAAGAAGATTTTTACCCTTCCTACTAGATAAGATTCTGGCAACTGTCTCAAAGGATTAGAAGCTACTCTTGCACAAGGCAGTGGCATTTATGGTGCTGAGACTAAGGAGAGAATGCTGATCACAATTCAATGTTGTGTGTCAATGTACATAAAAAATTTCCTCCTTCATGGCACTAGGTCTATGGGATTAAGAACAGAACTAAGAGCCCATTTCTTTTTTAATGGAAATATTAAATATTATTTTCATTAAAAATAAAATCTAGTCGTCCCTTCTAACATATTTTAAATCTTTTATTCTTTTCCTAATATTCAGGAAAAAAAATATACCCTTGAGAATATAAAACCAAAAGTGTATTTGATATTAAAGCTGATATAATGGTCATCATATTTTTATTTCCTTTTGTTACCAGACTTACACTAGGGTATTATACTCACTAGTTAATGAAGTAATCGATTAATGTAAT
Organism: Ursus arctos; assembly: GCF_023065955.2. Classification (NCBI taxonomy): domain Eukaryota; kingdom Metazoa; phylum Chordata; class Mammalia; order Carnivora; family Ursidae; genus Ursus; species Ursus arctos. The sequence goes on from NW_026622841.1 coordinate 9,347,216, forward strand.
TTCATGCTAGATATTACTTATACATATTGCACTCTTTTAGCAGAGAATTATGTAGTATGTTGTCATGTAACATATTGTAATACTTGATATATTGTATATCACAGATTATAATTATTTTAATTATAGTCATTTCAGTGTTGGCATTTCACATTTTTATATTATGTATATCATCTAATATTATTAACATTCAAGCTCAGGATAGGCAGTAAACTTTTGTGGAATGCAAGGAAATTAAAGCATATAGAATCTAGTTGATATACTCTAGAGGGGGGGAATCTATGAATTTGGATTTACATTTTATTTTCTTTTCTACCTACTCCTGGAAAGCACTTTGCCCCTCTCATATACAAAACCATGAGCTAGTTTGTTTTACTTCAGATGTAACTGTATTTTAATAGAGACCAAATAAAAAATAACCTAATCAGATATTAGGAATATTTTTGAACTGGAAATTGTCAACATTTGTTTTTTTCTGCCGATGCTATTTATAAAATACAATAATAAAATATTTTCTGTATTTGAGGATGTAGTATTCACCTGTAGTTTAAAAATGCTCTGTACATCTGAAGACTTAGGTTCCAGCAAAATAACATTTTTTTTTTTAGTTTCTCTTCATCTTCATTTAAAAGAACATAAGCCAAAAAGTTTAAAAAAGTGAAAAAATTAAACAGCATAAGCCAACGTTAGACATGTCCTTTCTCTGATCTATCTTGAAGGTGGTAGAACATGTTGTACGACTAAGAATTCCTTGGCCGGTAACCTATCAGTCACGGACATGACTCGTAGGGAATAGAGTCCCTCCTCCCCACATTTACTTAAATGTGCTTTGCCCACCACCCTCTCACCTGGGCCCATACAAATAGGGCAGTAGATAGTATGGAATTCATAAACAAACATCTAATGTTGATGAGCCGGTGAATAAAGAACCAGCAATGACCTAACCCAAAGACTAATTCTGCCATAAATTCCGTGGTTTTTTAATGAAGATTGGCTGAATATTTCTGAAAGACTCCCAATGCCCTTTAGAAATGATATATTGTTTAGTAAGTCTGTCTGGTAAACTAATTCACTTGCCAAATATGGCCATATTTAATGCACCGATGTAAATAAACACTTGGCCAGACATTATCTTCATAGACCGTCATAACCACAAGATGAGCTAGGGAGTTCTGTTCCCTCATTTTACAAATGAAGAAATTTGGACAAACGCAACGCAAGTAACTGACAAGTGGTGACACAGGTTTTAGAAGGTCACCCAGTCTGATGCCCTGGCTTTTCTACTATGCTCTTACATTGTCTTCCCACGGTAACCAATTTCATCCATAAGGAAACACGCCACACACAGACTCACGTTTAATCCTAAAGAGTGTACATGCGATGTGGCTTCATCAAAGGTCGATAAAACAAGCCACAAATAGAGTTTCACTGTGTGTTGCAGTTTGTTTTATTGCTCTCATGTCTCAAGCTTGATTGGGCGCCTCTGCCGGTTTAGGGCACCGACATCCTCAATCGAGTTGACTAGCGGCCCTTGTACATACGTCTCCAGGACAGTAGGAGGCCGAAGCCCTAAACAGTAAGTTGAGCCTTCTGAGGACATCGGTGGGGTTTAAATAATTAAAACTAAATCACTAACAAGCATAAAACTATTTCTAGACAAGTCAGAAAAGAACAGTTTTGTAACTATTCTACTTTTCCAGGATCTGAGACAGAAGTGGGGATTCCGCTTTCTTTCATGTGGTCTCTTCCAGAATGTACGAGGAAATTCAGAATTCAGATTTCCAGACAAAGATCAAACTTGCTTTTATTCCTGTGGTGTCAGCTGTATTTCTTTAAATTCCAGAAAACATGTATTTGAAACTGAAACACAGAGCCCAAAATATACCTTCACCGCGTTAGAAGAATGCTCTCTAAAAATAGCAGTTTAAGTTGGTAGCCACGCGCAGGACTGAGCAATTACGGAGCGGGTGCAACGCAGACCAGCAGCGCCGATCACTCCATGACGTCCAAGCGAGCCCAGCTCACTAAGACTTCAGGGCCTGAGATATGCCAATTATGACTCAGATGGGCCAGGTCACATTTTATGTCATCCGTTAGACATAAAATACATATGTCTTGGTATGAGAGATCTATAATAGAGGTTTTATGTTCCATCATATGTTTATAGGCTCTGCCTCACTAATCTTGCCGCTATCCAAGCCTGGCATGCTGATGAATGTCATCTTTCTCCCTGGTTACATTCAATTCAGGTGAATGTGCGCATTAGCTTTAATCAAGATATTCTAAATATATGATGCTTATATAACAGAACGGATATTATACAAATCAACTTTGCGAAGCTATTCAAATTGTAGTAATGTGAGTGTGTGTGTCTGTTTTTAGAACCCTAAGGTTTTCTTAGTAATAACGGGCAGCCCAAAAGGTAGGAAGTTTCATTCAGCTCAGATTTATCATCTCGAATGATAATGGTTTACTTATTTGTAGTTTTACGAAGCCTCCTAGGTATTCAAGATGTACGAGAAAATCTCTCCACAGTAGATCTCAGTTCCCTCTTCCTGACTCTCCTACACAAGAACTGTTCTGAAGGGAAAATACGTCTTCTTATTTTCTATTGTCAGGAATGCTTACAAGTAAATATTAAGGAGTAAAAACTCTGATCGTAAAGTAACTGCAAAGGAATTAGCTCTCAAAGCCTACTTTATCTTAGTTAACCACCCATTTTGCCCTTTAGAGGAATCACTGAAATACCTTATACAGTCCTAGGAGTCTTCGGTCATAAAGGAGAGAATAAATATTTCTTAGTACGGAAATGATACACATATAGCCCATCTCTAGATGAGACTATAAAATATTTAGCCCGGGTACCAACAGAATTATAGGGCTTGAATGATTCCTATATTACATAATTAAAATTTCAAAAAAAAAAAAAAACAAAACACCTGGCCATGTAAAAGTGCACTGTAAAACATTACCAATACATAGTTTCTCAATAACAACCCCCTCAGTCACACTTTGACCTGAGACCCCTGTTCATGACCAAGGTTTTACCTCCAAAGTTTTTACCTTCCAGTTTCCTTGTGGGAAACTATGCCATTTTCACTATAAAACTAAAAGTGTTTGAAAATACATGCTCCTATTGGAGGGCAAACACTGATTTGAGCAGATAAACAGAAAGAATGTGAATTTAATAGAGGGAAATTTTACACTTAATTTCAGCCGTGTGACCAACAAGCAGGTAAATATACAGCACATTAGCACCACCACAGAAGGCTAGTTTTTGGGCTTTCCCAGTTAATTTACCCCCTTTGAAAGGCAGACAGTACTCTATCTGCTCGTATATAGCAGAATCACCTGTGACTGAACATCCTACAGTGAATCTTCTATTCTGTACCTAGCTTCTAGAGCTCAATATTATATTAGCGAGATTTATCCATGTATATTTCAGTACTTTATTTCTTATTTCAGTGAAATATTCAATTATATCTGTAAGTTCAAATTGTATTCTTTTTAAATTTCTTTTCCTTGGCTTTATGTTTGGGTGATGACCTCCAGTACCATGCCAAATAGAAAAGGTGATGGTAATCGTCATAGTTTTCCCAACCGAAGGGAACATAATGATTATTTTAGCATTGATTATAACTCTTAGCTATATTTTGATAGATATTTTATACCAGTTTAATAAAGTTCACTTCCATTTGGCATTAGATGAAAAAAATTAATATAAAAAGTGTTGAATATCAATAAATTCTTTTTCTGCTTTGCTGACATGATCACATATCTTTTCCTATATTCTATTAATTGGTAATTTATATTGAATGGTTTTCTCCATAAAAGCAATATTATGTCCCTGAAACAAACCTAATCAATCATAATAGATTCATTTTATATATGCTGGGTGAATTTTTTCCCTAAGAACTTTTGGTTTAAAAATTTTAGAAATAATGACCTATAGTCTTCTTGTTTCTTTTTTTCCTCTTTATTTCCCAGCTAACTTTACCTGAATTATTTCATTGAATCTGCACAAAAGGAAGATATTGTTCTTACTATTTCTTTACTGTAATTTCCTTGGCAGGTCTCGCTATCAACATTATGCTATATCCCTTATAAAATAAGTGGGAAAATCCTACCGCTTATTCTCTGAAAGTCTGTTTTCAAGTTTGGGATTTTTATTCTTTAAAGTTTTAGAAAAATTCATCAGTGATATCACCTTGACTTAGAGATCTTTCAGGGACAAGCAAAAAATTATTAAATCAACTTATGTAATATATTAAGCTATTCATGTAACATATTTTTCATTTTCATTGAGTTCGGATCTTCTCCCTTTGGTTTGTTTTTCTCTTTGTCCCATTTGTCCTCTTATTCCCATTACTGCTCCTTTAAAAAAACTTTTAAAAAAATTAATCACGTATTTTTTATTATTTCATATTTCTTTCATTATCACCTTAATTATACAGGCTGTGGTAGGCAGAATAATGCCCTCCCTCCAAAATGTTCCTATCCTCAGCCCAGAAACTGTGACTATATGATCTTACATGTCAGAAGAGACCTTAAAAGTGAGGGGTGCCGGATTGGCTCAGTCAGTTAAGTGTCTGACTCTTGGTTTCAGCTCAGGTCTTGATCTCAAGGTCTTGATCTCAGGTTGTGGGATAGAGCCCTTGGTGAGCCCAGCATTGAGCCTGCCTCGGGCTCTGTGCTCAGCATGGGAGTCTGCTTGGGATTCTCTCTGTCCTTCTGCTGACCCTCCCCCAGCTCACCCGCATGGTCTCTTTCTCTAAAATAAATAAATAAATAAAAATCTTTAAAGTTGCGATTAAGACAGCAGATTTTGAGATAGGAAGATTATCTTGAATTCCCTAGGTGGGCCCAATCTAATCATATAAGTTCTTAAAAGCAGGAGAGGGAGGAAGTTAAATGTTTTAGAAGGAAAATGACTAGAGAAGAAGTTGACCCATAGTTGCAGGCCTGGAAGATGGAGGAAGGCAGGCATGAGCCAAGGTTTAGATTTATACCTAAGTATCTTTTTGTTGGGAGTGCTATGGTAAATGGTACTGGTTTTTAATAAATTCTACTTGTTCATTGTTGGTATGTAGGAAGGCAATTTACTTTTGCATATTAACCTTGTGTCTTGCAATGTTACTATAATATTTTATTAGTTCCAAAAGTTTTTTGTTGATATCCTATATAATCATGTCATCTGAAAACAAAGACAATTTTGTATCTTCCTCTCCAACCAGCATACCTTTTATTTCCATTTCTTGCCTTATTGCATTAGCAAGGACTTCCAGAACAATGTTTAAAAGGAGTGATGAGAGGGGATATTAATGGAAAGCTTTGTTTACTGTTTAGTATTATGCCTATGTACTCACGGCTACATATAATTCAGTTGCTTTATTTACAATTAAGGAGGACAGAATAGTAAGCCAAACACTGTCTTTTATAATCACTGAAGTATAAATGAAGTTTTAGAAATATTTTGAGGGCCCCTTTTGAAGAAAAATTGATAGAAGAATAACTGAAGTTTGGATAGTCTTTTGGCTTAAGTCCTTTTAAAATGGTATTACCTAGGATTATAGATCTTAATTATTAATGAGATAATTAAAAAGAGCCAGTTTACCTAAAACTATCACTACTTGTATTAATTTGAAAGGCTCTGTATCTATATTATATGATCATTAATTTGCCAGAGTTTACTTCATACTGTATCTGATATTCCCCCATATTCCTCAGTAGAGAGTACATATTTGATTGCATCATTGTATCTGATAGATACCTCACTATAAAAAGTTCTCAGTTAAAATTTAGTTGAATGATTCTGAGAGCATATACATCTATATATCTAGTAAGGAATTCTTAAGTATTATTTTTGAAATTATAAATAGTGTTGAAAGAGTAAGAAATTGTTATTAATAACCCATATTGAACAGTCTGTTATCCACTGTTGAGTAGAATTATTAGCAATTTCAAAAGGTAAAAGTGGCTTTGATCATCTTAATATTGCAAAATGTGTCTATAAAATGTGTACAACACGACACAATTATGAAACAAGAGTAACAAAGCATGACATACTTATGAAATTGGGGCCTTTTGAGATATTACCACAAGTTTTAAGAAGATAGAGTAAATATTGGGGCACCTGGGTAGCTTAGTCGGTTAAGCGTCCACCTTCAGCTCAGGTCATGACCCTAGGGTCCTGGGATCAAGTCCTGCATCCTGCTCCCCACCCCAGCATCTTGCTCAGCGGGGAGCCTGCTTCTCCCTCTGCCCCTGCTACTCCCCCTTCTTTTGTTCTCTCTCTCCCTCACTCTTTCTCAAATAAATAAATAACCTTAGAAAAAGAAGATAGAGTAAAAATTAAATGCAAAATAAAATATACAAACAAGCACTCATCGATTTTAGGAACAAGTAAACGGAGAAAAAGTCACTTATTCTTAATATCAACGTGATTTAAATAGACATCTAAGAGAAGCTTAAGACATGATAACAAATGGGAAATAAACAGCCCTGCAGGGAGATGTTTAATGTTATGTAGAAAATGTTTTGATATGCAAGACTCTACTGAGTGAGGGATGTCCTTTTGAAGGGCAGGCTCAATATGAGAGATTTTCTCCTTAAGGAAAGGAGTCAATAGAAAGCTCTGGACAGTCCTGCAGTGCAAACAGAATGCAGAGATAGTGGGCTTCATACAGGGGGAGTGCTTCGAGTCAGAAAGTCACAAGACTGGGCAAACCTAGCCATAGAGATTTCCTGATTTTCAGTGATAGACAGCGAGCATCTAGCTGAGAACCTTGAAGAAATAATTACCCTGCTAAAAAGAACTGAGAATGTCCTGGGATGAATAATAATGACTGATTCAATCCATAAGAAATAAAGTAACAAACCGTCCTCAAAATTTCACAAATTATGGAAAAACAAGAGAAAAAGTTAGAAGCAGAACAAGGCAGAACAGTGGCAATGTCCTTAATCGCAGCTACTTGGGGCCTTTTTTCTCATTAAAACTTAAGAAATAAGAATTGAAAAGTATCCAAATATCATAGACTGCCAGTAATGGGCTGTCACGTGCAAAATTACCTAAATGAAAAGACTGTCTGTTTCATTTCGTAGTTTGAGTTAAATCATCCTCAACTAATCCTTTTGTTGATTTCATCAAGTCCAAACATGGAAATAAGATCTCTGAATGCGACTGTTTCGGATAAGCTGCACTCAAACTGTGAACCAGCGTCCAAGGGGCCAACTCCTTGAGAGATGGAGAAAAAGACAAAACACTTCAGGTGTTCAGGCTTCCCCTGCAATTCAACTAGAGTCGCATGCCTCTGACTGGATTAGTAGTTGAAATCTGAGCAAAAATTTACTTCTTCCAAAACTTCCAAATGAGAAGAATAAGTTGAAAACCAGTGTGACAATTCGTATCCGTATTATGTGAATACGCTCTGAGTCTTGCAGCGAAAGTTTGGGTTTCAGACTGGTCATGCCAGAACATCAGCTAATTTACTGCACTTTTTTATTTTCCAAGGTCTCCATTACTCATTTTGAGATGCCGCATCATAGGCAAACAGAATAGGGGGCGCCTGGGTAGCGCAGTCGTTAAAGCGTCTGCCTTCGGCTCAGGGCGTGATCCTGGCGATCGGGGATCGAGTCCCACATCGGGCTCCTCCGCTGGGAGCCTGCTTCTTCCTCTCCCACTCCCCCTGCTGTGTTCCCTCTCTCACTGGCTGTCTCTCTGTCACATAAATAAATTAAAAAAAAATCTTTAAAAAAAAAAAATAGGCAAACAGAATAAACCAACTTAACTTACACTTATTTTATGGACCTAACATTAGATTGATGTATATAAACACACATTCTATAATTTTTGCTATAAGTTATATATGATTCCAAACTCTCATTAGGTCAATTTCCCTTACTCTTATGGACAGCATATATATGCACCATTGGTTGTGATCTTTATTTCTTACGTCAACTGGCAGGAGAATCCTACCAGGCAGCTACTGAAATTGACAAAAATGCTTTTTTTTTTACACATATCTACAATTTTATTTCAAAATAATGTGATATGTAAGTTTTTTAATGTGCCATCTTTGTGTAAAAGTGATAGAAATTTAGATTAAAATCACTTTTAATTAACATACAATTAGCCCATTTTAAGTGTACAATTTGTTAAATTATATATATATATGCACATACATACATATATATATGTATATATCAAATGACAATAGAATTAAAATATAAAAAAAGACCCATTTGTAGTTTTGTACACCACCATTCCCCCATCCACAGCCCAGGGTAACTATTGATCTGATTTCCATCACTCTAGCCATTGGCTTTTCCTGAAATGTGTATATGTATATATATATATATATATATATATGCTGTATATGACATGCTATACATATACATATGTATATGTATAGCATGTCATCTTTTGTGTCTGACTTCTCTTCCTTGTTGTTGCAGGTATCTGTGATTCATTCTGTTTTATTGCTGGGTAGCATTCCGTCATATGGAAATGCCATAGTTTGTTTATCCACTGGTATAATAGACATTTGGACTATTTCCAGTTTTGGCGGTGTTGAATACGCATACTGTGAACATTTGCATGCAAGTTTTTGGGGACATATGCTTTTCATTTCTCTTGAGTAAATACCTAGGAATACAATTACTGGGATGTATGGTAAGCATATGGTAACTCTACAAGAAACTGCCAAATATATTCTAACATGGCTATGCTACTTTGCATCCCCAAGAGCAATCTGTGGTATTTCCATTTGTTTCACAGTCTTGTCTACACTTGGTATTGCCAGGGTATTTAATTTAGCCATTCTGGTGGGTATAAAGTGGTATCTTGGTGAGGGTTTTATTTGCATCCTTGTAATGATTCTTTATGAAAAGCATTGTTTCATGTGCTTAACTGGAATTTGTACATCTTCTTTGATGAAGAATTTGTACAAAGCCTTTTATCCAAGTTTTTCTTTGGTTTTTTTCTTATTATTGAGTTGTAAGAATGCTTCACATTCCAAATGCAAGATATTCATCATATATATTTTGCAAATGTTTTCTCCCAGGTTGTGGTTTACCTTTATATTTTCTTTCCTTTTTTTCCCCAAGATTTTATTTATTTATTTGAGAGTGAGAGCATATGAGTGAACACCAGCAGCGGGGAGGGGCAGAGGGAGAGGGAGAAGCAGACTCCCCACTGAGCAGGAAGCCCGATGCAGGACTCAATCCCAGGACCCTGGGATCATGGCCTGAGCCAGAGCCAGATGTTTAACCAACCAAGCCACCCAGGCACCCTACCTTTATATTTTCTAAATAGAGTCTTTCAAAATATTTTTGTAATTTTCATGGAGTCTAATTTATTAAGTTTTTAGTTTTATATTTTGGTCTTTTCTTTTTAAAGAAATCTTTGCCTCGCTCAAACTCACATATATTTGTTCTATTTAATTGTAGAGTTTTGAAGTTTAAACTTTAAACTACAGGAGATTATATACAACTGTAAAAGCAGTGAATAGAGCGGCTCTAGGTGACACTGTCTGGGATAAATCCTCTCTGGCCACATACATCGCCCTGCAGTGTCCATCTGGTAAATGGTTCTGCTTTCTAGATCTCCGTGCTCGCATTTGTGAAATGGAGATGATACTAACCTAGCACTGAAAACGTGTAATTATTTTTATGATTATATAATGTTGTGCAATAAACTTGGCATGATGACTGAGTCATACTTTAGCACATTAACGCTATCACCTGTTATTATTTTTTCGTTATTAGTATTAATTCCTTAATACTAAAAATGATTTTTAAAAAAGTGCTTTGCGGGGGGCACCTGGCTGGCTTGATCAGTAGAACATGCAACGATTCTTGATCTCAGGCTTGTAAATTCAAGCCCCAAGTTGGGTGGAGAGATTATTTAAAAATAAAATTTAAAAAAAAAAAAGGTGTCTGCTGGACACAGAGAAAGAAGGAATTAACACTTCACCAAACATGTTACAGTGTCCATCAATATCATCAACCCCCCAAAAGTAAACAAACATAAATCCTTATTACACAACAATTGAGGTAGAGAAGGTATTTTTCAAAGAAATATAGTATGTTTCAGCATTTGGTCTATTCAACTACATCTGATATCTTCTAATTGATAGATTGATGGTTATTTATCTGTTAGAAACACAGATGTTACTATGGGTCACATGTATGTTAACAAAAGACTAGAAACTTCTAGTGTATGATACTAAAGAACACCCAATAGACGCTAGGTTCTCTTCTAAACACTTCACATGCTTAGTGATTTAATCCTCACAAGAATCCTATGAGGTAGACAGACATTATTATCCACAGTTTGCTAAAGGGGCAAATGGTGCAGAGAGATTATCTAAATGGACCAGGGATTCTTTCATGTGAAACTGGTAGGTGAGTTCAAGAGGTAGAGCCCAGAGCCCACGTTCTTAATAGCTACATCATGCCAACTAACAAATGCCACGACAAGGCACGGATCCTGGGCATACACTCCCAAGACCTGAGGAGTATCCTTCAGGAACGTGGACAAGAAGGGAGACTAACGGAGAGATTTTGAGGGTCAGATATTAAGTAATCTAAAGGTAGATCTGCTTCCTTTTACAAAAGGATTTATCCATATGCAGTATTTCGGTGGGTTGTGCTGATAGATGTCTATAATGTATTATTGTTGACCAGTAAGTGCTGCCCTTCTAGGAAGTGAGGGTCCCGTTGCTTTCCCAGGCGATGTCAGGCAACATAAGCAAAGGCATGGGTGTCGCTTCTAAGCAGAAGCCTTAAGGATTGGTGTGCACTCTGCTGTGTTTAGTGTTGCTCTTGCTTTGAGCCAAAGGCAGCTCTTTCAGGCTGCTTCTTGGAGTGAATAAAACATGGTGGCATAACCACCGCTGAGGCGTAAAGGAGGCACAGTGTGAGCTAGATATCAAGTTCCATTTTTCTAAGCTGCCCGTAATTGGTCATTGTTACCACAGCATAACCTAGCCTATCCAAATTGATACAATGTCCCCCATTTTAATATTTTTAGTTTAAAGTAAGATTTAACTCATTAAAGGAGTACTTGTCAATATCTCTGAACAATGTTCCCTAAGCCGGCCCAGCAGAGAGCTTTGATACCGAATGCAGCCGCATAGTTACGAGGGGGCTTGGCATTCCACAATTGTGAATGAACAGATAAAGAAAATGTGCATATAGAGACAATGGAATGTTATTTGGCCCTAAAAAAGAAGGGAATCTTGCCACTTGAGACAAGATGGATGAATCTAGAGAACATTATGCTGAGGGAATAAAGGCAGTTACAGAAAGACAAATGCTGAATGATTTAACTTGTATGAGGTATCTAAAATAGTTAAGCTCATGGAATCAAAGAATAGAACGGTGGTTGCCAGGGGCTTGGGGAAGGGGGAAATGGGAAATTGTTTTTCAAAGAGTATAAAGTTTTTATTATGCAAGTTGAATAAATTCTAGAGGTCTGCTGTACAACACAGAACCTGTAGTTCACAACATGCTTAAATTTTGTGCACTTAAAAATATCATGTACCTTAGGATATATCAAGATAATAGATCTTATGTTAAGTCTTCTTACTCAAAAAATAGGGGAAGAGGATTAAAAGGTACAAACTTCCAGTTATGAAATAGATAAATCATAGAGATAAAAAGTACAGCATAGGAAATATAGTGAATAATATTATGATAACGTTGCATGGTTATAGTTATCATTGTGAGCATTGCATAATGTACAGAATTGTCAAGTCTCTATGTTATGCACCTAAAACTAATAGAACATTGTATGCTAATATACTTCAATAACAATTGAAAAAGCAACAAAGAATTCAAGGAAATTTTGGAGGTGATAGATAATACCTTGGTTGTGGTGATGATATCATGATGTATGTATATTTCAAAATTCATCATGATATATATGTATCATATATAGAGAGTGTTCATTTTTATATATCAATTATATATCAATAAAGCTAAAAAGAAGTAATAAGATAAAGGCAGATCTTGAATATTCTGAGATTTCCCTGGAGTTGAGCTAGTAATTCAACATATAACCTTTCATGGTTAGCTCATCTTTTCACTGAGGGAGAACAAACCAGAAATGTTTCTGGGAGCACCTCTGAGTTTTATTATACTCCCCAAAGAGAAATTATGTATGACTGACAGCCTCAATATTAATGGCCATTTTGTCTCACAAACCATAAAGATACATACATTTTAGGACCAGATGTTTTATAAGCCTTGTTAGCCCTGCTACAGGGAGTAAGTTTCATATTTCAAGTATTTTCTTGCCCTTCTAGTACATCAAGAAGAACTTATATATTTATGACAAAACGTTGCAAAGAACTCCTGAAATGCACTTTTTCAATTAAGAGAATAAAATCAATAAAACCCATGAAACCCAGAAACAAGATCAAGAATGGATCTTATAAATATTTCCATCTTAGCTTTTACTCAGTAACAGGTAATGTGGCATCGTTTCCTATGTAGAATGCTAATGCAAACCATGATCAATATATCAAAACAATGGAACCTGTGGTTATCATTCCGAAGTTAAGGGTAATTTGAGTCATCTAATTCATATACTTATCAGTGAGACTTAATAAGTGAAATGAGACACCATATTGTACTTATAATCAATCTACTTCACAGATTACAATTTTTAAAGCGTAGGTTGAAAGATCACTTCAGGAGTATGGCTATCTGTAATGTTCACTGTCAGTACGGTGCCAATTTGTAGAGAAAACCGTGGCACGGAGTTCATCTAGAAATGTGCCAATATACAGTGCTGTGAAATTAGCTACATGCAACATAGCCAGAGGGAGAATGTCCTCGCTTTCTCTTGGAAAACGTTTCTACAGATAATTATCAAAGAAAGTTTGAGTAAAGATGCTGAAGCATGAGCCTTCTGCCAAGTTCAGGGGACAGTGAGTTATAATGGACAGAGTCAAAAACTTAGGATTGGTTGCATTAGAGGAACTGGCTTATACTCGTGAATATTTCCATGCCCATGATCTCAGTCTTTAAATTGAAGAAGGATGAAGAAATAATAGTTTACTTCCCCAATGAACATCAAATGGACATAAGTGGCACTCAAAAAATATTAAGTATAAATTTATCACAACTTTGAAGTAAAATGTTTTCTTTACACTTAGGATGGGAAAGGTACACATGCAAATGGCTGGGTTTTACATTTAAGCCCTTTAACAAGAGGAGTTTTATGTCGTGACTCTGAATTGTTCCCTTAACTGGAATACTAACCCTAACTTTAACATCACATAAAACCCTGTTAATTTCATTTTCAAGAAATAAGGACCTTATCTACTGCCATTCACTACACATAAACATTTATAAATTGTGGTTTTGTTTTCAAATACATACTCTCTTCTTTCCTAAGTCCCTTACCAATAATTTAAATGTGAGGAGGTAGATATAAGAAAGTGCATTTTCATTTCAGTTTAAATTAGTGTATAGTTTGTTTACTGTTTCCCATTCGCCTTTTATCTCCCTATACAGATTGCAATACCAGTGTCTGAAAAGAATTGTAAAAAACATTTCACTTTATTTTTATACTGTAAACGTTTCATTCAAAATGTATTGGCCCAATGAATTTAACAGTTATGTGCCAGCAGGTGGAATGTTTGTTTGAAAATGATTTCCAGTTTCTAATTCTCTGCTCAGCCAGGAGTATCTACAGTGATGTTCCGAGCCTAAGCAGAAAGAACACTAGGTTTCCTTTTATGAGTCATTTGAAAACACATTCATAGTACTCTCCATTTACACTAAAAATGTTTCCCGGCTAGGGTTTTCAAGGAGACTCAGGTGGGTACTTCTCACCTGGTCTCCTCTAATTGGTGTCTGGAGGTTGTGATTGATAGCTTAGGAACGAAATGCACAAAACGCACAAACAGTGCACCATGAGTCCTTTTCTGCCTGTGGTACATGCTGTGTATCATGCTTTGGGCTCTGTTTATAAGAAACTATTGGATCTCTTCCCCTTTCCTCACTTCTTCATCACCCACAAATCTTCTAATTCATGTGCTGCTTTTGCATTTATTTTACAAACAAGGAACTGAAAATATTTTCATGAAAACATCACAAAAATTTTTCATTCTCCATGTGGAATTGATTCTCATTTAACAAGGTTTCCTGTGAAGGGCCAAGAATGAGCCTGGAGTGATTAATTTTCAGTCTCAACTGCGTAGTATGAGTCAGTCTTTGTAAGTTACATTGAATTGGAATGATACCACAATGCCTAGTGGGAGTAGGGGGCATGTTTGTAAGAGTACCAAGAATGACCTTGATCTCTCAGGTTGTACTCCTAACTGTAAGTACACTTGGAATTATTTCAAAAGGTAGGGAATGAATGGACTTATATTACAGGTTCTTTTAATTCAAGAAATATTTAGAATCTGCACTTCAATTCAAATCCTCTTATAAATTCAGAAACATGCTACTATTCACAGAGGAACGTATTTGGGGGATCATTAAGAAATGTAAGATGGTGATGGATTTGGGGTACCTCTCACTGACTCGTTATGAGAAAAGGTGTTTTGAAATACCAGAATCCACCAATGGTCTTGATTTCCAGATATTTTGTTCTAATTGCTAAAGCCATAGTGATTTGTAAACTTTGTCTACCTTGCCATTTATAATAAATGCATTACTGAAAAATTTTTAATGCAAATCAAATTTTGAGAACTTAAATAGCATTTCAGATGCACTCAATTCTCTATTTAATGGAAATGTGCACTGATTAGTTTTGAAAGTGAACACTCATTGCCTAGTTCATATTTTCAGGAAATCCAGATTTAAATTTGTCATGATTTGAATAACTTTCTCTTACTTCATATTAGTGATCATTCATTCATTCGCCTATCCATTCAAATGACTTATGAGCATCTACTCTTTGTTAGGGGCCAAATTAGATATAGTAGAAATGACAGATTATAAATTATAAATCCCTGTATATCACACTTCATTCATTTCAATAACTGATGTGATTTTAAGTAAACAAACAAGCATTCATTTTCGTGAAGACCATCTAAAAGTGAATTATAAAAGAACTTTTATTTTTTTAACATTTATTCATGGTTAAAAATACAATAATAATTTTTAAAAATCTATGCTCATCCAGACTTAGTGATCACTTTAAAAACCATTTACGTTATTGCTGGAAAAAGTTGTCACTGCAATTTTCTAGATAAAACAAAGTCAAAGATAAAAGGAGAATAATCCCAACTTGTTGAAAGCTGTACTTTCCAGACAATGGCCCTGAAGACTCGCAGTAGGAAAAAGTTGTCTACAATTTGTTTTCTGAAAAACGGCAAAAGGAAGGAAAACATCAAAGGTATCATTCAAGGACTCATTTTATCTATTCTATGTGTTGGCAGTTGGTAAAATATATACTATACTGTCATGTGTCAACACTTTTTCATTTCTTTAAAGTGTAGAAAATGTCCCCAATTTGTATAAAATGACAAAATTCCTCCATGTCCTTGCCTTAAAGCCTTAATAATATTTTTCTCTCTTCAGTAAGTTCAATAAATACCTGTCAGAGTGCGGGAGATTTTCTTTTTGTTTGTCTAATAACATTAATTTACCAGCAAGGGGAAAAATGTGCTTTGACTTACCAAAGGATAGATGATAGATGGATGGATGAAAGAGAGAGATTACCCATAAGTAAAGAGACATAATCATATATATTCTATCTTCCAACTATCAGAATAGTTTGCAACAGACAATATGTTGTAGTCATAGGCAATATCCAACATTATCAATATTGAATTAGTTATTTCCTTATTTTTAAATAATTTAAGCTTCTGTTATAGCAACAATATCTTTAAAAGACATAATAGCAATAACTGGTTGGTCATATTCATTTTTATAGGGAATTAGAGAATTAGAATATAATTGTCTGTCAAATACTAATGCCTGAACTGAAATTTTACCCCCACCTATTCTAAAATGATTGCATGTATTCTTGCACATATAACCATGTTTGCTTGGTTTTTTTAAGAGAAAGAGCATGCTCACTTGGGAGTCTGGCGGGGAGAGAGAGAATCTTAAGCAGACTCCATGACCAGTGCAGAGCTTGATATGGGGTTTGATTCCAGGACCCTAAGATCATGACCTGAGCCAAAATCGAGTCAGATGCTTAACCAACTGAGCCAGCAGGCACCCATTAACCATGAATATTTTTGAAAACAGTAATACATCTGCACACATAAAGAAAAATTTAAGCCAGTGATTTCTGTAAGAATATAGAGAGCATGTTGGCAACTTGCTCTGATACTTCTTATCCAGGTCTAGCAAATATGGAAGCAAACATAATTTCTCTCTTTTCTATCTGTCCCCAAAGTCCAGCACATTTAGCATGGTTCATTGAAGAGGTAAGATTCAGTATAGTGTTAATTATGGAAATTCTGCTTTTAAAAACAAACTGGAAAATAATGCAAACCAGAGTTTAACACTTTCAACATTTTATATTAAAACTTAGAGGATAATCATATTTATTTTTCTGTATCACCTATAGCTTCTGTTTTTTTCCTACTTTGTATTCCAGATAAGAACATTTTCTTTCTTTTTTCCTTTTGAAAATCTTCTTTAAAAATCAACAATAGAACAATACTTTTAGATCATTTTGCATCCAAAATATGGTCAGAAATACACATTCAATGATTTTTCTCTTATTTCTTTACTTTATCTTTTGCAGATTAGTCATCTACAGCTATTAAGAAAACCTGACTTTTTGGAGAATAAAATGTGTTTTAATGCCTGTAGTTCAACTGTATTTCTATAGATTTCTAAGTCATGTAAAGAATTGAATATATTCTCTCTCATACGCAATCGAGTGATCTCTTTTTTTAGTATACCAGTGTAATTACAATCAGTTTCTTTTACTAGTAGTTCAATTTAAGATAAACTGAAATTTTAAATCCAATAATTATAAAAAGAGCCTAACAAAGACATACATCTCTCATCAAGCCAGCTATGCCAATGACTTCAATATTACAAGCTTATCAGCAGATTTTCCCTGAAACATAAAATACAGTGTTATCAGTTATAATCATTGATTCAAAGTGAGCTGGAATTGCAGATAAGCTATTCTGTACTCACAAGGGATAATATGATTTAAATTCCATGCAGATAGAAAGATAAATCTAAAACATTACTCTATAGCAAAATTAATTATTATTCCCTTGGGAGCTTTCAGTACCCATATTTCTACATTACATTAATTTAGCTATAAATATAAATATTTCAAACTACTGAAAATTATATTTAAAATTATAGAATATCTTTTGGCCAAACCATAAACGAAGAAAAAAAACGAGATGAGTAGATGCGTTATTTTGAAATGTATCCACTGAGTTTCAGCACATGTCCCTTCTCTGCCCTATACTTTTTCCTTCTCCTCCCTCTCCCTTTGCCGTCTCTACCCAAGCAAACAGAGTAGAAAATACTGCACTTAACAGGCTCTTTTGGAAAAAAAGCACACACAAAAATAAACATTTTTTGGATAGCTTTATGTAACTAATTTTAATATATGCACTAATAAAATAGCCATAATAACCATTTGGCTTCCAAATATAATAGTTTTTGAATATTTCTTTAAAAACATAATGCAATATAAAAATTGGAAGGCACCTCAGAAATCAATGAAAAGAAGAGTAATAATTTTCTATAAATAATGTTACAACTGTATGTTTCATGAATATTGAAGCTTAGACTTAAAACTAGTAAAATTATATTATGGGTATAACCCTAATTAAACTACTTTAAGCGTATATACAGATACATGTGCACACACATACTTTTGTTACGTTTTGCCAAAATTAGAAATAATTCTATTTTTTGATGAAGTTATAAAACTTTAATTCAGAAAAAATATATCTGACCTCAAGGCCTTATGGTAATGACTTTTTTCCCTGAAAAAAAATTGAATATAATTTCTTTGTACAGTGGAATAAAATGTCATATCAGGCTAAATTTCATTTGCTTTAACTCATTAAATTATTTGTTATTCTGGAAGGAATTATTATTCACCTATCTTGTACCAAAAATTGTTCTAGGTTCTGGGACTATTGCAGGAAAGAAAGAAGTCACAAATCCCCCCCATGGAGTTTCTGTTCTAATGTACAAAGAGAAAATAAACATAGTAAAGTAATTCTGTGGTATCTTAGAAGGTAGTAAGATCTCAAGAGGAAAACAAAGCAGTGTGAAGAAGAATGCAATGGGAACTGCTGGGACGGTGGGGTTGATACTATTTTAAAGAACGCAGTAGGAGTTGGTCTCACTGGGCAGGTGATATTTGAACAAAGAATGGAGTATGTGAGCAAGCTATTTAGAGTTGGGAGTATATTTTGGGAGGCAGACAGCCTGGTACGTGCAGAACCTTGAAAAGAGAGCACATTTGCTGTGGTCTACAGAATAGACTGGGAGGAGTGGTGGAAGTAAAAGTGGGGAAGGTGACTTAGCTTTTACTCCAGAAAGGATCGGAAGACATTGAAGGGTTAGAGGGAAGGAATGACATCATCATCTGTCTTTCATTTTAATAAGATCATGCTGGCTCCTGGTTATATAAGACACTGCAGGCTTCGTGGTATGGTGGTTGCAAGGAGGTCAGATTCTAAATGTGTTGAAGGCTGAGTCAAGAGAATTTATGGATCAAATAGGTTTGGATGCAAAAGAGAAAATCTAAGAATGACCTCATTTTGCTTTCCCTTGTGAGGCATGGGAAGCATACGACTACATCAGGTCAGAGCAAGAAGATGGGGAACTTAGCTTTGGATATGGTAAGATTAGGATGCCCACTGGATGAACACGTGGAGATGTCACATGAACAGCAGACAGGATACTGGAGGTAACAGGACTGACACAAGCTCGGGATATATTTGAAGTCATTTTCCTAGATGAGATCCTCAAAATGGTATCCATAGATAGAGAAGGGGAGCGACCAAGGGCTGAGCCTGGGAAATCTCCCAAAGTTAGTAAATTAGGAGAAAGCAGAGGAAGCAGCAAAGAATGGGTGTGAGCAATGGTACCATAAGAAGGCAACCAAGAAAGCATGGTCTGGGAAGTGCTTTAAGGAGAAGGAAATGACCACAGTTCAACAATGCGGATAAGTGTATAAAAGGAATAAACACTTCCTTCACAGATTTAGTCATGTGTCTCTCATAAGGGGTCTTTGCAAGACTAGTTTCAGTGCAGATATGGCAGCAAAAGCCTGAATATGTGGTTTCATAGAAACTGGGAGACATGTTAAGAGAAAAGGGAAGCCTAGATAAAGGTGGATCTCAAGGACCCTTTGAAGAGAGGAGGTTCCAGTTTACATGGAAAGGTAAGGGCATATGGAAATGCTGATAAAAATGATCCAGAAGACAGAGAAGACAGAGTGCAAGTGATGGGGAACAGCAGGTGGAGTGATGCCATTGGGGGGGCAGGATGGGACCGTCTCAGTGCACATGTGGCACACACATTTTTTGCAGAGGAAGATTCCGAATATATAAATGGATAGAAAAGAAGTGCTTAGGTATTCAGGGGGAAAGTGCTCTGGAGTCTTTATAAATGTAAGTTTTAATTAGTTCAATAGCTCAAGTCTTGTTATGCTCTGTCCTTGTATATGTACCCCGCCCCCAACGCTGTCTTCTGAAGAGGGAAGACATTATATGGCACCGATGCAAGGATGTGAGGAGCTGTGGGTTTGGAAAGCTCTGGACATTTTTGTGTGGAATTGTCTTAGTGAAATAAGAAGCAGGGTTACCATCTGTGTGTAAGGACTGGCAAAGGGATATGGGAACACTGGGGGAGAGGAGAATTTGTGAAACAACCATTTAGAAAATGGGAAAGCACATACAACTGGGAATCATAAAGGCAATGCCAGTTCCCCAAGTAGCACCAACTTGATATCCTGTTTCTGGGTTTTATTTTTCTCCAGCCAAGTATGGGTACAGGTGCAGAGAAGCAGAATAGGCACAGAATTGGAATGTAATGAGGGATGTTTCTCCCCTAGAGAGTAGGAGGAAGTCATGGAGGGACAAACCAGTTAACTATTGTTATGCAAATAAGTGAATATCTGATTTGTCTATGATGTTAATTTATTTTGAAAGTTATGTTTGTTATTTGGCTCAACTTTTTAAATAATATTACCTTCAGGTTTATCTAAAGGCATTTTATCTTTATAATACAATGTGGAAGAGGGAATTTTTCAGAATATGTAAATAAAATTTTAAAAATACCTTGTTACCTAGGAAAAATATATGATCCTGATAAAGATGGTGTTTTATTTTGACCAAGATGAAGTTATTTACAGTGAATCATCAATATTTTGACATTTTGTTCTTTCATACGTGCGCCGGTGAGAATACGTGATAAGGTTGTTTCTTTTTCTATTCTCAGCTGTTGAGAAAATATGAATTTAAATAAGAGTAAATACAGTAAATCCCCTCTTATAATTATGCCAACATTATAAGAAGCAGAGTAAATAAATTACAACAAATGACTCTACATAGAAGTATTTCTGGAGCAAGTTTCAGAAAAGCAGAGGTACTTGGACTTAAAATCTAAGCATATTAACTGAAAATAACTAGTTAGTTTCTGAGTCCACAAGTAAGGAGGGGACTTGGGTCACTGGAAAACCGCTATATTCATTTCTTAGAACTACTTGAGGAAACAATTAATTGGATTTAAATTGCAAAATGGTACTTGTGTACATTCTGGTAGTATTAAATATATATTGCATCCTTCTTGGCCATTCCCATTTTCCTTTCAAATTTCACACGGTTCCAGTGTTTTCTAGCACATAAGATCATTTATTTATACAAAACTAT
Organism: Ursus arctos; assembly: GCF_023065955.2. Lineage (NCBI taxonomy): Eukaryota > Metazoa > Chordata > Mammalia > Carnivora > Ursidae > Ursus > Ursus arctos. The sequence continues at coordinate 9,368,053 of NW_026622841.1, forward strand.
ATCTCCACAATTTCCTTTAAAAAAAAAAAGATTTTGTTTATTTATTAGAGAGAGAGAGTGTAAGAGACAGGGCATGGTGGGGAGGGGCAGAGGGAGAGGGAGAAGCAGACTCCCCACTGAGCAGATTCCAGGAACCTGGCATCTTGACCTGAGATGAAGGCAGACCCTTAACTGCCTGAGCCACCCAGGCACCCCCTCCACACTTTCGTTGACCTGGGTCCATTGCATTTGTAGCAAGCAGGGAGAGTGAGGTTACTTTCTAACAGTTCTGGGGTGAGCGCTGGTGTCTGGTGTTCTTTAAATTAAAAAAAAAAAAAAGTGGTATTTTTAGTATTACTAAAAGAAAAGTAAGGCTGAAAAATCATGACGTCATAATCTTAAGGAAAATTAATTAAGCACTTAAATAGAAGTCAAATGCAGAAGGAAAATTCTCTCTCTCTACCACGTTTACATCATAAATATCCTGGCCTCAATTTATTTTTCATATTATGTCTGCACAAAGAAACATTAGGATATTATTTAGGAAAAATTGATATGTCAAATTCCAATGAATATTACTGGAACAAAAATTTTAACCAAGTAATATGCATTTACTGTTGGTAAACTACCACCATGATGTTTCCACCTAATAATTGAATGCAGCAACACCAAGTATTACAACAATAATATTAATCTCAAAACACAATGATAGAATCTATTCATATTCATTTCTTTAACATATTTTACTGATTTATACATTGTTTACACGCTACTAATTCAAATATATTTCATGTTTTAGCTTATTTTTTATTTATTGGTAGGACCAAATATAGTGTGTGTGTGTGCGTGTATATATGTATACATATATACACGTATAAATGTATACACACGCATACACACGCACACACTTTGAGTACTACACATACTACATGTACAGATGGAACTTTATTCTCAAGGTTTTCTTTGGTTGTTTGTTTTTCTGAACCAATGTTCACTGATAACAATATATTTAAACCATGCAGCTTAAGCTTATTTTTATAGTTAATAGGCCCGCTGCTTATTTATTATTCATGATTCTCTTTTGGGTTCAGAATAAAATATGTCTGTTTTAAGTGTTCAACTAATGTTTCCTTCCACAAAGAAAATTTAAATCACTTTTAATACTAGTAAGTGGAAGATCTTTTTAAAAAATTTCCTTTTAAAATTGAGGTATCTTATAAACTTGCATCTTGTAAACATTTCTATTTCTCATACACCAGCATAAAAAACTCTTAGAAGATTTATACATGAAATCAAAACAAAGCAAATATTCTTTCTTCAGGTTATTTTTAAGACATCTGTGGTATGATATGGAATATAGAAAAGTGAGAACAAGCTGAATGAACATTTGCTTTTCTTACAGAAAAAGACACATTATATATCACTATGGTAAGAATGTTTTAAACATGAACTATTTCAGAAGCTGCCAAACTATTTTTAAGAAAGAAAGAGAACATTTCACTGGGTGCGAATAAGTACTGGGTAAGGTTCATCATTATTTAATGGGCCTATGTGCTTAATGATTTAATAACTAATTAACAACGTTTACATTAGCCGTAGGTTTAAATTTCACCGCAAAATGCAAAATCACTGATTGTAAAGTCAAATGCCTTTCCTTCAGCTGAAATAAAATATGTACAGGAAATGTTGGTTTTAAAGTTAAAATTTTCTTAAAAAATACAGGCACTGCTATGGTCTGCTTTGATTTGAAGATCTGTGTCCCCAAAAATTCCTCAGGCATCACCCAATGCCCAAGGTGATGGTTATTAAGATATGGGGCCTTTGGGGGGTGCTCAGGTGGTGAGGGCAGAGCCCTCATGATGAGATTCCTGCCCCCCTGAAAGGCGCCCAAGAGAGAGTCCTTGCTCCTTCCTCCTTGTGGACACGTCAAGAAGTTGAAGTCAGCGGTCTGCAACCCAGAAAAGGGACTTCATAGGACCCAGCCATGCTGGGACCTTGATCTTGGACTTTCCAGCCTCCAGAACTGTGAGCAATAAATGTCTGCTGTATATGAACCGTGCAGTCTGTGGTATTTTGTTATACCAGCCCAAACGGACTAGGATACAATCTTTGGTTTTGCTCGTAAGATCTCATTTAGGGATTAATATTATTTAGTAAGAATTTTAAATAATCTTAATGTAACACGACTGTAAAACCATCATTTCTATACTGTACATTTAAAAAAGTACATTTCAAAATGTTTTTGCTAGGGGTGCCTGGGTGGCTCAGTTGGTTAAGTGTCTGCTTTCAGCTCAGGTCATGATCCCAGGGTCCTGGGATCAAACCTCAGTTTGGGCTCTTTGCTCTGAGGAAGCCTGCTTCTCCCTCTCCTTCTGCCTGCCCGTCTCCCTGCTTGTGCTTTTTCTCGCAGTCAAATAAATAAATAAAATCTTTTAAAAAATTTTAAAAAATGTTTCGTTAATGTTATAATTGAGTTGTCTTGTAAGATTTATATAACTGAGATGTTACAAAATTGAGACACTAAAACGTTAATATATTTTCAACCAAATGTTAATTAATAATAACCCGAATGAAAATATGATGTGCAAATATTAATAAGACTTTAGTTATATGTATGTATACATTACATAATCTAAAACCACATGAATGCATTTTCTGTTTTTATTCTTTAAAGAACACAATCAGTTTTATAGCTTTCCAAAATTGTAGATGACAATTTATACTGCTTTTTCTCATATAAATTGGGAAGAGAGTCTTTTTTCTTCACAGATATTGAACTTCTTTGTAACCTCTTAGGGCTGTAGAACTGAAGTCCATGTAATTGCTACCAGACAAGAGGAGAGACTCTTGAAATTGTGCAGCTCGTGAATTTCTTTGTGTTGCCATCAACATAGGTAGGAGAGGTTATTAAACTGAGCAGTGGCTGCTGCCCCCTGATTGATACCATGTGTCAGATTTTAAATTCTTTCCTATCCAGCCTTGTAATGCATGCATTTCTCAGTCACTGGCTTGTGAGATTTTAGGTGAGTGATATTCATCTGGGGTTATTTTATCATCGCTCAGAGGCTCCATGCTTTACTTTTGCATCCTGTTTTATTTTAAATTTCAAAAATAAAACTAAGCATTTTTACTTATCATGAAATATTAATCACTGGTGTTTCTAATAAAGCCTTTATCAAAAGCTATGTTCATGTGATCACAGGTGAAAATGTTTCTTAAATAACATTGTTTTGAAATTATAATTTAAAGAAATAAGCTTTAATTATTTTTCATCAAATTTTAAAAAATCCTATTGACTTTATAGGAATCAAAGAGTCAATTTTCAAGGTAGCTGCTAATATTAGGGCTATTTAGAAACACATATCTATTTGAGAATCTTGTATAGATAAGTAGAGAACGAAGATATGCCACAATACAAAAGAAACGGACAGCAGAGTTTTGCAGAATGCATTTTAGAGAGGTTTATTCCTAGTATATTCTTTAACAGTTTGGGGGATTCTACAGAAATGCACTTTAATTCAAAGGTCAAAATTGTAATGAAATTACATTGTATTAGGTGTTCTTTCCTTATTCCCTATTCCTCCTCATATTAACATATGCAAATTATCTCCCACCCCAGGTTCCCACCCCTCCACTTATACCTGAGAGATCAGTAAGATTCTGATTCCCTGCCAGGTGATTCGTAGGGCGCCAATTCCAAGACTTTAGGAAACATTTTGTTGCAAGGTGCAATTCACAGCCTCCTGATTCCACACGGTTCTTCAAAAGCAGTTTCCATTTTCAAACAAAGTAACAGTTGCACTCTGAATGCCTTTGAAAGAGCACACAGGGTGAACTGAAACAATTCATGAAAAGAGACTTGGAAAAGGGAAAAACTTTATAGAATAGCTTTAACATGACTCAATATTTGAGAAATAATAGGGGTTAACTGGCAAGCGTGTCAACATTATAGACTGAGGTATTCACCTTAACATTTAATCCATCCCCTTCATTACCCGGGAAGGATTTAAACCCATTGTCTTTCTTTCTTGGCTAGAACTTCCCTGTGCTATTATATTTCTTCTCTGCTCATCTCTTTCTACTTTTTGATATGTCCTCAGGGTAGCATTTGTTTGTACCAAGGATATACTTGATTTCACAAATGACCTTTTTTATCTTATTTATTTATTCATTTTTAATGTATTTATTTATAAAAGATTTTATTTATTTATTTGAGAGAGAGAGAAAGAGTGCATGAGCGGGGTGAGGGTCAGAGGGAGAACCAGGCTCCCCACTGAGCAGGGAGCCCAGATGGGGGTCTCGATCCTGGGACTCTGGGATCATGACCTGAGCCAAAGGCAGACACTTAGCTGACTGAGCCACCCAGGTGCACCATAGATGACATTTTTTATGTCAGCACAGTTAAATGATTTAAAATACTGTAAATTCGATTAAAGACTAGGTTATTTTTAAAAGTCAGATATTCATTTATGGACTCTTTCATAAATACAGATATGTGTGAACGTATTCATACAAAAAATGTGGAAAACTGTATTTCAGACAGTGGGCAGCAGATATCTTGGGGCAATGGGTATATAACTTTTATATAGTGATCTGATGCAACAAATTATACATGGGCCTGACTTATAATGGTGCAAAAGTAATGAGCACTCAGTGGAACCCATACCTGGAATCCTGAATGTAAACCTTTTCCTGGGCTAGCCACGTGCAGTCTGATCCTTTTCTAGGATGCTGGGCAGCGACCACAGGCCCTACTCAGCCAGTGACGATGAGAGTCAACGACCGATATGGTGACACCCATCTGCACTTATACATCCACTGTTTCTCACTCTCAGTACAGCGTTCAATAAATCACATGAGATAATCAACATTTTATTATCAGATAATTTGGTCCCACTCAAGGCTACTGTGAGTGTTCTGAGTGCATTTAAGTTAGGCTAGGCTAAGCTATGATGTTCAGTAGCTTATATTTATTGAAGTGTTTTTGATTTAGATATTTTCAACTTATGATGGGTTTATCCGGACATAACCCCATCATAAGTCAAGGAAGATCTTTACCACAAACTGAGCAGCTGAAAAAAACAGAAATGTGTTTTTTCACAGTTCTGGAGGCTAGATATTCAAAATCAAGATGGCAGCAGGACCCCACTCCCTAGATGGTTTTAGGGGAGAATCCTTTTTTGCCTCTTCTAGCTTGTGGTGGCTCCTGGTGGTCAGAGGCTTATAGCAGTGTAACTCCCATCTCTGCCTGCATCTCCACATGGCCTTGTCTCTGTGTCTCTGCGTCCTCTCCTATTCTTCTAGGGGCATGTCATCAGATTTAAAGACCACCCTACTACTGGATGACTTCATCTAGAGATCCTTGCCTTAATTCTATCTACAAAGGTCCTATCTCCTAAAGAGGTGGCATCCGGAGGGTTCCGGTGGATTTCAATGTGGACATGGGGGCTTTCATTAACCCACTATGGTGGGATTACTGCTGACTTTAGTTTTCTTCTTTGTATGCTAAGGTATTTCTTTTTTTCTATGTCTATGCATTGTTTTTATAATCAGAAATTTGAAGATTTGTAATTTATTTTGGAAAAATTTATAATCAGTCATGTGTATTAAAAGAATAGATGGTTACAGATGGACGTTAGACTGGAGAGACCCAATTGGTATTCTAAGGGGCACTGGATGGTTGACCAATCTTCATGGATGTTATTTTTCTTATTTTGGGGTGCTGCTTATTAGGACATTAGGACTATTACTGATCGTGAAGATTGCTACCTGTTCAAATTACTGGGTCCTAAAAATCCCCTATATGGTAAAGTCTCTGAAGTCAGGGATGATATTTAATTAGTTCATGACTATGTTTGCAGTACCAAAGACAGCGTGTGTGCTTAACACATATTTAGAGAATAATTTAATGAATAAATGCCTTTGAAAGGACACTTCACCTAAACTTTTCTGTAATTTCCTAACTCATTTTGGCAACTTCAAAGATTTGTGCCATTGTGTATATTTCTGTCACTCACCTGCTTCCTGCATGCCTTCTGCCATTTCATATTTCTGATTTCTCCACTAATAGTTCATACACTTTTTGAGGGTACTTTGTAATTCAGTATAGCAATTTATCCTACTTTCCCATTCACACAGATTTGTTTTTAATGTGTATTGAATATAATTAAAGAGTTCTGTTTCTTAACCTACAGTCTGCACTAGGATGCGCTGAAAACTTTAAAAAATTTAACTGGTAAACCAAGAGCAGTTTTAGAAAGAGAAATAGAAAAGACCAGAACAACATGTATGGTTGTCCTAAAATACTACAAGTAGCCATTATGGGCCTATAAATTATTTGGTCAAAGGAAATTTTACAAGACAGAATTTTGACACCAAACCTTCTACTGATCAACTGTGGTCTGACTATTAACTTTGAATTATTTCATCCTGTAAAAATTCCCACTGTGGTCATCTCTGTGGGTACTTTAAAAATTACTCTTATGTTTATAGGAAAACAAAAACAAAAACAAAACCTTTCCATCTTTTCAAAGAAACCAAGGGCCTGGAGAGTAAGGTACCTAAGGAATAAGTGTGGAAATTAACCTGAAATTGTGACCCTTGTCCAAATTTTATTAACCCGCAATCACTTTCTGAAGCATCATCCTTTTATAATCCTGTAGGTTCAACACTTAATATTTGACTTCTCTTTCTTTCCACCTCCCATATTTTAAAGTGCTAAGACTCACTAAACCTTAAATGCCTTTGTATCCAGGAAACCTTAAGAAATAGGACAATCAAAGCAGGCTCCTTGGGATCTAATTTCAAAAGATATTAACATTTTTCAGAAAAGGTGTGCATTAGGTTGAATTTGTTCAAACTCTTCTTATGTATCCCCTCCGTTCTTTTCCTCTTTCTCCTCCTCCTCCCCCTCCTCCTTCTCCTCCTCCTCCCCCGCCCTCCTCCTTCTTCTTTTTCTTTCTTTTTCTTTTGTAATAACACTGCCAAGTTTGGTATGAGGCTTACTATAGTCTCATAAAACAAATGAGACACTTCCTCCTTCTTCATCTCCTGACAGAGTTTATATAATATTGGTGCCATATTTACTTTAAATGTCTGACCCTGGAGTTTTCTTTCTGGGGAGAATTTGAAAAACATTTTTTTTAAGTATATAAGCTACTCATATTTTCTATTTTACATTGTGTCAAATTGGAAATAAAAATTTCATAAAATTGTCTATTTAGTCTAATACGTCCATTTTATCTAATAACTGGTGGCATGAAGTTTTTCATAATATCCCCTTTTACATCTTCAAAATCTATAGTAATCACCAGTCTTTCATGCCTGCTATTTGCTTATGCATCCAGCATATAATTGATCTTACTTTTTTAAATTCATTATGACAATATTTAATTGGAGTGTTTGATATTTGATGTAATTATCAGTATAGTTAGACTTACATCTACCATGTAACTATTTATGTTCCTTTTGTTAATCTGCTTTCTGTTCCTCCTTTTGTACCTTGTTTCAGATTAAGTGAATTTTTAAAATTCTCTTTAATACATCTATTGACTTTTAGTTCTACATTTGTGGATTGTATCATGGTGGTTACTCTGCAGATTAAAACCTACATCCTTAATTTTGCATAATCTACTTACAATTAACATTGTGTCAGTTAATGGGAAATGTAGAAACCTTATAATCATATAGGGTTATCTATTCATTCTTCTATGGAAATTTTCGTGTATATTACATCTATATACTTTATCATTATTAGACAATGTTACAATTTTCATTTTAAACAATTTTAAGAACATTGAGGTTCATAAAACCTGGTAAAATCAAATGGTCTCCTTGGGAGTACCAGATAATCCTACCTAGGTGATTGTCAAAATCCTCTGTGGGACAACATTTAGGACAAGTTGGTTGTAGTTTTGAGCAGGCATTGGTGGGGAACCTTTTCTTAGCTAACAGTATTTACTGCTGTTAGATGCCTTCTTTTAAACAAAGTAATCCTGGGAAGTTTATAAAGGTGAAATGAGAGAAACCATGGGCACCTCCAAACAGATTGTTAGCAGTTTTCCACACTATAGATTTTTGATTACGTACTAGTAATGGTACGTTTATTTTTGCTTGGTTTGAAGCATTCAACAATCAGAATGTATGGAGTTCACGGAGTCTGAAAACTATTATTTTTTTTCTCTAACTGGGGCATTCCAATTTACTGGGGAATTTTTCATGAATTATGGGAAACCCAATTTACTGGGACAATTTTTCATGAATTATGCATATGCCAGGCTTTGCTCCTTACTCAAAGACTGTACCCTCCTTATTAATCCCCTCCCCCAAACGCTGCTGGGTCAGTACGGTTGCATGTTTTGTTTGTTTTTAGCCACGTTCAGCTACAAGTGCAGATGCAGGGAGAGGAGTTGGATTTATCTACAAGATGGGTTTTTTATGGCAAGTATTACAATGAAAGATATATATATATATATATATATGAGAGAGAGAGAGATTCAGGAACAGAACAATTCATAGAAATTTAGAAAATGATACATTACATTCAGTAAATTATCCTGTGATAAATGGAATATATTTTGAGCATGAAACATTAACCCTTTCACAATCTGAAAGTCAAATTAGATCTTTTTTTTTTTTCAAATTATTTGAGTTTCTGCATATTTTAAGGCAATAGGATGTAAAATTACAAGCTCACATTGTTACCATGTAGGAAGCACAAACAAAACCTAGTTTACTGTTTACTGCTAGCTTAGCTTACTTTTACTATGCTAGCAGAGTTTTGTTTTGTTTTGTTTCTCCATGATACATTCCGCAAAATCTTACAGGGCCTTACAGGAGTATTTTCTTAGAAAGGCCACCTCCAGAAATCGACTTCTTTATGATCCTGATCTCTGTTCAGTTGTAAGGCAATACCTTTACGAAGGCAATAACGCCACCCTAACATATTCCCTACCCACTTACTCAGCAACGAGCTAACCTTCACCAGCCAAATGAAAATGAGCTGTTTAGAATACCACATGCATTCATTATTGCTCTAACAGAAGAGAAATTGTAAATGAGATTAGTCCTATTATATGGAGAATGTTGCTAAATGGATTCATTTTGCAGCAGGTGGTTCAAATTGTATCCATTCAATTAACATATGCAGAAACTATTCCTTCAGAAAATTAGCAAACAAAAAGACATAAATGTGATTGCCTTTTAAGTCTTTAGATAATTGTCCTTATATTTTAAATAATATACAAAAAAATAAGCCATAGCATTTTAAGGATTTACTAAGAGAATAAGAAATCTCAGCAAAACAATGACTCATTGTTGCAGTTGAACGTTTACAAAGTGTTCACATATTTCCTTAGACTCTTATTCAATATTTATTGACTTAATTAAATTCTAAAAGAGGTTTGAAAGCAGCTTAATTATTCAATAATTAATTCTTTCAACCAACAAATATTTACTTTGTAACTTGTATATGTAGGCACCATGCTTGTGCTGAGAATGCCCTGGTGAACCAAACGTATATGCCCCTTGATATCAACGAGTTATGCAAATGACAGAGCAAAACAAAATAAATACACCTTGAAAGATATAAAAAGGCCGCATATCAGGTAATTAAGATGAGTTTGAGAGTAAATGTAACATCTTTAAATAACTGACAAGTTCTACACATTTACTAGACAACAAGTAGATGCTTCATCAGTAATCAATTTGAAAATTTCTGTAAAGAAAAAATAAAATCAATATTTTAGTATAAATCATGACTAACATTCATAAGGAGGCAAAATGATACTATAAAGTGCATTCAATAAAACAGTGATACATATGCCTATTTCTAATACTTATAAAAAGCAACCTGCTCTTATGATATACAATAAAGAAAAAAATCGATGAATATATTGATGCAGGCCTGCTAGGTCTGAAAACCCAAGGGAGGGTCCCACAGGACCAGCCAAGAGGGCCCTTGGCTTCACACAGGATAGAAATCAAATGTGAACCACAGAAAATGAAATAGAGTTTATTGACTAGTGTAAGTGACAGAGAATGCCAGATGGAATGTCTTGCAGACTCAGAAAGGAGAGAAGAATGAGTCTCGTAGGGCTTGGGGGTAGGGGTTTATATTAGAAAAGGGTTTGGGCTAAGTGTTCCTCCAGGAATCCAGGGTAGGTTCCAATCAAAGGCGAGTGTCAGGTGGACAATGAGTGTTATTACATAAATTACAGAAGGTCGGGGTACGGATGCCAGCATCAGCAAAGCTTTGTTTGAAGCTAATATCCTGGAACATGTTTGAGATCTAGCTCTTCTTAGGTGTTATCAGGTGTTTGGGGCCTAGGACAAAACTCAGAGAATGATGAACTTTCTTGCTTCCTCCTTGAAGTGGGAACATAGCTTCTTTGGTTTACTCAGTGGCAAAATATGGAATGTGAGTCAATGGGGCTTAGCAGAGAAACATCAGAGATGGAGCCGTTCTGAAATAAAGTCCCTCCACCTTCCCTCGTTCAGGATCACTTGGGATATTTCTTCCTGTATGGTCGCTGATGGTAGCTATTAGCTATCCGTGGTTATTTAAATTTAAGTTAATTAATTAAAATTAAAAGTAGTTAGAAACTCAACTGCTCAATTGTATTAAACACATTTAGGTGTTAGGTAAACAGTTCCCTTATCTTGGAATGTTCTTTTGCACTGTTTTGATTGAGGCAATCTCTTTAAACATGTGCTTAAAATGTCAAAACATATGAAGCACATTATAAGTTCTAAAAGTGAAACATTGTGGAAATTCTCGTGAATACTGCTGCATCTTTTTCTATTCTGATTTGATTGCTTCCTTTTGTGATTCTTTACTTTTTCCTGTGGTCTATGTACTCATTCGCTGTTTCCTCTCCTTAGGTTTATCTTTAGGTTTCCTCTTCTTTGAATCAAACCCTCTAGTTCAGGGTTATTGCCATTTTATGATTAAGTAATACCTTCTCCTTGGCATCAGATGAAACTCTCTACTGCACACGATTGACTCCAAGGATGTCTATTTTCAGACATGTCAAACCCAACATTTGCCGTAGCTTCATATAGCACTAAGGTAAATTTAAAATCACATACATTCTTAAGACAAATTAGGGAGAGGATTTTAGCTCTGTATAAACTGTACTTCAATCTCAAAAAAATCCTATAAAAATTGTTCTAAGAAAAACAAAAGGGATTTAACCCTGTGATCCTGCAATTGCACTGCTGTTGTAAATACCCACAAGAAATGAATGGATATACTCACGGAAAGTCTTATACAAGAACATTCATCACAGCATTAATTCACAAGGGCTCCAAATTAATCACAACCCCAATTTTATCAATAGTGAGATGCATGTTGTTTTTATTTTAAGATTTTATTTCTTTATTAGAGAGAGAGTGTGGGAGTGGGAGCAGGAGTAGAGGGAGGGGTAGGGGAGGGGACGGGGAGGGCGAAGTGGGGGACAAACAGACTCCCCACTGAGCAGGGACCAAGGCAAGGGGCTCGATCCCAGGACCCTGAGATCGTGACCTGAACCAAAGTCAGGTGCTTAACCCACTGAGCCACCCAGGTGCGCCTTAAATGTATGTTAAGAGCATAGTACGTTCATACAATGAAACACTACAAAAGCCACAATGAGATGCAAAAATATAGCTAAATTTCCTAATCATAATGATGATTGAAAGAAACTATCCATTAAAAATGCCTGCCAAAGCACTCATATAGATAAGATTCAGAACAGGCATAGCTAATCCCTGTATTACAAGTCAAGATAATGGTCACATTTAAAAGGATGGAGTAGGGGGTGAGGAATGGCAAGAAAGACTTGGAATGTTCTTGAGTTGTGGTTACTAAGATGTATTCATGTTGAAATAATTCAATGACACATATGATGTGGGAAACCAAGGCAGAAAGAAATGTAGTAGATAAAATTGAATTTCCTTATAACCCGCAGCCCATTGACAAATATTTGAGGCAGGCAAAGTATAACATTCCTCCAGGAACTCCCAACTATCTTAATGTTAATGCTTTGCTAGAGGGAAAAGGTTGAGAAGAACCAGGCCTCCAGGATCCTGTGAGTCTTCTTTCCCACATGAAAGTCCTTTTGGAAACCTCCCTTTGTCTTTGCTTCCCCCCAACTCCAAAGTATATAATCAGCCATTCCTCTTACCCCATGGCAGGCCTTTCTGCCCATGGGTCTTATCCCTGTGCTTTAATAAAACCGCCTTTTTGCACCAAAGACATCTCAAGAATTCTTTCTTGGTGCTGGGCTCTGGACCCCAACACTTCAAACCACATCACATATACTTCAATTTATGCATGATTCTTCAATCAAAGCAGAATTTAAAGGGGATGGAAAAAAAGTGCTATGCCATGAGATTGAAGAAACAACAGACATATAAATGAATGACTGTAGATAAATTTTTATTCATCCTAGAAATTTCCTCTACAAAGTGAAAAAATCCTAATTAAACATATTGACCATACAGAATTTGTTGGGAGTTTGGGTATCTATCAGTGAATTTTATGAATGAAGTCAAAATGAAACATGCGATGTTAGTTTCTGGAGGGAGATTTGAGAGAATATACAAAGCTGAGTATGTCCTCATTGCAAAACTCTTCCCATAAGCTGCGTGAATCCCAATAGGGTGTTCTGATTCATTTGGGGAGATCTCCATGGCTGCAAATCCTTGTTAACATGTTAAAGAAGCCAGTTATGGTGTCTCAAAGATTAATAGAAAGTAATGAAATGAGAGGAATGGTATTTACTCTTGCAGTTGAAGCAAAAGAGGCAAAAAGACTCTGGGAAGTAAGAAGAGATCGAGCAAACATAGAGTCAAGAGAACTTGCAGTCCTTTGCTGTAAAGCCATGTTTCTGGAGAAATATCTTAGACTTAAGCTGCAGCTAGTTTGAGGCTCGGGTTGAGTGTAGAAAGGTAAGCTGAGTCCAAGTTATGAAGTGCAATTTATCTCATGCTAAAACATGTATAATCTATTCCATTTTCTCATGTGTGTGTTTTAGAAAGTTAATTCTGGTAACAGAAATTCATTGCTGATCTGAGGTGGTGAGATATATAATAAGGTCCCTCTGGTTGGTTCTTATTTAAATAGCAAAATAGATTGATTTGTAAAACTCTTCCGAACCACTGATTTTCAGAGAAACAAAAAAATATATTGGGAAGAATGTCTCTAAAATGTATCTACTAATTATTGTTTAATTGATGGGAAGTAAGGGCATGCAAATCCTCTGCTTAAAAGAAGAGGTGAGTCATTTCTGTTGCTCTATGTACCCATGACATTTCTGCAAATATGTTGTGCCAAAGATCCCAAACCCCTTAGCTCAAGTTCACAAAGTTAGCAGTCACACAAGTCTAGAGACAGAATCCATTCCCAAATAATGCCAGAAAAATCATAAGGTATTTAACAAAGAATAAACATTTAAATCCATAATGTGTTTTATAGTGAAAAAATGCTGAAGTATTTGCATATATTCATTTAAAAATATTAAATTACTAGATTCAGTGCAGGGAGCCAGGAACACAGGATACTTACCATAAAGGACATTTAAGATAGTGGGAAATCTCAAACGACAAAACTAAAACAATTTAGCAATGACTTTGATATCTTTCATCCAAGGGAAACAATGCACGGCTCAGGGGACTTCAGTGCTTCATAAGCGATGGAATACTCTTCCCAAGGGATTTTGGGCAAGAGTGGGTTTTATAAAGCATTAGAAGAGGCAAATGAAAACATGGCATGATTCCTTACGAGGTGTAGGGATGTCCTTGTAAGGCCAGCAGACTGGGTTTTTTTGTTTGTTTTGTGTGTGTGTGTGTGTGTGTGTGTGTGTGTGCTTAAGATTTTATTCATTTGTCAGAGAGAGAGAGAGCACAAGCAGGAGGAGTGGCAGATGGAGAAGCAGGCTCCCCACTGAGCAGGGGGCCCCATGCGGGGCTCCATGGCAGGACCCCGGGATCATGACTTGGGCCTAACGCGCTTAATGCTTAACTGACTGAGCCACCCAGGCGTCCCTAGTGGTTTTATTTTCTAGGGAAGGTAAGTTAGCTCAAGTTGAGGGGAGGATTGTCTGTGTTCACTTTCCTTGACAGACACTCCCCATAAGTGCAGGTTGAGGTCAGTTTAGATTTGTGATGTGGACCAGGCCACTGGGGTGGGGTGGGGGGGACTCCATTTTGTGGGTCTTGATATACAAATTAACTTTATCGGAAAAAAAAAAACAAACCCATGTATCCAAGGGGCCAAATACCCGAAGTTCAGAGATCCAGCTGTGCCATTTTGCACCTAAAATGGATACTGGAAAGCCAAAAGGCAGCATGAGTTTTCGGAAACATTTCTTCTCAATCTGACAGATGTTTCCTATCTTAAGCATATGATTACTTTTGTAAAGTTCCCTCAAATATTGTAAGGAATAAATGGCTAGCATTGCATAGCTAAAATATGTGATGTTCAATTCTAACACTAATTAGATGGTCTAGCAGTACAATCTTATTTCCATTGAATAGGCTTTTCTTAATTCTACTGTAAATTAAATACATTAATCTAAACAATGCAAATTGCATGACAATTTATGCCTTCACATGAGAATTCCTAACCCATCATTTCCTAAAATTTCTATACTTATCATGCTTCTTTTTGGTTTTCTTCTGTTTCCTGCTCATAGAAATGAAAAGTTATTAAATCACTGATTTTTTTTACATGAATTGTATATTATATTATTCCAGGGTGTAATGGTTGTGCTTTCTCCCATTATTTTGTGCCTTCATTTCAATGGAGATTAAGTTTGATTTTATAAAACTCTCTAGCTTAATTTATTCTCTGAATCGGATTCTGATGGGAAATTCTAACAAAACAAAATACTTAAATTTCAATAGTCATTTATAGTTTTATGATGTGCTATTTTCAAGTGAATAAAATTTACATTTTAATTCATAGTAATTGTTAAAAATGTTTTGTTTTTCTATTATGGGATAAAATTGCACTTTAACAACTTCTTCTCAGTGTCTATTTAAATTATCTAAAATGACTATGGAGAAAAAGAAAGCCTATTTGGTTCTGAGAAAGAACAAACAATCAGGCAAAAAGAGGAAAACTTGAAAGAATATTTTATCTCTGTGGAAGTTAATTCCAAATACATATCATGTTTTCTCCGTGGTTTTCAGACAAAACTAAAATAACTTGGGTAAACTAAACTTTAGCCAATCTGTGATGTTTTGGTATAATATACCAAAATTTTGTTTAAAATTTGAAGCAGATTAATTGAAAAACTATAAAATAATTTTTACCAAGAGATTTCTCAGATAACTGATACAAAATCAATTCAAATTAACTTTAAGAAAAAATGGTTCCTGCCTCTGGATGATAACAGGCCAAGGACTTAAAGGCTTAGCATATAGATATTCTCTTCCTCACTGGCCTCTGATTTTCCTGGGCTGGCATTATTCTTTGACAAGTCTGCCCACATAGTAGTTATCAGCAACATTAGGCTTTACATAATTTTGGTTTTTTGTCTTCGGTCTTAAATAATTTTATAGTTAAGAATCTTAGAATATAGAACAAGTCTCTTTCTGTGTAACTCCAGTGAACTTTCTGGAGTTGATTCTAAATAGCCTAGCAGTGATTATGTGACCATATGTAAAGCATTGAAATAAAATAGAATAATTGGGTTAGCACTGACCTAACATGTAATATTTTAGGTGGTTTTTTTTTTTATAGATTTATTTATTTATTTGAGAGAGAGAGAGAAAGAGCATGAGGGGGAGGGGCAGAGGGAAAGAGACTCTCAAGCAAACTCCATGCTGAGTGCAGAGCCCCGAGGAAGGACTCGATCTCATGACCCTGAGATCACCATCTGAGCTAAAGCAAGAGTCATCGCTTAACTTACTGAGCCACCAAGGCACCCGATATTTTAGCTTTTAAATATTACTGGTAAACTGGTGAAGCCACTATGGAAAACAGTATGGATGGTCTTCAAAATGTTAAAAATAGACCTACCATATGATCCAGCATATCCCAAGACAATGAAAACAGGATATCAAAAAAATATCTATATTCCCATGTCCTTAAGATATTATGCTAAGTGAAATAAGTAAGACAGAGAAAGACAAATACTACATGGTATCACTTATATGCAGAATCCAAACAAAAGCAAAAAGAAACCAACAAAAACCAAACTCATAGAAACGGAGACTAGAAAAGCGGCTGCCCAAAGCTAAGATGTGGGGGAAATAGGGAGATGTTGGTGACAGGGAGCAAACTTTCAGCCATAAGATGAATAAGGTCTGAGGATGGCCATAGCTGTTAACACTGTATTGTGTAGTTGAAATAAGCTAAGAGAGTAACGATTAAATCTTCTCCCTCCCCACACACAAGATAAATATGTAAGGTGACGGATGGGTTAAGTAACTTGATGGGGGGAACATATACGTTATTATCCCTCCAGGTGCATGAGGAGCAGTGCAAGTATACTACATAGACAAAGAAAGGAGCCGGAGACGGGTCATTAGCAAAAGAAACAAAAAGGATTTTTTTACTAAAATAGGAGGTCCAAGACTGCAAAGCAACAAATTGCTTCAATCTTATCTAGATGTATCTTTCAAGTATTACAATATTCAAAAGCAATTATGTTAGTGACAAGTCTTTTTCCCTGGCCTGGGTTCTTGAGTTCCACCAAGAAAGAATTAAAAGCCAAACTCTTAAGCAAGCAAGCGTTTAATAGCAGTCGGAGGGGAAGTGCACTCTGCAGGGGAGGTGTTGGGTTGCCCTGGGGTCAGGCTGGCCTTTTCCTTCTATCTTTGCATGGTTATGGGTCATAGCTAGTGTGGTCTGGCTGAGGTTGCTTCCCATCATAGAAGGGACTCCTCCTACTGGTTTTTGGCCCTTGGCCTTTGGCCTTATATGGTCCTTGTCATTGCCCTGGGAGGGTGGGAGGTGGGTGTGTAAAACCGCAGGGGAAATGTATTATAATGAAGCTGTAGGTTAACGTGGGGTAGCAGTTACAGCAAAGCCTGCATGTGTATCCCGTAACCCCTGGGGTCTTTCCTACTAGTCTGGAACTTGGTTTCCACCCTTTAAATCAGTTAGAAAGCATTTGTTCCCTGCTCATATCTAACTAACTGCTTACTTTATCAATTACATGTGTGCGTACATATTTAAAAACAGAAGAAAAGAATTCTGTAATATTTATCACTTTTGTTCCTTAGGCAGAGAGGACATTTTACCTTCAAAACCACCAGAACACATTACAATGGCCAATACTCAGTGAACTGCAGTAGCAATTTTAGCCATGATGTTCCTTTTGAGCGTATTACAGTTATAATTCACACGGGCTACTACTGTCTCTGCTCAGCGAGATAGTTTGACCAGTGGTCATAGACTGATCCCTGACTTCTGTCAACAGCAATCTATGCATGACTGCCTCTAAGCCAAAGTTTACAAGCTAACGTGCGCGTGAGCAGCCCACAGCCACTGCAGGCAGACATGGGTGAATACCGAAGTTAAATGGATATGATCTCTTATTAGCATTTTCAAAAATAATGTAGTCAAATGCACGTGTGTAAAATATATTAGAGATTGAAAACCAGTTCACTAAACTAACGTTTTTGATAAACTGTGTGCTCAGAATGTTAGGTATAATTCTGTACATCCTTTGTCATTTTCAAGAATGTGGGCTTCTGTTTTGATAAGAAATATTAATGCAATTAAATTAAGACTGATTTTAAGACTTATTTTAAACACAGTTTAAAAACTACCTTGTTAGGGGCGCCTGGGTGGCACAGCGGTTAAGCGTCTGCCTTTGGCTCAGGGCGTGATCTCGGCGTGATGGGATCGAGCCCCACATCAGGCTCTTCTGCTATGAGCCTGCTTCTTCCTCTCCCGCTCCCCCAGCTTGCGTTCCGTCTCTTGCTGGCTGTCTCTATGTCTGTCGAATAAATAAATAAAATCTTAAAAAAAAAAAAACTACCTTGTTAATAAAACACGTAATCAATTACACTTATCCATTATGTTGTATAAACAACCCACGGGGAAATTATTAATTGAAAAATGAGACAATATTTTTTATTATTTGTACAATAAAACCCTACGAACTCAGTGATAAACTATATATGGGTGTAAAAAATCATATTGGAGTGCTAATAAGTTTTCAACCAAATAGAATGATGTATTCTGGGGAAAATTATACTTATAAAAATAATTTGCCTTCACAGAAACAAATTCTCTATGCAATAATATTGCAGCTATGCTATATATAACAGAAAACACTGCGATACACGTAAGAGTTGAAAGAAACTTACACAAATATTAATAGTGTTTATTTTCAAGATATGTTTTGTTTTGTTTTATCCTCAAGGCAGAGAATATGCGCACGCGTGCAGCTAGGCAGGTAGTGAATATGGTGAACCAGTAATCTAGCAAGCCAGCAAACCATGGTGCAAGACCATTTAGTTGGAAATAAGAATATCTAAAGTTATCGGAAGTCTGAGGATAAAGAAGTTTGCAATAGAAATCACGGAACGTGGAAGAGTAAGTTCAAAATAGAGGTGTGGTTATCCCCTTGGGGGATTTGAAACGATAGCACCACAGGACTATGTGTTTCTCTCCAGCTACTCCTAGCTGTGAGAGCGCAGACATAAAATAGTATTCATGTCAGGGACTTGCGTATATAGTCTTAAGGAATCATGTTAAACACATAATGTGGGATGGCTGTGACCTCACTGAAACAAACACATCAATTAACTATGGAAGAAATCTCACCTTCAATGACAAAAATGCAGGAAAAGAAACAGAGGTTTCCCCCCGCTCTCTGAAAGTAGTATGTTTTTAAGAAATCTTGTGTGTGGCCCAAATGGTATAAAGCAAAGAAGCAATTACCATTAATTTATACGGATTTTTTAAAAGCATTTCAGACCCCCAAAATAACCTGTCTTAGGCTTTTCTGATGCATGTGAACGGATGCATAAAATAAATCGAGATAAAGCCCAGATGCTCACAGACACAGTTCACAGCTCTAGGGGCCTGATGCTGAGATGCTGAGTGTAGTTCCGGGGAAGGGGCTGGAGAGGGCCACTCTCTCTTCTCCCCTGCAAACTGGACGGCTGCAGATCACACACTGAACATATTTTTGCTCTTCACCTTGTGTTTGTAAAAGCAAAAGTGCTTGAGTTTCAGTTAGCGAAAACAGGTACATACTTTATTAATGTAGGTCTTTTTTAAACTTGACCAGGCACAAGGCAAACTTTTGAAAAGCGAGATCTCCAATCATTTTTTTGTTACTATAGAGTTTTATAAGATGTGAAAGTTAAACTAAAGGTTTTTTCTCAAGCATCAATGAGATGCAAAATGTGCTTAAACCAAGCAATTTTTACTTTTTATCTAAATTACCCTACTGTTGACTTATTCTAACTCATTGTCCACTAAATACTAAATTTTTTACCTTTAAAGAGAAAAATTTGTTGTAGACATATAAATCCATTGCTATTAATTCATAAATGTTAAGTGTAAAATGCACTTTTAAATAACATCTTCAATAATGTATATGTGAATAATAATTTTTATTAAAATACAATCCGAAACATGATATTTGATTGCTCAAACTATAATTGCATAAATGATGCAAGCAAAGCCTTTTGGGATGGTGCAACTCATGTTATAGGCTTGCCTTATTCACACACATGAAGTCTGTAAAGTGCAGAATTAATCCCTAAGGCATGTTAATATGCTTCTTTGACAACTCTTATTAACTATAACAAGGTATTTAAATTGCAGATACCCTGCTGAGTGAATATTCAAAAGGCACTTGACAGCTCTGCACCTGAATACCAGGTGCTCCTTAACACAGCAATACTTGTTTTATGTTGTGATTTATAAAAGGTTGATTTTGTTTCATATTTTTCTGACATTAGAGAGATGAAAAACAGGAAGAAGAAAAGAAGGGAAGAAGGAAGGAAAAAAGGGAGGAAGGGAGGGAGGGAAGGAGGGAGGGAGGGAGGGAGGGAGGAAAGGAAGTCACTCTTATACTTCAAGACACAAAGAGTAGCTCCAACCAAAGTTATGTTGAGCTGCAAATCTACAGACCAATGTATACCTTAAATATTTAGTGGCAGTTACTTATAATAATGAATATCATTTAAAAATTGATGGAAAATAGTCTCCTATAATACATATCACTTAATGACCAGCACCTGTCATCCAAAATTAGTCAAGAGATTAAAGAGAAAATAAAGTTTCCGTATGTGACAATTATGAATTCTAGTACTCCCAAATACAGCATAAAAATTTGCAATGGAAACGCTTATGAATATGAAAACTACTTCCTGGAAGAGTCAACCATTAGATCCATCCACCCAACCAGTTAGATCTGAATGGATGCCTAAGGAAGAGCTTCCTGGAGGTGTACTGAATGTGGAGATCAGGTGGTACCAATATTGTGTCTCCTGACTAGAAATGAGATAAAGGTCATTCTATACTTGACCTTTCTGTTTACAGAAATTAGAATCACAAAGAATTAAACATTAGGCTATTTTGCATTTTTATCTCATTTTTATTTCATGTTTACAGCTGTATTTTCAATGTCAATTTTGGGGGCAGCGGCAATTAGTGTAGATATTGTACTTTTTTTTTCATTTTTAAATACAATATATTGTAGAAAAACATCTCTCTTTCAATAGCCCAATTGTTTACAGATGTTTCAAAAATAACTCACTGTAGAATTATAAACTATATCTCAGATAAACTTCACAAGCATTATCCTCAATAAGTGGATTGTCAAGATTGATATGAAGCATCGATGTTGCTTTGAAAATGCATGGAGTGAAAAAAAATAGAAAATAAAAAAACCTGGACCAAGGACAAGCTGTGTGGTCATTGTGTGCAGTGAGTAGGAGTATACAGAAAACAACTCTGTTTATCCATCAAAATTTCACTCTGAAAGGAGCTGTAAGTTGAACTGATCATGAACAAATACATTGCAATAATCATTTCCATTTTTACTCTCATCTCATTGTTGAATCTTGTCATATTTAAAGGGAAAAGCCTGAATGCAGGGAAGCTCAAGGTTGCCTTTCTAAAATGTCTGGTTTAGTTTATTCCTTCATTTTGCATTTTATATCTATTAAGTGCTTACCATGTGTCAGGTGTAAAACAAGACAAAAAAAAAAAAAAAAAAAAAAGCCCCAGTGGGGAAAAAAGTAGAAAGTAACTGCCATCATTAAGCCCAATTTCAGTTAGTAAACATTGAGAACGATGTTTCCTACCATGCATAACAAGAAATAACTTGAAACACGCACAATGTGTTGTCAGAAGATGGATGTCTGTCACTTATAAGATGTTAGATTTTATGTAAGCTATTGTAGTTTTGTTGTTTCGCTTGTTTTTTAAATAATCATTCTAAACTTCTTCATGAACTATCCCCCTTCAACCTACTGGGAACTGGGGAAGAGAAGCAGTACAAATATTGTAATCACCCATGATTTGATCTCAGCGTCTTTCTGTTCAGTATTACCTCTTTGGGGTAATCAGTTATTTGTGGGAAGACGTCCTTGTCTCATATGCTCTCCATCATCTGTGAAATGGTATGTCTCTATGTCAGGGAGCTTCTGTGATCCAATACAGGAGAGCTATGCGGTTTTGGCTTCTTGCGGTGGAACCTGGATTTTGTGCAGTCGCCACAGGACTGCTCATATGCATGCGAGAACGATAATTTCACAAATAGGGCTTATTCCCCCTGGGATCAGCATGGACATGGGAGCAGCGGCGCTGAAGTCACTGCATGCTGCAGCATCTTTAGGTTTAGTTTTCCCTTGGTCCCTTGCATCCCTTGGCACATCTTACATTCCCCCGCAAGCACATGGCGGAATTCTCGGACATCTGACGTAGCTGAACGGACTAATTTAGGCACCCGTCTTACCCCTGCCACTGTGAGGTCAGCTTACATCCACATCCACATTGTCGGAACAGGCTTCTCCAGCTCAGAATTCACTTTCCAGAATTCCAAACTCAGAAAGGGCAAAACCTCTCTGAATTAAGGGATTTTTGGGGTGCCTGGGTGGCTCAGTCGGTTAAGCATCTGCCTTTGGCTCAGGTCATGATCCTGGGGTCCTGGAATGGAGCCCCATATCCAACTTCCTGCTCAGCGGGGAGCCTGCTTCTCCCTCTGCCTCTGCCCTCCCTCCTCGTGCTCTCTCTCTCTCTCTCAAATAAATAACATCTTAAAAAAAAAAAAAGAAGGATTTCCTTTTCTCTCCCCAAAATGACTTCTGCAGAGTCAGTCTAGAGATGATACACACACCTGACATATTTATCTAATTCTCCCACCTTATGCCTCCCTGCAATCCCCCTAGGGAAAGATTGTGTTTCATAAAAGAACAAATCAGAAAGGTTGAATGGTAAAAAAAGAACATATCCCATTCATATAACTTAATCTATGTTTCAGTCTCTTTCCCTGAAAAAAAAAAAAAAAAAAAAGGATGGTAATAATATCCGAATCAAATGGTTGTTATGAGCATTAAATGGCAATGTATGTTTAAAGCAAGCAAATGTTTTGTGTTTTTTACTTTTATGTTCTTCTCAATAGTACTATTATTTTGATAGAGAAAGATAATGGTTTCTGCATAATTCTTTGCTAGATGCATCTGACATTATTATCACCTGATATGTATAGGATTTATCTTAAATGATTTTATTGATTACCTTTAGGTCACTTTTATTCAACAAAACTCTCTAGAACATCCGCCATGTAATTAAAGCCATGAACAACAGAAAGACAAACAGTGTGGGCAAAAAAAAAATTATATATAGTTAAAAATGAGAAATCAGCACAAACAAAATTTAGAAGTCATTGTAAACTGGCTTCTTAAATCCAGTACCTTGGGTATTATTCTTAGAGACAAATATCATTGTGCTAAGCATAATAGCATAGGGCAGACTCAAAATACAAAATAGAGGCCCATCTTTGCTCAACTTTGCCTGTCATGTTTTGCACATAGATCCTAGCCCAATACATAAAGGATATAATAGTGCTTCAGAAGGTGTAAAGAAGGACAATTGACATAATCAGTGGGTTCAGAGCCAGGTGCCAGGGAAAACAAAAGTAAATAATTCGTGCTGGATAATTTCAAACAGACATGAGAATGTGCTTGTAGTACTGGATA
Organism: Ursus arctos; assembly: GCF_023065955.2. Lineage (NCBI taxonomy): Eukaryota > Metazoa > Chordata > Mammalia > Carnivora > Ursidae > Ursus > Ursus arctos. The sequence continues at coordinate 9,391,192 of NW_026622841.1, forward strand.
TACTATCCCTCAGTTTGTCATTTGAGGTTGTGGGAAAAATATACAGGCACATATTTTCAATGATCCTGGATACCAGGATTCTATCAAGAGCTTGAGGGAAATTTTCGTAGTGGTATCACTGGTATTCAATAAAGTAACATGATTTGGAATTATTTAAATCATTATTTTGATGGCAGTGATTTTCAAGGAAAACTCAGCAAGATTTTTGAATGGCTCTAATTTTTGCTTTTAGCTCAGAGTGGTAAAAATTTACAGACTAAAATAACAGTACAAACAGAATAACATTATTTAGCCTCATCATATTTTCATGGAATTTTCTGAAGCAGCAGGCAACTTTGGTCCTGGTTCTTTCCTCCACCTACAATGGTACCATGACACTCATGCTGCCCTCCTCCATTCTTCTTCACTTTTTCCATATTTAAAGACTACAGATCTTAATAAAAAATGTGAATATGGGTTTAAAGGACTGAGGACTATCTCATTGAAACCTACAGTTACTTCAAAGAAAGCACTGGAAATTGGTTATATCAAGGAAAAAGACCCCTTGGCAATTCCTGCTGGTTACGTGGAATTGCTGCTGAAGGGCATGCAGTGACCTTGTCAGGACTAAAGATGTGACTTCGAAGAACAGGAGTGAGTTCACTCTTGCAGGTTTTATTCTAGAATAGTCAGAGACCCAAGACATCAGGAGAGGCCAGGATCCTGAAGAGTAACTTGAAAGGAGCAGCAGCTGGGTCTTAGAATTTGGGATGGACGGCTGCCTGGCTGACTCGATCAGTAGAGCATGCAACTCTTGATCTCAGGTTTGTGGGTTCGAGCCCCACATTGTGTGGAGAGATTACTTAAAAATAAAAACTTGAAGAAAAAATTGGGGGATGGACAAGATTTGAAGGAAGGCTATTCTAGAGGTCATGAGTAAAGCAACAATATTGCAACAACATTCCTCCATGTTTCCACTAAAGTTAGATCTGAAAAGTTTTATCCTTTTTAAACAATGATTAAACAGGATTAATCTTTTGGAGGAAACACTTCCAAAATACAGATAAATGGATCAAGAGACAAAATTGATGGGAAAGAGGATACATAGAAATGAAGAACCAGGAGGTGATGGGGATGAGGGCGTGGGAGTGGGTGTTGGGGGTGGTTAAAAAGAAAAGAACAGAAGAATATAATGCACACTTCCTGAGCTAAGAAGCGACAATGATCTGGAGATAAGACGGGCTCATCCATGTTTTGAAAACACAACATGAAAAACTTATATACATAGAGGAAACCCTGATAGCCTATGACATACTTGTAATTCCAAGAAACCCATACAAGATTTAAGTCGAAACATCAGATTGCTTTTAAATAGGCCTTAAAATCAGGTTTGCCTCAGACTTTTTCTTCGCAATGCTGAACAAGGAGATAGGGGAGAAACGTCCTCAGAGCTCTTGGAGAGGTTTGGCCGGGAACTGAGAGTCTATGTTCAGCCAGTTCACTGAAATGCACTCCCATGTATGCATATACTCGGAAATGACACACTCCAGGTTCTTAGAAAAAAATTATTTAAATATGTACTCAGTTGATAGGAGGACAGAACACTAGGGATCAGCACCTGAACATTGCTTTGATTTCACTGCAGAGATTTTTTTTGTTCTCTTAAAAAATATATTATTACCTATCATTCATAATTTATTCATTATTTCCTTCATGTTCATTCAATGACCCTTTTCTGTCCCAGAATCCCATCCAGGATGCCATGTTACATTTAGTTGTTATGTCTCCTTAAGTCCCTGTGGTCTGTGATATTTTCTTGAACTTCCCTTGTTTTTGGTGACCTCGACAATTTTGAGGAGTACTATTGTATTATAAGATTGAAATTTGCCCAACATTTCTCTTATGATTAGGCTGGGTGATAGGTTGGGGTTATAGGACTGTGTCTCATGAGTTTGAAATGGAATATTCCTAGTTTATCAATGTATTTTTTAAATAAAATGATTATTTTTCCCCTTAGCTTGTTAATGACGTAAGGAGCTGTTCAGTCAGGATGCACTAGTTTATTTTGCAATAACAAATAACACCAAACTTTAATATGTTGAGCATTAATGGTTTACTTGTCCACATTCCATATGTGTTAAGTTATTGTCTGGCTGGGACTTTTCCCCCACATAATATTTTTCTCCACTCTGGGATTAGGCTGATGTGTGTATATTTCTGGTATCCAAAGCAGAGGGAAAAGAGAGCAGAGGTACTCAGGATCAGCATTTTAAATCATGTGTCACATCTCACATTTTATTGGCTAAAGGAAACCACATAGCCAATCATTACTAGAAGTGGCAGAATAATATAAGCACCACCAGGAAGGAAAAAAATGGATATTTTGAACAGTAATAAAAACTACCATGTGGGTGTTTGGGTTTATCATTTAAGTGGAAGAAAGATACATGATGCTATAAAATGTAATAAAAACAACTTTATGGAAAGCAAGATGGAAATAATTAACATAAAATAGAAATACTTTTAAACAAAGTAAAGAAATATAAATCGGAAAAAAATCAAAGAGTTAGATTGAAGGAAATATACTGAACATGTCTACAATATATATAGTTAAGCAAGATAAAAATATACTAAGATTTAAAAGAAGAACAAGTAGATAAGCCAACTATGTAGACACTTAAGGCACAACAGCCTGAAATTTTCTAAACTAATAATTTAGAAAATCTTTGTAAAATTTGAATTTGTTGAAAGGTAACATTGACAAATTTACAGATGAAGAATTCAAAATGTGAAGAATTCAAACTGTGAATTCAATAATTGTAGAAGAAATCGAAAGTCATCAAAGAATGATTATATTTTCCCTTTTACACTTCTTGTGTACTTCAGCATATGATCATTCCAGTATAAAACTAATTTAACTTTCAATGATTTTTTTTTTGCATAGAAAAATAAAGTTAAACAAAGTCAGCTTTAAAGAAGCAATTTCGTCCTTTAAAATGAAATAGAAGCTGCACACTACCTCAAGCGCTGTTTATTGCAAAGCTATAGGATGCTAAATAGGTACTTTTTCAAAGCAATCAAATGGCAAAGCCAATTTGTGTTGATATATCTTGATAAGCAAAGCAATTTAGTGTTCTTGAAATAAAATATATTTCATACTTATTTAATGAGATCCACATATTCAAGGGCACATACGATGATTATGCTTCTGCTGGTTAGTTATTTGCCTGTTCCTGAAAACATTTTTTAAACCCGCTTTAATAAAAGCCTTGTACTACAATGAACAACAAAAGGGAGGAATATATGTAACACAGGAGCTTATAACATACATTAAAAAAATTCCAAACACAAATCAATTCCAAGTGCCAGTCCTTGTGTCCCCAACTTCAAACAAGGTTGAATACTGTGTAAGATTATTTATAAAATGACTTTTTCCTTTTCATCAAAATTTGTCACCCATGAACCTTATCAATCAGGTAATTACAAGTTTTATCTTTCGCCTACATTATTTTGAATAATAAAGTATTTGGGACATAATGCTTCAACATGATATCATGAGATCTCAGTCAAAAATCAGTTTAAAATGTTGTGCGATTTTCTCAAAATGATCCAGCAATTCCATTCCTGGGTATATACCCATGATAACTGAAAGGAGGGATTAGAATACGTATTTGTACATCAAGCTCATAGCTGCATTACTCACAAAATCCAAAAGATGGAATTGTCCATTGGCACATAAACGAATAAACAAAATGTGATATATGCACACAATGGACTATTATTAGCCTTAAAAAGAAAGGAAATTTTGATACACACTACAACACAGACGAACCTTGAAGACCTTATGCTCGGTGAAAGTAATCAGTCACAAAAAGATAAACGTGGTGGGATTCCACTTCTGTGAGGTTCCCAGAGTAGTCAAAGTCATAGAGGCAGAAAGGAAAATGGTGGTGGCCATGGACTCCGAGAATGGGAGAATGGGAAGCTAGCATTTAGTGGGTACAGAGTTTCCGTTAGGGAAGATGAAAAAAATTCTGGAGATGGTGATGGTGGCCCAACAATGTAAAAAGACTGAGAGCCACAGAACTGCATACTTACGAATGATTAAAATGGTAAATCTTATGTTACACATATACGCTACAATTTGCAAAAGAATACCAAAATACAGACCAAAAAAAAAAAAAAAAGTTTAGGGAGCTTATGAAAGCTACATGGTAGAAAAGATAAAGAAGGAGGAAAAGACTTTCAATGGGTTTAGGTTTAGAACAGATTCCCAAATAATGGTCTCCCACTGGCAAAAGCTTTAGATGGTTGCATCAGTCCTTTGTCCATCACACCCACACACGTACCTGCACCCACACAGCAGTGTGGCAACAGCTTGTGGTAAGGAGATCATGACTATACACCACAGGGTTAAGTTATCTTATGACTGGGTGCTAGGAGGTTAACCAAGTTTCTGATGACAGTATCACATATGGATTGAAAGCGCTCACGATTTTAAACAATTTAGACAAAAGGGGTGTTGTTGGACTCTGAACAACTGAGTTAGTGACATAAAATGTGGATCTGGCCATGGCATTCTTCACTGATCTTAAAGACACGTTTGAAGGGTTTGAATACATTTTTATGTAAAATACAAAAGAGGAAAAAATACATTTTCCAGGCATATATAATTTTATATACTATGATACTTGAAAAATGCACATGTAACCAAGTAGCTTAAGTCGATACCTGGTACATCAGGTGTCTCTCAAATGTATTCTCTTACAGGAGACCAAGACATCTGTAGATCTCAGGGGAAAGCAGGATATTGGCTTTTATTTGGAACCTATCTTATATTAGAGCACATATACATGTATGTTTATTTAGTATGTCCATCATTATTTGTATTAACCTCAAATATCCATGGTTTTCTATATAATATTTGACAAAACCTGCATTATTTATTTACTTACATCCACCATGCTTCAAAGTCCTCATCTGGCAAACAGAAGTAATGAGTCAGGATTTCATGGTTAGAGAAACACTCAGGCTCAGAACAATGCCTTGTGCGTAGTAAATGCCTTATAAGTGTTAGCGATTATCATTTGCTGCAATTCCCTTTGTACTTTTCATTCTAAAATATCTCTGAAGTAATCTCAATTTGTGAGTTTAGTTTTCTGACTTCAATTACTTTTCACTTTACATTTATATTGAAGCACAAAATACTGAATATGGAAGCCTCGAATATACCGTGATAAGTCAAATATATCACATTACATATGATATATTGAATATTTAAGTTTTAAAAGTATTCCCCTATACCATAGTAAATCAAGTGTCAACAAGTCCTTTTCAAAAAAAAATTTCAATATCCCTTTTTTAGAAAAAGCCAGTTTGGAGTCTAGCCTATCTTTTTTTCTGTTTCCCTTTTTGCTCATATATCTTTACTAATATAGATTAATACTGGAAGACAAATGACAATACCATCCAGGATTGTAATGCTCCCATACCAAACTACATGAAAAATCCCATCCTTCCCAAAGGATAACAAACATTTAATCTAGGTAAAGTGTTCAAATTGAAACTGTATTTTCTCACTACTGTAAGTAATTTGACAGACTTTCTTTCTAACTATTGTCATTTTTTCCTTAGGATTTCAACAATACATTGTTTTATTTTTAGTTTTTAAGATTTTATTTATTCATTTATGAGAGAGAGAGAGAGAGAGCACAAGCAGGGGGAGTAGCAGAGGGAGAGGGAAGAAGCTCCCCAAGGAACAGGGAGCCCCATGCAGGGCTGGATCCTGGAACCTGCAAACACGACCTGTGCTGAAGGCAGACTCTAAACCACTTGAGCTACCCAGGCACCCCAATATGTTGTTTTAAATACTTATATTTAAAATTAAACCTTCACACCATATGGCATTAAAAGACAAATTTGCTTTTTCCTATTTCATTTCAACAGACTCTGCAAAATTTATAGTATAGTTCCAAAGAAAGCATTCTGCAAGGTCCTATACTTCCAAAAATAAATAATAAAACCATGGCATTGGTGATTATTACTTTTCACAGTTCTTTTAGAAGGCATTGAAATTTCCTTTTGTCACATGGCCAATTCCCTTCACAAGTAGCTATTTGAATTTGCCCTTAACTGAGAACTCAGATTAGGCATTTATCTTTATAAAAGGAAATTATTCTGAATATCCCTTCAGATGGTGAAACTTTTCAGGTCACAGGAAGCAGATAGTTCATTAGTATTATGACATGATGCATTTAATAGAGAAAAAAATAAACATAGACTTAAACAGAATACAAATTTACATCTCTCTCATGGCCTGGCTCTTATAGAACATGGGCTCCCATATGGCCTTCCAATCTCAAAGTTACCTCATGTTTCAAGGTGGCTGCTGGAGCTCCAGCCATTTTAACTATTTGCAGATAAGGAGAAAAAGCTCTGCGAAAAACAACAAGAAAAGTACATCCAGCTACAAAGTTATGCCTCTTTAAGTGTCTTCTCTGAAATCCTTTATAACACTTCTACTGACATTTTAACATCTAGAATTTAATTATGTGGCCACACATAGTTGCAAGAAAACTGAAAATGTGGTGTTTTAGATGAATCATTCTTCTTTTTTTTAAAAAAATCCTGATCTTAAGGACAATCTTTATTTTCAAGAGTTTTTTTTTCTTTAATTGAGATGAAGTTCACAATGCATAAAATAAAGTTTTAAAAGTGTACAACTCGGTGGCATTTAGTATATGCACAATGCTGTGCAAACATCACCTCTATGTAGTTCCAGAATATTTTCATCCCTGTACCTATGAACTAGTTTCCTCCTCACCCTCCTTTACCACCAGCCCCTGTCAGTCACTAATCTGCTTTCTGTCTCTATAGATTTACCTGTTCTGGATATTTCATATAAATTAAATCATACAGTATGCAACCTTTTAGTTATGGCTTCTTTTGCTTAACATAATGTTTTCAAGATTCAGCTATGTATCAGTAATTTACTGCCCTTATGGATGAATACTCTAAAATTGTACATTTTATGCTTTGTTTATTCATCTGCTGGTGGATATTTAGGCTGTGTCTACCTTTGGCTACCACAAATAGCGCTGCTACTAGCATCCATGTGGTATACAAGCGGTCGGACACATGTTTTCAATTCTTATGGGTCTATATGCAGCAGTGAAATTGCTGAGTTATATGTTAATTCCATGTTTAGCTGGTTTATTCTTTCTCAATAAAATTGGACTCTGTTAGTAGAAATGAAGAGCAGAGCAGATACCGTGGTGGCCAGCAATGTCTGTCACAGCAGATGGACCCAGTTCATTTCTCTGGGGCACTTGCTCTGCATTTCTTCTTAATCTCTCGGTGGAGATAGAACATGAGTTCTCTTTCCCATCAAGGGACAAAATAATATCCATGCATCTCTGACTTTTGTATCCAGAACTCTCTAGCATATCGCCCTCTGGTCCAGTTATTTATAACAGTGGTTTGGTTCCAGAAAACCATATCATTTTAAAAATACTGCTGAGCATGAAGCACCATATGGCTTTAACTGCTTAGTGACAAAAAACAGGAAGCAGACACATTTCCCAAAAAACTGCCATCAGCTAAAGCTAAAAGTTTGAACTCGGTTGATTCATAATCTAAATAGGTGATCTTTTTATGAATTGGAGTGCATAACAGGAAACAATTAAAAACTTTATGAGCTATTATTCTTTTTAAAGATTGAGTTTTTCAAAATTACATCTCCTTCATAAAATTGTTTTAAGTTGTGCACACTATAGAAATGGTATACATTCACATACAAACAACCAGGTCACATTATTCTTAATGGTCATAAGATACAAATATACAATGTTCTTACTTTCTAGACAGCCAGTGAACAAATTCATCTTCATTAGTTAAGATGTATTAGACAATAGCAACCTCAAATTTTCAGAGAAAGACTATTCTCCGCTTCCCTGTAGTATGTTTTAAAAACCTGAGCTGTGAGGTCAGGCAAATCTGTTGTCCCTTTTGCATCATGGGGATCCTGGGTGGCTCAGACGGTTAAGTGTCTACCTTTGGCTCAGGTCGGGATCCTTGAGTCCTGGGATCGAGCCTGGGTTGGGCTCCCTGTTCAGTGGGGAGTTTGCTTTTCCCTCTCCCTCTGCCCCTCCCCACCCCTGCTTGTGCTCTCTTTCACTCAAATAAATATATAAAATCTTTTAAAAAATCTGTTTCCCTTTCGCATCGAACATAAATTCCTACTCTGAGTATTGGCACTGATTTATAGGCAATTCATGAATCCTCTGCAACTGTAGACACAGTACGAGTGTGAACAACACATTTTTCCACTGAGAATATCCAAGAGTTGCACTATGCATATCCTCCCTCATCTTGAGACATTGGCTTAACGTTGTGATATTAGGAAATTTATTTAACCTTATAGAACTCCAGGAAATTATTATAAAGTAGGAAAACCCCAGGATTCAGAAAGAAAATATGAGGGTTCACTCTCCTGAAACAAGGATGCTTGGAAAAGGATATAAGATAAATGCAAAATCCCTTTCCCTTGCTTCCCTCTTCACATTTTTGCATATTCTGCTTTCAAAAATTTTTAAAGATTTATTCCTTATTTGGGGGCGTGGGGCAGAAAGAGCGGGAACAGATACCCTTTTGAGCGTGGAGTTAGTTGCAGGGTTAGATCCCAGGATCCTGAAATCATGACCTGAGCCGAAATCAAGAGTCTGCCTCTCCACCCACTGAGCCACCCAAGTGCCCCATCCTATTTCCAAATTTAAAATCAAGGTATCCTCCTTTCCTGAAGGCTTTAATAGTCATTCCATTTATTCTTTTTTTTTTTTTAAGATTTTATTTATTTGTCCGAGAGAGAGAGCACAAGCAGGGAGAGGGACAGAGGCAGAGGGAGAAGCAGGTTCCCTGCTGAACAAGGACCCCCCCCCCCCCATGCTGGACCCTGGGATCATGACCTGAGCTGAAGGCAGATGCTTAACCGGCTGAGCCACCCAGGTGCCCCTATTCCATTTATTCTTGATGGAATGGTTGAAAGAAGAGGTTCAATCCTCTTTCCTGGGTTCTTACAATCCTCAGAGTCAGACTGACACAAACTATAACTTAACTTTACTGCCTACTATTTTTTTCATTCTCAGTAGAATATAAAATTCATGATGGTCAGGAATTGTTGGATTTTTTTTTTGTACCCCAAAAACCTAAATTATTTCCCATTTGCTGTTAGGTGCATAACGAATATTTTCTGTAAATTTGAACGAACAGCTGTACCTTTCTGAGCCACACTACCACTGTTTGGGGGAGCAGACTTTGTATTTGCTCCCTATCTTGTTCCATAGCTTGGTATCAATATTTGCCTATAAATACCTTGATTAAATGCTCTTTACAGAAATACTGAAGTTAACTCAAAACCATAGCCAATACTTCTACGGCTCCAGAACTCAGAAATTCTGAAGTAAAACTATGGCCGCTGAGCAAGAAAAAACAAGAACATCAGCTTTAATGCTTAATTTAATGTTTTGCTAAAAGGTGGCTATTCGGCAAGCCCAGAGGTCAAGAAACTGTATTAATCTCCACAAGTAAATGTTTAAAAAGTAGATGAAAATAATAAATATGACCAATAAACCAAGGAAGAATATTCTTATTTGTTCCAGGGTTGTATTAACTACCTAAACATTTGAATGCCACAGTGCTAACAGACATGTGCGCGTGCACACACACACACACACACACACACACACAGAGTTCATTTAGGGGAATCCAGGTTTTGATTATGTTTCTTTTTTTTTTTTTTTAGATTTTATTTATTCATTTGAGAGAGAGAGACACAGAGAGAGACAGAGAGAGCGCTAGGAGCCTAATGTGGGGTTCGATCCCAGGACCCAGAGATCACGACCTGAGCCGAAGGCAGGCGCTAAACCATGTGAGCCACCCGGGGACCCCTTGATTACGTTTCCTTCACTAGTGAGCTATGTGATTTTTGACAAGCTATTCAATCTATAAACATGCCAATTATCTTCCTTCTAAGATGGGCTTAAATATTCTTATTTTCCCAGGTTATTGGGAGGATTGGATATAGCATCTTTTAAGTGATGTTGCTATTTGTCCAATAAACATTTCCAAGACAAACTGGTCCATGTGCTTTGTTATTATTTGTTGATTCAATAACTCAAGTCAATATACCAAATCAGAAGCCACTTCTTCTACAGTTTTTCTAGTCCTCCTGACATATCTCTTACAAATTACCAATTAGACTAATAGGTACACATTTGTTAATGGCTCTGCTGTTGAATAAAGTGTTTTATTCATTCTGTAGGCAAGAGTTTCTGCTCCTTACCCCTGCAAAAGGATTTTCTGTAATAAATATAATCTCGAATAAGAGAAGTAATTGTGTAAATACCATTCTAATTATTGCTACTTTCATCCACAAGGTGTCATTAGCATCAATAAAGTGCATCCCACAGATAAATCCAGTCTGAACAAGTCTTAATTTCACTGGAACCCATCCTGGACCCTTTGTTTCAAATAGAGGAGATTTCAGGAGGCAAACAATTTCACTCCATCAGTGGCTGTAGACATAGCTCTCAATGCCTCAGGAGATACCAAAGTAATGGTCACGTTCCCTTTCTGGATCAACTGTGTCTTAGCCCTCTTCTTTTCTGCAATCACTTGCTGTTTTCCCATTTATCATTAATTTTTACCTGAAGCCTCTGGTTCAGCCAAGGGGCCTAACCCATATAACTGCCATCAGTATGATTCTTGCCAATGCTTCCCTCTTTGTCCCTTCCCAGTTATATGGAGTAGGTTTAGATGGTCACAAGTTGATAGCATGCTCTCCTCCACTGGGTAGGAAAGAAGCTGTATCTATTACAACAATATAGGGTTGAGGAGTTCAAAACAACTACTTCAAACTTCCATTAGGAATTTGGGCAGTTATTTTGAAAGGTATCGTCATTGGGTCATATTAGAAATCAATCCCTTTTCTGGAACTAGTAAATGCAAGCAGGTCCCAGAACTACCATAGGATCAGTCAGAGAAAATGAAATATTACAGAAGTCAGAAAGAAGTTCTACCATAACCCCCACCCTCTCCTCTGTGTTTTCTCAGTGATGCTAGTCCTTTACTTCCGTGCTGATTAAGTTTCGACACACATGCATGCAGTTCCTTAAGTCATCATTTCAGACACTTATTATCCCTCAATTTTGTAAGCATGGTTTTAGTAACTCTCATTTTCAAACACTCCACTATGTTATACATGATAAGGTGTATGATAGTTTGTACGGGATGCTTTTACAGATTAGTATACCCCTGCACCCACAGTAAATGAATTTCTTTACACTGAAACAGGGATTACAAATTAAAATAATATTTTCTGTTTTAATCAAGTAGTAATGTTGGAGACATCGGCTTACATTGCAGAGAATGCAAATCCAAATCCAGAATGAGTCTTTATTCAAGACCCATAGGTATCCACGAAAGACTTTGGGTAACAGACTGATACAATCCACCTGTCCGTGCTGGACTTGTTCAGATCTTTATGGTTTGGCCCATGATGGAGTTTAGTGTCTGCTCTTTTGTTGTTATTTTTTCCCCTAGTAAGAAACATAACAATTTTAGGCAATTTTCTTGCTTTTGAGGGACATGATAGGAAATGTACATTGCTTAATTTCCTCCATGAGTGCTCATTTTATGTACCTAGAATGCTACTTTCAAAGAGCAGATGATGACACCCCTTGTTGCTTCCAGACCTTGCTACATTCAGAAGGAGAATTTTCTCCTTATACACACCACTCAAATGTTTCTTCTATAACAGTTTCCAAACTATAGCATCTTCAATAAATATGCCATTTATCCTTTAATCATTCAAGGACCATTGTCTAAACCATAGCGCCGGACCAATTCTTATTGAAAAATAATTAGTATAAGTCAATACTATAATGTTACTATTATTATAATAATTTATTTCCTCTGATCCTAGAAGAACACCACTAATAATTCCGCCCATTGAGGAAATTTATCTTCTCTTTTTTAAATTTTGTCAGAATGTGACCCTCACCAGGACACAATGCAGTAGCATTCCATAACAAGTGTTGCTCAGCAGCCTCCAAACTACAGTAAGTAAAATGCAATGTCTTTTAAGGATCCCCAACAATTAAAGGGGAGTAGTAGAACCCCTAATAAGTATATCATTCTTCAAAAATAAAGAAACCCAGTCAGTGTCTGCACCTCTTTTTAATGTGCTGACCGAAATAATTTATTTCTCTTTGAGAAATGTCTCCATGGCGACTCATGCCCAGGTTCTTCCTAAGAGATTTCCCACACCTTATACGTGCACACGTCTTGTATGTCTGTGAAGTGAAGCAACCGTCCCTGTGTAGTCAGTCTATGGTTACTCCAAATTTTTAATTCAGTCTTCACTTGATTGTAAGATTGAGCTATCATCGTTATAGCATCAAAATGTTTCTGGTACTTTTCCTTTACCAGGTTATGTCAACAAGCCAGAGAATATAAACATCTTTGTGGGAACACAGTAAAAATGTGTTCCTGGCCAAGCTACATGAATGCAAATTTGCTTTGACTTTCTTCTGGGGTCAGAGTTGAAAGACAGCATTAGCTAAATGGATAACAAGAAAACACTAGTGTTCTTCGGTTTGTGGCATACCTTGATTTAACATCATTTCTAGTGTAGTTGACACCTTTGGAAGCATCCCAAGATCTGTCAACTGTTATATTGCAGGCTATAGTAGACTAGTGAGTAAACTCTTCAAGTATCTGCTCTAACACTTCCTGAGTAAGAGCTGAAAACCCTTAATCTCCCCATCCCTCCTCAGATAATCTATATTGTTTCAAAGTATCTAATTGAGTGGCCCTTGGTAATTCTAAAGGTTCCCATCAGAAATATTCAACTAAAAGGATATAAACTGCAGATATGAAGGATGACACTTTCCCCAACGATTTCTATAAGGGAAGAGACATTCACATATCAAAAGCTTTCACTGAGGAGTTCAGGAAGAGGTATCGAAACAATCACGCACAACTTTCTTTCACAAACTCCTCCTTCGGGCCATACTTCCCCTTTAAACTTTTCAGTCAGGGGTACCTGGGTGGCACAGTGGGTTAAGCCTCCGATTCTTGATTTCAGCTCATGTCATGACTTCAGGGTCATGAGATTGATCCCCAAGTCAGGCTCCACGTTGAGTGTGGAGCCTGCTTAAGACTCTCTCCTTTTCTCCTCCCCCCACAATGTGTGTGTTCACTCTCTCTTTCAAAAAAAACAAAACAACAACAACAAAAACCAAAAAAAGTGTTTCATGGTCAAATCACTACAATCTTCAAACTTCATCACATTATCCTCTAAACTCTATTACAGATTTAGGGAATGTACATTGGGCTCTGTCCAGTAATGCCAATTCTCTACACACCCATACCATTTTCCACACTAACGTGACTGATTTTGTACCAAGGAATCTTGCCCACCCCATTATTCAAAATGGTAGCCCTCTTTATCATCCCATTCCATCTTCACTGGTTTTGCCTCAAACAATTCAGATTTACAGTTCGCATTTTTCTGAGATTTCGTAACCTTAGGAAGGCTGGTATGTGGAGAACAGATCAACTGAGGTTCTTGTGGTTCTTGTGGAGTCTGCAGAATTAATAGGGGATATTTACCATTTGGGCACCTAATCTTGGATACTGGGCCATCAACACATCAGTAGCCACGTCATTGATGCCTTCCAAACCTAAAGATTTCTGCTGGGTATAATCTTCCTGATGCATTTCCTTCTTTTTTAACTAGAAAGATTTTTTTTTATAACAACTCAAAAAATGTTTACATCGGTCTCCAGATTTTGCCATATGTCCCTGGGGAACAAAGTCATCTCCATTTAAGAATCATCAACATAACCATTCTGAAACTGCTTGTATTCTCTGCATATTTACATATTTAAAAAGAATAAAGCAGTTTTCCTTCTCCTTATACTTTATTCTAACTCTTTCTTTAATATAGGTTAATAAATTAGGGATAAAATTAAGGGAATTATCCATCCCACACACATGGTGATGAATGTAGTTGCCTACTGAGGATCCTGTATTAAGTAAAATTCCCTCTCCTTTCAATTGTGGCGGAGCCAGTAAAATTTGCCTTGGTTAAAAACATGTAAAATTTACTGTAGCAAGAGTCCTCTGGAAGCTGTTTATATCTGTCCACAAAATGAGCCAGTTCTTTGACAGAATAACCCCTAGTCTCACGAGTTAATATTCAGATCTCTTATCTTGATAAGATTTTGAATAATGAGGGGTGGAGTGAGTCACATCTATTATGACATGATAGGTTTACAAATTCCCTTTAGAATAATATTTTAACTCCTAACTGGAATTATAATTTATACTCCAGTAGGCAGTTCCAAATACTTGGGGTAACTGGCTCCATTTTGACTTTCATTAACACAGCCCAAAGCAGCCAAGGAACCAAATTTTTGGACAGTTTTGTCCTTGGCTTACATCTTGTTCTTTATCCATTTTACTATTTCCCCCAACACAGGATTTATCACTTCTCTATTCCATTTTCCTTAATTGATCATAACACTTGGGCAACCTTAAATCAGGGATGGCTCAAGGGCCAATCTGGCATTAGACATGATTTATTCTTCCCTTTCTTCCTTTTCTTCCTCCCAAACAAAGCCTTAGACATATTTAAATTAAATCTGGAGTTGTTTCAATAATCCTGCCAACTGCACTAGTTGCAACAATTATTCCCGTATACTCACACAGGCTCTAACAAAAGCAAAGGATTCAACATAGCAGAGAAATGAAAGTACTTGCAAATAGCAAAACAGTCTGAGATATCCAGACAAAGCTTTCAATATCCTCTCATACTCACCAGGTACATAATTCTTTCCCATTTGTGAACCTCCAATATAGTCATAAAATATATTAGTCTCCAGGAAATTCTAGTCTCATTTAGAGGTGGTCTTTTATACCCTTCTAAGGTCAAAGATTTACATTTAAGGTGAATGTATTTTATGAGTTCACAACTGCAACTAAAAATTTAAAAAAAAATCTGGTTGTTAGAGGAGCAGGCAGTGTCTAGGAAAGCATGGAGAAATACTGGTAATGGATGCATCTAACTATGAGCCATTGGACAAACCTTTTTACAGATTAAGAGAAATTACAATGAGCTGATAAATCTGTTCCTTGTGTTTCTGAAGCACAGAATCTCAAGGACATAGCCCTCAACTAAATTACCCTAAGTAACTATTCGGGTGTAGTTTCTGCTAGTCACCAGTGCCTCATGCAGGAATAACTAGTATTTCTCTTTCCTACATGGATAAATAGGATATGCATAGATACATAAACAAATTGTATGGGATATTCTAAAAAAAAGGTAGAAACACCAAGAAGAAGCTACTGACTTATGCTGGGAAGAGAAAAAGCTGCTGAAGGATGAATATCTCAAACTGAATTTTGAATAAATAATATGTCTACCACATTAATGAATAGTGATTCATTGACAAATGGTACTTCCTATTTGTATTTATAAGAAACAATAGCATATATTTAATTTCTGTAACAATTTGGCAATCTAAAGAGCTTAACAGAATTAGGAGATGTCAGTTCTGGCAAGTTTAAAATTTTACTTGAGTTTGATACTTCTATTTTTCAAAACATTCCTACCTCCTGTAATAAATATTCCTTAAAAACTAAGTACAATTCAGTGCAAATTGGCTAAGTATGTGTATCTTACCTATTAAAATCATAAATAAGTTTCCTTTCTAAGAGTTATATATTAAGTATTGACTATTGGACATTCTATATTTATCTATCTATCATCTATCTATCTATCTATCTATCTGTCAATCATCTATCATTTTTGCTCAGTGTATTACATTATAATGCTTTTTTTCTTCAAAGATAAAGATTTGAGTCATATAATTGAGATTCCAAAGAACTTTCCACCATGATCAATCAACTTAGATTTATAATACAACCTCACTACATGTAATAAATATAAATTATTTGGGCCTTCTAGTCTTAATAACATACAGGTGTTTAAGTATATCACACACACACACACACACACAAAAAAAACCCAAATTGACATGCTTCTTGGAAACTTGTGGACCAGTTGGACATATAGGGGAATAGTTCTTAGGACTGTATAGTCTGTAGCCCAATTAGAAAATGAGGTATATTTTCATACGTTGAAAGAAGGGTAGAATAATGGCAGCTTCAAATAGAAATTCAACAAATAATTACTTCACATGTTGACTTTCTCATTCGGACAAAGGAGGATGTTTTTATCTAAAAGATTGTTATCTAAGAAAAAAGAAAGACTTGGTATTCAGTACATGAGAGATACCACCTATGGGGGACATTTATATTTGACAGAGAAAGGAAACACCAGTGCAACAACGGTACAAAAAGCTTAGGGTGAACCATGAGGAAGAGAATAATTTAAAAAATGGAAGTGTCGGAGAACCCGCTTTGCTCAAACAAATTAGGCTGTTATAACTCTGTCAGCTCTTTGGGGGGATGGATTATGGAAAGGAACACAGGAAATGACAAGACAAAAAATGAGGTGGTTCTTGATTCCAGAGATAATAGCAGAGCTGTTCAGTACGGCAAACACAGTATATTAAGTGGCTCAGCAGTCAACCATATTTTCCTAACATGTTCACTTACATATGAAATACTAAAATAGAATGACCGGTCATGATTACCTGAAAACTGAAACACAGCAATTGCAGTCATGAGCAAAATCAATGATCACATACAAGGGATACGTAGGGGAAAACACGTAAATGCTATGTGCCTAGCATTTATTGGTTGTTAATGAAATCAACTAGCACAACACATTCAGAATTTCAAAGATTTGGAATTCCTAAAGAATATCTCAAACACAGTGTTTAAAATGTAAATGGATGAGAAAAACTAACAGTACGATTTTGTGTATATGTAACTAGGTACCTATGTCTACGTACGGAAGAACAGGCACAATTTAAGAACCCATTATAAAATGGGTGATTTTTATTTAGATCTCTTCTTACTCCATTTACTCCTCAAAGACCAAAGCCCCTACCCTTCAAGCACCAGCGATTTACTGCTTCCTGCTGCACTCCCCTTTGCAGGAAGGCATCTGATTTTGTCAATTACATAGTAAGTCAGGTTCCTACTTTATAATTTATTAACTTTTTCAGAGATTTGCATACTCTGGATTTTTATCTCTAATTAAGAAATGACTTAATATATCATTTGACATTTCAAGCCCTGCAATTAGTGCAGACACTTTTGAGAAAGGGTCCTGTGATTATACTGTGCCTGAGGACCTAAGGATGACTGACTGAGCTAGCAGGGCTTAGAGACGAAGGACGATGGAATGTGAGAGGAAAGGTTGCAAGGACTGACTTCCTATCCATCCATTGCCTCTTCCTAAATCTGTGTCCTTTATCCATCCTAGCTTTACTCTTTACCCTGGTAAGCGGGCAAGACAATGTAATGATCCCTTAGAGATATGACAGGTGTAGGAGGCAACCACTAATATGAAATGCGCACAAGAAACTCAGAGTCATGTGTTAAATAAATCTATCCTCAAAGATGGTAAAATCCCACCATTGATGTCAGAGTCAGCTTTGCCTCACAAAGATGTTGAGGAGAGTCAAATAATCATAGTGAGAATGTCTATTAGAGATATCAGAGAATTAAATATGTAATCTGGTTTTCCACCTAAATGAGTATAATTAGTATTATTTGGAAATGGCATTTCACTTACATCTGCTTTATTAGCATGTAGCACAAAGACAATTATGCATGTCGTTAGAAGTACATCCAATTAAATTTGCTCTGAGGTTTATTTGATTGAAGCAATAAACCCAATATATAAGTTTAGTACATGCATTTTATTTGCCATGCAGCAAAGTTGATTGTTCATAGTAAGGCACTTTGGAAGAATTATTGTGCACAGTATATGAGAGAATGTGTAAACTTCAGTAAAGGGTGATGGGTATGCTTATTTACAAATGCTACTAGTCATTATTCTCTTCAGGCATAAATGTGCTCAAACAAGCTTTTTTCTGTCTTAGTATCGTCACGCATGGCATTTCTTTGGGCTGGAGCACCTTTGATAGTTTCCCACCGGCACTAGTTCTTTCTTTTTTGCTTCAGGAGTAAAATCCCTAAGACTTATCCCAGTCTTCTTACAGCAGATGACTTTGGATGGGACAATGGGATGTGAGAAGTGACAGGTGCCTCTTTCACACCAAGCTCTCTGAAGCAATGTGCTTGCTGGCTCTTTCCTCATTCTCTCTGCCTGGGATGAAGACTAGTGGCAGGATCTGGAGTAGCCACTTTGGACACTGAGGTGGAGGCTTTGTGATTAGAAGGGCAGAGGAGTGCTACCAGTGCTGGCTGGCCCATTTACCTTTAGAGAGTTATAAAGGAGAAAAACAAAGTTCTGTCTTGCTTGATACAATGTATATCAGGGCCTCTGTGTTACAGCCAGCAGACCGTACCAAACTAAAATGTCAATGTCCTGGATATCTTCTTTGTGCCTTCAGACTATCTCCACTTTGCTCCATTTCCTGGGTGATTGACCATTATGACAACAAAGGGAATTTACTCTCTGGCTTTAGTTTAAGTTCAGCCATTGGGAATCACTAGCTGAAGATTAGGTGTGAAAGGAGAATGAGAATGGTGTCTTTCCCCTGGGTCTCTTGCTTGCTGGGCTAAGGGTTATCAGTCGCTCCATTCCTTTCCTGGAGACCACAGCTCCTATCAGATGGTCATCTCCCATTGCTGAAAGCAAGAGCTAGGGCTCTCACTCCACATGTTGGTAATTGTTCCCTCTCCTTGTCCCTCAGGCTGGTTACAGGGTACATTTTGTCACCCCTTGTTGATTTCATTTGTAGTTTGTCTCTCCATCACTTTCCTCAATTCCTCTATTGAATATGTAAATTTTCTTTTAGAGACCTTAATTAATACAACTGTTGGGCCTGCTAATTTCTTTACTTTTTTCAGATCTTAAATGTCATGACAGATAAAGTAAAATTTTTAAAAATTAAAATAAAAATCCTTATAAAGCACCATTTATCTCAGGTAGTTCTGTAGGTATTGAGAGATATAAAAAGTAGAGTTCATAGGGTATCAACCACATGTTCAAAGTTTAGGGAGGGAAACAGAGAAAAACGTATGGATAATTATTTAATGGTATGATATGGACTGCAAGAGACATAGAAATTGGTAGGAAGAAAATGTGTTTGAGACTTCCTGTTAGAGTTTATGAAGCATCTGAACATGGTTAGAATTTTAAAGAATGGGTAGAATATAGAGTGGGTAGAGGTACAATAGAGAGTATTTCTGAGAAAAAGATTCATACAGTCAGACTTGTGCAAAGACAAATAAACACATGTTATACATGAAGAGACCATAAAATATGCCTTTCTCAAGCTTCTTCATCTATTATTGAGGAGTGGGTGTGTATTGGACCCTGGTAATAAAACAGGTAGCTAGAGCTTCTTTTCTCATAGTGCTCGGTAATACTCTAGCTGGGGAACATATACTTTAAATACACAAATACACAAATAAATGCATAATTATACTTTACAACAATGATTGCTAACAAAGAAAATTTAAGATACAATGAGGGAGCATAATTTAGGTTGGACAGAATGAGGGAAAGTGTCTCAAGGATATGTAAGCTGAGACCTGAAAGATAAACATGGCTTTCCTAAGGAAAGAAGAGGTGTGTGGGGTCTATTGGGGGTAGTAGAAAAGCCTAGTCAGTTCCCAGGAGATGGGAATCATATATATTAAGAAGTGAAAAATATTGTGATTGCAGCCCCATCACCGTGGAGAGAAGAAAGGGACTGAAGACACAATTCATGCAGGATCAGTTGATCGAGGACACTGGAAACAAACATCTATTACCCTAAAACAATAGGAACCCATGGTACCTTCTGTAGGTCAAACCATGTCAAATTGCATGGGGAGGGATATGGAAGTGGCAGATGAAGAAAAGTTAAAACTAAAAGTGAGTTGGTTGTTTCTTTTTAATCATGCAGACGTGAGATGAGATATGAGATTTCGATCCTGGATAAGAATTCTAACAGTAGGAATATCTGTGAAGAACATCATTTCAAGAAAGACGGAATTATTGTCATTATTGTCTTTATCCTCTTTTCCTCTCCAGTGCTCAGTGAAAGGCACCACCATCTGCAAAGTTAAGTGTGAAAGGAAAATAGCGGGGAATCATTCTTCAGAAGTCTTTCCATCTTATCCAACTAAAGACACACTCACATGCACACACACATGCACACACGTGCACACACATGTACACAACGCTGTCACACACTACGCACGTGCACACACAGGCCACATACACACACACACCACACAAACATGCACACATATGCACACACACGCAGTCCCCCACTATACATACCCACACAGAGACCACACGCACATGTATACACTCGCACGCACACACACACATGCACACACACGCTGCCCCCCGCTCAATCCACTACATTGTAGTCATCACCCAAGTCACTGTTTAGATGTCACTGCTTTGAGATATGTTGCATATCTTTTAATATTTTTTTCCGTATTAAAGTCTCCTTGTTGTACCATTTAACAGAAATGTGAAATTTTCATAGCAGTTGTTTAAGTTTGAATTACGCAGGTATTTGTGTATTTACATGTTCAAATCTATTTCTCCAGCCAAGGCACAATTAACCCCAGGAAAGCAGGAACTTTGCCTGGCACATACCATGAACTCAGTCACAGCAAGAGTCAGGCAATAAACCCAGTGTGCATACTCCATATCTCTTTCTACCTTAACCAACTTGAAAGAATACAGAGATTTTTAAGCCTCTAGGGCTTTGATAAAGATAAAATATTAATAGAAAAGATGGTACTGCAAAGGGAGAAATGTGTTTGATCTGAAGCATGTTCACTTTGAGACAACGCCAGTTATCCACGTGGTGATGTGATCCGGACACGTGAATCTAAGAGCAGACAGACTAGAATCGAAGAGAGTGATGCCGAATGGTTTGTGTGAAATCTGAAGAGAATGGTGTGGATAGACTCTTTCAGAAGTAAGAGTGGAAAGAGAAGCACAGAGTGATAAATAGCTACTTGTGGGAAAAGCAGTGCTGGGCTTTGGGATTTAATGAAGAAGCCAGATTGCTTAATGATACAAAACAGGATTGAAGATCATAGTGTTTAGACTTGGGACTTGAGTTTGAATTTGCACCGCACAGATTAACAGCTGTGTACTTTGCCAATCTTATAACTGCCTGATCTGTTTTAAAAAATGATGGTGATGGTGGAGGGAAGTGTGCATATAATGTGTTGGACTATGGGTCAGTTGTGGGCACATAATAAACAGTCTATAAATGCCCACCATTACTACTAGATGATGGAGGACCTGGGCAGTATAAGGTCAAAAACCGGCCCTTTTCTTTAATTAAAGAATCACTCTCTGGGCACCTGGGTGGCTCAGTCAGTTGAGCATCTGCCTTTGGCTCAGATCATGATCTCAGAGTCCCAGGATCAAGCCACATATCAGGCTCCTTGCTCAGCGGGAAATCTGTTTCTCCCTCTCCCTCTGCCCCTCCTCGCTGCTCCTGCTTGCTCTCTCTCTCTCAAATAAATAAATAAAATCTTAAAGAAAAAAAAGAATCACTCTCAATACGTGGTCTAAAATTTGCAGTAAGTTATAGATGAGAAGATTATTTTGCAAAAATAACTCATTTGGAAAGGTATATAAAAATTATAAAGTAAAATAGTTGAACGTTTATGTTTAGAAGCTAAAATATATTTGGAGGTGTACCCTAAGTAATGCTACAAAATGTCTGCTAAATTTTGACAGTTCGTGGAATTAAACTTTACTTTTTTTAGGTCATTTTCTATTTTTCTCTCGGTTCTGGAGCACTAGCCACCATTAACGCAGTTAAAATTCTTGGCTTATAACACCGTTTACCATTATTCCATTACCTGTACAAAAAGAGCCTATGGCTGACTCAGTATTGATCAAAATGACCCCTCTAGAGGAAGCTATTTATATTTATATATTTGAGAACAAATCAGTATTCAGTTAGGATAACATTTTAGCTCTTAAGCTAATAAAGTGACCCTATTAAAAATGATCTGCTTTTCCATGCATATTGATTTCAGAAGCTAACAGAAGGTAAACAGCAAAGAAGCCCCATTCCATACTGCAGAAAAACAGGAAATTGCTTGCTACAGTTTTCTGGTTCCAAGATCCATTTAAAGTCTCACAGTGTTCTGTTACACAGATGTCATTAATGCACGTGGAGCATTATCAGTGCTTTCCAGACACAACGAGTCTCATCACTGTCATTAGTCTGGCTCTCTTCTGATTCTGGAAGTCTTACAGATTAGAGGGAAGCACTGTATGCAAGCACAAGGGGCCATGACTGCTAAGGTTGAAATGATAAAAGAAAAATAATATTGTTCTACCTGCAGTTATTTTGGTAGAACTGGTCTGCAAAATGTATGTATATTACTATAGAGTTACATTGAAAATATAATACCTATTATTTTGTTAAATTTCTATAATTATTTTCCTAATGTATGAAAATGATTTCCATAAAATAAAATACAGAATATATTTACTTAAAAGACAAGTGAAATGAAAATAAAATAGTTCATTTTAAATTATGCCTTGTATTTAAAAAGTAAAATTGTACAGGGGTGTCTGGGAGATTTAGTCGGTTCCGGGTCTGACTCTTGGTTTCAGCTCAGGTCATAATCTCAGGGTCATGGGATCGAGCCTTGTGTCAGGCTCTGCACCCAGTGCAATCTGCTTAAGTTTCTCTTTCGTTTTCCCTTTGCCCCTTTCCCCCGCCCCTCCCCAAATAAATAAAAAAATCTTACAAAAAGTAAAATTGTACATGTTAAAGAAAAATTATCATTTGCAGTCATGATTATTGCAAACATTCCTTATTATTTTGAGAATTTTTGGAAACATATAATCAGAGAGAGTAACTAAAATTTACTAAAGTAGCACTGTATTCTCATAATCCAGAATTTATAATGGTTGAGATTTTGTCATATTTACTTCTGTCTTCTTTTATAAAATAAAACAACATACATTACAGAAGAGATCGGATCATGTTTTTCCCCTGTCTGTTCTCATCCCCAAACTCCTGTAGGAGCAATCACTTATCTGAATTAAATATAAATTCTCTCTGTTCTTGGCAATATTGATAAGTAAGTCATTATTTTATAGGAAAACTAATCATCTGCATTTATATTGACAGTTATACGTATTGACCTATCTTGAGGGCCAAGCTTCAGGAAAAGATAGAAAGGTAAAATAGTAGCCCAAGTCATCAAATACGTGGAAAAACATAATCATGATCATGTTAAAAGTGAACCAATTAATCATTGCAGCAATGAAGAGATGTAACAAAGCGGTACATCTGTGTTCCTCAGACCCAAGGAATGTGCAGATCGAGTTGTATAGAAAATGTATTTGTCTTTGTCTTTCAATATTTTAAAAATGTAAATTGATTTATGATAATATTGCCAAATATATGCCAACAGAAACTTCTTGTGTCAGATTGTCCTTTCCAAAGATAGTTGAAACAGTAACTCCCTTTACACATGCTAATCAATAATGAGAACTTGTCACTCAACCCATTGAGAACTGTGGTCTATGTCCTGTCTTCTTGAACCTGGGTGGATTTTTTTCAACCAATGGGGTATGGAAGAAGTGATGTTACATGACTTTTAAGATGCGAATAATTTAACTACAGCAAGACTGCCACGTTGCAAAGGCCATGTGTAGGTGATGGGGTCAACAGCCCAGCTGAGCTTTCAGCAGATGGCCAGCATCGACAGCCAGTGTTTGAATAGCCCTTCTTGAGCATTGAGCTAAGTTGAATTGGCAATCATTGCTGTCCAAGAGGAATGTGATTATAGCGGTATGAGACACTCCAGGAAGAACGACCCAGCTCAGGACTTTTCAAGTACCTAGGAAACAAAATCATGAGCAAAATAAAATGGTTGTTGTAAGCTGCTAAATTATGCAACAATTTATCATATGGCAAATAAATTCTAGACAATTTTAAAATCAAACAAAATGCTGAAAATGTAAATAATTTAACATAATAAAAATTTTGTCAATATTAACAAGATAACAAAGATATTCTTTACTGACTTTGCATGAAATTAACATTTGCTATAATGACTTAATACCAGTTTTATTAAAAATTTGTCATCCAAATGGAAAATTTTCTGTACTCTGAATTGGATTACATTGTTTAAAAATGTTTTGCACAACCACCATCGTCTTCCCACATTATTCATTGAAAATGTCATCAACGAAAGAGGAAAACTTGTGAAGAAAATAAGTGAGCCTCATAAGGCTATAGAAGTGTTCGTGTTAGAAATAAAAATTGGAGCAGAAGATAGTGAATTCAAATACATGAAAGGATAAATGACTTAAGCATGAAAAACTTAATTTTTTAATGCACAACAGTGAAAATCATTGGTGGATTCTTTTAAAATCATCATAGAAAATACAAATAAAATCAAAGGACAAGCAACAAATTACAGAAAAGGGGCCACTGTTTTCCTAATATATAGAAAAATGGTCCAGAGAAAAATCAGGTAAAATAAATGAGAAGACAACTCACAGAAAAAGAAGCTCAAATATCCTTTTAACATATGAAAAAATGTTTGTTTCACCCCTTGAAAAGATAAAGGGAAATAAAAATGCAAAATAAAACTAACATTAATTTTAGATAACATTTCTCTTTCTGTTGGCAAAGTTTTAGGAAACAGTCAAATGGTACCACTCTAGGGAAGGAAATTGTTCAGTATCTTGCCAATTTAGGGACAATGAACTTTGGACCCAGTGTTGACTTTTCAAAATCTATCCCAAATATATCCCTGCATGAGTGTGAAATCACATATGAACATGATTAATAACTGCAGCCCTATTTTTAATAAAAAAATAATGGAAACAATACACATGCCTATCAAAGGGGGTCTCGTTGAATAATATCTTTCTAAGAAAGAGGAAAAGCCTGTGACAAAATTGTGTCCAACAGTCCTCGGTAAGTGCATGTCGTTGAAACAAAGGAGCAAGTGATGGTGTATTGAGATGCATGAAAGATGTAATTATGAAAAGCATGCTTAATTTTTTTTTTCTATGAATAAAAGTTTTCCGAAAAGGAAAATGTCCCAGGTCATTAAGGCATCCAAAGGTAGCCAAATACTACTTTAGATGAATATTGGAAAGTTACTTTATGCTAACATTTTTGTTGGAAAATTACTATAAAAATTCCAAAGCTTTTAAGATAATACATACAGCATGGCTTCTGAATCATTACCCCTAAAGATAATAAGGCAACGATTGTGTCATGGTGAGCAATCATCATTGTTGACATACACAGAGAAGGAAAAACTCTAGAAAATAATTCCAGATAAAATCAACCAAACAAGAAAGGATGAAGCAAATATGGTAAAATATTAACAACTATCAAATAAAAGTAACAGGTACGAGGATATTCATTTTATTAACCTCTCTATTTTTCTGTTTGAAATAGTCCTAATAAAAGTTTGGGCAAACAAGGATTGTAAAATACAGAGTTTAAAAAAAAGGAGTCACATGTTTTGAAAAGTTGCGTAGTTGCCAGCAAAATGAATGCAAGGCGATAGTTATTTCGACTTTCTTTTGCTTTTCTGTGGCTTCGTGTCTGGCGGCAGATGAAGAGTCATAGCTACCTGCTGCCTGAACCTCTAGTGCCCGACAGAGACCTCTTGCCTCCCTGTGCGCTCGAACAAGGGACAGCTGTGAGCCTTAATCCCCTTCCTGCCTATGGTCCTTCATTCTTGTTCACCGGTCTCCCCTCTGAGCTTCAAGAGCCTCTGCCCCTCTTACCCGCCTGGCTCTGGAAAGACTACAGTCTGTCGGCAGCCATTATTTTTAATTGTCTTGTGTACTTGCTTTAACAAATGATGTTTGTATCCATGATCTACTTTTCAAATAATATTTCATGCTTTATTTTAAAGAACTTGTTGAGGGCAGTTTAGAAAAAAAAATGTAACCCATATGTGATGCTGTGCGATGTTGCTCCGTTCTGAAAAATTTTGTTTAGAATTAAATTAGTGGATAATTACTGTAAAAGCTTCATATAAGGCAGAGATTCTTTTTGCCAGATGAGTTTCCATGATATTTGCTGAGATTGAATTTTGCATCCGTCTCTCATTTTTTATGTATTTCTCTCATTTAAAACAATGGAATATGGCTTGTATTTTCTAAAACGTGGAAAAGATGGAATAGGAAGGATATGAGAAGAATTTAGGATATGTGGGAAAATGTGATTTTTTTTCCCTAGGTCATTGTCTAAAAGTGTAAATCAGTGATATAATTCACATACACAGATGCATACAGTTTCATATGCCAACGTGTCAAGAAAATCCATATATAGGCTGAATGTTTCTGTATTCAGTGTGCTTCCTATAGCAAATCTTTTTCTCTTCAATGACCTATCTTACTGTTTTTGCACCTATTCTATTTTAGGATTTTATTAAGGAAATATTGTTTTTCATACATACATATAAAATACACTTTTATTTCACTTGAGTAACTATATTTCAGCATTGTTTTGTCATTTTTTTTTCACACTATGCAGTAATATACTGGAGCTGCTTTCAAATGATGTGATTTAACATGTTAAAACTTTCATTCCCAGTCTGGTCTTTTCTAGATAGAAAATTAGAAACTTAAGTTATCCTAAAAATGATTTTTATTAATAGTTTAGTATAGTCTCAGTACTTTCTCAAAGAATGAAAAATTGTTGCTTTGGGAAATTGTAAAGTATTTTATAAAATGAACACAGCATATTTATTTGTATTCGTTTGCTCTTCATGTCCTCCCAGGGGCGCCTGGGTAGTGCAGTCGTTAAGCGTCTGCCTTTGGCTCGGGGCGTGATCCCAGCATTCCAGGATCAAGTCCCACATGGGGCTCCTCTGCTGGGAGCCTGCTTCTTCCTCTCCCACTCCCCTGCTGTGTTCCCTCTCTCGCTGGCTGTCTCTCTGTCACATAAATAGAAAAAAATAAAAAAAAAATCTTCATGTCCTCCCAGAAATCATCTGTTTTCCCTAAAAAAAAAAAAAAAAAAAAAATTAGGAAAGAAAACAAAACCAAACTGACAGACCTGTAAGCACTTTTTAGGATTCCTCCTGTTGTCACCTGAGAATGGAAACTGTCAATGCTTGTCCTGTGCCCTCATTTCCTCCAATCCCACTGCATTTCTCATTAGTTCTATGCTCCCAAGACTGGAGGCCACGAAGACCCATGCGTTTTCAGGACCAAATAAATACAGTCTATCAATTTGACCTTTTATGCCAGTATTTCTGCTTACAGTATGTATTTCTCTTCCTCATTCTGGAGAGTTGCATAGTGCATGTATGTGTTCCAGAGATAAAATATACTATCAAAATGTCATGTAGATTGAAGCAAATAATTTTTACTTCCTTAATATATTTTGACCAGAGCAGAACGTCCCAATATTTACTTAGAGAAAATGAAAGTTATTACCCTTATGCATTTCTTTGTGGTTGGTTGGTTGGTTTGTTCGTTTGTTTTTTAGGGAAATAAGTTCAGAAAGTCCAAACTGAGCTGGAATTTTTTTTTTTCATTATTTAGTTTCATGGAATATAATTATTTAAAAAGATAAGGAAATGGGGCTCTTGGGTGGCTCGGTCGGTTAAGCAACTGACTTGATTTCAGCTCAGGTCATGATCTCAGGGTCGTGAGATTGAGCCTCGCGTCAGGCTCTGCACTGTGTGGAGCCTACTTAAGAGTCTCTCTCTTCCATTCCTTCTGCCCCTCCCCCACTTGTGCACACACTCTCTCTCTCTAAAATAAATAGATAAATCTTAAAAAAGAAAAAAAAGATAAGGAACCTGCTAAGCTGGAATTGATTGATTTTCCTGTCCTGGCAAGTAATGAGAGACACAAAATCACTGTTCAGTGATATCATTTTAGTTTTCTCATTGCAAACATTGATTTGAGATCACAGATGGTTTTCATTTTTCCCGAAATGTCTAAATATTACTATCAAATTTCATATTCTATTTTACTTTCAGTGTGATAAATCATATATTATAGTGCTAAGTGCTTATTCTGTGCCTGATGACTTTCTAAGCACTGCATTTATATTATTTATTTAATTTGCACAATAGTCTATAAGGGAGTGATATTACACTACTTTTTAGTTAGAGAAACAAAGGCCGAAATGAGTATGTTAAGTGGTGGCAGAGCTAGGGTTTCAATCCTACAAGGAAATTCCAGTTCCTATTTATGTGTTTTATCATAAACCATGTTGATTTGTTATTATCATTACTGCTTCCCCTGGCCCCAAATAAAAGAAATAAATATATTTTTTAGAAAGTTCTAATTATTCTTAACGTATAGCTGACCTTTCTTTCCCTTTAGGAACAGCTTTTATTAGTTTATTTTCATTCAGATAGTTCTTTGCTATTTTCTATGACAAAGAATACAATGCAAAATAGAGCGGTTAAGTTACTAATTGTACAGTTTGAAGGAGACTAAACTATAAATGTCAAGGAAAAAGATGTCAAAACCTATAAAGTGTAAACATTAAAGAGGAATTGACTTAGATATTTTTTTTTAAAGATTTTATTTATTTATTTGACAGAGATAGAGACAGCCAGTGAGAGAGGGAACACAAGCAGGAGGAGTGGGAGAGGAAGAAGCAGGCTCATAGCAGAGGAGCCTGATGTGGGGCTCGATCCCGTAACGCCAGGATCACGCCCTGAGCCGAAGGCAGACGCTTAACCGCTGTGCCACCCAGGCGCCCCATGACTTAGATATTTTTATTACATTAGTCTAACTAAGGCTTCATATTTACAGCAAGAGTAAGGAATTTGCTATGTTCTGGTTTGTGTCCCCCAGACTCATATGTTGAGATCCTATTGCCTTGTACGATGGCATTTAGCAGGTGGAACCTTTGGAAGGTGCCGAGTTCATGACTCTGGAGCCTTCAGGAATAGGATTAATGCTCTTATAAAAGAGACCTCACAGTTGACTTTGAGTAGACAGTTTAAGCTTAAGTTATTTAAGCAAAGGAAAATGTCATTGTTAATCAGAAGGACAAAGTCACTTATACTCTGTAATATTCATTACCACAGAGCTTCTTAATTTCTTTTAGGAAATGTGTGCATGAGTGTTTATTTGTATTTCACTTCTATGTAGTTGCTATTTTTATTTTCTCTTCAAGTCTCAACTGGGTTTCGATATCTATAAACCTTTTCCAAACTTTTCCATCGCCAAATATTCAGAGCTCTGATTTTCTGTTCTGCTATTGCACAGTAAAAATTAAAATATAGTAGTACAACAATAAGAATTAGGCCTCCCAAATGAAGAAAAGTCACCATTTATTATCTTAAAACCTTCACATAAGAAAAATAAACAATAAATATCACTTAATATAATCTTAGTAAATAGACTTAAAATATGTTTAAGTATGCATGGTATAAAATATACTGTGGGGGTGCCTCGGTGGCCCAGTTGGTTAAGCCTTTGATTCTTGGTTTTCTCTCAGGTCATGGTCTCAGGGTCCTGGGATAGAGTCCTGTGCTGGTCACTGGGCTCTGCACTCAAAAGGGGAGGCTGCTTAGGACTCTTTCTCTCTCTCCCTCTGCCCCTCCCCCAGACACTTTCTCTCAAATAAATGAATCTTCAAAATATATGTATATATATTATATATTTGTATATTTTATGTTACTATAATCTAATACTATCAATTAGCTTTGAAAAATGAGATTATAAAAAGATGTAAAATACAAAGCCTAGGTATACTACAGATTTGAAAATCAAAATATTTATGTATGTAGACTAATGGATGGATGATCCAAGGGTGTTCTAAGGGAGGTGACCCGAGGGGAGGTCTGTGCGATCCGATTCTCTTTCAGTTCAAACTCTAACAGTCCACTTGCTTCTTCTCTCCCTCACTCACTATCATGAAGATTTGCCTGCTGGAGAACAACTGAACCACAAAGCCTATGGATCAGCTATCCCACTGTGAAATGGAAAAGGACCACATTTTTGCTCCTTTGCTTTTGTGAAAATGACTATTTGTCAACCAAAAATCCATCCCTTCTCCCGTAGAAATAGGATCGTGGCTGAATGTCCCAGCTTTCTTTGCAGGTAGGTTGATAACCGTATGACTAAATTCTCCTGGTGTGTGTGGGTGGGGGTCAAGTGCGCCACCTCCCAATATGAGCTCTGAGACGATGAATGTGTGCTCCTGGATGCTCTTTTCCCAATCTGCAGCCTGGAGAAGGGGCAAGTCTGCGACCCAACTCCTGTCATGCAGAGATCAGTCGCCTAGTCCAGAGCAAAGCTGTGGCTGGAAGCAATTCGAATTCTCTAAAGGGCAGTGTGGAAAAGTGCTACTCATCAACCTGTACCCCTCACCTGGGACTGTAGAAGATCCGAGGTAAAGGACTTCCGTGTCCGGAAGCCATTTCGCTTTGGGTGGTCTTGGTCACAGCAGCCTAAGCTTCACCCTATATAATTATTTTTGCATAGAGACGCCTCTGCCCGTGTTTTCTGTGTTGCCTTGTCCCAGCTGCAAGTTTTATAAGATAGCAAGATAAGGAAAATGAGGATACAAAGTAACTTTTTCCCCCAAATATCTTTCTGTTTAGGTTTAAAATGGATTCATCATCCGATTACTTCAAGTCCATTCTTGGCTTCCACACACGTAGGTAAACAGAGGTGAACTACAAAATCTCTCCAGTTGTCTCATATATAAAATGGCAATAGTAATAGTATTTATCTCTTTATTGTAAGGATTAAATGTGACACTTTATGTAGACTGCCCAGATGCTGGTCCACGCTAAGCTTTCAATAAATAAGAGTTGTTTATACTCACATGCCATTGCCAACCCCTTGGCATTTCTTCTGACCGGAATCAACTTAAAACACGTGACCAGTTAGAGTGGCAGGACAGACAGGCCACTTCTGTCGCTGAGGGGATGTCAGAGGTCAGCAAACTTTTCCTGTAAAGGACCAGGTAGTCGATCCTTCAGGCATTATAGGCCATCAGAGTAGTCTCAGCTATTGAACTCCGCCATATTAGTGCGAAAGGACCCACAGACAAGAAGTAAATAAGCATGGCTATATTCCAATAAAATTTCATTTCAAAAACAGACAGTAGCATAGATTTAGCCAGGAGGCTGAGTTTGCCAGCCCCTGAGTTACACTATTGAATCATGGACAGGTGACAAATGTAAGTATTAATCTCATCATTCCTTAAGGAGTTGTTTACACAAAGTCACAGAAAAGTGTGTTTGGTATGGTATGGTATGGTAGTTCTGAAGATCCTTACTGTTAATTTTGCTAGATTTACTGACAGTCATGCATATGCTTTTTATTATTCATTGACTCGCTCTAACATTTATTGATGTACCTGTTGCATTTCACACATTTCCATTTTTAGAAACTGTAAAATGGGCAAACATAATATATGTTCTTTATCTGTACTTAGATTCTTCAATGAAGCAACCAAACAGCATTTGGTTAAGACTATAGCGCTGTTATTCTCTGAATACTGGAGAGGTGGGGAGAGGCACAAAGCACCATTGTAATGAGAATTACTAGATGATTAGGTTAAAACTGAGAAGATAATATACATAATAAATTGATGCTGCAGGAAAATTCACTTCAGAGTAAAAGGAAATAAGAGTAATAATAGATTTTTACGAACAGCTCGTAGCTCACAGATAATTTCCTTTGCCTTTAGCAATTTTTGTAATTTACCAAGACGTATTAGTTCTCACCCTCTTGTCTCTCCTGCCTTCATCCCTTCTTCCCATTCTTGTTCTCTTACAATGCCCGCATTTATTTCCCCCATCCCACAGCCACCTCTGACTTTCCATCCTCTACTCCAGTCTGCAAGGAAAATTGTCTTGCATCTTCTCTGTCCTTTACTTCAGCTTTAACATTCAGACATATTAATATTCACAGGCAAAGTTTAGGCTTTTGCAGAGTGCGAATTGGAAATTACCAAGAATTTTGTTTAGTTGATCACTAATTATGTAAAGGGTTCACCTTAAATTTAGGGGTTTGTTGTAAAATGACATAGATTTTTATCCCAGGCTTATTTTTTTTCATGTCTTCCAAAGAAATCATATTGAATTTATAAAGCAAACATAATACACTATGTATCTATTGATCTATCAGAGCTCGATCCTTTTGTATCTTCTACCATCTGTATGCACCTCTGGATGTTACAAGGAGACTAGTTTTTACCTCAGACTCTAATTGGTGACAATAACATAGGACTCAGGGAAATGAGTTCCACCAGTTGATGGTTAAAAATCCTGAGATGATATTTATTCCTTCCTTTTTTGCCACTAACAGCATCAAAGCAAAGGAGAAGGCCATCATATCCTCCTTCCCATAAATCCTGTATGGTTTTCTCTATCCTACTAATTCAACACAAAGTTTTGAATGGGATGAATTTTGGAAGAGTTGGAAAAAGAAGTTTCGGGTATTCAAACCTTTCCAGTTAAAAGTCTTAAAATGTTTTCGAACTGGGAGTGACTTAGAGATTTTGTCCTTTCTGCTCGTTTTACCCATAAGGAACTAAAGCACATGGCGACTAAAGCATTTTGCTCATTGTCACAAGCTGGTTGATAACAGCTGTGACTAGAACCCAACGTCCCATCTTTACCCAGAATACCGAAAACTGGCGTTAGGTTACTTCACTTTTCTGAGGGACCTATACCAGCACCTGTTGTCCCTGACTGAGAGAAATCTAAGGAGGATTTTCCCTTTCACGAAATGATAATCACTTCCTCGTTCTACAACATTTCAGTTTAAAAAAAGTTACACAGGAATGTTTGACTTTTGGGTAGCGGGAGAAACCCCTAAAGCAGGGAGTTCTGAAAGTGCTCTGCAAGTCGATATGTCTAGTTTCTGCACTAATTCCTGAAGGGAGGCATTCATTCACACGTGGTTGGATGGTATAAAAAATACACATCCTACTTTCAAAGGCTTCTTGTGATGAAAATAAGGAAACAATATAAAATATAATATAAATAAAAATATAATATAAATATAAAATAATATAACAATATAAGTCCATCTTCTTCATGAACACAAAGTCCAGTGACCTGAAAGCTGCGTTCATGTCACTCTTGGTGGTAGACTTGTTGGAAAATGCTACCCTTGAAAGACCCATGACAGGCGTTTCCATAACAATTTTGAGATTTTTACCTGCCAGTTCACCTCCATATTCTTAGCACCTCAGCTCAGAGTTTATCATGATAGTGTTTAGGGGCCTCTAGAAATAAAATCTGATGCTAATGAAAATTCATGAGTAAACAATGAGAAATTACAGTGCTTAGATATTCCCAACATGGGAAACTACTTTGAAAACCTGTGTATATAATACTAGGAAAGCCAAAACATAATAAATATTATATAGGTCAAAAGAACAGTATGTGAATATTGATATATTGGGGATTTGTTGTTAGAGTTGAAATTGCCACTCTTTACAGGCTCTATGATTTCTGTATTCTTGCTTCCTCCCATTTTTAAACTATATTTAAATGAGCAAAATTAAACATACAAACTGCTGTCAAAATGAGAAAAAAAAAAAAGAACATTGAATTAAAAACTGGCCCATTCAAATGGAAGAATGTTTTTCTAAGCAACACTCATTCCGTACCCTAAACTAGCAAAATATTCTCCATCTTGTCCTGAAAATGGTATGAGAATGCTTTCTACATTTCAGGGTGGTTTCTGTTTTGTTTCTTTGTTTGCATGTTTGTTTTACCTTGGAAGAGTACAAGAACGGCTCATTTGTTTATATTTTATTGCAAAACTCAGAGACTTTTTTTTTTTGTGAAAGGTAGATGCTTGATAAATAAAAATGTCTACCTTTATTTACTTATCATGGTCCTGGTGCTAGAGTAGTATAATCTTACTCTTTATTCTTATTCTAATGAGTAGATTACTTATTCTCACACTTATTCATGGCTCCAAGGCTCTGGCCGGGAACTTGGTATTACTGACTATGGATAGATGATAATCCCATTTGTTGGGTAAACAAACAATAATACCATTTGAGGCAGAAGGGTTTTGAATCGCTTAGATTAAAATTAAAATTGGTTTTATTCCATTTTGCATAAAACCTTTGTGACTTCCAAAACTTGAGTTGTTTTGCCCTGTTTCGTTTTTCCCTAACCTCATGTGGATTTTGGAGGAGAAGGTCAGCAACGCAATTGTTCTCCAAGAGCCCAGTGTACTGGGATGGGAAAGGGGTAGGTCAGCAGCACTGCTGGTAGACTCTGGGACATTTCATAATCTGAGCACATCTGTAGTCTTTCTGCTTCTCCTTCCTATAAATTTATTAATTTTGAGGACTATTGGTGAAATGGATCAGAAAATAAAATATTTAGTTAAAAATATGTGTTCTAATTTTTAGGTAGACATGCATCCAGAGACATGCAAATTTATTCAGTAAGTCTTATCTGAATAGTCTGATCATATTTAATAACAGTGCCTTGCGTAAGATACCTGGAATGTATTCTCTCTCAGTTTTCTAGAACTCTTGTGACTTTTTCTTTTCAATTTTTAAAGGACATTTTTTAACATTTAACATTTTATGACCATATTCCATGAAATCATGCTTTTCTTAACAGGTACATTGAGGGAGAAATGCTTGCATAAAAAGTTCAACAGCTGTTCTTAAAAAAAGCCAAATTTGTTAATACATTTCTGCAGTTAAGATACTGCTCATTAAGGGGTTGCCTGGGTGGCTCAATCAGTTACGTGTCTGCCTTTGGCTCAGGTCCTCCAGCCCCTTATTGGGCTCCCTGAAAAACAAACTGTGGAAAGAACACAGATGTCCATTGACAGATGAATGGGTAAAGAGGATATGGTACATATATACAATGGAATACTACTCAGACAAAAAAAAAAAAAAAGGAAATCTGCCATTTGCAACGACATGGATGGAGCTAGAGGATATTATGCTAGGCAAAATAAGTCAATCAGAGAAAGACAATTATCATATTATCTCGCTCATATGTGGAATTTAAGAAATAAAACAGGATCGTAGGGTTAGAGAGGAAAAAATAAGGAAATATAATAGGAAAAATCAGAAAAAATAAGGAAAAAATAAAACAAGACAAAATCAGAGAGGGAGACAAAACCATAAGAGACTCTTAATCACAGGAAACAAACAGGGTTGCTGGAGGGGCGGGGGTGGGGGGATGGGGTAACTGGGTGATGGACATTAAGGAAGGCACTTGATTATGTAAGACTGATGAATCACTGACCTCTACCTCTGAAGCATACATACATTATATGTTAATTAATTGAATTTAAATTAAAAAAAGAGATATCACTCATTTGAAGTGAATGTTCCTAAGTTGACCTCAAATCATCATTCTTGTAGCATATGAAACTGAGTGGGAACAGGGAGAATCCCACTGTAGGAAGGTCTTGATCAATACAGCCTAAGTTATTGAAAATGCATCAGCATTCTTAATATGCATGGAAATTATGCTTTCTAAGAAACAAATTAGTTTGTAATC
Organism: Ursus arctos; assembly: GCF_023065955.2. Classification (NCBI taxonomy): domain Eukaryota; kingdom Metazoa; phylum Chordata; class Mammalia; order Carnivora; family Ursidae; genus Ursus; species Ursus arctos. The sequence continues at coordinate 9,426,784 of NW_026622841.1, forward strand.
TCTTTCAAAAATTATGAGATGTGCTCAAGGATATATTTTAAAAACCTGACAGTACAGTGAAATTTGCTTAGTGAGGCAAATCATGGATATTTAACTGAAAGCCAAGCCAGCTTTATTGTTGTTGGCGGCGATATCTGCCTGATGTTTTCATATTAATTCCTTAATAAAGTCAGCATTCTAAAAGAAGAATGTTAAACACTCTGAGAAACATCTCTGATGATATGCTTATTAATCCACTGAACCAATTTATTTGAGGTAGATTTATTATATTTTCTCTTTTGAATCCATTCAGTCTCTATAATTGTTTAGTAGAAATTGTTTCTGTTTACCTGGCACACTTACTCTTAGATAAGCTGGTGAAAGAATCACCAGAAACACTGCATCAAATTAATTTCTATAGAGCATTTCCTATTTCCTACCACACAGCCAATAGCCTACTGGTCATTGTTTGATCTGCAAACGCCCCTACACTCAATAACTGGTCCGTCTAAGCAAAACGTCTGACTTCAAATTTGATCACAAAAAAAAAGAAATCTAATCTTGAAAACAAACCAAAAGAAACAGTGTGAAAAAAACACAAATGAGGACTGGATACGTTAAATATTTGCTATTCAAACGTACATTGGTTATTTACGTTCACCCAGCTTGTGTTATTTTAATGCTCATCTCTTGAGGATTGATGTTTTATTTTGTTTTTCCTCAAAAGACCTGGATTTTTTACCCCACATAAAAGGGGAAAAATTACTCATAACTTCCTGAAATTTTGGGAGGAAATTCAAACGTCAGTTTAACAGTGTTATTTTCTGAATGAAGTTAATTTACGGCTCAATAAATAAATAAAGACACCAGGAGTTGAGGTGGATGCAAACACCGCCTGCCCGGGTCTGTCCCGCTCTGGTTACACGTGACTGTGGGGGTGGACGAAGGGCAGGGCATTTGCAGAGGCAGGAGGAGTCCTGTACCACGTCCATCTCTAGCTCCTCTGATCTTTCAGGCCGTCTAATCATTCTCTATCTCCTTGAACAAGATTACAAAGTGAGATAATAACAGTACATGATTTACAGGGAAGTTGTAAAAATTAAATGAGAAAACACAAATTAAAATGCTTACCATAGAGCTTTGCATTATGGGTGCTCATTATTAATAGTGGTTTTAGTAGAGGTAAATACGCAACGAATTAAACGAGAAATAAAAACATTAATGTTATCGGAATCCAGAAACATTCTGGAAAGAGAGTGTTAACAAGAGCCCATTTTCCCATTGCCAAAAATGAGTAATTAGGAATTTTTAAAAACACAACAGGTTACACAATTTTTCTGAGGGTCCTCCTCTCAGTCCCATGTGACTAAATGATGGAAGAGGTTAGCAGAAGCTAGGGAGAGGCAAGGAAGGGAAAGAACGTTAAAGGTTTCGTGAGCTGCACTCTCAGTAGACAGAAACTACATCCAAAGACTTCCAAGGACCCTCTGGTTGCGAGCCACGTTAACTGGTGTCCAGACGTCCACAACTTCAGCTTTGTCATTTCACTCTGCAGTCAGTGTCATCTTCTGCCTCTTCAATCATTATTATTATTATTAACTAGATTAAAAAAAAAAAGGTCTTGGAGGTATCAAGAAAGAGGAAAGCTAGAGGAATTCCGTCTTGTTCTATTTCGGTTATGCGCTGCGGGGGCGGAGGGCTGTTAGCGCGCACCACAGCAATGCGGAGGCGAAAACAAATAAGTGTGTTGTGTCTCCATGGGCATATTCAGAAAAAAAAAAACAAAGAGCAAGGGGAGCCAGAACTTCCCTTGGACTGAGAAGCTGCCTTGACACCTAATTTGAAAAGGCACATGCAGATTCCCCAAACAGCCATTTCCTTCAACTCCAGGCACAAAAAGCACAGAGAACAGAGGTTGTCCCCTGGGAGCCATGGCTGCAGATGGACTGCAGTCTATCCTGGACAGATGGACTGTCTGAAATGAAATGCAAAACCTGTGCAGGCATTCATATGAGCATTATATTGGACATACACCTGCAGATGAGAATGGAACCTTCAAGGAGATCACAACACGCACCCACACACCCACACTCACACAGCCATCTCAAAGGTCTTGAGTGCCTAAGCTATTGTTTAGTGGACATGGAATATATATAGAATCAGAGACTCATAGAAACTGGAAAAAACATTAATGGTCAATGAATTACTCAAATTTTGACTTTAGAGATAAGGATACTGGGAATCAAAGAAGCTAAATGACCGGCCCCATGATTAGAGTAAGCAAACTTCTAAATGGTAGGTTCGGATATAGAAACCAGTTTTTCTCTCCCCATTCGATGATCTTTACATTATATATTTATATCAATAATGATTGTTGTCTGACCATAGTAAGTACGTAAATTGTACCAGGAACTGTTCTACATACTAAATGCACTACATAGTCCAATCTCTTAGTGCTGAGGAACAAGTTTGGTTTTATTAACTGGGGGAGTTTGAATAACCAGCTTGTTGGAAACACATCAGAAATTCAAAAATTCTCTAACTCCAAAACTCCAACAGTATAATGTAATGTACTTCGCCCTGTTGATTACTCTCTTCCGAAGAAGATAATACCATTTTTCAGTTTTTATTAGTTTGTCTTCTAAAGCAATTTTCACAGTGCTGAGCATGAAGCAGGGTCTCAGAAGGCTCTTGTTGGTTGCGTGATGATGGAGACTGTGCTCGTGATGAAATTAGTGACTGTGGAGTCGCCCAGACTCCTGAGTATAGGAAGTGAAAGCAAATGTACCCTGGAAATATTGATCTCTCATTAAAAAGGGTATCTTGAATAAAGAGAGCCAACAGGATGCTGAAAGAGTACACAGAATACCCATCAACTTATCACTCAGAGTTAGATTTAGAGAAGGAATCATTGACTGTAAAAGCAGCGGACCTCGGGAAGATCCAAATTGACCCTTGGAATTATTAACACTGGAATGCACAGACCCAATCATACTATAAAGGGACTGTTTTCTGAATGCTCTTTGCCATTAGTCTCACTATTTTTAGGTTCATTCATTGATTTTTTTTAAAAGAACATTTGATATTTACTTACTTTCTTAATTACTTGTAAAGGAATAATTAAAATGTAATCATCAAAGTTGGGCAAACAGCCCTATGACTCAATACAGAATAGGATGAATTGACAAAATGGAAACTAGTCGAACAGTGCCAAGTAGGCAGACTTTTCTTAGTTGTAGTCACTATTACTGAAATGAAAGATTCTTCTTTAAGATTTTAAACAATTTTAATTGTCACGAAATACTTTTTCTTTTTTTTTTTTTCTAAGTCTTTTTAAGAAATCCCTTAGCATCAAGCTACTTGATGAAAAGGACAGGACACTCACACTGGAGCTTCACAGTGGGGATAGATGAAAAGCAGGGATATTGAAAGGAACACTTGGATGCTAACATCTGAAAATAGTAACACAAAGAATAAGTACTAAGTATTTCATGAGCTGAATAACCCTGAAGACCTTATTTCAGTAAAACATTTCTAATTAATTGCTTTCAAGAGAGACTTGAATGGCAATATTTAGATTTAGTCCTTCACTTTCTTTGAATCCTACTTTGTAATAGGCCAAACACTTGGGCTCAAATAAGGCCTTAATTGGTAAAACATCTTGTTTTGTGTGTCCCTGGCTTTGATCCTCCTTGGTGATACGTGCCTCTTCAAACTGAGTTGGCTGGATGCCAATTTCGTTTTGAGGAACTTTTTTGATATTTAGTAGTGCAAGAAATTATATCCAGCTTTGCTCTCAAATCAGAATTGCACTGGCTTTTCATTCCATGACCTCAAGGAAATAATTGATAAAAATCCAGCAGGGCGCTTAAAACGTCATTCCTCTTTGCTCCTCTAGATCAATATTATACAGCACTTTTATTGCAATAAATGTCTATTTAGGCCCTCCTAGGAGGAAGCATGCAACCAGAGTTGCTTTGGAGGTTGGGTTAGGATTCCCAGATTCTTCTTGAAACCCTGGTGTTCCCTATTGTAATATCTGATTCCAAAATCCAGGATCCTACATTTTGCTAATCAGTGTTCTGCCTTCGGGGTATGAGTTAGCTTTTGCAGGTCAGCAGGATACATGATTACCTGATCCACTCTTTTTCTAGTTACTTGGATACAGAAAGAAAAGACTTCCTCTAGCAAAGTTATATACTTGCTGTATTTGTCTTTCATGTGTTTGCTTGTTTGTTTTAAATTGTATTTATTTATTTGAGAGAGAGAGCTCATGAGCAGGGGGGAGCAGTAGAGGGAGAAGCAGACTCCCTGCTGAGCAGGGAGCCTGATGGTGGACTTGATCCCAGGACCCCAGGGTCATGACCTGAGCCAAAGGCAGAGGCTTAACCAACTGAGCCACCCAGGCGTCCCATATCTTTTCCATGTTCAAGTGTGCTGGCTGGGACTGAAATCTAGCTCCCTTGTGGTACCATTTTGAAGGCAGCAAGAAATGACCAACACATTTCATAGTCCTTACATTTATTTTCAGCTCTTCACAAGAGAAACTTAGTGAGCATATAGTATGGATTCTTGGGAGACAGTAAGCAAAAATGTCATCCTTTGTATGCAGCCCTCTCCCTCATACAGCAAAGACTATCAGCTGTCACATTGGGATCAGGATATTCTTACCCTGTGCACCTCACCTTCCTCACCTTGTAGTGAATGTCATGATAGATGTTTCGTAATCAATCCCCCACCCAAGTCCCTAATGTGTAGCAGTTGTCTGTTTCTATGGTATAACCTGCACAATGGGTAATTTCAAACTACTAACATGATGGAGATTTGGAAAGAGACGTACAGAATCAACAGCACACCCCTGTCCTCATGCCATTATTTGGGAAAATACAATGTGGTTTGAGAATAGTTACACCATCACTCAAAGGTCTACCCATATTCATATAAGAAAATCTTGCTTGCCTAATATTACATATACACCTGCTCTACATTTTACTCTATCTCTGACCCATGGATTTAAAGGTGTCTTAGTCCCACGTAAGTTTGGCTCTCTTGGTCAGTCTCTACCAGCTTTATAAGACAACATGGAACTTGAATAGAAAATGTATTTTATAAAAATTCTAGGGTGATTGGTGTTTGCCATGACAGTATCAAAGGCTCACATCTATGCAATTAATTATCTTTATGCTATTAGTCATGACCTTCCCCTTTGAAATGATTGCCTGCCATCTGTTATTTCATTAAGTATTAAATCTTTGTTGCTGAGCAGCAAGCCAATCTGCCTTAGTGAATTTACCAAAAGAGCATTTTAAATTTCTTTAGGAGGGATGTAATTGCTTAAACTCAGTATTCTTTTAAATTCCAGATGAAAAAGTGGATATATGCATGTAGGGTACACTGCAATCAAGATATCGAAGTCATCAGCTGTGCAGTCATACAACCTCTTAAAAGACTCTTCACAGCTTAACCCGTACATGATCACAGCGTGTATCCATTGCAAATTTTGCCCGTTAAAAATGAGGATGTGTACATGAAAACTATGCAGGAGCTTTATTAATAATTCCACAAGGCAATAAATTGTTGCCATTTACTCAAGACTGCCTTTGGATGGTACTTTCCTGTCTTCTGGATATGTGTTTTATGCAGAACTGATTCCTCCGTATTTCCAATTCAACTGATAACTCGGTTTGCATTCCCTAATTTATTTGGTAGTCTAGATTAAGAACTACTTAACTTGGAGCACATGGGGACATGATTTTGATAAGGCCATGACAATGCGCAGGGCAAATAACATATACTACATTAAACTTTTCCTCGTGTATTCATATTTTTCAATGAGACATCATTGTTTACTCTCAGAAAAAGTTAGTGAGTAGTGTTAACCTCACCTTCTGGCCAAAGGTGGGATCTCCTAACCAAGGGTAACTCACAACAAAATTGTCCAAGAGGTCAAGTTTAAAATACTTGAGATTTTACCTAAACTAACCATTTCAGGCAGTATTCATTGTGGGGGTCCAATACAAAACACTCTGTGTCACAAACGTACATTGAATAGGATGATGGGAACTCAAATTAAGAAATAGTTTCTAGGGGCGCCTGGGTGGCTCAGTCGTTAAGCATCTGCGTTAGGCTCAGAGCGTGATCCCGGCGTTCTGGATCGAGCCCCACATCAGGCTCCTACGCTGGGAGCCTGCTTCTTCCTCTCCCACTCCCCCTGCTTGTGTTACCTCTCTCGCTGGCTGTCTCTCTCTGCGTCAAATAAATAAATAAAATCTTAAAAAAAAAAAAAGAAAAGAAATAGTTTCTAGAGGGTGCCTGGGTGGTTCAGTCGGTAAAGCTTCTGCCTTTGCTCAGGTCATGATCCCAGGGTCCTGGGATTGAGTCCTGCATCAGGCTCCTTGCTCGGAGGAGATCCTGCTTCTCCCTCTGCCTGTTGCTCCCCCTGCTTCTGCTCTCTCTGTCCCTGACAAATAAATAAATACAATCTTTAACAAAAAAACAAAAAAAAAAAGAAAAGAAAGAAAAGAAAAGAAAAGAAAAGAAAAGAAAGAAAGAAAGAAAGAAAGAAAAAAAGAAAGAAAGAAAAGGAATAGTCTCTAAGGCCAGGCAGATGGGCCTTTTGTAAAAATGTAGTGACTGGTAACAGAGTCAGACTATCATTAGAAGGAAGGACTGAGAATAGAAAGTGGCATGAGCAAGTCAAAGATTCAACCTTTAAAGAGGTACTGGGAGTTAGATATATATTAGACCAGAAACTCAGAATGCAGATCAGCTGAAACAGAACAATTCAAACAGAAGCACATGGATTTGAAATAAGGCTTTGCAAATCAAAATCAGGTAGTGGCGTGTCCTTGCTCGGAATGTAAGCTTTCAGGAGAATGGACTGAAAATTGGGGAATGGGCATAAAATCTAGAAGTCAGCACTGGAATACAGAATCTAGCAGCCACTCACCGGAGACAATTGCCTGGTACCTGAGGAACCCTCCAAGTCAAGGGCAGAGATTGGCTGAAGAAGTTCCCTGAATCACCTGTCTCAAACCTCGCTGCACCTTGTCCCCGGGGCACAGCTGAGAGTGCAGTGATGTCCGTTGCTGGCCCAGCAGTAGTTGTTGCAACGGCGGAAGATGGGGGAATAAGAAAGGACGTTGTTCCAGACATGCTAGTTTCCACGACTGGTGACATTGATTATAGCAACTTATCTATTATGCGTCCGCTTGTTGCCAGAATGTCATACGCTGAAAACCACAGCGTATGGTTTTCTTCTTGAGCTGTAATTTCTAAATTCACGTTGCTGGCCCTGAGACCGACTATCTCTTTTGTTGTCATTTGCAGAGCTTTCTAAGAACATAAACTGCTAGGTCTCAAGCCACTCCTTCGGTATTATTACAGAATCTATATTTTCTTAAGACTCCTGGATTCTGGTATCTATCCAGCTTTGAAAGCTGCCATAAAGAATCGCAATGAAACTTAGAAAAAAAATACGATAAGGAAGAATTCAGATAGAAAGATTAAAAGGGTAAAACTGTCAGTATCTGAGTCATAAGGAATGCAATTCCAAAATATAAAGCGTCTGACTTCAGAAGGTGACCTCTAACAAGGGAAAGAAAGGCAAGCAGTGTAAAAGGAAGAAAAAAGTCAAGAGAGCTTTAAAACCAGAGCACCATTTGATTTATATTCACCTAAGGAGATGGAAATGATTTCACTTTTTCAAGTGAATCAGTTCACAGCTTTCTGGAGCTCCGGTGTTGGGGGGATTTTAAGTCATGTAATTATAAAAATAAGAATGAAAAATTCTTAAAACACAAGAAAGGTAAAGGAGACAGCTTCTACTACAAGATTTCTAATTATAGTCAGACTTGAAAAGGGCAGACGTAAACAAATAAATAAAATGATTTTATGTGTAGGCACCACCTCCAAGGCTCTGACATGTGAGGGGAAATTCTTGAGTTTAATGATAGTGATGTCAAATGGCTGTGGTAACAGAAGTCTTCATTCAGTAAAAATGAATGGTTGGTTATGGTAATGGTTATGGTTATAGGTAATGACATGAGACATTCATGGAAATGTGCGAATAATTTAGAAGGGTCATACTCTTGATTAGCAACATGGATCATATTCTGAAAGTGTATGCGAAGTGGGTTTTTTAGAGAAAAGGAGAACCTTAACACAATAGTTTCATTTTGAGGACTGTTCTCAATAAAGAAATAGTACTTACAGCAGGTGTGTGAATGCGTTTAATGGGATTACAGGGATCTCTTAAATCTCTCTGTTCTTCTAGTAAAGCTATTTGTACTTCTGTGGGTATTTGAGATAACCTGAGGTGATGGGCTCAGGCTGTCTCACAGAAATGCTGGCAACTCACTTTTACTAGTTTCAAATTTGATTTCAAAAATCCCACAGGTGATTCTAACATTTTGTTTTCTGCCACATCTCTTATCAAGCCACCACTTCAATGGACACATAACAAAAATCAAACAGTATTCTTGATGGAGACGCCATTTAAACATGGCTAAACAACATAACAGAATTCAGCATTAGAGAAGCATTTTAGATATTCATTTTAAAGAACTGAAAAAGGTAAACATTATAGTTTGGATGACCTCTAGGAGACGAGATAATAGTTGAGGAAAAATATGTAACTATGTATAAAATTTTTAAGTAATTTTATAATTAGGAACCAGCAAGAGTAATTCCACCTATCCCCCCGCCCCCCCCAAAAAAATCACAGAAGAATGTTCTAAGAAGGAGTCTGGAACTAAAGAATTGTGGAGAAACTGGCAGCAGAAAGCAAGCTTTTCAAGTGAGGACTGGCACGTTGCGGTTAACTAGGGCCTGCAAAAAAAAAACAAAAATGGAAAGAAAATTCAGGGAATGCCTTTAGTGTCTTTGTGGCCTGAGTGGTTTATGGGGTGATAGAGGTGGCAAAACCGAAGTAGGATTAGGAGATGAGCAAGCAAGCATAGGAGGAACACAGTGATTATAGAATGCTTTGATAGTTCATTTAATAGCAGTTGTAGAGGGAAAGCAGAAGGATCAGAAGAAATATTACGGTGTGTAACGTAGAGAATTTTTTTAATTGGCACCTACGCTTATTTATTGGTTGTCATGTCAGTGAATATGCCAAATGTGTTTACAATAGTGTTGAGAGTCACCTTGAGCTGCAGATTTAGTTGAATATTCATTTCTTAATCTCTGTGCCATGAATATTATCTCCCTATCCCCCTCCAACAGGTAGGTTTTGTTGTTAAGGATAATGAAACCTGTGTGAAAGAGGCATTATAATGAATAGTCGAATCAGAGGGGTTCTTTCTGTAGGACCCCTTGGGGCCATGGGGTTAGCGGTGAAGCTCACACGTGCCCCGGCGAGTTCTGTGATGGGGACATGTCCAGGCATCCATGGGGCTGGGGGGATGGTGTATTGGAGAGTGGGGACAACGACTCAGAAACATACTCTCTACCAGTGCTGGAAAAGTCAGTGCCAAAAGAAAGAAAGATGCTGATCACTTTCTATGTCCTCTGTCGAAAAGAAGTTAAAGAAGTTAGAATATATTTCTTAGGGGCGCCTGGGTGGCTCAGTCCTTAAGCGGCTGCCTTTGGCTCAGGGCGTGATCCCGGCATTCTGGGACCGAGCCCCACATCAGGCTCCTCCGCTGGGAGCCTGCTTCTTCCTCTCCCACTCCCCCTGCTGTGTTCCCTCTCTCGCTGACTGTGTCTCTCTCTGTCAAATAAATAAATAAAATCTTAAAAAAAAAAAAAAAAAGAATATATTTCTTAGCATTTCCCACAGTACTTTAAAGCATACCTTTCTGAAGGACAAAGGGACATCTATTTTTTTTTTTCTTTCTTTCTTTTTTTTTTTTTAATCAAGTTGCTCTTTGCCATATACACTGTCCCTTTCTCCCCAGGGCTCATTCTGCAGTTTCCGCAGCTCTGATTTCAAGGGGAAGTAAAGACCATAGGACAGGAAATAAACCACATTCAAGTAATGTAATAACTGGACTCTTACTCTAAGCCACAAAATTGAGGCAAATGGCCTGCTAAAAAGGGAGAGACTGCTTTCATGCAGCCCTCCTCAGCATGAAGGACGCAGATGCTCAAGAAAACAATAGAAGAATGTTGCACACACACACCTTTTCGATCATTTTCAAGAGAGTGACTTAACTCCTAGTGCAAGAAACTCTTATATGAATCTAAATGCAAATTCGATGAAAGTCATATTGGAGCATTGTCTGAGGGAGCATGGTATGAAGCTGTAACTAGAGTGATTTGTAAACCTTTTTTCTTTGTTTAATTGGTTTAATTAAATTATCCAAATTTATTACATAATCATTAAACTTAAAGTTTTGCATTGCCTATTACTAACATTTTCACTCTAAAATTGATATATAATTTCTTCAATTCCCAAAGGACTTGGGCTAAATTTGAAAGAGGTTTTTATTTTATGAGATGCATATTAGGAACAAATGTGGAGTGCAGAGCTATTTTCTGTGAATTTACTTCACCCTTTCCCTTAGAGATCTAACAAAAAACCCTGAAACCAAATAATCAGGAACTTTCTTACAGTCTCTCAAGACCTCTATCTCCTTTTATTATATCTCTTTGGTAAATGAGAAGTCTGCTTTTATTAACTAAATTATCTTCTTTTATTAAATAAAAATGTCAATGCATTAAAATTTATTTAAATTAGTGAGAAAATAACTATGTTTTTCTGTGTCGTAGTTAGAATACTGTGAACCTTACTTTAAAGGCCAATTGCAGAATTATTTCTTTTTTAAAATTCAAACCTGGTATCTAATATTTAAGCCATGGCTTATAATTATTTTTCTTGAGGCAATGTTTATTTCTATGCCTTCTGTATAGTGGATTTTTCTGTCAGGCAGGGAGATGTCAAGAATGAAAAAAGTACTTGCAATAACTTCATTCAAAGACAAAAATACCTTGGGGACAATTTAGATTTCATAGACCCATACTCAATGAGGAAAAAATACCGTCAAATCTATGAACCGCCAAATTCCATGAAATCTCATGGAGACCCTGAAAAATTGACCTTTAAAAACGTTTAGAAATAGCAAGGAGAAACCAACAAATTGTTATTGCTTATATTCTTTAGAAAATCTTATTGTGCTGTGTTCTTCAAGGTTGAATATTTTGTGGGTATTCTTAAGTGTGCTTAAGTGTTCATAATTTTATTGTGCTATAACGCATATGCTTTCTATAATCCATTTGGAGCACTATTTTCTAGGTATATTATTAATGCAAGTTATTTAATTGCATGCATATTTATACTTTGTAAAATAATATTTTCTTAATGCTATTTAAAATACTAGCATATTTTATTTATAAGAGTTATAATCCCTGTTAATTACACTTAAGAAGTTTAAATATAACTACAATTAAAGGAGGATTGGGTTAGGTTATATATACTCTTTAAAAATAAAATAAGGCAGAATGCATTTATAAATTCAGGGTATTTATCAAGAATTTGTTTTGGAAGGTAAGATGTATCAAGATTTCAAATTATCTACCAAATCTACATATAGATAATCTTCTGTATTTGTGAACCATTGATATCAGTCATGCATGTCTTATACATATTTATCAGGATGTATTGTTATTGGTGTTCAAAGGCACTGTAAACTGATGCCTCCCCCCATTAAGGAAACATTTTATGGCAAGTCCAATCAACCATATTTATAATCAACAAATATAACCAATACCGATTTCTACTTCCCAATCTTATAACATTTCACTGCCATTTCCTACTCTTATATATGTCATATACACACAGACATATACAAACACTGTTTATGGTTGTGTTTTTACGTGAATGTGTGTATGTATAAATAAAATTCTATGTGACCCTTGAAGTTGAGAGAAAAAAAAGTTTAATTATTCTTGTAAATCCTTACAACAAGGTAATAGAAAATAATTTGTTTAATGGGATCTTCAAGATAAAAATAAATAATAGCATTAATAAAACAATTCCACAAAATGGAAGAAAAATATATTTAAAAAATTAAAAAACATGAAAACATATTCCTAATAAAACTTTTAAGAAGGTGACAGAAAACTCTAGCATAATGATATTCACACTAAATGTTAATGAACACTATCTCCTTACTAAAAGGTGACTATTGTAAGATTGAGGTGGAATAATAACATCTCAGAGCTGGCCACAAGCTACATAAATTCTGGTTCCCTATTTATCCTTTTCCAACAACACCTCAGCGTGGCTTTTCCCCACAGCCTGTTACTACCCAGCCAGGGTAGAAGTCTGGTGATCCTTTGGCCTCTGCCTGCATGAGTGGGATGGGGCCACAGTTCTGTCTTTGGAGGATTGCTTAACTATAGCGGTTATTTTCTAAAAGTTTACCGTCTTGCCAAGCTGCTTCTTGCTTGCTTCTTCAGCTAGAGAGAGAAGTCATTTGGGGGCTTTTTGAGTCTGAACCTTCTGACATCTCAGGGTTGCTACCTTCTGCAGCTCCATGTTCAGATGATTTGAGGCTAAAAGAAAATCCAGACAAACCATTCCCCATCATTTTGAAGTCATCCTGAGTCAGTTTGCTTTCTCTCCACCTTTCAGAGTCTTATGTTTGTTTTATATATAATGTTCAAGTTTTTTAATTGTACTTATAAGGAGAAAAAGTAAAAATTGTATCTATTCCATCTTCCCTAAAGCAAAAATCCTGATACATAATTTTAAAAGCCTTGTAGCACAAAAAGACCATCAACTTGGACCAAAAGGGACCAAGATTGGTCACAATTCAAAAAGACCTCAAAGTCCCCAAGTCTGTAAATCCTGAAAGCAAGAAAAAGCAGCCACTCAACTGTAAATACATACCTGCTTATTCTCTCCACTGAAATTACTTGTGGGGGCCTGGGTGGTACAGTCTGTTAAGCATCTGACCCTTAGTTTCAGCTTAGGTTGTGATCTCAAAGATTGAGCCCCTTGTAGGGCTCCACGTTCAGCATGGAGTTTGCTTAGGATTCTCTTTCCCTCTGCCCCCCCTCCCCCATTCTCTCTCTCTCAAATAAATAAATAAATCTTAAAAAAAAAAAAAAGAAATTACTTGTATCTCATTGACTTTCGTTCTTAGTTTTGCTATTATATCCTTCCCCCATTTCCAAGACTCAGCATCAGGGTTTGATCAAGGAGTATTTCTTGCCCCCAAGGATGAGTGTGTTGTTAGCTTTTACCTTGTGAGATTTCAGAACTCCTGTGGAACTAGAGACTGCTGTGTGCTTCCCGTCCTTCCCATTTTGGAATGGGAGTGTCTATTACAGTCATTTTGATGTTTTATCACCACTGCATAGTGGGTTGTGACAGGAGTCCATAACTTGTTTTATACTTTGGATTTCTTAGATCAACAGCAACCATATCTGAGGCATTACAGTCAAATTAAATACAGATTGTAAAATTCTGGACATTAAGCCTTATACTGTAATTTGATGAGAATTTGGGGATCATAGATAAAGGTGAGTGTATTTTACCTGAGGTTAGCACCTAATAATTGTAACCAGAGACAGACAATGGTAGCTTGTAAAAATGGGATATATTCTTTCTCTCCCCGCATCCTTATCCTTTCAATGTGACATTGAAGATTCTCATCTATAAGTAGAATCTGTTTCCCCCCTCTTGAAGCCAGGTTGACTACATGACTCTGTTCGGCCAAATCAGATGCTAGAATACATGAAGCAAGAGGAAATGAGCAGCCATTCTTGTACATCAGGGCTTGTCCTTTACTACACTCAAGACCCTGGGGCTGCCATGTTCATGGGCTGAAGCTAGTCTGCTGGAGAATGAGAGGACACTTGAAGAACTGGGGTGACAAACTGACAGTGAGTGAGCCCCAAGCTTGCCACTGACCCATGTGTGATGCCAACCAAGGTCACCTGAGCCTGTCTCAGTCCAGATCGACTTTCCAGCAGAGTCCAGCCAAAGATTGATAATAGGTTAAATTGATTATTCTTTTTTAAACTGCAAGTTTTGGTGTCATTTGTTAGACATTAAAAAATAACAAATTTAGACACCATGAAGAAAGCGACAACAGTATCAACAAAGAAGAAAATAGTTGCAATACACATATCCACCACTACGGTGAGTCTAGGATATAATAATGAACTTTAAAAAGAAAAGAAAAAAGACAGCGCAAAGAAAAATAGTCACAGACTTGAACAAGCATTTCACAAAGAACATCCAAATGTCTAATAACTATATTAAAAGGTCTTCAACTTCATTAGTCATCAGAGAAATGCAAACTAAAACCACAATGTAATATCAGTACACATTTATCAGATTTACTAAAGTAAAAGACATTAGAAAATATGAAGAATTGGGGAGGATGTTGCTGGGCAACCACATTCTCATAAACTGCTGGTGGGAGTGTAAACTGGCATTTTAAAAAACTGCTTGTCAGCATCAACAGAAGTTAAAAATACACTTACCCTGTTACCAAGCAATGTCACTCCTAGATATAAATCCAAAAGAAATGTGTCCATATGCTTATAAAAAACATATTCATAGTAGCATGGTGCAAATGGCCCAATTCTTCCCAAACTAGACACAAATATCCATCAAGAGAGGAACACATAGGGGCGCCTGTGTGGCTCAGTCACTTAAGCAACCGACGCTTGATTTTGGCTCAGTGTTGTGGTGTCAGGGTTGTGAGATCGATCCCCACCTCAGGCTCCATGCTGGGCATAGAGCCTGCTTAAGATTCTCTCTGCCTCTCTCACCGGCCCCCTCCCCACTCCCTTAAAAAAAAAAAGGTACAGATAAGTCATAATGCACGGACACAAAAATAAGTTACAATAGCGATTCAAATAATCTACAATGCTGTGCACAATATGAATGAATATGGGAAAATAGAATTTTGAAAAAGGTAAGTCAAAAAGTCATACAGTGTAATTCTATTCAACTATACGACAAAATAGGGCAATCTAAGCTATCAGAAAACTAAAAAAGAAATCTGAATGGTGGTTTTCCACGTGGAAAGAATGACTGAAAGAAAGCATAAAGGAGGACTTTGTGGTTCTCCTGATATTCTATTTCTTGATCTGGGGCTGGCTACACAGGTGTGATCAATTTGGGAAAATATATTTATTAAAAAGGTATATGTCATTTTATTAAGTGTTAATCAAATGATAAAAATTAATAGTTGACTTAACACATTTGAATATTAATATCTTCCTGAACAGCAACAATAAAACAGCAAAAATATCTGAAAATGTTTTAAATCAGATTAATTCCCTTCCATCTTGCAAGGGACCTTGCATGCTATTTTTGCCTGGTATTTAGTTCTACTTTATTTAATATCCCTTCAAATGAGACATTACAATTAATTTTCTAGCATTACACAATCAATGCGTTATAGATTTATTCAAATGTTTAACAATGTCTTTGCTGCCATTCTCTGTGCATTTCATATCTGTGTTACTTTTGATAGCTCTCATTTTGAATATATAATTCAGTAGTTCTTTCCACACTGGTATTTTAGCAGTGATCTCTATCTGAAAATGTCTTTGTTTTTAACTGTTAGATGTTGTAACAGTTTATTCTGGTTTTTTTGTTCCTGTTAAATGTTTAATTGTTATTTATTTGTATATAATCTGTATTTTTAAGGTTATTTTTATGTTGTAATCTTTGTCTTTGGTGCACTGAAATTTCCCTATTCTATATATATTTTTTAAAATTTCTCATATTTAAGATTGTGGGCTTACTAAAACTAAAACTTCATATAAATTTTGGAAAATCTCTCAAACACTTTATTTTTAAAATATTACTTTTCCCATTCATTCTCTTCTCCTCTCTGGGATTGCCAGTGGAAATGTGTTGGGATTTTTCATCCTTTTATACTGTCTTTTAAGTTGTCTTTCATGCTGTCATTTTTTCCCCCAAATCAGTACAGCTTTTACTGCATCTTTAAAATATCACAAATAAGTCTGAAAAATCATCTGGCATCTTGCTGCTTCTGTAGCTAGGCAATTGAGATCTTATTCATCAGCCTGCCGAACTGTTCCTTTTTCAGAAGCATAGATACCATCCCCAAATTTTCTGATATCCTTGTTTTTAACTGTTGTGACTTACCGAATCAAAGCAGCTGAGTTTGATACAAGTTCAAGGTCATTTCCTTCAAGAATTAACTCATCTTTCTGGGCTTGAGATATTGAACAAGCAACCCCTGGCTCATCTGAACCCTATGGATATATTTTTTACCCAAGAAATTTCAGATTTCAACAAGAGAACCATTCCCCTGAATAACAGCGTTGATGGGGACGTGAGCATACACAGACCTCATCTTGTAAGGAAGCCCAGTGTAACGCCCTTGACGGTGTTCTGTACATGACTGCAGATCCCTCAGACAGTGGCCAGTTCTTTTCTATTTCCCATCATTTGTTAACTCGGAGCCTCTTCTTTTTCTTTCCAAGGAGACTGAGTGCTACACTGATGTGATTGAAGTCACTCCTCTGGGTCCCTTCACAATAACAGTGCGTCCCTTCAAAGTGGTGTCGACATTTTCTGGAATGTTGACAATCTGATTGCTGAAAACGATCTTCATTCTCGTAGCAGATGTGGCAAAGGGACCATACTGTCATCTTTTAATCCTTCGTTGCATCAGGGCAAATTCCAATATATATGCTTTGAATTAACTGTTTTTCTCAAATGCACGTAGTCTCCAGCTTTATAATATTTTTCTTTTTATTCTTTTATTTCCAGATTCTGTTTCATTTTCAAAAATGACTTTTTGCACTATGTATATTTATATTGTTTTTCCTCCTGCCTTTATATCTTTAATCATTTTAAACTTATTTTTATATAAAGACCAACGATTCCTCAATGATTTACTTTTTCTGCTTGTTTATGGTGGATTGTTTCCTTCTGGGGTCTGTAATCTTAAATTGTGAGTTCACGTTTGTTAAGACTTTATCCCTGGAGTGGCACAAAGTCTAGAGATGGTATAACCCTCTATCTCACTGAAGGAGCATCACAATACTGTACCCAGATTTTATGTTACTATTTAAGGTAAGGGATTCCAAGACCACAGGCTTTTCCCTGTTGGAAGATGTATTAGTTTGCTAGGGTGGCCATGACGAAGTACCACAAACTGTGGCTCAAACAAGAGATTAAGACCTCAGCATCTTAATTTGGAGGAAGACATAAATCAACTCATAACAACCAAATATTGTTTATTCATTTTTTATAGTTTGCTATATTTTTTAAAGATTTTATTTATTTATTTGTCAGAGAGAGAGCACAAGCAGGGGGAGCAGCAGGCAGAGGGAGAAGGAGAAGCAGGCTCCCCACTGAGCAGGGAGCCCAATGGGGGACTCGATCCCAGGGCCCTGAGATCATGACCTAAGCCAACTGAGCCACTGAGGCTTCTCTTTAGTTTGCTGTTTTAATGATCTAATTCTTCAAACATTTGTCTTTAATGGGTTTCGTTTCCAAATCAGTTAGCTCTCCCCAAATCTCATGCCCTGACTCTAGATGTGTACTGACCCCACAGCTTCCACCTCACTAAGATTACACTTTATGTTCATACATGGCAAAGGTTCTAGTACCGTAAGTTTAGTTCCCTCTTTATTTTTGGATCCTTGGAATTTCTCTTATTTTATGAGCTCAGTTGTGCTACAAAAGTATGTTGTTTATATTGCATCTCTTACGTTTTAGTAAAAGGGGAGGAGAGAAAGCTTCAGGGAGGCTATTAAGTATAAAATCTGCTACAATCCCATAACCTAAAAACGGAGAGATTTTGGTTATCATTTAGCATTTATTTTTGTTAAAGATTTTATTTATTTATTTGTCAGAGAGAGAGAGAGAGAGCATGAGCAAGGGAAGGGGCAGAGGAAGAAGCAGGCTCCCCATCAAACAAAGAGCCTGATGTGGGGCTTGATCCCAGGACCCTAAGATCATGACCTGAGCTGAAGGCAGACGCTTAACCGACTGAGCCACCCAAGAGTCCCTATCGTTCAGCATTTATAAAGGAAGGGTCACTTATTTAGAGGAATAAACTTGTGAACTTTTAATACATTTTGATAATCTCCGATGAAAATTAAATGGGATAAAGTGATTGAAAATCTTTTTCCATCCTCAATTTTAGTAGACTAGGTAACACTGAGCTCAGAGAACAAAAAGGTTCATTTTTCTGTTTTAAGATTATGATAGCTATAAATCTAACATGGAGAATTTATTGTAATTATTTAATAAAATACATCATAAATCAACCAGATACCAATTGAAGCATAAAAAAAATCGGAGCAGAAAAAATAAAAATTTGTGTTGTGTTTTAAAAAAAAATATCTCATATACTAAAATACTTCTTTCTCTTTTCATGTGATGCATAGCTAACTAAAAATACGCAGCTGTCTCTCATATCCTCATGGACTGCCACACGTCAGGTCACGTGCTCCCTTCGACATGTTTCAGACTGCTCTGAAATCCCAGGTGGTTTTTTTCACATTTTCTCCTTTTATACGAGTTATGTTCATTTGCCCTACAGTCATTCTCATTGTTCTGCTCCGAACCCCAACAATCCCTTCTTGCTCTAAATTCCCAGGTTTTAATATTGTTCTCTATTATTTTTGCATATTAATTTATCTGTAAAGCCAGATCATAAAGCGTGTGATGTATGAGTTATTCACTCAGTGCAGTTGCCCCTTATTATGTATTAGATATTCAGTGCTTTAGAATGAATTGGATTATTTTGACTTATACACGTGTTTCCAGAGTAATAGTATCACTGAGTAACTTGACGATTCTCCAGGCAAAAGGATGTGTGGATGTTTGAGCCTTGGACTATCCGGAATATTACCTCAAACAATTGCCTGGAAACTTGTATTCACTGAATTATTCTGTACTCTAGTAAATGTGTGTTTTTTTTTTTTTAATCTTCACAAATGAAATCAAAGTTCCTCCAGAGGGATTATTATGTATATTTAAATTTGTATATGCAATTTTTTGCACATAAGTAATGCTAATGGTGTAACAGGCATGGAAAAGTTCTTGTATTGATGAATATGTAAACAATTCTTATCTAGATGATGTCAGATAGGTTACCAACACTTTTATATTATCAGAGTATATAGAGTAACGATTCTAACATGTGTTAATATGTGTAGACTTACAACTGTGCCCGACGCATTGGGTGTACTCCTTGTGTTTGCCATTGTGACTCAGCTTCCATTTTTGCAATACCAACTAGATCTACCCCAACCCCTCATGTCTGTCAAATTAAAAACACCTGCAGTCAACCATTAAGAATTCACTGGACCTGAAGCCGAATTCTGGAGAAACTCCACATTGCATCAAGTTTGCCATGTAAATTTTGAGTCAGATTTGGATGTAGGCCTGGAATCAAAGAAGAAAAATGCAGAAATTATTTAATGTTGGGAGTATTAATTGGCATCAATGTCTTTCCAACCTGCTGCTTTTCTGAAGCAGAGTGATCAATATTTTTCCCATACCCACGAATAATGTTGATGTGCAGTGTTTCTTGCCATTAGTGTTAAGTTTCACCTAAGATAAAGATAGATAACTTGATCAAGGTGAGCAGTACTGTAAACTATAAATATTATAAAATTATGATTATTGGATACCCAAATTATTTCTCAAAATTCACTCAACTTTTCTGATTCCATTATTTATAGAACCTGAAAGATATTGCTGTATCTTAATCTTCACCAGAAACAGATAATCATTAGTTTCCCAGGTAAAATTTCTAGCTTTGAAATAAGGTACAATTGATATTCACCTATGGAAAATTTTAAAAAAAGAAAAACTTATTTGCAAAACCTAATTGTATTCAAATTTGTCTGGAATTCACAGATTCTAGGCTTCCTGAAGAACAAAATTCCATTGGCTAAAAAATAATTTAGGTGTAATCTATAGAATTTATAAGGTCAATAACCTGTCTAGATTTCAAATGCTTATAAATGCTGTGAAAACATTACTGAATATACATTATAATATGGTTGATTCCTGCTTGGCAGTTTTCCAAAGAATCATAGGTTTCTTTGAATTTTTTTTCTTTTTTTTTTTTAAATTGCAGTTTTTGCTGTAATTATCTTTAAATTTGAGATTGTGTATGAATTTGACATATACATTCTACTTAGAATGGCTTAAGAAAAGAAGATAAACTCTGGTGGTCATGTTTTCATCCACAAATATTTCAGCAATCACGGGAAAATCTGTTACCTGTGTCATATTAAAATTAAAGCCACCTATTATGACTTACTTTAAGTTTTACCTGAAGAACTAATAAAACCTATTGAAAAACAAATACAAATTTGGAATATAGAAATATTTTAATATTGGCTTTTTGAAATTAGGTTTTATTCCAAATATAACTCCTATTCTTATACTCAATTGTGTCAATCGATATTATTTGGAAACATAAAAGAAATGAAATTCAGTTATGCAGTACTCTTATTAGGTCATCTAATTGCATAATCTTGGTAGCATTAAAAAAAAATGACCCAGTTGAAATCTTGGTTAGGTGATGGACATTTTCAACACTCTGATATATTCAACACCCTAATACATTTTATAACATTTCTTCTCTCTTCTAAATCAATTTCAAATTCAATGCTATTATAATTATCTTAAAATTTAAAATTTCAGGCTACCATTAACGTTATCACAGAGTTTAATAGAATCGAGATTCTTTGCACTGGCATATATTTAATATGTGTTTTATAGTCTATCTCTGATCAAAATATCAATGCATCAAGCTTCAGGCTTTACAATTAATCTACTATAAATACTTCTAGAAATATAGCCTAATAAAATAGAGTTAGGGAAAAAAGCACATAAAGCAAGGAGACATTTTACTTCCAGTAATGATGGTGTGGTGATGAGTATCAATCCTACCACTGAGTAAAATAAAATGTCTTTAGACTTAATAAAATAGAAAACAATTACCAGGAAAAAATCCAAGAGAAGGCAAGGACCCCAAAACTGGAAACCCATAATTCAAACCCAATTTACCCTGAGGACACTGACTAAGAAGAAGAGGAAAAACAAAACAAAACAAAACAAAAGCTATGAGACTGAGGTATGGGTTAGTCAGCATCATTCATGTGGAAAGAGAAATAAAAATGCATATCAGGGACCACACTCATTTTGAGTTGATATTGAAATTGACACCTACTGTAATCAACTATGTTTCAGATCAGACAGTAAAGCTTAAAATCTTCACTGAAATATATAAAAGCTTGCATCAGTTGATTTGGAGAAAACTAAAAATCTTACAGCAACAGCTAAACTTAATAAAATTTAGAATTCAATTAATAAAATTTATGGCTTTCACTAAGATAGCTAAAGAGTGAATTAGTTAAGTGTGAAATAGGTGAGAAGGAATTTTTCAGACTGTATGAGATAGAACCAAAGAGATAGGAAATGTCAAAGTGAGTGTGACACCCAACACAGCTCGGTGAGGAGACCTAATGTCATGTGATCAGTGCTGCAGAAGAAGAGAAGTAGCAGAGGCAATATTTGAGGGGACAATGGCTGAGCAGTTGCCTGATGGGTAAAAGCTACTAATACAGAGATTCAAAAGTACCAGTGAATCCCAAAGGGGATAAACAGAAAGCAATCCTCACCTGGACAGATTCAAACTGTGAAATGAAGAAACACTGTGGTTAAATTCTGGAGGGAAAAAAAAGGAATGATTGCCATATGTGTCAGGACACTGGTCATGGACAGACCACTTGGAAAGGTACCTTGGGGGTTTCTGAAGCTTTATGCATTATATCCTAATTTTGGTAATTGGTCTATGAGCATTTTCATTATAATAATTGTATATCATGTTAATTTATGTGTTTTTTAAAGAACTTATTCTTTAGGGCAGTTTTTGATTCACAGCAAAATTGAGAAGATAGAGACATCTCTCATATACTCCTGACATCACACATATAGCTTCCCCCACTATCAACATCCCCCAGAGAGTGGAACATTTATTATAATTGATGAATGTACACTGACACGTCATTAACAGTGAAAGTCCATAGTTTTTCTGTTAGTTGTACATTTCATGGGTTTAGACAAATGTGTAATGATATATATCTACCAGTATAGTATTCAGAGCATTCTCATTAAAAATCCTCTGTATTCCGCCTGTTTATGCCATCCTCTCCCCTGTTAGCAAACCACCGATCGTTTTACTTTCTCTACAGTTTGTCTTTCCAGAATATTATATAGTTGGGATCATACGGTATGTAGCAGACTGGCTTATTTCACTTACTAATATTCATTAAAGATTCTTTGTGTCTCTTTATGCTTGATACCTCATTTCTTTTTATCCCTGAATACTATTCCATTGTCTGGAGTACCACAGTTTACTTATCCACTCACCTGCTGAAAGACATCTTGGCTGTTTTCAAGTTTTGACAACTACAAATAAACATCCACGTGCAGATTTTTGTGTGAACATGTTTTCAGCTCATTTGGATAAATACCAAAGAATGAGATCGCAAGATCATAAGGTAAAACTATTTACTTTTGTGAGAAACTGCAGAACAGTCTTCCAAAATGTCTGTTATTTTTCATTCCCACCAGCAATAAATGAGAGTTTCTGTCGTTCCACATCATCTCCAGCATTTGGTGTTGTCAATAGTTTGGATTTTGGCCATTCTAGTAAGTGTTCAGTAGTATGTCATTGTTCTTTTAATTTGCATGTCCCTGATGACATGTGAGTGAGCATCTTTTCACACGCTTGCTTGTCATCGGTATATCTTTTTTGGTGAGGTAACTGTTAAGATTGTTGGCCTGGTTTTGTTTTGTTCTAATTTGGATTGTTCATTTTTTTTCCTTGTGGTTTAAGTCTTTGTATATTTTGGATAACAGTCTTTTATCAGATATATTTTTTGCAAATATTTAATTCTAGTCTAAGGGTTTTTTTTTTAATTCTTTCGACAATGTCTTTCACAAAGCAGAAATGTTTAATTTTCATGAAAACCAGTTTATCAATTTTTTCTTTCATGGATCATGCTTTTGGTGTTACATATAAAAAGTCATCAGCAAATCCAAGGCCATCTAGATTTACTCTTCTTAGAATTCAATTAATAAAATGTATGGCTTTCACTAAGATAGCTAAAGAGTGAATTAGTTATCTTCTGGGAGCTTTATAGGTTTGTATTTTACATTTAGGTTTGTGATCAATTATGAGTAAATTCCTGTGGAGGACATAAAGTCTTTAGATTCTTTCTTTCTTTCTTTCTTTCTTTCTTTCTTTCTTTCTTTCTTTCTTTCTTTTTTTTTTTTCAATGTGGAAGTCCAGGTGTTCCAGCACCATTTGTTGAAAAGGCTATTTTTGATCTATTGTATTCTCTTTGTTCTTTGTGAAAGATCAGTTAGCTCTATATTTGGGAGTCTATTTCTAAGCTC
This sequence comes from Ursus arctos, assembly GCF_023065955.2. Lineage (NCBI taxonomy): Eukaryota > Metazoa > Chordata > Mammalia > Carnivora > Ursidae > Ursus > Ursus arctos. Next base: position 9,450,143 of record NW_026622841.1, read on the forward strand.
TGTGTTCTCTCCACTGATTTATTTGTGTGTTCGTTTACTGTCAATACTACACTGTCTTAATTACCATCTTCATCAACCATTATACGCATAACTTATGTTACACACACACACTCACGCACACAGCGCTTCATAAAAACAAACAAACAAAACTGACACGGGAGATTCTGAGAACATGGCAAGCTGTAGAATTTCCTTCTTCTGTACTTTGAATTCTGATCTCCAGGATTTTTTTGTTTGTTTTTTTGCTTGTTTTCAGACAAACCTCAGCTAGGCTCTTTGAGATAGCTAAGTGAAAAATTGCATTTACATTTTGAATCTGTTGGTTTCCTTATAGAGTACCCAAACATGTATTAGCTCCACCCCCTGAATGAAGGAAAATCTTGATGCTATTTTCATAAAGTCTGACCTAAAAAAACTATGGTGGCATATACTGGGAATGGTATGACCCAAGGAGTGTGTGTGTGTGTGTGTGTGTGTGTCTTCAGAAATTGACCTATGAGCCAATGAAAGAAAACAGAAAAAAAAATCTAAATGGCCAGCACCCAAAGAAAGGAAAATCATCAATTAGTCAAAAATAATCACAAGGAGACCGATGAATAGAAATTTAACAAAAAATTAAGGAGATCTGCGATCAGCTCAAAATTATTTTCTGAATCTAAATGAAAGATGATTTTCTAAATAAATAATTTAGTAAGTAAATGAAGCATAAGTTCAAGGAAGAGACTGGACTAAGTGGTTTGGAAGAAAAATCAGAAGAAATTTGTCAGAAGGAAACCGTCAGGGAAAAGATAAGGGACTTGCCTTCAGATAGATCCAGAAGACCTAACATGCAAATAATCAGAATTCCAGGAGGAAAAAAGGGAACAGATGGAAGACTGTTAATAATTAAATTAAATAAATCATAGAATATTTCCTTAGCTGAAAAAATACCATAATCTGTAGATTGTATTCAGGGAAAGATTAATGGGGAATGTTATGTTCTTTCACCTACTCTTGTAAAATTTTCAAAATCTAAGGAAAAAATAGAATTTATAAAATACAAAATAAAAAAGGGAAAATACACACACTAGGTTTTTTTTCTAGTTTTATTGGAAAATAGTTGACATGCATCACTATATAAGTTTAAGATGCACAACATGATGGTTTGATTTCCATATATTGTGAAATGACTGCCACAGTAGGTTCAGCTAGGTCCATTTTCTCACACAGATGCAATAAAAAGAAGAGGAAGTGGAAAGGAAAAGAGAAAGGGAAAAAATTTCTCCTTGTGATGAGAATTATTAGGGTTTACTTTCTTAACCACTTTCCTATATATCAGGATGCTTATATACGGGAATCATGTAGTATACCACACTAGTCTTTTGTACAGCATTCAGGGATCGAGATAGATTAATATCCACCATAGTTCACTCTGAGTGAAATGCTGCCATCGCACAATACTACACATAGTAGTTACCATGTTTTGGTTGAGAAAAAAATGTATTCATGCTTAAAAGAAGAACATCTTATTTATTAAATTTAAATGAATTTTATTGGAATTGGGCAATGTAATTATAACCTATGGGTTCTTACAGCCAAAAGTGTATTTGCTGCTCATACTGAGATACTAATTAATTTGAACCCAATTATCTGTTAAAAACAACTTAAATGCTGAAAAAAATTAGTATAGCAATATTAAATTAGTATTAGCAAAATGGTACACGACCTGAAAAAGAAGGAAACTCAAGGAGAAGCTAGCTTTTGGTTCCACTTTCAAACAGAGGAAAAGAAAGCTGAGAAATGAGAAGGGAAAGAGACATTTTGCATATGTGACAGAGAGACCAGGGTGTCAGGGCCACGGAGGCCATCATAACCCGACCGTAATCCAGGTAACTCTAATGCCCAAACTTTTATTTAGGAGCACAATTGGTTAAACACTAGGGTTAAGAGATTACTTGAAATAAATCAACTAGGACGGAAGCAAGTTGTATTCTGAAGAATAAATGGTTGAGAATTTTCTAAAAGTTAAAAAAAATAGAGATTTAAAACAAAATCTACAAACTAAGAAGAGAAAAAAATGCAAACAAAACCTCAATTAAACATATCTCAAGAAAACTGCTTAAAGAAACAAAGTGACAAAAGAAAATCATTAATGCAGGTGGAAGGTAAAGATAAATTCATTTAAATATGACATTTAATATATGACTTTTATTTATGCATATAGAATATACAATATATATTCCCCCCATTTGTGTATGCATCATTTTTTGTTCGATTTTTTTGTTTTACATATGTATGTGTGTATATATATATACACACATATATATATAGAAAGAGGTATTACACATATAATAATATTTAGAATTAGAATGAAATTTATATTTAATAACAAAATTATATGTAGAAAATTATAACATTTTAATAAAGGAGAAGATCTGAACCAAAGGGCATGGCTGTCATATTCTAGAATGGGTTGAAGTCATATAATAAAAATTCCAGTTCCTTACAAATGAATATACACAACAGCATGTTAGGAAATGGCTTTTCCTGTCTTTTTTCAATTGGGTAACAATCTGATGCATAACAGATAAATAAATATGTATGAACTTCCTCCATATGCGGTTTATACAAAGGGAAGAAAGTGCAGTTTGTGGAGCCTCAAGTAGAGAAGGACTGCAAAAATGTTCAAGTCTTGGATATTAGTAGAACGATTTCTTTGGAAACAGCGTGGAGTCACTTCTCCCATCCACTGAAAAGGCCTATCTTCTGTCTCTAGATTGCTTGGGCACACAGCCTTCAGGTGAGAGGTGCAGATCATGCAAATGTCTTAGGCAAAAAGATAACACTATTGAAAACTACTCAGCATAAATGAAAAGAAAACGAGATATAAACCAGCCTAAATGCTATGAATCACATATCATAAACCTTGTCATGTTGTAGATGCGGAGACTTTCAGAAGGCAGGGACGGATCCCAACACCACCCGCAGGAAGCCTGGAGTTGATGATAGAAGACCAACTATCAATAAGCAATTGACAACTGCATCAGCCAACGTTGGCATCATGGGATCCAATCATCTGAATTGGGGACGGCCTCCCCAAAAATGTGATGCGGTAGCTCTTCCCTGAAGAGTAATTAGATGGTGGGCAAATTAACAGAATCAAGCAGGGTCAGTCCAAGATGAGGAGACAGGTTGTATGCAAGGACTAAGCAAAGAAAGATGATGTGAGATCAAAGGCTGAGTGTATTTGGGGTTTTCTGAGGTATAAGGGGCAAGGGCAGGAGGTGAGAATGGAAAGCGAGTTGGGCTGGAGTCAGATCACAGAGTGGGGAGAATTAGAGCCCATGTTCATTGTCTTCTGAGGTTTTGATACGTGACTGCACATTTTATGATCTGAATGATTTTTAAAAGGACCATTTATTTCAATATGAACATAATGATCAGAATTTTTTAGAATAAGCTCCTCAGTCTGTAACATACTCCTTTTCCAGATGACAGAAGAATTGGTTTCACAGTTAGAGATGGGTCCATAGTGTGTGTTTCTTGTTGTTAGGTTTGTTTAGGGTTTTCTCTAGAATGATATATTTATAAGTATTCAGAAACAGGTTGTCTACTTGCAAGAGAAGTGAGCCAATTAAATGTGAAGATTTTCCATGTTTGCCGAAGGAGAGAGACCAGGGAGACTCCATGGAAGAATGTGGCTGAAAGAGTTAATAGGGACCAGCCTTAGTCCTGGAGAGAGTTGGGCAGTGCTTGTGACAGATAGCAGCAAAGCAGCTGCCACCAACAGAAACACTAAATACAGCAGGAAAATCCCATCCCCCAGGGCGATCCTTAGAAATGACGAGTTTCCTCTGAGAAGATAAATATATCCTCTCACACTGGGAAGTTAATCGATGGGCTAGAAACTGCTACAACACATGCGAATTACAGAGAGCGCCTCACAAATGACGGCAGTGCAAGAAGGTGTGTGCAAGAGCGGGAGTGTGTATGGCAGCCGGGGACGGTGAGGAAGACACACAGAGGTCGTGGCAGCCCTGACTTTATGCTGCTTAAAGATGAAGAAAAGCAACAGGGCAACTCATCTGAACAGATCATTATTAAACGGTAACTAAAGTCCACTCAATTGCCAGGAAGTGACGTGTTTGAAAAGGTAAACATAGAAAAGGGTATATTTGGTTCAAACTGCCCAAGAAAAGGAAATGATCTGATAGTCAACTGTAAGTGTCTGTAGATTTCTGTGAAGTCGAAACCTACAAAGGAACATCACCTGCCTTAAGAAACTCGGGCAGGAATGTTCATAGCACCGTTCTTTACGACAGCCATGAAGTGGGGAAAATCCGATGCCCGTTGACTGATGAATGGATAAATACAGCCCATTACATCCACAGAATAGAGTATTACTCAGCTGTACAAACGAAGGAGTGCCGGCAACATGGGTAAATCTTGAAAACCTTTTGCTAAGTGGATGAAGCTAGTCACAGGAGACCGCGTGGTATATGATTCCGTGAACATTAAATATCCGGTACAGGTAAATCTGGAGGGTCAGCCAATAAATTAGTGGTTGCCAGGGCCCGGGAGCAGAGGAGAATGAGGTTTAACAGCCAATGGAGTTGGAATTTTAGACATTTTCAGCAGGGGATGGGGGGCGTGTGTTTGTGAAATATTCCCAAGTAAAATAGCGGTGATGGCTACACAATTCAATGAATATACTAAAACCGTCGAATTATATGCCTTAAGTGGATGAATTTTGTGGTATGCGAATTATATCTCAACAAATCTGTTATGAAAAATAATGCAGGAAAGATTTAAAAAACACTTGCCATACACATGAAATAGAGATTCCAGGAAAGTGCACAATTATTTGTGTAACTTGACAACTATACCACCTCCAATGGTTAAAAAAAAAAATTGTGAAAAATAAAGACCCAGCCTTCTATTGTTAGCAATAGCAAGGAGGTAATAAGGATGAAACTTCAAATGGATATTGTTTAGAAAATCTGATAAGGGTGTTTCAAAATATCAGGTCCTGAAAATCTTTGAAGAATGCTAAAATATGAAGAAACTACCAAGCTAAGAAACTAAAATATAATGGAGAACAAGAATCGAAATTGCTGAATGAGGAACCAGGATGCTGCAACTGCCTTTGCCCTGAGGATAATCCTTAATCCAGACAAACCTGGGTTTAGTTTTTCTCTTTTCTATAAATAGAAGGGAAAACAAGTGAACATAAAAAAGTCTGATAATGTCAAATGTTGTTGGGGAAATAGAGCCACGATATCTCCGGTGGGAGTGAAAACTATTAAAGCCAACTTGTAAAAGAATTATAATTAAAGAGTGATAGCTATATACACCAATACTTATGAGAAAAGAAACACAGAAAACTGCAGACACGTGTAGTGTTATGTACAAAGTCGGTGAAACAATTAAAAAAAAAAACCAAGCAAATATTTATTTAAACAGTTTAAGATAGGGTTGCTTCTCTCCCAAGAAAATTCAGAGAGCTTCACTTGATATAAATATATTACAGGGCGGGAAGCAAAAAGTGTTCACAACAGGAAAATTTCAAAACCGAAAGCGGTTACAAAGCTTGGCTGTCAGCAGCTCCAACTCAGTCTGCAAAGCAGGACCTACGCAGCACATAGTTGCGCGATGCTTCCGGGAAACTTGCATTCCCTGCAGGGTGGGAGCAGCACAACAAGCTGACTTGATTGTAGCTGATTGGCTGGGAAACCGGAAGGCGTGTTGGCATGAGCAAAGCTAGAGCTCCGTTTCCAATCAGAGTCCGCATGGCAGGGAAATCCAGACAGTTCAAGTTTCAATTATGTGGCAATGGGTGTTGAGTCTACAGGAATATTTAAACTGTGGCCTCTTTTTTGGTTTCTCTTTAACGCTCTTATAGTAGAAGAAGAGTCTAGACGTTCAAATTGTTTACTTTCATGGTGGGTCATTATTCACTTTAATAATTAATGGTATGTATAAAATTATGCACATACTACTCACATGTGCACATTTTCCTCTATATATTGTAATTTACTATAAGAAATTGAATGATCCATTTCATTATATATTGGAGTACCTGCCAAGTTTCTTGAATCTTGAGATGGCTCTCTTTCCACACAGGGTGGAACCTTGGACAGTTGATTCAGCTTTGGCTGTTGTCCCAGGCTGATTCACACAGAGCTGTGAGCTGGCAGATGAGTCCTGTTAACACGAGATAGCTGTCCAGTAGGGGAGGTGCATTAATTCTGATCAATAAAACGAGAGGTGTTACCTTGCATTTCACCTTTGCCTTATTCAGGTGTTTCAGCTCTTACTTGGGTTCTGTGAACTATCTTAGTAACTTCATAATAAATTTCATGTTTTTTTCATACACAAAAATTTTAAATATAAGAACAATCCACCAACCCCACCCTAAAAATCTCAAAGGATCTATATGCAGGGAATTATTTAGAGTGAAATTGTTTTACTGATATTTATATATTCAACTATAGTATGTGATTGTATTAGCGTTACATACTCCTCTTTTCTTATTTTATTTTTTAAAAAGATTTCATTTATTTATTTATTTGAGAGTGTGTGAGGCAGGGGAGGGGCAGAGGGAAACAGAGAAAGTCAAGCAGACTCCATGCTGAGTGCAGAGCCCAACACGGGGCTAGATCTCATGACCCAGAGATGGTGACCTGAGTGGAAATCAAGCGTCAGTCACTCAACTGACTAGGCACCCAGGCACCCTACATACTGCTCTTTCAGTATAAATAACCATTTAAACAATTCCAATTATGTGTTGACATAAAAAAATCTAAATGTGATGTAGGCATTATTTATTACTTTACCTTTATTTAGCCAAGATTGAGTGTTATTTATTTTGGAAATTACCGTGGATGTTAATAAACTTTTGATAAAACATAATGAAAATAGATGTTAAACCCAAATGTGCCAGATATCTGTTCTTTACATGCATTATACCCATTTCATAAGGGAGATCCAACATACTGATTCTATTACTCTAGAATATTTAGATATGATATTCATGCTTACATTAATTATCAGTAAATTTACCTAGTATGATTTGGGGATTTGTTCAAACTAAAGCTTTATTAACCACTTTTATTCTAAAGAGAACATATTTAATTTCTAATACAGAGAGCATGCTGAATTGCACAAGACTAGAATCTGGTGGTCACAGACCTAGAAAATTCAAGGGTAAATAACATGCTGAATCACAGCATTTAGTTGAATCATGTAGTTTAGCTTTCAAAGTGTTGCATTATTCAAGAGAAGAATATACTACAGAAAATTATGAGTGACACGTTTGATTAAATTGTAATTACATAAATATTCCATCATAGTCAATATAACATAATGTTCAGTGCTCATCAGCAAAATATTTTTTAAAAATCTGATTAGTCAGAACTGATGACTTAATGAGTTGGAGTTGAGAGCAATTACCGTCTGTCCTGTTTTTGATGGACGTTCCAATGATCAAAGGTTATCTTAAAATTGCATTGTAAGAAAACACAGCAGGAAATTCCACTGTGCTTCCAATATATTAAAACGACAGGTAAAATGTTTTACTCCTTGATGATTTGTCATAGGAGATAAGACTCTGTCCTTAATATACTTACATAATAAAATAAAGTATATAAAAATGTAGGGTTACTCACTAGCATTGGAGACAAACAGGCTACTAATTGATAATGTAGTCAGAAAGACTTCAACACTTCCTTACTTTATTTGAAAATTACATCAGCAAATTTAAATTTTGCTTTTCATTCCATGGTTAACAGTAACAAGTGCCTGTCCAACCTCGATTAATACAGTGATGAAATTATAAGACATTCTTTTTAATTTTTGTGCAATTGACTTTTAGAAATTTTTTCTTTATATTTAATTAAAATACATATCCTCCAAATTTCAAATATATATATATTTTTCTGTTCCATTGGACTACATGAACAAAATGCATTCTTTATGCACATGACTTTCCTTTTCTCTTTTCTTTTAAATGATTTTCTCACATGTTACACATTGCTGTTAATTTATTAAGTTTTGTGTGTGTATGCTTCACATTTTAATTCTTTTTATCCTTATTATTCTTCACTTAATATTCTTTGATTTGCTGGCATTATTTATTATTTTTTAAGTTTCTTTACATTTATTTTTCCCCATCTCTCTGTGTTCCGATAATGCAGAGGGCTTGACTGTGTTTATGTAGCCTATTCATAGGGAAAGGTCAATTTTCCTAGGTTGCAGAAAACCTACCTAAACCTAATTCTTCCCTTCACTTCTCCCATACCTCCTTGACAGAAATACTCAATATCTCAAGCATCACATACTTAAAAGCCAGGAAAGGAATTCCATAGCCCAATTCCATAGCACCCTTCTGATCTTGTGATTCATGTTCTCAGACTCTGCCTTGTCGCCACTACACCCACTCCATGATTCTTCTTTCAAAATTTAGTGCTTGTTTTTCCCTCATTCTCTGCTGTGAGTTTTGTTGATATTTAGAACACACCATGGTTTAGGTAGACTATCCATCTTCTCACTGGTGGCTACCGTTGCCTGCAACTGTTTAATCTCCAAGACAATTCTCTGCATTTGATTTTAACTAATCATTTATTCTCAAGATGTCATTCCAGACCTAGAAATTGCACACACGAAAACATTTAATCTAAAATATCTCAACTGGTGTGCTTGTCTCTACATCCACAATTTCTGTCCCTTGGGTTTTCTCGGATCTTCTCTACAAATTCATTTGCCTTTTAACCTTTTCTTTTGCCTAATCTCTTGATATTTCTATTTTCTTCCCAATCTCTAAGCAACTCTCCTTTCTCTTACTTTTTAAAATTTATTATTGAAGTACAGTTGGCATACAATGTTATATTAGTTTCCACTGTACAACTTAGTGATCTGACAGTTCTATACCTGGCTCAGTGCTTACCACACGAGTGTAGTCACCATCTGGCACCATGCAATGTTATTACAATGTTATTTATTGTATTCCTTATGTTGGACTCTTCGCCTCCATCACATATTTATTTTACAGCTGGAAGTTTGTATCTCTTAATCCTCTTCACCCACTTCACTATCCCTACCTACCTCCCCTCTAGCAACTACTAGTTTGTTTTCTAGATTTATCTCTTACATTTCTCCTTACATGGTACACTATAGTAGTCTTACATAATTTTCTTTCACCACAATCTTCTTTTCCTTTGTGTTACTATTATTCCAAAATACCACCCCAGCAAAAGCTTAGAATTAATTACAGTACTGGGAAATGCTATTATCTAATTTCTTCCTTTTATACTCAGATTACTGAAAGCTACTGAGAATAGTACACGTCATGTCCATTAATGGCAAAACAATTTCAGGGACTCCAAATTCAGCTAGATCATCTGTACTGTGAACCATCTTAAATTTGTTGTTAGTATTTTCAGAGAGCTGAGATAACAGGGCAACAAATCAGCTTGATAGTAAAAATAGCTGCCTCCAAGAAGAAGTGGAGGCATCAACACTGATTCACATGGGGGTGAATACAGAAGGAAGACAGACTGCTATTTTAGGCAACTGGGAAGAATTGAGCTACTTAAAAAAGCAAAAAAACCCACAAAAAGACAAAAGCTGAGTGAGAGAGACCACAAAAGTATGGACCCTCAGGGAGCTGCCGGAGAAAGTGGTTTTGCATCTATTTATAGACTCTTCTGCATGGACCTTCATAGCATACTTGCAACAAAATATTGGAGAAAGATGAAAAAACTTACCTGAATTGTGAAAGTCTAGAAGAAAAGAGCACATATGCCAGTGAGAAAAGTAATACATCTCATTTGCATTCTTTTCGTATATGGATCAAAAGTCTTAATTTTCAGGGGAAGAGAAAACAAACCTATCACTCCCAGAAATAAAGAGAGTAGGAAAACAAACAGCAAACCACCTCTACCTCTGGGTGAGGAAAAGAACACTGACACCGCATTAAACAGATACCATGAGAGATCACCAACCACTAGAGGAAGGTCGGGATTATCGAAAAAATCCCTCCTCCAAGGCTCAGAGCCCTCCTAAGCCTGAGGCTGAACCCTGACAACAGAGACCCTCTTTGCCCCACTCTACCCTACTAGAAGCACTGAGAAGTAAGCAACACCATTTCACTATTAAGACAAGGGTAAGAGCGTGGAGAGAGACCAAATCTGAGCTTTAGGCACAAAGGGATGGTCTAACTGGGTGTGAAGAAGACAATAAGAAAAACCCTGTGATAAACAGACCCTACACTAAGATCAAGTTCATGCTAGAAGACTTTGAAGTCAGTGGTTCATTGTAGGAAACCATCACAGCAAAGAAACAAACGCAGTTCAACTTCTCATTAGATAGACTCAAATGCCCTTCAAGGGCATAGCAGAAGAAAAGGCATGTTCATTTTCAGAAATAAACACACAGTACCTGTGTTTCAACCAAAAATTTTCAGAAAGACACAAAAGCAAGAAGGAAAATGAAAAGAAAATCTACTGTCAAAAGATAAAATAATCAATAGGATTTGACCCAGATATGATGTTGGAACTATCAGCCAGGGAGTATAGAATTACTATGAGTAGTACGATAAAGACACTAGTACAAAAGGTAGAAAATTTGTATCAACACATGGAAAATTGCACTGGAGAGAGGGAAAGAAATCAGTGAAAGTGCCACATTAAAGACCAATCGCTAGGACAGATGAAGAATACCTTGGACATGGTCATCAGTAGACTCTTACTGGATGGAAAGAGTTTAGGTCAATAAGAAATCTTGGTCATATTCAGGTCTAAAGTTGTTAGCATAGTGCTTGGTATACAGTACACACTAAATAAATGTTTAATGAATAGATTTATTAATTTTTAAATTTTGTATCTATTGAAAGATTCCAAGTGATCTTTTAAAAACAGATTTATTGAGGGATAATTTCCATACCACAAAAGCCACCCACCCATTTTAAGTATATACTAAGCCTTGTTGTCAATTTAAAGGGCTGTGCAAATATCACAAAAATCTATTTTATGGCATTTCTATCACCCTACAAAAATTCTTTATACTTATTTGCAGTTATCTATCTATCATCTATCTATCTATCTATCATCTATCTATCTGTCATCTACTTATCATATATCTTATCTATCTTTCTGCCTATGTATCTGTATGTTTTTACAAACTATTATTTTTTGTTTATTTTATTGTATACATACTATGTAAAAGGTACTTAATATCTCATTCTTAACTTCTTGCCCTTCATCTTCATACCATTTCCCTGTCTATTCTTGATCTAATGTGAATACACACACATACACATACACACACATAGATAGATGGATGGATTCTAAATACATTATAGATAAAGTCAGATTGAATGAGTTAATCAAGAAGCGATGTGTTTATACCTAAGTATGCTGTGGAAGTCAGTAAAGACTCAGTAGAATAACTCAAATGACTGCTGTTTGGAGATTCAGGGGTAGAGGAAAAGTGAATCTTAAAAAATAAAAGCTGAATCCAGTTGAAGACTGTTTCAGGTAGACCAAAAATCTTCATAAGCTACTGCATCAAGGATGAAAAATTCAGTATAAACACAACAAATATCAAAGCAATGGATAATAGGGCCCAGCATCCAAATAATGCGGTCACTTCGCCTGGGTTTATTCCAATCAAGGACAATAGTTTCCTGAAAAGGTGAGCATTCCAACTTATTTTTAGGTGTGACAGATGGAAACAAGGCTTCAGGATAAACAAAGCACATTTGTGATCATGTTAACTTTGTAAACCAGCAACAGATGTGCTCTGTTGGGTTGCGCTAACTCCACCAAAGATAAAACTTGTTGGCAACGAAATTCTCATTTACATAGCTCCCAACTGCTGTCCCACATTCATCCTTATGCAGAAGTACATTCGCTGAGAGAGGAGCAAATCTAGAGAACGAGTCATTTTCCTGAATCTGCAATTAAAGAAGCAGAAACGGAATCACAAAATCTTAGCTTATACCTTGAATAGAGAAGAGACATTAAAATAATAAAATGCGGAAATATTTGCCTTTGCTTAAGAAGTGTCAGTGTAGAGAAAAAATGTTTTTCAGAATATCCCATGAATTCAGGTTAGTCTTTTTCTTGCTACTAATTAAACTGGCAGTAGAAATTTACTTAATACAGCCTTCAGATTTCTGTACTAAGGAATGAGATTTTTATATCACCTGTAGAAAACGAAGTAATTACATGAAAGCTGTCTATGGTATTTATGAGAAAGTGTAGGCAGAAATGTATTTGCAGCAGTCCAAAATAAACAAAAGAAAATACGAAGCCTAAAAGAATCTGTGAAGTACAAAAAGGGCAAAAATAGCATTAAAGATAAAGCACTTCTTTCTAAAAATATACTTCTTTCTGAACAGAATAAATTGTATGCAGCATTTAGAGGAGTTCCAAAGTAAGTGAAAAGTGCGTTATATTATATGTGATTCAAAACCGAGATGACTGAAAGACAGTTGAAAGTACAATGAAACTACTTATTAAGAAATAGTTTAGGAAAATTTAGAATCCATGTCGAAATAAACATTTTTAGTAGCAGAAGAGATGTCTGATACCAAGTCACTAAATTATGGACACTTCATTTAGTAGACCATCACAACATTCACACAGTGAAATAAAAAGATAAAGCAACCAAAACCCATCACCTTTTTGAGAAAAAGCACACGCCATAAAATGAAGTGCAAATATCACCAACTAGAAGAACCAACACCTTAGGGGGGTGCCTGCATGGCACAGCGGTTGAGCGTCTGCCTTCAGCTCAGGGCGTGATCCCGGCATTATGGGATCGAGCCCCACATCAGGCTCCTCCGCTATGAACCTGCTTCTTCCTCTCCCACTCCCCCTGCTTGTGTTCCCTCTCTCGCTGGCTGTCTCTATCTCTGTCAAATAAATAAATAAAATCTTAAAAAAAAGAAGAAGAACCAACACCTTAGGAAAGAATTACCAGGGACACAAATGACTTTTAAGTACCTTGCAATATACTTCACAAGAGCTGCTTACTACCCACAGGAATTACATATAAAATACCACTGAAAGGCATGAGAAACACGTAAACAAATGGAGAGTTATGAATGTTTCTGAATTGGAAGTCTTTCTATTGTAAAAAGGTTAATTATCTCCAGATCAAGTAATCAAAACAAACAAACCAAAAAGTTTTTGCGAGTAACTATGGAAGCTTGTTCTAAAATTCACTAGGGAGATAGAATGAGTGTGAATAACTACAAAACTTTATAAAACAAAATTAATGAACATTGTTACCTACGAGAACCATGGACCTTTACTAATCAAAACACTATTTTGCTCATCCATACCTAAATAAATGAATAAGACACAATATAGAATCCATGGGATTCAGTATATGATAAAGGTATCTTTACAATTTACTGGTAAAGGATAACTTTTCAATAATGGAATCTGGGACAATTGGCTAATAAGCTACTCTATCTTCAGGACCAAAAATATAATTGCAAAATAGGTTGACTATTTAAATATGAAAGCTGAAGTGGATGAGAATAGAAATTATGGCATAATACCTCCATAATTTTCAAGTTGAAGAACTATTCCTGTTAAAGACATAAAAATCATAACACACACAGAAAAAAAATTTCAGAATATATGTAAATATACAGAAAACTGATTTATGTCAATAAAAAGAGAAAAATACAAGTTTTAACCATATTTCACAAAATATGAAATACAGATAATCAACAAATTTGAAAAGATGCTTAACTTCACTGATAATTGGAAAAAACCAAATTAAAGCATCAATCAAAAATATTTTCTATCTATTGGATGGTCAAATATTAAAATATATTGGTGAAACGAGCACTGTTGGGCTTTTGTGGGATTGTGAACTGCTCCTAACTTTTTGAGGAGAATATAGCTGTAGCTGTTATAATTAAAATGCAAATGCCATTGGGATCAGCTATTCTATGTCTAGAAGTCTGTACTACAGAAATGCTTACACTTGTGCTCAAAGATGTGTGCTTAACGATAACTAGCAGCACCCCCCCCCCAAAAAAAAAAAATGGAAGCAAACTTTACATCCATCTTTATGGGAGTGCTTAAATAAACTACGTCACACAGTATTATATATAAATATATAGACACCCAGACACATATGACACATTAAAAATAAATACAGTGTTGGCATAAAAGCTTCCCAAGATATATATTTAAGGGAGACGGTTGTCACCAAACTCAGAACACTTGTTTACAGAATGTATTACAACAGTATTTGTTTACATAGTCATATATTTATAAAAATGCAGACAAAGTCAGAGATACTGAGAATCTCCCAAGCTGACAGACACGGGAAGTCCTCTGTTGAACAAACTATTAGCCATTTCATCTGGCAAGGGCGTGAAAATAGGAGATGCCTGTGTCTCTGCAGAGAATGTCAATTGTATTCAGTACATGTAGGTGATTCAACATTGTTTCAAACAATTTGAAAAGAAATGGTTCACATCATACTTTTGTAAATGTGTAAGAAATAGCATATTAAGTACAGTCTTCTAGTGAAATCTGTTTTATTTTCTAGAGTATAGAGAGTTCAGAGAGGTTCTTAAGAAATGTAATCACAAATATTAGACCAAAGCTTTATCTGCTTAACCTTCCTCCCTGAGAAAAAAAAAGGTATGTTTCCCTTATTATTAGGGTCACTTTAGCTTTTGTGTTCCAGGAAGAGGGCGGAGGGCATTTCCAGAGAATGAATGAATGAATAAATGAATGAAAGGAATATCTTTTGCTTTTAATATCTACCTTCTTTTCAGACACTTTTGTTTTACTTCCAGCAACTCTCTATTCTTTTGCTGCCTACAAAGTTCATTTTCCACCCAGTTAACCAGGAACAATGTTGCAGTGTTCTCCATGGACACAGCTAGTGTTTCATACCCTATAAAGACTTTTTTTTCATTCACAATTTAGCTCTCAATCTTGCTAGGTCACTAGATCCCTAACATGAAATTTAACACAGTTAATTAACTAGTTTCTTGACAATCACTCAGAAAATACCCTGATTAAGATTAAATGAGATGGCTTCAGTGGATATTGCAAACTATAAATGATGATGACAATGATTTTACATTTATCATGTGCTCACTATTCACTCTAATTCTCACGACAACCTAATAATTAATTACAGCTATTTTATAGATAAGAAAACCAATGCCCAGAAATATTAACAAAAGTGAACATGATATGTGGTGAAGCAAATGCCATACATTTGACTCTAAGATCTAGTAATTTGGATGAAATACATTAGGATAAATGATTCAGACGTTTTGGCTAGTGAATACGATATTTGGAGTTAAGAAAGATTTCTTCTGGGGCGCCTGGGTGGCACAGTGGTTAAGCGTCTGCCTTCGGCTCAGGGTGTGATCCCAGCGTTATGGGATCGAGCCCCACATCAGGCTCCTCCACTATGAGCCTGCTTCTTCCTCTCCCACTCCCCCTGCTTGTGTTCCCTCTCTCGCTGGCTGTCTCTATCTCTGTCGAATAAATAAATAAAATCCTTTAAAAAAAAAAAAGAAAAGAAAGATTTCTTCTTACATCTCACAGGCAGTGAAAAAGTTCCCAGATCCAGAAGGGAAGAACAGAAGAAAAGTGAAACAACCCAGGGAAAGGAGAGTCATTACTATTTTCATAATATTAGGAATAATGCTATGTTTAATTGTCATTTGCCTCTTGCTTTTTTATATGAACTTACTCCCTTGAATTGTTATGTGTTAATTTAAAAATTAAAAATTTCGGGGCAATATATTCTGTAAATGCTCGACAACAATTAAAATTTTATTGCATCAAGTTCATTAAGCAAATCCTATCGGACTGTGAGTTTATTGTCAATTTTAACTTGTTCGAGTGTTTCAATTACAATTCCATTTTGAACTGTAATAAGGTGGCTGATAAATGACAATGGTTAACAACTGCTATTAAAAGTACCCAGGGCAGAACTCCATAAATGTAGAACAATTAGAGTAACAAATGAGAGTAGCAATATGCTATTATTTTTACATTATTCAGTTGATTTATCGCAGCATTTTAATTGTTGTATCTGAAAAAAAAAAAACGTTCCACTTGTTTTCACTGGTTTTGGTCATTGTTTTTGAAATGTTTTTATATCTGTTTTATTTATAATACAGAATAATCAGAGTTAAGATTTTGAGGAGCAAAGATCAAGTAATGTGGGAAAAGTAGTTGTGAGTCATTGACTTTGCTATGCCTACCAGTCCACAGAGGTTAAGATTTGAAGGAGATGACAGTTTTCTTTGGGTAACTGCAAACTTAAAAACAGGACTAACAATGATTTTGCTTTTTTTCTTCCAACTTCCAAATATGTGACTAGGAAAAGATCACTTACATGCTTAATTATTTTAATTCTCTTTCTTAAGATTACCTATTTTATTTATTTGTGTTTTTTTTTTTTTTTTTTTAGATGGGGGGAGGGACAGAGAAAGAGGGAGAGAGAATCTTAAGCAGACTACATGGAGCTCAATCTCACCACCCTGCAATCATGACCTGAGCCAAAACCAGGAGCTGGACGCTTAACCTACTTAAGCCAACCAGGTGCCCTTAAGATTACCTATTTTAATGTAACTTCACACTCCGTGGAAAATAAAGATGTCACAGTGTTTTCGGTGTCTCAGAACTACAATTTGTTGTGTTTTGTTCACCCAAGGAATTAGGTAAAACATGAACAAAGCTACAGTACCCTGAATATTTATGATTAACAAATAAAATGGTATTTAGATAATGGAAATACATTCATTTTGTTCCTAAAGTTCTCCCTAACAATTCATTTTTTAAATAATGCACAGAGAGAGAGTGAGATGGAGAAGCAGACTCCCCATTGAGCAGAGAGTACAATGTGGGGTTCAATCCCAGGACCCCAGGACCATGACCTGAGTTGATAGCAGATGCTTGACCAACTCAGCCACCCAGGCACACCCCTAACAATTCATTTTATAAATATTTATACATTGTTCAAAAATTATTCAATATTGTCCACACAGTTATATTCACTTAGTATCAGCCCAGTTGAATCATTAAAATGGTTTTAAAGAGTGTTGGTTTTTTCAGAGAAATTGCTCACACTTTAAGATATGTCTGCTGTGTTGACAAATGACTTAAAATGTAGCCACTTTTAGAATCCTCATTTTGGAAATAGTGATAAAAATTCAAGAATGGTTTTCAAGAAAAGATTCCTGAAACAGGACAGAACACTGGGTAGCAAATAGTAACTATTTAATGATGCAAATTTCCTACATTATCTCTTCTGCTGAGAAAACTCTTCCATAGTACTTAAGTGTGAAGCTAAAAGTTTTAAAAATATGTTGCATTTATAACTAATTTTCCTTAAAAATGTATACTCTGGAGAATATCTTGTCACAAAGAGACAGCAATATTGTATTATTTTTAAGAACATTTGATAGAAAAATACTTTCTCAGAATAATGGAAGCAAATTTAAAATATATTTTAAGAATCTTAGGGGTGCCTGTGTGGCTCAGTTGGTTACCTATCTGACTCTTGATTTCAGCTCAGGTCTTGATCTCAGGGTGCTGGGATCCAGCCATGCATTGGGCTCCGTGCTCAGCGTAGAGTCTGCTTGTCCCTCTCCCTCTGCTCCTCCTGCTTGCATGTTCTCTCTCTCTCTCTCAAATAAATAAATAAAATCTGTAATAAAAAACAAAAGAATCTTAACAAAATTCTCCAATACTTTCTAATATCTTAGAGAGTCTTCTGATAGTTGCTGAAACTAGAATAATGCTTAAAATTACTCAAAACCTAAGAGTTATTTTGTGGGATGAGGTTATAAAACTTTATTTACTTTAAATCATATTGTGGCTTTTAATGTTTTAAATAACTCGCAAGCTCGGTACTTTTGTACCTCAACTCATAAACCATCTGAGGAGTCTGAAAGCTTTATGGAACTTAAATTGTCTGGGATTTATCATCCTGAGATAAAATAAAAACAGCTTTGGTTTAAATCGTATACAAATACTTAGTCATCTGTTTGTTTTCTTTTGGTTAGTATTTTATACATGCGCTACATGACTTCTAAGTTTCTCATGGTAACAGCATTATCTATATTATTTTACTAATGCTTATTCCATATACTTACATCAAGAAAAGTGAATAAAACAAGCTGTGTAACTTAAAAATAAATAGTATCAGAACATAGACAAAATAATGGAACATTATGAAGACTATTAGTTAAAATTCTACAAAAGGCAGCATACTAAATGATAAATTGCCAATACCAGCTTCGTCAAAATCAAGAGTAAAACTCACTTGAGATTTTCAATATTATCTTAGGGGTTCTATCGAATTCAAGAAGGTAATGAAATTAATGTTTAATAAAGTAAATTTAGCTGCATTTTACGATATGAATTTAGAAAAAACCTTGCAACAGACATCATCATGATGAATGAGATTTTTAACATGCCTGAAGACTAGAAGCAATAACAAAAATCAAGTTTTAATGGTTTAGCAAGAATCATTTTGTATTTCAAATGAAACACACATTTTATTTTTTTATTTTTACTTTTTTAATAGAGCGAATAAGGGGAGGAGCAGAGGGAGAGGGACCAGCAGATTCTGCGCTGAGCACAGAGTATGATTCTGGGCTTGATCCCATGACCCTGAGATCATGACCTGAGCTGAAATCCAGAGTCTGCTGCTTAACCCCAAGGTGCCCTGAAACACACATTTTAATGAAATTGGAAAATATATGTAAAATATCCTGAACAAACTAAAGGAAAAAACTACAGGAAGTATATGAAGACAAAGACAGTTATCAAATGTTGTTCAATGAATATAGAGTAAGTGGTCCTTGGCAGAGATATCAGTCATGATTTTAATGATTTAAGTGCCCATATAAATTTATTACAATTCTTTTTTTTTTTAAGATTTTTATTTATTTGACACAGAGAGAGAGCACAAGGAGGGGGAGTAGCAGACAGAGGGAGAGGGAGAAGCAGGCTCCCCCCCTGAGTAGGGAGCCCAGATGCTCTTCTCAGGGCTCGATCCTAGGACCCTGAGATCATGACCTAGGACCCTGGGATCATGACCTGAGCTGAAGGCAGACGCTTAACTGACTGAGCCACCCAGGCACCCCAATTTATTACAATTCTGATCCGAATACTATGACATAATTTCAATTAAAAGAAAAATGCAAGGGTGCTTACTTTAAAAGATGCTAAAGCATGTTATGAGTGATTGTATAAAAATGATTTAGTGTTAAGACTAAAATGGGTGGACTGGTTGAATGGGATGAAACTCTGAAATATGGTCCAAATACCATACATAGATATTATGTCCGTTAAGGTATTTCAATTCAGCAATACATAAAAAGTTATTAAATACAGAATATGGTTAAAACATCTGCTCAAAGAGAAGCAACAGAAATACCCCTTCACCTTAAAAAAATGCATTTCATGTGGATTATAGATTAAATATTGGAAACAAAACAAAACTGAAGGTCACCAGAAGGGAGGTGGGTGGGGGATGGGCTAAATAGGTGATGGGGATGGAGAAGGGCATGTGTTGGGATGAGCACGGGGTGCTGTCTGGAAGTGTTGAATCACTATATTGCACACCTGAAACCAATATTACATATGTTAACTAACTGGAATTTAACTGAAAACATAAAAAAATAGCCAAAAATATTTAGGGGACTATTACGATAGCATTGCAAGCTTGGGAATTTCTAACCTACTCGGAGAATCACGTGGTCATAAAGAGGGAAAGTAGACTTTAAATACAAATTATTTAACAGTATTTGCATGGAGAAATACACAATAAAGAAATACATGATAAAGATAAATAAAAAGAAAACTAGAACTTTAAATGCCCATTATACTACAGTATATCTGTGTGGAGAAATATACTATAAACAAAGTGAAAGAGAAAATATGTATGTAATGCATTAAACTAGTTAATGACATGTATTCCTCTTTAGAAAGAGTTTGTACAAAATGATACCAAAAAGAAACTAAAATAAAGTTTAAATTAAGCCCATGACTAGGTAAATCTCCAGAGCGGATCTAAGTAGATAATATATATATAAATACAGGCTTAGCTACATTGGCTAATACACAGGCTTCAATTTAAGTAACAGTGATATTACATTTTTACCTACCAGCTTGGCACAATTCAAAAAGTTGTTAACCACTCTTGACAAGAGTGGGGAACAATAGAAAGCAATCAGAAAATTCAACTTGGGAAAACTTTCCAAAAGAAATAAAAATTTTAGAATGTGGATGTATGCACTGAAAAATGTATGTTACAAATCAATTCTATGGAAGGTAACAAAAACAATCAAAAAATTTTCAAAAAGTAAAAAACCATTTTCAATAGAAAAATGACTGCGTATAGAACACCAATGCAGTGGGCCTCATGCGGAGCTTACAAAAGCTAACTAAGTCTGTGTCTTTTTATTTTATTATTTTTTTCTGTACCTTTTTTCCCCCCCACAGGAATCGGCAGGCTATATTTTGATTTACAAAACCATATCTATGTGAATAGAATAATCCTATTTCATGGACATGTACTTCTATAAAGGGACAATGTTCAAAATATTTTTCTGCTGGAATGCTAAAATAAATTAGTATATAAATAAAAGCGTTCCCTTATTGACAATATAAATTAAAAGTTAGATTACAAAATTGCTTGCCAAATGTTAGGTATAAATTTTAACATGAGGAATTCATAATCCATTCCAATATTTCTTGCCTAATTTACTGAATTTTAGGAACTGTCTGTCTCATTTTCCTGTGGCGCGATTGTTAGTAACTAGAAGTGTCCCTCTCTGAGCCTGGACTTGACAGACAGAACTGCACCGAATCTTTTAGAAGCTTCCTGCTTATTACCCATCACAAGGTACGTGGCAGCAGGAGCTTTATTGCTTCAGAACAGCTGGGCCTGCTGTCCGTGCATCCCACAGGCCAACTCTCACACACGGAAATCCTGTTTTCCTGTGTTCTGGTTCTGGAAGAGCCTGAGCTATTAACCCCCTGTGGGTGCCTGGGCTGTGCTTGACTCCAGAGCTGCCAGGGGCTCACACATCCAAACTGGCATCACTTCCAGCCCGTCACCTGCCCACTGGGCCAACGACAGATGCCACCATTAGGCAAACCCATATTCTCAGGAAGGAAAAAAGAATTGTCCTAACACCAACAATATGGTTTATAGTGACAAATCCTCTCCCCATCTCTGTTGAGCTAAATAACAGCAATTACATTTTAAAAACTGCTGATCTTTAAATGTCTGGGTCTGTATCAAGGAAGTCATGCTAAGGCAGGAAGAAAAGTTAGCAATGGTTATCAAGTCATCCCCTGACAATTATAACGAGTTTATGTTAGAATTTTAGTTTACTCTTTAATATTTTTGCTTACTATATATCAACGGATAGAGAATTTTGAGTGTTTCCCCATCATGATCACCCATTCAACAAAAACAAGACAATATATGTTAGTATCAGATCTTTCTTTTTTTTTTTTTAAGTTACAAAGTGTGATCCAAGCGTCCTCCCCATGGTCTTTTTAGCATCACAATGGTAAGAGCTTTGGGGGGGTGTTCTCTATAGCTGAAGTTTCCATTTAGGCTTCTGAAATGTTGTCTCATGCAAACCACAAGGCAGGTGAGACTCACAGTGGATATAAAAGCCTTGCCATTTACATTGGGACTCCCAGAAAAATCTCATCATCATCTCTGCATGCCATGAGGCAAAGTGAACCACAATCTTTGCCCTATACTTGATCACAGGACCCATTAGGAAGCTACAAAAGAAATTGGTTAGCTGGATGGCAATTGTCTCCTTTTTATGTTGTTTCTGTTTCTTTTAATGACTAAATTGGTTTTGCTGCATTGTGATTTAATCTTTGATTAGCAACATTTCAGCAAAAATTAATCATCTTTTAATCATGCAATCCCACCCCATGATTAGAGGTAACTTCTAATACTTCCAGAATCCACTTAAGTTCATAACCACATCGAAGGATTATAAATAGCTCTTAAATCACTGGTTTTCTCTCTGAAAAATAAAAATAAGCAGCTCTGGATAATGCAGTTACATTTAGAGACTAGTACCGCATGCCTCAATCTTTGCCGTTGAGCATAGAAAGAGGAAGAAATCTTCTTGCCTTCAAAAACCTGATAATTGAATTACAAAGAAAAGACATAAACTCAGGGAACATAATTACATCACTTTGTCTTTGGGTAAAATAAACAAAAAGTAGATATTAAAAATGCAATATTTATTCACTCAGTAAATTTTTAAAGAAAGTCATCTCCAAAGTGTATAGTGAAGATGAAATGTATTAATTATAATTTGGCATCTTTTTTTGTTCTTTAAACATGTTTATTCTTTTGGTTATGAAAAAAGATATTTAAAGAGACTCATAAGTACTTCTCAGAAATATCTTTGGAAACTGCTCTCTATCAAAATCATTTTCTCCTCTTCCTTGAGTGCATGACTAGAACACGTCTCATCATCCATGTTAGGCACCGATATTGATTTAACTATGCTTTCAATAATGAGAAGGTCATTACTTCCAGACAAAACCCATACACTCTCTCAAACACCCTTCACTGTGCTCTTTTTCTGCTTTGCCCAGGCTGGAACTGTGATGACTACTTCCAGACAAAACCCATACACTCTCTCAAACACCCTTCACTGTGCTCTTTTCTGCTTTGCACAGGCTGGAACTGTGATGACTCTAGAAGCCTTAGAAATAACCAGTTGAGGATGGCAGAAACCAGGGGCCTGGGTGCCTGAATGAAGAGATGGGTAAGATCCTCCCTCAACCAGTAGTGCCTAACTGGGACTGGTATATGAGCAAGAAATAACCTATTTTCTTTGGGCTTCTGTGTTTTGAGGCCCACTTATTATAGCTCTATGCTAGTCTATAGCTCTGTAGACTACCTTAAGTAATCTAGATATCCACACAAACACCGATCATTTAATCCAGTTCTGTTGAATTATCCAGGTCCTCTACTCTGCTGAGCAGAGTAGAGCTGCTGCTGTGCAGATGGGCACCAAGAGGGACAGTGTTGAGCTTGGAACGGGATCACGGGAGGCGCTGTACTCAGAGCAGGACCCCGACACTCCGTAGGGATCCACAGAGCGACAGGAGTGTGAGCCCTTCTACCAGCTCTGTCAGCAGGAGTCAAGAAGGGGCTCCAGAACTTCTGGCTCTGGCAGCCCCCTCCCCACACAATCACAGCCTCTCCTCTTCTATCCTCTATCGGAGCATCAGGATATATTTTTAAATGCTCTCTATTCACGTTCATTTCAGTTCCCCAAAGAAGCCCAGGTACTCTAATCTTCCTGACTCTGTACACCACTTTCGCTCAGAACTCTGTGGCACCTTCTCTCCCTTACTGAAAACCTTTTAGTGTGTGGTCCCTCTTGCAGTCAGTGTTCTTACCCTTCCCCCAGGGTCCTCTCCATGATTTTCCCATGGTCTGGTGGGTGCTAGGATCTCTGTGACTTGATAGGGGGCAGGAGGCCTGTGGGGTGAGGAGGCTGGATGTGGACTTGAGGGTCATCAGTCAGCCACTTCAAAAAGGAGATTTAAAGATTCATTGACATGCATGATATTCAGCTGGAAAAAAAAATTAAGACTTATGTAGGAATTACAATATGTGCTCAGGGAAATAAAAAATTAAAGATCTATAAAGATGTCACAATTTCTGTGCAAGGCATTAAAGCCTAACACAGCTTTTTGTGAATGGTGACTTTGAGCTTTAAGAATGAATAACATACAAGATTAAAAACTTCTGCACAGCCAAGGAAACAGTCAGAAAAACTAAGAGGCAGCCCACGGAATGGGAGAATATATTTGCAAATGACACTACAGATAAAGGACTGGTATCCAAGATCTACAAAGAACTTCTCAAACTCAATACATGAGAAACAAATAAACAAATCAAAAAATGGGCAGAAGATATGAACAGACACTTTTCCAATGAAGACATACAAATGGCTAACAGTAGCCATCAGGGAAATTCAAATCAAAACCACACTGAGATACCACCTTACGCCAGTTAGAATGGCGAAAATAGACAAGGCAAGAAACAACAATTGTTGGAGAGGATGTGGAGAAAGGGGATCCCTCCTACATTGTTGGTGGGAATGCAAGTTGGTACAGCCACTCTGGAAAACAGTGTAGAGGTCCCTTAAAAAGTTAAAAATTGAGCTACCCTATGATCCAGCCATTGCACTACTGGGTGTTTACCCCAAAGATACAGACGTAGTGAAGAGAAGGGCCATATGCACCCCAATGTTCATAGCAGCAATGTCCACAATAGCTAAATCGTGGAAGGAACCGAGATGCCCTTCAACAGATGACTGGATTAAGAAGTTGTGGTCCATATATACAATGGAATATTACTCAGCTATCAGAAAGAACGAGTTCTCAACATTTGCTGCAACATGGACGGCACTGGAGGAGATAATGCTAAGTGAAATAAGTCAAGCAGAGAAAGACAACTATCATATGATTTCTCTCATCTATGGAACATAAGAACTAGGATGATCAGTAGGGGAAGAAAGGGATAAAGAAAGGGGGGGTAATCAGAAGGGGGAATGAAACATGAGAGACTATGGACTATGAGAAACAAACTGAGGGCCTCAGAGGGGAGGGGGGTGGGGGAATGGGATAGGCTGATAATGGGTAGTAAGGAGGGCACGTATTGCATGGTGCACTGGGTGTTATACGCAACTAATGAATCATCGAGCCTTACATTGGAAACTGGAGATGTACTGTATGGTGACTAACATAATATAATAAAAAATCATTAAAAAAAAGTGAAAAATAAAAAAAGAATGAATAACATACAGTAGCAATAATTAGAGAAGGGCTGGTCTCCTCCCCAATGTTCACTGTCCCTCTTTGAAGCCGTGCTTTATCTATTCCCAGGTGCTCCCTGTCCTGGATGGTTTTAGTTAGGATTCATTATTATTCTCTTCAGTAAGACTCTTTTCATCTTATTTTGGTGATTTTAATATCCATGTTGAGGATCTCCCAGGATCCAGGACTCTGAGTTCCTCAACCCCTCTTCTCCAATGCTGGTATCTTCCAACACGCCTCCGCCACTCCCATGGAATTTGTAATTCATCGGCAGTGTAACCCTCCAAAGTCTCAGTTCTCCCACGAGCACTTCTGTTGCCAGCTCACACACTCTGACTCCAACAATCTTTCTGTCCCAACAGGACCTAAATGTTTTTAAACTTTGAAATTTTTACAATCCAGCACCCCTTCATATTCTCGATATCTTAGCTCAAATTCACAACCAACAAATTTTCCTAATATTGCCTGGCAACAATAGTGCGTTACCAGTCTGTTTTTTTTCTCTCCCCCAGATTATTATATTTCAAGTGTTCTCATTTCTTCTCCAATTGCCTCTGCTCTATCTCCCCTTTTTATCACTATCAGCTGATAAACTTGCTTCTACTTCACTGAGGAAAATAAAGCAACTTCTAATTTCATACGATGGGCAATGTTGTGTTTCATCACACTTTAACATCTGTATTATTAGATAATATCAGAATATATGACCATTTCCACATAGCTTCAATTTTTCAAAGTAATGTGCATTTAGGTGTTTAAAATCTTAGGACTCAGCAAAACATTACAGCTATTTTTAAATTAAAGTTAACATGGTTCTTGTAAGGATAGTTCTTTAAATTCTCTGTAAAATGGAAGATGAATAAAATGTCCAATATAAAATACCTTCTTAGAAAATACTAAACAAAATTAGGTTGATTTTCAAAAACTATCAGCATAATATTCCAGGACTTTGTAATTGTGTGTACTTACATTTAAAACTACATTTAAAACATTCTTATTAATGCATCTTATCGTTTGTGTTGTAATGTTTTAAATAGCTGCATTATAAAAAGCATTTCCAACTTTATGGAATCATTCTTAACTATAAGTGTTCAAACTCTATAGAACTTTTAAAAATGTGTGTTCCTTCCAATAGCTGTAAATATTTTCTGTTGCTTTCTTCCTATAATTTAAAATGTCCAGTGGTAACAAGCAAATATTCTTGCCTTCACTCAGTTTTTCTGAAAATGCTATGGTAGCTTCAGTTTCTTTTATTATTAACACGAAGGGATGCACTTTTTAAAATATTTGGCCATATTATTGTATTTGTATTTGCACAGAGTTATAATGAATGAATCTTGAATTCTATCAAATACATTTCCAATGTCATATACTCCTTCGACAATGTAACATGAAGAATTCCAGTTGTTCTCTTTCTAGTTTTTCACTGAATTTTAATTCTGGAATAAAAACGAACATATATGGTTATACATCTAGGTTAAATTTGCTAGAACTTAATTACATTGTTTTCATCTGCATTAATTTAAATAACTAGTAAGTTTTGTAACTGTTCTATCATTTTCATATTAAAGATTGTACTCTCTTCATAAAATTAACTGGGAGAGGAGGATTCCGGGAATATGGAGGAGTACGAAGCCCCAGGAATCTGTCTCCTGCCTGGACAACAATTGCATTGGCAGAATCTGTCTGATGTAACTATTTTGGAACTCTGGAATGTACTGATATCTTGCAGCTCCCAGAAGAAGGCCCAAGGGCAAATGCTGGTGACTTTTGGTGAAGTTCAGCTCTTAGAGCACAGCTCTTCCCCACACCCCAGCCATATGGAAGGCAGCTGTGCACGTGGTCTTGCAGCAGCTCTCATGCAGTTTGTTGGAGGCAGGGTGGGAAAAACAAAAAAACAAAAAAAACAAAACCCTGTTCTCCAAATATCGGCAATCTGTGCTCTGATTGCTGATTTACATTTTGCCTATCATATGTATAAAAATAAAGAGAGGGTGTGAGAAACGCTGATGGCACTATTGCTTTTTCCCCATTCCTCTATGCATTTCGAAGAACGCATTGTCTACATTTCCAGATTATTTTAATCTAAGGCCGGCTTGTAAGGAAAAATACTTGGAATGTATAATTTGTGAGCCCTTGCTCATTTGAAAACACATTCGTCTGCTATTGGCACACATAAATAAAAACATGAATAACGTTTGGGAGTCACACGCTGTTCTTTTTCTCTGCACCTTAAAGAAACCTTTCTATCCCCCTTGGCATTTAATATGGAGAAGTCTAGTCCAGATGCCAGTAAGGCTTCAGTGAAATTCAAATGTTTTACCTAAATATGTCTAAGTGTTGAATATTTAAAATAATAATAAAATTTGGCTTTTATATGTTAAGTCTTCAGATCTGGAATAAAATTTCTTTTTGTCAGCTCAACATAGTTTTCTTCAATTATATCTTTGATTATAGCTCTGATCTTTCATTCAAAAACACCAACAAATAATCTGTGATGTTTCTGTCCATGTCTAATTCTTTCTCTTTTCCATTATTATTCATTTTGTGACCTTTTGTGATCTTTCACTTTGCCCAAAATTTAGAGAGATTCTGAACTTTGCTATAGCAATAGTGTCTAGGAGGCTGGCACTCTTCACGTTGTGTTCTTATTTCGATGGTCTCCATTCTGTGTATAGATTTCTGATGTGCCAAGCCTTCTTTCTCTGCAACCCCTGGATTTAGTGTAATTGCCTTAAAAGCCCAAAATTTCTCAGAGCTGCTTTCAGAAAATATACACAGGATAATAGAGTTCCACTGGTTGATCTTGTTATTTCCTGCTATTCTAGACCGTCTTCTCAGAAGATAAACGGAACCATGCAAAATTGAGTTTATAAAAATTCTCATGTCTGTAGGAAACAAATACTCAGTATTCCTACAAGCACCAAGTACTTCTGGATTTAAAGCCACATATTTCATGAATTTCAACAAACTAATAAATAACATGTTTAATCCATTATGCTAAGAATACTGGATTATTTTTTGTTCTCTTTACAGTAAGTTATACTTTTAAAATGATTCATAAGAAGTGGCAATCAAAATATATGCAGTAAAAAAATTAAAGCAAAAAGTTCTACAGAGGTATATCTAACCAAATATGTGTATTATTAGGAATTTTATGATGGTTGAGTTAGGTGTTTCTGCTTTTATACATTTTTATTTTTTCTTAATCTCTTCTCTATTTTAAACACAGACTCAATTTTGTATTTAATCTTGTTTCTATGTGTTGTATTATTTTTCTTAAAGAGAGACACTGATTTGTATGAGCTTGAGATCCCACAAAATCTGAATCTATTCCTGGATTTATGTCTTTGTTTGCTGATGTTAAGATTTAACCGTGTTAATGCCTTATATTAGGGTTTTTTTTTTCTTTGTATCCAAATATGATCACGGCTGTAAGTCCTTGTTGAAGGAGATGGAAAGCCCCCAGGGAAAGAAAAGCAGTCTGGAATTGCCATTGAAAAAATGAATGGTTTCTTTTTACTTTTCTTGAATTTCAAAAGTAATGAGAAAAATCTTTGCACTCAGCACACTTCTGACTTGGGATACACAGATATCTTGAGGTAAAGGGCATTTTGTTTTTCTTCAGGTAAACCTACCTGGTCCAAATGAATTATTTTATTCACATTATATACAATCATTTTATGGACATAGAAATCATTTCCATAATATGAAAAGCATGGTATTTTTACAATTTTTTTTCTTTTAGTCAGAAGCTGTCACTAACTCACTGTTCACATTCACTCTCTCTCTATGGCCTTGGAAACACAGTTGTATTTTCCAGATGGCTTTTTTTTTTTTTCTCTCTCTCTGAAGATAAAAAGCCACCTCCTCCCTTTTTTTTCAAGATGTTCAAATTGCTGTGCTTATTGTTTAAAAAGACAGCTGGAAGCATTCATGATTCAGTATCTGAACTCAGAAATGGGATGATGTAAAAGGGATGAATCCTGAAAAAAATTAAACAATCGACACAGTGTCCAACACAGTGTGGGGCTACGATGCCCAGCTGAACTAGGGGAGATCAGGAGACACAGTAAGTGCTGTGACACGGAGAGTGTGAAGATAAGGGAAACCAACAATAGGTAGGACCGACTCTAAGTACTAAGGATATGGCTGTCATACTGTTACATTTTCTCATGAACACATTTTCTTTTTAGACAAAAATAGAGTAAGATATCTTCTTTTTTTTAATTTTTAAAATTTTTTAAAATATTTTATTTATTTGAGAGAGAGAGAGAGAGAGAGCACAAGCAGGGGGAAGCACAGAGGGAGAAGCAGACTCTCACTAAGCAGGGAGCCCGATGTGGGGGCTCCAGCAATCGCAGGATCCCGGCATCATGACCTGAGCCGAAGGCAGATGCTTAACTGATTGAGCCACCCAGGCGCCAAAAGTAGGATATTTTCTTTGTGTCTATTTTTCCTAAAATATTTTAAGTTTGTAAAAAAAAAGTGAAAAACAGGTAAGAAAAAGATTAGAAATGTCTTTCAGAGCTACTTGGGTTTTATAATCTCAGTAAGTGTATTTCCATCGAGTGAAATAGAAGAGAATTTTTCTAGGTCATTAAGAATGCCTCTAAGACAAGTTCCGTTCTTGCTACTAGTCATAAAAATCATAGGGTCTGCCCACACCACCACACATAGGAACTCCTTTAAAAAGGCATTAAATCATATGATAATATGCTCAATTTAAAAACTATTGTGAAAAGGTTCAACATTCTCAGCTACTGATTAAAGAATGAGGCTGCAAATACTTCATTAGCATTATTTTCTTAACTGTAATACCAGAGGTGGGTGATAACGAGCAGGATGTTAGTAAAAGAAGCAGCACATTGCCACATTTTATGACACATTTTTATAGACAAGAGAACATGCAACAGTATGACAGCCATATCCTTAGTACTTAGAGTCTGTCCTACCCATGGCTCATCTGTGCTCCCCATAACAACACTGGCAGAACTTGACTGATTGATTGATACCACACCAGAACAGCAGAAGAGGTATCTAAGTTATAATATAATAGTGATGGTATTTTTATATATTGTGATGAGTTGACCTTTAATTTAGT
Organism: Ursus arctos; assembly: GCF_023065955.2. Lineage (NCBI taxonomy): Eukaryota > Metazoa > Chordata > Mammalia > Carnivora > Ursidae > Ursus > Ursus arctos. The sequence continues at coordinate 9,480,116 of NW_026622841.1, forward strand.
TTGTTGATAATCAATAATAGTGTATCTCCTAAAGCCTGGAAAGCATGTCTTCTTTCTCTTAACATTTTGTAACAATAAACTGCCCCCCCATGATGCTAGTACATATTAGTGGGTTGGAAGATGTATATAATTTCTGAGAGTTTAAATATAAAACTTAAATGCATTTGTAATTTATTGTTGCAAATTGTGTGTGTGTGTGTGTGTGTGTGTGTGTGTGTGTACAGCTCTCAATGATCTATATAATGGCATTAAAGTATTGAATTGATGAAATCCACAGTCAAACCATCAAGCTCATTTAGCTGTTAGTTTCAACCACCTCCTATACCTGAACTTTACAAGAAACCATAAAAAGTACATATGTAATCATATTGGGCGGTAGAGCACCCCACTTCCCTTCCTAACCTATTAGTAAACAGTAACAGAAGCCGAAATGAACAACAGAAATAAACCAAAAATACATGAAAGACTGCTGATGAATCATAAAAATAATAATTTTTTTCTACAATTGTATCAAATTAGGAACTATTTAAACTGTGACTAAGAAGGAACATGACGTTTTAAGACAGATAGGATAACTTAGCAATAGCTTTTAAAAGTAAATGCCTTTGGATACTATTTATTTATTTCAGGGGTCCTTAATTCAGAATCAGTGTACCTCCTGATACATTATGAAAGATCTCTGCGTGTGCACCCATGGCCACCACTTATTAATGGCAAAGTGTGACTCAAAAAAAGTTTAGAAACAATGATGGTGCTATTCAAAATGTGTTAAAAGTTATTGACTTTGGACATTATTCCAAAGTTAATTTAAAAGGCATGAAACAAAGTATTACATTGTATCATATTCAAACATTGTCTTTGACAATAATATAATTTTCACTTGCCTGACATCAGATTACTTTTTTTTCCATGAAACATTAAGGCATAAGAGAAAGAGCATGAACTTTCGAGACAGCTGGGTTTTTGAATTCCTGTTCTGCTTCATGAATTAAAGCAGGCTATTTAACATCTCCGAACCTTGGTTTCATCATCTGAGAAAAAGTAAATAATATGTACATTAAAGGTTTGCCATGAGGAACATATTAGACTTAATGTAATAAGAATGTACTTGGCACATAATAATCATTTCATAAAAATTAGTTTTCCTTATTCCCTTCCAACAATGAAATACACATTTAAATAGAAAAGCACTCTATCACTAAGGGTATTAAGTGAACATAAGGAGATAATTAGAAAAATATTTGATGAAATATTCTAAGGAATGGCAATATTTTTGGAATAAATTTACATAGCAACACCCTTAACCGCCATAAATCAGCAAGACACTCATTTTCTTGTACGTGTTTAGCTAGTTTAGAACGTGTCTGGTTTCAGGGAACAGTATGGTAATACCACAGCTGGTAAGCTTCTAGGCGTTCACACCTTGGTGTATCGTCAAGGAATGACCGTCAAGGAATCCAGCTTTTCCCTCTGTCGTAGAAAGATACAGGACCCACTTACTCTTCCCTTACTTATGCCTTATAAAAACAGAACAGCTAGACCTACCAGTGGATGTTGGTTGACAGCATTATATATTTCCACTTAGAGGCATTATTGTCATATCTTACTCATGCCATTATTTGTAAAATTGACTTATTCGGTCTCAGGTATGTGAACCACAGAGTAAGCTAAGCTGTCACAACAGAGAGGAAAGACAAGATGCAGATTTATCAAACTTTTAGAATGTTCCTAAATTTAAATTTGACAACAGCGTGTTGTTGAGTTTGGAAAATAAAGGAAAAGGAAAGGGTACACTTAGGCAGATTTGTTCTCAGACGTAGTTCAGAGGTATGGGGAAAATCTGAGGCTGAGACCCACAGGAAAGAAAGAAACAGAAGTAAGTCGCAGCCAAAATATAATTAGAGCCAGCTTGGAAAATCTTTTCCACAAAGCTCTTCTTCTGTTCTTTCTATGTACACTTTGGGTTGTAATTTTAAAGATTTTCTTTTAGTTGTTATATTTTTTCTTTTTTCCTAATTCATTTTGCTTTGGTTTAAAAAAAAAAAAGGTGAAGGAAGAGCAAGTGAAATGAAAAATGAGAAACATCTCTCTGTGCTCCCTGCACTGTAATTTGTTCTGGGATTTCACTTTCCTTAGAAATGCCCCTTTAGTCAAGGATCCATTCATTCTTCTCAGCTAACTCGAAGTCATTTTCTGCGTCTCACGGAGACAGATCTGAAAATGTAAGCATTTCTTCACGCTGACTAACATACGTCTACTGACTCAGGTTTGCCGTCCACCATTTAAATCTCCTAATAAATGTAAGACACTCCAGATCAGCAATTAGCATGCTCGAGGTACAGCTTCACCCTATAGGACAGAACTCCATGATTTCAATTCATTAAGTTAGGGTAGCTATTTAAAAAATCTGTTATTTTCAAAAAAAATTTGATAAACTTTAAAGCCACTTTCCCATAACATGGCCTCGATTTTAAATTCTGGAGATAGTTTGGAGTGAAATGATATGTAAATCAGGAATAAAATATATTTTCTGTTTGATTGCCTCTGTATATTCTTTTTCTGGTGGGTGATCTCCTATATATAAGGTTCAGATTTTATCTTAAAACTGAACTCCATCTAAATGTTAAAGATTAAAAAAAAATTTTTTTTTATCTTATTCTTTGATCATCTCAGATGAGAACAAGCATGTCATCAGCACAGAAATGCCAAGGATCATAAACAACATGGCAGTGGTAGCAGTAGCCTCATTTAGAATCTTCCACAAATGTAGGTAGAGCAACCGAAACAACAAAACAATGTGGTACCTAACTCACAGCCAACACCCACCACAGAATGGCATTGCCAAGGGGCCTCGCAAATTTCCAGCGCTGAGGGACGTGTGTTCGAAAGCACAGCGGGGTGTTCTGGCAAGAGCAGGTCAAAGTGGAAGAGGATTTCACTCTGCCTTTTGCTGAGAGTAAAGAGGACCCTGGAAAACTTAAGTGGTATGTGTTCAGTCTGAGCCCTGTAAATTTCATATACTGGGGAGTCAAGCTTCCAAGGCCAAGCTTGAAAGAGAAGCACATGCGTACACACACACACACACACACACACACACACACCAAAAATATTGTATGTCAAGAAAAGTGATTGCCTTTTTAAAAGTGAAGTGAAAAGCGGGAGAGGCGTGACTCAAAAAGTGAAGTGCCTTTCTTCAACACTTAATTGATTGCTTTCACTGATCCCACATTTCAGCTCAGCATTCTTGTAAGAGTTGACAAGAGAAACCTTTTTTTCTTTTTCTTTTTTTTTTTAATGATCTTTTATTATATTATGTTAGTCACCATACAGTACATCCCCGGTTTCCGATGTAAGGCTCGATGATTCATTAGTTGCGTATAACACCCAGTGCACCATGCAATACGTGCCCTCCTTACTACCCATCACCAGCCTTTTTTTCTTGAGCAAGATTTACTTGACTATCCCATAATGGGAAAAGTTACAGTGTTGCTCCTTGCTTTTTTTTTTTTAACTAACGTTTTTATTTGGGGATAATTGTAAATTCACATGCAGTTGTAAGAGAGAATACAGAGAGATTCCTTGTAAGCTTTATCCAGTTTTTCCCAATAGCAATACCTTGCAAATCTATAGTACAGTAACACAGACAGGATACCGATGTGGATACAGTCAAAACAAGGAACAATTCCGTTGACATAGGATCCCTTATGCGGACTTTTAATAGTGACCTTCTCCCATGCCACCCCAGCCTCTTAGGAATTCCCAGTCACGACTAACTCGTTCCCCATTTTGTAATTTTATAATTCTGTCATTTCAAGGATGCCACATAAATGAAATCATATAGGTTATGATATGAACTTTTCCCACTCACTATAATTAACTACAGGTCGTTCGGGTTGTGGGCACCAATAGTTCATTACTTCTCATTGCCGATCGTACAGACACGCTACCATTTGTTTAACCATTCAGCCGTTAAAGGACATCTGGGGTGTTTCCTGTTTGGAGACTTACAAATAAAGCTGCTAGAAATATTTGTTTTCCAAAGTCTTGTTTTTGACCGATTTTGATTTCTCTGGGATATGCACAAGCCTACAATGGCTGGGCCATATGATCGTTGCAAGTTTAGTTTTTTGTGAAACTGACAAACGTTTTTGGAGTGGTTATATCACTTTATATTCCAGCAACATGAATGATCTAGTTCCTCTACTTCCTTGTCAGCATATTTGTCCCTGGCTTTTTTTTTTTTTTTCATCCATTCTAATAGGTGTGTAGCAATATGGTGGTGAAAATATTTTCATGTGTTTGTCATCTGCCTCTCCTTTTTGGTGAAATGTCCTTTACTATCTTTTGACCATTTTATAATTGGAACATTTGGGTTTTTTTTTTACACTTGAGTTTGAGAGTTTAAATATATTTTATATGCTATGAGAGTATTGTATGTATTCTAAATGCTAGAGATTTGTCAGAGATGAGGGTTCAAAAATGTTAAGCTAATCTCCAGTTTGGTTTTTCACCCTCTTACTGGGGTATTTTGCTGAGCAAAAGGTTTAGATTTGAAGTCCAATTTATCAGTTCTCCTTTTATGGATTGCAATTTGGCACCAAATCTCAAAACTCTTTTCCCAGTCTTAGATCCCAAAGATTTTCTCCTATGTTTTCTTTCCTAAAAGTTTTATAGTTTTTACATTTTACCTTTAAGTCCCTGATCCATTTTGAGTAAGATATGTATAAAGTATGAGGTTTAGATAAAGGCTCACATTTTGCCCATAGATGACCTATAGCTTCAATGTGATTTGTTGAAAAGACTATTTCCCTTCTTTAAATTGTGTTTGCACTTTTGTCAAGGTTTGGGTCTGTTTCTAAATTTTCCATTCCATTACTTTGTGTTTCCATCCCTCTACCAATACCACACATCTTTGATTACTATAGCTGTATACAGCATCTTAAGTTTGGCCAGACTGATTTCTCCCACTTTATTCTTTTCAAAATTAGCTTAGTTATTCTACCTCATGAGGCTTTCCATATAATTTTAAATGAATCTTTTCTGTGTTAGAAGAGTTGATGGGATTACAATTGGTATTAACCTAACCTGTATATGTATCTGGGGAGAACATCTTTACTATGTTAAGTTTTAAAATCCATAAAGATGGTATAACTATGCCATTTATTTAGAATTTAATTTCTTTCAACATTGTGCCATTTTCAACGTACAAGTTCTGTATATTTTTGTCAGATTTACATCTAAATATTTTTTGAGTGGTGGTAAATGATATACCTTAATTGTGGTACACCTGTTCATTGCTAGTATAGAGAAATACAATGATTTTTGAAGGTTTTATTTTACAACTATAGTACAGAAGCTAGAGTACATCCTGGCCCACTCTCCTCTCTTAAATGTATAGAAAACCTACTTCACAGACACTGGAACAAGAGAAGAAATTGCAGTTGAGTCTTATATACATCGCTGTCATATGACCAAGAAATAATAAACAGAAAATATTCCTGCTGAAAATTAAAGAATGCTATAATAGTATATCAAAAAACCAATGAAAATGTTATATTCATACATAAAAACACGCAATAAGAATTTAAGAAAGTGAAAAAGGCATAAATTAGAAAAAAATATAAATGTTTGGACTAAATAAATATTGAATAGAAGCACTGACACACTGTAGAAATAATTTTAGATGTAACATTTATTTCAGAAATAAAAATTAAATTAAGAAAAAAGAAAAACAATAAAAAATAAAGAGATAAAAAAACTGAGAAAAATGATAGGTTGAAAAAAGACAATAGGAGTCCCTGAAGAAAAACAAATTAAAAGAGAGCAATGGAGCAAAGCAAAATTTAGAAATTATCATTTAAAAAATGTTTTGGAGTTAAGGAATATTTGAGCCTGCATATTGAAAGGCCATACCACATCCCTGAACAATGAATCAATAATGGCTAACAGCATGGCATAGTCAGGAAAACTATTTGATTTTAAAGGGGCTGAGAGACCCTTTGGGCATCCAGGGAAATGAACAGTTCATTTATCATGGAAAGAGAATCAGATTGTCATCAATGTTCCATAGCAATGCTTTATGCCAGAAAATCACAGACACGCACTTAAAATATTCAAGGAATGAAATTGGAGGCCAAAATTGTATATCCAGACAAACTTACTTTTAACTGTAAAGGCCAGACAAAATACGTGATGAATATTAAGGAAGACAGAAAATAAGGTTCTTCTGAGAGTTTCCTGGGGAATACACCAGAAAATAAGTCTCAGACTTCCAAAATAGCTACAGAGATCTCAGCATAAGGAATGTTGTTGATCACTGGGTACATATTTACCTGTAAAATTAAGCTATAATTATGTTGATAAAGGAGAGAGCAGAACGCATGAAGGTCACATGCTCTGACATCGTAGATGCAGTAGAACTACCAAAATAATGAAAGGCTCAAAGAGAATAAGTGGAAATTAATGTGCTGACTGCTTTAATGGAATTAACTAAGAGAAAAAGGCAATGACTTCACATGAGAACCTGGGTGACGGGGAGGAAAACGTGGGAAAAATTTGTTAACTTCAGTATTGTTCATCAAAGGGAACGGACGAATTACCCTTCCCCTGCACCCCACATACACCAAAATATAAAAAAGAGAAAAGAGAGGATAATGGGAAATATATGATGCTATCTTTCTCTTAAGTGAAAGAAAGCATTAAAAACACAGAAAGGAACATGAGAAACTTGAGGGACATCACTGGGTGGTTGCAAACTCATCTGACTGGAGTCTCACAAGGAACAGAGAGAGAGAAGAGCACAGACTCAAAATGTGACCTTATAATGCCTGAGATTTTTCCAAAACTGCTCAGCTGCTTAATCTTCATGGATGTAACACGTGAAAGTCATTGAGCTGCATGCTTAAGGTCAACTCTTTTTTAAGATTTTACTGTATAAATGTTATTCCTTGATTTAAAAAAAAAATACAAATTGACAAAGATAAATAAAAAGAGCCCTGAAAAACAACTATCTTAGCTGGTTGTCCCCAAGGGCAGATGCCGACATTAGGACTCTGGTGGAAGCGGCTTACTTGGGAGGTACAGCTAGGGAAGTTAAAAGTGAGACAAAAAGGAGAGGAATTCAATGATTTACATTTTTGAACTCCTCAGCTACTGTATGCAGAATGGAGCTCAATTCCACTGGGAACATTCTGACAGCAAAAAAGTGTCACTGTTACTCCACCAAATTCTTGTCAGTAGTTGAGAGACAATCCCTGGGAAGACTTTAATTCTCTGGCGTTTCTGCTTTGCCAAATGAGCAGCAAAAAGGACTCCAGTGACAAGGAAAAGCCCCCAGGAAATCAGCCGGGAGAGGGGGAGTTAGATATTGGGCTATTGTACACTGAAGTTACAGGCCATAACTTCAGCAGCATCTGATAAACGAACTTACCAGAATGGATGAGTTCTATTTACATCCTGATTCAAACAATCGAAGCATTTTCAGTAAAGTGGATGCTTGGTGTCATGAAGGAATTCATGGTAATTTTATGTGACGTGTTTGTGTAATGTTATAGCAAGTACATTTAAGATATACATGGCAAAATATTATATGGATGATGTTACCTCAAAATATATAAGTAAGTAGATGGGGGACATGACATGACATAGCATTCCATGAGTTGGTAACTGTTTAAGCTGGGTGATGCGTATAGAGGTTTATGATATGGTTCTCTCTACCTCTGAAATGTCTAACAATGAGATTTACTGTTTTTTAGTAAGAGAGAAAGTACAGGTGGGTCACTAATATCTAATAATTTAGGGCAGCAAAATACAACTAGTTATAATTTTAGAACCTTCTAGAAGTTAACTCTTACCTTAGTGACTAAATCTGATGATGCCCCAAACAAACATCATTTATAATTAAGGTTCAGTTTGAAGAAATCTTTGAATATTAATATTAATTAATCCATACTATTTTAAATTTCAATGGGAATTAATTACTTCATAGTCTTTTTACTTTGAATGTGTATGAGGAACTACTGGGACAGCATATATAAACCATATATAGGAATTACATAAATTTTGTAAACAGTAGGAATTTCCCTTAAAAATTCCAACATTTACTAGATGATGTACAACTGAACAGTTGTCTTCTTTGATTCTTGTTTCCAAGAGACTTATTCTTACATTGTTTATTTATGAACTACGCAAGGTTAATAAAGTGGGGCCTAGCATGCAATATAGTATCATGATCATTTCAACTGTGAATCAATGAGTAAATGTCAGTTCTCAGCTGTCTAATAATTTCTCACAGTTCAATCTTGTCATTCAGAACATGTCCCAGAGTATTTTTCATACCTCTTTTCAGAAATGTATAGCTAGACTGAACCATCTATTAGTTCTGGCTAATTTATATGGCTCTGTGATTATTTATTACAAAGAAGGATGAGATTTCTAAAGTGAAGACACATCTGGCATGACCAAGTTTCTAAAGTCAGTGTATAAATCAAAATTCATATAAAATGAAATTGAAATTACCCATAAAATCCCTTAAATCACCGTAAGTTAAGAATCATCTGGTAGGAAGCTGAGTAAAATCAGATTTGTCTTTATCAATGTACAGGTATTTGTTCAAATTTCTTAAGCTGTATATTTTTCAAAGTGAAATTTGGGGGAAGAGAGGTGTTGGAGACAATTCAGACAAGAAGCTTTCTGTTTTTGTTGTGGTCATTACTGATAAAGCATTGTCTTCACAATATCAACATCTTACAAAAGCGGAAAAAAATATTCTGTGCTAGAAGAAAATAATTTTAAGAAAAAAATGCATTTTAACTGTGTATGTTTCCAAAATAAAGGTTGCTCCTCTCCCACAATATTGCATCTGCCTGACAATAGTTCAGTCATTGACATTTTATGAATAAAAACTGGTTGGCTTATCTGTGTAGAAATGAAATCAATATTCTTTATTTCTAATCTTACAATTTTTAAAAATCGGATGTCTCAGGTTTTTGTTCCACTAACTAAATAATAAGTCGGTTTTAAATTAACACCGCTTCATTTAATTACATTAGCATATAAATAGATGCTGTGAATAATAAAAAAGTTGTTGAAAGGTATTGATTCTGTCAAGATAGTTAAAATATTTTATGCCAGTCTGAACAATTCTCAGGATTAATATGAAAAAAACTGGTCAGTGTATGTATTTGAAAAAACCTGAATTGTATACATAGACCATGATGCAAAATGCTAAAAGAGTTTTGAGATCAAACACACACAATAAAGAACGAATATTATGTTTTCAAAATGCTGAAAAATAATTTAAAGAACAAAACTAAGCTATTGCTTTGTTTACAATGTGATGGAGAACAGATTTGACTGCCTTTTTCTCTTGTATAATTAAAGTACAGACTTCCATCTCAGTATCACCGAAACATTATCGCAATACTGAATGCTACAAAATAATATAAATTGGCAAAAATATAAAAGCTCACTTAGTATCCATTTAAAACAAACAAAAAAACACAATTCTTTGCAATTATGGCTGCTGCAATCATTGGGAAATTAAACACCAATTTGGAATTCTAAATAAGGCATATGTTGACAGCCCCTGCCCTGAATCTTCTTAAATCATTTAGATGACTAGCAATCAGAGAACAAGCAAAATCTGCAGATATCCAAATGGTCCAGGTCAGTGGGGGAGCTGATCTGTGGGATCCATAGTAATCAAGCTAGTTATTGAAGAAGACACCATCAGATCACATCACATGAGCAAAGAGTGTGGTATCTTCCTAGTCAACGTGAGCAGGCTTGTACAGATAGTGACTTTAAGATCCAGAGACCATAGACTCTCGTTCCTCGCTGTTTGTGTCCAAATCCACTCGTGTGAATGATCATGACTGGTTTATACCTAGAATCAAACATTTACAGGGGAGAGTAGTTGCAGATCACAGAAGACGCAGTGTTCGATGGTTAGTTTCCAAAACTGACTGTGCATCAGAATCTGCTCAGCTGCTTTTATAGATATTTATTCCCCACCTCCTTCTTAAGCTTCTGAGTTAGAATACCTAGAGGAGCCTAGAATTAATATTAAAACAAACAGCAGACAAAACTCTAGATGATTTGCATGCATGGCCAAATTTCAGAAACATTAATCTAAACTTTTTTACATGGCACCCTCACAGGTACACACAATATGGGGGTGTCTTAGATTTAGGAATTACGATTTTCAAAAGTTTAATGGGAAATAATGATGATGATTGGAAGACGATTCCATGACCACGTTTTGCTCCTTCTTTTTTAGATTAAGCCCCTAACATTTAGAAATATTCTAAAGTACTTCCCAGTAACATCACCCAGCTACAATAGATTGGAATTGTGTGTGTCAAATGGGTTACAATAACTATTCTTTGATGTTTAATATTTAGTGTGATCCTCAAAGAATTTATAATTCAATTAGCAAGTGAAGGCTGGAAAACCATTAATTCTTTTGAAAATACTGAAAGGATTGGGAGGCTCAAAATCATTTAAGAGTAGGATGTAATAAATTGCTCCTATCTGAAAGAAATATGGGTATTATTTTTAATTTGCTTCTGCCACTCAAGATTTGCAATTTATTCATTTCATTTTGATCAGAAAATTAATTTAAAAGGTATTTGCTCATTGATAGTTACTCTTTGCACTTAAAATGTTACACCATAAAAGGCAAAGGTTGTCCCTGTAAGGCAAGGGTGTTAAAATTCCCAGACCAATAATACCTACACTACTAAAAAGAAAGCTAATAGCCGAATGAATTCTAACTACAACAGAAAAGGCTCCTAAGCGAATGGCATAGTTCGAACATGGATAAGTGCTCTGAATTATAAAGTTATATCCAAAAATCCTGCCTTTGAACTGATTCAGAGTTAATCAAATTCATCTGGCATGAATTCACAAGCTGCTCACCTTTTTAGAAGATGGGCAGCCAGTCTGTATATGCAGGCCAGATCAAAAGGTAAGTAAGAGTGAATCAAACTGTATTATCTCCGAATAGACCCTAGGAACTGGGTATCCATGATTCAACAAAATTATAAAATACAGAATTCATGCTACTAGAAAATCCATTTAGTCACCACCATTTTTAAAACTTACCATGGCTCATACAGTACTCACCAGTCAGATGCCATCCCCACACTTGGCAGTGACTCACATCCCACATTAGTGGGAATATGGAGATGGTCCAATGTGCCTTCATAATTAGTTTTCTCTGAATCTTTTAGGAGTTTACTTATGTGATGGTTGTTCATCAGTTAAATAGTTTATTGTGTAATTTGTACTATCTTTGTTAGGTTTGTAATTCATACACTTTTGACTTTATGAAATGTCAACTTTTGATACTCTTAGACTACTTTCCACTAAAAACTATCTGTTATTAATAGAAAAAAATATGAAATTTTGGACCACTGCACTGTTTTGTTTTGAAGCGATATTTAGATTTTTTCCTGTTTATTTTAAAAGTATTTATTCTGATTACCTTTTCATGTTCATTTTAGACACTGTTGTAGGGAACTGGGAATTCGCAAAACCACTGCCTTCACAAAGCTTATATTGTTGTATAAGTAGGCAAAACAAACAAACAAACAAAAAACCCACAAATAAATAAATAGAGAGTAGAGGAGAAGGTTAATTTTAAATAGGATGGCCAGGGAAGGACTCACCCAAAATTCGAACAGAGGCCAAGTAGCAGAAGGTTCTGGATTGTCACCCCTACCCTACACCCATTTCCTTTCTGCACATATGGCTGTCTAGCTACAGGTTACCTTTTCTACTTACCCTGGTAACTGTATGTGACTATTTGCAGTGAAATATCACTGGAAGTAATGCATTTGATTTCCACCATATTTTATTAAAGAAATTGACTTAGATCTCTTCCTTTTTGTTCATCCATGAAGGTGGCAACAATGACCAAAAGGAATAGACAGAATGAAATTGGAAAAACTATGGATCCCTCAATAATGACCTGGAACAATGATGTACTTACAGTTGGAAGAATGTAAATGAGACAGATACAAACATCTACTCATTTAATGTATTTTACTTGGGATCTCTCTGTCATAAAACCTTAGCCTTTGCCCAAATAACAGAGGTTAGTAAGAAGTAAAGCTGGAAGTTGGGAATATTTGGGAGAAAGCTCTTTGGAGAGAGATAACCTCATGATGAAATCCACACCCTCATGACCTCATCTAAACCGAATCACTGTCCTAGGGCCCATCTCCAAACTCCATCATGCTGGGAGCTGGGGCTTCAACATATGAATTTTAGGGAGACATTCAGTTCATAGCACCATTTGTTATTTAACATAGTGTTTTATACATAGTCGTTTTTCAATAAATACTTGTGGAACTGAATTGTGATAGAAAAACTTTCAAAAAATACATTGGAGATAATGGTGGTAATGACAATTTTTCTGACTTTCAGCTTCCTTCTTCTACACCAGCTACAGAGAGAAAGAGAGAGAAAAAGAATTCCTAGTTTAAGGTTTCTCTAGTAGGAAGGCAACCCATCATCACACCTAACAGGTGAAGAAAGGATGCTGGCAAAGCAATTTAAAAATCATGTTTGAAGGGCACCTGAGTGGCTCAGTCGGTTGGGCGTCTGCCTTCCGCTTGGGTCACAGTCTCAGGGGTCCCTTCCCTGCTCAGTGGGGAGCCTGCTTCTCCCTCTTCCTCTGCCTACTGCTTGTTCTCTCTCTGTGTGTCAAATACATAAATAGAATCTTAAAAAAATAATAAAAAAGAAAAATCATGTTTGAATAAGCTATAATATTTTGCAGAACAATTTAATGATTTCTTTAGAAATGTAGACCTTACATTTGGAAAGATGGCTATGATAAAAAAAATATATACTTATAATGGAAAGTAAGAGAAGTCAAATAATAACCATTTTGAAACAAATCTCATATTAAATCTATGTAAATAAGCTCAGGTTTTGTCAATTCTGGCAAAATGCCATGCAGACTTAACTAATTTGCAATTATAAGTCATATCATTACTTGTGTTATTCAGTATCAAAAGCCCTTTCCCTTCCTAATTTTATAGATCATTATTCCGTTTTATTCTCCATTGTAGTCTCAAATAAATCTATGCAATAAGAGAGCTCATTATTTTGCAGTACAAATGTAAATATTTAAAAAAGTTATAATATTGTATGATAAGTATTCAGAGAGAGAAAGAAAAACAGAAGTCTCCCAGGAGAATTAAGGAGGTGATTATACGACAAGTCCTGTGATAACCACAGATCTACCAGTTTTCCCCAAAACATAAGGCCTACAGTTTAGTAGCCTTACTAAACTCTACACCTACAAACACCTTACTAAGTTCATCATGATACTGCGAAGGATCCTATTATATCCAGATGATAGGATCATAAAAGCTACCTTAGAAGTAACCATATATTGAATGAAGGCAAGAAAGAACAAAGATATGGGTTCAGATGGAAGGAGACTGTATAAATATTAGTAGTACTGTGTTTAAACTATAAGCCATGTTGAAATGTTATTCAATGTCTGCTCTGTTTAAAAGATAAGATAGACAGGATCACTGCATTTGAGGATAGCCAGAAGAAATTATTGCAGTCAAGAAGGTGGGGATATTTGACAAAAAACATCTTATTGGGCTTCCTTCCATGTCCTGTCCCCAGTGGGTTGGCTCTTGCTGCCAAATGAGAGCTGAGTCATTGGATACTAATAGTGTTGATATGGGATTCTACAAATTTGGCTTTGGTTTCTGCCTTCCACTGTCTCTCGATTCCCAGAAAAGAAGGTAAATTATTACAAATCTCAAAAACTTAATGGTTATTCCATACTGATGTGCTCTGACTCTGAGACTGTTGACACATACATTTCAGACTTATAAAACCCTGATGTATAAACCAGGATGGCAAATCATAACCTTGTAGCACGAATTCAGCACTTCGGTATGGTGGTGAAAATATGAGCTCTAGAGCCAGACGGCTTGGGTCGAAGCTCCAGCTGGATGACTTACTAGCAAGTTATTTAACACTCTGTGTCTCAATTTCCAAATTTGTAAACAATGGAAATAATAGTAACTATCTCATGCCCTGCTGTGTGAATGAACTAATGTTTATAAAACACTGTACAGTGTTTGGCATATAGTATACATATAATAGGTTGGCACATAGTGATTTTAGAATTGTGAGAAATGAATGTAGATTATTAGTGTTAATAATACAGCAATACCTAGAAAACTAAAATTAAGTAACCGGGTTCATCTGTTTTCTGTAGTCAAATTCACTGGGAAGGGTTTGAAAATTGTCATGTTTTTGTTTATTGAATAAAGGCTTATAAAACAAATTATGTTTTCTCTCAGATTTTTTTGAATAAAGTCATATAAATCACTTGAGCTAACTTCCTCTACCATAAGGACAATGTCTCTACATAAATTCTCATTTTTGCCTCCAATTATAGAAAAAGACATCAGTTTTTCCAGATATTGAAAAAAATAAACCTGATATTATTTCCGCCATTTTAAAAAAGAGTTCCAGAGAAACCCTATTCTCTTTACATAGTGCTACATGTATAAAACTTCTAAGCCTGGGATTTCTATAGACTGGCAGGCTTTGTGATACTGGGTCATATTATACAGTGACTTCTGTGAGGATGAATTGGATTTTACCATTCAATCTACTCCATACGTTACACACTATTTGCTGTATAGTCATGTTTACGTAATGTACTTACCAAAATATCAATGGCTTAATGCACAGGGCAGGCTTAGTCACTCTCAACAAATCCTGCATAGCTTTTAAAGATTCCTTAGTTAATGAACCCTTCGCGCATTGCTAAATGTAGATATTTGAATTGATGAGACATCAGTTAATGATACCATTCAAAATTCTTGCACCTGGGTAAGCAAAGATTTTCTTTTTGGTCACCTGGCTTCTGTGCACCCCTCTTATGTCGGAGACCCCCACCTTCAAGGCACTCCTGCCTTGCAGAGTATGAAGAGAATCTGAACATGTCAAAGTCTGGCTTCCCCAGCCTTGCTGATTATCGGGCTGCCAGCATGACACGCGGGTTCTGTACCTCAGAAACCACTCCCTGGTTTGGCAGAACGGAGCCGGCTCCGGAAAAGGAAAGCTGCAGTACCCGCTCTGGCCAGAGGGAGGGGCGCAGGTACAGCGTGGTGGCTCCTTCCGCGGGCAAGGACGGCAATTCTCACAGGGGCACCAAGCTCCAGGAGCTGCCAGAGTGCACGGGCCAGCCCCTGGGATTGTGCTATTTGGTCACAGGAGCATGAGAGAGAGAATCACTCTGTGCCATGGGACATGGTTTCTCACTCTCCCTCGAGGCTTAGCTCTCTTACCCTCCCAGATTCTGTGAACTCTGCAAAATCCTGATAACAAATCTCATTTCTTCCCTAAAGTAGTGAAGCTGGGCTTGCACTGCTGCCCATCAAGAACTCCCCAGCACGTGAGCTGAAGAGTGTGCCTTACAGAAAGGCTCCCGAGTGCAATCTGGCCTCACCTGGGCAGGGGTTTCATTGCACTGTCTTCATCTTGACTCATCTCAACGTATGGGAGATGTACTTCCCCACATTTTAGTATTTCTCAAAGTCAGGCATTCTTGTCTCACACCTTGTTCTGCTAGGGGCCTTGTTATTAACTAAGCTTTCTGGTTATTCTCATACAAGAAAGGAATCCTCTAGACACATGCACTCAGGTTATTCTCTTTCATATTCTCCAACTGCCTGTGAAGAATCATGTAAATCAGTCGCCCCGGAATAAATCAAGTCCAAGATACTCAAAAGACTGAAGGGCCCTAGGACATCCCTGCTTGTCCAGGAAGTAATCCTTTGGGGTCAGCCTGCCTATGGAGGTCTCCTTGCAACCTCACCAGAACTATTTCCTGGCTCTGATTTGCTTTATCATTCTGGTCTGTTCTACACAAATATTGAGATTTATGACTGTGTTGTTATAGCTAATAGTCACTACGATATCATGACTTTCAGTTTATCAGATGGGTGGGTGGCTTTGATGAATATGAGTCCCTGATGAGAAGTGATGGAATGTTTCCTCTCAGAATATACCAAGCCCACAGCTGAAGCCTTCTCTGCTGAGAGCAGCGCCTGGTGTCCTGCCTCCTCTAGAAAGGCCTTCTAAGCATTCAGCACAATGGATGAAAACAGAACTTCACATTATACAATTTCAGAATACTGCAAGCAATGAAAAGAATTTGCAAGCTTCCCCAGACAAGGAAAGAACAACAATTAATGAAAAGTTTAAAGAATCAGAAAGAATTCAATATTCCAAGTACAGAAATCTCTGTCTTTTGTATTTCTTTCTTCCAAGACAGAAATCTAATGGCAAATTATTTCCAGCCAAAGTTGTCCAACAAGCCAATAAGCAGAGCTGGAGGATCTGGGAAAATGTTCTTATAAAAAAGGAAATAGACTATTTAATGTATGTGAACAAATGAAGAGATTTTCACGAGCAAAATTTAATTTGATGAGGTTTATGCTTATCCAGAAAAAAAGACTTTGTGTAAAAATTCATAGGTTTATTGAAACTAATTAGATTTATATTTATAACGTGTCTGCTGTGTTTATATATATACACACACACTATATTATATACATACTATGTATGTATGCGTGTATTATGTATGCTATATATACATACTACATATATACATAATGTATATATATGTGTTTGAGGGAAGATGTATGTATATGTACATAGGTATTTAAATATCTATATACATTGTTATGGACTCAGTGTCTGTACCCCCCTCCCCCAATGTGTTGGTATTAGGAGGTGGGGCCTTTGGGAGGTGATCAGGTCATGAGGGTGGAGACTTCATGGATGGGATTAATGCCCTTAGGAAAGCGCCCTCAAAGAATCTCTCACGTCTGCCATCATGTGAGAACACAGTGAGAAGAGGGCCATCGGTGCAGCAGGAAGCAGACCCTCACCAGACATCAGATTTGTGGCACTTTGATGTTGGACTCCCCAGTTCCCAGAACTGTGGGAAATAAATGCTCTAGACCGCCTGCCACCCAGTTTACGGGATTTTTTTTACAACCACCCAATGGACTAAGACATGTATATTCACTATTCCTTTGATTTTCTTACTATATATTTAAAAACGAAATGTCAAAAGATGTGAGATCAATTTATTTTAATCTCCAAAAGACTATTTTTTTTTTTTACAGATTTTATTTATTTATTTGACAGAGACAGAGATAGCCAGCGAGAGAGGGAACACAAGCAGGGGGAGTGGGAGAAGAAGAAGCAGGCTCACAGCAGAGGAGCCTGATGTGGGGCTCGATCCCATAACGCCGGGATCACGCCCTGAGCCCCTGAGCCGAAGGCAGACGCTCAACCGCTGTGCCACCCAGGCGCCCCTAATCTCCAAAAGACTATTAACACAAATTAAAAATAAATTGTGATAATTGCCTTGCACAATCAGAAAACATAGATGAGTCATAGAAATGTGTCCTTATTTAAGCAGAAAATATAAGAAATTGCTAAAATAATACTAAAAATGTCCAGGAAAACAAATCCTATAATAAATTTGCCTATTTGTAAAGATATTTTAAAGTGACTTCAAGGACATATTTCTTTTAGAACAATTTGCAATGATTTTAAAATAGTACAATTATAATTAGACCCTAAAATATTTTTTTCCCAAAATCTTAGCATAAGGAAAAAGAACGCAAAAAGGCATCAAGTTCAACCTTCTCACTTTGTTATGTATCTTTTTCGAGCTGTAATAATTTGCTTGTAACACAAGTATTAGCCTCCATCAATTCTGCCTCGATCTTGTCATTGTCCATTTGCCGAACGATCCCATGTTCACTGGGCTTCACTGTGACCCTCGCTAAAATGCCACTGTTCCCCTGCGTGTATCTAAAATCTCTCTGGCACGAATTAGAATCAATAGCACCTCACCCTTTTGGAACCCAGGGCTCTTGTACATTTTCGAATCCATGTTTAAATCACAAACGTAAACTAATCAATTAAACAGTACTATCAAGCTAGAAGAATGTGGCAGGGCCCTCCAAAGTGCAGTACCAGCTCAAAGTCAAAGCTTTTCAGGGTGTGATTTATGGGCTTCCATCAAGCCTCTGGCTGAAGAGTATGGTGCAGCCTCTAAGAGTTCAGAAGGGTGCCAAATAGACAAGTCTGAATATTTAAGAGTAGACGTTGCCATAATCACCTGATTCTAAGTCCTTTCTTCACATGATTCTAAAATTTCTTGTTTCATGAATATGGGAGAGTTTTTCTTTTTATTTTCCAAAAGCTACCAAAATCTCCATTATTCCTTCTACTCTTTTCTTAATCCATTTATTCTCTGGTTTTTCGGATGATGATTTTGTGTTTTTTTCTTCTCTATTCAAATGCCTAACTGCTCCTCACCTAAGCTTATTCTCACGCATGATTGTTTCCTGCTCTGCTGAGAAAACAGGAGCAATGAGGGGAGAACATCTATAAGCTCCTGACAGCACCAGACCCAGCTGCGAGGGTCCCTCTCCTGAAGTCTGCCCTAAATCGTGGCCATCTAGATGCATGTTCCGCCACTGTCTACAGTTAGGCTTGTACATTAAATACCATTGCTTCCCACTTTCCAAGCATAAAAGTCCAGAAATTCCCCCCATTATCTCATGCGTAATCACATTTTCTCAGTCAGCTGAATCATTATCTTCAGCAACAACAACAAAAATTCTCATCTTGAAAAAACCTCTTTTGCTTCCCACGTCTCCCTTCGGAAACCTCCCCACTTCGCCACCCTCATTCACTATAAAACTTCTGGAAGGGTGGACTTACCGTCTCCCATTCCTCTTCTTCCATTTTTTCTTTAATACATTTAAACCAACTTCTGTTCCTACCATTTCACCAAAACTTATCTTGGAAAGATCTATGAATTCCTTCTTACAAAATCAAAGGGTGTATTCTGAGCTGTCATATTAATTGACCTGCAAGGAGCGTTTGAAGCCATGAATCCCTCAGCTCTCTCAGAAATTCTTTCTTATCTTGTTCCAAAATGCCACTCTGCTGATTTTGCTCCTCTATCTCCATTGATACTTCCATGTCTTCTTTGCTTGTTCTTCCTTAACATTGGGACGTCCCAGATCTAGTTACTTTCCTAAACACACTTACTCTATTCTTAATCTTCCTCAATCTGATGGTTATAATTAATATGCCAACAAACTCTAAATATACGTGTAGTACCTGGGTTTCTCCCTTAAACTCCAGGTGCAAATGTGCAAGAGCTCAACTTCACTACTGAGATTGGCATAATGCACATCTGAAAACTTTTTAAATTGAATTAATCGTCCCAATTCCCTGTCTCTCCAGTTAGTAGCATCTCTATACCAAAATCAAAAGTAATCACATTCTCTCACTGCTATGAAACTATATCAATATTCACCTTCTAACCCCTCCCTGCTACTACTCTGGACCAAACTGCAAATATTCTTGCCTATTTTTATTTTAATAGCTTTCCAGCAAAGATCCTTGCTTCCTTCTTTACTCTCCTATAATCTATTCTTAATACCGAAGCTAGAGTAATCTTTTCAAAACATGTCAGACTACGCTCCTTTGCTCAAAACCCTCCCATGGTTTTTCGTCTCATTAAGAGTAAAAGTCAAGCCTCTGATGGCTCATAAAGCCCCACGTAGCTGAACCTCTACACTTTCTCTGACTCCTCTGCTCCTATTCACCCCTTGCTCACTTCACCCCGGCGACACAGACGTCCTCGTTCTTTTGTGCCTGGACACCTGCCCCCCAGATAACCTGAATGACTACTCTCTCATTCTCTTTAGGTTTTTGCCCACAAGCTACCATTTCAATGAAACCTAATTTTCCAAACTGTTTACATCAACACACACACACACACAGCCTGGGCACTTCCTAGATTCCTTTGTACTTTATATCTCTCAATAGAAATCTTCATCACCTGAAACATCTCATAATTACTTACTTCATTAGCAACTCCCCCACCTCAATGGAACACAAACTCCGTGAGGTCATAGAACCGTCGTTGGATGAGTGAGTGAAAAGCAGTTGGTAAAAGGATGGCGCATTTTAGAGTCAAGAGCACTTCAGAATAGAGGAAATAGGGCAAATCCTACATTTTAAGTGTAGGCTTTTGAGATTATTTTTGAACGAGTTAAGGACATAACTGCAAATATTCACATTACAGTGAAAGTGCATATTATTATAAATAACTGCCTCTAATCTCAGCTCTGCCCTCAAAGGCATTCAAACGTATCTCTTATGACCTTGGTCACATCTCGATTATTTTCCCTGGAGCAGCTATTGTTAATACTAGTCCTGTTAATTCACTTAGATTTCTTAAATCACCTTACTCTCAGTAGATAATCCTGGCTTTTACTTCAAAAAGTCATTAAAAGTCAAAACACCCTGGCAGCCTGAAGTTCTGCCTTGTACAGAAGCTGGGTTGCGACCTAAAGTCTACAGGGTGGGAGGGGAGCGTGGACAAGAGACAGAGAGGGAGTTCTGATTATATTTTTGTTTTCTTTCTAGTTCTATGCAAGGGAAGTACCACACACCTGTCATCCCTAGGATTTCAACCAAAAATTTCTTCGTTCATAGGACCAGTTTGATTCATGGGTATTTCTTACATATTCTGGGTTATAATCCAATTATATTTCATTCTCTGTTCAAATTGTTTCAGCTTTGGCCATTATTAATGCTTTCATTTGTCTCCTGTGCTCCACTGATATTATTGTGGGTTGGTGATTTTTGTTGTTGTCATTTGGTTGTTTGTTGGTTTTAGGACTTCCTTACTTTGGGCACTATAATATGTTCCAGACTTATATATTCTTTGCCCCATCCTGGAATCAGTCATTTCTCCGAAGAGTCTTAATTCCTATTCTGCAAGAATGGTATGACAAGCCAAGATCTGGGTGATCTCAGCTGACAGAGAAAGGAAATATATGTATGTATACTGCCCTGCGTGTGTACCATTATCTATAAATGTGTCTATATGTAACCATCTCTGCATATATTAACCTTATTGTGAGTTTATACTAATGTGTCCAACTCTAATCCATAACCATAGGGATCATTCCAGCCTTCATTCTGGCTTACCTGTTATCTCCATTCCAATGCTGAGAAATCCGGTTCCTGTCATCCTTCATCCATTTACATATTGTTCAGTTCCAGAATACATGGATAGTAATTTAAAAATTGTTACCCATGCTCCTAATGGAAAATAACTTTGCTAACCAGAGTTATTAGAATAACTCTGTATCTCATGTTTCTTCTCTGTAAAATGGAATAACACCCATATCTACTGCACATGATAATTAAAAGTGTGACAGAATAAATACATGTAAATTACTCAGTAAAGAGTCTGTCATCTATCTAGTATCCCACAGTTGTTGGCATTTGTTGTTTTGTTACTATTAATTGTTAGGACATGTGTTTTCTAGCCCTAACTCAACTGTATACCAGCTGGGTGACCTTGACTAAATCACTAACTTCTTAAAAATATAAGAATCTTTATTGTTAAAAATATGGGCAATCCAAAATGTCTTTCAAAGTTGATATAAAATAAGCCAGAGCTTATTTATATAAGAACATCATAAAGAGGAACCTTGGTGGCTCAGTTGGTTAAGCATATGACTCTTGTGTCAGATCATGGCTGTGGGTTCTTGGGATTGAGCCCAACATTGGACTCTGACTTCAGCATCCCCACTGCTTCTCCCCCTCCCTCTCCCACTTGCTTCTCTCCCTCTCCCTCTGTGCTTCCCACCACTTGGGTGCTTGCTCTCTTTCTCATAAATGGATAAAACTTTTAAAAAAAGAACACTGTGTATTCTACCTGTTAGTTATAAAATTGTATACATACATCTCTACCTATCAACCTATACCTATCTTTATGTCTATATACAGAAAACAATTTTCAGGTATTTTAATAATTGGTAAAATTGCCACATTTGGGGGGTGTAATGAATTCACAGCCTATTTTTTAAGAATTTCTTTGTTCATTTGAAATCACCTAAATACACCAAGTGTAGTTATGGGTCAATCTTCCATTCCTTTGTCTTAGTTTTCCTCTAGCTTTTCTATTTATTTTATCCATTCTATAGATATTTCATAACATTAAACATGTGAGATTTGTAGGAAGGAACACTTTCACCCCTATTCTGGTATTTCTTCTTTGAGAAGGGCTGTTTCTTAAGCCTTTGTAAACTCACATCACAGCCTTCATTCCTCCCATGGGTGTATCATGTTACCTGGTTGCTTGATTGAAGTCAGTGATCCTCTGTCTTGAGTGAGTGGAGTTAATTTCCCCATAGTTCTCAGCACCCAGGGGATTATTTGATCTATTTCTCCGTTTCGTTCTACAAAAGCCAAGATGTAGCTGGGTGAGAAGTAGCTGCTTTGTAAACTTTCTTCAGATGGTTTGTCTTTACTTGAATCTTCTGTGGGGGAGGAGAGAACATGGTCATTCTGAACAACCCACTCGGCTGATGTTCAGCTGGTGGACTAACTGTTGTCATCTTTAGACGTCACCATTCTAAACGGTCTAAGCCTTGGCCATGTGGTTGTTAGCTATGTCGAATATCAACTCTGCCCTAAGTTACTGCCCTAAGTCTCATCCTTTAGAAGTTACAAGAGTGATCCATTTTTTTCTCTACTTATTGAGGATTTAATTAGTTTGTTTCTTAGTTAGCAATTGGTTCATAACTCAGAGAAAAGAAGTGCTATTTATTGCCTCCACTGAAAACCTCAGGGTGCCATGTTACATTAATCCAGGGATTACCATTCACACTGTCTTCCATGATAAATGTGCCCCCTGAGCACAAGTATGCAACATCCCAACAAATACGTCAGGTGAAAAATTACCTGTCTTTTAGTACAAATGAGTATATTGAATGGCTCTTCAGAGATTTAAGAATTATTTCATAAATCCACAATTAATTCTGAACATTTAAGTCAATTCTTTTTGTCCATGTTTTTGTCTTAAAATAAATCATGTTAGATAGCAATAAGTTACTGAAGGGGCTAACACACACATGCGCACGCACGCACACACGCACGCACACAGACACCCCATATCCTCATACCACAATTACTCATTTCAAGGCAGCAGGTATTAAAGACACTGGAATATGATAAACCAGGTCTATTGTTCTGTTCCCTGAGTTTTGTAGGATCTCGAGTTGCTGGCATTTGAGAAAGGAAAGGAAATAGTTACATTTGGATCTTGTTTGCTCTCAAGCTTGGATCTGTTCTTTTTTTTTTTTTTTAAGATTTTATTTATTTATTTGACAGAGATAGAGACAGCCAGCAAGAGAGGGAACACAAGCAGGGGAGTGGGAGAAGAAGAAGTAGGCTCCTAGCGGAGGAGCCTGATGTGGGGCTCGATCCCATAACGCTGGGATCACACCCTGAGCCGAAGGCAGACGCTTAACCGCTGTGCCACCCAGGCGCCCCAAGCTTGGATCTGTTCTGCACCTCAAACACCATCATCTCAACTGACAAAGGCGAGGGGCCTGTGAACTTAACAGATGACATTTTCATAATCCCCCCTCCTCTCGATTGTTTTTAACTGGTTTTGTTTGTCTTCGAAGCTGTCTTGGACCCCTGTTTTAGTTCAGTACAGTACCTACAAAAATATTGGGAGTTGTGAAGTGTACATACAGAGAAATCAGAATGCATGTAGTGTGAATTTCCCCAGGTTCTATACACTACAAAGGAGACTCTTGCTACAGAAAGCACAGATACCCACCAAAGTACAGGGCACACCCTCTGCCCTCAGAAATCCGCTGTCCAGTTGGAATTACTGAACACACAAGCACAACATGGTTCATATGCCATATTCAGTGGAGAAAGTAGGGAAAGAATTGAGAAGTAATTCCTGTTAAGGGAATATTATCTATTGACATGCTAATTGTGCATGTCAATTTGTAGAACCATATGACCAGAGTAAAAGTGACAAGGCTGAACACCCCAAGGAAGGTTTAAGAAGTAATTGATTCAAAAGTGTGATTTAATAGCCAGTCAGTCCATGAACTTTAGATTAGGAATACGAGCATGCATGTGTGTTCATGCCTGTGTATCTAATCAGCCCATCATTTCTTACCAGATTATTCCTCATACTCCTAGTTGTTGATACCAATAAACCAGTAGACAGATACATAGATAAATAAATGAAACAACGCATACAAGTGAAAAACCTGAAAGATTCCACTGACCGGGAAGAAGAGAAACCCCCATAATCTCTTGCGTTTGTGATATAAAGGATTGTAATTACACTCCCGCTAAGAGACTATAAAAGAAAACTGATCACTAACTTGAATCTTGTGGTAAATAATAACCGTTCTTAAGGTTAAGTAAAGCCCCTAATCTTCCTGTGGTCAGCTGTGTGGGGCCTCACACAGGGGAGCTGAGAATCGGATTACAGTCAGGACTGGAATGCTGGTCAACCAAACAGAAGGTAGAGAATGTAGTGATAATTTACATTCCCCGAGAGTGGTGCCAAATTTTCCACAAGCAGCGCCTGCTTTTCCCAGAGTAGGGCTTCTGCGACTTGAAGGTGAAATCACTTCAGAATCTTGTTACAGTGCAGGTCCCAATTCACCCTTGTCTACAAAGGAGTCAGATAACTTCATTCCAGAAAAATCCCGGGAGATTGCAAATGCCGTTTGGGAAGTTTGAGTAGCAAGGGGCTCTGGGAGCTTTCTGTCTCAGGGCCTGGAAAAAAATAATCAGCTCAATGCTTCTGCTGCTGGAAGGTTTGTAAGAGAACCAGTGAGGGGATACATTGTCTCCATTCCAAGTGTCTTCAAATCCAGATAAAAACCTTTACTGATGGGGCAACCAAATCCAAAATGTGAAGTATGGTGTAAAAGGAAAAAAGGTAAAAATTTCGTTAACTTAGTAGTTTTCCAATCCAAGAAAAAATACAGACCTTGCACTTTCAGAAACGTCTCTCTTTGGATTCTGACTCTCTTGCTCCTTTTCTCTCTCTCGCTTCACTTCTTCTCCCTACTTTGTTCCCCTTCCTGTCTTTACTTTGAAGTTCCTATCTATTGACTCCCTGTGGGTCATGCAAATTCCAAGTGTTCAGACTATTCCTATTTTTGCAATTTTTCAGTAATTTTGGAATTATTTCCACACATATGTTCAGAAAAGGTCTCATGCAAAAAGAATGAAAAGAACAAATTTATGTAATCACAACCCCAAACCATTTCTGTTGACTCAAATTATTTCTTCATCATCTGATTTTGCATTTCGCATATATATATGAATCTTATATATACATATATGAATCTTATATATACATATACATATGAATGCATATGTATATACTTAGGCTTACTTTTTGAATATGGGTATATAATTTCTATATATGCATATATGCCTAGATTTACTTTTGGGGAGTAAAAACGGTTTGTATATCAAAGGATTGTTCTATGTACTGTTGGCAATATTTCATACAAGGAGGAACTGATTAGTTAAGATTTTGATCATCAGTATTGCTTTCATAGAAATAGCTTTGCCCCATTTCTTTCTTCCCTGGGACATGTTGACAATTATTAGTGCTGATGTTTTGGAAAGTAGGTTAATTTCCTGAAGTCATGCTTTGCTTATGTTTATATTACAGTTTTTATAAAATATTATTATTTTGTCTATCTTTGATCTTTATTCCTTTAATATTTTATAATGTAAAGAAAATAATCACTTCATTTATGCCACTCTCTTTTTCTTATACTACGTTCAATGTAAAGATAAGCCGACTACAATTTTTTAAGTGCCACATCATCTGTTACCAGCAATTTTATCTTAAGTGCATCTTAGATTCAATCCTATTCTTTTGGGTTTGGAATTAAAAATAGATTCTGGCTTAATAATCCAGTTTTCCTAAAATTCTTCAATTTAGTGACACTTCAAGTAATCTTGGTTCTAATTATTATAAAAGTCTAAGCTAGTGTTGATGCTTTGTTGGCAATAAAGTTGAATGTAAAACATTTTTTTCCAAAGGAAGCATAAAAGTAAATCACTTTAGAGGGAGAGATTTGAAAGGATTGTTAATAGCTTTATAAACACCTCCACAATGTTAGAAGAACTGTGAGGAGTGTTTCTTAATAGTTGGGCTGGGAAAGAGAAAAACAGAGGCGATGTTACAATGCAAAAGGGAATTGTGAAATTTGTTTCCAATGACAGTGCAAGCACTTCTCGAAAATAAGCAAATCCATCTCCAGATGTGCCCCCCCGTGCTGTGCCACAAAAATGGAGATGGATTGGAAAGTGCAGAAGTTTGTAGGTTTGCTCATGTATATTGGCTTTTTAAAACGAGGCACTTAAAAATTTCAGATGAGCTCTGTTACAGAATTTAGTTCCAGTGGCAATTGCCTATTTGTTCCTTTGCTTGTTTGCTCCGTTGGCCTTGATTGACAGCTCTAATCACTCTTTTCATGGAAATGAAAATTATAATGACATTTGTTCTAAGAAATTCATGAAAACAATTAAATGACTTTATTCACATATTAGTAAAATGAGTGATTTGGATTATTCAGTTTTACATTGGGTTTTAAATCATTCATTTTTTTTTAAGAGGAATGTGAGTTCAAGTTGGAATTGAGCTTACATTGTTATTTTAATTAATTATAGATAAAGGATATTAAGTAGATTTATGTCGGTTTATTGTCATGGTACTAAATTAAAGTGGGTTTAAATGGTTATTAGCTATATCAATTTTCCAAAATTATATTAGAAATTGTGGTTTAAATCTTAATTCCATGGCAATAAATTGTATAATAATCATATTAATTAATTTATGAGTTCTTATTATATGATAGTTATTTTTTATACATTATATCTAATCCTTATAGGAAACTATAAAACAAAGATATTTCTCTTCGTCTCAATATAGTCACATCTTTTTAAAAAATCCTGGATAGCAACTAAACTGAATATTTTCACTACCCCTTTTTTTCCTCAACCTCCCATACTTGTATTGCTTGGATTAGGCTAGGCAAGTGCTATTTTTCAGTAATAACGGAAAAGAGTTCATTTGATGTTGGATTGGATAGGAGCCATCTAACAGGAACCTTTGGGAATATATATGATGGCTCTCATTTGATAAATAAAATGCAGTAACAATCAATACAGAATAAAAAAGAATGAGACAGAGGTGTTAAACACATGTTAAAATACACTTGCCCTCTGTTAAAATATGCTTTATTTACCTTGTACCTTGTAGGTACTGTATTCACTACCCTGTTACTCTTCTAAGGTGATTTCTTTTACGTCTAGAAACAGACTGCAAAAAATCCAGATTTTTACCTTTTGCAATGGTAAATTCCTAGCCAGAATAAATGTACATGGAATTAGTTTTAAGTCTCAGCTAAGGTATCTGTTTTCCTATTTCCATAAACAGATCTGAACCACTTATATAGCCTCAAAACGGTCAGGAAAAGAACAGATTTAAAGAAAATTTCATCACCTTCCTCCATGTGCTGCTTTAATAACACTAATTCATTTTTTGCCTGACAAACTTTGATTTTTCACCTAGAATTTTAATACAATGGGCTAACACAATAGAAGTGCTTTATAGCTCTTTTGACTCTCTTTTCTTGGAAACCAGTAAAGAAACTGACCAGACCTTCACCTGTTTTGTGTTCTGTTATATATTAAAGTTCTGAATCTCAGTGCTTATGAGTTCTATAGCATCTGAGATGTTTTCAATTTTCCTCTATTATTATTATTATTGCTGTTGTAGTGATGACAATGATGATGATGATGCCAAGGGAAATGATACAAATTCATCCTCCAGTGACTACCTAGGTATCATAAATATTGCAAACCTCTTTGACTCGGAAGGTGTCTCGTTCAGTTGAAGGCAGAAGGTGATGTGATCTTGTATCATTGGAACAGGGCTGCACTTGGCCAGACTCCTTTCTCCGTGTTGGCTCTAGCATAGGTTATCTTCTTGCAGGGACATAAAAGAAACTTATCAATTGACATTTCACCAGAAAGGCACTATTCAAACACTTCTTGTCCAACTAGGACTTGACACTGCTCTCAAATCCCACAAACCCTGGGGAAGCGTCTTGCAAAAGTTCAGCTGGAGTCGCCATCATTTTCTGTCCGATTCCATTCACACACGTGCACCTTCCAACCAAAATATCTCTCTTTATGCAATGCCATTTAAGACAGAGAGGGAAAAAGCAGAGGGATGCAAATCTCTAAGGTGAAAAGAGCCTAGTAGTTTGAAAAATCTTCCCCAAACAAACTTCTAATTTGCTTGGAGGGCGATGTGGCGGTGATGAGGTATGATTGGCCAACCCATCCCATCTCATCCTAAAATAGCAATCATCAGCAGATGATATAAAGTAAAATAACATATAAACATAAAATTTATTAGTCTTTCCTGCCCGAATACTTCAGCCAGTAATTACTTCTGATCTTACATTGCCTGATCTTTGTGCATTTACAGTGTCTGTCTCTGGAATACCTTGCCACGTGAGATGCATGTAAATTGCAATCGGGTTAACAATCACACGCTGTTCTCGGTTCGCTTTTGCTGTCTGCACTGCTCTTAGGCTATCTCCTGAACAGTGTGTCTGGATGATGCAATCTGTCAATCTCCCTAGCGGAGCTGGCTGGAGGGTATGATGTGCTGATCTCAAAGAAACAAAAGACTTTGTTTTGATCGCTGAAAGAAGGAGACCAGCAACTGCCTTTATTGTAATCTTAGCCTTGCACCTTGCAAATCCAGATATTACAGAGAACTATTGTTCAGCAAAGCAGAGGAAGAAAAAGTAATGTGATTCTGTCTTTTTATATTTTTCCTCAGAGACCCGGTTAAGTCGAAGGCTGTGATTCAGAAGAATTTGTTAATTTGCCATATGTGATTCTAAAACAATATTATTTTCTTTGAAAATTTGAAACTTTATGGACTACTGAGGACTCCCTTTTGTTTCCAACAACTGTGCTTACTTGCAGGCATCATATTAAGGAAATCAGGTCTTGGTTTCACAATCTTATTTTTGAATCCAGATCAACATAACCGTAAAAGCAGCATATTAACAATAGAACTAGATGGAGAGTGTGGAGAATTGGATTTTTATGACCATGCCATTAACTGCTGGGTGACCTTGAACAAGTCGTTTCTGCTCTCTGAGTCTCCATCATCTTATTTGTAAGTTGTGAATGGCTGGAAAACTCATTTTGTATGGGTAGTTTTGAACTATGACTGCAGAATTACTTGGGGATCTTGTTAACAGTACAGGCTCTGAGGCAAACCCATGGGGACTCTAATTTAGTAACTGAAATGAGGTGAGGGAGAAAGTATATGTTTAGTGCACGTTTCAAGGGATTCTGATGCAGAAGTCTACAGACTGGCATCTGACAACTACTAAGGGGATGATATGTGTGATTCCTTTAAGTTCTAGATGAAATTCTTTCCTAAGGTAGATCATGGCTGCACGTTAGAAATACCTAGTACTCCTTTGAAAGCTTACCGATGCCAGGAGCCATATAACAGCAATATGTTATCATTGGTCTGAGGTGTGCTTACAATGCTCCCATAAGGGCTCTACTGCACGTCCAAGGAGGAGACCCGCCACTTCAATGGGCTTGGTTGGATTTTACCTCCAACTTATGGAGGACCTATTATGTGCCCTGTGCCTGCCACATTGTGCACACTTTTAAACAAATAGTGTTATCACCATTGCAAACAGGTGGAAGATGGGGCTGCAGGTGAGTACCTTGCCAGAGGTCGAGTAGTTCCTGAGAGGAGGAGAGAAGGGATAGTTACGATCGTCAGTCCCCTGTGTTCCTTCCAGGACAGCACACTACCTTTCATTGGCTTATTGAATGGATACACTGTGCTGACATCAGAATTGGACTAACTAATCAGATTTGGCCAGATTCCCAGTTTTCCTAATTCCTAGAATGATCGAAAGGGTTTCCTTATGGGAACTAAAACTACTACACACCATCAGGGGACTCCGTTTTATGAACTATCTCGGGTCAAATTCAACTGACGTAATTATGGAAATAAATCTCAGCACACTTATTTAGAGTCCCCTTCTCATGACCCATAGCCAAATTTAATACTGGTACAAAATCCGTGCATTAAGAATCAGTCTTTGAGTCCCAAAGCAATTAAGAAATTGCCAAAGTTTTCTGGAATAGATCATGTTGGCTCTGTTCTAGGAAGCACCCTAGTTAGACATTTTAATTAACTCCAACTGTAGGTCAATAAGGCACTTGTAGAAAAGCTAACAATCAGGTTGAGGTTTTCAAAAAATGTTAATTTTCCTTTTTTGGAATAAATATTTCTAGTCCAAAATGTTATAATATGACCAGGTGGTAAAGTCATAATGTCTCTAAACTATTTCTTGCTTTTCCTTGATGAGTTATTCCATAAGTGGGGTAAAAATTTCACATGTAGAGAATTAGAATTACTGCCTAAGATTTACCTTAGTCACTGAAAATATTCTAAGATATTTGTTAAATATACCTCTTGTATAAGTAAGGTATTTACCTTATTCAATTTTATGATCACTGTCAAACATCGGGTTTACAGTATTGTACCTTTAAGATATGGTGGATGAATATCTCTGGTGATGAAATCATAGACCTCTAATGGAGTCCACATATCAGCAAGACCGTATTCATAAATCTTGACTGAATTTAAGGATATGTTTACTACTCTTTTGGTTTTTTTTTTTTTTTTTACTTGTTTGTTTATTAAAACTTGTAAATACTTGCTTCAATCTTTAGTTCCTGGCTTCTTGCTCATATCTGGCTTGTTCCCATGTGCTAAATAATTAACTTCAATTTACTGTTGACCCCTCCTTCACATCACGCTCTGTTAATCCACCAATAGCTTTTTTAGTGTCTAACCTCATCTTGCTTTCAGTTATTCTCCCTCTTGATAGGTGCTAAAAGGACTAATAGAAACTCTGCTCAACATTATTTATAAGAACCATGGAGACAGCATATGTCTGAGTGACCCAGAGCAAGACGGGTTCTAACTTTAATGAACTGGTCCACCCTCCATGATTCCTACAAAAGGTCCCCCAAGCCATCCCCAAACAGGTTTTCACAAGCCTTCGTAGTCATAAGATTCACTATGACTTATGACTATATGGCTATGTTGACTTGTGACTTCTTGATTCCTATTTTATTGAAAATTTCCTTCCACTCCTATTTCATTGTGTTTTCATCACGTACAGCACCATCATCTTGACTGCATTTTGGCTGACTGTCCCCTTGCTTCACAGAGGTGATTTGCTGCCCAGAGGCTTAATGCAGAATGCTGAGTATTAGTCAACTGTGTATCTTAAATTGTACTCAAGGAATTTGGGTTTTATCTGTAGCATAAGTTCTGCAAAATTATCTTGTTTACTGACTGGACAGAATATAAATAGAGTAAAATAAACTTGGAGTTATTTCATTTGTCAAAGTACATTATCATTTAAAACACAGATAATGTTATCAGTGTCTTGGAAGTTAATTAGCACTTTTCATTTGTTTTGCTAATCTAATGGGACATAGAAAGGGAGAAGTTCTATTATGAATGCATTTTTGTTCGGAGTAACTGCATCCTGCAAATAAATAATTTTAAAATGTTTATCCTGAAACCTAAAGGAGAAAAAACAAAAGTGGATAATAAGATATTTTGCTTGATTATAATTAATCTACACATTACACTATACATTATACTATATAGACTAATAAAGGCTGATTAAGGTATCTCTAACTGACTAGTTTTAAGAATTTGTGATGAAGACTTAAAGACTATTTCGTCAGAATGACACTTCTCTGAATGAAAACCAAAACAAAACACATAATTGGTTTGACTCTTGGGGCTATTGATTGGCACTTTTGATCCAGCTGTTCAACTTGATAAAAAAGCAATTCTTCGGGCTTGTGTAATAATGCAAGGGACGCAGTAAAATATAGAAGGAAGCAAAAAACATACTGTTTGTGTGTTCATCTTCCCAATGCAGAAATGAAAATCTGCAATATTTGTCAGTTGCTGCCCAGTTTATATACTCTAGCATATCTGAAAGATTCTTTGATTTGGGATTTAATGAAGAAAACACAAAATATAACTGGAATCATACTGTACATAAATATATATATGACTATATATTAACTACATATATTCTATGAATCAATCAACTTATAAAATTATACGCAAGCTAAAAAAATTGCGTGTGTGCATATATATGATATAGGTACACATATACGTATATGAAGTCTGATTGAGTACAATTACATGTTTATTGTAATACACAAACATTTGGATAACAGGTAACCAGGAAATAGCCCTTACCAGAGCCCAAATCTGCCAGCACCTTGGAACTTGAACTTGCAGCCTCCGGAAGTGTGAGAAATAAATGTATGTTGTTTATAAACCACCCAGCCTAAGGTATTTTGTTATAGCAGCCCGAATAGACTAAGACACAGCCCAAACAGAGGCAGACAGCACACACACCAGGTCAGCTGGATCACCTCCGATCGGCAGTGTTCACTGGCGGAAATCATGGACAGTCCAGTCATGCAGCTGAGCCGGTGACTGCCTTCAGCACGGGGCTGGAGAGAATTTCCAAGAAGAGCAGCAGAAGGCCTTGTGTTCTGGGAGACCAGGCTGCAGGAGTTCAGTCTCAATCAAGCTAAGCCTTAGCAGTGTTTAAAATTCATTTCCTCTTTAAATCATCTTAACAACCTAATGAGTTAGGTACTATCCTTATAGCTATTTTTATAGTGGTATTAGCAGACGCTTAAGGAGTTGAAATAGTTTTAAAAGGTACTTCAGACGTTCAACCACACCTTTGAATCCTGAACCAAATTCTAAGACACTACGACCCACACGCTAGCCTTCTTAGGTTAATTATAATTTCGGTAGGCACTACGTCTCTATATGAACAAGTATTCAGGAAACAAAAGTGTTTGAACCATTTTTAATTGGTTTCATTTGGCTGGAGATTTTGTTGGCATAAATGTAACTCCATATTTCTCTTTCCCACATTTTGCTTTAAAATATAGATAGATAATTATAGGTATAGCTACAAATACAGAGATACATAGATATAGCTCACAGATACCTCTAAAACCTATAAAATATATTTGTTTCTGGGAGAGACACATAAATGGTACTTTGGTGATGTATGTCCTTACCCCAAATTAATGATTTCTAGATAAAAATAATTCCAGATTATAATTAAAAGATTAATAATTAAAAGATTATAAAAGTTTGTGTTAGTCGCTCATTATTTCCATCAGCCAGCATTCCCTGTAATCTTTAGTGTTATACGGTGATACTTCTTTCCAATACATGTGCACTGTGCCACGGTTTCTATGACAAACACCTTTTCTCAGGTGCGTTTCTCATGGAAGATACCTGTCTCTGTCTCTCCCAGTCCCTATCTCTCTCTCTGTTTCTCTGTCTCTCTATCGGTGTCTTTCTTTTCTTTGTTTCTGACTCTCCCCACCCTTCTCTTCCTCTCCCTTGGTAAAACTGTAAAAAGTAGGGAGAAGATTTGAGGAGGAGAAGGTTACAAGGTATTCGAAAGCAGCTCCGACTTTGACCTTGGAAGTCTCCAGTGAGAACAACTCTCCCAGCTGAGGCCAAGAAATGGTTCCACCTAAAAACTCTATAGACTAGTTCATGATTTTGGTGCTATTTTCTTATTGCTGAGCCATCCTCCCTGTGGCACAGATCTTAAATCACGTTTGCCTCGTTTTGTCATGCTTTCAGAGAGTGTTTTTTGTCTGTTTTATCAACGTCAGTAGCAGTTTCCATAAATGCCACCTTGCTTGATATTGGAAGAAAAAGGCTCCTACTGGATTACATCACGATGCCCCGCCATGACCAGGATAGGTA
This sequence comes from Ursus arctos, assembly GCF_023065955.2. NCBI lineage: Eukaryota > Metazoa > Chordata > Mammalia > Carnivora > Ursidae > Ursus > Ursus arctos. The sequence continues at coordinate 9,513,975 of NW_026622841.1, forward strand.
GAGAAAGTCGGTTACCTATTTTCTTTCTGCATGTTGGGCTTTACCGACACTCTTTCCTGGAAGCATAGTTAGCAACCATTAGCTCAACCAACCAAGGAAAAATAGTAAGTTCTAGTCCCACCCCTTCCTCTACTGATGAGATGGAAAAACACAGCTGTTCACCTTTACCCCTTTACATTAATTTTTTGATACTAGGGGATCGACACCCACTACCTTGTCTGTCATGGTGTGAGAATGACTGTCCCCCGTATTCTTCCCCCTCATTGCCTGAAATTTCCAGGGACGTTTTACAAATCATTTGAGTTCACTTTGTCACAAACATCCCGCTCACCTCAGTGCACTGTCTCCAGCATACACCAACCTCCTAGGCTCAGCTCATACGCCTGCTCCCCTAGTCACGTAGCCTACTGTATACCAACTCCGTGAACGGAAGAATCCTCATCAGAGACGCAAGTGGTCTATGACATCCTTAACTTCTGACCTTTTTGACTGCTTACAAGATCATGCACGTAACACGAGTAAGTTCTTTCACGTCACCGATGAGGAAACCGCACACAGAGCAACCTGAAGTCGGAGGACTGGAGGACTAGAGTCCGGCTAATCTGCACGTTCAGTTTGCCGTATTCAATAGTCATCTCTGTCCTTGAAACTAACCTCTTAGAAACCTGTATTTTAAGCCTGAAAGTGTTCAGTCTTACTAAGAAGTAGTCAATTACCCAGGCATTTTTCTGTTCCATGTATTTGGATTTATTTTAAACGACTTGCATTCTCTTTTCACACTGATACCGTTCTCTTCAAAAATGACTTCAAATATTGTGTTTGCTCCTATTAATGCTAAATCTCTGCAAAAGACATCATCATTCAGCTGAAATCAGCTTTTTGACAATGTCCTTCCCATTTTGACTGTCACTGTGACTTAGCTGGATAATTCCAAACCACAGTCCTTATCTCTTTGTTCAGGTTTTTCTACGTTCTCATTGGTCTTGTCAGTAGAATGAGATTCTTTTGCATAAATCTCTTTTGTGTTTTACCTGATTGCAGCCTATACTTCATATTTAAACCCTGTCAGCTTCCCAGTCAGTGTGTCCTTTCCTGTCAACAGGGGGATTATATATCATCCAGAACAATAATTTTACATTTTGTCAAGTTTTCTGTTTTATTCAGTGAGCTTGTCCAATGTTTCCTACATTAAAAAAAATGTTTTAATGCATAGCACTGCTGCTTTTTCATATAAAATGTTTGATAGTACAAGTGCCTTTTATGTTATCAAATATCATAATCTATGACTACAAGTTGTTCAATATTTTGATGTTTCAAATTTACAAACTCTCTTTCTAGATATCTCACATTTATATAATGGTTATCTTTTCAGAGGACGTTCACATGCTTTACTTTATTTGTTCATCACAGTATCCCATGAGTTAAGCAGACAGAGCAGATGGTGTTAAAGTAACCGTTATGGATGTGAAAACTATGACTCAGGTTACAAGTGACAAAGTCACACAGTTAGTGAACAAAGAAACCTAAAGGAGATGGTACAATTTTTTTAATAGCAGCAAAGTGATTTTTCTAATGGATCACACTTCATGCATGTCAGGCCCATGAAATGCTTTGAATTTCATTTTAAAGAATCCACTCTCATTATCCTATCTGCATTCATGCACTGTTTTCAACAAATAGTGATTCATTGCCTATTACATGCCCAGGTTCTGGTGACATACTGTCATGACCATGACCCTATGGTCGTGGCATTTACCCTGTAGAAAGACAGCAGAAATAAAATTTCTACTCTGTCAGTGAGTGTAAAGTGCAGAAAAGGGGGGAAAGAGGGAGAGAAATGGGAGACAGAGATGGACCAGGGTTATTAGTGAAATCTCCATGAAAGGTAGCTTGTGAATGGAGACCTAAAGAAAAAAGGGAGCAAGCCATGTGGTTGTCTGATGAGAAAGTTTTCAAGATTTGTTTCTTTTACTCTAAGACCTTCTACCTGTTTGGAACACCACCATAGTGCCATCCTTTCCCAAAGCTGTGAAAATATCATAAGAAGAGGTAGGGATTATGTTTTAAATGACTCTCCCAGCTAGAGTTCTTCATGTAGAGCTCACATCTTTTCTTTCTTTCTTTCTTCTTTCTTTCTTTCTTTCTTTCTTTCTTTCTTTCTTTCTTTCTTTCTTTCTTTCACCACAGTTTGTAATAGGTGAATTTTGTAATTAAAAATTGAGTGTTATACAGACCACTTTTAAGCCTGTAATGTGTACCAGGTACCAGATGCATTTTTCCAAGTTAATCCTCAGCAACCCACTTGAAGAAAGTATCATCCTGCAGATGACGCAGCTGTGGCTCAGGGACAATGGGTGATGTGCTCACGATCACGTGACTGGGGGACCAGTGCTTGTGGATTATTGGACCGTTGCCTGGTGGTAAAAATTCTGATTCTTGGACTCAATTTGCTAACAGTTGTCTCCGCATAGACTAGGATGAAAGATTGGGTAAGTTCAAATACCAATAAGTAAAATTCTGCTATTTAAAGGAAGTTTTGAGTTATCTTGGCCAAAGGTTGGTCAGTGTGAAGTAGATCTAGAAGCTGAGCACTTCTAGGACTGAGGTAATAACCACTTCTAAGGAACTGGTTTTATTGCTGGGTAGTTTATGAGTTTGCTAATGCCCATAATGCCCCAAATGCTTATAAGAATCGTATTCCTCTTTTTTTTACATTAATAATTCGTGACCTTCAGAAAAAAACCAACAAACTTTTAAAATTATAATTATTAAAAATTACAATTTCATCTTATAATTTTATCAGCTAAAGATAATTTTTGTAAAACAAAACAAAGTAACCTGTATTTCCTATAGAATATATTTTTGTGAAAGCATATAAATATAAAATAAATAAATATTGACAAACTTAGGCTTACTTTATATACTTTACTTATATTGAGACTGAATTTTTAATTAGTTAACATAGACCTTTATTATTATTACTGGCTACTTTGGTTATATTGCATTAATCTTATATTATTAAATTGATTTCATATTATTAGACATATAAATTCTCTCCAAATTTTGTTTTTATAAGAAAGATGGTTGCCCATTTTCATGTACAATATTCTTCACTTATCAAATTACTTTTTCAATTATATTGTTTCTTAGGTATCACTGTAATCATTCTTTCCTTATGGTTACATTCCACAATGCCATAACACGTAAGATAAACCTACTTCCCAATTTCTGCAAAATACAGTTACATTTTTTAACCTGGGTGGTGAACACAGGTGTTCATAGTAGTGATGGAATTAGTCTTTTCTCTGCAAAGATACATTCATATATATAACACATTTATCAATTACTGGTTTCATTCAAACTTCAAATTTCTAGCAAATATAATTGCAAAGTAAATGTGGTTTTGTTCTTAAAACAAACAAAAATATTCCTCAATTTTGTTCCTTTCATGTCTTTCTCTTTGTCTATAGTGCCTTTCTTCCTTTACTTTAAATTCCTCCCAGACCTCACTTGCACTGTCTATGGAGCTTACTACCCTCTCCAATCACCTTCAGTATCTATTTATTTCATCACTATCGGTAAGTTTCTGTCTCTTCCAATGGGATTCAAGTCAAAGGTTCTGCATATGTCTCATTTCTCTCTACACACAACTGAGACCCAAGGGACCAGATGGCAAAGACAAAATTCTTAATGAGTAAGGAGCAGAAGAGGCTGAAAAATTCACATGTTAAGTGTGTATTTCTCTTCCTGTAACATTTAAAATATCTTCATAATGATAGCATGCCATGGAAGCTGGAGAATGTGATATTTTCAGGAAATATAAAGAAATCTGATGTAGTGGCTTGAGGGGGATAGTGGGAGCTAAAACTGTGTACAAAGTGTAGACGGCCTTGAATTCACTAGAATAAATTCTAACAACCAATCAAAACAATTTTGTAGTTGGAGAAACATTTTCCTTTAGATATACAACTGAAGAGTATTGAAGATAAAAAATTTTATAAACAATTTGGGTTTTTATTAGTAAAAGAAAGGGGGGCTGAAGTGAGAGCAATACAAAAGAAAGCATGGAGAAAGTCTGAGAAAATGTTTATATTTCCCATATTCTCCTCTCTGCCCTCACCTGGAACTTTCTAAGAAATATTTTACACATGCAATCTGTTAAAAAGTCAATGAGTAATCAATTAAGGATCATTATATAAATCTGAGATTTCCTGAATTCAATTCCTAGTTGAGTGCCACTTAAAAGTACAAACCATTGAACTGAATTCTTTGAAGAGTTAAAAAAAAAAAAGTAGAATAGTACATTTTTAATTGTGATAAAGTTGGAAAGAGAAGACATGTGTCAAAAGAGGTTATGAATAGGGGCGCCTGGGTGGCACAGCGGTTAAGCGTCTGCCTTCGGCTCAGGGCATGATCCCGGCATCATGGGATCGAGCCCCACATCAGGCTCCTCCACTATGAGCCTGCTTCTTCCTCTCCCACTCCCCCTGCTTGTGTTCCTTCTCTCACTGGCTGTCTCTATCTCTGTCAAATAAATAAATAAATAAATAAATAAATAAATAAATAATAAAATTTAAAAAAAAAGAGGTTATGAATAATATTATGAAACTATTTGCAATTTGGCTGTCCTGAAATCATGTGTATCTTGAGTTCAGCTAAAAATTGGGAGGTAAATATCTATAGAGATCTTTCACAAGAAAGCAAGTAATATGTTCCAAAAGTTAAGGACTAAATCTCAAGGACTTGTACACTATATGCATTCTGAGTCTAGTTATCCATATTTTTGGTAGGCATTTAATTAGTGCAGCTATCTTATTATCAAGTTCTTAGCAAATTAGTGGTGATGAGAGAAACTGCTATAAGAGGGAAAACTATCAATAAAAATCTGTAATGGAAACAACAAATAAAGCTGTAAAGCAGACAAATATTGCTCAGTAAGAATTGTAGTTATAGGCTACCTGTAGTATTATCTGGGAAAAACCCTAGATACACTGGTAAAATTAATAAAACACTAGAAAAACTCATATCAATAGTGATTATACTAAGCCACCAAGAAAACTAATTCATTATTTTTTATTCCTAAAAAGTCTATTTTATTCCAATGGAAACATATTCTCTATTTTAAAATTTTTGTCCACAGGGGCTAAAATAGTAATAGTATAAAAAAGGTAAGCCAAAAGAAGTAAATCTCCAGTTAACCAGAAAACCTATCTTATGGAATAAATTATTTTCCAAAGGAGGTTTTAAAAAGCAGAGCTTTTATTAAATGGAAATGAATCCAAATAACAATAAAATAATAACATGCCATAAGGTAAAACATGATTAAATACATAAGAAATTGCTCTGAGAGCTCAGAAAAGCATCTGTGTGATGGGAAGTTGACACATGAGCGTTTTCAACTAGGTATTGAAAACGAGAGAAGATTTGGACAGGCAAATAAAAGAGAAAAAAATTTGATAGGAGGTTAAGATTGCAGGTCCCTTATCACGGATTTCAATAAATGCATTGTATATTCAAGAGACAAAGAGTAAAGAGAAGTAGCTGACACTGGGTGTTCATATATAGGAATAATGAAATATTACAACGTCAGGGAAGAGTTTTTGAGATGTAGAGTTGATATCCTTTGTATTTCAACACTTGGGAATGCGAAGTTATTAAATGTTTTTGTTCAATAGGGAAACTATACAATCAACATAGTACTGAAGAGTGGAATAGGGCGCCACTGTTTGAGATAGAAAGAAATTTAATCGGGATGAAGTGGAGATGAAAGGAATTGCAGAGAAAAAGCTATTAGTAAAGATATTAATAGCAATCTGGGCATGGAGTTGACAGTTCCAGTGAGAATGGAAGGCAAGGAAACTTTTTCAACTCACAGGTTATCCAGAGGTGACCCCCGTGTTTTATAGATGAGGACTCTCAGAGGAGGGAAGATGGGTAATTTGCCCAAGGTCATACCTCTAGTTAATGCTGAAACCAGTTAGAGTTCTGGTTCTCAGCCCCAGGATATTTCCCATTATGATACCTACATAAATTGTATTTTCTTAATTGTTTTTCTCAAATGCGCCAGTCTTCAGAAACTGGGCTAAAAGCCAAGAATTTGATATTTTATTTCCCACTGTATCCAGATTTTTTTTTCTTATTTTCACTTAACCTGTGCCTTTCTTCTACACCTCTTAAAATAAGAGCATAAGGACTTTTCTGCCAGATAATATTTGTGGAGGAGAAACAGCATTCTTTTAAGAATGAGGCTGTGTGAATATGACCTGTTGCAAATGCAGCCTGTTGTAAAATCCACAGATGTCAGCCAACGTTCTTCATGCTGTGTTGGATTTTGTTATGAGTGTCACGAGGACAGATGTGCATTATTCACAGAAATGTGTTTTCCTATGTATAATTTTAATTTAATTTCCACAGAAATGTAGGTTTCCACAGAGCCAGCAATAAATCTTCATTACAAAAATTTAGAAGAATATATATATAATAAAAAGAATAAAAAGGGACTTTGAATAGACCATTTCCAATCTGTTATTATCTAGTCACACACTCTCTTTCCTTTTTTTCTCTGCTTCTCAGTTCATTTTGTGCGGTGCTGAGTCAGCAATGACCTTTCCATGAAAGCCCAACAGAGTCTGCTTTCTTCCCCGAGTTAACATATCTTTAACCTGCTATCTGACAACACCAACACATCTTACTCTCTTTAGCAATTTGTTCCATTTTTTATTTTGATCGGATTTTATGTCAACATAACACATTCTTCTTGAGGCACAGAGTTTGTGTTTCCCTTCAGTTTAGCCTCAAGATCCTTTCCTCGGATTCCCTGTTGGATTATATCCCATTTTATGTTTACGGTTTCATTTGGTGATACTGTTAGGCTTGTGACTGATTTTGTACCCCAAATTCCCAGAGTCACCCGTGCAAAGTGAATGTTTCTTTTGTATCCTCAAGATGGTCCTCAAACAAAGTGCAACACTGATCATCTAAAAGGGGTCAGCAAGATGGACTTCAGTGGCCTTTTCTCTGTTCTTTTAAAGCCATGTTTTTCCCCCAGGTGCTGTGTTTCTTTAATGGAGTTTTCAATTCATTTTATGCTCCTGTCTTTTTGATCTGGGAACAGGGAGTAGGAAATAAACAAAAGCAGAGATTCCTAATAGAGCAGTACTTCGAGACACTGCTGTTAGTATTGAACCTGCTATGGTTTTATGTCTTCACCTTTATTATTTTTGCCACATTTGTGGGTTTGGTACTTAATTATCTTGAGAAGTTCAATACAAGGGAGAGGATGACTTGACAGGTAGACAGAGCAGAGCAATAGAAAATCTTGGAGCCGTTGGAGGTGGAGACACAAGCCAGCAAGCAAATGGTTGTGACTGGGTGATCTATCAGCAGATAACAGGGCCCAGGGCACCTGTCTGGGGGATTGAAAACAGAAGGGCAAGATCCACAGTCCTGCAGAATAGAGCACTAATACAGACATTTAGACACACACGCAGTTACTAGTCAAAGACAAAAACAAACAAAACAAGGCAAGAATCCAGTCACTAGAAGTAGGATAGAAGTTCCAATGGCTCTTATGAATATGAAGGTTTCTCAGGTGTGGAACTTGGGTCCAATATTATCAATATTTTGTAACCATACACACCTGACCTTGCAGTCCTCTGTGTGAAACCGCTCATTCTTCTCTCTTTCCCTGAGGTGAGCGTCGTTCTAGGGTCTGGGGCCAGTCGATGTCTTCTGATGTGCTGAAAAGCTCCCTAATGTAATCAGAAAGGGATGGAGAAGTGACTGCTGGGGCACAGCCTGAGAAAAGCATTCAATTCAAAATCAAAGTTAGAGGCAATATAGACAGGGTTAAACTACAAATTGCACTCAGAAAATAAACCAGTACCCATAGTCAAATTAAAACATGGAAATCATTCTAGAGTTTCTCTGATGAAAAATCACCATCATTTTTTAATTAGTCTCTCTATTGTAAAAGGCTGTGTTTTGTTGGAGAAAACACATTATTCCTTTCAATGCAGCAGTACTTCAAAAACAGCTTGCCACATCATGGAGCACTGTGGTCAGCGGCCATCTCGGAACCAGTCTTCTTCCCTGTACTTCAACAGAACACAGGAAGTGTGTCGCAAACGAATCTTGGGTTGCCCCGGGTCCATGTCCAGGTGGTGCAGCCCTCCAGCCCTTACACATGACCTCATGAGGAACCGGAAGGAATGATGTGAACAGGTGCTGGGCGTTCCCATAAGGCTTGGGTTTAACCTGGAGATACTCTTTCTACTGGTCATATGACCTTAACACTTGGAGCCTCAAGTTCCTGATCTATAGACAGAGAAGTGTGTCACCTGCCTTTGGAGGATGAAGTGAGGGGATGTTAGCAAAGTGCGTGTGGCACAGTAGATACAAAGTCAAAGGTAGCCCTCCTTACTCTGGGTCCCTGTAAAGTATATTGAAGGATTAAATATCTGTGCTCTCCCTCCAAATGACAAATGGGACTTCTTTTGAAATGGTGGGACTTCCTGGAAAATCCCCAAATGCAACACTGCCCAGCCTAGCACTAAAAGATGCTCCCACTAAAAACCGCATCCCCAGCCCCTCCTTTTGGTACATTCTATTGCTAGTAGACTTTTTCTGTGTGTTCTCTCAATGACAGTGATCCCCCAATGTGACAGCAGTTGATCCAGTTATTTGCAGAAGCTGGGTCCCTCCTCTACCAGTGATTGTTCCCAGTGACCACAGTCTCCGTGAAAGGACGCTCTTTCTCGTGGCGGTCTCTATTCATACTCATGGATCCATTCACATGTTCCAAACGTTGTTGAGTAACGACTCTTAGCATAGCATTGTGTTGGACTGTGAGGAGACAATGGTCACAGGAACAAGCAGACAGTTCTGACTAAGGTCAAGTAAAGGAGACAGATATTATCTGCCCAGAGAGACATATCTAAATGGTTACTTTTTTTTTTTTTTTTTACATCATGGATAGTCAGGAAGAAAGCAGGCTAGACCTCTACATCAGCTTTACCCTGTCATTAATGTCACAGATCACTTAGTCCTGCATCTGTGTCATCCTTCCTGGGTGGTCTTCATCCTCTTTCTCTTAAGATGGCTCTTCCATCTTCAGTCGTACTTTCACATTTCAGGTAGGAAGAAAAGAAGATTAAGAAACCAAGGAAGCTAGACCAGGAAAGCAAAACTTACTGAAAAATGCCCAGCATATAGATTTAATTCATAATGTGTCCCATGGTCCCCAGGCTGCAAAGGAAACTGGGCTAGAGAGCTTCTGCCTGGCACACCGCACCCCCCCTCCCCCCGAGCAACCCAGTTTCCCACATGAGACAGAATGGATGGGAACGAAGCAGCCAGCAGTCTCCGCCACACTGTGCATCGCCCTGTGCAGATAGGCTTATCAAAACTGGTCGGCCCAACCTGATCAACAACTCTCAGTGTCAGCTAACTCAATGAAGAGTGGTCAGAAGTGCAGATTCTAGACCCTGACTCGTGGATTCAAACCCTAGCTCTGCCACCTGCTAGCTCTGTGACTTAACAAGGTTTTTAACCAGACTGCACCTTAACTTCCTCATTTTTAGGGATAGCAATAGTCCCTACCTTACAGTGTCAATATGGAAATTGGTTAAGAGGACATAGACTGAGCCTTTAAACACTGAATGGAACTAGTAAGCATTTCTTATATTAGCTGTATTTTATACTAATCAAGCAATCTTTTTGTCTTGCTTTGCTTTCCTGCATATATTTCCCTGCTGGACAAAAATGAATGGACCATTGATGTGATTAATTCCAGTTGGCTCGGCGGCTAAGTCTCCATTGTACTTTAATCCATTTACTCTTCTGGCATATATCTGTTTTGTGCGATTGGAATAACGGCACATTTGAGGAAACCAAATCACTCTCCGCTACATAAAATTTCTGAACGTGCAGAGCTGAAAAACACGATTTGCCTCAGTGGGCCAGGAGCAGCGTGAAGGTGTGGCTCCTTAAATGGCAATGATAACACCGTACGTATCGCTCCCCTGTTTTGCAACTCTGAGAATCTCATATTCTTTTTATTACTTTATTATTAAAAACTTATGAGGTCTTAGTTAATACTCTCTCTGAAAGGCTCTTTAAGACCAAAGGCCCACAATAAGCATGATGGGGGGCCCATTGTGGCTTCTGAGTCTAGTTCTACCACTGACCCTCTGTTGGGCGATCCACACTCGATTCTCCGGGCCATTAACTTTTCTGACAGCTGCAGAAACCCCCACAGGAATACTTAGCTGCCAGGCACTTTGCCCTGATCAAACTCATAGCTATTTCTTTATTGCATTACAGCGGCACAACACTAAACCCATGTGTCTTCATAAGCCCAAATTACTACTGGCAAGTGAGTTAGTCCTGAGAACAACAGAGAAATGTGTGCAATTTTTTGCTTTGAAGACTGGCCTGAGCTTTGGGAGAATTGAGTTACTTAAGTGTCCTTTGGTTTGAAAAATCTCAGTTACGAATTCCTAAGCAAATATCTATGTGCAAACTGCAAATTACGTACCTTACAGAGTTCAAGTGTGAACCCCTAACCATCAGGGAGGCCCTACACTCCTTCTCGCCCCTCTTTCATGGAGTCATTCAGTATTTCCCATGGGTATTACTCATAGGTAGGTGGGAATAGCGGGTCATTAGGAAGAGCTGGTCTCCACCTACCGAGCGCCAGTTGTCCCTGTATCCATAGCTATCGCTGCAAAATAAACTGGGGTGAAGAGCAGTAGAGTAAAATGATAATTCATTTCTCAGGCGTTTGGAGTTTGGTGTTGGTAGCTCTGCCGACCTCAGATGGGTTCGGCCATCTCTGTGACGGTAGCGTGAAGTCTCGTCTCTAGGTGATTGTGTCCGCTCTGTTCCACGTGCAGCTCATCGTCTTCCGAGAACCGGAAAGCCAGACGACGCACGTCCCTCTCTCGAAAGTGACAGACGTAGTAAAGTGATCAAAATCAGGCAAGTTCTTGAACCCCAGGCTGGGAGGAGCTGGTGCACGGAACTGTCTGCCTCACCTCATGGGCCGAAGTACGTTTCTGAGCCCAAATTCCAGGGATGGGGAAATAGACCCTACCTTTTTAGGAAGCGGAAATGCAAAGTTAAAGGTGGCAAGTCTAAAGCTTTTGTGTCAGTTTCCTTTGACTACTGCGACACATTGCTGCAAACTGAAGCCTAAAACAACACGTACGTATTCTTTTACAGTTTGCGGGGGGGGGGGGGGGGGGTCAGAAATGCAAAATGAGTTTCCACAGGCAGAAATCAAGGTGTTGAGAGGCCGTTTTCCCTCTGAGGCTCTAGAGAAGAAAGACTCTGTTTTCTTGCCCTTTCCAGGTTCTAGAGATGCGTCCATCGCATTCCTTGGCGTATGCCCCCTCCCCACACCATCTCCACAGGTGGCATTAGAGCGTCGTGCTTGGGGGATCATATGCCTTCTTCTGTGTAAACCTCCTTTTACCTCTCTCTTAAAAGGACACCTGTGATTACATCGAAAGCCCACGAGAATAATCCTGGATAATTCCCCCGAACATTCAGTTTCCAGCGATTAACACCTGGCTATTTCTGGGGGCCATTATAAAGCTTACCACAAACGTGGAGAAACGGAGAGATGACACACTGGGACCACTACTGCAATCTATCACACACCGACTCAGATACCCTAAAACACCTTCCCATGTGTCTAATTGTTTCTGTGGGAGGCAGGGCTACCCTCAGTAGAGAGCCTTGTTTAGCATTTAGTACTTTAACAATAGGACGGAGAAAGAAAAAGAAAGGAAAAATGCTACAGGGGCAGTCATGTAGACACTAAATATTCCATCACGCAAAATTCAAGTTGTCAGGAAGAAATCACAGACCAAAATGATCCAGAGATGTGTGGTTCTCTTGCCCATGAGGAGCCCATACAAGAACTGAAAATAAGGTAATCAATCAGCAAATTACTTTTCATTCCTCAAATATATCTTGTGCATGCCTTCTAAATAATAGAAGCTGAGCAGGGAAGAGCACCAGTAGAAACCCCTGTCCTTGTGGGTTCACATATTGTATTCTGACTGGGAACAGCAGAGCCTGGGACAGAAAGAGGACAGGGTGGTAGAGAGACTGAGCAAGAGGGAGAGCTTGTGCCGGAGAGGGTGCAAGCGGCCAGCTCCTACGGGCCCGGAGGACGGCGTTGACTCTTCCTCTGTGTCGGACAGGCTCTCCATGGAAGGGTTTTAGCAAAGGCTCGTCATAATGTGACTTCTTCCAGAACAAGAACACTTGTGGTGGTGGTCAAGGAGCAGGGTACGGCAATGGCCCCGAGACGGATAGTGGTAAGACTAGGATGGCAGTGGAGAAGCTGGGCATAGAGGAACCGCTCTTGTTAGAGCACCAAGGTCCCTTCCTTTGTTTCTTTTTTGTACTACGGAAGTGGACCTTCAAACATCTGCAAGTGTAGGAACACACTGAAAGTGACCCTTCCATCCTGCTGACTTCCCCTCATCCTTAGGTCCTACTTGTTCGCAGGGAGCCCAGAGAGTCTGTGCGTGTATACAAGACTATGGGACACAAGCACACACGCACAATGTACATGTGTAGACGGGTGTGTACTTACGTGTATCTGACAGAAATGGGACCACACTGTACATACCCTTCCACAACTTGGATATTTTATTTTACTTTTTTCATGTTCTAATTAGTAACAACTGCCTGTAGTTCAACGGTCTGGGTTCAAACCTCGCTTTCCAGTCTATTAGCTTTGTGATTTGGGCCTAATTCTTTAACTTTTATAAGCTCAATATTTTTGTCAACAAAAAATGGGCAGTCAGAGATGGCCATGGAATAAAATAATACACGGCGTCCAAACCCTCGGCACAAAACCTGGAATAATCAAGTTTCAATAAATGTTCTTGATACTACTACTACTGCTGCTGAACCTGCCTTAAAGGACACGTAGCTTTAAAGGAAAAGCTGTTACTTTCAACGTTTCAATATGAGGCTTAGTGTCTGCTTAGTTTTCCGAAAGGTACCTTTTATCAAATTAAGGGACTTCCTCTCCCAGATTAATAATAACTATGGTCTGTCTGCTTATTTATTAAAGTCTGAAGTTACTTTGGTATTTTAGAAAGATTTTATTGGTTTTCTGATTCTTGGCATTTTTTTCTCTCCTCAACAGACACTACTTTCCCTTTTCACAACGTAAGATCTGATCTGCCTTCTTTTGGGGTTGGGAGGGGGAACGCTGTATCCGTATCAGTGACTAAGCTGTGCTATGTTTTAATCGTATGTGCATACATGTGTATATTGTCTCTATTGGGATTTGATGGAATCGTGGAGGAAATTATGCACGTTGTATTTATTTTTATGTTCCGGAATAGCACGAGTGTAATCTCTTTCTAAAATATCTTAGAGTTTGTGTAAAACCACTGATGCTAGTTTTATTGTGGGAGAGAATAGGTGAAATTTATCTATACCTTGAATTTATTCAATTGTATTTAAAGTTTTTCTGCTTTTTCTGTATCAATCTTGCAATATATAATTACCTATAAAGTCACAAATTTTTGCTAATGTTCCAAAAGTATTAGATGAGAATGATGTACAAACCTTGATGTCTTTTCCTAGTATGATGGATATAATGATGGATTTCTGTTAACGAAGACAATAATTAAAAAACTTACCGGGGTCGTATATGGTGGCCCAGCAGAGACCTAAGCCCCAGCAACCTGACCCCAGAGTCACACTCCCGTCAACACAAAACCATTACCCCATAAGTTATGTGATGCAAGTTTCTCATTGTGGTCCACCTTACCTACACAGTCAATTATTATTTCTTTAACTCAAGGCTAATTTATGTAAGAAAACATTAAGAATATTTTATGTGCACATCACTCTTTTGACAAGGCCTGTTGGTAGTGTTTGATAGTCAGAATATAAGGCTGGCATTAATTTTACATTGGGGAATTTACCAAGTTTTCAGCTTGGCATAATACCTTTTAGGGTAAAATGTTTACCACCTGTCTACAAAATATATGATTTTAGTATTTATCAGTTACTCTAAAGTTTCACTTATTTTTGGCCCCTGGCTCTGCCTGCAGGAGAGCTGTAACTCCAGCTAACGTGATTGGATATTACCATTTTCTTCTTCCTTTTCTCTCGATGTGTTTTTTTGCGTTATACTGTGGGGGCACATGAATTTTTTAAATGCCTTTTGTTATTTGTATTTTCCATCTATATAACATACACCATCTGGTTACAATTAATGGTTTTGATTTGAAATCTATTTTAACTGATATTGTTATTTCTCTACCAGCTGTTTTTGTATGTGTGTGATGTTAACATTTCCCAGCATATCTTTATTACTTTCAACCCTTCCACAGATTATTTTAGCATCTCTAAAACACCATGTCTTTAGAAACAACAGGAAGTGGACTTTCCTCGCGCATCCCAATTCCCGCACTCCCAACAAGACGAGTCTAGAAGGATGTTAACAAATACACATTCGTTGTCATAAATTGACTTATCTATTCTTTTTCTCTGACGCCTAATTTTGTCTGTTCTCTTTTGTTATCTTTGTATTTCTCCACTTCCAAGAGATCCACTTGTTTCTCTTTTGTTATGATCTTTATACTTATTTGTAATATACCTGCTACTTTTTGTATTCACTGTGCTACCTGTGGGGTTAACTGTTGCTTATCATGGTTGTCTTTCCTGTTGCATTGAGAGAGTTGTTAGATTTGCAGAAAGGCTTGGTTATCTGTTTATATTCATGGATGATCACCCTAATTGATCAATATTAACGTGTAGACTCTACTGCCTTAGCCAAAGTGAAAATTCCTTTACTTTGACAGTGAGTTTGTATTTTACTAGGAAAGGGAGAATGAAACTAGACATGGGAGATATGACCTGTGTTACAGTTTTCTTCCAGGAGTGCAGGCGGCTGTCTTCCAGGTGCCAAAGTCATGGCCCATGGCAAGGGTGGGGTTTGGAAGAAAAATCACTTCAAGGACTAATCTGGGAATTTCCTATGAATAAACATCCACTTAGATAGTTGTCTTCATGTTTCCTTAACCTTAAGTTAAAAATGAGGAGTCTGGGACATTTGGGTGGCTCAGTTGGTTAAGTGTCTGACTTGGGCTCAGGTCATGATCTCTCTCTCTCTCTCTCTCTCTCTCAAGTAAGTAAATAAAATCTTTTGAAAACATGGGAATTCATCTTTTCTCAAGAAGAGATAGAGCTTCCTAGAGTCCTTTATTTAATGTACAGCTAAGCACCTGACAGTCCACTGCTACCACCTGTCCACTGGGGATTCTAATCCTGGGGAAACTCCCAAGATTTTCCGGGAAAATCTCATATTTCAAAAGTTCTCTCCACTCACAGAGGTTAAGAACTTCTATGAGTCTCAAGGTTTTGCCAGCAGTCTAATTGCATTAGACATGTTTTTCAGAAGCTTCTTTCTCTCTCTCTCTCTCTCTTTTTTTTCCCAGTTGATGGCACTGTTCCCAGATTTCCACTGCTGTGATGGTTTTATTTTATTTTACTTCATTTCATAGATATTTGGCAAGGAAGGAAAAGTAAACTCATATTTTCCATCACATATTCTTAAATTCCTCACGTATTAAACTTTTAATTTTGTAATGTTATTTGAAAATTTATACCTTATTGAAAGTCAAAAAATATACGACACCTATAAAGATACTTTTTATCAACGAGTTTTAATCTAAGACTACCAGATAGCCAGAAATTTGAACTTGGATTCTATGCCCTTTTCTTTTGAAATTGGTCTGCTTGTAAAAGGTGGATTATTCTGAAATGCATTTTTTCTCAAAGTTGATGTAAACAGAGATGAAAGAACTTTGGAAATTTACAATTTTCCTATGTGTGTGTGTGTTAGTGAATGACATCATAAATTATTTAAATGTATTAATTGAAAATATATTTTATTGTGACATTAGGGTTTTTAGTAGTCATTTTTAACTTACATTTTCAAAGAATTACAGTATATTAACAACAATGTGGTTATTAAAGATTTTCATATTAAAACTTCCAATATGCAAGTGGAGAAACTCAATGCCTCATGGTTAAAGAAACACTTAGTCATTGATAGAGGCCCTCTTCTTCTGAACTAATACTCTATCAATTCTACACAAAAGAAAAATTCTGGGGTAATTTGGTGGAGTGATAGAAAGATGTTTTTTCTATTAATCAGTGTAATCCGAATTAATCTTGTAATCAATTAATCTAATTACAATTTTAAAAATATTTTCAAAAGTGCAACTAAAACGAAGTTATGTAAAGTCCTTATTTTCTGAAATTTCTATCCTAGGGACTTGAGTATTAGAACCTCCTTGCTTGTTTACCTGATGTTATGGACTGAAGTGTGTCTCCTGAATTCATATGCCAAGGCCCTAACCCCCACAAGTACATCAGAATGTGACTGTATTTATAGATAAAGCCTTTAAAGATATAATTAAACCAAATGGGGCCATGAGGGGTGGCCCTTAATACACCAGTTCAATGGACTGGTGTCCTTATAAGAAAGGAGGAGAGATAGAGGAATGAGCATTTGAAAAGCAGATGAAGGAGAAGCCCGGCATCTGCAAGTCAGAGAGAGGCCTCAGTGGAAACGAACCCAAAGGACATCTGTGGGGTTAGAAGGCAGAGGGCTAGCTTCCAGAACTGAGAGAAAATAAATTTCTGCAGTTTAAGCCACCCAGTCTGTGGTATTTTGTCATGGAAGCCCGAGCCAACTAATACACCTGGGGACATCACTTGATATAATTAGAGCAGATACACCTGTTTTAAAGTTTCTTTGGAAGAACAGTAGATGAATGGGTCGTATAAGATCATGTTTAGCTTAAATTGTGACATTTTTCTCTTACAGTTCTTTAAAAGGTAATGCAATCTCATTTCATCCTTTTAAAACTAAGCTGTACACCAATTCACCCTATTGCAACACCGTTCTTAAGAACAAACAGAAGTGGATCAAAAACTTTTCAGCAATGCGTCACAAAGTATCTAGGCAACAGTTTAATTATTCTACTCATGAACGAGTCTCAGAAGGACTCTAACATCTGTTCTTATATTAAACACAATTCAAGATATTTTGGTTAAATGGTTTCTGAATTGACAGAACTCTGTGACGTTAAATTAACGATAGGGAGATTGACAAATACGGAGAGCCATGCTGGCGTCCGCACAGTGTGGTAGCTTGTGTTATCACATTAATTTTAAAAAGCAAAAATCTGAAAGCAAAAATCTGAAATCATCAACCTCAGGAATTATAGTAATATATCTTGATTGGTGTAAATGAATCTTTACATGGGTAAATAATTGATGTCCATAAGCATCACCACTTTACAATACACACACACACACACACACACACACACACACACAACTCTTGGTGGGGGTAACAGTGTGCGTGGAGAAAACTAAGACAACAAAATTCACCGAAAGAGCACCAAACAGAGCTTCTCAGCCAGGAATGAAAAATACAGGGGCTGGAAGACATTTTAGTGATCATCTTTTAATTCTGTCATCTGAAAAAAAGATGCCAATATTAAGTGATCTATCTAGAATCTCAAGAGTGCTAAGTACTACATTTTTTAAAAAGATGTTATTTATTTATTTGATAGTGAGAGAGAGAGCAAGAGAGCACAAGCAGGGGGAGCAGCAGGCAGAGGCAGAGGGAGAAGCAGAGGGAGAAGCAGACTTCCTGCCGAGCAGGGAGCCAAATGCAGGGCTCGATCCCAGGACCCTGGGATCATGATCTGAGCAGAAGACAGACACTTAACCGACTGAGCCACCCAGGTGCCCCATGCTAAGTACTACATTAAAAACAAACAAACAAAAACAAGAAAGACAATTTCATTAACTAAAACAAAACAAAACAAAACAAAAACTACACCTCTCCCGTACTGTCTGAAATTACACTTACCCTTAATTAAATTGTATCATTTTCTGCAATTATCAAGTTGCCAAATTGCTATTTGCTAACCTAGACGAAAGTAGTTGCATTGTTTGGAGTGCAAAGAATGCAAAGAAGAACGACCGAATGTTTAAAAACTAAGCATGATTGTGGAGAACAGAACAGGATGAGGTTGGGGTCAGGCCAGTTAAGGAGGGAAAACTGAGAGTCTCTGTGGGTTGGCCTGGGTAGAACACAAGGTGAGAGGAGGCACAAAAGGAAAGTCAGAGCGTATTAAAGATTAAGTTTCACAAAGTTTAAATTCGATCTACGTCTAGAAAGTTCTTCCCCCAACATAAGATTAAAATTTTACCTCTTCATTGGGTCTTTTTATATATCGCTATCTTTTTCACACACACACACACACACACACACACACACACACACACACATACACACACACCTTTTCTCTATTCTTTCATGAAGCTCCTTAATTTTATTTCTGATTCTGAGGTTCTGGATTAAGGACGGCCAACATTCATAACCCTGAACTATTTAATAATAAGTCAGAAAGACAAAACAATACTTGAGGCAGAAGTTTTTCATTAGCTTCAATGAAAACATGGGTAATAATTTCACCCTAACCTGAAATGCCCTAAACTCTTTATGTGGACAAAGTAGGAGCACTACAAATTTCGAGCATCTGTTCAGGCTCACAAATTCATTGCAACACAAAACAGGCTTATGAAACACTTTCCAAGAGAAATACAACAAGCATGTATGGAAATAATGTGAACAATTTCACAAGGGCTCGCGCCCGCCTGCACAAGTCGATCCTCTCCAGCCATCTGCCCCACTGACGGCTTTCTGTCGTCATCCTATGGTGCTAAGGACAAGTTGTTTTCTTTTGTTTTGTTTTGTTTTTTGAACCAAGAAATAGGATTTCAAATAACCCAGGATGGCTTTAAGTAAAAGTTTGAATGTAAATTTGGCAAAACACACCTATAATCAGAGAAATGCTGCTGGATATCTTTCTTTCATCTTTAATTTTAGGCCATTTTTATTACAGAAAAGAAAGTTCTTAGGAAGCCTGAGGTCTTTTTTTTTTTTTTTTAACCCTATTCTGTTAAACACTGTTAGTGTTGATTTATTGCTGGTGAAAATGTGATAAAACACAATTGGGAGAAAGAGATAAAGATGAATCAAGTTTCAATAAAGGATCTGTGAACTGCAGCCTTGCAGAGATCAAAGGTGTGTGTGTGTGTGTGTGTGTGTGTGTGTGTGTGTGTGAAATGCAAATCAGGACTTTTCACTCGCAGTTCATTCAGGGGTCTCCCACTGCTCCTAGGTTTGCTCTTTCTTCTCCCTCACTATGGCCACAAAGCTCAACATGAGCTCTGACTCCTAGTAGCTTTCCGAACAGAAGTCACAACCTCCTTCCATTACTCAAAATCCCTGGGATCCTTTTGGCCCGAGGGCCTCTGGCTGGGATTCCCTTTCCTGGAATGCATTTTCTCCTATCCTCACCTACTTAATTCCCAACCATCCTTTACAACACACTTCAAGCATCCCTTAGGGCGTGAAGAGCCTCCTGTACTTTCTCAGAAGTTCTCCCTGCCATCCCCCACTTCATTGCGGCAATAATATTGCAACTGGAGTTGAATAATGCATCCTGTGATTTTTGTTAAAGGTCACGCTCGCCCGCAAGAATGTATCGCTGCAAGAGCAAGGACTGTGTTTTTCTTGCTCACCGCTGGGACGTGGTTCCTATTATACCACCTCATTCAGTGAGGGCAATCGATAAATGCATCTTAATTTAATGAATGAAGCAATGGAGCAAAAAGCAAAAAGCAACAACATTATAGATAATAAGGGTACCTCTAGTATAAAAATCAGCTGTCTTAACAATGGATAGAGAACACTATTTTCACAGCAGTCACTGTTAAACTGACCTCGGGTCTAGAGGGTTCTACTGTGCCCACAACGATTGAGCTAATAGTCCTATTCCAATCTTCCTGTCAACAGATCTTACTGCACTTGAAACGGCATATTGTAGGGGAGCAAAAATTTCCCCTTCTTTCTCTCTAGGTTCTTTGGCTGATCTAATAATTAGATTGAGTAAGACAGATTACAACTAGGAAACAAATTTAATTTCACATGTACAGGAGCCCCATAAAATCTGAGACTCAAAGGCGGTCAGGCAACTAGGCTTATATGCCATTCTGAGCTAAGGGGAAGGCTGGGGGTGGGGGGTGGGGGTAGGAGTGGGGGATTTGGGTCTTCAAAGGGGAAGAAGACAATTCACAGGAAGATGTGAAGAGTAAATGTTTGGTAAGCAAAGGCTTCCATGTCCTGTAAAATTTTGTATCTCCCTGGTAGGAGCTCCCTAATTCCTTTAGGCAGTTAGGGGAGAGGCAAGAAGTTTTTCCTGAGTCTTCTGGGTCTTATTGCCTTCACCTCAGAACAACCCCCGTGCCATCGTGGCACCTCTGGTGTGGCGTATTCCGTTCCCTCTCAATATCCAGCTCTGAACCTCGGGATTAAGGAAAACATTAAAACCTGAAAAGAAGCAGAGGGCGCTGCTATACGTCATAGAGTAGTGGCGGGAGACTTTGGTAGATGTCTGAGTAGCTATCAAGATAAGGGGATTTTGATTTATTCTTTATAACTCTAGAGGAAAAAAATAGGGTAAATTTTTGGTTCAAAAGAAGAACAAGAAGGGTGTCTGGGTGGCTCAGTTGGTTAAGGGTCTGCCTTTGGCTCCGGTCATGATCCCAGGGTCCTGGGATGGAACCCCATGTCGGGCTCCCTGCTGAGTGGGGACCCTGCTTCTCCCTGTCCTCCTTGCTCGTGCTCTCTCTCTCTCTCTTTCAAATAAATAAAGAAAATCTTTAAAAAAATAAAAATATAAAAAGAACAAGAAACAATCTAAATTATCTACTATCTTCTGGGGTATTGAACTCCTGTCCCAGGAAGCCTAGAAGCACAGGTTGGGTGACTGGAACATGGGCCAAGAATCAAGGGTGGAATGGATGCTGGAGGAGAAGAGCTCTGAGGGGTGGGGTCTTGTTTTTTGTTTTTTGTGTTTTTTCTTTCTCTGACAGTGATTTTAATTTGACATGAGAAATGTCAATAATTCTTACAAGTCCTAAGATCATAATAAAGGTCTTAACAGCATGCTAAGTCAGTGCACATATCAATTATTTGCACCTCCCTTTCCTGCCATGAGCTATTAGGAAGAAAGCAAATTTATAATTTAAACAGACAATGGTGTTAAAAATTAGGTTGCAGCGGGGCGCCTGGGTGGCACAGCGGTTAAGCGTCTGCCTTCAGCTTAGGGCGTGATCCCGGCGTTCTGGGATCGAGCCCCACATCAGGCTCCTCTGCTATGAGCCTGCTTCTTCCTCTCCCACTCCCCCTGCTTGTGTTCCCTCTCTAGCTGGCTGTCTCTATCTCTGTCAAATAAGTAAATACAATCTTTAAAAAAAAATTAGGTTGCAGAGATAAGGTATTTGAGTACTGTCACAGAGTTTGTACTATATTTGAATTGATGTCTTTTCAAATTTGTCATTAAAAAAAGGTATCAATACTAGTTCTGCTTGAAGAAACTTTTGGAAATTTTACTAAGATAGGAGCACTATTTTGAACTAAGTCAGTCCATTCCATATGCTCCTAGAGAATTACCCATCATTACCATATGTCAATGTCTAGAAATTACTGTTGGAGTAGATTTCTTAACAGAATTTACAAGATGCTTCTGAGTCTGGAATACCCAATTGGCTGATTTATTAATCTCACGCTGAAGTATTAATAGACATACCAGGGAATTTCTACTTCTGCAAATTATATTATGTGTGCATGTTTCTGTAAACGTGTGTATATATATGATTTAACACGATAGAGGGATGAGTTTGAGATAAATCTGGGGTGAACAAGAAACTTCCAATTTTAAAAACGTCTAATTATGGCATGCCGTCTTTATTCTCTTATATGCATAATTCTCCTGAGATCTCTGTTCGTTATTTTCAAAAGTGGGCTGCTCTGGCTAAAAGGGTATGAGTGTTGTAGTTCCTTATGAATGTTTATCAACAGGTATAAAGTGAGTTACTTCCATAGGTTTTTAGATGGAATATGAGATTGTGAAGGACTTCTCCATCTGACATATCACATATTAGTACATAGACCTATTATCTAATCTGCTGGTGCGTTTTGAATAGATGTTAATTCTGATCTTTTTGTCTTCAAGAATTTGTATAAACCTTTTAAAAGTAGGCCAAATTATTCCATGCAAAAGAAAGCACGGTTAAATTTAAACTTTTTATGAATCCTTTCTCACCCACTGCAGTAATTATTTCTCATATTGACATTTTATTTCTTTTTTAAGGAATCCATTCTTATATATTTCTTCTTTGTCATACTATTATTATAAAGACAATTACCATCACCATTAGCCACACACTGCTATCATCATCATCCAATTATCTCAGATTTTCATTTGACATGTTTATAACTATCTGCATGACATCCCACATCCTTTTTTTTCTTTATTTTCTCAGTCCTATGTCCAGATCTAGTATTGGTTTGATCAAGATAAAGCTCTGAGGTTTTGTTTTTCTTTTCTTTTTTTTCCCCCCAGGATTTTTGAACAGCTGTATTACTCTTTCCCCTTGGATTTCTTCCCTCTACCATGGCTTACAAAGTTAGCTTACAGGGGGGCCGTTTTTGTTTTCGTTTTTGTTTTTTCTCACCCATCTAGCTTTAGGTGACTAGTGAACTCGTTGACTTAAAATTCCAGAATTGTAAGGGAACAGAGGCACGGGAAAATACCAACCAAAAATGAGGACAGACTTCAAAAGTACAACTTACAGAAAGTATGCACAAGGATCAAGCATGCATTTGATCTGCTGCTTTGGAATGTGTTGATACAAAGGACTTGTCCTTTTTAAATGATACCTGACATTTAAGTAGGGCTGCTGGTAGTGGTAGAAGATTCTCCATACTCAAAGCAAAGGGCAAAGGGCTGTGGACTTTGAAAACCCCCCTGCCCACTTTTTCCTGGAGACTTTTTGATATTCTCACTATCTCATGGTGGCTTCAAAAGAATATCAGTCCTTTTATCAAGAAAGAAAAAAGAATGGCTTAGAACAGTACTTTCCAAACAGTGTTCTATGGAGCCCTAGGATTTCAAATCTCCGTATCAATATGGTTGAGGATGAGGACCAGGATTTGTGTTTACTGGGGGAGGAAAGTCAGTGGGTGCCAATTAGTGAACACAGGTGGCTTAATCACAAAGAAAAACTTTTGCGAACTCAAGAATCACTTGGTGTGCTTGACACATCTCCTTGTTCAATAGCTCTCCTGCTCACACTGCCACCTCTCTGAGCTGCACTTTTACGTCTTGTACTAATTTTCCTCTGCCTAGCACACCTTCCTTTACCTCTTGTACTTTTAAGGATGCATGATGAAATCGCGCCTGCACACGTAATCTAGGGTAATGTTCCCACCTTAATTTCATCTGTAGCCTCATTCTCTTTTGCTGTGTAACATATCATCTATAGATTCTGGGGATGAGAATACGGATATCTTGGGGGGGGGGGTCATGCTGTTTCCTACCACCATATTCTATGGGGTTTCTTTTCTGCACTTTGAATAATTCCAGATTAGTAAAATCAAAATTTCATGGCACATACTTTTGTCCATAGCAGTTTAAGCATTATGTTGATTAATGATTTGCAAAGAACAAAAGAATGCAGTAACAGAAAGTGGGCAAATTTGTGTATATTTATACATGTGTGAGTGTTTAGAATTTTATATATATACTATTTAATTCAGTGAATCCACTGGGCACATATTATGTGCAAAGCACAGTACTTGTGAGTATAAAATAGAGCAGACACAACGTCCATACTGAAATTACAATCCAGTGAAAATGAAGGATCAAAAAATGCACAAATAAATAATTATATGTTAAACATCTGAAATTTTTGAGTGTATTAAAACAAAATGTATTCAAAATCTGTAATGATTGTTTAGTTTATAGCTGGGGAAATATGATGTTTGACTTTTCTATTTTTTCTCCTCTTGTTTCAAGGCTTGGCTGAATACAAGTTTGATTTTGCATATTTAAAGAAAAATAACACTGAGTGAGAGAATTGTGTTATAACTATTTGGACAATATTTCAATACAATATTTGGCAATTCTCTTAAGGTTAAGTGAATGGTCTTTGAGATAATATCCGATCTCAATACTTTTATAAATTTATGTGGCTTATGCTTGCTCTTTAAGATATTAACATTGTCATATATTTAAAGAAATATAAGACAGGGATGTGGGTGCACTAAATTTTTCAAAATAAATTTTAAAAATGTATTAATGTAAAGTAAATATTAGAATTAGTCAGTTTCTAAGACCAGAAAATGCTGATAGTGTGTGCGTAGAATTTTGCAATTAGTCTAAACCAGGAAAAGGCAGAAATATGCAAAGTCTCACCCCTGAGTTTAAGGCTCACAGTCAAGTATTTTCCAGGTAACGAGAATTACCTCTCAGTAATTCAGTATGAACACCAATTCCTATTCACTTCCCATGGACATCAAATGTTATTTGGCATAAATGCTATCTGGACAAAATAAACATATGACTATATGTTGACCATATGTTGGCTTATAAAAAGCTCCCAATTTCACTTAGATCTTACCATTTAAACTTTTGAAACATAATTTAAAGCAGCTAAATAAAATATAAAATTTTATTTTTTCTGGTTATAATTACACATCTTTGAAGCATTAAAATATTGATAATACTACTATAATTTTCCCATCATCAGTGTAAAGTTTGATATATAGTCTTCCAGATTTTTTTCTTTGTAGATACTAAAAAAGAAAGCAATATAAAATCACATTAAAATCATAGATCTCTGACTTCATACTGATTTTCTTCTGCCTAGCATGCCCTCCTTTCCAGAACATCTTCCTGAAAACGTGTCTTTTATTCATCTTTCATTAATACTTTCTTCCATGAGATCCTTTATATTCCTATTACTAATGGAGATTTCTTTAATTCTCTAGAAATACATTTTAGCTTAAACTTTCTCAATAATGCTTATTCTAGTGGTGAAGGTCTATTTGTGGGCATTTTTGAATCTAAAAAAAGTCAGTGGGAAAAATATTTCATGTTACATAAAATCGTTAATCTTTCTAATTTTAAAAGCCAAAATGAGAAATTTAGTAAGGCCGAACCTAGATGAGATCTCCAGTTGCATAAAGTTGAAAGCTATTTGAATCCTGCTCACCTGTGCTCTTGGCACAAGTGGGCATGCATACTCACAACCATGACAAGAAAAATGAAGTCCAAAAACACATTTTAGAATGTAAAGCTCCTAGGAAAATTTAGCTCCATTTCTCAAAAAGTTGTCACTCTCAATTACAGCTTAATCTGTTGCATTAATATTTATTGTGTTAAATTTCATTGACTTAAATTATACTAAGTACCCCTAATTCTGGAAGTAGGACAGTGTCACATACAACGCAGGAAGCATCTGTGCTTTTCTTTCTTTCTTTCTTTCTTTCTTTCTTTCTTTCTTTCTTTCTTTCTTTCTTTCTTTCTTTCTTTTTTCTTTTGAGCTATTAAGTCAGTCTGAACCTTGTAGGGAACCGTTCTTTGGTCAGATTATCTGTACTTTTCTGTGTGTAAGCTTGTGGAAGGTGGGAATTGCATAGTTTTCGTTTTTAAAGCTCCTTCTTTTTAGCAGAGATTCTGGTACATAGAAGCTCAACAAATGTTTGTGAATTAAATGCGGAACACAGAATCACAATGTATTTTGGTCGTTCCCAGACTTTATTAATTGGAGTCTAGAACTGTTATCATTGAGAAGGTTGAGGAATTTCACATTTTATCAGAACGTAAGCATAGTTCTAAAGATTTTATGCTCTTTTTACTTTGCCCCTAGCCTAGAAAAAGTCAACTAATGCTGCAAATCTAAAGACAAATGCTTGACATTTTAGTTTAAAATTTCTGGACTTCAGTATATTATCAGACTAATGGGAGGAAAAAATGCTTAATTGGTTTTGCTGGCAGGATCGAGACTCCAAAAGTAAATTTCACCAGAGTCAAAACGGTCTGTGAAAGATTTTCTGTAACCACACTTGTAATTAGCATTTGGTTGTGAGGAACCAATCTTGGATTTATTTGCAGTTAAAAAAAAAAAAAGAAAGAAAGAAGAGAAAGAAAGAAAAAGAAAAAAAGAGAGTTGGTCGTAGCTGAATTCACTATGGGTAGGTTTGTGATGAGCTGGTAATCCTAGGCCTGGGATAGAAATAATAAGTGATATGGTAGTAATTAAATGTAGTGGAAATAGCAGATTGATTAGAGGAAGAGCTGGGTTGCCCAGAAACAAATAATAAAAATGTAAACATAATATTTTTTCAAAAGTTATGAAAGTTTCAACAATTGTCTTCAACATTATACAAAAATAATGTAGCAAGGCATTGTTCATATATAGAGATTGAGGAATTATTTCCAAGAGTCAGAAACAGTAAGAAATTTAAGATTGGCCATAAAAACAATCTGACACAAAGCTTTAAAGGACAATATACCAATCTTGCAGGTGTAACTCTTCTAAGATTTAGATTGTTGTTTATTCTCTTAGGTTGACCCCCAACTCTGATGTCAGGCATCCATGTATCTACTCACACATGTGCTGTAGTTTTGGTGTATTTAATTATACGTATAGAAGGACCTAGGAGGAAGGGACAAAAAAAGGAAGAGAAGAAACGGGACAAAGAGAAAGAGAGAGATTTTTAGTGTTTCAGCAATCCAAACACATGAGTCATTTGGATCGCCTGCAAATTGTGCTACGTCCAACAAAAGCATAGGCTCCAAGACTGTGTAGCTTAGAATGCATTTTCCTTTCTCCGTTTTGTCTACAATTCTTAAAATACAAGGTTACACATCTACCCAAAACATTGCATTCTGATAGGACTTTATTACAGTCAAATACAAGGTAAGGTAATGTGATTAAAAGTATAATAAAAGTGAATGCACAAGTCTTAGTTTCAGTACATTTTGAGTTTCTCAACCATTTTCAAAGAAGGAAGAAAAAAATAGCAAAATTATCTCATCTTACATTACTCTGAAATTTGCTGCCATGTACAAAATATTCACTTTCTGACTTATCTGGCTTTTTCTTACTAGTTTTCCAAGTTTCTGGTATTAGTTAAAAGTTAGCCATGTAGAAGCAATGGTTTCTACTAGAAATAGAACTATTAAGGCATTTCAAGATTCCAGGCAGAGTTTTCTCTCCAATAAATCAATGAGAAATGTCCTCCCCAGTTAAAGAGAAATGAACATAACCTCAGAATGGCAAACAATAATAAATTACAAAGGAATTTATATTTTGATCCCTTTGTAATACAAGTAAGAATGGGTGGTGAAATGCAATAATAACATAGATTGTGGATTCTTGTGTTTATTTTATAAAATACAATACTGTATCATAGTCATGTAAATAAAATTTTCAATTTCAACTTCTCCTAAGGACCCAAACAGTTTCACAAAGAAAAGACAGCTGTCCCAGGCACTAAATGACTGGTGCAGGTAGCTACAAGTCAACGCACCATAAAACCCCTATAGAGGGAAGCAATCTTGTGAATGCTTCCTGAGTAAGATACTTTGAACTATGCATTAGTACATTTTTCCCTTTTATCATACCTCTGCTTCTCTCTTCTGGAGTGGTTTCTTTTAACAATCCACCATTACATTCCACCTGACTCCCATCCACTAATTTAAATAATTATTTATTTATTTATTTATTTTTTACTATCATCTGTAAACATTGGACAACACACACACACACACACACAGACACACACACACAGGGCTGGCTTATAATTTTACCAGTAAATACTGTAAGTGGCAATAATCAGGGGCACTGGGTGAACTGAGATGGCCAAGTAACATAGAGTCAACCCCTCCCTTTTGTGAAGTTATAGTCCCTCACTCTCTCTGTCTCTGAGTCTCTGTGTCTCTTTCCCCCGTCTAGTTTTCTTTTGGTGTCTGTCTCACATATATACGTGCACAAAATTACATGTCTCTGATAGGTAAGTGAATCTCTCTACATTTTAGAGATTGTATCTGCCTCTGTGATTGAGTAATATCACATACTATTCTTTCACTTTTCATTTCTTTGAACTGTTGCCACAATGGTCCTAGTCTACAGCAGGATACCAATTAATGCTATTGACCTGAATGGTTCTAGACACAAAAGGATGCTTGTTGCAGTCCAGAAAAATGCGAAGTGCAGAACAGAAAAAGAGAATTACTCATTTTTTTTAGTGGCAACTATGGTCTAGATACTGTACTAGAGATGCTGCATGTATTTATTTTAAGTCTCAGCATGTGATGACAGGGTGTATATTAATTTTACCATTTGACAGGTAAAGAAATGGGCTCACTATGGAAAAATAAACAAGCCATCCAAGTCAATCTTGTTCTGGGTGGTAGGGTCAGAATTTTAATTCACAATGCTTTGGCACAAAAGCTATTTTATTTCTATGAATTGGAGAGTGAGAATCACCCTTAGCCAATTTCCATAGAATAGTTCTATTCAATAAGAAAAATTGCATATTCGGGGTGCTTGGGTGGCTCAGTTGGTTAAGTGTCTGACTTCTGCTCAGGTCCTGATCTCAGGGTCCTGGGATCAAGCCCCATGGCAGGGCTCTGCACTCAGTGGGGAATCTTCTTCTCTCTCTCGCTCTGCCCCTCCCCTTGCTCATGTGCACTCTCTCTCTCTCAAATAAATAAAATTTCAAAAAAAAGAAAGAAAAATTGCATATTCTATGATATTGTGGCTTGATAACTATTTTTCTAGATTTTTTTCAGAATAGATTTCCCAAATTTCAGGAGAAATGGATGAAACCATACATTTAGTGGATGCCTACCAAAAATCAGGTAAAATTCTCTTCTCTCTCTCACTTATATCCACCTAGTTATTCTGCATCTGTTTCTACAGGTTGTCCTTCATGTCATGCTAATATGTATAGATTTGCTACGTAAAAGTCAGGATAGAGCTGGTCTGAAATCTTGGGAGCTTCCTAGGTGAGATCTGAAGCCAGCCCTCATACCAGGAGGGCAAGGGGAGACCAAGAAAAGAGGCCACCACTCCAGATCGGTAGATGGAAATTTTACTAAGGAAAGGAACTTACTTATGAGGTCATCTTGGGTGGCCACAAGATGAGTAGTTCCCAACACCAGCATTTTAAACATTTATAGAGAGACCTTGATGGGCTCCATCATATAATCAGTCCAGATGGTCTCAACAGCATGTTGCTTTCTCAGGGCTGTGCCTTTGAAAACAGCTCCTACTGTGGGAATGGTGGGTGAAATGTACATTTCAAGAACAGGGGACAAGGTGAGAAGCCTCTGATTGTCTGGGTACAGCTCATGAGTTAACCAGCAGTCACATCCTCTGGATGACCTCCTCCAACATGCCACCCCGTGTGACTGACTCTTGCAAACTTATCCTCCCCACTCTTCTGCAATGAGACCTGAACAGTCAGCCAGGTTAGCATGTTTCATTAGCATGGAGGTGGTTCGTTTTGGAGCTATCTGGCCATATTGGAGGCAGATACCACAGAACCATAGAGGTACACGAAAGAGAAAACGTAGATTAAGATAATAATTCCCAAAATAAGTAACATTTTTTTTTCATCTAGAGCCCCATGATCTGAACCATTGAATTAGTAAGTCTCCTAGGCTAGAGGCAGGATCATTCAGGGCATTCACTTATATCTTCATGTGATTTAATAAAGATAACACATTTGTAGACTCATCAGCTATAAACACACAACATTCTGCTAAGACAATGGCACAGATGTCCCCTTGCAAGGCAGTAATAATGTGTAAGGCTGTCCTATTTTTGGAGGACGGTTTTTCTCTTTAAAGACATTTCAATGTTCAGTAAAGACAGGCTTTGCCTGCTGTCATTTAAGGTTTGTTGGGTGAATTTAGTAAGTTCTCCTACATGTGCTATACCGTCCTCCAAGCAAATGGAGGGGACAAAGATGGTGGCCAAATGATTATACCAGTGAAAACAGAACATACCTCATCCTTGAGGAAGAGAGGTTGGTGACTTCTGTTACAGAGGGGCAGATTCTCCTCTATGCCCAGGGAAAACCCAGAGTGCAGTGGCCCAACCATCCTATGGGAAGCCATGGCCAAAGATTGTGCCACACAACCATTGGGTCTCATCCAGGACTACCTAATAAATACCTGGACATATCAGTGCCAAGCCAGTTGCTATATTTTAATATGACAGAATGACTGTATAGTTCTGGTGATTTCCATCCCATATTCCTGGTAAATTGGGTTGATTTTGTTTAGAATAATTTTTCTGTTCTCAACATAGGGGTACCTGGGTGATAAAATACTCATAATCTGGGGTGAGCCACATGAATCAATCCCAAATCTGAGTGCAGGCACCCATGGCTCTGATGGTGGTAGTTATAAGACTCTTCTGGTCAGGAGTTTGATGGGCTGCCTTTGAAGTTTGATTGACAGGAAAGGAATACTCATGCCAGGGGTTATAGATAGGGTGTGCCACAGGCCAAGATTGGAGATCACTATTGGTAGTATCAAATGAATTAAGAGTCCTAGTCCCAGTTTGTTTTCCTTAATATATTGTTCTAGTGCCTTCCAGTCCCCTCCCTGGAGTGGTGATATCCACCATGGCAATCCTGATAAGCTAGAGAGGGGCAGCTGCCAATGTAACCATCCTATGACTGGACACCACAGGAGCAGTAGAAGTTTAAAGTCAAAAAGACAGATATTTAGTGGGAACTTGTATGGAAAGTTCATCCCCTTCTATAAGAATTTTACCTGTGACCTGATCCTTAGAGGTTAAAGTGGCTGCAGCTGTAGGAACTCAACTTGGTTGTGCGTACCGTACATGTTGGCTGGGGGGCCAGTATTGTCAGATGTGAGGAGATATGGTGTGGGTGGAATATGTCAGATCAGGTCTCCCATCTTTTCCCTTCTTTCAGTGGTGTGTGTCCCATTCCAGGCATACTGTGTTTCCACAGGTCCAGCCTGCAGCAGGACAATGGGATCCTAGTGGAGACTGAGTAGTTCCCCCTCATTCAGGAGTATGAAGTAACTCACCCTTCCCAGCGGGACATCCCATTGCAAATTCCAGTAGATGACACCTGTCCCAGGCATGATGGGGCCTGGCATTCTCCACAGCACAGCACATTTATCCACGGTGAGAGTCAGGCCCCTTTCTGTCTTCTGTGACTTCCAGACCTTTGAGGTGTTGGTTGACTTGGCAGGGGTTCTCAATCTGGCATACGATGCAACAGGCCTTACTTACTAGTTGATCATTCAAATGTATTAAAGCGTGGGACAGTACTTTATTCCACCTGGCCAAGGTGGTGTTAGCTGTTAGTCATTTAACCTGCTGTTTTAATATTCTAATTTTACTTTCTACCAACCTACCGTTTGTGGTTATAGGGAAGATGGAATCTCCATTCAATGGCATGTTCTTTTCCCAGTCTTACACGTCACGACCTTTGAAATGTGACCCCCAATCACTGTCTCTTTGATAAGGGTATCCATTCATGGTACTCAGTTTCTCTAATCCCGTAATGGTGGCAACCTAGTTTTTACTGTGACAGGGGAGATCTTGGATTAGTCCAGACACAATGCCTACATAAACCAAGGCATACTTAGAACACTCATTTTACAGGGAGGGAGCCCATATAATGAACTTGCCAATCCCTCATTGGTTGAGAACTTTGATGGATGGCCCCAGACTCCTTTGGCAGTTGCTTTAGGTATTATTTAGAACACATTGCATTATCCAAGTCACTGTATTTCAAGAGCAATCTGGCATCACTGACAGCACGTCAACCCACCCAGACGCTCTTCCTACGCACCAAGTCTGCTGCCTCTACTGAACGGTCAGTTGCTAGGGTTCATCCCTGGGCTGGGGCATCAGTTTCCTGATTTCCAGTGGGTGTCAGCGCCTCATGAGCTGGGATGTGGAAGAGAGTGAGGGCTACCTCAGGCTATTGTGGTTGAAGCTAAATGTTTTTTCACAATTTCCTAACCCCGCAAGAGCTTATTTTTGATCATCCAGGCTACAGTTTTCCATTGTCCAAGACGTAAGGATAATCCCTCTAAAACAACCCAATTATCAATGCAAACGGTTAACAGTCAGGGCTCAGCGTGGGTGTCAACGCCCTGTACCGGGTGATGGGGGTGAACTGGAGTGTCTTGGCTTTCATTCGTGCTGTGACTGTGGCCTGATCAGGTCCTTCAAAGACAGAGATGTAGATGGCTTGTCTCTTTCCCAGCTTCCTAGGAGTTTGTTGTACCTCCTCTATGGATTTCCCAAGTTATTGCACGCCCTGGGAGACCCCCCCCCCTCACTGGGGCAAGCCTCCTTGCAGGCTAGAATAATCCAATCTGTGAGGGAGTAAGTACCTTGAAAGCCCCAAGCACTGTGCAGGACCTGCCACAGAGCAGGCCGTGTGGTGACGCTGCTCAGTTTCTCGTCCCTTGCCCATTACCACCACGCTAACCACACCTGGACACTTCCCAGGACTTTTGCTGAAACTTGTTAGCTATACCAATAAGCTCAGTGGGCATAGATTCTCTCTTCATGAGCCTTTCCTGAATGGGGCACTGCCCTGTTGGCTGGGGTTGCTGTGGCTGTGCTTTTGCATTAGGGGTCAGACAGCATGCAACTTTTCATCTGTTTTACTCTCAATCACCACAATATTCTCCTCCTCATCCGCCTTACTTGTCCAGGGATTTCCTCCTCTTAGCATCCCAATCAGGCTTTGCCACAAGTGCTGGGACCTTAATCCACAGAGTTTGCAGCCTCCTAGCTTTGCAAAATGGCATGCTAAGCTCTCCAACTGATTATCCTGCTCTCCTATCTTGTCTGCCAGCCTCGAAGCCAGTAGAATGGTGGACACTGCATCTCCTCTTCCAATATCAGCCCTTCTTCTCACTTCCTAACTTGAACTTCAGCCTCTATGTGTGGGTGGTTCACACACCCTCCCTTCAGTTTCAACTGAACTCTCCACGCTCAAGGCAGCCCACCGCACAGCCCCAAGATTCCCTTCTCTGCTGCAGTATGCTCTGTGCAATTCCCCAACCAAACATCTCAGACCACAGGGTGTTTTCAGGGTCTCCCTGTACTCAAGTTGTTGGAATGTCAAAATTTGTATATATCTGATTTTCAGTTCCCTCTTCCGGGGATAGCATCAATAATAGTATATACATCACAGTGGTCCCCAAACATCTGAGATACGGGCCACCCCTCCCACATAGAGGTCAGTGGCTGACCCAGGATTTCCCTGTGGGTGCCTCTTTCCCTAGAGCCACTTATTCCATCTCCTGGCTGACTCGGCAATTATTGCAATTGTTTGCAACTGTCGGAGCTCCCTGGGTGAAGTTCGATACTGGTCCCCATGAATGGAAGGCTGGGAGAGAAGGTAGAAAGAGGCAGGCCACTCTAGACAGTAGGTGGCAGGTTTAATAAGCAAGGGAACTTATTAATGAGGCTTGTCTTGGGCAGACACAAGATAATGAGATCTCTGCACCCACCTGCCAGAACCTGAATAGTTCATGGAGAGGTCTTAACAGGGTTTAATCACGTATTCAGTCCAGGTGGTCTCAACAACACCTTATCTCTCAAAGCTGCATCCTTGAATGGCTGCTAGCATGGGAATAGTAGGTGGAATGTACATCCCAAGGACAGGAGATGGGGTGAGGAGCTTTCAGCTGCCTGGGTCCAGCTCATAGGTCAACCAAGGGTTATGTCCTCACAATGACCTCCACCA
Source organism: Ursus arctos (assembly GCF_023065955.2). Lineage (NCBI taxonomy): Eukaryota > Metazoa > Chordata > Mammalia > Carnivora > Ursidae > Ursus > Ursus arctos. Next base: position 9,547,720 of record NW_026622841.1, read on the forward strand.
ATAGATAGGCATTGGGTAAGTTGTTGGAATGTCAAAATTTGTATATATCTGACTTAAAGTTCCCTCTTCCGGGGATAGCGTCAATAATAGTATATACATCACAGTTCTATGAACTGTCAGAAGTAAGACAAGATTTGGGCATGTAATATAAAAGAGACATGCCGGCCCTTGGATAAAGCTCCCTTGACTATTTTGAGCATTGAGGTTAAATCAAATGTTGAGGGCTCCAAGAATGGGACCACTGGCAATTAAAAAAAACCCCAAAAAACAAAAAACAAAAAATTCCATTCTAGATGTCCTAATTGGTAATTCAATCTCTTCTTCCTTTTTTTTTTTTTTTTTTTTTTTTTTTTTGTAGAAGATAATAGGCCATTTCTAATGCTTTCAGGATAGGCTTCTGGGGGAGAAATTTAGTTTCTCTTGATTCATTGTGTTTTAGGTCCATGATCTGTGAAGGCATTCTGAGCTTTCCAGAAAACTATTGATGGATCTACGTATGCATGATTTCTTAGTCACTGCTGATATCACTTGAGCAATTACACCTTGGGTGGTGGGGAAGCTGCATAAGCTCTGGAAATTGAGGTGATAAAGGTTACCTCTAGGTATCTGTAACTCCACAGCAGTGAGTCATAGCCCCAGAGATTTACCAGTATGGCTACCTGACAAGGGGGAGACATAGAAAGCATATGTTGGAAACAATCTTCTCAGGCTGACCAAGCCTTGCAACATCTTACTGTAAAACTTTTAGCTATCGTTGGAATGATGGAAGACAAACTTATTTCTTGTACCTACATGAAAAAAATCAGTTTTCCTTCCCTCTCACACACATAACCACAATCTTTCTCTCTCTCTCTGTCTCTCTCTCACTCTTCCCCGCAAATCCCTCAAAATGAATGATATTTAGAGTAAGCAACTACCAAGGAATAGATTCATTTTCCTTGGGAATTATAACTCATCAAGAATTATTTATAGAAATGCTTTGATAGGTGAGCATAGTTTAATACTGAGAACTCACCAGAGGCTTTAAAAAGCTTATCCTGGATTTTTTTTTTTTAACTTAGAGCTATATGGCTTAGCCATCTTTGTAGAAATATTTTATGGAAGAAAAGGATAATTTTTAAATTCACCAAGAATGAAAAGACTTTTGGTCACTGGATGATTGTGAAAATTTTGATTATTCCTCCTTTTTTTTTTTACTGGAGGAACAAAAAAACAAGGAAAAATGATTTTTATGACTTTTCCAGAATTTTAGAGTAGTTTCTTCCACAGATGAGATCATCCCCTAGTGGTATTTCCATTCAGAAAAACCACAAACATTTTTATGTCTTTTTCCTCATATGTGTTTTAATGGAAAACTGTCAAAATGAAAAGAAGCTCATAGGCAAGCTGTTTTAGATTTTGCCATGAGACCCATCTCAGGGTATTTGTAAGTCTTCAGAAACTGCTCTTTGAATTTGGCCTAAAGAACACTAACTTTTAATTGATTATTAATAACTTCTAGTGAGAGGAGTGTGGAAATAAATTGCTTCTCCACCAAGGATATTACAACTCCCATAACATCCTATAACCACACGTGCCGGCCTGACAGCCATGTCTGTTCTCGAGCAGGAGATAGGACACTTGTGCATGGAGCTCAGAGAGGCAGGTAAAAGGGCTGCCTATGCTCCTGTCACGTTAGGCTTTCTCCTCTTTCAAGGCTTTCTATTCCACCTTAATGCTGTCACCGAGACAAAAATAACCTTGTGACTTGTTCACGTCCCAACTGTTTCACTTAGGTCTAAAGCTTTTCAAATCTCAGACTGTTGTAATCAACTTTCCCACTGTAGACATGCTTGGTTTGTTGTCTAAAGACATCACTGTTTTCTCTCCTAAATGTGTAATAAGCCCACCGTCAAAAGCATTTATGTATTATATGCTTATTACAGATCTTTCACACATTTTTATGCTTTGTAACTAAAGACTGTTTCATTTGGAAAAGCAGAATAAGAACACTTGTGCATTTCTCAGCAAGTTAATCCACACTCAGCAGGTAGTATTCCGGCCAGATAGAATCAAGATTGACATGGTAGCTGGCTAGCCCACCTCCCACAGATTATAGCCATAGAAAGGGGGATCCCAACTCTGCCTTCTTTTCCTGAAAATGTGTAGCTCTGATGATGCTATATAATCTTGAATATTACTTTACAATATCATTCACTTTCTGATATAAAAATGAATTAAACGTATTATTGTTTATAAATGTTATACATCTGGCAAGTTCCAAACCCAAGGATTTATTTCATTCTAGGGTGTTCAAAAGTAACATCGTTTTATGCCACATCAAAATGTAACTGTGATAACGTTCTGTGTGCCAGACCAGACCACTGAGAACATTTGACCTGTGCTCACAGCAGAAAGTGCCTGGGTAATCTTCATTATCAGTTGGAAAGACTTGGGTCAGTGGTTAGAACTGGGAACTCAGAGGACCAGGATTGGTTTCGCAGCCCATAGTGAAACTGAGCTGAACATAGGGATAAACATAGTTCAAGGGCGTCACAGATTCATACATCAGGAACCGATGAGGGAACCATGAGCTAAAGAGAATGGCTGATCTGCTGAAACTTGACTTGTACTAAATACTCAGAATGAAATACACTTAGTCTGTGTGACAAACGGGCGAAAGTTTTGCTCTCTGCTAACTTTGCAGTAGAGGGGACCTGAAAATTTATTTTCCACGTATTTTTCACAGAAATTTTCAATGTCAAAGCAATAAAATATAAGACAGCCCAGTTTCTAATTATAGACTAATCCAGGTGTTTTCTTAATAAAAGAAGGAAGGTTATCTTTATTAGATAATATTGGTATTTTCAAGCTGAAAGGAAGCCCTAGGCTCATCCAACCTCACTCCATTTTTCTAATCTGAGAAAGCTAAGGTCAAAGGGCAAATGACTCACTTCAAACAGCAGAGAGAGAAGTGTTAGAACAGAACTTAAAACCTCAGATACCAGTTTTTACGCAGATCTGTCCTGCCTCTGAGGCCACTGGTAGTCCCTAATATGCTACAAGAAATAACTTTCACTCAATCTATTAAGGATTTAAGGTTCTACAGTAAATGTGGACTGCAGAGGCAGTAAACGTGTTATGGACTGAATGTTTGTGTTTGCCTAGATTCATACTCTGAAATTCAATGTGATGACACGAGAAGGTGGAGGCTTTGGGGGCTAATTAGGTTTATTTATTTGACAGAGAGAGAGACAGCCAGCGAGAGAGGGAACACAAGCAGGGGGAGTGGGAGAGGAAGAAGCAGGCTCCCAGTGGAGGAGACCGATGTGGGGCTCGATCCCAGAACACTGGGATCACGCCCTGAGCCGAAGGCAGACGCTTAATGACTGAGCCACCCAGGCACCCCTGATAATTAGGTTAGGCAAAAGCATGAGGGCAGTACTCTCGTGATGGGAGTAGTGCCGTTCTCAGACAAGGAAGAGACACCAGGGTTTCCTCTGTCTGCTGTGTGAGGACACAACAAGAAAAGAGTCGTATGCTAGCAAGAAAGAGAGCCCTCACTACTGACGTCCTGATCTTAGCCTTCCAGCCTCCAGAGCTATGAGAAATAAATGACTGTCATTTACGTCACCCCCAGTCTATGGTATTTTGTTATGGTAGCCCAAGAAAACGAAGACAAACGGTGTTTCCAGAAAAGTCTGTGGTGGCCTAGGAGCAGCACGGAAAGACTCCTGCAAGTATCTACCCAGGTCTCTCCCATCCTCCACGTCCCAGGAGTCTCCACTTTGACTGGCAACGTATTCAGGGCTGTGCATCTGATCACACTGACTGATTGGATGCCCTAAAGCATTGTGCTGGGCGTGCCACAGTTTCCTGGGGAACGCTGCAAAGCTGTTGAGCACCAACAAATTTCTGTCCTGAGAACTGGCAAATTGAATCTCCAGACACCATCTATTTGGGCTACTTCCAACAGGAAAATATCTTCAAAATAATTTTGTTGACCCAAATACTTAAACAGTTTTTTAAAAAACAAATCAAGGTCCTTTTTATGTAACTTGGATTTGAAAATACTCTACTTTTTAAATTATTTATGGGAAGCACATTCTCCTGACATAGAAATGTAAGACTATTCAAGCTTTATGCATTATAACCTGTAGTTCAGTACCACTGGGATTTGGAGAAAAAAAAAAAGAGAGAGAGAGAGTTTTGAATAGATATTAGTTAAATCTTGAGCATAGCAGAAATGATTTTAAAGTTGTTTTTTATTTGGATTTCTTATTCCAGATCTTGATATATTTACATATCACAAATGTTTCTTGTACGGGTATTGTATATGAAACACTACAGTAGGCAAAGTGGGAGATTTAAAATAAAGTTAGAGACAATGAAATTAAATAATAGATATTAAGTAATCTAACACAGAGAGGTACGTATATAAATGGCTCTAATTCAACGAATGCTGTCATATATGTAATATAACAGGTGCAAAATAACTACCACGGAAATAAAGGGGAAGGTGAGAATATTTTTAAAGAATGGTTGGTGGAGGAAATATTGAGAATTGTGGAGACTGTCCAACAAGAAAAAAATAGAAGTCCTGCTATGGAAAGAAAGCAAAATGACCAAAGCCTAAGCAAGCCCAGATATGTTTGTGCACAGATGTGTAAAAATATGTGTGTGCTGGATGCAGAAACAGAGGTAAACCTGGAAAATTAAATGCGTGCTTACATATTTATAAAATTATTCTTTCTCCAGGCTGAATTTAGATGTTATTCTTAGCTGCTAGGAGGAGAGAGATTTGATCAGATTGTTTACTTAAACAAATGTATGGTAGAAGAGAAATGATAATTTGGGTTTTAGGGATAATAGTGATAGGAAACAGCTTTATTATTCTATTTACTCATTTTTTAAAACAAGTATTTCTTGAGTACCAACTATACGTCAGGGAATGTTCTAGGCCTTGGTAACATAACAAAGAACAAAATATATGAAAGGACTGCACCATGATGTACTTCAAGACTAAAGTGGTCAGGAAGATGAAGGCAAGGGCAGTGAGGGAGACGGAGAAGCAGTGACCAACCAGTGAGGAGGGAGACCAGGTGAGTTGCTGTCCTGTGAGTGTAGTGAAGAAACTGTTTCAGGACAGAAGAGTGGTGCAATTTAGCAAATGCTGCTGATAGGTCAAGTAAGGTGACAACTGAGCATTGATCATTGTATTTAGCAAAAGAGAGTTTTCTGTTGACTTGTGCAAGAGCAGTTCGGGGGAGTAAGGGGGATTAAGGATCACTGAAGTGGATTAAAAAAGGATTCAGTGTGTCTCATTTCCCTGAAATAACCCAGATTTACACTAAATTTCAATAATTATTGATAGCATTTCCTTTTATTCTCAATAATATTCTGTTTACTATAGGCGAAGAAAAATGATTTTCCCTCTACCCTTTTAGGTTCTTGGCTGATGCTCTCCCCACACACTGCCTACACACACACACACAAGAAAAGATTAACAGGAGAAAAACTAACACAAGTTTAATTACTTGCATACTTCCTATATACATGGGAGATACCCAGGAAAACTGAATAACTTCCTGAAGTGATGCAAGCCACCACTTTAAATGCCATCTCTAGCTAAAGACAAAAGAAGATACTGGGGAGGAGACACAGCACTTATTGGAGGTTATTCGGAAAAGCAGGGAAACAAGAGTAGGGTAGTTATGCAGATTTAAGTTCATGTCTTCTCCATAGATAAGTTTCTAGAGACTTAGTTTTCTTCCTTTTATTGGTACAGAGAGGAAGACACCCCTAGAAATGGTGTAATGTAAATATCTCTTACAAAAAGGTAAGTTCTACTTTGGTTTTCAGAGTTTCTCCTGTGACTACTATTTCTTTAAAATAATAGTATCAAAATAAACCTTATGCCAAAGAGACATATTTTGGAGTGCTGTGTTTTGATTCTTTTCACTACACAGTGAATTAAATCATCACCTTACTTAAATAAAGGATGGAAGGAAATAAATTGGAGACAGCAAACTTAACACAACTTTTTTTTTAGAAGAATATCTATCTTAGAGAGAGAGAGAGCAGGGGAGGGGCAGAAGAAGAGAGAGAATCTTGAAGCAGACTCCCTGCTGAGCATGGAGCCCAATGTGGGGCTCCATCCCAGGACCCCTGGGATCATGACCTGAAGTGATATCAGGAATTGACTCCTTAACAGACTGAGTCACCTGGCACCCAAAACTTACACAGCTTTTTAAAGAAGTTTTGCTGATAAGAAAATAGGGAAATAGCTAGAAAAGAAGTGTTTTATGTTGATGGGCATTTTCATGAAAAAAAATTGTAATGTGGCATAAATAAAGCATTCTAGAACACTATCTGCTGAGAGAGGAAAAGCTCTGGTGCATGGGCAGTGGGTCAGGCTTATGCAGGAGCACTGTTGATATTTAGCAGCAGGAGAGAGGGCAGAGAAAATTTATGAGCTGAAATAGGAAACACACTCTGGACCTAAAAGTGAGAATAGGGTAAATGTTCTGAAGACAGGAGAAGAGAGCAGAAGTTATTAAATACCTGTTTAGAAGACTGTAAACGTGCACAGGATAGGGGAATGTAGGAACCGTGGTGGGTAGTGATGTGAAATGTTGGGGTCTGGGAATTAATGTTTAAGAAAGAATTCTTGAGACGTCTTTGGTGCAAAAAGGGTGTTTTATTAAAGCATGGGACTGTACCCACAAGCAGAAAGAGCTGCACTAGGATTGTGAGTAGTGACTGATCATAAACATTCGAGTTGGGAGGGGGTTAGGGATAGCATAAGTCTCTAGGGAATTTGGAAGCATGGTTTCCAGGACCTTGAGGGTCTAGCTGTTGTTAAGATAAGGTCATTTACTATTGTCTACTAAAACATTAGTCATGAGACCCTTCAGATATGTATCAGTGGGCCATATGTTTGAAAGATGATTGCTAACAAATGTCTTGGAAGGGGCTAGAGATAAAGGACGTTTCCAGAGAGATTTTCATATGGTAAAGTAGACTTACAGGATCCTGGAGGTCAAGGATAATGTCAAACTAAGGTTGCCTTTTGAATCTAGCAAAGTATTCACGTTGAGGCTGCTAAGCTTCTTGAAGAAGGTCACTCCGCCTGTTCCAGTACTTGTCAATGGGCTGCACGTTGTAAGGAAGTGTGATTTTTTTTTCTTTTGCTTTTGTCCCCCACATCGGATAACAGTAAGGGATACTTTGGTCCAAGTGAGAAATTCCTTAGAGAATATTCACTGTAGTTCATGCAAAATAACAAAAGATGAGACAGAGGAGTTAAAAATGTAGAAAGGAATCCAACCACCTTTATGGAGTAGATTTTGTGGGTGATGAAGAATGAGAATCAAAAATCCCTTCAGTGCTATCTGTGGTGGAGAAGGGTGCACTCTTTCTCTTAAACTTATGGAAGAAGTCTGAGGTGAGATGGTAAATTAAGTGTGAAAATTACTTACTTTGTAGTGGGCTTCATACTTGTAGAAAGTTGTATGAATTCTTGCAAATACAGATTTGAAAATTTGATGGGTGGGTTAAGATGAAGAACACACATTTGTGAGTTGGCCTTAAAAAAATTATTTCGGGGGGCACCTAGGCGGCACAGGAGGTTGAGTGTCTGTTTCTTAGTTTCAGCTCAGGTCGTGATTTCAGGGTCATGAGATTGAGCCTCCCTGCGGGCTCCATGCTGGGGGGGGGGGGGTCTGCTTGAGATTCTCACTGCCTCTCCCTGTGCCACCCCTCCCCACCCTGCTTTTTCTCTCTCTCTCAAATAAATACATAAATCTTAAAAGAAAAATAAAAATGATTTCTGAAAGCTGGAACATGGAGCTCTTTTGACAAAGGAGGAATTACAGTATCAGGTGAAGAGCGCTGAAGCATTTCAATACTTTAATTATAGCTAACGTCTAGCATAAGGTCTGGCAAACAACGGACGTCCAATAAATGTTGATTGTGCAGAGTTCAAGGTCAGGCTGCCCCAAAAGGTGTGACTTTGGCATTCTGATTATTTTAAGTAAAAGTCACTTAAGATACATCCTGTTTAAAAAGGACACCCAAACCCTCCTCTGTTCACCAGAAAACAGGAAATAAATCTCACATGTGAAGGGTACCCTCCGTGGACCAGGACGTAAAGACACATCCTTACCACCAAAGGTAGGAACTTGGAAGTCGAAAAGGCCATATAAACACCTGCTGTTACTTTTTACTAAGTTTTACTAATTTACTACCACAGCCCAAATTCTGTTTAGAATTCCTTACTAATTGAAGCTCCCAAAGTTGTCTTTGTCCTATCAATTCCTCATAGCTGTATTGTCTCTTTGTCTAAAAAGTATAAAAACTGCCAGCTGTGGTTATTTCTTTAGGCCTCCGCTTCATTATTGAGTCTCCATGTGCACACAATAAGACTTTGGCTTTTTTCTCCTGTTAATCTGTTTCAGGTAAATTTAAATCTTAGTCCTGCTGGAAAACCTTGAATGGTGGAGGAATAATTTTCCTTCCCAACAATTGAATAAAACAAATAAACAAGTGCATATATCTATATAGTAAGAACATAGCAGAAGAAAGGGCCTTTTGTTTTTCAAGATGTTTGCTGCGCAGATGAGGTAAAGGAATAAGGATATTTTTAGAAAGAGGAATACATATTTTTAATATGGTTGCCTATCTACCCTTTCCTTGATTTCATTCAATCTTGTCTCTTGGGATACCTTCAGTGGGTATATTATAAACATAGTCCTATGAAGACAATAAATGATTCCAAACGTGCAAAAAAGCTATACAGATTATTCTAAATAAATAAAATCACTGGAGGTGATTTTTAAATAATTTCAGTAATACAGAGATTATACCACAAACCTTGTAAATGGAATATTAGACATCATTATTTATAATTAAATTTAAAAATGCAATCAGAAAAAAACTAGTTTACAAAGGAGTAATATAGTAATACTATATATTACACAATACATCGATATGTTTATAATTACATTCAAAATATATGTCTGTGACCTGTAAACATGAGCTGATTGTTAGAGCAGAAGTGACCAATTATGATTTCTCATCATGGCAACTTCTAGCAACTCCTTAATATGACTTTAACAGTTCACAAACTTCAGCCAGTTACCACTGTCCCTCTGTACAGAATTCATTTCCACTAGAAGCCCAGCTCTGACTGACACGAATGATTGAAAAGCTTTAATTACACCCTTTAAGCCCAAGTGGTTCTATAACCACAACTCAGGGAGAATATAGTCTTTCATCCCCCAAGGACATGCTTAAGACCTCACAGAGGTCGAGGAGGCTTTTGTGTAAGGAGTTGCAAGAGGCAAATTTTATTTTATTTTTAAGTAAAAAGGTCTTTGGTTTGCTTCACTTCCCTTTGTTCCGTTGCTATTCCCGTGCTAATAAATAACCGAAGCTTACTCACCACAGCTTTTTCCTAATACTACATAAGAACACTGAGATCCTCCAGAAAAAGACATGGCCTAAAAGCCTTTATGGAGTCATTTTTGGCTTTAAGAACTGGAGGACTAGCTTTAAGAATTCCCCAAGGGGAAGAAAAGACACTTCCGCTAGCCTGCCTAACCTCCCCTGAGGATCTAGGTCTCCTCCCTGAAATACCACCCAGAGCGCCCGTCTGGCAGACGAGGGCGGGCAGGTCCTTCTGGAAAGTGTATTGTTTTCATCACCGTTTTCTCCCTGACCCCTTATCCTGTATATTATGTAATTTTTAAAAAATCTTACCAGCACAACCAGGTGAAATGCACTTAATACGTCTTTGACTATAAAGGATTAAAAGGCAAAAGAGTGACAAAAAATACTTCTTTGATGTATTTTTTATATTTCTGAAGGCAAAATATAGTGAAGCTGAAATGGGTTACTTACTCGTCAGTCCTAATCTCTGACAGGCAGTCTTTTTCAATACCACTCAAATACGGAGTTAAGACAAAGGTGGGGTGCAGAGAGCCTCGTAATGGTTTTCAGGATCTTCGTCTTCTCCACTGATGTTGGAAGCGCTAGTTAACCTATTCGCAGCAGGTGCTGGCTTGCAGTATTTGTTAAAAGGCTTTGAAACAATACAAATCATCACAGTGTAAATGGATTTTTAAGCAAGTATTTTTTTAAAATTTCAAAAAATATGAAATGCTATTGTTAAAATGCCGTTTTGATCGAGCCTTAGAAACCCTATCTATGCATTCTTATGGCTTTTCAAACCTGGGAGTAATCAGTTTAAACTGTGGCAAAGTTGAAAAATAGCTCTTTATTTATGTGCCATTAAGCCCAGTTGAAATGGCCTCATTGAACAGGCATATTTATTCAACTCGTGGTACGTGGTTTACTTTCGCGATGAGCTGTGCAGCTCCTCAAGCACCTGCTTTCAGAAATGAGCTGCATTTCAAGTGAGCGGGAGTCAAAATAACTCACACGCAAACACACCCTGGCAAAATAAAATAATAAAATAAAACAAGTTTACTGACCTGTAATCCAGAAGCAGCAGGCACTGGACCAGTCATGAGCCATCAGAACGCAAAGCCAGGTGTGGTATCAAGAGGTAGAAGCCCCAACCATCTGCCTTGCTCCGAATCACTTTACTGCAGTGCTTCAAAGGCAATGCTGGCAACTGAGTCTTTGGGTTCTATCTCTTTCCTTTTCCTTGGTCGTCTTTGGAGAGGTGTTAATAAACTGGCAGTGGTAGTCCAAACAGAGGAAGTGCTAACGGTTGATGAAAAAGCTATGTGTGGGCAAAGTGTAACATCAAAGGTGAAAAGACTCATGAGTTAGCGAAATGTTCCTAAATAGTCAGGAACTTACTGATTTGCATAATGAACCTCAGATGTTAGCACCAGAATGAAAAGAGAATGAATTACATCAATAACATTATTATAGTCGACTATATGGCTATTTCAAGACAAAAAAAGATGCCAATCCAATGTCCTCACTGATAAAGAAATGCTGCAAAAACACATTATTAATTATAATTATTAAGTAATTTTACTAGTATTTATCAGCGAGGCACTATGCTAAAAACACTTCGTGTGTTATCTCATTTGATCATCAGAACAACTTGAAGTTAGGTACTATTATAATCTTCATTTTTCAGACCTAATTTTATAGAGCTGCAAGAATTTCAAGTTCAGTAGCAGAATCAAGTTTTATAAATTTGCACCAAAGTCAAACAGGCAAAGAAGACTTTATTCAAAGCTATTGTAATAGGAGAGAGAGGTAAAAACAGAGTCTAAACTCAGTTCCACAAACACAGAAGGGCTGGAGGGTTTTAAGAACTGGGGTAGGAAAAATATCAGCCCAATGTGTTTGCTAATTGGTTCTTCCCAAAGGGACAGTAAACTTCTTTATAGCTTTATGGTAAGATGCAGTTTTACAGTTCGGAGCAAGGAGTTCTCTGAACTTAAGTTCCTTCCCCTACTTCCAACCCACCCCAAAGACTAAGACGTTGGGGCACTACCTTCTCTGATGATGACATTTCAAAGGGGTGGTTCCCAGGTTCTTGAGGAAGACATTCTGGTTTTAAAAAGGATTACATCTCAAAGGGGCAGAGAAAGGATTTACAATTATGAGTTTTCTAAAGTAACTGTTCTAAAGAGAGGGAGGTCAGAGGCGTAGAATCAGGGAGTCCGTCTGAAGTTTCATCCAGCGAGGGGAACTTTAAGGCTAAGTTAGCAACTGGAGTCAAATTTATTCCTTCCCTCAAGATCCCCCCCTACCCCCGCACATATGAAAATCTGTGGCGGGGGGGAAGAATCAACAAAGAAAAAATGCTTTTAACCCCCCTATTTATTCCTTTGCTTCACTGAGTTTCAGTTTCCGCATTTCTAGAATGAGGTTTCTCTAGATCTTTAGATTGTGAATCATAGGGGCGCCTGGGTGGCTCAGTCTTTAAGTGTCTGCCTTTGGCTCAGGGCCTGATCCCAGGGTATTGGGATCGAGCCTCACATCAGGCTCCCTGCTCCGCTGGGAGCCTGCTTCTTCCTCTCGCACTCCCCCTGCTTGTGTTCCCTCTCTCGCTGGCTGGCTCTCTCTCTGTCAAATCAATAAATGAAATCTTGAAGAAAAAAAAAAAAAGATTGTGAATCATACTTTGTAAGACCCTGGAGTGAGGGATGCGGGGGAGAGGTAAGGAGCTAGGAGATGACCAAGATTCGTGGGGTTTTAGAGGATGGGAAGCCACATCCACAGGGTCCTTGCCTCAAGGAGGACAGGTCTGGGTATCAGTTTTATGAAATGGATTTTTGCTTATGGCTTTGAGAAATAAAAACAGGGAAGGGGATTGTCCTGGCAAGATAAAGTGTGATAACCACTAGACAAGATCACCTTTCATATGCCTTATATGTATAACCTGTTACATATAATTCTCCAGACCAGCAGACATTTCAGAGCCTCCGAAGATCAAAAAGATTCGAGGATGAATAAGAAAAATTAGCACTTCCTTCTCCTTTATAAAAACTGCCCCGTATGAATGTAGGACTTCATAGTCACAAACAATTCATGAAGGCACGATCCATGCTCAGTCATAGATGTGATAGGACAGCATTAATTACCTAATGACTAGGCTCTCCCCATCTCCTACACAAATGCGTGCGACCTACACACACCAGGGTGTGCTAACCATTGATCGCAACATAAGGCACAGATGCACAGGAGACGACTCCTGTCTCCACAGTGTTTTCAGTGCATTTTCTTCTCACAGCTCAAATGCAACATAACATTCTGCACAGTGGCAGCCGTTAACGAGTGTTCGCCAGATCCTGACAGAATAAATGTTTGATGTATAAAATATGAAGAAAGGTAGTGTGGTTCATGAAATCTTCCAACTTAAGTCTTCTCTGTTCCAAAGTTTTATTCATTGTGAATTTTTTAAATCACATAATACCTTGTAAAATAATTAATTTAGTTTAACTCCACATCTCCTCTTCCTTTCAACACACCTCAAAACTTGAATTCCGTGGAACATATACTGTAGCGAATGCACTATATATTTTTTCAGGGGGTTGTCCCCATGAAAAATTGAGGATGTCCCCATTTTTCAAATCTCCTAATAGTCAGATTTGACTCAGAAACATTTTCTCATAAGAATCAAGATTATAGTTGGCTGAAGCTTTAGAGCAGGCCGCCAAGGTCCATGTTGGAGCTTGTTTGGTTCAGAGCACATTTCCTAGGGCAGCAGAAAAAATTCCACTTTTTTTTGTGACTTTGTCATGGTCTGAGGCAAGCACTTCAGCATGTGGGAAATAAAAAAGATTAAGTTATAGAAGAAAAGACCAATTCGAGGTGAGGAGAGTAGTTGAACTCTAGGAGTTTGTAAAAATGTAGTGCTTTTGGGAATAGGACCTTAACCTTGGCCACCCTTCTGGTTACCATATTCATTGTTCACCGCTGCCTGTGGGGATGCCTGCCGGATGTACTTTTCCCGGACTATAGCTGTTGCTTTAAAACAGACGTACTCTCTCCACTGTCCCATTATGGAAGAGAACAATTTCATATCTTCCCCTTACTTGTAGCTCCTAACAACAAGAAATAGCTGCAAAATGATTTTTTAAAAGCGTGTAATTATATGGTGCTTTACAATGTATTGAATAGTATGTGGTCCATCCTTCCCACAGAAAGGGGAGTACTTTTCAGCAAGAAAACTTACCTGGAGATGAGAATATAGTTTTATAAATTAATTGTGTGTTGTTAAACTTGCTGTCAGGGAAAAAAGAAAAACAACCCGTTATTTATAGCATTTGACGATTTCCATGCTGCAAACATAGCCACTCTGGATGGTTTTATCAGTGTATCATGACTGAATGCAGAAATGGAAAGGGAGGTGTTACAAGCCTGAACTAGCTGGCACTTCACTGATTTTAATGATATGTGAAACACTGGAACCCAGATGTATTTGTTTTTTCTTACAGTGTAATTCAGGGCCATGTTACTTCAAGAAAAAAAGGGGTTAATATAGGGGAATTTAATCTTCAGTCTTGAACCTCCTCTTTAGATAAATTTCCCCAGAAGTTTATGTTCAAATATGGAAGAACATCTTTATGTTGTTGGCTTTTTCATATAGAAATGACTTTAATACTTGATGGTATTGGCAACATGGATGGATTAGATCTGGAAGTAGAATAGTGAGTGAAATTTCAGCGTGAGGATAGAGCAGGCTTTGAGTTAATATGCATTTTGTATACTTAATGTAACCCCCCAACCCATTTCAGGTCTTTCTTCGAGCAAAATCTAATCATCCACCCAATATCTTAGAAAGATAGATGTTGATAGATCTGCCTCATCAAAGATAGGAGCAGGACTGTCTTTGCCCCCCCAACAATTTCCTACCACGAGGGACAGGCTGTCTCCTGGAAGATGCTAGATCAGTAATTAAACCCAGTGATTTCAGCTAAGACAACATCTGGCTGGTGTGTGTGTTTTCTCAGTGGGCTCCTTCCTGATGCTTTCAGGTCTTGAAGTTGAGGGGCCACCACTAGGGTAACAACACTCCCATTGGAGTTAGCAACGCTGTGCTCTGGAGGGAGACTTCACTTTTCCCCTCAGAAGAGAATGCTGTTTATCTGCTGAGAGTGCCTGGGTCAGCCCGTTCCTTCTGGCTGCAGAGACAGCATACGTGCTTTCCCGATGACCTATAGGTGTCCCGGAGCAGTCTGCCCCCTGTGTGAAGCTGCCATCTAGGAACCCCGGTCAGCTCAATGGAGACTGAGTGGGCACTTATATTTGTACTGTGAAGCCCTCTCCTCCAACATGGTTTCTTTTTATTTTCCCTCCATAACAAAGCTGATGCCCATCCCCATCCCCATCCCCTATCTCTCAGTGGTTCTGAACTACAATTGTCAAGAGAGAGATATAAAGCATAGCTCAGAGATATGGTGGATTCTAGGCCACCCCAATAAAGTGAAAGTCACAATAAAGGGAGTCAAATGATTTTTTTGTTTCCCAGCTGATACAGAAGTTATGCTTACATTATACTATGGTCTATTAAGTATGCAATGGCATGATATCTAAAAAAACACAATATACACACCTTAATTTAAAAATGCTTTATTGGTACAAAACAAAACAAAACAATCCAAAAAACAAACAAACAAAAAGCCCATCTGCTAACCGTCATTTGCTTTCAGCAAGTCATCATCTTTTCTCTGGCGGAGGATGCTGCCTCGGTGCTCCCGGCTGCTGACGGGTCTGGGCGGTGGCTGCTGAAGCTTGGGGTGGCCGTGGCAATTTCTCAAAATAAGACCACAAAGTTTGCAGCATAGACTGACTCTTCCTTTCACAAACAATTTCTCTGTAGCGTGTGATGCCCTTTGACAGCATCTTACCCACAGTAGGACTTCTTTGTAAATTGAGTCAATCTGGGGTGCGAGGGTGGCTCAGTCAGCGAAGTGTCTCACTCTTGGTTTTGGCTCAGGTCATGATCTCATAGGCCGTGAGACTGAGCCCCCCCTCCCCGTGGGGCTCCACGCTCGGTGGGGAGCCTGCTTGAAGATTCTCTCCTCTGCCCCTCCTCCCACTCCCACCCTCTCCCTTTCTCTCTAAACACATCTTTAAAAAAAAACTGGAGTCAATCCTCTTAAACCCTGCCTCTGCTTTATCAACTAAGTTTATGGGGAATATTCTAAATCCTTTGTTGTCATTTCAACAGTCTTCACAGCATCTTCACCAGGAGTGGATTCCATCTTAAGAAATCACTTTTTTTCCTCATCCATAACAAGCAGCTTCTCATCTGTTCGAGTTTTACCCTGAGCTTGCAGCAGTTCAGTCCCAGCTTCAGGCTCCGCTTCTGATTCTAGTTCTCTTGCGATTCCCACCACATCTGCGGTGACTTCCTCCACCGACGTCTTGAGCCTCCAATTTGTAAAAAAAAGTATTATCTGCAAAGCACCAACGAGCAGAGGGCAATAAAAGGAGGTGTGTCTGTAATTGATACTCTAACACCCAAACAGTCTACTTTTTACTCCCTTGTTATAGGGATTATGTCTCTGTCATTCACTTTGCTTCCGTGGAGTTTGAAGAGGAAGGAAAAACAGTAGCCTTGTTCACGCTTCCACGTTCAACCTAGTACTCTTGTCACTGAGAATTTAAATACTTATGGAGCAAACACATTCACTAAAACTAGAATTTGATTAAGCATTGATGAATAACAGCTGATTAAGTTGCATCTGTAGACTTGTACTTTTTAAAACCTTACTCTATTAACTGCATGACTCAAATTGTGGTACAGAAATGGTTTCATGGGAATCAGTGTAGGCGATCTTGTTAAAGATTCCTATTTAGATATATATTCATAGATGACTTTTTTTTTCAGAGTTCTTTCACACCCTTTAACTCATCGAGTTGTCTAAAGATACTGTGAGGTTAATAACAAGTTATAATTATTCCCATTTTACAAATTTAAAGAAAAACTAAATTGAAGGTAAATGAGTCTGTGGTTTTCCAAGTTCACGTGGCTAGTCATTTACAGAGATGGAGTCATTATCTAGATTTTCTCACTCCCACTTCTGTGTTCTTTCTACTGCGTCACTACGGCTTTTAAATAAGGCAAACATCAGATGTCATGCGCGGCTCATACATACAGCTCAGTGAATTTCAGTACCTAAGAGTGACGATCCCTGGTGGAAGAGCTGACATTGAGGTCAGAGAATGGGACGCTCCTCTCAGACACAAAATTTTAGGACACATCAAAAACACAGTCCATATATATTTTTAAAAGATTTTATTTATTTAATTTATGTATTTGAGAAAGAGACAGAGATAGCAACAAAGTGGGAGAGAGAGAGCACGAGTGGGGAGGAGAGGGAGAAGCAGGCTCCCCGCTGAGGAGGCAGCCTGATGTGGGGCTGGGATCATGACCTGAGCCAAAGGCAGACGCTTAACCAACTGAGCCACCCAGGTGCCCCCTATGTTATATCTTTAAAGTCAAAATTAATGCAAAAAATCAATGATGAATAAAATATAAAAATGCAAATAAAATCACATCGTGTGCTTGTTCTACGATTGGCATAATGGTGCAGTGGAAACAGTCCTTTGACTTTGTGTTATTGTGCAACAGGGATATTTCCAATTCGTCCGTGGTCCCTGGAGCCAGGCAGGCAGGGTTATGTGTGTCATCCATGATGTACAAACAGGCTAGCCAACGTGGGCCTTATATCTGTCGATTGTAGTGCTTATATTATCCTTTAAAATATGGGAGGATATATTGATAAATGTCTAGAGAGCATACGTTTGTCCTTTTGCTTTCTGCTGTAATGTGTCTCAGCAAGGCGGTGCTTAATGGGTTAATTCTTGGTACACGGAGGACTTTGGAGTTTCTAGCTAGATCTGAACAACAAAGAGAAGGAGATGGAAAACGGATTAATCTCTAATGTGAAAGAAAGACATCAGTTACATATCCACTTCAATAATGTCAGTCTCAGGGTAAAGTAATGGCCTCGAAAGCTGATTTGACTTCTGAGCTCAGCAGTGGCAATTTGGCCATTGAGGCTCTCAGCTCCCGGGAGCTCACTGGAGAAAAGGAGTGGCTAAGGGAAAACATTTCAGGAACCGAGGATGTGAGATATAAAATTCTTTTAAAATATGTTACCTTGGCTCATGTAGCCCAATACGGTCTGTAGATTGAAAACCTTTGTTTCTGCAGGTGGTTTATTCCTTACGGAGTTGACATATAGACTTTTTAAAAAATTTTAGCATACATGATTTTGATAGAGGATCTTACACAAATGTTTTTAATTCTCTGGACACCTCTCCTCCAAGTATTCAATTTTGTATCTAATCAAAGTAATTACAACTGTCATTGTTAGTGCCACTGTCATGAGAAAAATATAATTTCTGGGGTGCTTTTTAGTAATGCAGATTCCCAGCCTCCAGCCATGGCTAATCTGATTCCACAGGCCTGGGATCCAAACCGGTCATTTGCAGTTTCAACAAGTGCGCTGATAATTGCAGTATAGGTGGCGACCCACAGGTCAAGCTCCCTAAGATGCCAGCTCTGCGTCAAAGATTTGCTTGCAGAAAATTTGTTGGAAAATGCTCTCAGGATCAGCTCCTGTGGTGAAAGAGCAAGTGAGCAGAGAGAGAAGACGCCCAATGGCCCCAGCCTTCCTCTGAAGCTGTGGAGCCCAGTGGTTCTCCAGAGATGTTACAGTCACAGTCAGAGGCTGGGACTTTTCTTTCTCCCCTGCCACCAAGCATTCTTTAGAGGCTGTTGTCGGGAAGAAGGCCTGACACTGTACAAGGCTAGGTGGTACATTTCCTGGGAGAAAGTCAACTGAGAGAGGACTGGATAGAGACCAACATCCCTTGTCCAGCCAGCACTCAGGTGGGGCCACATGGCAAGTGCTAGCCAATGGACTGTGGTCACAAGAGATATATTCATTTTTTTTTAAAGATATGTTTATTTATTTTAAAGAGAGAGAGCATGAGGGAGAGAAGAAACGTAGGAGGGAAGGGCAGAGGGAGAGAGAGAATCTCAAGCAGATGCCGTGTTGAGCACAGAGTCTGATGTGATCTCATGATCCTGAGATCAAGACCTGAGCGGAAACCAAGAGTTGGAAGCTTAACCAACTGCACCACTCCGATGCCCCGAGATGCATTTGCTCTTAAGCTAGAGAGTTGAAGAGCAGGCTTGTGATCGTCGAGCTGTTTCTTCTGACCCACAAATAGGAAGCTACATATTCCAGAGAGTGCAGCTACCATATTGTCGGATCTCCATCATACCTGGTTCCTGAATACCAATACAGAACTGATCGCCTGAGCCAACCTGCAACAAGAATGTAACATGAATTAGAAGAAAGCTCAGTGGTCTCAAGCTACCAGGATTTCAGTTTTATCGAGACTCACCTCATTAAAACAATGGCCAGATTTCAGTCATACATTTCAGTTATTGCACTGCATTGGTATTATCTAGTGTGATATTTATGGTTTGACTGAAACTAAATCTTAAGGCTCTGAGCAAGTTCAAATACAAAATTTATTGTAAAATGTATGTAATTTTGAAGAGTAAATGTATTGCAATAGGGCAACTTATGGTAATTTAGGCTTAATCCAAATGTAATAAGGTTTTTTTTTGCATTTAAAAATTTTAGGACATTTTAAGACTGAGAGATAAGCAAATATTGTATGCTGGGTTTTAGGAAAATTTCACTAAGATTCCACTAAAAAAATAAGAGAACAAATTTAAAAATTTATCTTTTTGATAGAGATTTTCCTCTCTGTACCAGTAATCATGGGAACACCTGTTCTATAGTACACAAAATATAAATTGAGTTAACCAAGTATACTCCTAGTTAGAAAGCAATATGTTAAATTTGTAGCAAAGCCTTGAGCTCAATTAGAGGAAGACTTAAATCTTTTTTTTTTTTTTCCTGACAAAACAAAGACTGTTTGGATAATTTAAGAAAAAAAGAAAAAGGAAAAGTGAATATGAAACCATAAAAGAAAATTATGTTATAAAAAGAGAGTAAAGATCTTGGGCATAGTAGTCAAATTTCAGCACGATGATATATTCACTTTGGCAATCATAACATCATTTGGTTACATATGTTAGGATTAGAGTCTCCTTGCTTATGTTTTCAAGAGCTAGGAAAGGATTTGGAATTGAAACAAATTGAATTAGGAAATCCAGTGTCACGGTACCTTATAACAAAACTTAAACAAAATATAAGAAAATAGATTAATATCAATAATATGGTAAAATATTAGTCATTGTAGAGAGCCATAAATTTATGACTAAATAAAAATAAGAACGAGGTAAAACAAAATCAAATTAAATATGGATAATGCAGTGATAGACCCTGGATTAAACGGTAGTCCTCTTGCCACTGAGAAGGTCATTTTACTTCCGAAACATCCCAGTTTGTGAGAAGCCTGTGGTGACAACTGGAGAAAGACCAGTTCGCGTGGTCTAATTGCTAACGGTGGGTAGCAGAGGAAGCAAGCAGGAGAGTCCCAACACCCTCTGATGGGATATGTGGATTCTGGGACTATTTTTTACTAAAAACCAAAAGACAAAGAAAGTTGAGTTAGAATAGGAAGGGCAAAATATATTTAACTTTGGACAGAAAGACCAACTTCAAAGTTAGCACCTAGGTAATCAATCTCCTTTTAAAAATCATAGAAACTGACAAAGCAGCAGAGACTGCTCAGAAGTCTTAGTCATTATAGGGTAAAATTTCTTCTAACTCAACACCAATGTCAGCATCTGAGCATTTCAGAAATCAAAATACAGGATTCTAACATACATTTTTAATGGCACAATTCCACCCAGGACTCTCTGTAATTTGAAATAGAATAGAAGAATTGCTATTATCAATGGCAACTCACCTTTTTAAATGAGAAAACAGTTATCATCCTAGTTGATTTGTTATAATACTACACTTTGCAAAGATATGCCATTTAATTTATTTTATTTTTAGAGAGAGAGCAAAAGAGAGAGCACGTGGGGGGGCAGGGTGGGAGGAAGAGGGACAGAGGGAGAGAATCCCAAGCAGGCACTACACCTTGCAGGGCTTGATCTCATGACCCTGAGATCATGACCTGAGCCAAAGTCAAGAGTCAGCCACTTAACTGACTAAGCCACTCAGGAACCCCAAAGACGTCATTGTAAAATATAGTTGATCATGAGAGTGTCAATTGTAAATCCAGCTGTTATCTGATGGTATTATTAGCCAGATTTCTATTAGCTTGTATATACCTTGTACACGGACACACACACATACACACAACACACTTAATATCCACATAAATGAAACCACATGTACATATGGAAGTATGTGACTCCATATCTGTGTGTGTGTATATATATACATAAATATATATATATATGGTATATATTATATGCATGTGTACATAATCCAAATATCATATACATAGATAGAAAGATAGATAATAGATCGATCAATTGATAGATGATAGATAGATCTCCCAAATGATCCTAATGTCATCTCAGCTAGAAAGAAACTGTGGGCTCTTACGTCCTCCTATTGTTTTCCCTTGACAAATAAGCTCGAGCCCTCAGGGATTGTGTCTGAAACACCAGCTTCATTTGAGATGCCAGCAGCCTAATTGTAACTTATTTTTACCAGGTGATTACACGGTAACTTATTTTTCCCTTCCAGAGTATCTATTTTTAAACCAAAGGGTATCTTTTTTGTTTTATGTGCCACACAACCAGCAAAGCACTAGATACATCTGAGGAGAGCACGGATTTGAACTGATCGAGAGAAGGAAGAGTAAGCGGAAGGAGGACGGGAGCAGGATAGAAGGCGTTTGGAGAGCTGCCTGTACCACCCAGGGCCCACAGGGTGCCCATCTTCACTGGTCCCTAGACTAGAATAACACTGAGGAAGAGCGACAGTACTCCGTGAAGTTTCTCATAATTCCAGAATTCCGTTCGGTCTCTCATGACACGGGAAGGAGAAAGACAACATAATATCAGAGCCAATAATTCCCCCATTGATTAAAAAATAACCTAAGCTACCTAGGAAGAAAAAAAATCTCTCTGCAAGGTTCCATCCGTCTGCCACAATCTACATCTCCCTATTTCATATACTAATCTTCCAAACGCTCATCTCTCTTTATTTATAGTTCTCGCCTCACGGTGAGGTTTGGAGAATTGATGGTGAAAATGGATACTGCAAATTCTAAAACAAAGCCTCACTTTTTCTAGTTCCCTGTGAGGGGAAAACGTCCTCTCTGAATGTGTTCATACTTGCCTTGTTCGAGAATAATCACTTATCATCTTATTTGAAAAAAATAAAAACAGAAAATAGGCCCATAGGTACCAAACCGAGGCAGCAATGCGGGTCAGTGTAAGTAGAGAAGAGTTTGATTAAGCCGTAGAGGGACCATGGATTAGATGTGGGAACATCAGATACGACCGTCATTACTGCCACCAGCGTGGGCGTGCTGACCTGTCAGGAGGGATTCCGGTCAACCTGGGAATGTGCTCTTACACGTCTTCCAAGCAGCAAAGGGCTGAGCTAAAAACACTCAGGTCTTTGTTTGATGTGATGATTCTTCCAGGGTCAATGATCAGCAAAACTAGTAGAATTATGGAACGGTGGACTTCTGTGTTTTGCCTGTTGTGTAAAAGCTTGCGCAAATTGGATTTCTGTGCACGTAATTAAACTATTTGACATACTGCGACCACTGTAGTTACCGCTGGCATGTTCACCTGCTTGATAATTCAGTTTCTCACCAAATATCGGCTGATTATTTGCACAAGGTGTTTTGCTGGTGATTCTAAGGGATACAAAAATAAAGCACATATGTGAATTATATTGTCTTCAAGCTTATGATATATAAACGTAAAAAATCATGGTATATTTCTAAATAATATACACAGACATAGATACTAATCATAATGAAAGCTAGATCTATGTACTCTGATGAGTCTGGATTAAGGCACATGGGAATCCAAACAAGGATCCTATCGTTTTCAGTTCAGATATAAATTAAAGTTTGTGGTAAATACAAAATTTGAATTAGAGAGAGGGAAGAGTCCGCATTACAGTTTAAGGGAAAGAAGACATTTTGACAAAGAGAACAGGAGGAGAAAAAGCACACAGAAAAATTTCACTTTTGATTCAAAATAACTTATAGTTCAGTATGACTAGGGTCTGTGCTTAATATAATGACAAGTGATGAGAAAACCACTTACATAGGTTGTTGGGTTCAGAGCACAGAAAAATGATGAATATATATGGGCATCATTCTATAGGCAATGGGGAGACATTAAATAATTTGAACAAGAGAGTTATCTTTAGGAAGTCAATCAGCAGCCAGCTCTGGGAAAGTATGCTCAGAACAGGGAACAATGAGAGATGGACGGAACAGTCGGGAAGCTACTGGAGCTCCCTGGGGTTTCTGGAAGGAAGCAGAGGGAGTGGTGGGCAGATGAATGAGACGCATTTTGGATGTAGAACAAATGATATCCTGCGAGTGAACAGAGGTGGGACTAAAAGAGAAAAGAGTCAAATTGATAACAAACAAACAACTAAATTGTAGTCTAAAAGGCATGTTTTCAGAAACAACAGATTCTGTCCAAAGAAGTGTGATGTTCCTGAGAAATAAAAAAGAACCATTATGCCAGTGAAAAACTCAATACAAGGGTTACATTTGATTTCTTTTAAATTAATTATTGCTTTTGATCAAGGAATTAAGAGTCCTGTTTGCAACTTTGCTGTCATTGGCTTTCTGCCATTGGAAAGTAGACATCATTGTGTATGAATTTCCTTAAGATTGGACGGAGTAAGTAGGGGAAGAGAAAATTTGATTTTCTTCTTCATGTAGAAATTCTAAACTTTAAAATGTAACAAAAGTACTCTTGGACAAAGACACCAGTCAGTTTCATTAGTCTTGTGGTTCATTTTTGGGTCTAGCTACTTGGTTGCATAACAGTGGTGAAGATTGAGTCTGAGCAAAGTGAGGGCAGCTCTTTGGAAAACATGCAGAATTATTGTCCAGACTTTGCTTATCTATGATCCCTTTTCTCCCACATATTAGTGTCCGGCTGCCCCATTACCCTGTGCTTTCATGCAGTCTTCAACCTTCCCTTCCCTACAAGACACTCATACGCTGTGTTTCCCTGGAAGCACCTAGTATTCTGGGCTCTTCCTCAGCTGTACATCTCCACCATGTGTCTATTGTTCGTCAGGCTTCCTGGGCCTGGCTTCCTGTGATGTAAGAGCTAGTTACAAGGAGGCCAATCAACTCTAACCACTTACTGATTAAAAAAAGAGAGAGACTGGAAGAATATACCCTAAAATGTTGAGACTAGTTATTGCTGGTTGTGAGAAAGGAGGGTGTGGAATACACGGGGTGTGTGTGTGTGTGTGTGTGTGTGTGCACGAGTGCGTATGTGCACTGTGGGAACTATAGGAAAATTTTAAGGTATAAACTTCAAAAATAAGCCAGTTTAAGAAAGTGCAAAAGCAGCTTAAGAAACATAGGAAGGAGACTGAGGCAATGTCTGTGGAGAATGATGGATAAATCCACAGACTTCAGCTTCAATAGTCTGGGAACCCTGTTCTAGATCTTACTGATTTTGTTGACGTATAGCAAGTTACTTAAACTGAATAGTTCTGTTTCCTCATCTGCAAAATAAGTAAGATAAATAGCATTAATTCACACTTTCACTTGAGAGGATGATTAAATTAGGTAGCATACATTTTTCTCTTAAAAACACGGGCTGGCACATATTCAGTACTCAGCCAGTAGCTTTGATCTTCATCATGGTGGATTGCTTTGATATTCCTTTTGCTTTCTCTCCTTGCTTCTCCTTCTTCCCTTTTACTTTTTTTTCATGGTGAAGGATTAGTTTTGAGTCGTTTGCTCTCACAAATTCTCCCCTGTGCCAAATGGCAGTGAGATATCAGAACTGTCTCAGTCTTCTGGTAAAATTTTCCACCATAGAATAGAACAAAGCTAATTGGTTCCTATGGGACTTCCTTTCCACAGCTAAATTATCTGCCCGAGTATTGTGATATTTGTTTTTCTTTAGAAAGTAAGTCATTATACAGGTTCATTTGAAATAGCCAAGCTATAAAAACATGTTTTGTACAATATATGTTTTAAAATCAAATTAGTTTACATTTAAACTTGTCATCACCCAGTACTTCTCAGTGGGCATACTCAATATGCATATGTTTATAATATTGTGGATAAAATTTTCCACTCTACAGGTAACCTAAATACCATGCCATGGATACTTTATCCATTTTTCTGCATGTTAGATGCTGTGGGAACTACAAGAGAAGCCTAAAATCTGTACTTCCTTCCTTTCAACTGCCCCATACCACCTGCTTCTCTAAATTGCATCTGCCCTGCTTCCTGCCAAGCATCCAATCAGTTTCAAAAACCTGTTCTTTATGGCCTTCCTCATTTTTTCCAATACACATTCAAACTTATAAATGAATGAACTGGCTTGTATGTAAGGTTATTTTTTGTCACTGTTTTATAAAGGAGAGTATACTGTCTATACACTTTGCTACCTCTCCTTTTACCCTGGGTCAGCTGGTATGGTTCTAATGCATTGTTTGCAGTGAATGATCAATTTTCCACTGTCTGAATGGACCACGTTTATTCAACAGATGTATTATTGGACGCTTACCATTTTATATTTTTTGCCTCTATGAGCAATGCTGTGATAAACATTCTTATAATTATTATCCACATGTCCTGAACTTCTGTTTCTAGGAGAAGTAGAATCTGGATAAAATAATATGATTGCTTCAGGAAAAAAAAATGTATTTGAACTTACAAGAAGAGTTCTATGGAAAAATATTTTGGATGACCTGGTAGACGTACCGAGTAAAGGAGGAGACCTTTATAAGGCAAGTAGTGGTCAGTTTCGGGAGCAGAAATGTGAGCAGAGGCAGAGAGAGGAACGGACCCTCACGCTGTTCTAGCTTGGGCAGAACAGTGATGATACTCAACTCGAAGACAAAGGAAAAGCAGAGCAGTGGGAGCAACACTGAGAAAGGCAGGAAACTTGTATATTTAGGGTGGGACTTGTAGCTCATGAGAGCAAGAGTAAGTGAAAAACACAAATAAACAGATTTTGTTGGGTTTATATGCGGATTGTTTTGAATAGAAAAGTAAGGAATTTGGACCTTCTGCTGCTGCAAAAGGGAAATGAAACATATGATGTGATTTTTGTTTTATAAGATGAGGCTATCATTTGAACAAACGTTTTCCAAAAAAGAAACCCAACTAAATGTTCTTATCAGTTGTCAAAGGGATGCAGAGTACATCATGAACATAGTTTCTGTTTCTCATGATAATATGTTGTAAAGGTATAGGAAAGTAATGAATTTCATGCTGTTAGAAAATGAGTCTCTGTCTTTCTGTAAGCAGATTAGCAATTTATACCAATAGCATGAAAATTTCACAAACTCTTTCAGCCATTAATTCCCCTTCTAGGAATGTGTCTTAATTATTTAAAAAATTTTTTAAAGATTTTATTTATTTATTTGAGAGAGAGAGAGAGCACAAGCAGGGGGAGAAGCAGCGGGAGAGGGAGAAGTAGGCTCCCCGGTGAGCAGGGAGCCCTATGTGACGTTCTATCCCAGAACCCTGGGGTCACGACCTGAGCCGAAGATAGCTGCTTAACCAACTGAGCCACCCAGGCACCCTAGGAATGTGTCTTAATTAAATAATTACAGCTCTGTGTAAAGATTTAGCTCTAAGCTGTCTGTCACTGTTTTCAATAATAAAAAATAGGAGCAAACCAAACATTTCAAAATGGTGGAGTGGTAAAATAAATTATGGTATATTCAAGTAATGGAATATTAGGTAGTAATTCAAATAGTATTATAGAAGATTCAATTGTATAAAATAAATATACTGTAAAGTGGAAAATGAGTTCCCCTAAGTTTTAGCATTAACATTTAAAACATAAACCTATATAAAATAAATATATATAGGAAATATATATATGCATCTGTACTTGTGTACATGTATGTATGTGTGTAGATATGTTTACCTCTTATATTATATATACATATATACATGTATACATTATATGTATAAGATATTTATAGAGAAAAACTTGGAAACGTATACATCAAATTAACTACTCTTTCTTTTTATTTTATGATTTTTTATAATTAAGGTATGTTGCTTTCAAAATCATATAGAACCAATGACTACTAACTATAAATGCATTTTTAAATGTAGAAATCCAAATACCACCCTGTCCACAGTAGAAAATTGTATTGGGAAGAAACTAAAGGGGAGGGACCATTCAGTACACTCTCTACATGGCAAATACTGATAGCCTGAATTAAGTCCCATTGGGAAGTTGAAAAGGAGAAGGTAGTAAAAGGTATGATAAGACAGTGACCTAAAAATAAGTTTAATTTAAAATTAGTTATAATGTTGCATGGTGACAGACGATGGCTATGCTTGCGGGGAGCATAGCATAGCGTATAGTGTTGTTGAATCACTATGTTGTACACCTAAAACTAATGTACCATTGTGTGTCAACTGTACTCAAACAAAAAATTTTAAAAAATAAAATAACATAAAATTGGCAACTTGGGAGTTGAGAAAAATCAAAATTGCTTTAAGTTGTAGGACACTGAGAACAAAGACTTTTCCATCTAGTTTTGTCAGAATATCATATTCTATGACTCCTACACCTCAACTCACTTTTGGTCTCTACATGTGTATTTCCATTTTAGTTAAATGGCGGCCTTTGTCATTTCTGACAATATCTTAGTGTTCACTGACTTTGCTCTTATGCCTGAGAACATGCATTGAATTCAGACCGGTTCATGCCAATGGGTACTCTCAGGCTTTCTACCCTGGCTCCTGTTGGGCCAAACTCAATAAACTTTCATATACTCTATTTCCTAAAAAGTTTTACCTACATTTTACGGGTTGCATTGTGTCTCCCCAAAAGATATGTTCAAGTCCTAACCTTCAGTATCTATAAATGTGACCTTATTTCCTGTGACCTTATTTGGAAATAAGGTCTTTGCAGATGTCATCAACTTAAGATGAGACTTCCCGTAATCCAGTATGACTGGCGTCTGCGTAAGGAGTGAAGAACACTGTGGAAGAACAGAGAAATGTTTGGTGAGGACAGAGGCAGAGATTAGAATGGTGCAGCTATGAGCCTAGCAACTAGGGATTGACAGAAACCACCAGAAATGACAAGGGGGATAAGGAACTGACTTTCCCTCAGAGTTCTCAGGAGGATCAACCCTGCTGATGACTTGATGTTGGATTTCTAGCCTCCTGCCCTGGGAGAGAATACATTTCTGTTGTTTTAAGCCACCCTGTTGTGGTAATCTGTTAAAGCAGCCCTGGAAAACTAATATAACACTATATAAATTCTTAAGTTACAGAACAAAAGAAAAACAAACACCCCAAATTCCATGAGGAAAAGAATGGTCTCTGTCTTGTTTATTGCTATTCTTGGTGCCCGTCATACAATATATGATAAATAAATGTATTTAGGGTGAAAAATATGAATGTATGTTCTGTATGTTCCTCCTGTAAGAGCTAAGTTGGAGAGAAAAGAAAAAATTTCTCAAAGCTGACACGTAAACAAACTAAAGATTAGCTGGCAAACATATATAATAATGCTAATAATTATTTTATGAAATAATCAATATGTTGAGTCAGAGGAAACATCTTGGAAGAAATTAATCTTCAACTTTGTATTGAAGAAATTTCATTTTTTTTCAACCAATTATTTGTTTGTCATCTGTGTGTAATATAATGCCAAACATGGCTCGAGAGCAGGTAGGGCAAAATCATCATGAACTGAAAATTGGATAAGGAACAAATAATACAGATAATGGGAACAATATAAAGCTCAACACAACACAAGACAATACCTCGGCTCTTAAAGAAGGGAATCTTTGTGAAACAAGTTAATACTGGCCTTGAGTACAAAATCACAAGTAGGAAAACGAGAAGGGAATTTCAGCAAATATAGTTGTTTGTATTCTCTGTTCCCAACTACTGGAGTAGGGAATATGAAATGAGAAAGAGAAAACATGAATATAACTCTGAATGAGTAGTGCCATTGATAGATAATGCCAGGAATTATCCTGATAGTATCAACCTGCAAAGGTTGTTGATTTAAGGTGGTGGTAGATAGGAGGGGCAGGTGCTAAGTTTTGTTTTACCTGGTCCAGTGAACTAATAAGTTAAAGATGTAGAGGGGCCTGTATCAGGTTCCCATGGCTGCTTACAAATTACCACTAATTTAGCAGATTACAAGAACACAAATGTATCTCTTACAGGTCTGAAGGTCAGAAGTCTTAATGAGTCTTATGGGGAAAAATCAAGGGGTCAGCAGGGGTAGCTCTTTTTTGAGGCTCTGTGGGAGAATCTGTCCCATGTCCCTTTCAGCTTCTAGAGGCCACCTGCATTCCCTGGTCCTTGACCTTGACCATCAATCCTACCTCTGGCTTCTGTGTCATGCCACATCTTCAACTACTAATTGAATTTTTGCTCTTATTGGAGACTTGTGATTGTATTGGGTGAGCTTAATGAACTAGATTAATCCTCTGATCCCAAGATCTTTAATTTAATCACATTTGCAAAGTCTCTTTTATCATGGGAAGTAATACCCCTTCAGGTGCCAGGGATTGGGATATGGACATTTGGGGGGCCACTATTCAGCCTACCACAGCTGTTAAGTATGAGACTGGAAAGAGAGAAAAAGGTAGTAGCTGATAAAATTCCAGGAGTCCTAGAAAAAGTTAGCTTTGCAGCCTATAGAAGAAAATCCAGGAAAATGTTCATTCCTTGCTTGCCATTAAGTAGAAAAATATATTCTATTTAAATCCCATTTAAACTACTTACTAGTGTTACTGGTGGGAAGTCACTGGTATATATATCAAACTCCAAAGCTAGAGTTCCTAGCTTTTATTTCTAATCACCTCTCTGATGTAAGTGATAAGTATTTCTTGAATGATGACAAATTGTAAGACATCATGCAGCACGCTGTTCTATGACCCTAATCTCATATACACAAAGGTACAACCTTAATAAAATTACATTTAAATAATCGTCAAGTGCATGGACACACATTCCCTGAAGCACAAAGGAGGAATGAAATTAGTACCGCCCTGGTCCCCCACCCCGCACCATATTATTATGAATGGCACTCATCCAGCTGGGACCTGGGGAGTACTCTTTCACCCTCACCACTTAGTGTCTTCTGATATCTACTCTAACAGCAAGTGCTGTAAAATTCATTTCTTGATTATTTCTACAAGTCATCTGCATACATCCCTGTGAACTTCCACTATTCTAGTCAAATTGCTATATTTATCCGTGTGTGAGATAAATATTCACACATCCATTTTAGGTCAGTTAAGCTGAGCTTCTGCAAGTTCAGGTCTTATCAAGTGCCTCCCTGCTTAATCACTTCCTTTGCTCTTAAAGACCCAAATACTGAGCACATCCTGCCAGGCTCTCAAGCATCTGACCCTGGACCACAGTAGTGGCATCATGACCTGCAAAATTGTCCTTACTCTCTGTGCTCCAAACACGTAAGATATTTGCAAGTCCTTGACCTTCTAGCCTCCACTTCCTCTCCCTGGAACGACTTTTCCCCCTCTTTCTCTAGTACATTCCTCTTCTTCCTTTAAAATTCAGCTCAATCATCACTCCTCAGGGATCTAGTCCTTGACCTCCCCAGAGTAGATTACATAGCCTCAGAGTACCCGTTCATTTCTCATTCATAGCATTATTGACGATTGCACTTAAATAAATCTATTGTGTAATGAATGGTTTAATTAATCACACAAATATTACACCATAAGCTCTATGGCTGCAAAAACTATTGCTGTCATATTTCAGAATCTTGTCTCCAGCGCCTCAAACATATTTAATGGTTAGCAAATTTTTTTTGAAAAACTGAAGAGCTCAAAGGATAATTAAAACTTTCCTAAGTAGATAGATAAGTAAATTTCTAGTCAGAGTAGAAACTGTCATTTGAAGCTTAGGGTGAAGTGAAAAACTCTCGTTAAAAATAACAAAAGGTGAAATGTTGCTCAGAGACAGAGATACTCACACAGTGGGAATAGTGTGGTCTGAAGAGTCTGGTGGGAGGGAAAAGGTCAGGAAGCATGAATTTTAGTCAGGATTGTCAGTGTATCGATGTATGACTTTCAGTTCTCCACTTTGGAAAATCACCTAAAGTCTCTGTTCCAGAGATTTCTTTATTTATTAGCACAGCTGGTCCTAGTGGAATTCAAAAGAATGCAAAAACACAATAAACAAACAAACAAACAAATAAATAAATGTCAAATCTTTCATTCAAGGTAAAGGTTTGAGAATTAAAGACATGACCTGAAGGAAAGCAGCTATGTAAGTGCCAGAGGTGGGGTCGGGTACAGCATAAATGTGGCATTAACACCTCTTTAAAATCCTTGAGCATCTTGTAAGACTTGATTGAAATATAAAATTAATGGTTTATAAACCTATTATTGAGTTAAATGAAACATCTACTAGCACATTTAAAGCAGTTATTTCCTAATCTCTTCTGAGCCTATTCACCAATGGAACAGTCGAATGCATTTCTAATCAACTACAAATTCTAATGTGAAATGATCATTTGGTTCGTTAAAAAAAAGAAGAAAAAAAAAAGCAGTGGGCTTTCCAAATGCACTGTTATTGTTACACTTAGATTCCAGGGAGGAAAATACTGTTTCCTTTATATATATATATATATATATATATATATATATAAAATTTTATTTATTTATTTGAGAGAGGGCACATGCACAGGAGGAGCTGCAGAGGGAGAGGGAGAAGCAGGCTACCCACTGACCAGGGAGCCCGATGTGGGGCTCAATCGCAGGACCCTAAGGTCATGACCTGAGACAAAGGCAGGCACTTAACTGACTGAGCCACCCAGGCGCACCCTACTTTGCTTATATTTTTGGTGGTTGTATTTAAAGGTATAAAATCAAATATGTTTATATGTTTCACAGAGTTCTGTCTTTGAAAAAGAATAGTCTCTCTAAAGCTTAGAGCAGGTAGGTTGATCAGAAAATTAAAGACAACCTTTGTTTTTTTAAAATTATTTTTTTTCCTAATATATTTCCAGAGGCATAGTTTGGAAGGATATTGAATAGCAAGTCAGTTGTAATACCTATTCTTCAGAACAGGGAAAGAAGTGCTTAAGAACACTTGTAATAAAGAAGTTTCTTAGAATAATTTAAAAAAGTCAATTGTCAATGATTTTTTTGAGGCTGCCTGCTGTTATCTACAAAGGAATCACTGAAAGAAAAAAAGGAAGAGAGAGAGAGAGAGAAAGAAAGAAGGAAAGAAAGAAATTTAAAGCTGTATTTAATATTTAAAGCTATAATTAGCATAAATTATGAAGTACTAAAAGTATCAAAAGGAAAAATAAAATATAATAGTAGGGTTTCTGTATTAAAATGTATAACCTTAGGACAAAAACCTATAATTTTATAATTTGAACTCCAATCTCAAACTGTGATCACAGATTTTATGATAATAATTATAATAATCACTATGCCCTTTCATAACTTTAAAAATATTAATTTTTATGGTAAAAATTATGTTATTTTTTATTTTTATGTTTCTAAGATAGTGAAGATATAAATCAAATATAAACTATATAATTAAAAATGAATGAGAAGTAAATATATTAAATTAGTAAAAATGAAAGCAATCCTTTTGTATACCTTATATTTTATTTGTAATGAAGAGCCAAAAGTTGGATCGCTAGTGCATGAAGTTGCTATTTCTTGTAGAAGGTCATCTATAGGATGCACATCATAAAGGACACACACACGTAGAGTTGCAACTTAAGTTTAAAAGTCAGTACATTTTGACATGAAAAATGTGCACATCCAGGTTGATAACATATGCCCCCCATTAAGTTGAAAAATTTCTGTTAACCTGAAGAGATTTACCCTTGGAGAAGAAAACAGCAATTTAATAGTAATTAAAAAGAATAAATCATTTGCATAAGATATTCATTCAATATAACGGATAAAAACAGACACCCTCCAATGAAACTGTCCAAATGAAGCAGGTTTGAAAGACCTATGATCTCTATGTTTAATGTGCTCATAATTACTACATAGCAAGATCTGTGTTAAATGTAAATTTAGGTGCCAAACGTGGGCTTGATTTTAGAATTTTATCATTAACTTGGCTCCATAGGACTCAATTTCTTTCTTAATTAAGTCTGGCCTTGACAATCTCGCTCTCTCTCTATGTATTTGTACAGTAGCTGTACACATATACATATACAGAAAGAGAGAGAGGGCTTGCAGGATTTGAAGTGTTACCAGCTACAAAGGATGGAAGTTTGTCTAGATCATGAGTTAAAAATCTGTATTGATAATTATTTGTTAAGGGACAAGTGGCTTTCACTAAATCTTGGACTTTTCTATAGCATAGGTCATTTATTTATTCCTGCTGTAGTATAAAATATTTTTGCAATTTTTACTTTACCTCTCCCACTATTTTGTGGGTCCTTTATGAGCAATAACTGTCTGCTTCCCAGAGCTAAGCACACAGCCTGGCATATGTTAGATGCATTAAGATGTGTATCAAATTGAGTTAAATCAAATCAAATCAAGTTGAATTAGAAGTACTGGTAAAGTGTTATCCTAACAGAAAACTTCATGAAGGTCTAAGACTAAGGAGAAACAATGGGTATAAAAAGCAGTTGGGTATCAGAACTGGCATACAAAGTGGAAAAATGTATCGGGAACTTCTGTTGGTTAGGAGAAGACTTGTATCAGGAACATGAAAGAAGTAAAGATGAAGTTGAAATGGAACTAGGACTTGACACAGAAATGAGTTTCCTTAGTCTTTAAGCAGACTATTTCAGTCCCTAAACCCTGGACAGAATCAATACCAAACTCTGTTGATCCACTGAGCCTGAGTTAAAATTCGTATGGCTCCATCTTGATCCATTTTGATAAGGGACACAAAGAGGGATAAAAAAAAAAATCACATAGACATATGAGGAAACGTGTCTTTCTGATGAAGGATAGTTGGAAGAAAGGCAGGCAGGGACATGCTGCCCCCCCCCCCCAAGGAAACCACCCTTAAAAGGATTTTATAAGGAAGGAGCCCTCTACCCTTTCCCACGAGATAGGTAGATGACAAAAATCCGATTGGGTGATAGGTGCAGAGAAGTTTAACCAGATTAAATCAGCCTGTCAAGAAGCCCATAAAAATCCCTAGACTTAGAAACTCCGGTGGCAACCCCATCGGGTCCCCTCCCTCTTCGGAAGCTTTGCTCTATCGCTTAATAACTTGACTATCGCTCAGGAAACTTTGCTTTGCCGCCCACCACTCTTCATCTGGTCTACCTCTTCATTCTTCGAAGCAGCATGACCAAGAACCACGGGAACTAAAGGAGAAGAAATCCTGTAACATTTCTAACTTAGCCCTTTGTTTCACTTTTGGCAGGTCAGCATGATCAGGAAATAAACAAGAAAAGACAACGACTCTAAATTTTCAAGCAGAAGGATTTCAGAATAAGGTATTGCTTAGATAGGTCATGGAAGAGCTAAAACTCCAAAATAGGGACAAGGAAGTGACCTAAAGATTAACAAAAGCAAAAGGCTGCTGCCGTTGTTGGGCTGAAAAGCTATTACTAGAACTAAGGGACTAGTTTCAGTGTTACTAGAACCAAGAAGTTGGAATCAGAGGTCTTCTGTTCGTCAAGACCTGGAACATAAAGGAGATAGAATGGCTGCTAGAGATGCCTCCCAGGACTGAGTGGGAGCTGGTCCTTTCCTGCCATCCTATGGTCTAATGTTGCTGCCTTTGGTATACCTAGCCACGGAAATCTGGAAGACACAACTACTAAGCCTCAGCCCTGCTGCAATATAAAAATAATAATAATAAATAATTAATAATAGAATTAAATAATAATCATCATAAGGAAGAAGAAAGGATTGGATCTGGGAACAAAAAAGCCAAGATTATGCACAGCCATTTTATATTTTCTACTTAGGTTCTATCCTCACTATTCTCTACATAAAAACTCTTGAAGCCTTAAACTTCATCTATCTTGATGCAATTTCAATTCAATAAGGAATGTGAACAGCCTTTTAACAAATGGTGCTGAGATAATGGGACAGCCACAAGCAAAAAAATCAAGATGGATCCCTATAGCGTATGTACATGAAAATTAACTCAAAAAATGGATCACGGATTTAAAGATAAGGTCTAAAGTGATACGATTTTCAGTAAAAACCGGAGGAGTAGATCTTTGTGGACTTGAGTTAGACATTGATTTCTTAGAAACAATACCAAAAGGCAGAGGCAACAAAAGAGAAAAGATAATTTGGCTTCATCAAAATCAAAAAATTTTTGCTTCAAAGACTACCATCAAGAAAGTGCAGTGACAGCATGCGGAATGAGAGAAAAATTTTGCAATCATGTATCTGATAAAGGACTTGTATCTAGAATATATAAAGGACTCTTACAACTCAGCAACAGAAAGATAAAAAAAACCCTAACTCAAAAATGTGCAAAACGTTTGAAGGTAACAGTCATCTGAAGAAGTTATACAAATAAGCACAATATACGGTGTATAAGCACCGTATACAATAAGCACATAGAAAGATGCTCATTAGTCATTAGGGAAATCAATTTAAAACCACAAGGAGTAACCACTTCATACCCACAAGGATGGCTAAAATCCAAGACAGTCAGTAACTAGTGTTAGTGAGGATGTGGAGAAATTGGAACCCTCCCACACTGTGAGTGAAAATCTAGAACAGTGCAGAGGCTTTTGGGAAAAAAAAAAAAAAGGCATTTCCTCAAACTTTTAAACTGGAGTTCCTGTAAGATCCAGCAGTTCTACTTCTAGCTATATCCCCAAGACAGTTTGAAACATATGTCCACAAAAGCTTGTACACTAATATTCGTAGCAGTACTATTCATAATAGCTCAAACTGTCCAGCAGCTAAAGAATAGATAAAATTTGGTGTATCCATTCAAGGGCACATTAGTCAGCCATAAAAATAAGTGAGGCATTGATACATGCTATAACATGGATAAACCTTAAAAAATGTGCTAAGTGAAAGAAGTTAGTCAAGAAAGCAATATTGTATCATTCCATTTATATGCAATATCTAAAAGAGGCAAATCTGTAGAACAGAAAGTATAGGGTTGCTTCTCTAAAACTGGGAGGGGAGAAGTGTTGAGAGGGCGTGGGGACATGAGAAGGGGTTACTAATGCATACAAGGTTTCTTCTGGGGATTGAGATGACAGACAGTAACGATGGTTGTATAACACTGTGGGTATCACAGCCACCGAAAAGCACCGAATTGGACATTTTCAAGAGTGAAACTTATGGTATACGACTTCTTCCCAATAAATCTGTTAATGGGGCACCCAGGTGGTTCAGCTGGTTAAATGTCTGCCTTCAGCTCAGGTCATAATCCCAGAGCCCTGCGATCCAGAGCCCCACATGAGGGTCCTTCCTCAGCGGAGAGCCTGCTTCTCCCTCTCCCGCTGCCTGTTGCTCCCCCTGCTTGTGCTTTCAATCTCTGTCAAATAAATAGATAAAATCTTTAAAAAAAAAAAAAAGCTGTTAAAAGAGGGTATTTTAAGGGGCGCCTGGTGACTCAGTCAGCTGAGTGACGGTCACTTGATTTTGGCTTAGGTCACAATCCCAGGGTCATGAGACTGAGCCCCACCTTGGGCTCCATGCTTAGCAGGGAGTCTGCTTGAGATTCTCTCTCCCTCTCTCTCTGCTCCTCTCCCCAATTGAGCACGTGCTCTCTTTCTAAAATAAATAAATAAATCTTGAATATAATAAAAAAAAAAAATAAGGAGGGCATTTGACTTTTCCTCGTAAACAAAACGAATATCTTTTGAGTCCCTTCCATCAAAGAGGTATTGTTCACGCTTAAGTAACCGAAAATAGCTAAAATCTTATTGTGAAAACCATAAGAAGCAGAGTAAAGCAAAATATTGGATTTTCACAAGTACATATTGCACAGGACGACAGACACAATCAAGAGAGGTTTGTTTAAATTGTTACCTGTGATGCTGCTGTGAAAATCAGCCAAGTTTACGGGGGCGGGGGGGGGGGGGGCGGGGAATTAATGTTTATTTGCGTCTGACTCAACATATTGTTCTGCCCTGTCCCGTAATCAGATGCCCATCTCCATTTATTTTTATAACCCTTCTCTTCATTTTCTTCATGGTTAGATCGTCTGATATGTGTTGTTCTGCTTCAGGAAGAACCATCTGTTGTGTAATTATCACCAGGGGCTAACCATTATCTCAAGGTGCAGAAATTCAGCATTATAGGTAATATGAATGCATAATTTATTATGTCTGTGTACCTAATTGAAAACTCAAATGTATCCAGTAAGAACTATATTTGATCAAGAGTTCTCTGCCTTGAGAAATGGCATGTTTCTCTCAAACTTGTGAACAAAACAACTTTTAAACCTCAAAAATTTATTGAGCAACTTTTTTTTCAATGGGGGATTTTTTTGGCTTTGAAACAATTGCACTCAATTCAGAATAACTAACGTTGGAAAGATAATGTCTGTGAAAAAAGAGGACATATTATATTCATTGGGAAAAAGTCGCTTGTGACTTTGAAGCTTTATTACTGTTTAGGAAGTAGGGAGGGCAATTATAATAATATGTGCTAATACCAGTCAAAACATAGGCAGCAATCCTCACCATAATGGGTTGTTTTCCTCTTTCTGAACTGCATAAGCTAGAGGGGGAAAATGATAATAAAGATAATAGTTAATACTATTCTGTTATATCATAGCCTCATTTTAGTCCCTAGACACAGATTTCTGTGTCTATTAGGAATATTATGTGTCAATAGAAATGTTTCATTTTCATTAGAGAATCTCAGATAGATATATGAGCTTTTATTTACAAAATATAAAAATGAAAATAGAGCATATTCATTTCCATCTGGTGCATTGTCTTTTTCTAAAAATAAGATTTATTTATTTATTTATTTTAGAGAGAGAGCATGAGCGGGAGGGTCAGAGAGAAGAGGGAGAGAGAATCTCAAGCAGACTCCATGCTGGGTGTGGAGCCCGATGCAGGGCTTGAACTCACAACCCTGAGATCATGACCTAAGCTGAAACCAAGAGTTGGATGCTTAACCGACTGTACCACCCAGGTGCCCCTGGTACATTGTCTTTAAATATTCCTGCTCCCCCAATAACATGGTTTCCAAAATTCGTAAGACCTGTAAAATTAACACTTGGGCCTGTTGGCTCCAATTTCTCTTATGAGTTATTAAAATCTACCCTAATTAACAAACTTTTTTGAAGTTTTATATTATAATATTTAATATAACCAATAGAACTATGTACCTTGTCTACTATTGTTATGCTTCTGAATTTTGAAAGCTACTGTCAGATGGGACACATCTGGTTCAGACGTATACCTTTAGCTTTCCTTGAAAGACTTCTCAATCCCAGAATACACATAGATAGCAAGAGGCTTAATTAAAAAATGATAGATGGTTCACTACATGCCATCCAGGAAATACAAATTAACATGCAATGAGATACCGTTATACACCTGATAAAATGGTCAAAATCTGGGACACCAACAACACCAAATGCTGACAAGGATGTAGAGGAACGCTCATTCATGCTGGTGGGAATGCAAAATGTTATAGCCACTTTTGAGGACATTTCAGTGCTTTCTTACAAACCTAAATATATTCTTATATGATCCAACAACCACACTCTTTGGCATTTACTCAAAGGTGAAAACTTACATCCACACAAAAACCTGCACATGGATGTTTATTACAGTTTTATTCATAATTGTCAAAACTAAGATGTCTTTCAGTAGGTGAATAGATAATCTGTGCTACATCTAGGTAGTGCAATATTATTCAGCACTAAAAAAAAGAGCTGTTGAGCCATGAAAAGACAGGGAGAAAACTTATGTGTATGTTATTGAGTAAAATAAGTCAGTCTGAAAAGGGTACATACTATCTGATTTTTATAGGACATTCTGGAAAAGGAAAACTATGGAGAGAGTCAAAAGATCATTGTTCTGGTTGAGGTGGGAGAAGGATAAACAGGGGAGCACAGAGGATGTTTAGGGCAGTGAAACTACTATGAATGATACTGTCATGGTGGATACATGTCCTTATACATTTGTCACAACCCATAGAATATGCAACAGCAAGAGTGAACCCTAAGGCAAACTCCTGACTTGGATGATAATGATGTATCAATGTAGGCTTATCCACCATCACAAATGTGCCACTCTGGTGACCGATGGTGATAATGGGGGGCTGTGCATGTGTGGAGGCAAGGGACAGCTGGGAAATCTCTACACTTTTCTTTCAATTTTTCTGTAACCCTAGAACTGCTCTAAAAACAAAGTCTTGAAAAAATGCACACCTTTAAGTATATTTATTTTAAAAATATAAAATTACTAATAACTCATATTATGCTTTTACTACTGATGAAGACTGAATTTGTGTCAATGTTAACCAGGTATTACTGAAGGAAATATTTATGATCTAGAAGTCCAGTGGTTCTCAGAATATGGTCCTGGATGATCATTATCGAGGTCCCTGGGAGTCTGTTACAACTGTATCATCTCCCACCACATCCCAGGCCTCTGAAGCAGACACTGTGGGCTGGGGCCGAGCAATCTGTGTTTTCCACACACAGAGGACTGACGACCACTAGTCTAATTTATGTTGATTTCTCTCATTGTTCACATCTAGTTGACTTCCGTCCACTTGGTGCACTTTTCACAAGAATGACAATTTTCTTGTGTCAGGAATAAGGTGGCCATATGTTATACTCGACTGCCCAGCTCTTGTTGAACCTTCCCTCAATATTTTGTTTTATGTAATAATTTCATACGGGGTGTGTCCCACCCTCCCAAAATAGATATCCGAATACTAAATTTGTACATTTCCTTGAAGTGAGAAGACATGTTGTCTAGTGAGAAGACATGCCCAATTAGATGCACTCAAAGGGGAACTGGGTCGAGAGGGGCAGCGTGAAGGACGGCCACAAACACGTCAGTTGATATGTGGGCAATCACCATGGTGCAACGTCTGGTTCTTTGGGAGCTGGTCGCAGCCTTGTCAATGCCAAGTGATAGCAATGGTGTCTTGCTAGAATAGCCTCTCACTGTTCACGGCTTTTGGCTCCACTGTTCTGGACTGAATAGCATGAAAACTGATTCTCTGACTTTTCTGGAAATTCTGTGAACTCACCAGTTTCCTTTCACAAAAACTTGCTTTTTAATCTTGGTAGAGTCGATTTTGTTCTTCCCCATTAAGAATACCAAATGAGGAGAATATTTGTTATTATTTACAGAAAATTCTATCTCTGGCTGTAATTGACAGATACACTTTACAGTTGGCATCAGCAGTATTTTTTTCTTGAAGTGTAGTTGACATATAATATTAGTTTCAGGTGTACAACATAGTGATTCAATATCGGCTGTATTTTTAAGTTCTAAGTGCCTCTTTTCTTTAAAGTACAGCGTGAGTGGAATCCTCACACTGGAGTGATTGCTGCCAGCTCCTCCTGACCGAGGAGTCGCTTCTGTGTACTTGGAGTGTGCTTTGGGTTTCTGTTCTGTATATTCCTCGGCAGTGTGTCATCTCCCTGAACACCTCGATTTGTTTCTTCGCATTGTTTATTGTCCTCGCTTCAGTTACCTCAAAATTGTCCTTGAGTGGTTCTTTGTGGGTGGGATGATTTTATGGTTCCTGGTTTTTTTGTCAGAAACAGCTTCTAAAATGGGCCTGACCTTGACTCTGCACAGAGTGAAAGTCCACGCACGCTGGATTATTTCCTACATATCCAAATGGCTCATTCCCCCTCCATCCTTGCTTGAAGCTACTGGGAATTTATTGTTTAATAATTTCATATGGATTTTGTGCTCATGTGTGATTCCTGGGTTGAACTTATTTTACTGAAAACCTGGAAAGATATGGCAGTTGGTAGGATGTATTACGAATTAAATTTTAGAAATATTAAATTTTGTGTTAGAAAATAATTGGTTAGTCTTCTCTTTGACCCTGATTTTGAGAACATAAGGAATATTCAAATATGCCAACATCAAGAAATCAAAAAGTAATAGGAGGATAGATAGGACAAAATCAGGGAGACATGATTTCATATTACCCAAGAAAGAGAGAGAATTTAAATGACTTAATCTAATACAGCAGAGCCATTTTACAAGACTGTTGGAAGATAAATTTATATTTCAAAGGCTTACTGCATGGCTGGAGAAAAATAGAGTCAGTGGATATAGAACACTAACTTTAAGAATTTGTGTGTGCGTATATGTGAACCAATAAATAGCAATAAAAGGATGATTCTAAGACATTTGGATAAAATGCAAGACCTGAAAATCCAAACATACATCTGACATTGAAGCAGTTATTATAAAAGATACACCTTCTAGATAAATTAAAATTATTCTTTACAAGAGAACTATTAATAAGATCATAATTTATTCATCTGTTTATCTTCCTCTGGTGAATGCCAGCCATTTTTTTGACTTCACTACTAGACGTTATGGTAAAGAGTTACAAAAGCATATTTTGTTACCAAATAAATGGTCTGTTTATGAAATGAATAAATATTATTTAATGAAGAAAAAGAAAAATAGTATAAATATTGCTAGTTCTTTTTTTCTTTTTTTTTTTAAAGATTTTATTTATTTATTTGACAGAGAGAGAGACAGCCAGCGAGAGAGGGAACACAAGCAGGGGAGGGAACACAGGAGAGGAAGAAGCAGGCTCCCAGCGGAGGAGCCCAATGTGGGGCTTGATCCCAGAACACCAAGATCACACCCTGAGCCGAAGGCAGACGCTTAACGACTGAGCCACCCAGGCGCCCCATAAATATTGCTAGTTCTAAGGGAAGATTGCATTAAAATGTTTGGAAGCACCGTGTCTCCCTAATGAAGAGTCTTATCAGATCATCCATGGTGTCTCCTGGGTTACTAAATAAACAGTTTTTAAGATGGAATGATTTCCAGTACTTGAATCTGTCATCATATTTCTTTTTTCAAAATTGACCATAATAGAAGGTCATCAAAACTTGTAATATAAAGTGCTAACTTTTTATTATAAATTAAATCTACATCATCGTAGATGCGTATGGCCATATCTTCATTTTCTTGTGACTCTTTTTTTCTTTTACTAAATTATTTATTTCTTTAGGATAAAATTGCACTTCTATTTCAAAGCAGCCTCTTGGCCTAGACTGCGTGACAGATAATAAAAGCACGAGTTAGAGCAGCGACATAGAGCAGAGAGGATTCATTTTAGAAATGGGCGGTAAAATCAGTTGGATTTCGTGGTAGATTGGGTGAAGCCAGTAAATGTAAAGTTTTCATAGATGGGAATAAAAGGAACGACTTAAAGTAGTGTCCAAATAAAAAAGGAAAAGCAAAGTGACATCATTTTTACAGTGAAAGAAACCTCCATGTGTACACATTCAGGTTACAGACCCAGTAGAGAAGGACGGGTCAAGGACAGACTGATAGCCAAGATTTATTGACGCCGCCTTCTAAATACTTTAGAAGTCTTTCATTTAATGCTCACCAAATGCCATATCAGGGAAATTATATTTTTATTACATTTTACGGCTGAGAAAACAGAATTCTAAATTATGCCCAAGTTTGCACAGCTAGTAGTGGAGACTGACTTTGAAACTGGGTTCTTAACAAACTCACCACTGTGTCCCACTAGAGAAAGAAGTAACCAATGAAATCCCAGAGATGTGATTGAGCAAGCCACATATAATGATTTGTCCTGACAGGAAGATGCTCTGGGACCAGAGGAAACGACATAAAGATAGGACAGATGCAGACAGGGTTTTAAAAGAGGTTAGACAAAAAGTTAAAGTACTTTGCAGCTAGCTTTCTTTTACTTGATAAAGAAGAAAGCAAGGCTGTCCCCCCAGTTCGAAAGCAGGGTAAATATTGAAGGGTTACTCTTAAAACATGTGCTGAAGGAATAAGCTACTTGGTTTCTAAGGGCAGAACAGAAACTATCAAATTTCTATTGATTTCATTGTGCAAGGAACTTGAAGAAATCATTATAAAAGGACCATATAATGGCATTACTCTATATAAAAAGTAGGAAAAATGAAGACTTTTAATTTTTTTTAATTCAGGCTAGCTCCAAATAACACAGAATAGATGGATTACTTACTTCTGAGCTACATTATGTAAATTTGATTTTTTAAATTTTATAAAACAAAAATCAGGTTTTAAGAATACAAAACAAACATAAGAATTAAATTATACCTTCATATTC
This sequence comes from Ursus arctos, assembly GCF_023065955.2. Taxonomy (NCBI): domain Eukaryota; kingdom Metazoa; phylum Chordata; class Mammalia; order Carnivora; family Ursidae; genus Ursus; species Ursus arctos. The sequence continues at coordinate 9,590,502 of NW_026622841.1, forward strand.
TAAGAAGTAAATCCAAGTAAATATAGAGAAATATATATTTATTACTAATAAATATAATTCCATAAAGCTGAAAGAGACTTTGGCTTCAGATGACCCAAGTGGTTCCCTTCTCAGAAGAGGAAAGGAAGACCTACGAAATAGCATGACTTGCCAAAATTGATGCAGTTCACTAGGAAAACCAAGACTTCATATACAGTGTCTCTTTTGCATTCAGGATACACTATCCCTTTTGTACGTGATCAGAAGAAATGTTATCTCATGTTCTCTTTTACTCATATATTCTCTATGTTGGCCTACCATTCATGCCAATTAATCTACTGCAGTAGAGGTATGAACTATTAATTGATCCTAAGGGGTATGATAAGGGACGGACATTTATAGAACGCACACTGTTTCCAGGATCATCGCTAAGCACTTCTGCTTGTACTTGACCATACATAATTACCGTAAGTATTTATTGATAGATCCATTTAGTTTCATGGTTGAGAGAAGTGTGGCTGAGGGACGTTAAATAACTCACTTGGGGTCATGCGTGGCCGTTTCCCTCCCATCACACTGTGGAATACCATGATGTTTGCGTCTGTTAAATATCTAAATTTTATTTTTCCCTGTGAGACTTCAGGTATTTTTTTTTCACTTTTAAATAATATCAGCATGGTTCCAGAAAGTTTAATCTTTGATTTCAATAGTATGGACTATTAGGAAAATATAATTTCACTTAAGAATGAAAAGAAGTGCATTTTCTTACCAAAATGAAGAGCCTCACATCTCATCAGACTGTGGATCCGCTTCAAGTTCAGATTTCTAATTGTTTCTTCCTCATCTAGTTCTATCATGTTAGCACTTTGCTATCCTATAACATGAAAGAAATTTGAAAATTTAACCTTACATATAATAATTAGGGGAAAAGAGTGGGGAGGCTATTAGTCAACGTGCATATGTACGTGTAACACACAGCAAAGAAAAGAGGGAAAAAATGGGCAGGAAGTGTCATGGTTATTTCTTCAATGGGTTTATCAGAAAATCGTAGTTGTTATTTGTAATTTAATTCTTCCAACAACCATTCCACACTTCCACTTCCTGGACCCTTTATTGGTGGATCTGAATGCGTGGTTGTCCTGTCTGCAAAGGTTGCTGACCTCTTGCATTACCTATTACCACTGAACATAGCAAAAATAAGAGGCATTCCTAGGATTCTTTGATTTAAAGACATAATCTTCTCTAGCCCCACAGTGTAGCAGCAAACCTATTACTTTGTCACAGGTTCCCTACAGCACGCTCAGCAGCTGCAGATACCCCAAGAAACGTTGGGTCTGCTGGTGTAAGGGGACGAAGTGTCCGAGCTGCTTGCATTGCAGCCTGCACTGGCTAAAGAGCCTTCTGTTTCTCTTACGTTCATTCATAGATGAGCCTTTATGAACGCTTGATAAAGGGATTGAAGCAGGACATCCAAATGGCGATATAATATTTCTCCAAGGTTTAGTGTGAGCTACCAATCTTCATGCATCATTATATATGGTGAGGATTATAAGAATTTGCATCCTGTCTTTAACTTTGGAGGTAGACACTGACAAGTTCCTGAAATTTCCGATTTTATGCACTCCGGGTCAAGATGATGTACGATAGTGGATCAGTACAAGATTCTGTAGGATGCTGAGAACACCAGAATCCCTGCAGACTCAATTATGGCAGAGCCACTGAGGCACAGCCATTTTCCACAGGAGCGAAATTGCTACCAAATTGACATAAGGAACAAGTTATTTCCTTACTCAAGGCATCAGAGTATCAACAAGCATATTGAAACTGATAATCAGTTTTAGCTATCGGGTTTTCATATTTTTAAAACTCATTCTTCTTTTTTTTCAGATTAAGAATTTGGCAGGTCAAAAGAGCTGTAAAAAAGTGTTTTCATCAGAAATATTTTAGATCCGTGCCTTCAATGTCATTGCGATACGCAAGATTAATTTTTTGCAAACTCTCCTCCATTCAAATTCTATAAAGTATAAATTGTGTTTAGGTAATGCATACTCCTCTTAATTTTGATATTCACAATTTAACTATTATGATTATAATAGTGAAGTGTCATTATAAAGTACAGTTGATTAATGACATAATTTTATATACAATAGAAGTATGTATTTTGTTATTTTTTAAAAGATTATTTATTTATTTATTTGACAGATAGAGAGCACAAGTAAAGGGAGCAGCAGGCAGAGGCAGAGGGAGAAGCAGGATCCCTGCTGAGCAGGGAGCCTGATACGGGGCTCCATCCCGGGACCTTGGTATCATGACCCGAGCCAAAGGCAGATGCTTAATGACTGAGCCACCCAGGCACCCCTAAAGTATGTATTTTAAATATAAAACTGGCTAATCTGATTTCCAAAGATAGTTTTCAAATTAAATCTGTTAGGTAATTCAAAATTGGCCATATTTTCTCATTCAATCCATTTAATTCTTATTTAAATATTGCTAAACCAATATAAAAGCCATTTGGCAATATTGAAACATCAGAAAATAATCAGTAATGCAATATTCCAGTTGGGTAGTGTTATAATGGACATTCCAATAATAAGTATATATAGTAATATGTAATATATGTACTATATATATATGTATATAGTAAATATAACCTAATTTATATTGCTTGGTATATGTGACTGAATTATTAGAATTATTTAATCCAAAGTCTGTTCCATTCAACAGTGAAAAATATTCAGTCAGGTTGTTAGTTTAAATTAATGAGTCAATTTAGTCAAAGTTAGTGAGGCTTATCTAGAATAATTAGAATATTCAGTTTCCCATGAAACTTTATAGGTGTTTTTTATCAAGGGATGCTGCACTTCACGTCCTATAACTTTAAACATGAGTCACTTTCTACTTCAGCTTGACACGAAGCATGTGGGGTAGATGCACGATAGATACTGTTCGAAATGATGGCTAATAAATCTTCCTCTTACTTTCATATTCCATCGACAAAAGAAATTTCACAGAGCATCCAAGAGCATTTGGCTGTATTTTTTTATGGGTAGAAAAAGTAAATATTTTGCAAAAGCATTATCGAACTTTTTAACAGATATAAGAAGGATTCTCTAGGAAAACCTGCTTCTCTAGTGTACGCATTACTATTTCCTCTTAGCATTAATGCCAATGGATCTCAAAGACTTACGTACAAGCACATTTAAGCCTTATTTTGAAGATGGAAGTTAAGAATAAATATTACAATTTTAATATTTCCTTCTATTTAAGTTTCTGTGGAAATTACATGCAGAAAAACACTGCCAGGGGAATTAAAATTGTAAGCTCTGTTATAGTGAAAGAGAGACAAGGTAGACTTTTTATGTAGGGAGAGCAGCTGGCTGTGGTCCCAAGTCTTGTTCTCGGCTTTGCAGATCCGGGGAACAGAAGACAGAATTCTGGAAAATGGAATCATACTCTTTCAGGAATCTTTTCGTTAAGACACTCGTGCATGTGCACACACACGCGTGTGCACACACACACACGCGCATGCACACACACGCGCGTGCACACCCTGGGAACGTACTCCACCCCAACAATTGATTCAGCAATAGTTATGCAAATTTAATTTTTAAAGGTCAGATATTTAAGATATAAAAAAAACTACTTTGTTAACATTTGTATAAGCAATGACATTAAATATCTATTTTTAAGTCCTTCAGTATCTATCACTTCTCTTTCTCTAGCATACAATAGGAGGGAGGGAGGCCTAGGCCATGGAAAGAAAGAAACACAGAGAGACAGAAAACACATTCCTGAACAAAAATCTTTCTTTCTGCCAATGCCAACAGGGGACTGATGCCCTTCATGTCTCCACAGCGTGATGCATCTCGTAGAGAACAAGTAACAGAGCGGCTGCCCAGGAACGGGGGAAACAAAAGAACCAAAGCGGCTTTTGGCAAAATTTGTCTCCCAGCCTTTACCGAACTGCTTCGATCCACTTTGGAGGCACTGCCAGGAGGTTACCGCTGGCGCGCATTAATCCGCACACCAAGGGGACTGAATCAGTCTCCCTTACCACGTGCTTTTTGCTCCCAGACCTTCACCTTAGGGATCCACAAAGACAATACAGTTTTTCAATAAAGTACGTTCTTCTCACGAATGCATTTTACCTAATTATCTTACACGTAAACATACTCAAAATATTTTAAAAAAGACTTTTTTCCAAGTTAAAAAAAACCCCAAAGGGTATAAATGCTTTCTTCTTATAAATAGGAACAGCAAATCTAGATATTTTATACATTCTTTGAAATTACAGAAATATTTGAATGAGCATGATATATATGTATATATATATAATCTTTTCATATATTACCACCAAAGTTTCATTTTTTTCCCAGAAACCACCTCTTCCTCTAACATCATATTCTTCACTTAGTGTGCCTAATGTTTTGCCTTCTTATCTTTGCCAGAGTCTAGGATTTTGATTTGTATCATCCCTATCCCTGTGGGAGAATCCCACATCTTAATTTTTTTATTGAATATATACTGTCCCCTTCACTACTAATGACAAGATACTAGCTTTCCTTATGTGTCTGGGGCTTCTAAAATTCCCTGTTCAGTACATTCTTTTTCTCATCAACACTGAACTCCACCCTGAAGCCAGAGAGAAATATCTAAAATATTAACAGGCTGAAAATCATTCCAAGTCTGGCATCCTGAATGTAGCAATCGTTCTCAAAGTGTGTTTCTGATATCAGCAGTTATCAGGATCACTGTGAACCTGTCAGCTATGCAAATTACCCAGCCCCACCCCAGATTCAAAGCCGAAACCCTGGGAGCTGGGCCCAGCAATATGGGTTTTAGGAAGCCCACATTGTTATGTGTGTCAAGTTTGAGGACCCCTGATCTATGGGACAAAGTCTCTGTTTCTTAGCATGATGTAAAGCAGTGTTGCCCATGGAAAGACAGCACGTGGGTCAGCTGGGGGCTTGTAAGAAGTCCCTCCTCAACCAACTGAGAAATAGCTAATACAGTGTGTTTACCTGGAATTGCACGCGGTCGGGGATAGTTGGGCCTGTGTTCTAGCAAGCTCTTCGAGTGATGGCGATACATACGTAAGTTTGAGAAGTGCTGGTGGGAAGATCCTGCATGCTTCTGACTATTTCTACCATTTTAGCCTTCTGACTAACTCTTCTCACATAAGGAAATCCAGCCTCAGCAAATGACCTGTGTTTCCTCAAAATACAAGCAGCTTTGGGGCTCAGTAGCGATGTCCACACGAGTCCCTCTGTCTGCATTGCCCTCACCAATTCTCCTGGCTAAATCCTGTGCATTCCTCCAGACTCAAGGCCCTCTCACCTCCCTCAGGAGGCTACCTCTGACTTCCCCGCACTATCGTGTTTTTCTTTTCCAGGGCTCCACTGCAATTGCTATGCTGGGTGTGTATCTCCCCACCAAAATCTAAGCATAAGGACATTTTAAGGATTTCTCTAAAGATAGTATACTTTCCACACGTGGAGAGAAAATGTGACATTCCACATGTAAGGGTTATATAACAAGGTAGTGCTAAGTAGTATAGAGTCACCTAGTCCTGGTGCTGTTTTGCACTGTGGGTGTGACTTTGACCTCAGACCCAGAGTTTCAGGTTCGATATCTGTGAAATGGGGAGAAAAATTCCTGCCCTTGTTACCTTAGGGCATTGTTGTGTGACTTGATGTCAAAGTGCTTAGTAGACACAAAATTTTACACAAATATGCAGAAGACATTTTCAGAGTTAGTGTTTTGATTAAACAAAAGTAGCCTTTATCTTCCTCTTAAAGTATCAAATTCCAGGCGAACCATAACATTAATTGATATTAGATAAATAAAATTTCAGAATCTTAGTATCTTTATCTTCAAAATTAAGACACATGACCACAAGCACACAGGTGTCACGTGAAAACAGAATGACTCCTGAATGCTGAAGTTATATTCAATTTACTCCAACATGGTGCTTTGTGATGGAGCCCTTGTGTAGCTACCACCTCTACATGCAAACGGCCCGGAGAGAACGTACAAGCATGTTCCTCAGCTTTGGGCTCCCGACTGTCTGCAGAACACAAACCCTGATCTGGGACCCAAAAACCTTCTCAATCACAAGCCAATCTACCTTTGCACGCGCACAAAGGGATTCATCCATAATCCAGTTATTAATACCCGTAGAATTGTTGAAACTTTAACAAATTATACAAGTGACCTATAATAGTTTTAGAAAGGTGTATGACAGGGACATATTAAAGTTCAAAATATTTTTACTTAAATGTCATTAGTTGTTTTGCCTTCATTGGGGCAAAGCACAGTCTGACTCCCTGGAGAACTGAACTGACTGGGTTTTGTTCCATTACGTACAAGTGTCTTATTCCAAATGCGAATTCCTCCTTGGCTAAGGTTGTTTCCTGAACACAGTTTCAACTAAGACTTTCTTAAACAGTTAACCAACATCTTAAACAAGGAAGTCAGATACTTCTGCCTCAGATTCTCGGAACTTTAAGGATTCAGCCATGGAAACACGAACTGTTCTCAGCTCGTCCACTGCCAATTAAGCGACCACCTTCTCAGATACGTAAGACATCTCTCTATTTTCCAGATCTCAAAACCGTATTTTTCTTATCTTTTCTTTAATTCTCTTGATCTTGTGGGTTTTTAAAAAAAAATTCTCGTTTCAGAACTTTAATAAAGCATCAAGAGGCAGCGAGTTAGACATTTGTACTTCGTACCCGTACCGTGACGTTTTTCAACACACAATCTGACACCATTGTAAACATGCGTATGAAGGCTTTCGATTTCCACTTTTTCTAAAATTCCTTACACTCCCCAGTATAATGCCTTCCCTTTGTTTATTGCCATTAATAAAACAAGTAGAATCTTTGCATATGACCTTTTGTTAGATTTCCTTTTTTATAACATTTATATTATTTAACTTTCTAGATTATATATCCGAGGACAAAAAATTGCCTGCCCGCAGGTCAAAGATTGCCTGTTCTGTTTGGCCAGCAGAGTATTTGAAAAGGAACACAATTTATGTGTGTTCTTATCACTTAGAACACTTAATTATTTGACCCCTGAAAGTATGAGTTCTCTAAAGTACTTTAGCAACATTAAATGAATGAAAACGGAACAAACGAGTAAGTGAATGTCATGCTTCTTCAATTTCTTTCTTTCCAAAATGATAAATTTTCATTATTTTTTCCTTTATCTATAAATTTCTTTGGCTGGTCCATACTCTGTCGTTAAGAATGATTGTCACTTTGGGGCTGTGTTTTTTTAAATTTCTCTGACAACAATTATAGATTTTATCCATGAACTGGTCATTTGGTAAATGGTATTATTGTGCTTATAAATGCTGAAAAGCTGCTCCTAATTTCAGTGTTTGTATTTACTGTCTTCGCATCCTTCTTCCTCATGTATAATACCTAAATTAAATCCCAAAGCACAATAGTTAACTCGTTACTTTGGGTCTAGTTTGGTAACATACACTATTTCCACATGTTGTGTTTATTTTTTTGTATTTCCTTTTCTTGAATACATTGTAACTTTTTCAAGGACAGTAACTGTGACTTTCACATTTGGGGAGTCTCTAAGTCTGTTGATAACAAATCTACTCCATTGTTTGGAACATCTTAGGCAAGCAATAAATATTTGTTAAATTAACTCAGCCACTGTTCTCTTACCACCACTTCAGGCATCTGCACACACTGGCGCTTTGTTTGAACTGATCTGGCTAGAATATGTGTTGCTGTATAGACAATTTCTCTAGAATACAAAAAAAAAAAAAGAAAGAAAGAAAGAAAGAAACCCACATCTGGTCAATTTGGTGGGGAAAAAGCTAAACAAAACAGACGAACAAACAAAAACACAAGTTTACATTGTTGATTCAAAATTGCCAATACGTTCTTCATTCTTTTTCTTCTTTCAAAAGGATGTTCTGGCATTATTTAAACAAGAAAAGAAAGAAAGAAAGAAATAGCACATATGTAAATCAGATGGCAATTCATCTCTTTTCCCATTCCTTCTTCAATCTCACTCAGCAAATTGATTTGCCTTGCTAAGAAATGGATCTATTGTAAAAAAAAAAAATACCATCTTCACAATGATTCTAGAATCTCATAAATCGTAATAATTAGCATGACCTCCCTTTCTAATTCAATTAGCTCCAAAGGAACAATTTCCTATAATAGACTCACCTCTATTATCCTAACAGCATTAATCGGGCAAAGCTATATATAGCATTAGGAGGAGTCCAGTGCTTTGTCCAGAAGCACACTTGCCTTAAGCTGAACCTGATGGTTTTTTTCCACAGGTTTGAGCCCTTCCTTCCTTTGCTGCTACTCTTACTGAATGCTAACTGTGATGTCATGTTTACATCATGTATGAGCGGATTCTTCTTAATTTCTTCAAACTGCTTAAGTTGAAAGTCTACTGTTGCTATTATTCCTGAAGTTCTCTATATTTCATGATCTTTTTTTTTATTGTTTACATTGCAAGGGTTGTATTTGGAATACTAATAGTTTAGAATTTTGGAATTCTCTAAAATAGTGGAATAAGTGAGGGGAACAGTAATCATTTCCCCAGTACAAAATAGGGGGTTAGCTTATATTATCACGAAGGCCCCTTTCCTGGTCAACAATTTTAGGATCAAAGCTCAGGAAAAGTGCTAGAACTAGTGTATGATACATGTCTTACAAGAAACGTGCATATCCAGGCCCTTTCCAAGAAAGTTCTCAAAGGAGTCATGCTTTTGACAGCACAACTCTGCCCACTTAGCCCCAGCAGACTGGCCAGCAAGACTGGCACCCCCATACATAGCCAGTGCTCTCAAAGTCCCCCATGCAAAATAAGTCAGTGAAATCCAGTGGTTGGGGAGTTCATTTCCTATGCGCCATTGTAAAGGGACTGAGTTAGGAATTCATTTAGTATGCGCCATTGTAGAGGGACTGAGTTAGGAATTCATTTAGTATGCGCCATTGTAGAGAGATTGAGTTAGTTGCTAGGATCAAGAGCCATAGAAGCAGAATAATACTGTCAGAAAACCAGTAAGTGGAGGTCAGAATTGTCAATATATCTAAGTTCTACACCTTCAAGATGTCTTGAACAAAATTATAATTTCCTGTGGGGCTTATAAAGTTTATAAAATTTTTTTTTATTAAATACTGTCTTTACTTTTGTGTTTTCATATATCCTACTACTAAGGTCTTAGCATTTGAGGTAACTTGAATATGTCAACCTTTTTCTATAAAGCAAAAGATTCCAAATGATAATGATATAAAACTATTTATTTAAAAAATATCCCTATATTGTTTAACAACAGGTTAAATACAAAATATTTATAGGCATTTAATTTTATTTTAGGCTGTTAGGTAAAATATAACATGTACACGGTTCTTATTTTGTAAATGTTATTTTAAACTATTTTCTTTTTAAGTTCATTATGTGTGAAAAGTGGAGGACCATAGTCATATTATACCAGCCAATTGGTGGAGTTATATGGAAGCACTTTTTTAAAACTAAATCTGCTTACATGAAGTTCTTTCCTTTAGCTTCCAAATAATCTATATGGTTTCGGCATAAGCCGATAGTCTGAAAAGTAAAGAGTTTTATTTAATGTTAAGAAGAAAATAGGTGTGGGTGAAATTTTCTTCAAGGGTCCCTGAAGAATTATTTTATTTTTTGTTAATACACTTGGCTTTTTTCAATGTATCTAATTCCATTGATATCCGAAAGGCTTAGGTCCTCACAGAAGCAGTGTTTGTAATTAAATCAACAATATATAGATCACGTGATTCACTTAGATTACAAATGAACAAGTATTTTATATAGAGAAGGAAGAGTGTTTGCTTCAGCCACAGATATACTATATAGAAAAACAAGAATATATTTGTAGAAAATGAGGAAATTACGGTTTTTTTTTCCTTTATTGCAGCCTTTTTTTTTTTTTTTGGCAGTCTTTTGATTATACAATACAAAAGGCTTTAAAATTTTAAATGGTAATGTGACACCTGAGTGTCCCAGTCGGTTAAGCGGCTGACTCTTGATGGGCTCAGGTCATGATCTCAGGGTCCTGAGAACGAGTCCTTCACAGGCTTGTGTGGAGCCTGCTTAAGATTCTCTCGCTTCCTCTTCCTCTGTCCCTCCCTCCTTGTGCACATACGTTCTTTCTTTCTCTCTCTTTCAAAAAAAAAAAAATTAAACAATAACTTAAAAAAACTGAGATGAAATATTTGAAGTTACTGAAGTATACTGGGTTTCATGTTTAAAAAATAATACATACTTAGGAAGCAAAAGTAAGTCCAAATTAAATGTACATTGAACAATATTCATAGCACAAGGATGAAATGCAAAGATAATGGAATCTGGAAAGAATAATAGAAATTAAGTCAATTGAATGAAAAAAAGATAGCCATTTGGATCCATTTAAAAAATTCTCTAAGACTTGCATATTTTTTTAAAAGTCGGTTCTTTATCCAGCGTGGAGCCCGACGTGGGGCTTAGACTTACAACCCTGAGATAAGGCCAGAGATCAAGAGTCAGCCATCTAACCAACTGAGCTACCCAGGTGCTCCAAGACTTGCATTTTAAATTATACATTTAAGAAGCTTTTAAAGCCTGATTTTAAATTGCTTTTTAACACAGAAGAACAGTTCAAAGATAGGAGGAGAAGAATATATCTTCAGTTCAAGAAGTGCATTGCTTTTCATGAGATGTAGGAAGTCTGTAACTAACAGCATAGTTCAAAAGAAATGGTTTCCTGTTGGTGTAAAGTTCTTGCCATGGTAAATGTTCTTTGTACTTCCACAAAAAATACAAACAAGAGATATGTGAAAAATAATTTCAAAATTTAGAATTTACAATGACCTTTCATTCCATCCTGGTGACCTCAGCATGGAGAAACTCTCATTAGCATGCTCTCTAAAGCAGAATCCTGATCGGCTCTCAGAACATGAGTCACTAGGTTCTGGCAGTGACTGTAATGATAATTTACTGTGGAGCAGAGCAACTTCCTTTACACAAGTTAAGAAAACTTTGGTGCTCCTCAAATCTTTCTGTTAAATTCGTATTCCTATCCCTTTACATGGTATACTAATTAATGACAGGAGAGTAAATAGTAAATGTACGAATAATGTAAATGCTGACTTTAAATGATGTTAAAGATGGTATTAAAATTGACTTGAAGGGAAATAATAAACGCAATCTACATAAGGTGGCTTCATTTTCTAGAAGTAGCATTGTTTACGGAACAGTTACTAAACTAAATGCTTATCTCTTCTTTAGAGAAACAGTTGAATTAATTTTTTGATGTTCTGAGTATAATGTTTTGCTAATATTTGCAACATCCTTTATCAAGGATTCTTTTGCATAAGGATTATATTTTCATTTTTAAAGGAAAAAAACCCTAAAATTTAATCTAATTTAAATATACTATGTGATGTAAAAATTTAGCAAATGCACTTAATAAAACAGTAACATAACTGGAATTATTTTTAACCAGTGACTCAGCTCTTAGCATCTAAATAAATGGTCCCAACTCTGTCTCTTCTTCCCCCCCAGGAAGTGTATGTTCTAAAGAGGCAGTACTCCTCATATTTCAACACTGTTCATCATTTAAATCTCTCTCTCTCTCTCTTTTTTTTTCAGTTTGGAAATGCTATTGCATTTTGCATATGCATATTGCATATGCCTCTGATCTCAGCTTCATGTAAAATCTATCATTGGCTCTATGATTGTACCTCCTGTGCTTGAAAAACACCTTCCCTGTAAAACGTGCTATTCAGTGCTATCACGTTCTTTCTCTCCCATTGTCCTCAAGTTTCTCACAGTGATTCTTCCTGATTTGTGGAATATTCCAGCCCAATTCCTGACACATCCACTGGGATGAGACTTCCATGGCTCCTTGAGCACCACATCCCAATGAACTTCTAATCTTCTCTACCTATAGTCATACTTGGAAACTTTCCATTACATAAAGCTACTGATTTCTACAGCTGCTCTCATTTTCCTGGTGTCAATCTTGTTTCACCCTAACTTATTGCCTGTCAGAGAAATTCTTTGGAAACACAGTTCAGGACTTTCCAGTTCCTGCTCAAAATACCCTCATAGCTTCCCATCACACCAAGAATATAATCCGCGTCCTTCCCAGCGGCCACAAGCCATGCCCTGTGTGGTGCTTGCTTACGTGTTCAAGTCCCCATGCCCCACATCCTCCAAATGCACCCTAGCCTCACTGGTCCCTTGCTGTTTCTCAGCCCACTCAGCATTGCCCTGTCTCCGGACCAGGGCACTGGCTGACCCCTTGGCCTGACATTCTCTTGCCTTGTTCTGCAACTTCTTTTGGTCTCTGCTCCAACATCACCCCTTAGAGAGGCCTCTAAATTAGCATTCCAGGGCTTCAGTTGCTCCTTAATGGGCTTTATTTTCTTAGCATTTCTTACTATGTAACATTATATGCTTATTTGTATGTGTGTTTATTGTACCATTTGAAGGTATAATAAGCCTCCATGGGAACAGAGGCTTTATCTGTTTGGTTCCCTCGCCTACCTTGAGTACTGAACCTAGCTAGAATTAAGGGGAAAAAATGTCAATGCAAAAAGGGAAAACAGAAGAAGGAAGAAGAGGTAGGAGTGATGGAGGAAGAGGAGAGAAAAGGAAAGAATCTTGTTTCTGGAAACACTTCCTCTTCCTCCAGCTCACGTGTGCAGCTATTTCTCTAAGGCCATTTTTAAATCTATACCAGAACATCGGTCTATATGTGTGCCATATTCATAATTCCTTCTGTGTGCAGCTCGGTTAATGATGTACGTAGCACTGCTGCAAATACCAGTCTCCTTGTATGTGTTCAAGGCCCAATCTAACCTTAGATTGACTTTATGATCAGCTTTGTCCACGACTGTATCCACACAAGTCGCTCCTTCTGTAGAGAATAAGAAAATAAAGCAAATGCCATTATTTTAAATATTCAGGGAATAGAATTGACAGAAATGGGTGCCAGATAACCTATGGGAGATGGAGGCAGGAGAGATAAGTGCCATTCTGACTTATGTGACTACATGTTGGGCCACTCTCTAACGTACAAGTGATGGAAGATGATCAGGTTGGGGCAGGAAGCATTCACAAATTCGAGCTTGCCTTGTGAATTTTGGTTCGCTTTCAAGACATGCAATTGGTACTATTAAGAAAACATTTGGTTACCTTGACCTGGCTACATAAATGTGGGAAATTAACAATCTATGGATGGCTATTAAAGACATAATCATGTACAAGGTTATACAAGTGGGAAGGATAGAGTAAGAAGAGTAGATGGTCCAGGGGCTTGGAGCACTTCTGCATGTAACGGCTGCTGAGAGGGAGCAGGGATAGGTGGACAGTTGCCCGTGCAGGTGATTGTTCCAAGATGAGACAGTGCACAACAACATCGAATGCCACTGGGAGATCAGGTAAGATGTGACCTGGGGAAGGTCTGTCGGATTTAGCGACATAGTGTGATTGGTGTCCTCGGAGTGAGCCCTTTCAGGAACCGGCAAGAGAAAAACAAGAATGGACTGGAATTATAAGCGAGTGAGAGGTGAGAAAACCGACATTAAGTGCGGCGCTAGGAGAGAGGATAATTCGCAGGACCCCATCAGAAGCGGATCCCTCCCACACTGTAATCTGAGAAGACAGGCTTCGTGCCGCTGTGGGTAGCGTGTAAATCTTGCGCTAACCCGTGAGGGGGAACCAGTGTATTTGTTTTAACTGCCAAGGAAGAGGAAATAACTTCTGCTGAGGGTAAGGAGGAAGCTGTCTGGAAGTGGGAGTGAGGTCCCAGTCTAGGAAAGAATGAGAAAGGCTTACATTAGTCGTAGAAAAAGGAAAAGCCAGTTGACCAAGAAGGACTGAAAGGCAGAGGTGACAGCCCATGTCTTCTGTCCATCTTCACTGCCACTGGTCTAGCTTCAGCTACCGTATGTAGCCAGAACTGCAGTAAGAGCCCCACTGTCTCCCTGGGCACTCTATGACCGCTTGCTATTTTGTTCTACTCGGTATGGTCAGAGAAATATGCGCAAAACACAAATCTGATATTCATGTAACTCTATGTTCAAAAGTCTCAATGGCCTCCTATCATTATCAAGCTAAAGACCAAAATTTTTAACACAGAGAGTGTGATCATAAAATGTATTATCGAGGGTGCCTGGGTGGCTCAGTCGGTTAAATGTCTGCCTTCTGCTCAGGTCATGATCCTGGGGTCCTGGGATTGAGCCCCACAGCAGGCTCCACATTCAGTGGGGAGTCTGCCTGTCTCTCTGTCCCTCTCCCTGCTCGTGCTCTCTCCCTCTCTTTCTCTCTCAAATAAATAACATCTTTAAAAAATAAAAATAAAATGTATCACCTAATGAGGAGCCTTTCAAGGTTGATAAGGGGCACTATTCATAATTAATGCTGAGGAAGTTAATGTAAAAACCGGGACAGCCCTGGGCAAAATGGGACTGAGTGTTACCCTACGTTGAACCTTACTTGGTTTTTCTGCTTTATACATCTCCACGCTTCCTTCCACATCACACTGTCCTAAGCTTTTCTCCTATCCAGACACACAATTCTTTCTGTTTTTCTTATATGCTTGCTTCCTTTACTACGGCCATTTACACCTGCTATTTCTTCCACAAGAAACACATCTCCTCCCCTGTTCACTGCCGTGGAAACACAACACAGATGCAGTGTTTTGTTTTTTTTTTAAAGCCTTTATGACATACAGTAGTTGCAGTGCAGGGAAGGTATAGGTGAGTTCACCTATACAGGCACTGGGCTCCCAGTCCTAAGTGCACAGGTTTTCATGAACATGTGTGTGTACCCAGATTCCCTGTATTTTCCTTGTGGCCCCAGGCAAGGACACACCCCATAATACTCAGGAAGCAAAAGTGAGAAATTCTGATAATATATCAAAAAAAGTCATGGTATTTATTGACAAAAACCTTCAAAAAATTTTTAAAAGATTTTTATTTATTTGTTTATTTGAGAGAGAGGGAGGGAGAGAGCACAAGTAGGCGCAGCCCTGAGGGAGAGTGAGAAGCAGGATCCCCAGGAGGAGAGCGCCCAATGTGGGACTCAATCCCAGGACCCTGGGATCCTGACCTGAGTTGAAGCCAGACGCTTAACTGACTGAGCCACCCCAGTGCCCCTGAGACCTTTAAATTTATAAAGCAATTATAAATGGGACAAGGGAGTAAAATATTGAAGGTCTTCTAAAGGGTAATGTTATTTGTCTGAGATAGTAAACGACCGAGGATCTCTTTGTTAGTTGAGATTGCTTAACTTTTAAAATATCTGATGTAAAGTTCCACGGATTAGGGAGGGTCTGGTTTCCTCATCGCCTTCACAGCTCACTGTTCAGAATCCAGCCCAAAGAATAATTGCCACTTTCTCCAGAAAGATTTCTTTACTATTGTTCTGTATTCTTTGTCCACTTTCACAGTACCATGCAAATGTTTCCTTGTAATTCAGTTTTAAATTTTATACACATTAGCCCTAATATGTCAATGGAACCTTTTCTCCTGCACCAGAATGTAAACTCAGTGACAACTAGGACCACATCTCTCTTCTTCCTGTTATGCAGCGGTGCTTACCACAGGGCTGGGCACGTGAAAGGAACTCTATTAATAGTTGTTGAATAAATGAATGAATAAATGTGAAAATGTGTTTGGGAAAATCAGTATACATACTGTTTGTTTGTTTTTTTTTTTTTAATGGCTGTTTTGATATAATGACAAGCCATAGTGTTCTGGAGTTTGATCACTTAGGAAATTGTTAAAAGAAATCACCTTTTTTGTTCTGCAACCATGACTTTTATACCAAAAAAAACCCCAAAACAAAACCAAAAAATAAATGGAATCATAATACTGACCAACACTTAATTCCTTTCTCCTCTCATTCTTGACTCACTTCCCCTGGGGGACTTTAGCTGCCATATTGTTAAGAAAATCAAGTCACCTTGTGGAGAAGTCCGTGCAATGAGCAACTGAGACTTCCAGCCATCCTCCAGTGAAGGACGGAAACCCCACGCCAGCAGCCACGTGGGTGAGCCTTCTTGAGAGTAGCCCTGTGAGCCCCATTGAAGTCAGAAGACTGCCAGCCCTAGCCCACTGTAATAACATTTAAAAAAAAAATGCTATCTTGAGTCAGTTTTGAGGTCCTGGCTAGAGGCCAGTCAGTCCTTTCTTAAGTGGCTGACTATGTCTACACTCCAACTACCCCCTTATCGGGATCTCACACTCCGGAACACTATACACCCACCTTAATCATGCCAGGGACAGGTACCAGATAACCAGGGACAGCTCCAATGCCCAGAACCCAGGGAAATTATTTAAACTGGCCAATCTGAAACTGGCTAACCCTGTGTCTCTCGTTTCTTCCCTCAAAAAGCACAATGAAGGGCTTTGCCCTCAGTTCTGTCTCCATCTGCCCTGTGACTCGGCCTGGTGCCTCCCCTGAGTGGCCTTGGGTGGCATACTGTGTTCTCCCCAGGGAGCTGGGAGTAATAAAAGTCTAAAACCCTTTCCAGGGGCGCCTGCGTGGCTCAGTTTGTTAAGCGTCTGCCTTTGGCTCAGGTTGTGATCCCAAGGTCCTGGGATTGAGTCCCACATCGGGCTCCCTGCTGAGCAGGGAGCCCGCTTCTCCCTCTGCCTGCCACTCCCCCTGCTTGTGCTCTCTCTCTCTCTGGCAAATAAATAAAAAAATAAAATCTAAAAAAAATAAATTAAATTGAAAAAAAAACCTTTCCCACTCCTCTCTCTTGATCTGAGTGGGCCTCACCCTCCCTCACTCAGGGTAATGTGGTTAAAACGGAGACATCTTGACTGCAGCCTCTTGAGAAACCCTGGCTAGAACCATCTCGTTAAACTGTTCCCGGTTGTTAATCCTCAGAAATTGTCTGAGAAAAGAAACGTTTGTTTGCTTTCAGCTGCCAGATTTTGGGATAATTTGTTATGCAGCGATGGATAGCAATATCCAAGCTAACATTCTTCAAAATTGGCCTGATATTTGGGCTTTAACCCCCTCTCTGTTAAACCAGACTCCATTTCTCTGAAGGAGAATTTTCTCCAATCTCTCTTTCTCTCATATATATATATATATATATATATACACATATATTCTCCAGAAAGAGGAATATATCTGGCAAGAGAATTATGTTTCTAATTCAGATAAAATTTTATAAATGAGATCTTTGGAAATGATTCATCCATACATGTGCTTCACAGATTTTTATATAATCAAAACATTTTGTCATAATTTGATTTCACCACAGTTCATGTCAATAAGAGTTAACTGAGTGAAAAGTGCCTGCCTAAAATTCTGGCTGGAACAGATGGGAATACAAAAAAAAAAAAAAAAAAAAAAAAAAAAAAAAAAGCACAATTTCTGGTCTCAAGGACATAATAGTTTAATCAGCCAGTTCTCAAATGTTATTGGTAAACTTGATAAAATGCAAATTCTCATGCCCCACCAAGATTCTGATTCCAAAATAATCTCTAATGGACACAGAAATTCAGGTTTTTAAAAGATTCCTGAAAGAATTTTGGTACAGATGTAGACCAGATAATTCCTTGAAATACTGCTTTATTTTAAGAAGCATATAGGATGGTTTTTTAGGAGTTAATTTAATATCAGCAGAAACAAATCTAAAATATGTATCATTGGATTTATTTAAAGATAAATCACATTTTCAACAATGCAATAGCAGATCTGCATTAAAAAACCCGAGCTGTTGTTGTTCTCTCTCTCACACACATTGAACAAATTATTCTATTTCACTGGGCCTCAGATTCTTTACCTGTAAAATGAGGGAAGTGGATTAGCTGTGTCCTTAAAATACTCTCGGTCTTTAAAATTAGATAAATTCAGAAAGCAAGTTGCTAGACAGCAGTGTACTATTTTTGTCACATTATCCTAAGAGATGATATTTTCTACCCTGAATTTTTCTTCCATTTTTTAATACAGGCAGACCTCAGATATATTGAGGGTTGGGGTCCACCCACCCTAATAAAGCAAATACCTCAGTAAAGTCAGTCAGGTGAATTGACTGATTTCCCAGTGCACATAGAAGTTATGCTTACATTATACTCTATTAAGTGTGCAATAGCATGACGTCTAAAAAAATGCACATGCCTCAATTAAAAAATACTTTATTACTAAAAATTGCTACACATCATCTGAGCTTTCAGCAAGTCATAATCGTCTGCTGACAGAGGGTCCTGCCTCAGTGCTCGTGGCTGCTGGCTGATCAGGGTGGTGGTTGCTAAAGTTTGGGATGACCGCGGCAGTTTCTTAAAATAACACAGCCATGACGTTGGCCACATCAATTAACTCTTCCTTTCTCGAACACTTTCTCTGCAGCATGCAACGCTGTTTGATAACATTTTACCCACAGTAGAACTTTCAAAATTGGGGTCAATCCTCTCAAACCCCGGCTCTGCTTTATCAACGAGTTTATAGACTCTCGTAAGTCCTTTGTTGTCATTTCAACGCTCTTCACAGTGTCTTCACCGAGAGTAGATTCTATCTCAAGAAACTACTTTCTTTGCTCGTGCATGAGAAGCAAGTCCTCCTCTGTTCAAGTTTTGTCACAAGGTTACAGCAATTCGGTCCCATCTTCAGGCTCCACTTCTGATTCTCATTCTCTTGCTACTCCCCCCATTGGCAGTGACTTCCTCCACTGAAGTCTTGAACCTCCGATTTGTAAAAAAAAATGCATAGTTGTGAAGCACAATAAAGCAAAGAGTGATAAAATGAGATATGCCTGCATACAAAATTGAGTGAATCACATATCGTTCACATGATTGTTAAACAAATGAAATGAGACAAATTATGTAAAATTGCTTTTTAACCAAAGAGAGCCTTCCTTGAGTGATCCCCAAGCTCTGGACTAAGGCCTGCCTGCCTCTTCTCACTTAAACGTCACCACTGTCCTTTGCAGTAGTAAATTTCCAACCCCTTTTCTACAGATGAAGATATCTATATTCAGAAAAGTTATATAACTAGCCCAATGTCTCACACAGAGCCTCAGAGCATGGACTCCAACCCAGGACCACCTCACTCAAAAGTCTAGGCTGTTACAGGGAAAGAATCACTTTTTATCCTACCTGTCTGGTGATAACAATCACTTGATGTACAGACCGGGAACTCCAAGTTTCTGATTTCATCCCAGCCCCTGAATCAGCATTCCTAGCACAAGCAATTATCAAGTGCCCTTGGTGGCCCTCATCATCAAAGACTTCGGAAAACAGGGTTCTGTCCATCTCTTTTTCCAATTTCTTATGTGTAAAATGATCGCTAACAGGAGAGATGATTTTCATCTTGCTTTTGGGGTTTGACTGCATCTTCTGATAGAAAGCTGTGGCCCGGGGTGAGGCATGTGTCAGCGGGATGGCCCCATTCTTTCTTCCTGAGCCTTCTTGATGGCCTGTGTGGCGGCCAGATGCCAGGAAATGGCTCAGTTTCATCCCCAGCGGTCCCTAGATAAATAACTGAACTACCACATTCGTTGTTTTTGAATTCCCTCATTGTCTATAGGAAATCTCTGGCTAGCTGTGCTGGAAAGTCTGGAAACAGGTCAGCAAGAGAGGATCCAGGATTCCTTTCTGCAGTAGTCAGCCAGCTTGCTCAGTGCCTGGCGGGACTCGGGTGTTATAACAGAAGGGGGGCAGTTCTGAAAAAGTGCAAACATCCTAGAGATTTCTCACAATGTTTTGATTTTTATGCATTTTCCCAGTTCCTGAGTCATTACTAATCTCTCCGTCCTCATCAATTTAAATGTGCTTTTGAAAATAATGGGCAGTGAGCGAGATACAGAGGATCCCTCAAAGATATTTAAACTCTATGAAGTAATGATTAAAATACAGAAAACAATTGAAGTAATAATTCCTAACTATTATGCCTTTTCATTATGACTTTTCTGTGCATAAGATTAGATAAGCTCCATTTGGCCAGTAATTATTTTCCCATAGAGGTTCTCCCCCAACAGTGCCTGGCACAGTGCATTATTGAGCCCTTAGTGAATGTTTGTTGAATAAGTGCAGGAAATAAAGTTTAATACGTTTCTGCAGATATAAATATTATTATTCTAATATATCATCAATCTTTGACTGTTCCAGACTGACAGGGGTCGTAGCAATAGATCACTTAAGAGAAAGAACAGCACTTTTCTCTCCCGCATTAAAATGAAAGTTGATTTCCTGGGATAGAATTGGTCTAACAAAGATAAAATCAGGAAATTAATTTTCAGTGCATCCAGCTTCTAAATCAAAAGTCAAAACCTTTTCTTGTATGATCTGAATTCATCTTGCATTCATATTTTAGTTGGCCTTCATGGTGTTTTCAAAAAAAATTAAGCCATTAAAAAAAATCAGGCTATTTCATGTATAAATCCAGATTTCTGGCTTTCTTTGCAAAAATCAGACTATCTGGCTACTTGGGGCCCTAGATTCCATATGACAGCAATCAACTTGCTGACTTCACCCACATACATCACCCAGTAAGACGGTGTGGTGCTGTGGTTAGCGTGTCGGCTGTTTGAAGGGTCACACGACACATGCTCAGTAAGCGTCACTGTTACCGCTGTCATTAATATATCAATATCATCTTCAACATTACGATCACTAGGTACTCACTCTGCATAGGCCTATGGCTGGGGACTTCTGCTATAAATATTATAGCATCTTTCTCCCTCTTCCCTCCTTTCTCTATAGCGTTATCCGAGAGAACTTCCTGCAACAAAGAAAGTGCTCTGATCTGTGCTATTTAAAATTATAGCTACTAATCACGAGTGTTATTAAATGTCTGAAATGTGGACAGCGCAATTAAGGGACCACATTTTTTATTTTATTTCATTTTAATGAATTTTATTTTAAGTAACCACATGCGGTGACTGGCTACTATGGACAACACAGCTCTCTAACTTCACTCATATATACCTTTTATCCTCCATCAACCTGCTCTCTGGATTGGAAACTAATTTATGTTCTATTGTAAGTGGCCGGCAATATTTTAAAAAGGTGAGCTCTCTGAGGGTAATTTGCCAGTTTTGCATGATCAAAGTGGCATTTAAAAATATGAATCCATTGCATCCCCTTCCCCACCCATCATTCTAAGATAGGATTTCATATTGTGTATTTTTAATAAGCACTTCTAGGGGATTTCTATAACTAGGCAAATTTAATAAATCCTACCAAAGAAATAATTTTCAAAGAGGGATGAGAAAGAGGAGTCAGCTTGCATTATGCAGCTGGTGGACATTTGTGAACCACTTATGCCAACCTCCCACCCTACCTCCTGCTATCCCAGCCCCACCTCAAACTCTCCCGCCTCTACTACCCACCACCAAATCCACTGTTTTCTCTATGCCTCTCAGGAGAAGCACGACCCTCTGATATGTCATTGTACAGTAGATACTTTTTCGATATGAGCCTGCTCTGTTCTCTGATGATGACTGATACCCCAAACCCACAAATGTCAGCCCCCGTAGCAATGTTTGAACTACTTAACCCTGAACTTCTTTCCATCACTGTATGAGTCATGATGTAACCCTGACCATGCTGTGTAGTCATCTTTTCTTTCCTGAGACTTTGAATCTGCAGTTCAAAAAGGATAATTTATTTCTGCCTGATAATAGAATCGAGGCGATATAGACTTGTGCTGAGGGACAGCCATATTTAGTCCTATCCCCATGACAGAGCTGGTAAAAATTGAAGAATGAAGCAAAGGCTCAGAAGCAGAGAGAGGAGTCTCCTGGCCTTGGATGTGTGGAGAGAAGAGCCTTACTTCCCAGTGGCTTTCCAGTGAGGACGTCTACTGGGAAACATGGCGGCTGGATCTGACAAGCTGGCAGCTACTAGGGAAGGTTACTGGCTGACATCATACAAGCACGATCTGCTCCTTCTGCTCACAGCTAAACTTTCACTGTTTTCTGGGGAATCTGTAAAGAATTGCAAGTTGGCCACTCACCGACCCAGGATGAACTTCTCTGCTACCTTTCATTCAACGAATTTGCCCCCAAAATGTGCAAAACAAGTCCCACTGTTTCCACATTGTCTTAATTTTTCTCCCTTCCCCATCTTATACCTTCTATTTACTTCACTCACTCATGTGTGAATAAACAATTAGCATGTAAAATAATCAAGCTAGCTGCAGAATACTTACCTCCGTGTCTCTGGGCTGTTACGCAACACCAACTCTTACCCCTGGTTAGGCCCTGTGCTCCTGTCAGCCTGGGGATGGGTCGGTCACAGATTCAAATAAACCCTCAGAGATATTCCCCTGGGTGTGTGGACAAGAAAAGAATGAGAATTCTTGTCTCAGAGCAGCGACTCTCAAAGTTTGGTGTGCACCTCACAGCATTTGAACAGTGGGATTCATGGGTCATAGACCCAGAGATTCTGAATCCATGAGGGCTGGGACAGATTTGAAAAACTGGCATTTTAAGCAACACCCTGGTCTTTCCGGTCTATAGGGGTTCAAGAATTTTAATTTGAAAGCACTGTCCTGGAGGAAATATTTCAGATAATAATGAAGGTGCTTGGGGCGTGCATGTGCGCCTGTGTAGGCAAAGGGATATAATTTTTTAACAGCCGAAGGGCATTTCTCACAACCCTAAAGCCACATCTTCCCCTTACTGTTTTGTAGTAATTGACTTACTGCCACTTGTGCCTGGAAGTCCAGCCCAGGCTCTTTCTTGAGGTGAGATAGCTGGGCTTAGGGGTGTATTGGGTCAAGCGAAGAGAAACAGACCCAGTATCTAGGAAATAGAAAGACATGTGTGAACCACTGGGTAACAGCTGGCTCTGGAACTAACTGCCAAGAGATGATAGGAAGCCGGGGTATAATTTAAGACTTGATTTGAACAACTACCAATAATATGCACATACTTTTTGGAGTCAGTTGACCAGGACGAGGTTTCTCAAACTCAGTAGTATCAACATTCTGGGCTGGATTAGTGCTTTATTTGGGGTCAGGGGTGGGGCTGTGCATTGTAGGATGTCTGATAGCACCCCTGGCCTCTCTCCACTGATTGCCAGTGGTCCTTTGCCCCCCAACAATGACCATCAGAAATTTCTCCAGACATCGTCAGATTTGCCCCAGGTCGAGAACGACTGGTCTGAGAGAGGGGGAAGGGAGAGGGAAACAGCCCCATCTTGTGCTCCCCTTGTAAGCTTCACTTTGCCTAAAATCTTCCTTCACAGTAAAAGCAAAACGGTACGTACGCAGATGTGGTAGCAAGGAAGCCTACCATTTCTGATTACAGGGTGTTAGTGGACTTATGGGGAAAATCCTTTCCCCAGAATGTGGCTGTGGTATTTTTAAATTTTTATAAATCCCGTTACTGTCATACAGACTCTTGTACAGCCAGATAAACAAACCCAGGGCACACAGAGCCACATCTTCATTAGCAACTCTGCAGGCAAATTCCCTGTCATTTTGAGATGTTTTGTATTCAAAGCAATTGCAGAAAGAGTATTTCTAGACTCTACTGCCTGCTCTAAATCTGTGGTTTTGTCTTTATTATTGGTGTGGCCTATTACTGCTGGCCAATTGTGCAATAAAATTTGCAGCTTAAGTTTGGTGTCGGTTTCTATACAATCACAGCTGCTATCTCTCCGAACTCTGGGGAAAACACTAGTTCTAACAGTGCTCATGGATCAATATAATATGCATCTGGCCTTGGTAAGTGGTTCAAGAAATCTGCATCTGAGCTCTCATAGCCAAAGTCATCTCAAGGAAGGGCTATGCTAGGGAAGAATAACAAAGCCATCCCTGGACTCGAATGCCTGCTTTCCGAGCAAGCCCGCACACTGGGGATCTGCGTGTGGTCAATTGCGGAAGGCACAGCAATTGCTTCTTGCATATCTTTGCCCCAATTATTAAGAGTCCACCAGAATAATAGATCATGGACAAATAAGATTTCAGTCAAGGGACTTTGTGTAGTGTCTTGGCTTGTTTTACTGCCTGCATTTTATCTTCCTGTAAGGCGATATAGTATTTACCTTATGTTCTAAGGCTCAGAACTTGGAATTTACCTATCTTAAGATATAAAATTCTTGCAGAAATTCTCCTTAAAATGTTGGCCAACTTCCCAGTCTTAGTTTTCGTTTGAATTAAGTCACCCCAAGAAAGCTCCAACTACTGATTGTGTGGTAACAAGCTTCTCAGCACAGTTGGAGAAAAAGAGTTTCTGATTCTGCTCAGAACTCAGCAACCCACTGTAGACATTTATGACTTTTTCTTCTTCTGCCATAAAATGAAGGTGATAATTCATGTTCCACATTCAACACACACTTAAGACAAAGTGCTGGGATCTGGGTTAGGGTTAGGGGATGAGAATTAAAAAAAGAAAAAAGAAAAGAAGGAAAGGAGGGAAGGAAGGAAGGAAGGCAGGCAAGCAGAATGGCTCCTGCCCTGGGGAATCTAGTCCAGAAGCGTCATCTCTGTTGTAAGTAGGGTGGCTGGGGATAGGGCTGGAAGATTCAAATAAATAAAACAAATTTTCATAAATTCTTTGAAATTGCGAGCAAAAGCTCATGTAGATTTAAGTACCTGTTATATAGCGGGAAATTCCCAGAGTGATAGACTATACTGTTCCCCACTTATATTAAAATAAGATACTGCTCCAGGATTCTGAATTTAGCATCTGTTGGCATATGTGTCTCTTGCCACACTCATAAAGGTTTTTAATGTGCAATAACGTAACATAGAGCTCATCTCTTCTATGGTTGGATGCATTATTTATAATTAACTAACTTTGTACCATCTTCAAGCGTGGAAGAAGCAATAATAGGAGCTATCCATTTTTAGTTCACAGGAAACAAGACTCTATTTATTTTTCATAGTGCCATTTACCTACCACCCTTTCTGCCAATGATTTGAACTGTTTAGCTATAGTTCTTATTTATCTCAACACACTCAGAACTGGGAGATGGTGCCCTGTTGAAAGTGAATTAGCCTGAAAACTCATCTGAAAATACTGAGAAGTTAGGTGCATCCTGCTTCAGTGCAGATGCGTGGGGTAAGACTGAAAGACCACAATGTCTCTACCTAATTCCTTCATCTACAAAATGAAAATGATCATACTGATGTGAATAAACTTGAAAAAAAATTGTACGGAAGTTAAAATATTCGCCTAGCAGATATGAGAGCGCATAATAATTCCCCATGATTCACTTTGCCCTAGCATCATGAAGAAATTTGGATCCACAGAATGAAAGAACTCCCATCCACATGTTTTGTTTTGAGAGATGGTCGGCATATTTATTCAGTATGTTTACTAACACTAATTCCTTGGCAGTTTCCAGAACTCCCTTTTGGAAAAAATTAAAGGAATCTCTACATTTGGGCTCCTCTTTCCCCCAACTCTACTCTCTCCCATAAATGAGGCTGGAAGCCATTCTGGGTCACATAGGGGGACAATCCAGACATTTGCAGGAATTTCTGTCTTTGGAGTTGAGAGGAGAACCCTTGTCTGAGAATGAACCTCAGCGGCAGAGGCGATGCTCTATGGGAGCCCAACTGTTAAAGGTCCAACTCATTTCAAACACAGATGCAGGGCTTACAGAAAGGACTGAGAGACTGCTAATGACTTGAAGGAACTTTGAATAGAGCACAAGAGTCAGGTGAAATATTAAGCACAGAACAAATGATCTAAGGACTAGAATACAGATACAAATCATAGAGTGCTGGAGTAATTCATTCTAACTAGGGAAACCTAACAGGTGTTTAGAGAGGAATTCAAGCATCTCCGCTGAGAAGAGGATGATAAAAGAACTGGGGTTAGCTAGGCAGAGGACACCACAGGGAAAAGAATGAGATAAGCATATTTATGGGGGTGCCAAAGCAAAAGCAAGTTTGGCCATTTGGACTGGGGTGGGGGGGTGGTAGGGCTCCCAAGAGGACAAGTAGAAGAGTAATGAGGTAAAAGCCACATTTCATCTCCAAGATAAATTATTTGAGATTTATTTTGCTAGTAATGGTCTACCATTTAGTCCTACCAAGAAGTGATCTAAGCAAGGCGCTCATTTTTAATGGATGAATCTGTTCGTTTTACCAAAACGGAAAGGAGTTGGAGGGAAATGAAGGTGTTACCAATCCCCGACTGGAGATGGGCTTGTTCGTTTGTGAGGCTTGATGTTTCCCTGGATTCCTATGTTTACTAATTTACTGTGAGAGTTGAGGTCAGACCCTGGGTTGGCTCACACGGAAGCATAATTTTAGATATCTGTGAGAAATCCCATATGTCGAATACAACAGGATTCCCAGCTGCTCTAGCATATCTGGACCCTGGAACTGCACATGGGTGTCATAGTTAACTGAGGCACACTGTCTTCTCTTTGTGGGTCTTTATTGAATTTCGGTTTTCATTTCTTTAATGAGAAAGAGATTCCTTCCCCTTGTTTGCCCCACACCGTCTCATATTTATACTGCCGGATAAATTATTTAAATCAATAAAACTGATTAGCCTTTTTGTTTTCCTCTGATCTTTAGCATCTGTGCTCCTGAAGTCATGCTCACATTAATCTGGTATATTGATTTTGCCTTTCTAAATGACAGCAACCTCAATCAAGCTGCCTCTCATTCCTTCTCTCCTCATCCACTGCTCTTCCTAAGGGTAATTCCTGACATCCCACAGCGTTATCCCGCCTGTCCCCGCTTCTGCTAGCATTTGTAATCAGACCCAGAAACTCTTGTCCCCCTCCCGGCCCCAGCTCACCAGTCCTCCTCCCTCTATCTCCCCCCACATAACCAAAGGGTAAATATCAGCAGGACCCAGGCAGCGGGGCGAGGTCTTCAGACAATTGGCACTTCTGAATTTCCGCCTCCTCCGGCTCCGATTTCCCACCGCAGCCCGGAACTCGCGCGGCGGGAGACACCCATCAACTCGCTTTCGGATACCAGGATGGGGCGCTCGCCGGGTCCCTGGACCCGCCCCAGCCTTGTTCTTGCCCCGCCCTCCCGCCCGGCTTCCTAAATCGCCATCTCGCTCCTTCCTACAGCCCCCGGGCCCTAAGGCCTCGCCCCCACCTCGTTCTCGCCCCGCCTTCGGCTCGCGGTCTCTAGACCTCCCAGGTCCCGAGGCCCCGCCCCTGGATCCGCCTCCGTCTTGTTTTCGCCCCGCCCACCGCTCGCGTTCCCCCCTCCCACGCCCTTCTCAGGGCTGAGGCCCCGCCTCCGCCCCGCCCCCATCTCTTTCCCGCCCCGCCCCCGGCCCGCGTCGCCGTCTCTTGCCCTCCCCGGGCCGCGCGGCCGGAGCTGGCACGGAGGAGCGGCGGCCGCGGCGGCATCGCGGCCTGGGGACGCCAGCTCTCCGCTGGACTCGGCGCCCGCGAGAGCGCCCATCGCGCGGGGACCTGCCTCCCGCGGTGCGGGGCTGCCCGGAGCGTCCGGCGTTCCCCGAGGGCGGGCGTGTCCTCGCGGCGCGGGGCGGGGGACCAGAACGGGGCCGCAGCCTGTTGGAGCGCGGGGGGGGTGCCCTGCCCCGAGCGCGGGGAGCTCTGCGGGGGACGGCGCGGCCGGGCTCCCTGTGCGGAGCAGTTTTCTCGAACTCTCCACCTCCTCCTTACTGGGGCCCAGCGCTGCCGGGAGACCCCGTCCACATCTGCAGAAGGTAAGAGGACTTGGCCATTTAGGGGTCGCTTGTCCCCAAATCACAGCCAGAGGTCGAGGCTGGGGAGCGGAGGATGGGGGCGGCACGTTCGTAGGAAGCGAACGAAAAAAATGCAACAGGCGGGGCGGTTCAGGAAACTCTGGCGTTAATGTTTCCTACGGAGAGGAGACTTGTCCAAGACTGAAACTTGGTTAGGTTCTTCAAAACCGAAGACGGGCAGAGGCGACGCTGCACCTTAGTCTGGGTCTGAGCTCCCTCTGGTGGCCTCTTGTAAGGATGGAAGACGAGGCTACAGGTGAGGTTGGAGCGCCGTTGCTTGCTCCCACGCATTGTCATGATTTCTCCTTTGAGAAACGTGACTGGTCTCAGTAGTTTCCCATACAAAGGCACCTTTTGATCCCATAAAAGCTGATCCCTCAACCGAAATCAGAAAAGGTCCTTTCAACTCCTGTCTTTTGTCCCTGAGTCCTATGCAGCCAAAACAAGAATGATAGCAGGACTCGTCTCTGTGTTAACCGCACTTGAATAAAAAACACGTTAAATGAGTAAAGCAAGCCACAGTTAAAACAAATGCTGCCGGAAAGTTGAATCTTGCAGCTACTTGTCATCTGCCACCATTCATTGTTATCCGAATATGTGCATTTAAAAGTATAAGAAAAAAAGAATCACTTGAGCTGACTTATATTGTATTCAATTACAGATTTTATCGTGATTCTAAAATTTCTGTCAAGAGATTGTAGAACATTTAAGTCATCAGTTCATGTCCACTCCCAGAATATCTGTAGCCTCAGAGAATTTCTTTTTGTTTTTCCTCCAGAAAGGAGTGTCATGAAAAAGGAACAGAAAAGAACCGTCACTTTTGGTGAGAGGGGAGTTTTCTTTCCCAGTTGGTGGTTACTTCATGATTGGAAAAGAAGTACCTAGGTGGCTGAAGAGATTAGATTTTTATAGTTGTACAATGAAGCTGATAAAAGAAGACATGAAAATACTTTCTCTGGCTCATAATGGGCAATGAGGAAGTAAGCCTGAACAAGACAGATTTGAAATGAGAGCAGAGATTTTGATTTTTAAAAACCAAATAGGACTTTGAACACTTGTTGAGGATGTTCTTTTCCCAAAAGTGGAAGAAGAAAAAATTTTCAAAGCAAAAGTGTAAAAAGTGGAAGTGAGTAACAACCAAGTCGACTTCAAGAATTTCAGTACATCATCGACTCCTTTGGGCAAACACAGAAGCATCCCACATGTGGGTGATTTTATCACTAGAGATGGTTTCTTATCCTAGGAACGACTTTTTAATTCGGATTTTGGAGTGCTTATCCTTATTCTTTTTCTTTTTTTTCCAATGTGTGTTTTGACTCTTCATGTTAGATAGATTTATGTAAAGGAAGGAAATCTTGAATTCATAATATGTTTGACTATATCACTGTTTGCTGTGTGATATGGAAACATTAGAGGTTTTAACATTCCTTGAAGTTTTATTGGAAGCAAATCTGTGTCAGGGACACAGATAGACAGTGTAAGTTTTCTTTCTGGCAGCCCTACTTGCTTTGAATGAACCGAATGTTAGCTGGATTTCACAGCATATATGATTTACAGTCTTTGTGTTATCAAGGCCTTAAATGTATGTTTTATCCTAGGCAGATGGGAAATACATTGAGCACTGTGTTTGACATGCATGCCTAAGGAAGGGAACTCCCCGATGGATCATGGCGTTAATGTTTACAGGACATTTCTTATTTTTAGCATTAGTGATGTTTGCTTTCTCTACTTTCGAGGAATCTGTGAGCAATTACTCTGACTGGGCAGTTTTCACAGATGATATAGATCCGTTTAAGACACAGAAAGTGCAAGATTTCAAACCGAATCAAAAGCCGAAGAAAAGTATGCTTCATCCAAGTTTATATTTTGATGCTGGAGAAATCCAGGCAATGAGACAGAAGTCTCGTACAAGCCATTTGCATCTCTTTAGAGCTATCAGAAGTGCAGTAACAGTTATGCTGTCCAACCCCACATACTACCTACCTCCACCCAAGCATGCTGATTTTGCTGCCAAGTGGAATGAAATTTATGGTAACAATCTGCCTCCTTTAGCATTGTACTGTTTGTTATGTCCAGAAGACAAAGTTGCCTTTGAGTTTGTCTTGGAATATATGGACAGGATGGTTGGCTACAAAGACTGGCTAGTTGAGAATGCACCAGGGGATGAGGTTCCAGTTGGCCATTCCTTAACGGGTTTTGCCACTGCCTTTGATTTTTTGTATAACTTACTAGATGATCATCGAAGACAAAAATACCTGGAAAAAATATGGGCTGTTACTGAGGAAATGTATGAGTATTCCAAGGTCCGTTCATGGGGCAAACAACTTCTCCATAATCACCAAGCTACTAACATGATAGCATTACTCACCGGGGCTTTGGTGACTGGGGTAGATAAAGGATCTAAAGCAAATATATGGAAACAGGTTGTAGTAGATGTGATGGAAAAGACAATGTTTCTGTTGAATCACATTGTTGATGGTTCCTTGGATGAAGGTGTGGCCTATGGAAGCTACACAGCTAAATCAGTCACACAGTATGTCTTTCTAGCCCAGCGTCATTTTAATATCAACAACTTGGATAATAACTGGTTAAAAATGCACTTTTGGTTCTATTATGCCACCCTTTTACCAGGCTTCCAAAGAACTGTGGGTATAGCAGATTCCAATTATAATTGGTTTTATGGTCCAGAGAGCCAGTTAGTTTTTTTGGATAAGTTTATCTTAAAGAATGGAGCTGGGAATTGGTTAGCTCAGCAAATTAGAAGGCACCGACCTAAAGATGGACCAATGGTCCCCTCCACTGCCCAGAGGTGGAGTACTCTTCATACTGAGTTCATCTGGTATGATCCCCAGCTCACCCCACAGCCTCCTGCTGAATATGGTACTGCAAAAATGCACACATTCCCTAACTGGGGTGTTGTCACCTATGGGGCTGGGTTGCCAAATACACAGACCAATACCTTTGTGTCTTTTAAATCTGGGAAGCTAGGGGGGCGAGCAGTGTATGACATAGTTCACTTTCAGCCATACTCCTGGATTGATGGGTGGAGAAGCTTTAACCCAGGACATGAACATCCAGATCAGAACTCATTTACTTTTGCCCCCAATGGGCAAGTATTTGTTTCTGAAGCTCTCTATGGACCCAAGCTGAGCCACCTTAACAACGTACTGGTGTTTGCTCCATCACCCACAAGCCAGTGTAATAAGCCCTGGGAAGGTCAACTGGGAGAATGTGCACAGTGGCTCAAGTGGACCGGTGAGGAGGCTGGTGATGCGGCAGGGGAAATCATTACTGCCTCTCAGCATGGAGAAATGATATTTGTGAGTGGGGAAGCTGTGTCTGCTTACTCTTCAGCAATGAAGCTGAAAAGTGTGTACCGTGCTTTGCTTCTCTTAAATTCTCAAACTTTGCTAGTTGTTGATCACGTTGAGAGGCAAGACAATTCCCCAATAAAATCTGTCAGTGCCTTCTTTCATAATCTGGACATTGATTTTAAGTACATCCCGTATAGGTTTATGAACAGGTACAATGGCGCCATGATGGATGTGTGGGATGCCCACTACAGAATGTTCTGGTTTGATCATCGTGGCAATAGTCCCATTGCTAGTATACAAGAAGCAGAGCAAGCTGCTGAATTTAAGAAACGGTGGACTCAATTTGTTAATGTTACATTTCAGATGGAATCCACAATCACAAGAATTGCCTATGTCTTTTATGGGCCATATGTCAATGTTTCCAGCTGCAGATTTATTGATAATTCCAATTCTGGACTTCAGATTTCTCTCAATGTCAATAATACCGAACATGTTGTGTCCGTTGTAACTGACTACCATAACCTGAAGACAAGATTCGATTACCTGGGTTTTGGTGGCTTTGCCAATGTGGCTGACCAGGGCCAAATAACCCGATTTGGTTTGGGCACTCAAGCAATAGCAAAGCCCATAAGACAAGATAGGGTTATTTTCCCCTTTGGATTTAAGTTTAATATAGCAGTTGGGTTGATTTTGTGCATTAGCTTGGTGATTTTAACCTTTCAGTGGCGGTTTTACCTTTCTTTTAGAAAACTAATGCGGTGGATCCTAATCCTTGTTATTGCCTTG
Source organism: Ursus arctos (assembly GCF_023065955.2). Taxonomy (NCBI): domain Eukaryota; kingdom Metazoa; phylum Chordata; class Mammalia; order Carnivora; family Ursidae; genus Ursus; species Ursus arctos. The sequence goes on from NW_026622841.1 coordinate 9,622,248, forward strand.
TGGTTTATTGAGCTGCTGGATGTGTGGAGCACTTGCACGCAGCCCCTCTGTGCAAAATGGGCAAGGACAGAGGCTGAGGCAAGCCCAAAGTCTTTGTCTTCCGAAGGGCACCACCTCGATCTTCCTGATGTCGTCATTACCTCACTTCCTGGTTCAGGAGCTGAAATTCTCAAACAACTTTTTTTCAACAGTAGTGATTTTCTCTACATCAGAGTTCCTACAACCTACATCGATATTCCTGACACCGAATTTGAAATTGACTCATTTGTAGATGCCTGTGAATGGAAGGCATCAGATATCCACAGTGTGCATTTCCGTTTACTCCGAGGCTGGTTGCAGTCCTTAGTTCAAGACACGAAGCTGCATTTGCAAAACATCCATCTGCATGAACCCAGTAGGGGTAAACTGGCCCAATATTTTACAGCAAATAAGGACAAAAAAAGAAAATTGAAAAGGAGAGAGTCTTTGCCAGAGCAAAAAAGTAGAATGAAAGGCACCTTTGATAGAGATGCTGAATACATTAGGGCTTTGAGGAGACACCTGGTCTATTACCCAAGCGCGCGTCCTGTGCTCAGCTTAAGCAGCGGGAGCTGGACCTTAAAGCTTCATTTTTTCCAAGAAGTTTTAGGAGCTTCTATGAGGGCATTGTACATAGTAAGGGACCCTCGGGCATGGATTTATTCAATGCTGTACAGTAGTAAGCCAAGTCTCTACTCTTTGAAAAATGTACCAGAGCACTTAGCTAAATTGTTTAAAGTAGACGGAGGTAAAGGCAAATGTAACTTAAATTCAGGCTATGCTGTCGAGTATGAATCGTTGAGGAAAGAATTATCAAAATCCAAGTCCAGTGCAGTCTCCCTGTTGTCTCATTTGTGGCTAGCAAACACAGCAGCAGCCCTGAGAATAAACACAGATTTGCTGCCTACCAGCTACCAGCTGATCAAGTTTGAAGATATTGTACATTTTCCTCAGAAAACCACTGAAAGGATTTTTGCCTTTCTTGGAATACCTTTGTCTCCTGCTAGTTTAAACCAAATATTGTTCGCCACCTCCACAAACCTTTTCTATCTTCCCTATGAAGGGGAAATATCACCAACTAATACTAATGTTTGGAAACAGAACTTGCCTAGAGATGAAATTAAACTGATTGAGAACATCTGCTGGACGCTGATGGAGCGTCTAGGATATCCAAAGTTTATGGACTAAATGCTGCCGGTCAGCAGGAATTTGCACTAATACTTTGCAGCCTGGTTTGTGGATGCGAAGAGTTTGTTTATTCTTGTACTGTGTGTGTGTGTGTGTGTGCGTGCGCGCGCGTTTTCAGTTTGTTACTTGCACAGAGATTATTTTAAAAAGAGGCACCATATTTGGCCTAGCAGGATTTATTTTTATGTCACTACTTTCCTTGCCTTTGTTTCTGAATTTTTTTTCTGCGGAAATGTTCCTACTCCAGAGGCGTAGTTGAACTTATATGATGGCGGTTGGGAGGTAAGAAGATCTTACAGGTTTTTGTCTAGCCATCTCCCTCGCCTGTAACTGTGCTGATCTATCTTGGAACCTCAAACACTGCTAAAGGCCTTTCAATTGCTGCTTTGCCCAAGCATCTCTTGCTTTCAAGATGGACTACAAAAGTTCCTTATCTTTTTTAAAAGATCTTCTAACACATTTATCTTGCACCAAAAAAAAAAAAAAAAAAAATGGTTGGGTTTTTTTTTTTTTTTCCCTGTGTATAATGTTCAGTGATACCACTGGGGAAATGGTGAAAGCTCCTATCAGAACTGTAGAATTCCTTCTGGAAAATACAGATGGAAATACAGAATGAACATTTTTTTTGAGGTCCGCAACAGTGACCTGAAAGGCCTCTTTAAAGTTTTTTACTTAGAAGTAATAAGGAGTCAGTCTTTGAACAATCTGGGTGCCAAGGGCTGGTAGAGTTTTTTAGACTTGCTTGTCTGTTTAAAACTCTCTTTCTTGCCTCCTTGAAGCTACAGCTGTTCCCATCACACCACTCACACACCCTGTCTTTTCTGTCACTGTCATGCAAAACAATCCATTGTTACTAATTGTTGAAGTCCCGACATTTGTGGGGATTTTTCCTCCTGATGATTAATTTTGCATTAAAGCCTGACACTTAGAATCAAATTTCTTTTTGTGGAATTATCACTTTTGACTCAGAGAAAGCAGTGCCACGCTTGCTGCCAGTGTTTTTTTAGACTGGAAACCGAATTGGAAAACTGCCTGACTTTGCCTGCATCCCTTTGAATGAGTTTACAGACTGCCAGTGTCTGCAAAAGTTAAAGGCAAATGGGAGATGATGTCAGAGGCATCTGTTTCCTTTACCATCTGCATCTTATTATAAATGTAGTCGTCATAAAATGTGGTTCATTTTATTTTGGTAGGCTCTGAAATCAAAATGCCATGCCATTGTAAGCCAGTGGAGTAATTACAATGCATTGGAAAACCATTAGGCAGTGTCGAGACCTGATGAAAATCTCTGTATGGATTGCAGTCTTCCTGACGTTTCAAACTGCAGTTTTCCCAAGCTCTCGAACACTTGGGAGTCTGTCATTCTGACCTAGATAAAAGTGGTTCTTTCTCAGTAGTTTGTTATTATGTCAAAATGTGCCTCCAGAGTGATAAAGCTGTGGGTATGTTACATTCCAGCTAAACCTAACTTGGCTGTCATGTTTCTTCCATTAGAGTGTGAGTGCAGACTGCTCCTCCTCCTTAGATCTACTTCCTTCCCACTGCTCTCCCTGCTTTCTCTCTGCAGTGTCCAAATGAATGAAATCGTGTGGTATTCATATAGGTTGAGAGGGCAGCTGATGACCTGAATCTACCCAGTATTCTCAAGGAAGGTTATTCTGCCTGTCTCAGGGTTATCAACAAGCATGTAAAATTGCTACATGGATGATAACACTCTTTCCATTACTGGTCATAGTCTCAGTGTTTGCTTTCAATTCCCAGGATGCGTGATCTCAAATCAGATCAAATCAAAAGGCTTTGGGTTGGCAGTAATAGCAGGTCTGACCAACGTAAGAATTGCACACACTGTACCACTGCCTTTTAACATTGCGGACCCCCCCACCCCCCGCCCCCGGGGAAGCAGAGCACCAGGTGGCGAATGTGGAAGAATTGGAGGAGAGGTGGGGAAAATAAAAAAGAGAGTTGTATGAATGAGCATGGGAACATGTTACTGATAGCTCCAGAAAGGGACATATTTACCAAAGTGATCTTCACAGTGTGTCCTAACGTTCACCCCCACACAGCAATGCCAAGATGAATTTCCCTGGCACTGTACTCACCCACCTCCACCCCAAGGGAAAGTCTGCTGGAAGAGACCTCTACTTGCAGATTCCCCCATGAGGAATGTTATGGGTGAGGGATGACCCAGCTGTTGGGTCTGCATGCAGATGTTCATGCTTGGGACCCTTGCCTTATTAATCATAATACCTGACGTGACTAACTCCCAGAACATCTGGGTCCTGCGTCCTTAGGCTGTTAGCTTCCGAAAAATTCAAAGAGCCTCCACACTTCATCTTATTCTTGTCATCTTGGAAAATAATTAAAGGGATGATTGTCACTATGTGACACTTCTAAAGGAAACACCTGTCCTCTCTGTAAAATTAACCCCTTTCTTTATTAAATTCCCTAAACTTAGGCCTAATTGGGATAAAAACTGTTATTAAAATAATAGAATTTAAGTCTGGAAATAAAAAAGACAATTGTGCTGACAAGAGTAACAAATGCAGTGGTGATATGGTTCTCAAAAGTTTGAAAAAATGCAAATTACTCACTTAGGATGAAAGAAAAAGGCCATATCTAGAATTGAGTTTACCGTAATGAAATTCTGGAGAGGATAGGAAGGGGGAGATTTTCTTCAGGAAAAGCAAGATGAATTTATGAATATGCTTAAATTTAATTGATAGAAACCTAGAGTCATAAGTTTTAAGCAAATGATTAGGCAAGCACCTGTTAATAAAGGTCTTAGGGGCGGCTGGGTGGCACAGCGGTTAAGCGTCTGCCTTCGGCTCAGGGCGTGATCCCGGCGTTATGGGATCGAGCCCCACATCAGGCTCCTCCGCTATGAGCCTGCTTCTTCCTCTCCCACTCCCCCTGCTTGTGTTCCCTCTCTCACTGGCTGTCTCTATCTCTGTCAAATAAATAAATAAAATCTTTAAAAAAAATAAAGGTCTTAAATTAAAAAAAAATACATATTAGCTCTAGACCCAACTATTAGGCATTTGATTGGTTGTCTTTTTAAACCAACGGGAAAGAATTAGTAAATGCCTGATAAGAACAGGATATTCAACTCCCAGGCAATGGCAGACGACTTGTCACAAAACCTTCAGCAAATGTATTCAAAGAAGCAGCTCCCCTCCGCCCACACTAGTGCATCTTAAAAATTTATCCTTTTGTGGAAATGTTATCCCTTTGTCACTTACTTTTGATTAACATTGTTTATTAGCACTTTTGGGGGCATCATTGAAGATCCCAGCCATTCTTGATATGTAAAGGATATCCAATTAATCTGTGAGTAGACATTAGCAGTGGCTTTAAATCAGTGCGTTTGATTGGCTTGATTAACTGATGATAATTAGAAAAATATTCACTGATTAATTTAGGAAAAATGTAAATAGAAGGCATTAAAATACATAAATACCATTTCCAGAGGTAAGGATGCCTAATATAGGCTATGTCAAGGAATTTAGTATGTGGGCTATTTACTGCTTATTTAGATGTTAGCTAAAGCATGTCTAATATGTAAAAAAATGTTTGCTAAGGCAATTTCTTCCATTATCTGACCGGTGTCATTATTCCCTTCATGTTGGCAGAAAAATTCAAATAATATTGTAAGAACTAAATTACTGAATTTTTGCACAAAGGATGATAGGAACTTTGAACAATAGATTCTAACATTCTCTAATTTGTAGGTGCTTGAGCTATTATTTATATGAGCTTGTGTTATATTTAGTCCACATAAAGTATACATATTTAATTCTGTTTCCAAAGATGGTTCAGCTAAGGCTTCTGAACCATAGAGAGTTTCATTTTTGTTTTTGTTTTGTTTTTCTTTCACACTTACACAGTTAGTGTGAAAGAAAAGATAGACTGAAGGTCATAAACTAGCTTATTGGAACTATATGTACAAGACTCCACTATTAATAAATAAAACGCTAAAAGCAACTTGGCTATGGTTGGGATAATTTTGTAATAGCTCTCTTTAGATCTTCGGGTAACTGAGGATTTTATGTGGAGCTGAGAAGGCAGGCACTTGAAATGGGGGGCACACTGAATGCTGACATTCAGCCTAAGAATTTCAGCCACAAAACGTGCTCCCTTCAGTGATGAGTTAGCCTGTCATCCCCTAACTTAGTCTCAGTTCTGTCTCTGACTTGGACGCATTTCAGTCTTCTGCATACATCATCCCACTTACTAAATGGCAAGAACGTCCCCTGTGCTAGGCACCTGTGCTCTAGTCCCTGCTGCCATCCGTAAGATCATCGTGCTGCATGACACGTTACTCATGAAGAAGGTTACTTGAGACCCTCTAAGTTTGGTTCACAGCATTGGCACAGGGAAGACTTTTACTTTTAAAGAGAAGGATCTACAGTGAATTAGTCTCTAATGTGTTACCCATTCAATCATAAGGTTTTTATATGTCTCGTTATAATCCTCACAACAACTCTATACGGTACTTACTTTACAAATAAATTTGAAACCCCTATTATCTCTATAGGAAATACATTTTTGTAAGGGAATTTTTAGTGGATTTACAATACATCAGTTCATTTATTCACTATGCTTTTTTGGTATCTACTATTGAGATACTGACTAGTGTGAGGGAAGAACAGAAAAATCAGTTGACTGACCCTGCTGCGTGAGGAATTAGTCTTTCCAGACCTTAAAGTGGATAGGAATTCATCAAGAAGCGGAGAAGGGGGGCATGCCAGTTAGTGATTACCACCCAAGGAAAGACACCGAAAACTATTGTCTGTTTTGCAGGAGACGTGGTTTGTTTATTTCTGAAATGGTGGTTGTGAGGAAAGAGAGTCATTTATTGAGTTAGAGAAGTTATGCTTGGTAAACTGGGATGGAGATCACCACCTATTTTTTTTTTCTTAAGTAGGTTTTGGCTCTGGTTGTCATAGGACATCCCATTAATAAGTAGCTTTTCCAAAAGGGTAGTGCAAATAAATGGAACAGAACCAACACTTACTCTCCCCATTCCCACTGACTCAACTACCCCAACACTAAGAAATTTGGTTCTTGGTCAATATCAAGAGATGTTTGGAAGAGAAAAGAAAATGTGACTACGGTCTGACTGGTGTGCATACAGATCATTGCTAGTAATGACAGAAAGATAGCACCATGTTTTTCATCCAGAGTCCAGCTGGCCAATAGCATCTTTCCCTGTCCCTCCTCTCTGAGTGCCTCCAGACCCAGAGTGCCAGGCACAGCTATCAATACTGGGAATGCAATCAGGAGAAAAATCTATGGCGCTGACAGTCTGGTGGGGACTAGAAAGAAACACATTTTGCATTTCACAATGTTTCTAGCTCAAAAGAGTCCACACCAATGGCAGTGCCTACTCGCGTCACATCTGTGACCACAATCAAATATAGTCAAATAGAACTCATTTTAGGAAAAAAAAATCTGGCCTTTCCTCCACCATGTGAATAATACCAGCAGGAAGGGAGGGAAAGAGAAAAAAGGAAGGAAGGGAGGGAGGGGGGGAGGGGGAGGGGACTTAGAACACAGAAAGTAAGGTGTGCAAGAAGAATCACTCCTATAACAATTGTGTTAATTATTCCATGAACTATTTAAAAATCTCTTTGAAATCTTATTGTAGTTAAAACTTGAGAAAAAAGATAAATTATAATTTGAGCAAATCTTTTTCATAATATACTGCGATTGCTCTGTTTTATTTCTTTAAACTATTTTTATATTGCGCTCTCTTAAGATCAAATGTAATTTTTCTTTGAAGTGTATTAACACTGATGTTAAATTCTACTTACACGTTTCAGGTTTTCAAATGTCTGAGATATGTGATGTTCTCCCATATGTTGTCTTCCTCTCTGGTTTGAATATATACATTGTTCTTAATAGTTTAAGGAGCAAACTTTCACACACAGGTGACATCGTGAAGCTCTTCATTCTTTTTCTTTTTTTTTTTTTTGGAAACCAATTTGATTCCTAATCACTGTACTTTCCTCATTTAGAACATGAGCAATATAAACTGTAAACTCTGTAATCCCTACATTAAATCTGGCCCCCCTCTATGCACAATGCATAACACACTTCTTACCTTATTTATTGCATGATGCAAATAATGCTCTAAACCCTTGTACTACAGTGAAAGAATATTGCCGTTTTTCTGGTATTTATTTATTGTTTTAATTATGTATTCATTTATTCCTTCATTTTGTTCCAAAGGATTAATTTTATTGTAGATTTGTTTAAAGTACATGAAACTTTAAAATATGGCTATTTTAAGTATATTAAGCCTTTTTAATTTGATGCCTTAATGTGATATTTCACAAAACTTTGAAGGGGCGATTTATTTATATGTGAAAGAACACAGTAATACAACCAAGAAGTGATGAAATTGCTTTCGTAAGATACCCATAAAAAGATAAATGCATAAAAAGAATGCAGTTAATACAAGTCAGGTGGTTTTACTTTTCATTATCAGACATTCACCTGAGCCCTGTGGCTAGTTCAATGTTAACAGCGCGCAGCATGTTACAGTGAGCTTATGAGCACCGACATACTTGTGGTTCTTTGTCCAGATTTACCAAAATAACCTGAATCGCACACACATTCATTTATGACTTTGTCTTCTACCCAACACGAATTATAAAACTCAAGAATATCCCATTGTTGAACACATGAGTAGAAAAGAACATGCTTGGGGCGCCTGGGTGGCACAGCGGTTAGGCATCTGCCTTCGGCTCAGGGCATGATCCCAGCGTTATGGGATCGAGCCCCACATCAGGCTCCTCTGCTATGAGCCTGCTTCTTCCTCTCCCACTCCCCCTGCTTGTGTTCCCTCTCTCGCTGGCTGTCTCTATCTGTGTTAAATAAATAAAATCTTTAAAAAAAAAAAAGAAAAGAACATGCTTGTATACACACATAACAACCTGGCAGAGTTCCATGACCATCAGAGGCATAAGGTTTTTCCTGAATAACTAACGGACGACCCCTGGGGGTCTTCCACAGGCCTTGTTTGTACCTCCCCCCCGCCATTTTCTTGCTCAATTTGAAGAGGGCCATTTCTGTTAAAATATTACATTTATATAACACTTTTATATATTATATGAGCTTTGGAATTAGGAAAAAAACCTGAATACAAAGCCCTAGGTCAGTAAATACTGACCAGCTGTGAGGTTTTGGGCAACTTTCTTAATTTTAAATCTCCATTTCCTCCTCTGTAAAACTTTCCTAGAGTCGATGCATGGATTAAATAAAATCACATGTACAAAATAATGGAACAGTACTTATTTCCTCTTTGTGATCACCTACAAGTCTCTGGTCTTTTTATTTTGGTTTAGTATTTAAAGTAGCATCTATTTTAGTGTAGTATTTAATATACCAGTTGAGTCACACAAACGTGAAATCACAATTATACATTTAATACATTAATTCGAAGCAGTGTTTTATGTTCACATTTCAAGAAAAAATTTTATTGCAGCTTTCACCTACTTCAGCTTCCATGTCTTTGTCATTTCAGAGCCATGTTTGTTGTTGTTTTTTCCCCACAGCATATCATATTCTGAGTTTCATTGAGATAGAGACCATTTTTAATTTAGGTATGATGCTATCGAAATTATGTTCCATATTACAAGTGCCAATGTATAACATTAAGTATAACTTTATGCCCATACCTTCATTCAATAGGTACATAATTGTGATCTGCTTTATAGTAACCATTTTATTTTTTCTATTTTATTTTTTCCACTTATTTATTGTGAAATGAGCATGAAAGCTGAGGTATTTAAGACTATATGTGAACACTGCGTTTACTCCATAAACTATGATGATGTAATTGGAAGCCAACTGGAGGTACCATATCCAAATTACATATATAAAGACTGTTCATCTTAACACCATACTTAACAAGGACTGCATCATATACGATTATCTGATCTGTGTAGAATATTTTTTTTTCTGTTAAATCACATGTCATTGGCACATATTCTTGGGTTGAGGTACCTTATCCTACAGTGGATGCTTTGTAAGTTCAGATGCTTTCTTGCTTCCACGGCTATACATTGGGACCCAGGGGCAAATTCCAGAGCCTCCAGCTGGAAACCCAGCCTTCCAGCAATGAGTGCAAAAGAGAATGCCCCTCTGTATTGGATCCGACTGCCACAGACCTATGGTGGTAGGGTTCATACCACTGATAGACAGGAATTCCATTTCTGTGATTAGTTCTCCTTGGGTATTGCTGTCTACACTCTTACTAAGTTGGTTCACTGTATGCAAATTAGAAATCGCTCTTGTGTTGATTCTTGCACATGCCAACTCTACTTCCCCCACTTACCAAATTGTAGGTATTATGGCTATGCAAAATAGATTACAGTAGTATGTTGACACTGAAAAGTTGTGTTGACCCTATCCGAGAAGTCGGAAGCCCTCCTCTACATTATTGATGAGTTTCTGTGGCCAGAGCTGGAACTTAAGAGCAAGAATTTATATGCTCGCATACTCTACAATATGGCACAAAGGATATTGATACAAAAGAAATTAATAAAGTGAGTAACAGTGTACCTGTCTCCCACAATTTATACTAGAGGTTAAGTCTTCCATCTGACTTTCCATTATCACATCCTCCTGCTCCCAACAGTGATCCCAGGGGGAACATCTATCCCGGGTTTGTGTTGTTTGTGTTTACTATTTCCTTGCTTTTCCTTATAGTTCCACATATGTGTCTATCCTTGTCAACATAATGTATATTTTTGCATGGTTTCAAACATTATGTAAACAGTAACGTACTGCATATATTTTTATGCAATTTGCTTTTCTTTACTCAAAATTTTGTGTGTCTAATGCATATTGTTGTTTGAAGGTGGATGCTCCATAATGCACCTATGTAAGAATTTTGTTACTGTGTTTTGTTTGTACCCAAATCTTTCCAACCACCCCCACTCCAACCTTCTTCCTGGGGGGGTGTGTGTGTGTGTAGGACTGAAAGCACATCCTTAACTATTCTAGATGGTGCCAAGTTAGTATTTTTCTAGTCTGTATAATTTGACACTCTAGCCATTATAGGAAAGTTTCTGTGGCTCCAAGTTTTCTCCTATACTTGACATTTTCAAACCTTTTAAATATTTTCCTGTCCTGGTGGGGTGAAAAGGAGTCACTTTTTTTTTTTTTCCTGGATGTGGAAAGACAAAGATGGGAGGGAAGGGTGTCACTTTTTTGTTTTTATTTGCAGTCCTTTGATTATTAATTACATTCAGCACATATACCTGGTGTGTGGGAACACACACATAGATAGTACTCTTTCCTATTTCCATTTGTGGTTCCTCTTTTGTGAAATGAAATCCATGCTCATGTCTTCCATCCATTTTTCTATTGAGTTCATTCTTTTATCAACTCAATGGAGTTTACCATATATTAATAATACTAACCCTTTTTTGGTTGTCTGTGTTGTGACTAGCTTTTCAGTTTATATTCTCATGATCCTTGTACTATAACTTTTGGGATGTGTTTTGATACACAAGTGTTCTTCATTTGAATGTATGAAAATATGTCAGTGTTTTTTCTCTATTATATGTACCTTTTTTGCACCGTATTAAACAGTCTTCTCCAAGGTCTTAGCACAGAAATTGTTCTCCTCTACTTTATTCTGAGCATTTTAAATTTTTAATCATTATCTATTGCTGCAAAACAATATTACCACAAATATAATGGCTTAGAACAACATATTTACTGTCTCACGGTTTCTGTGGGTCAGGGATTCAGACATGGCTTACCTGGGTCTCTGCTCAGGGTCTCTCACAGAGCTGCAAGCAAGGTGCTGCTTAGGACGGGCCTCGCACCTGGGACTCACCTGGAGAAGCGCGGGCTTCCGAGCTCACACGGATCTTGGCAGGAGTCAGTTCCTTGTGGGTTGTTGGACTAAAAGCCTCATTTCTTCTCTGGCTGTTGGCTGGAGACCGTCCTCAGTCATTTACCATATGGGGTTATCCGTATGTCAGTTTCCTTCACAAAAGACAGGATGAGAGAGCATCAGTAGGGAAAGGGCTAACCACGTAGCATATTAATCCAAGTGACCCCTTTCCACTTTTGGTTAGGAGCCCAGGCACAGGTCCCACCCGCAGCCTAAGGAAAGGGAGTACACAGGGACATGCAAACCAGGAGATGCAGTAATTGGGAGCCATTTTAGAGTCCATTTGCCACAGATCTTGTCTTATATTTAAATATTTAATCTGCTTTACATTAATTGTTGTGTTGATTCTGAGGTTTTATTTTTTTCCCCGTATAAGTAATCTGCTGTCCTAGACTGAAAAGATTGAATAACCTTTTCTTTCCCACCATCTTTTGATGCCATTTCTACCACACATCAGGTCCTTATGTTTCGTGCGAGTCTATTTCTGAGCTCTCTATCTCATTCTGCAGGCGAATTTGATTACGCCAATGATAATACCACACTGTCTTAATTACTATTGTCTTTTTGTTAGCCTGAGATCTGGCAAGACAAGTCGTTTTATTTTCTTTTCCCTCCATATGCATTTTAGAGTTAATTTGCACGTTCCTCAAAACAAACAAAGAATAATACACATTAATTGTAAGTGCATTACATCAATATTGGAGAATTCACCTCTTAATTCTCCTATCCAGGAGCATGATATTTCTCCTTTATATAATACTACATTTGTTAATCTTTTGATAGATTTCAGTCTGAGCACTTTATAGATTGTTATTGCAGTGAATGATATTTATTTTTAATTATAAATCCTAACTGCTGCTAGTATATAGAAAATGCAATTGATTTTTGTGTATTTCTGTTGTATCAGGGAACTTATTAAATCCTCCTACAAATTTAATAATGTACCTGTAAATTCTTTCAAAACACTTACATAGGGGCTTGTGTAATGTGTAATTAATGAGAATTTTATTCCCTTCCTTCTTATAACTTTTTAATGTCCTTAGCGCATTTGTTAGGGCCTCTTATAAAATACTAAATGGATTTAGTCATAGTGAATGTTCTTGCACTGTTCCTAATGTGGACGGAATGCTTTTGCATTTCACCACCGAGCACATGGAAGATTCACCTTCTCACTGTGTGGTGTTCCCTTCTCTTCCTAGTTTGAGAAATGACCTTTTATTATCAGTGCATGATGAGGTTTATTCAGTGCTTTTCTTGCATTTATTTTGATAGCCACGTGTTTCTTCGCCTTTATCTGTTAATGGAGTACACATATGTGAAAATATCTTTTTTTTTTTTTTCTTTTGAGATTAAACCAAACTTGATTTGCAAGGATAAAACCAGCCTGGGAATGATTCATTATATTTCTATATGTTGCTAGATTGTGTCAATATTTAAGTTACAGTGTTGACATCAGCACTTGTAGTTGTGATTTTCTCACACTGTACTTATCTAATTTTGAAGTCGGCTTACTTGTCACATAAAATAAATTGAGGATGTCCTATTTTTATATTCTCTGGAAGAGTTTGCCTAGGATTGAAATGGTCTAACACTGAGAATGTTAGAACTTATTTGTAAAACCAACTGGTCATTGTGTTTTCTTTGTGGAAACATTTTGACTATGTATACAACTGTATTTGATGGTTTTGGCTTATTTTATTGAGGTCATGTGTTTATTTTGAAGCCTATTTTGGACAGAAGAATTTGTCCTTTTAAATGTTCACATATATTGACCTAAATTTGCTCAAAATGCATTCTTCTGCTTCTCTCTAGTTATCCAACCCCCACACAAATTTTTTCCATTCCTAGTATGTGTGCCTTGTTTATTTTGTTCCTTTATCAGGGCTTGCCTTTTATATAAGTCTTTTCAAAGACTAACTTTTGGCTGTTTTTTTGGCTTATTATTTAATGTTTATTTGATATTGCATAATTTTGGCTCTTGATTTTACATATTCCCTTTAAACTATTTTATTTATTTTCTCTAATTTGCTGTTATTGTTCTGTTTTGTATCTTTAATCATATGACTTTGCCCACCACCCGAAAACCACCAGGAACAAAGAGGATTAATTGTTTATTAGAGTAAAAGGGATGGAAATAGTACAACCTTTCTCTAAATTAGCTGTTGCTACGAAGTGGGGTAATTCTATGATTAGGTATCTGAATAAATCTTATCTAGAAGGAGGGAAAACTAGAGGCCAACTCTGTAATTAGTTAAGAAATAGATGTCACTCCTGTTATCTAGAAGAGAGGGATGTGTATAGTATTCTATGGTTTGGAAAATATTCATGTTTTTTCTGGGTCCAGACAGTTATGGAGTGGTATTGTTTTTGTCTTGATCTATCTTGGTCACAGAGTTGCTCTGCTCTTTGAAATAATTTATGGTCAACAGGAGGACACCAGACCTCACCAATGGCAGCAGGCCAGCTTCTGGAGGCTCAGAGTTGTTTCTGATTTTCATTTAAAAATATTTATTCTTTTTATTATGTTAATCTAAGACTACCAATTTACCTGTCAAATCATATTGGTTGTATTCACACATTTTAATGTGTAGTTTCCCATTATCCCTTCTAACCATTTTCTGGATCCCAGTGTGATCTCTTCTACAACCATGCATACTCCTGTATTTATAGAGTTTCTCTAAGTTACCTCTTGCTGTCACTTTTTATCTTCAGTACATTGCAGTAGGAAACTATGAACTGTAGGGCACTAATTCTGTCAAATGTAAGGCTCTCTGCCTGGATATGGACTGGTATCTGGTAAATTTTTATAAATGGTCTATGTGTTGTGTAAAAATAGTGGATATTCTCCACTTGTTGGGTAAGATATTCTGAAAATCTGCTGGCTCTGACTTGACAATTTTCTTATTCAAACATGTGTATCCATATGAGTTTTTCCTAATCTTTCAATTACTATAAAAGCTTTATGTCATTAAAGGCATATGTATGTTATATTTAGTATTTATTATACATTTTATGAATAGAGCCTTAATATAGTGACCCTCTTTTCTCTAGCATTGCTTTTGGTTTAAACAATGTTTTTTGGATGATACTAGATAACAAGCTTCCCCTTTGTTTAGTATTAGCCTGTCATGTAATTTTCATCTTGATGTTTTAAAACATTTTTGGTCATTTATTTATTTATTGAGAGAGAGCATGGGGGGAGGGGCAAAGAGAGAGAGGATCTTAAGCAGGCTCCATGCCCAGACCTTAAGATCATGACCTGAGCTGAATCCAAGAGTCAGATGCTTAACCAACTCAGCCACCCAGGCCCGCGGCCTTATATTTTTAAAATTACATCTTGTAAATAGAACGTAATTGGATTTTTATTCTTATTCTAAAAATCATTATTTTTGTTATCTCAAGTGTTTAATCTTTTGATTTCATTGTGATTATTCATCTGCTTGGATTTATTTAAAATAATTAGTATGTACTTTCTGTTTATACCTTTATTTACTATATTCCTTTTTAATTTTCTTCTTTCTTGAATTATTTTGAAACAATTGTCCCTCCCTTTTACTGGTTTAGAAGCAATGTATCCTATTTCTATTATTTTGAGGCTTATAGCAAAATGAAAAGTAAATATGCAGTATTTGTTTATAATTATCCATGTATATACTTTTTTCCCTTTCTATGCCATCTAACTGTCAAAGTTTTTCATCTGTATCTATTCTTTTTCCATTTTAAGTGTATTTTAATATTTTTCTCAATTTTTGTTGGCCTAAAAATTTGTCTTTTTTTGTCACTCACTCACATAGGTTTGTTGTGCACACAGTCCTAGGTTAACAGCACTTGGAATCCATTACCCCGGTAAACTCTTTGACTATTTGTTTCCTTTGTGAAATCGGTAGCAAGATCGATGGCTGAGAATGGTATGGGGGAAGAGGTATTAGAGGTTGGAGGTGATAGAAGGTATAGCATGGTCGCGTAGGAGATGAGAGCATAAAGAAGGTGGGAGGGGAAGTGTCGCACCATTGCCCGCAGCCCTCAGGACCCCCTTGACGGGAATGGCCCTGCATTTAGACACACAGCTTCTCCCAGCCTTGTGCAGCTGCACCCATGCAAGTGTGAAAAACACTGGAACGTTGGACTGACCAGAAAGTAGCAGTGTCACTGTGAAATGACAGGATAAAAGAATGAGGTGAGATCGTGTGTGGGGGTGGATTGTAGGGAGAGAGACTCATGAGGAAATGAGATTTAGGACACAGAATTATAAAGGACCCTAGATTCTAGTGGCACCAGAGACTTTTGTCAGGAACACACTCACTGGTAAAGTAGGAAGCAATACTTTAAGACTGAGATCCTTGGAACTGAGATGACCGAGACATGGAAATTACTGCTTACGATAAAATCTGGGGCACCTTCAAACCAGGCAGGAGGAGAGCGAAAGAGAGCATAGACAACGCTTGAATGAAATTCAAAGAAGAAACGCATTCTGGGGTTAGCCAAGTTTTATAGCGGGGACAATAAATAAACAGAAAGTACATACTAATTATTTTAAATAAATCCAAGCAGAAGAATAATCACAATGAAATCAAAAGATTAAACACTTGAGATAAGAGACAAGAGAGGAAAAGGCACGTGCAGAGGAGACAAGGGGGATGCGGAGGAAAATACGTGCTGAGTTCCCGAGAGCACAGCGCCAAGTTTTCAGGAGCCAGAGAAGGGTCGGAAATAGATTTGAACAGTATCACTTGGTTTTAGAGTCTAGCCAAAGAGGAATAACGTCATAGTCTTGGGGTTGTTGGCGTGAAGAGCAGTAGTACACTTGTTCACGGTAGGGGAGCCGGAACAAGACACAGCCCCACCTTGAACTTCAGCGGGGCGCACAGGAGGCGACTCTGATTTTTTACCCGTCTGTACATATCCACATACGACACGCGTCATGATCATTGATTAGAGAGTAAACAAGTTTGCCAACACAGAATCTGCAAATACCAAGGATCAACTGTATCTCAAGTTCTTTTCTCTCCTAATCCGACTCTTTGATCTTCCAGGGATCTCTGCCCGGAAAATGGCCTCCACGGCCACCCCACTTCCGGGCACCTGAGTGCCTCCTGACTCACTGGAACATCACCAGAGGTTCTGCCCGGCTCTTTGTTTCTATACTTTATGAACATGTTTGTCTTTAACTTACCCTTCCCTTCATTTTTCAGCACTTTTTAAGAGTAATATTCTTTATTTTCAATAAGGCATTGAGAGGGGAGTTCCGATTTTAAAAAATGTATTCTTTACAGAAAGTCTTGAAAGCATAGACAAATTTGAAGAACAGCCAAAATCCCTCACTGAGAATCAGCTTCTGTTAACATCTGACCATGTCCTTTTACTTTCAGGTTTTTAAAGATAAAGTGTTCTGAACTGGGATCTAACTTGAATCTAATTCAATTAGTAAGTAAATGTAGGCCCAGTAATATTAATTCTAACTATTGACCTAATTCCTAATTTCTTTAGGTATATTTCAAGTTTATCCTTCTCAATGGCTTTCTGAAGTCATTGTTGTCAGTGCATCCAATTCAGTAATTAGAGGGTGAGGTGTATTGTCTGTAATAGGAACCAATCTTATTTTTTCCCCAAGTACCCTAAAATATGTTTCAGGTGCATTAATGATAGCAGTGTAAACACAGGCATTTGAAATGACAAAGAGGAAATAATTGTTCATATAATATTGTGGGCAAAGAGGGCAGGACTAACTAATCACAATATCAAAGACAGAAACCAGATAAGAAAAGACCAAGAGATTTGCATGAATATTTTTAAATCTTCTCTATGTCAAAAAAACAAATAACAATAAGAGCATTAAAAAGGAGCACCAAATTAGAAAACACAATTTCACTATAAACAAGTAAAGAGTTAAAGTCTTTAATATAGAAAAAGATCTGCGTATCTGTAGGCAAAAAATGATTTATCGCAACTTTAAAAGACAGAGAACTTAAAAGTGATAAAACATGCTTAAAGCAGATAATCTGTTTCACCAATTCTAAGTACAAATCCGGTTACTTTCCTTTTATTTTACAGTTCATACGTTAAACTTCAAATTATTTCCCCTTAAGGACTATTCTCCCACTACTAAATACAGGAAAAAATGTCTTAAAATTCCTTGGGATTTAATCAAAAGGTTTCAGGACTACTTCCAAACATAAAAGGAAGAAAGAGCTATAATCCCGTGTGGCCAAAACTTTCCCTGCTTCTCACTGGTATAAAGTGTCATTACAGATGACTGGTCCTGTCCAACCCAACAACTGACACTTGTCTCCAGGGGCTAGAATTGCATGCTTACACTGTTTCTGTGCAGTTCACATTGTTGATCCTTGCACAAAAGTCCAATTCATTTTAGCTTTCACCCTCTCTCCTTTTTCTTAATTATAGTCTCAAAAGCATAACTTACTGGACCACTGTTATTGGGTCTAGAAAAGCTGGCAAGGTTAGGTACATATCATGCAGAAACCACCCATCCATCCCTCCTCAACCCTGAGCAACAACAACAAAAATACCAGGCACTACTGTTGAGCCTGAATCACCAGTCTAAATCCCCTCTCACGGTAATCTTATTTCTGGTATTTTCTTGTCCTTTTCTGCACACACAGTAGTTTTGGGGGTCACGCTGAACCAAATATCAAGGTCTCTCTACTTTTAAGTTTTGAAAAAGAAGGATTGGTATAGGTCACTGCATTTTCACAAATGTCCTGGGTCCTTCAGTAAAGAAATCAGTCATCATAGTGACTAGCTTGGTGTCCCAAACCATAGGTGAGGGACTTCCTTTCCTCAACCCACAAAAGCTTCTTTGTCTCAAGCAAATAGGCACCAATTTATGTTAACACTACAGTTATGTTAAAACTGTGTTTCTTTGGTTTATTTCTTGATTTACACAGTGTGGGAATAGAATGCATCTTCTGCCTGGATAAAGAGCAACTCGGAAAGTCAAAAAATACAACTGACCAAGAAATATTAACACCATCAATGCCATTATTAATTTGATAAATTCAAATTAAGAAGAAATCAATATTATATCTTCATTTATAGAGCAAGAAAAAGAACACCCATTTTGATGGCTATAGCAAAAAGAAAAGTACCAGCTACAGCTTTGGAAATATAAGTATATATTCTTTATTAAAAGCAACTTGGCTCTATGCTAGGTATTTTAAAGATCTTCCCTTTCACCACCACATGTTGCCTTTTGGCCCAGAATTCCCATTTCAAGCATCTTATTCCATAGGAAAACAAAAAAGAAACGTGAAAGATGTATATATTAAGTATAGTCATTACAAGTGTCCTTTATGATAACAAGACATTGAAACTTCCTGAAGGGGCAAGAAAGATCAATGAAGATATATAGTAGCTTACTAGAAAAATCCTTGTGATAATTTTTATTAATTAATTGTGAGAAACAACTGTAAAAGAATCTTATTTTAATATTGAACAAATTTATATCTCTATATTAGACTGAACTATGTCAGATGGTCATTTTAATAAGTCAACAATGATTAAATATCAGTAATTTCAAATTATTCACTCTAATATTTATATCCATTTATGTTTGAATTATCTATTTATACAGTCATATTTTATACACACATACTTCTGGATTATTATGGGTCAAATGTTAGCGGTGGTTATCTTTGGGTATCAAAATTTCAGATGAATGTTTTTATTTTTCCTTATGTTTATCTGTGATGTTATTAGAATAATTGTTTTAAAACAATGGAAGAAACTAATTGAAAACGTAAAGAAAAACATATCAAAGTATTCCCCCCCAAAAAGGTATTCTCAGAGGATTAAATACAAATTTTAGAAACTGAGTTAAAATGGCTATTAAGCAAATGATAACTGTTCAATCTCAAAAGTTATGACAACTTGAAATCAGACTTTTTGCCCCAAAACAATAAATTATTTTGAAAACAGATGACTTTATTTTTTAAATAAAATAAATGCTTTTACATACTGCTGCTGTTCACAGAATTTTCATGAATAATAAATGGCAGTAGATATTTAAAGCCTAAAAGATGTGAATAGCCTTTCATTCAATGCTTCCAGCTCAATTAAGTTCCAAATAAATCTAATTCATTAATTTAAAACATATTTCAGAGGACATAATTTAAAGCTTAATTAGACTTATTTTGTGAAGTTTTCTTTTTATGATTTACAGAAATAGGAACACATTTAATTTCTTTTTTCCTTTTTTTCCCTTTTTCTTCCTCTTTTCCTTGAATGACCATTTATGAAATGACAACTATGACCAGGTAAAGTGAAAGATTCATAAGGACATGATCCAGATTATTCCAGGAAACAGCTAAAAAAATAAAATGGCCAGAGAACAACTCAACCAAATTCCTAGCCTGTCTAATAGTCAGTAGTAAGCAGAGTAAGTGGTCAGCACCAAACTTTGAAAATGAACTGGGTGACTGTTGCTTTAAGGTATTGTGAATGAAAAAGAAATAGATCAAAAATATCATTGTCAACCATGTCACTCCTGATTTATTATTTCATATTCTGTCCTTATCGGTACGATTCTCCTAGAGTCCTAGCTTTCGTCTTAGACCAGATGGTGATGACAGTGAATGGGATGGTGGTGAATTCTCTTCAGAGACACTTTTTAATTCTTGGTATTCTATGTCACTCCAGCTTTTCAGAGGGGTACACTGCAGCAGAACCAGACATGGCTAGGAGTAAATGATTATAAGCCTTTAGAATTTTTTATTCTTTAATTATTACTTATTATCTAATCATAGGACAGTTAGAAGTGTGCATTTAGTTTTCAAATATTTAGAGGTTTCCTTTCTTTTATTTCTTTTATTATAATCTTATTTCATTGTGGGTAGATAAGATGCTTAGTATCATTTCAACCCTAGAATATGGTCTATCTTGTTAACTGTACTTTGTGCACTTGGAAAGAATGAATATGCTGATATTGTTAGGTGAAATATTTTATAATTGTCAATTACATCATTTGCTCATATAATGTATATCCTTCCTATTCCCTTCAGCCTGAATGACTTCCTTAAAACTTCTAGTACAAAGCTGCTGAGAAAGCATTCTCTCACTCTTTCTCCCACTGGAAAATATTTTCATTTTCCTTTAATTTTTGAAGGATATTTTGAAAGAAATTTTGAAATGTATCTTCTGGTTTCTATTGATTTTGATGAAAGGTCATCAATCATTCATACCATTTCCCCCATGTCTTTTAAAGTGTTCATTTTAAATCTCTACTTTGAAAGGTTTTTTTTTTTGGCTTGATTGTCAACAGTTTATTATGATTTGCCTGTGGGTTGTTTTATTTGTATTTATTCTGCTTGACATTGAAGAACTTCTTAAATCTGTAAATGTATGCCTTTCATCAAACTGAGAGAAATTTTGTCCACTGATCTTCAGATATATTTTCCCTCCTATTCTAGGAGTAAATTCACATGGGTATTTAAACCTTTATTTTAAAGGGTTAGCTTGACTAAATGGGAACCACAAATTCTGCCTCTCTGTTGTCAACAGTGGCTGAAATATGCCTTTAGTTCCTTTGGCCTTATCTGGCATGCCCTTATGTACCATCCTAGTCTTTGGATCTGCCAGAAATTTGGCCAGAGTTTATACACAGAATTTTGTCCTGCTCTCCCATGGTTTTCTTTCCTGTACTTCTTTCTCTAATTTTCTCAATTCAGTTGTAGGCATGACATCTATCTTGTCATCCCTCAAAAGGGTAAGCATGCAGTTTTTCTGGCTGTCTTACACACTGAATGTAAGACTAACTTTCTTAGATCCACACAAGGGTCTCCAAAGATAAAATAAAATAATGTTTGTTTTCTTTAGTTGGTTGATGAGTACGTGTTTATTCACATTTTCATGTATATTATTTTGTGTATATTTATGAGTTAGTGTATCTTAAGGGTACTTTATCAGGTTGGGTGTTTTTAATTTCTAGACAACAGTCAATAATAGAGTGTTCAACTGGAAAGAAATAATTTTAGAGTTGGAAGGAATCTTTGCCATCACCCAGTCTGGCTATACAAAAAATAATACCTAGGTTACAGAGGGATCTTTCCAAATGATACATTGTCATTTTGTAAAATTGGTATGTAAAAACATCCTGAAAATCACCCAAATTCTTACTATTAAACAAAAATACATGCGTATTCTAAATAGTCTTAAATGTATTTTATTTTATATTATTTTAGGCAACAAATCCGTTTTAAAGACTAAATATTTCCGGAACACGACAGTTTATTACTGCAAAATGATAGCTATTCATTGTGAATTGGAAGGTTACAAATCTACAATTTATAGTTAAACTTGGATAAAAGAGTTGGTTGTCTGTCAGAAAATATTTTTATTCTCACTAGCAACAGACTAGATTTAAAATGCTTCCTTATCATTTTTCACGTGTCTTGTAACTATGGGGTTCTCTTGCTAAGCAGTGCCCTCTGGGTATTATTCATCAGTTTTCCATTTGATTGCACTCCTGTGATTCTTCAATAACCTTGAAATAAAACTCATATCCCAGGATACACTCCTTACTAGCCCCTTCCAGAGAAAACCTACAATAAAAGGAATTGGAACAATTTGGAAGATTTTTGATATGCTAATGATATGTACTCTGAAGTTTATAGGGACCATTCAGCATGGAGACTCAATCCTATTCAGACAGACTCCACTTACACAAGCCTCCTTGGTATTTATTCTCACACTTTCAGTAAAGAACTGGGACAATTAATGCAAAAAAAGGATAAATCCCAGGTCTTATCATTAACTTTGCCACTTTTGTTCCTAGTTCTTTATTATCTTTCATAGAAATGATAGAGTAACTTCCAAATTGAATAATTTAGAGGATTCATGATGTATACATCCTCTCCTGAGCCCAGATCATTATTGATCAAGTATTACTTTACCCAAGTTTTCCAGTAAAGATGAACCTAGGTTACTTGCTATTGTAATTATGATATGTCTCACAGTCAATGAAATATTATTTTATAAGGCATTGTAGATAACTTACTTTCAAATATTAACAGGAGACTGATTGAACTTCTGCAACTAGCAGTAAAAGTATTCATTTTTTTTTTTTTAATGAATGATATTGGTTTTGTGCTAAAAGTTCATGAAAAACTATGGTAGCCTTTGGTGGCAGCTGCAATACCAAAAACAGGTGTTCTGGCTCTGGCTCCAGCTCTGGCTCTGCCAACAGAACTGCCCCTAGCTTCTCCTTCAGGAAATTCAGCTCCTTCTTATGCAGGGCAGTGGTAAGGCAGCAGGCTGCATAGGACAAGAATGACCCTTACCCAGATTTGTGTCCAGAATCTCTACCACAGTGCATCACACATCAGTCCTCAAGGCAGATGGTGACATAGGTCATTCCTGACTGCAGTCCTTCTCACAGGAAGAACCACTAGCAATGATTTGTAGACAAGATACCATTATGAAACTCTCAGAACCTGGAGATGAAGCTGCAGCACCCCTCTGGACTCCAGAGATGGAGGAGAAAAGCATTAGAAGTGGGTAAGAGGAGAGGCTACATCCTGACCTCATCACCATCCCCAAGGCTGGCACATTGTCACACCAAGTGGGGCCCCCTAGCTGTAGGTTGTCCACTGGCAAAAGAGAGCCCAAGATATGTATCCAGCTTTCCCGCATTGTGAGCTGCTTCCCAGTAGGCTCACTCAGGTTTTGCCTTGCCGAGATCACTGGAAAATCTGTGGGGCTCGATAAATGGTAATCAGGGAAAGAGACAAGACTTAAGAGAAACCAGTATTCAGATCATGGTGGACGGCATTCTTGCTTGTAGTGGTACCAGCCAGTGACTCCGCCCACCTATTGATTTCAAGAGAAATCAATAAGAGGAGGAAAGCTGGAAAATTCACAAATACATGGAAATTAAACTACACAATACTGAAATGACAATTGATCAAAGAAGTAATTTAAGAAAGGATATAAAAATATATCTTGAGACAAACGAACTGGAACACAACATACAAAAACAATAGATGCATCAAAAACAGTTGTAAAAGGAAGGTTATATCTATAAGTGACGACATTAAGAAAAAAAAAGAAAGATCTCAAGTAAACAGCCTAACATTACATCTCAAGGAACTAGAAAAAGAAGAAATTAAGCCCAAATGTAGTAGATGGAAGAAAATAATAAAAGATTTGTATAGAAATAAATGAGAGAATAGTAAACAATAGAAAAGAGTAACAGGGCTAAGTTACAAGTATACTAATACTAATACCGTCTTTGAAAGATAAGCAAAATTGACAAACCTTTAGCTAAACTTACCAAGAAAAAATAGAAGGCTCAAATAAATAAAAGCAGATATGAAAGAAAAGAAATTCACAATCGATGCCACAGAAATACAAAGGATTATGAGACACTACTGTAAAGGATACACCAATGAATTGATCAACCTAGAAGAAATAGATATATTTCTAAAAATATACAACCTACTTCATGAAGAAATGTAAAATCTGAATAGACCAATAATAAGTAAGAAGGTTGAATTAGTTATAAAAACACTCCTAATAAAGAAACACCCAAATCCAGATGGTTTCACTGGTGAATTCCATCAAATATTTGAAGAAGAATTAACACCAGTCTTTCTCAAACTCTTCCAAAAAACAGAAGAGGAGGGAACACTCCCAAACTCATTTTACCAAGCCGGCATAACCCTGATACCAAAGTCAGATAAGGACACTGTAAGAAAACTATAGGTCAATATCCTGAATATAGATGCAAAAATTCTCAACAAGATACTAGGAACTGAATTCAACAGCATATTAAAAGGATCACACACCATGATCAATTGGTTTCATCCCTGGGATACAGGGATGGTCAAATACGCGAAAATCAATAAATTGATACACGATATTAATAGAATGAATAAAAAATAAAAAATAGAATGATTATCTCAATAGATACAGAAAAAACCTTTGACAAAATTCAATTTCTTTCCTGATAAAAACTCTAAACAAATTGGGTATAGAAAGAATGTACAACATAATAAAGTCTGTATACGACAAGCCCACAGCTAACATCATACTCAATGGTGAGATTGAGAGCTTTACTTCTAAGAGCAGGAACAAGACAAAGGGTGCCCACTCTCACCACTCCTATTCAACATAGTATTAGTCAGAAGCAATCAGGCAAAATTAAGAAGTGAAAGGAAGGAGTAAAACTGTCTCTGTTTGTAGATGACATGATTTTACATATAGAAAACCTTAAAGACTCCAGTAAAAACTGCTGGAAATAATCAATGAATTCAGTAAAGTTGCACAATATAAAATCAACATACAGAAGTCTGTTGCATTTCTATACACTAACAATGAAATTTCTGAGAAAAGAAATAAAGAAAATGATCTCCTCACAATAGCACTGAAAATAGTAAAATACTTAGGAATAAATTTAACCAAGCTGGTGAAAGATCCATACACTGAAAACTAGAAAACACTTATGAAAGAAATTGAAAGAGACATGCATAAATGGTAAGATTTATCATGTTCATGGATTGGAAGAATTAATACTGTTAAAATGTCCATATTACCCAATCTCAGTCACACCTCAAGAAACCTGGGGAAAAAAAATAAAAACACAAAGTGCAAATTATTAAAAAGGCAATGAAAGCTTGGAGAAAATAATTATGTGAGAGAGCATTAGGATAAATCTCTTCTAGTTAGAATGATCTGATTACTTTGAAATCTTGTCTTTATCTTGGATATCCATGCTTGAGTTCACTTCTCATAAAAACCAAGTAAGCTCTGGTTTTATCAACCCATTTACAGATAGCGGCTTTAAACTCCAGAGAAACTACAAAAATAAATGGTAAGTGAACAAGCACACAACCACTGGAAGACACTGGAGACTGATCCAAGGTTAGCAGAACTTTCAAAGAAAGGATGAGGGAATGGCTTGGTGAGTTGGTTGTTCTCACCACTTCTAGCCAAGATGGCAGGCTTCACCTGTACTGCACATGGCTACCACAAGGACAAGAGAAACTTCACTGGAAAGTGAACAAGGAAACTGGGAAAGGGGAGTGTAAGAGATTGGGGCACAAATTCTATGCATTAACTCTGCCTAAATACCTGGCCAACCCTAAACACAAATGCCAAGGACAGAGTCTTAGTAGCATATGCGAAGACACAATAGCTGAACGAAGTTGGCCTGCTAGTCAAATCTCTGACTTTCAATCTGAGAACAATCAAGTTAATTACCTACTAAAAACAAACAAAGCAGAAAGTCTCTTTGGGGTAAAATAACAGAACCCAGATTCCCACAAAATATTTTCCCAAAGTACAGGATACATCTAAAAGTCTTAATACATGAAGAAATAAGGAGATGAGACCTAAATTCAGTACTAAAGACGATTATATGAGACTGGCCATGAGAAGATGCAGATTTTGGAATTAGGAGACTAGGATTTGGGAGATTTATTATTTATTTGAAAATGAGAGAATAAGAGCGAGAGCGTGTATGGGAGCAGGGGGAGGGGCAGAGGAAGAGGGAGACAAGCTGACTCCACGCTGACTGCGAAGCCCAGTGCGGGCTAGATCTCACAACCCTGAGATCATGACCTGAGCTGAAATCGAGAGTCTGCCACTTAACCAACTGAGACACCCAGATGCCCTGAGACCTCCAAGGATTATAAAGCAGCTATTATAACCATGCTTTGTGACATATAAGAAAATTATTCTGTAATATTTTAAAAATAGAAAATTTCAGTCAATAAATAAAATTTAAAAAAGGCAATATTTGAAATTAAAAAAGACCAAACAAAATTGTCTGATATCGTTATAGCAGAAAGGACACAGCAAAAGATGTGAACCTGAAGACAGATACATAGAAATGATTGAAAAACTGAACAGAACATTAGTAATATTTGGGGGCAATGACATACACATATTTATAGTACCAGAGGGAAAAAAAGGAAGAATGGAACTGAAAAGATATTAGAAAAATAATCACTGAAATTTTCTCAAATTTATTGTAAGTTAAATTTTTATTCAGTGACTTCAGGAAACCTCAACCTGGTTAAATAAGGAAGAAAACTAGTTATAGACCCACCATAGTCAAAACAAAGTAAATCAAAGATAAAGATAGCATCTAAAAGCAGTGAGAGGAAAATGACACTGCATATCAATGGAACAATATTTCAAAGCATTCATGGTTTCAAAAATAGTGGATTTTAGAGGCTATTGGACCAACATCTTTACAGTGATGAATGAAAAAAAAAAAAAAGACACACAAAAACAAAAAACCCAAAGTGTCAACCCAGAATTCTATAAACCACTTCTAGCCTGAGGGTTGTCTCAGGAAAAAGAAACAGTTGTCTCACAGTTGTCTCAGGAAAAAAGAAATGAAGATATTGTATCATAAACAAAACCTGAGAAAATGCTCTCCAACTCATTTGAGCTACAAGAAATGTTAAAGGATGTACTTTAGGTGGAAAGTAAATGAAACAGATGGAAACATATATTCAAGAAGGTCTGAAAACCATCAAAGATACTATTGCCTTTTGCCGCATCGACTGTGAGAATGAAGACCATTCTCAGCCATCAGGCTGCTGACATTCCGGAAAATGTCAACTTCACTCTGAAGGGACGCACTGTTATTGTGAAGGGCCCCAGAGGAACCCTCTAGAGGGACTTCAGTCACATCAGCGCAGAGCTGTCTCCTTGGAAAGAAAAAGAAGAGGCTCTGAGTTGACAAATGGTGGGAAATAACAAAGAACTGGCTACTGTCCACAAGATCTGCAGTCACGTACATAACATGGTCAAGGGCATTACACTGAGCTTCTGTTACCAGATGAGTCTGTCTATGCTCACTTCCCCATCAATGTTATTTTATTCAGGAGAATTGTTCTCTTGTTGAAATCTGAAATTTGTTGGGTGAAAAATATATCTGCAGGGCTCGGATGAGACCAGGTGTTGCTTGTCCAGTGTTTCAAGCCCAGAAGGATGAGTTAATTCTTGAAGGAAATGACCTTGAACTTGTATCAAACTCAGCTGCTTGGATTCAGTAAATCACAGCAGTTAAAAATAAGGATATCAGAAAATTTTCAAATGGTATATATTTCTGGAAAAGGAACAGTTCACAGGCCAATGAATAAGACCTAAGATGCCAGATGATTTTTCAGACTTAGTTGTGATATTTCAAAGATGCAATTAAAGCTGTATTGATTTGGGGCTTTTTCTTAAATATATAATATATAATATATATATATATATATTTACACACACACACACAATAAACTGCTATTGCATCTGCCTTCTTAATGTACTGGAATTCATATAATAATAAAATTAAAATGTGATATATTTAACTGCATACAACTAAAAAAAATAATTGCATAGCAAAACCACCAAAACCATAGACAAAGAAAAATGGAAAATGAGAATATAAATTACTATATCACTGATAAAAGACTAATACTCCAGTAACAGGGAACTTCTAAAAATGTGAGAAAAATATACAAAAAACCCATCCTCCACAACAATGGATTAAAAAACATAGATAATTTATTTAAAACATTTAAAAGTGATTTGAAAATATGGAAATATGTTCAAAATCATTCATAATCAAAAGACGCACACAAAACCTAGCATACCTATCAGAATGGCAAAAATTAAGAACTACAACAACACACTCTGCTAGCAAGAGTATAGAGAAATGTGAAGTCCTACATATCTAGTAGGAAATGGATATTGGTAAAATCCTCGTTGAGAATTTTGAAATTTCTAACCAAACTAGATAGATGTTAACATTTTGATCCTGCCATCCAAATTCTAGGAATTTACCCTCGAGACACATCTCATTCAGTAGAAAAATACATGTATGTTTTTAAGCATGTCATACATTCTTTTATATTTATCAGAATCTCCAAACTATTTTACATTCTGTATTTTCTTATGTAAAAGTAAAAACAAATACCTACCCAGAAATTTGAAAATAGATCTGAATGAAGGAAAGTAGCCCTTAGAAAGAAACATGTATTTGTGACACTAGCCTATGTTTATAACAAGCCTGGGATTTATTGTTTTGTCAGAAGAATGGTCACAACGTAAATGATTTCTTTTAGATATTTCTTTTCCTAAAACTTCATTTACTCATCTCTGTTTCTACATACCTTTCCTCGTTTTCATACAGGTCTTCATAGGTGAGGCGGAGTTTGGGTCTCTGGTAAGAGGCACACCTGCGGATTTTACTGGCCTCCATTACAGCTGTGTGTTGTCGGAACTTACACGATTGTGTTTCAGGGCCTTGGGCTTCCCGGTTCTGCAAGGTGTGGCGAGGAAGCTCTCTGCTTGAGGGATTGTTTGTTTCCATCCGGATCATCCTGGGGCAAGGTGAACCTTGGGTCCCTAGGGGTGGGAGGAAAGACTTCATTGTGTTGGCCATAAAGTGGCTTCGTGTGAACATTCCCTAACCAGAAAGGAAGGGGGTGTCACGTTGAGCCAGGCTGTCTCTAAAGAAGGGTCTCCTCCGAGATTCCGAGGCGGGTTTCTCGTTTTCCCACGGGCCCTGATGTCCTCTTACTAAGTTCTGCCCGGGCCCACCCGGCGGTGGCAGGTCTAGGCAGGCCCACCCAGTTTCCCGGGGCAGAGTCGCAGGCTCTGCCGGGGCCTCAAGTGCGGGCACTAGGGGTCCCATGCCACAGACGGGTACCCCTCCCCACAGCGGTGCTGTCCCCGAGGGGGTCACAGCGGAGGCAGCAGTGGCAGGAAGAACATGAGCGGACGAGCCCTGCGCACACATGAAGCGGCTTTCTGCGGAGCTCCCGGAATTTGCTGGCAACCTCTGGAGGCGGAGGTAAATTCAGGGCACTTGAACCATGGCATCTGAATAAACCAGTAATATGGATATAAAGACGCGGTGTGATGCTATTATTGTCCACATTTGAGAAATGGGGTGATGGAGGCACGAGAACGGATTACTTGGGGTTGCTTACTGTGCACCCTTCACATTTCTTTAAACCCAATAAAACAAATAAATATCATATATAATATATATGACATATGTATATACTATAATAAAACATGTTTTAAGAGTGAGATTATGAATTATTATTAATATTATCATAGTCATGAGACATTCTCTGAAAAATAAATCAGTAAAAATTGAGAAACCAAGAGAGGTAGCAGGTGCGCTGTGGCTGCAGGGAGGTCCCCTCCCCTTGCGCAACACACGCGTCTGCACACCTGTGCGGAGTGCATTCAGTATGATTCCTGTTTTGTTAGCTGACGGAGAGGAGAACGGAAAAGGAAAAGAGAAGAGGTGGAGAATCCAAGAGAAAAAAATGGAGAACTGAGCTCCAGTGTGGTGAAGGCCGACCGACCTTCAGTCACAACAAGGGGAGAGGCGTGGAAGGAGACCGGCCACCAAGCTGTCACTCTCGCTGTCCTCCTGGAGAACAGCCGACATCCAGAGTCAGCCTGTCATCTGTCGAGCGTCATGTTGGCACAGGCAGGCTCTCATCTGTGCCCCAAGCATGCCGCCCTGCTCTCCTCTTGCACCTGGAAGCCCGTGGCCCTTCCTGCCTGGAGGAAACAGCACTGAAGGTCTGGGACACACCTGCGGCCTCAGGCCATTAGGCTTAGGACTTGGACACATTAAGAGCTGTTTGCGACGGCAAGAAACATCCTTTACATCTGACAAAGGCAGAAATAAAAATATAGTTTGAAGATGTTCTTTGAGCCAGGAGAATAGAAATAGAACACCCATTAACCTATTTTGCACATT
Organism: Ursus arctos; assembly: GCF_023065955.2. Taxonomy (NCBI): domain Eukaryota; kingdom Metazoa; phylum Chordata; class Mammalia; order Carnivora; family Ursidae; genus Ursus; species Ursus arctos. Next base: position 9,652,106 of record NW_026622841.1, read on the forward strand.
GGGTGTCTTTCTGTTAGAATTTTTAGGACCTCGTGCTGCTAATCACAATGTCCATAGAAGTCCAATTCAAATCTATGGGGTTTGGGGGTATTTTTAAGGTTTCCTTTTTTTCTGAAATTAACCACCAAATTTTAAAAAGTACCAGACTTCCGTTAGATTTCTATAAAATTTTTTCTGGGTTCTACCCAGCATACCAGATGGTCAAAACCATTTTTTTGTCTTAATTTTGTTTCTAATGCTTTAGTTATCACTCCCAGCTTGCTGCCATCTACAAATCTTAGAGCCATGCCCTTGTCTGTCTTCCTCCCGGTTATTAATTAAATTTTTAACAAGACAGGGCTCACACCAACACACTGTGAGACTTCTCTAAAGACTACTCCACTTTGTAGTTGATATTTATTAACATTCTTAGGGCATCTAGCTACAACACAAGTTGATTTTTTCTGTGAAAAACTATTAATCTTTCTAGGTTTTTTACCCTTATCTTTAATATGGAATGGATTTTACACTGTATTTCTCAAGCCATCTGTGGTAGAGGACAGTTTGCTTTTTCACTTTCTAAATGTCCATGATCTACGTTTTTGTAAAATACAATGAAATATGAAATATAAAAAATAAAGTTGCTGGAAAAATTGAATATAAAAGAGAAATGAAACAGAAACAATTTTATTATTAGACCTAACAGACATAAAATCACATTCCAATAATCAAATCAAGCACACAATATGAAAAAAAAAAAGATTGCAAAAACTATGCACATTATTCACTGAAATCATGGATGGAGGCAATTAGTATTGGAAATATTACAGTTATTGCTTTTTTGTTGTTCTCTAACCTTAACCAAAGACTGAGTGAAGTTATAATCCTCACACTAAACTCCCATGAGCACATTTTAAATCAGTTTCATATGTATCGATAGTGTTTTTAATGTGACAGAGGAACTTGCATTTTGTTTGTCGATTCATCTTAATTTAGATGGGATAAATGACAATGTCTCTCAGAGAAGTTAATGTCTATCTTAACCTCTGTGCTTTGATTTCATAGCACTTGTAGGGGAAAAGCCAGTCTTAGAGCGGTACCCAGACAGGACTGAAAGAAAAGAATTTGAGGTAAATCAATAACCTTACAGAATTCTTTTTTTATCTAACATAAAGTGATTTTTTTTTTTTTTTTTGAGAGAGAGTGTGCATGCACTAGAGCAAGGGGTGGCTGGGTGGGGGGTGGCTGGGCAGCGGGAAAAGGAGACTCTTAAGTGAGCGCCATGCTCAGCACGGAGCCCAACCTGGGGCTCCATCTCACAACCCCAAGGTCATGACCTGAGCTGAAATCAAGAGTCTGACGCTCCGCTGAGTGAGCCACCTAGATGCCCCAGTGATTTTGTATTTTTAAAATTTATCCTCAATCCCTCATCAGTAGTGAGTTCCAAATATTAATCTTGTATATTTTAAATTATACTTCAATAAAAGAAATGGATTTCGTGTTTTACTGATGTGGATCTTTGTTGGGAAAATAAAATTCAAAATATTCTATTAAATTTGTGTTTGGTGATAATTTTTCACAAGTGTGCAGAATCAAGATGTATTGAAGTGAGTGTGTGTGTGTGTGTTTCCTTCTAGGCATGGAAATATTAAGATGATTTTAAAAATTCAAGCATTCTGGTACAGGGCAAAACTGTATGTGGTGCCTTGATCATCTGGCAATACTGAACAGGGGATTCAAAAATAGCATTCTTTACTGTATTATCTTAACAAATTTGAAAATATGACTACATAACTGCAAGGAAATACTACTGTCATATTTATATGCAGATATTTAGGTTGACTCTCTCACGAACACATCATTAATATTCTCAGTTTGTTTCTGCACTTTAAAGAGATAATCTCCAGGGTGCTGACTGTCCCTGCGCTGAGTCACTAATGTATTTAGACTTCATGCTACGAGGAACTACTTCACATCTGGTATTAGAAAGTGTTCATGTTTCTTGCTTCTTTTGACAGTGCTTGGCAGAAGTTGTTAAATCATAATGTTTATTTAAACATTTTTTAAAAGACGTGCTCAAATTGCTTTTATTTTCATGAAGTTTATTCATAAAATCATCTCATGCAGAAAACCAGAGGCTACATGAGTTATACAAATTACCTATCTATAAATTGTTGCTACTTGAATTTAAATCTTTTAATATGTGATGAGAAATGAAGCTTGTAATTGTGGAAATCGTCATAACATCATGCCTAAATAATAGAACATTTCTGCTCATGAATGACTTTTGATTCTGTACAATATTCATTAAGCATCCAAGTAGAACTAGGGAGTTCCTTTTCTGTGTTCATAGAATTTGGGTCATACATGGATGTATAAGGTTATTTTGCTGCTGTAACATATTATACCATAAACGTGGTGTCCTAAAACAATACAAACTTACTCTCTTTCGATTATAGAGAAGTCTGAAATGAGTCTCACTGCGCTAAAATACAGGTGGTATTACAAAATAGAGTCCTCTATTTCTTTCTGGAGTGTCAAGGGGAGAATCTGTTTTCTTGCAATTTTCAGGCTTCTAGAGGCCGCCCATATTCTTTGGCTCACGTCCCCACTTCCTCATCTTCAAAGCCATCAACATTGGGTTATGTATTTCTCACATTGCCATCTCTCAACTTCTCCCTCCTCTGTCAGCCTTTTCTACTTTTAAGGATCCTTGTGAGAGAGATCTCACCTCTCCTGCCTTCTCTTGGTATTGAATAAGAGATTCTTTTTTGGCCCCCAACTTTGTCTCCTTACAGAAAACTTCTTCCATCTCCTCCCTCCCTGGGTGCCAGAGAAATAAAAATTTCAGTCTCTTTTTCATGCCAAACAGAAGGCAACATCAGCTAACTTCAAAACTTACACTTCACATCAGGGTCAGCCGAGAAAATAATTTATAAGACCATTTTATATTAATTAAGTTAGATATTGGGGCCATGAAAACAATCATGATACACACAGTCTCTATCCCCTAGGAAGCAAATTTTGAAATTTATATTGTTTTTACTGCTTATGGATTTTTGTAGTTATTGACCACTTATATCTCATTTCTGAATAATATGAAACAGTCAAATCTTCATAGTATGATACGACATAGATAAAAAGAAACTAATATTTATCAAACATTACTTTTTTAGCAGTGTGATTTTTTTTTCTAAAAGAAAACTTTATGTACATAAAAATACTACCTACAACTATTAGAGATACAGATTACCATTGTTTTATTAACGTGACGTATCATAAACATGCTTCATTCAGTTTAGCTTTAAATTCAACTCAGAATCTCATTTGATACATTTCATTTATAACAGTAATTATATTCCCTCAGATACTTTAAATTGTATTTTTAAACTGAATATATATTATAATTGCATTGAATTATGTATGGATATAATATTACTTAGGTGTAGCCAGACAAAGATTCTTACAGACATTTGCATGTAATATAAGGAGTTTTGCACAGCTCAGGGAAGTCTCTTTCTGGCTCTGTGGATCACAGCACTCAAGTTACGCTTGAGCGTAATGGAAGAAAATAATTATGTGCAGGATGGTGTGCATACATTAGATGACTTAAGCTCTGCATGTTCAGTGAAGTATATATTGTTATTCTGTTTTCAAAAATTAGGAAAATGCCCTTGAAAACCTAAACAACTTATACCATGTCCTAAAGCCAATGAATGGTAGGTAGGGATAGAAGCCCGGTTGGTCTGGTACAAAGTCAAGATCCTCTCCAGTACAACATGGGGATTTGTTCTTTTAAGAGACACCACTGACATGTTGATTGAGATGCTATAACCTAGGCCCAGATTTTTTAGGAAGACAGAAAAAAATTCATCATCTGATGGGAGGTTTCTTGGATATAGGGAATGTTATAATACCATAATGGCTCTAGGGCAGAAAGGCTATGGTTAAGCAGAGGAATCATGCAATTCATGTCAGTGTGGGTAATATTTGAGCTGCCCTGTGTAGAGGAAAGATCTGGATCTTAGGAGTTAGGCATTCCTAAAATATAGTACTTGTTTTATTTATTTGTAATATGACTTGGGAAAGTTACTTAACTATTTTGAGCCATATTTTCCTCATCTGTAAAGTGAGAATACTAGTATCTCCTAGTCAGTTTTCTTGTAAGCAAGACTGACTCAAAGGATACATTAAATAATGTGGGTGTGTGTCTGCATTGTTTGAAAACGTGTACTTTTATAATGTTAATGAAGTCCACAAATTATTTTTTTCAATATGTGCATTTACTTTTTTCTGTGCACTTCAATACAACAATTGTTATTAAACCTATTTTTAAACATAATTTTGCCCATTCTAGTCCTCTTAGAAAAAATGACAGTTTCCCTGTACACATATTTGGGGAAATTATGAAAGAAAGCCAGCCTAAGTCACTTAGAAAGTAAAAACACAAAATATGTTAAATTAAGCTTAATATTATTAATTTCAAGTACAGAATACTTACATCTTTTCAAGACTTAGCCTTTATTCAAGGACCAAGTCACTTTTGAACATCCAACATACTCATTCTTTCTTTTCCATAAATATATATTTTTTCTTACTTGTTCTTTCCGTTTCTGAATGTCTAAAAATTTCATGTATGTTGATTTCAAGTTCTTAATCAAATGCACATTTAGGTAACACAACATACTTGTATTTTATTTTTTTAATGTGTGCCGATTTTTTTTTTTTTCTCTTCAAGGCAAGTATTTAAAAGCATGGTAATTTTCCTCTAGGATAATGATGGTCACAGAGCAGGACAGTTTTGACTGACAGAGAAAATAATTTCTTCCACGCCAGCTGTATTTACGTAAACATGCAGCTTATGGTCCACTTTTCCCACCTAATCCACTCATTGGTTCTCCAAACCTCTTTTTATCCATAAAGGAGCACCATCTGGTTAGCACCCGACAGTAAAATCAAACTTTGCAGAACCCATGCAGAAAGCAATCCCTCATCCTCCCTTCTCCCAGTCAACAGCTGCTTTCCTCTGCTCTGTGGAATGACATTTTGAAGGGACAAGTGGAAACCACAGTCGTAATTTGAACTAGGTTGAGCAATTTTGATGCTTGATGAAGGCATCTGTAATGAGGATTTCAAATCACCAGTATAATCAGTGTTTGCTTATGTTAAAATTCTATGTCTTAGGCACTGAATTTATATAGTTCTTGAAGATCATTTTCTTATGCTTTTCACTAGCTCAGTAAATGCCTCTTGTGTACTGGTAGTAGTGAGTGAAATTTTGGCTGGTTAAGATTTGTATTGCATTACATTTCTGAAGAAGTTGAGTCTTCTGAGCTATTGGAATTTGTTGGTTTATAAGTAAGAATACTCTTTGGCATGAGTAGTCACATACATCATCAAATATCTAGTATATAACCACAAGTTAAAGTGATAGCCTTTTTACAATGAAATAAATATGCTGTAATTCTGTTTATTTAACTCATATTAGGTAACTCCTAAAATGATAATTGTATTTCTCTTAAAATCTAACTATTTCTTCTCTGGGTTAACTCTTAATTTTTCCACATCTATGGTTGAGCAAATTAAATAAAAATCAAACATAGTAACAATTTATGAAGGATGAAAGATTAGGTTTTTTTCTTTTGTAAATGTGTATTTTTGAGAATCTAAGACAATTAAATTTCTAGAGTTGGAGGGATGTATATCTGTGTTTCTGCCTCTCCTCTAGAGATGCTGAACTTACTGGTAATAGTTTGGGGCAAATACATATATATTCAGCAATTCTATTTCCTTTCTCTGATCAGAACCACATCTCTGAACATCCCCAACTTCCATCAGAATAAAATGTGAGCAATGTGACTTGTGACTGGGTTTCAGACTATGAAGTATAGAGAGAAATAATCACCTGGGCCCTAAAGTGGCCTGCACAATCCTCATGTCTTCCCTCTCTCCTTCTTATCCTTGTAACTGTAAGTGAAGGACTTCAAATGGCAGAGCCACAGAATGGAAAAAACACTGAATTCCTGTCCCATGGGGAAAGCTACGGACTTGCATTGGTCTGTGGCATGAGCTAGAAAAACCACTGATCTGGGAGAGTGTTTGTTAAACAGCTGGCTTCAGGCTGTTTAGTATAACACGCACGTTCTTCGGTTGAGTCTCTTCTGAATGTCGAGATGACTGGGTGATTGCTTGTTGTTCAGTGATTATTATCAGCAAAATGGCAGAGAAGAAATATCTGCTGATGTGATGAAAATTGAATCCAACTTCTTATGACATAATTAATGGCTTTCTAAGGACTCCTCAGGAGGTTACAATGTAAGAAGTAGGCAGGCAACCCTCTTAAATAACTTAGTAGCAGTCACGATTAGACAGATTCTTTTTAAATTATAGAAGGAAGTAAAAATCTCTCCTTAAAAACACTACACATATCATACCAGATGTCAGGTAATTGCAGATAGATTTAACACCACAGTCCTGACATAATCAAAAAATAAATATTATTAAAATGCTGTTCATCAAATAAAAAGTCCGTCCATCATCAAGGGTTGTCCAAGAGAAGCTGAGTCCCTCCCTGGCAACTAATTCCAACAGGGGTAGTTCAGTCCTGAAAAAAGATGAATTTTTCATTGGCACACATTTCCTACCTTTAAGTCATACCTGAGCTTTCCAGGTTGCTTGCTTGTTCATCTTTCCTTCTTGAATTTTGTTAAAAGGATGAGTGTTCCATGCCGTCTTTTACCACCTGGAGGTTTTCTAATTATCCTCCAAGCCCCAAAGTAACTACCCTCTTCTGCGTGAAGCACTTCTGATTCCTGATCTCTGAGTAGTGCTGTGTGCTCTCTCCACTGTGCCATTAAAACAAATTGTAAGTGCCTTCTCAGCACTTACTACTTGCTGATATGATTTACGCCTGCCTTTCAGCCAGAGGTGTCTCCATTTATCCCTGGAACATGGAATATAGAAGAAGAAAATTTATTTGTTCTATTTATTTGCAGCTCAAATAAGGTTTGCCCATGATGGGACGGGATCAAATTCAAGTAAAGTGTAGAAGGAAAAACTCTCTCTCTCTCTCTGTGTATATATATATATATATATATACTATACTTATAAAAATATATTACATATAGGTATATATGCATGTAATCTTTAAACAAACATTCATAGTCTCCCCACCTAAAGTTTAAAAAGCTAATTTTGTATATCCTTTTCTGATTTTTAAGATAAACTTTTACAAACTAATGTTTTTCTTAAACATTACACAAGTTTCATTTCCTGACTCTTCTCCATATTCCCAGAGGCAATTTACTACTGTGAATTGATGTATACCTCCTTCCTTCCTTCCTTCCTTCCTTCCTTCCTTCCTTCCTTCCTTCCTTCCTTCCTTCCTTCCTTCCTTCCTTTCTTTTTTTTCTGGAGAGGGAGAGAGAGAATCTTGAGCAGGCTCCCCACGCAGCAGAGAGCTGGATGCAAGGCTCAATCTCACAGCCCTGAGATCACGATCTGAGCTCAAAAAAAAGTCAGACACATTTTTAAGAGTGTATTCCATTAACTAGCATTTTCATTTCTGGTTATGTCTAAAAAAAACCAAACATGTATTCATTTATACGTTTAGAATATATATTTTATATCAGAACATGTATAAAATGAACATACAGTATATATTTTTAACCGTAAAGTAGCAAATATGTGTAGTCACAGAATAAAATATAGAACACTGCAGTATGTTAGATGAATGCCTCATTACACCACCATCTAAAACACACGCATACTGACCGTTAAACATATAACCATTATTATGATTCATGTTAAATCTTTCCTTTATCATTTTATTTTACTTTATCTTATTTTATTTTCTGCGTTTTTCCACATATGCATTCTTATTAATAACAAGGAATAGATCACTTCCTATTTCATAAGATAACTTTGAGGACTAAGTGACTTTTATAATACACTTAAAATCAGCTTCTGCATTTATAAGCCTTATACAAGTATTATTTGCAATTTTGTTGTTGATCTTCTTATTACTATTATTTAACATGTTTCCCTGAGCACTGTATGGAATTTCCTGAGGGCAGACATAGGCATACAATATCTGGATCTTAGGACATCAAACATATTCAACCACACTGGCTAAAACAAAACGTTACTAAAGACACATGCAGTAATTGGTAGTCTCACCAGCAACAAAGAAAGTATGTCTTAAATATGTCTTGTTCCATATCCTCACAATACTTGATATTGCCAGACTTTTTTACATTTGCCAAACTGAAGAGTATTGAAGTATATCTCATCAGGTATTTATTTGGACTCTCTTGGTGAGATTTTTTTTTTTAAGATTTTATTTATTTATTTGACAGAGACAGAGACAGCCGGCGAGAGAGGGAACACAGGCAGAGGGAGTGGGAGAGGAAGAAGCAGGCTCTCGGCGGAGGAGTCTGATGTGGGGCTCGATCCCAGGACTCCAGGATCACGCCCTGAGCCGAAGGCAGATGCTTAACCACTGTGCCACTCAGGTGCCCCTCTTGGTGAGATGTTTAACCATCTTTCCTTTCATATGTTCACGGTTGTCTGGGTTTACTCTTCTGTGAAGAACCTCTTCAAGACTTTGGACAATTTTGTTGTGTTATTAATATTGAGGCATAGAACTTCCTTATATATTTTGTACATAAATCTTGTGTCAGTTTAAGGATAGTGAATAACTTTTCTGAGTTTTTGTCTAGTATTTTTATACTCTTTATGGTGATATTTCATAAATATAAAATCTTAAGTTTCAGTACAGTAGATTTTATTGTTCCTTTTTGCACCTTCCATGCTTTGTTTCAAAAGGACTTTACTAATCTATTACATTTTTCAATATTTTAGAATTAGATATAAAAGAAGGGGGAAATCACAGAAAAAATTAATTATATGATATAATAAGCAACACAGTTTTGAATAGCCATAATTACACATAATTCAACCACATAAACTTTTGTATTTTTTTATTGGATTTACTTATAGGAGGGTACACTATTCTAATGGATAACAGTTATTGCCACACTTAGATCCATTGTTCTAGCATATTTTCATCCTAAAATTGCAAACAAAGGTAAGAAATAGGAAATTCTGGTGGTGAGGGAAATGTTGCAGATAACAAAAATGCACATTTTTTACAAAGTAATTTTTGTTAAGATTTCAATGGTTTTTTCTAATGCATCTTATTTAGTGGACAATTTGGGTCAACAAAACCTGGTTGGCTAATTAAAAATAAACTCGACTTAATTGACAGTGTCAGCGTGGATTTATTTCTAGGCTCTCCATTCTGTTCCACTGATATGTGTATGACCTATATGTCAAGACATAACTGTTTTGCTTGCTTCTTATGAGAGCTTTGGGAATTAACTTTTACCTCGAGTTTTATAATTCCTCAATGTTAAGAGATTTGACCTCTTTGGATTTTCAGCCGAGACTAGATGCCTAAAATGACAAAATACTACAAGGAAAGAGTCTTGTAATTTTCTGGCAGTTTCCCAGAATATAGTACAGGAAGTAAGACTCAAAAGTACATTCTATGAGGAGTCACTGAAGTGATAATTTTTCAGGTGTTGCTAAGTGGCTCGGAAGACATGATGCATGTTCAAAAGAAAGGCAAAGAAGAAAAACACTCACTTCCATCCAGGGAGTAACTTGCCAAGTGATGCATCAGTTTGGGAATACAGCAGAGAAAAAAAATTGATTCACTCTTTGGAGCTCCAAGAGCACTTGAGGTCATTTAGTGCAGGTGTTTCCTTTTAGTCTCCTGTTACAAAAGCTCAAAAATGCATTTTATTAATACTAATATATTCTTATATCTTGCAGACACAATCCATACAGCATAAAATTAATATTCAGACTTGTATACTGTTTTACATGTTAACCTACATGACAGTCAATTTATTTCCTACAACTTCTGAATTTATATCAAGGCTTACTTTAAATTTTTAACAGTTTAGAATTTACATATTTCTTTCAGTTTCATTTTTCGCAGAGTTCCAGTACAAATTGATTATATTATGAAATCTATTGATTGGGAATGACTCATTTTTTTAGCACTTAATGATTTCTGCCCTGAACTTTATTTGCATTTACCTGATATGATTTGCCTATGAAGTTCCTTTCGCAACTTAGTGTCACTTAGTGTCACTTAGTGTCTGGTTAAAGGGTCTCAGGAACTGGGATTTTGTTTGACGCCATCAGAGTCAGAGTTTCTTATTTGTCTCTTTGTTTGTTGTTTGACGAGAAGATTTATTTTACTTACAACCATTGTTACAGCTGGACTATTTATCACAGTTATGTAAGCTATAATTTCTTTAGGTTTCCTTTGTTTTTATCCTTTGACGTAGACACCTCCTTTGCATTACTTTTTGTTTCCGAAATGTTTTGGAGGGTGAATATAATGTTTTAAATTCTACTGCGGTTCTCTTTTACTTTTTCAAATTGATTCTTTTTCTATTATTTATCAATTATCTGATTAAAAAGTGAGATTATAATTCTAGCAATCTGTGATAAACAGGATAGTACTTGACTTCTGAAAACTTCTTCAAAAGCAACATTCCTCTCATTTCTCGTCCTGTCATTATAATTTCAAATGTGGAATCTTGATTATTGTTTTTGAACTATTATTTGAATAGTATGTGTTTTTACAGGAAAAAAACTGACATTTTATGAAGTTTAGTAATCCTATTTTCCTGCAGTTATTTTCAATCACACCCATTTTAATTGATTTCAAAGCCCACAATATGTCCATTTGATAAGAACACACTTTTAAGTATTTTTTAAAGGATGAACACGTTGATGGTGGATTTTGTGATCTCTCTTACATCTAAATCCTTACAATCATAAAATCTGTCATTCACTTTCACAGAAGAATAATTTATTGGCTGCTTAAAATTTTTCTTAGGTTATATTTTTCATGCAATTCAAGAGTTTTCTTAATTTTGTATGAACCAACTGATTTCTTATTTGTTAACTTCTTACCCAACATCTATTGACTTCTTTTTCCCCAATTTTACTGAGACAATTTTGTATTCAAAATTATTTGTTCTTCCCATATATTAGTCTGGGTTTCTGGAGGAAACTAGTATCAGTCACAAAAGGATTAACTATAAAAATAAAGGAACTGTTTACAAAGGGTTAAGGGAACCCGAAGAGAGAAGCCAAAGACAAGAAGGGATAGTGTTTGCCATACATCTCTGTGAGAGCTGAAGCTGTAGGAGAGAGCCACCTGACGTGAGCTGTGGCCTTTGCAGGCAGGATTCACCACTGCCAGCCAGGGGCCCACCCAGGAGAGTCAGGAATGGGTATTCCAGTCTCTCAGTCTCCTGCTGGCACCTGCCACCGCCCCAACTGACAAATGCCAAGATGCAAGGGAGCTTGCCGATATGGTCATTGTGGTCACAGAGGTCAGCAATCAGTGGTTGTGTGGTGTAGGTCTAATGAATGAGGGAGAAATCTAAGGAGAAAATCAGGGGGAACAAAAGATGTTTGTGCAAGTATTTTCCTTTGTTGATAAATGGTACCAATGCTCCTTGTTCCAACTCTTTCCCCTTCACTCTTCTTTCCGTCTGGAAAGCAGTTGTGAACCAAGGTCTGTGGCAGGAACATTGTACAGCTGTACCAGCCCCAGGTTGACCATATTTGAATTTTTTTTATATGAGAAAAAACCAAACTGGAACTTTATATTTAATATTCCTTGCTTTTCTACAGCTCCAGTGCATGATGATTCTCCTAACCCTCTGTTTTCTGCCTTTGAAATAGCTCTTCTCATTTCCACTCCTATCTGACTTTTATTTTTCACCCTGTATAATGATAATCAGTTATTAACTAAACTTTTTTTTATACTCTCCATTTTAAAATACGCTTTAAACTCTCTCCATTTTTTCATACTCTCCATTTTACCATTTAACTATGGATTAAGTTAATCTTCCCGAAACACCATTTCTACCATACCATCCCCCTGACAAAAATCTCAGTAATTATTCTTGTCCTATAGAATTAATTACAATGCACTCTAAGGACTTATATTATTTGATTCTGACCTACCTGTTAGATCTTATCTCTTCACACTTCCTATGGGTATTTGATATTCTGACACAGCCATTTTAATACCAAGCACATTTTGACATAATGAAGAGAAAATTTGGTTTTGCCAGGGAATAAATAGATATATTCATATTCCTTTCTATCCTTTTTTAAAAAGATTTTATTTATTTGCCAGAGAGAGAGAGAAAGAGAGACAGCACACAAGCAGGGGGAGCAGCAGGGAGAGGGAGAAGCAGGCTCCCCACTGAGCAGGGAGCCGGATGCGGGACTTGATCCCAGAACTCTGGGATCATGACCTGAGCCGAAGGCAGACACTTAACCAACTGAGCCACCCAGGCATCCCACTAACCCACCCAGGCATCCCCCTTTCTATCCTTTTAAGTTACCAGGAGCAAAAGACACACTGTCACTTTACTCACAAGACACCCTGAGCCTTATACACCAATTTACCCCCTTTCCTTTAGGGACATCGCTGATGAACAGAGTTAGTACCCATTGACATGGCTCTTTCAATTTAAAAATGCTGAAATCCATGCCTGTACTTAAAAACAACAGTAACCTGTGCTAAGCTAGAATATTAATGAAATAAACTCTCAAATGAACATGTATTTTATGGTAACAGATGTGGATGTCACAGGGACCCCATAAAGGTCCTCTGTCACAGCTATATCAAAGTATGTGTTCTGTTCTGCATTACAAGAGAGTTTGTGGGGTCAATATGGGAAGTATTGTTTTGCTGCTCATTCTCTCGGGACACTGCTTTAGGAGAACTGTCAGTGTATTACTATTCACAAAACAGGTCATGGTTCTCCTTTCCAAATTGCTGCAAATGTGGCAATTCTTGAATAAATACAATTTATTACATTCTGAATGTATAAATTCGAGAAATCTAAAATATTAAAAACTAAAACACAGAATAAAAAGGCAATAAAGCTTGGATAAGATTATGAGTATTTCTTTAAAGTATCATAAAAATAAATCTTTTGAATCTATGGAAGAATGGAAACTGTATTTATTTTTATTTAACTCCTGTGTCCAGAACAGATAATATAATAATAGATGAAACTATATTGTTAGGACTGAAGACAAATGTTTCAATATGAAATATTCATATAAAGTCCTTATGACATTTTTATAGATTGTGCTGATGTAATGACAGAAGAAAGCTTGTATTTAAGGGAAAAAAATGGATCTTTTAATTTGGCATTAACTCCCATACAATGATCAATTAAGTATGGATCATTCAATAAAAGATGTAAATCAGAAAAATCACACAAAATTCTATCTTGACAAATTGTACATTTTTTTCTGTAACACATCAAGTAAATATCAGATTATTAAATGATAAATCTAAAGAGTTGACAGTTGAAATAATAAATTTGAAGATTGTTTATATCTCAAGTAGAGTTATATAATCAAGAGAGGCAAAAACAGTTTGAAAACTTTCTTTTACCTTATATTTTAATAGAAAATGTGAAATCAGAGTAATAAACTTTGCAGAAATATGTGCATAAGTATTATAAATAATTATATATTATACATATAGTTAAGAAAGCTTAATTTCTAAGATTATATATTTAAAATTTTAGAAATTAAGAACAGTCCAAAAAAAAAAAGAAATTAACAACTGTCATTTAAAAAAGTTAGTTATCTATTTTACTTAAAAAATAATGTTTCACTTATTCAAAATCAATTTAACCCGATAAGTGATTGGCTATCTATACAACTAATTAAAAGAAAAGAAAAGCAGAAGTTGTGAAAATAGGGAAATAAGATATGCTTGGGAAAAAAAAGAAAACAGTTTAGAAAGAAAAAGCTATTAGGTTGGCTAATATTATGTGAAAATACATTCATTGTCTCATGAGACACATGTACATTTTAATAAATATTTAGGCTCTTTCATTTTACTTAGTCCTAAGATTAACAAAATGATGTTTACGAGCTCCTGTGTATAATGTAAAAAAATTTATTAAAACTAAGACAATCATTAACAAAAGGCTCTCACGAATATAATTTTTGTGACTTAGTAAATGATGGAAATATTAAACACTCAAGTATATTTACACACAGTATACACATTGTGTGTTCTCGCTGTTATTTCAAAAGAAACTAAGGGCAGACTCAGCTCTTAATAATGTAATAAAATACGATATTTATACAACAAGTAATTCTGTAATAATGTATGTGTCTTATACTTACAGAATATGAAATAATTCTATAAAATACAATAACACAGATGATGAAAGAATTATCCTTTGCATTAAGACATTTTGCTTTCTAACCATTCTAAGTGCAATGTGGAAATCTTGGGAAAAAATTTAATGTGTTTACCTATACCAACCTATACCTCAGATACAATCGTCTTTTGCTAGTGACAGCCAGGTCATACAAAAGATTACATGCACAATTTTTTAAAAAAATTACTAAGTGATTTAAGAGGTAATGATAGACAATTTGTGTTATAACTTACCACTTAGTAAGAAGCTTAATAATATGTATGGTATATTTTTAAAATCTTTTTATAAAGCATATATATATGTATATATATATTTTTTTTCTTTTTTTTTACAGACCTATATGACTTATATACTGAATATTACCCACCGGGTATGAGCCAGTAAAGGATCACCTATGGGAAGTGGATGAGAACACTGAGAAGTGTTATGAGATTTGGCAGTATCTGTCAGGTAGTCAGATGTAATCATGACTTACCTGCCTCTTCTGATTATCTAAAAAAGAAACGCTCATTCTCTGAGCGTATAAATGTTTTGAATAACCCATATATTCTGATTTGTTGTTTCATTGCAATCTGCTATGCTAATGCTCTTTTAATTAATAATACATGTGGTGGATTAGTAATGGAATTTAGGTGAAAGAAAAACTGGGTCTTTTGTAATTATAAAAGCAACATCTTCATAAAAGCAAAAAGATTAAAATGAATTTTGTGGGAAGCAAAGTCTGCTGTAATGGGAGAAGTTAGTGTGAAATAAGGATCAAAATGTCTTTTTCATACATGATTGTGCATTAAATCCCCGAATGATTTCATTTTGGCAGGGTCATTTTGACCCAACCGTATCGAAATAGCAACATAAACATGCATTAGGGCAAAAGTCTGGGTTCTCCCCTATGCAGCACGTGGACTCAGTCTATCAAGAAATGATCCCTTTGCCTGGTCTTAACACCTCTCCTTTTGATGCTTAATCTATCCAGTTCACTTTGTACATTCTCCTTACTATCCTACCTTAACCACTTACTTAATCAACCTCTAAGAAAATAATACCATTTATAATCTGTACCATTAATATTTGCATTTAATCCCATAGTACATTTGATTGTTAAACTGATCTATAGCTATCTATCTATCTATCTATCTATCTATCTATCTATCTATCATCTATCTATATATGTGTCTGTGTGTGTGTGTGTTTTAGAAGGTAAACTGAGGCACATAAAACTTTTGAGTAGTTTTTTAGCAAACATTGAAACAGGCAGCACCAAATGGAAAATGACGAGGGGCGCCCCAGGGACTGGAGTTAGGGGGGGAAGTTTTCACAGAAATGAACTGAAGCAAAGAAGGGACCCTATCTGATTGTCTATAGTTTATGCATTTGCTTTATTTGGGAAAGACTAGTTGACTGTGACTGGTTATTAATGTTTACTTTCTTTTCTTGAAAGCATTGACTCTGGTGGCTTAGGTTTTGGTTTGGTTAGGTAGTCTACCAAGGCATTAGAGCCATGCCAGTCTAATGGCCTCCTTGTTGTTATTTTAAGTTATATATTGTATTTTTCCAAATACATTCTAAAATCCTTGAGGGTGTAAATAAACAAATACATGCATATATACATACATACAATGCTTGAGAGTTTTTAACTTGTTCATAGGTCTCAGCAATTCAGGTCATTCTAATTTTTTATCTAGTATTCTTGCCCTCACTGAATTGAATAAACTTTGAGGAATTGTTTATTCATAGCACATATTTTTACAAAGCAATATGCATCCATAGAGATAATAAGAAATGATTAACAATCTCATATATATATATGAAGTGTAATAGATTCTGTACTTGTAATTCATGCATGCACAATGCACGTATATTTGTACTTTTACATATTAGAGAATGTCGATCCCACTTAAAATTAGTAATCATATTCCTTTGCTGCAGATACATTGATGCACCTGATTACAGGGAACTACCTTAGACCTTCCTGGAGTTGTAACAAAACAACAATATATGCATTGGATTACTTTTCTAAGGGTGAAACGTTTGCACTTCTGAAGTCAATCTGGCTGCAAGGTATTTGGACAAGGATTGTAAACCTGTATCCCTCTTTTACCGCAAGGATAGCACTGCTGATCTCATTTATATGGCCAGTGAGACAGCACGAGCCAGAGAGAGGGACAGAAGGAGAGGGAGAAGCAGACTCCTCACTGACCAGGGAGCCCAACGTGGGGCTTGATCCAGGACCCCAGGATCACGACCTGACCTGAAGGCAGACACTTAACCTACTGAGACATCCAGCTGCCCCTTTTGTGTTGCTTTTAAAAGAGGTCTGCCACTCTTCCTTTTCTCTCTTCTTTCTCCCCTCTACCTCTCCATTCCTCCCCTCCTCTCTGTCTCAAAGGATTCTGGTGTGCAAATTAGGAACTAATACATGATCTGATATTGGATTGTAAACTGCAAACTCAGTAATAAAAATTTAACGTCTACGTATTGTTTATAAGATCAGGAAAATAGCATAAGGAATGTAGTGGTCAAAAACATCTGAACTTATAAATAGTTAAGCAATTATATTAATCTGTATTCAATTATACAAATTGCTACCTGATATTTACTTGAACAGGTGTTAATGAGTAATGGGTAATGAAAGGTTGGAAAACTATTCCTTAAAACGTAGTTGAGGACATTTTTTTTCTTTTTATGGGAAAAGTTCCAAAGAAATTATGTATTAAAATATTAGATTCTGTTAAAGTGGAAATATACATGATTTCTAAATAGAATTCATTCACTCATTCTACAAATATGAAGGAAGCACCTACTACCTGTGAGAAGTTTAAGTACTTGGAATATATTAGTAATCAGACAAAGATTTCTGCCTTCATTCTAAAGGATTGGGAAATTAGCAATAGATCAAGTAAGTAAATTATGTTTTATGTTAGTAGGTGATGAAAAACAAGGTCAGAGTGTTTGAAAGTAAAGGTATGGGATCTGCTTCAAGTTTAAATAAAGAATGCCATACCAATATCATTCAGAGACAGCACCAATGAATTGTTTCCAACATACACTAATAATCATCAATGAGAAATGAAGAAAATGAGGTACACAATTTTCTCTCAATTTCATTCAAAATTCATGAATAAGAAAAATCAATTTTAAATTTAAATATCTCTAAACCTGGCTCGGTACTACAGTCTGTTACTTCAAGAGTGAATCCCATCCTAAAGAAGATTCAAGTTAGGAAAAGCCTTAGAGATATCATTATTTCTAGGTGAGCCTAGCAAATGCCAGGCTGACATTCAGGGAAAGTTTAAACTCCTCTCTTTCACTAGTTTTTCCTATTAGCTAGTCACACAAGGCCAAATAACACCCCCCCCCCACAATGAGGTGTAGAAATTTAGAAGTGATAAGAGTAGTATTATCTCAGCTGGAAGAGATCTTTCAAAAAACCCATCCCAGAACCAGAAAATTGAATCACTTGTCAGCTCTCACTTCTCAGGCTCACACTCTCTGATCAGTACTTGCCCAGAGAGAAATGAGTGTGGAGAAAAGAAACGCACCCTTCTCTGCCTCTCATTTCTCCTCTGTCCATTCTGTTCTTTGTTTTGATTTGATCTCATTTCTCCCTCTTCATCTGCCCAGCTCACCCTCATCTTTTACCTCTAAATATTCTCTCTTCTGATACTTTTTCAAATTTAACATTTTACACTTGCCATCTCTTCTCTTTAGTTAATCCTCAAATATTATAGGAGTAAAAGAATGAGAGAAAAGAGGAAAGCAGACATAATTTAATGTTAATGTTCTAGTACTGGGCAAGGCCATGGGTTTCAGATGTTCAGCATATTAATTTTAGGAACAAAAAAAGGGGAGTAGGGAGTGAGAGAGGGAGGAGGAGAGAGACAGAGGGGGAAGGAAGGAAAGATGGAAGGAAAGAAGAAAGGAAGGGAAAGAAAGAAGGAAAGAGAGGCTATGTGTGGACTAATAACGAATTTGTCATAAAATAAGAATTGTTATTGTGATTAATAATATGCACCCAAGGTTATTTATAAGAAGGAAGAAGAATAAAGAATAAGAGGAAGAACTCAGTCTACTGAAATACAAGAGTAATTTCATCGTAAGACAAAGGCAGCAACATTGTTATTGATATTGAGTGATCAATAACAATTTTGAAGTTCAGTAGGAAATACATCGAGGTTAGAACTAAAGATGTCTGGATGATCTAACTGGAAAGTTTTTACTGTTTTCTCACATTAGTATGCAAATCTAGTGGGCAATTACAGGAAGTAGCTATGGAGTTTCACAAAACAGGAGAATAAATTTGAAAGGCTTTCAAAATCTCTTTGCCAACTGAATCAAAGAGCTTTAATCATTTTTCTTAACTGCAATACAGAACAAATCATTCTGTCAAATGAAATGACTCTCATACCATTTCTGCTTAATTATGGCATAAGCCCAGTAGTAGACTGGTCTAACTAAAGTCTTGTTTTTAGTGTTTTTTTAAATAAAAAATGTTAGTATTTGCATTAACCATCAGTGAATTTAATATATTATTAAATTTATTCCAGATTATCCAAATATTTTGTGTCTTGGCAATCATTTTTGGAATCTCCATCAAGCAATCATATTCACCAGAGGATACAAGTTGAAACAATATCTCCCTGTTTATTTTGCACCCTTTATCATTAGCAGTTTAATGCAGAACCTTATAGATTACAAATAATACATCTAATTTTTGTCTAATTTCACAATGCAAATATTTTAATATCCTTTAGGCTTTGCAGTTTATACTGTTTCTTGCATAAAGCTTTTTGATCATCTCCAAAATTCTGATTCTCTTTTATCATGTCAATGAGAGAACTAATACACATTAAGTTTATCAGTTATCCATTGACCTCCAGAAAGTTAAAGGGGTTAGACTTAACAATCAGACTAAAGACAGAAATTTGTACTTATAAATTTATAGAGAAACTACTATAGTTTTTAAATATATTTTGCCTAAATACATTTTTATTATTTTACCATTTTAATTTCAGAAGGGAATGTGTTAAGAAGTCTATAAAAGCATTACGAATCCAAGAGTTCTGTTAATTAAAATGCACGTGTGACGGTGAAACTTTTGGTGACCTGATCATTTGAACCAAGAGGTGTAAAGACAAATTATTGTATCCTGAACCTCCCACAACAAATAAAAGGGAAGCACACTATCTGATAGACTTCTTCGTGTTCTGGAAACATCGTGTTTCACGTTTAGATGTGTGTCCTGACCTATGTGGTGGGTGATGTGAAAGGCTGACAGCCAGATGCACTCCACAGCAGGTCTATACAGCAGCTTGGACCATATGGTGGACCCCATGTTATCAATGATGGGAAAAGATGCCACATGTAGTAAAACCTAATGGAATAAGTCACATCATCGACCATGAGAGTTTTTTATTTAGAACATGCCATCCACGATAGAGAATTGTACACCTTTTGAAAAAAATAGTTCCTGGCATGCTACTGGCCTGGAAAGAATCAGAGATTTGGGGATATGTGACATACTCCAAATTTTAAAATATATTACTGAGTTTCATTAAAGGACAAAATAAATTGCAAAGCATATCAAAGATATTTAAAGGCATTTTCCACAGAAGGAAAAGAGAAACAATCTCTTTCACATTTCTTTAACCTTTATTTTATAGGTAATCATGATGCAGTCAATGGTTTCTGAGCCCTTCTATCTAAGCTGCTCATATTTCCATGAAGCCTTAAAGTGAATGTCACAATTCAATATTTAACATGCATTGATGGTCATGAATGTATAATTGATACCATTGAAATGGTGACCCTTCTGTTCTTCCAAAGCTCTTTCTTGTTATAAAACATGTAGAAGGATATTACAGTTTATTAGCAATCATTTTCCACTTTAAAAGTTTAACACTATCTAGAGGAAATTTCATGTGAAACTAGTAACAGTGAAATCCTTCCACAAGGATAACTAAATTTTCTTTCATTATAATTGCTTTTTTCCCCACACATAAAAATCATGATCAGCAAACTATACCAAGAGAAAACTACAGAATACATTAAAATAGCATCTGCTATTTAAGTATTTAAACTATCAAATTTGATAGGAAATAATTAAACAATTTTCTTTTCCCAGTGACATTCTGACTCTCTGTAAAAGTAAAACTTGCTGGTTCTTACCTGTGATGACTTCATTTTGTTCTCAGAAAACAACTCTTAAAAGTCTAATGCAAGGCCAGAAGCAAGGTTTTATTTGGTAAGTCAGGAGCCAACCTGGATAGTGTTACAAAAAGAATAAGAAAAATCCATTTTAGGGCAAAAAATTGACTTTGAAGAGTCTCGTGTCAATCGAGCAGGCTCCAGGACACAGCCAGGTGCTCTGATGGGTAAAAAGATCTGGTTGGTAATTAGAAGTCAAGGGATTCCCATTTACTAAAAACAGAATCTCTGATATGGATGCAGGATTTCTATACCCTAAGCCCCCAGAATCAGTTCTGGTTCATGGGGGCACTCGGTCTATGGGTCTTAATATACTAAAAATTTTTTAAAAAACAAGTTCTTCCCTCTGATCCTCAGAGATGGTTCTAGTAATTTCACTTTCCTGAGCTATTGCTAGGCACCAAGATTAAAAATAATATAAAGTTAAGTTTCACTAACTTTACAAATAATGATATTTTTGAGTTAACACACAAAGAAACGGTTCTCAGTTTTGTACTCATTCACATATTCCCCATTTTTTTTTAAATGTTTGATGTCTCATGGTCATTACTACAGATAAAATTGATTTTCTTACAAATCATTTCCACCAATTATTATTTCATTAAAAAGTTTTCATCCCTTTGGATTCCTTGTGAGGGTGCTGGAGTGGTCTAGCAACTAGCTCCACAAAACAACTTTCCTTAATCCTGAGTTTGCACTGAAGAACTTAATCTCCCACATAGATAATCCAGAAGCTGAAAAAGAGATGCAATTAATTTTAGGAGCTATAATGTATGGTTTCTTGATGTCATCATGACGGTCGTTGCATGACAGCCCAAGAATCAGTGTATTCCCTTTATGTAGATCAAGAGCGTGTCTTTGTGCGTTAACTCAAATATACCATTATTTGTAAAGTTAGTGAAACTTAACTTTATATTCTTTTTAATCTTGGTGCCTAGCAATAGCTCAGGGAAGTGAAATTACTGTAGTGATTTTCTCTAGTAAAGCTTAAACCTAAGGAAGGAATTAGTAATAATGTGAAAAAAAGGCAAAGTCAGAAGTATATAATCTTAGGACAGTAAAGAGGTCATGTATGACTAAAGGTATACTTTTTAAAAAAATGTATAGCAAATAAGGATGTGGCATAGAGGAGAATACTTTCCCAGTGGTCTCGGGGGAAACTCTATGTGGTGCTCCTGTGCATTTTCCAAATACCTTGCATGAGTAGTTCATTTCTATGCACCAATTGCTTCTGAAACTTCTCCAAACAAGTTTAAGATGTGGAATAGGTGCAACTTCCAATTCTTGTTGGATGTGTGGTCATTTTAGTTGAGAAATAGGTATTCAAGGAATAACTTCTCAGTATTTGACTTCTGTGTTAGAGATAAGAGTCATTGATAAGGTCTTTTTCAGCAGTTTTGAAGGTAAGCTCTCTCTGGTATCTTCTCCAGGATATTAGTTCACCTGGTCTTAGGTAATGTGTGGGGCTGGTTAGGTGATTTTTGAGGAAAGGCAACCTATACCTGTTAATGGTAGTACCAATTATATTTGATTACCCCTCTACAATGATTAACAAGATCAATATTTAAGTTGCTGGAATCTAATATGAGTGGCAATATTTCTATTGCAGGGGCATGCTTTTGACTGACTTATGAAGAGACAATCAATGAATGCTTGAAAGGCAACACCACAGCATCATATGAACTAAGGGTAGTCCTTTAAGCCATGGAAATTCAATGGTATCTGATCAGGTAGCTAATTTAAGCTTAAGTGTTTATTTTTTTCACTTTTCCCTAGTATTGGGAGTAGTGGGACAACAAATTTTGTGAGACAGTGATAAATCTTTTCATAGTTCATAAACAATTGTCACAATAAAATATGTTCCTCTATCACTGGGTAGATATATTTGAATGCCCCAGTTGGGAAATGCAAAATCTTCTTCTGGGAGCAGGGGAGGGGTGGTTTAGCCATTGTGAGCATTGTGACTCTACAGAAAAATGGTCCAACCAATCCAGATAATAAACTATTATTAGGATATTGCCATAACCATAAAAGAAAGAAATTATATAAAATCTATTTGAAGAGGCTGAAAAGATCTTTTAGGACATGGCTCCAGTACACTCTTACTTTTTCCTGAATTATGTCAGTCACAGTAAAGTCATGAACTCCTATCCTCTGCTCTCAGAAAAATTATATTTCACAGTGTTTACTTAGAATTTACAATTAGTCTACTGTGTTGCTTCAAGGACGGTTTCAGCAAATGTCAATTTGAGGTTTAATCTGGGGCAATCAGATGGCTATTCTATCATTGCCCGATCTTAATGGATTTTACAACACAATCATTTCAAATTTAGGGGTCACATTTCATACATCTATGATGGAATTTGTGATCCCGTCCATGTGTTAGTGTTTATATTCTATGAAAGTTTCTTGCGTAAGGACTTAGAGTAGCCTATTTAGCATGAAAATCTGCTAAAAATATTGTGTGTAGACTCCATTTTTCTCTTTTTCACTGTTGACCTTTACATTAATGACAAAAGGCATCGTCACATAATTATTACTACAAATGTATTTACTTTCAGTATATACACTTCCCTTTAATTTACAGCAAATGGACATACTGTAGAAAGGGCAACTTCTGATTCAAACCTATTTTGTTCCTGGTTAGGAAGGGAAATCTACAAGAGACTAACTATGTGTAGCCAGGCTGGTATCAACTCATTTTATTTTTAAGATAATTGCCATGAAGAAAAGCTATAAGACTCATTTGGTGTGCTGACGAACACACCTTTTCCAGGCAAGATAGCTCTCTACGAAATCACAATCATGAGATTCTTCTTCACTGTGTAAGATTTACAGAGTTGCTTGATTAAGAGTATTACACGAGTGAATGGCAATAGGAGAAAAATGTAATCATCATTTTTAATTAATTAATTAGAAAAAAAGTTGTGCATGTTTTAATAGCCAGAGAAATTCATTAAATATAGAAGCTCTGGATTTAAAGATGATCCTAGTACAAGACACGAGAATGCTTTAACTAATTTAGTGGAGGACTGTAATTGCTCTAAGGCCAGAAGTGGAAGTTTTGGCTATTGGATCAGGGGTCAGTTTTCACAGACAATGGGTCTTTGATGTGGGCCTGGAGTTAATGTCCTAAAAGCATAATCTAAACCTCCTTATATTCATGCAAATCAAAGATTTACATTAATCTAAGAAGAATCAATTTGGATTCTTGTGGTTTTTTGTTCCAATTATTCTATCTATGTCCCATTAGCTTTTTTCCCAATAGGGATTCTGGGATCTTGGGTAATTTTCTGTTCGTTATTTTTTGTCTCATGCATAATGTAAGCATTCTAATTCCTAGATCAGCTATAATCTGATTATGTGCAGATAAGTTAAAGGAAGTTCTAATATATTTTATCTGGCAGTTCTATTTGCAGAGTAAATTCTGCTTATTAAATTTTTACAGGTTATATCAAAAAGAAGAAAGAAATATTCTTTTGATAGTAGTCCTCAAATTGAAGGTCCATGTTAGAAATTGAAAATAATTTAGGATTGTTAGACAGTTCCATTACTTGAGTGGTTCTAGTAAACTAGACAATGAAGTTACCGTCTACAGGTTCATTTCTCCCCAGACTTTCTATACATAAAAATTTGTCACTTGCTGTTTTCCTGTATTCTCTGGTACAAACAGATGTTTTACTTTAAAACAAAATGACGCTATTTTCTCCTTTTATACTTATCACAATTTGTCTTCATTCCTAGTATTCCCAAACAATCTTAACATATTCTTTAAATAACACACTCTTCTATGAAATGCATACTAATTGTGGACAGTGTGAACTCTAAATTTATGAGTATATTATCGTACACCTATATTTGTAGATAATGCCATTTGGAAGTTAAGAAAAATGACAAGAAGTTCTTTGAGTACTAATTTTTTTCCTCAAAGGGACATAACTGAATAGTTTTTGATGGTCATTCAAGTGTTTCTTATCAATATCGTAAATTGGATTTTTTTTCTAATAGCCATTTGCTCGCAATAAATTTACATGTGTCCTCATCTGTTGGCTCTTAATTTCTAGAAAACAGGAAATTTGGTCTTTTATTTTGTTCATAATCTGGTTGTTTTCTCCAGAGTTAAAAGTTGTTTACTTTTTAATAAGGATCTCTAAAATTTTGGTTATTTTCCAAATCGTAAATTTTATTTCAATTTATATTTTTCTGACTACACTTCTTTTTTCACACTTGAGCTCATTTGTGAAAAGAGTGCTCATGTTCCTTTTATTTAAGCTGCTCAATCTACCTGAACTTTGAGTCTGCCAAAAGCCTAGTTTTCAATCTTTACTGAGTTTATTTTTGAGTCGTTTGTTGGTCTTTGAAAAACAAAAAAAGAAAAACCCTTCTTACATTGCATTATGTAGTGATTTACTGTCCTTCAAAGGCAACAAATAATTTTACACAATTAGATTATTTAAATCTTACTTTTACCATTCTGCTTTTTAACATTTTTTCCTTGAGTCTCATTAGTAGGCTACATATCTGTAACGCAAAATGATACATATCCAATAAAATCCAGAATTCTGCAGCAAAATTCTTTGTTTCTTCTTGTGGCTTAGGAAAATTTGTAATTATAGTCCTTAAGTTGACTTGACCTGAGTTCCAGTGGCCGTTTTATATCAGAGGATAACCTTTGCCTTGTGAGCCAAATAATAAAGATATCAGAGGAGAAAAATAGAAAGTTTCTTGGTTCACAACTTCACAGAGTTCCCTGCAATACCAGCCCTTGACCAGTTACCTCTGGACTCCCTTTATATAAATGAATAAATGTGATTTCTGAAGTCATTATAATTGGGCCCATTCATTAGCAATTGATTCTGAATTCCAACTAATACAAAATTTTAAAGTAAATATAAGTAAACATAAAGTGAATATAAGCAAGAATGGCAGGTTAATAGGTTTAAAACAAAATAAAACAGCAACCACAACCAGACAGAAATACTTTGGATGGCATACATGAAAAAGAAGAGAGAAATTGTTCAGGTTGCTTCTTATCTAGTGGTGGAGTTGCATGAGGGAGTGAAGAAAAATCTATGCTAACAAAATACATAGAAAGAGTCTGCATTTGGAAATACTGCAGTGATGTTCCTCTTTCTGTGGGTGAGATCACTGTTCCAAAGTATAAACGGAAGTGAAAACATGAATCTCGGCTTTCCCTAATGAAATGAGGACCTCTTTTCTAAAGGAAGTGTCTTTCTTTTTCTTTCTTCTTTCTTTCTTTTTTTTTTTTTAAGATTAAGAATGGGATATGTCTGAATATTTTTGAAAATCTTTATTCAGTGTTCTGGGGTAGTTGAAAAATTAGGAGAACTTAACAAACTTCGCTCTGTGATGTATAGTATGGAACAGCCACAAATGAAAATGGGTTGATAACTGTTTCTTAATTGTATTACAGATTTGGACAAATTGATCTTTGTGAACTCTTCTAGTTCTGACATTTCATAATGTTATGCTCCATATCTACTATCGTGAGAAAATATGATATCATCATAAGTAACAACTAGGAAAAAAGACTTCTTTAAAATTTATAGGTATTGGGGCGCCTGGGTGGCACAGTGGTTAAGCGTCTGCCTTCGGCTCAGGGCGTGATCCCCGCGTTATGGGATCGAGCCCCACGTCAGGCTCCTCCGCTATGAGCCTGCTTCTTCCTCTCCCACTCCCCTGCTGTGTTCCCTCTCTCGCTGGCTGTCTCTATCTCTGTCGAATAAATAAATAAAATCTTTTAAAAAAATAAAATAAATAAAATAAAATTTATAGGTAATAATGGAAGCTGTAACCCCTCCTCTTATGCCTTACTAATTTATAATGAAAGGTGGTAAGGCACTTTTTCAGATGGGGGCAGTTCTTTATAGAGCTTTTGTCATAAATCTAATGTAAATAGATTTGATTTAAATAAAACTGCTTGGGATGCGTTTTAAATACTACATATATGTTATATGTATTTATATATATGCACACATGTATACTTTATGTAAAGTATTTTATATACTAATATGTTATATAGTATGTAATATGTTGTATATATGACATATATGCACTATATATTATATATAGCATAATATATATATTTAGTAATCATTTATTCATTCATTAACAAATATAAATTAAACACTTCCTATACACTAGACACTATTCTATGCATATTAGTCCCTTCTGCAAGAAGGAATACTTCATGACCTCTAGATAATTTCATAATTGTTTTTGAAAAACTTTTTGGGCTTTTCTCTTGTTGGAAAGGCACTGAAAACCTCCAGCCCATGCTCTCACTTTCTTCCACTTTCTGGACAGGTAGCCGTCCTTCTTTTTGCACAGACACATACATCTCTGTGGCCTCTTCTCCACCTTCTGAGACAATTCCTGCCCTCCTGTTCAGGTGAAGAATACATCTTCTATTCTATAAACAAAGAACACCAGTCTGCTAAGAATAATCCTAACTGGTCCCACGCACACCTTTTGATTACCTGAGGTGAAGAGTATTAGTGTTCTGTTCAGTTACTTTTATTTCATTTGCTACAGGCAAGTCATTAGTGCACAGCTCCTTCACTAAGTCAATCTTAGACCATGAGAGAAAAAAGTATTGATACATTCCTGGTTAAATATTTAGTATATTTAAGGAAATTAATTTTACCAAAAACTAAAATTTTTTCCCTATTTGAATTTTTCTTGAAAGCGTTCTTTCTTAGTCCTATTTCCTGACCGAAATGCACAGATTAAAAAGAAATGAGTGTCTGGGTTGGGATGTGTGTATGTGTGTGTGTGTGCATGTGCACATTTGTATGAAAGTTGTGTTTTGTTTTGTTTACATTTTTCTACACACAGACTTTTCCAGACTTAGATATGCACACTTTTTCAGGGAGTTTCCATAATTCCTGACTTTTGAGATCTTAAAAAAGAAGGAAAAAAAGCATACTTTAAAGGTGGTTTATTTCTTTACTAAAGAACTTTCTGATGCCTAACTAAGTTCTATGATCATACTTTTTGCTAAGTTATAAAGTTTCATAATTTATTTGTTTCAAAGGTCTAGGATTTAAGTAGTATTTTTGTCAAAATAGGAAGAATTACTAGATTGCATACCCATTAACAGTGAATCTTCAGTAATGGAACTCTTTCTAGAAGATCCATCTATCATTTGCATAGATTTCTACAAAACTTCCTACCTTTTTTGTTTTTGTTTTTGTTTTTTAAAGTAGGCTCCAGCGTGGAGCCCAACACTGGGCTCGAACAACTCATAACCCTCAGATAAAGACCTGAGCTGAGAGAGATCAAGAGTTGGGACGCTTAACCAACTGAGCCACCCAGGCACCCCATAACCTTTTTTTTTTTTTTTAAATAGTAGGCTACCAAGCCACTAAAACGTACCAAAGTGACATACATGAAACTTCAATGAGTTCTACATTTATGCCGCCATGCCACCTTTTTACTTCTCAAAGTCGACGTTAAGATATTAATTTCTAAGGGGAAACCATTCAGCTTTGGACTGAAGTTGTGGTTTTCTGCACTACTATAGATGGGTCTTCATAAATACTCAGGCTTTACTAGTCTCCAGGAACTAATGAAGTCCAATTAAAATTAATGAGCAGAATGCATTGGATAACTGCAATTTTCAATGTTCTCTATACTAGGACTTCCGGAAGTCCAATGGAGCTTTAGAACCAGAGTACGTGATTTCTTCCCGCCAGTCTCCTGTTAATTCCCCAACCTAGACTATTCCTTGATTCCACAGTTCTGAGCAAAAAATATAAAATAAAAGTTCAGATCCTTGCTAGTCATTATGCCTACCATGACTTTCAATGCTGACACTGACCAGAACTATGGTAAATTGAGCAGGAGAATAATTGTCCTTCCTTTATGTCTCCCTATTGAAAGGGTGCACGGTGTCACTCAATTTAGAAGGCAGTTCTTTTAGATTTGTCTTCTCTGATTCTTCCCAAGACACATACACACTTCTGAGGTGGCAGTGCTGGACAGCGTTCAAATAGCAATAGCTAGGTTGTCAAAATATCAGCCTGCTTGGTGTTCCACACATTTTATTGCTGAATCTTGCTTCATTTTGGCCAATTTCTTGCTTTGTAATAAAATCTTTTTTGAAATCTGGCTTCTGTCACTCTGCTCCTCCATTTTCCCAAGTGTTTCCCAATTACAGCTCTGGCCCTCCATTGCTAATTTTGTCCATATACCTGTTCCTCTGGTGAGTATGTGTATGCGTGTTTACTTATTACACTTTTTTCAGTAATGGAAACATAAGAATTAAAGGGACCATAAGAATTAAAGTCAGGTGTTTTTTAAATAAATGACCTCTTGTATGTATGCTTGTACAAAAGTGTCTGTGTGAGAGAAAGACAATTGATGACTTTAGGTGCTAGTTTGCATATGTGTGTGTGTATGTATGTCTATGCACTCTATTATTCTGTTCTGGGAAAACATAGGTTTCTCTGCATGAAATCAACAATGATGAAATATAGTAGTTTCAAAAATTAGCTGGTTGTAGTATCTTTGTACTAAAACATCTATCATTTTTGGTTATTTATGTTCACATTGCATTTCAAGAGAAATTTAGAGTTCTACATAGCATGGTTATAGTGTTCTAGGTCCCAGTTTCTAATTGTAGCCCCTCAAAGTGTAAGTGTGTTCCTCATGTTGAAAAACTCATTATTATTCTTGTGAAAATTAGGCACAAATTTTAATCTTTTTAACTAAACTCTATCCACGACATGGGGCTCAAATTCATGACTGTGATCAAGACATGCACACTCTACCAACTGAGCAGCCAGGCACCACAAGTTGTATTTATTTATTTGTTTATTTTAGAGAGAGAGAGTGCACGTGAACACAAGTGCACACACTCCGGGGGGGGGGGGGGAGAGCAGGAGAGGGAGAGTGAATCTTAAGCAGGCTCCAAACCCAGCGCAGAGCCTGACGCATGGGGCTTGATCTCACAACCCTGAGATCATGATCTGAGCCCAAATCAAGAGATGGATGCTTAACTGACTGAGCCACCCAGGCGCCCCTCACGAGTTTTAATTTTTAGAAAATCTCCAACAGCAGATTCTCAAAAAGTGTTAGAGATATCGTGTGTATTCTAGTTGAAAGCCACAGAAACCAAAATAAACGAAGTGAAACAAAGTATTTTTTATTACTATTTCTTCTTCTTCAATAGAAATAGTATTTCTATTAAAAATGTTTATTTCTCCCACCAAATCCTTCATTAGATTTTGAGTCTCTGTGCTAAGATTCCCCAGTAATTAATTTGAGTGCAAAAATAATAAAACTTTTTGGTCAAGTTTGATTCTTCATGGTGAATCACATAGATAGAGACCCCCAGTTTATACCCTAAAGTTTTCACTCTGGAACAGCTAAGAATCCTCACACAAAAGAACAACAACAACAAAAAAAGCTCTTCCTATCAATTTGGAAGACCTGTGATCTGGTAATCAGAGGTTATTTAGAGCTTTGAGAGCACATCAAGTTTCGCTCCTGACACCAATTCACAGTCAAATGAAGTGTCCTTGAATACAAGCCTGCTTCTAGCACAGATTCCGGCAGACGCACATGGAAAGCAAAAGAAACTTTCCCCATAGACCTTTTTTTTTTTTAAGATTTTATTTATTTATTTATTTATTTATTTGAGAGAGAGAGCACAAGCAGGGGGGTGGAGGGGGGGAGCAGAGGGAGAGGGAGAAGCACACTCTCTGCTGAGCAGGGAGCCCGGACAAGGGACTCGATCCCAGGACCCTGAGATCATGACCTGAGCTGAAAGCAGACACTTAACTGACTGAGCCACCCAGGTCCCCAAAGACCTTTTTATTTCAATGCCTTTTAATATTGAAATTTTCCTTTATCTATCCCTGGTAAACATATAAACAATATTTAGATTTTAAAAATAATATATTCCCTGAATGATTTAAAAAAAAACTTATGAGGATTGGGGAAATAACATAAATATACAACTTCTTTGCTATCCTGTACTCTTAAAAAATTGTATGACCTAGTAGTAATTATTGCCTAGAATCTCTAAACTTAGACATTCATGTAAAACAAATGAGATAAAGCATATAATTTTTCCATCTTCATTGAGATATGAGGTCCAACACTGTGTAAATTTAAGGTATGCAACAAGTTGATTTAATACACTTATATATTGCAATATAATTACCACTTTAGCATCAGCTAACATTTTCCTCATCTCACATCACTACTATTTCTTTTTTGTGGTAAAAATATTCAGGATTTTCACTCTTAGAAACTCTCAAGTACATAGTACACTGTTGTTATCTATAATCACAATGCTGTGCATTAGATTACCCCAGAAGTTTTTCATCATCTAACTAGAAGTTTGTACTCTTTGACCAACATCTCCCCATTTCCATTTCCCAGCTGCCCCTGGCAACCACTTTTCCACTCTGTTTTTATGAATTAGATTTCTTTTTAAAAAGTTTTCTTCTGTAAGTGATATTATACAGTACTTGTCTTTCTCTGACTGACTTAATTCACTTAGCATATTGCCCTAAATTCCATATATGTTATTGCAAATGGTAGAATTTTGTTTTTTCTCTGACTTAATACCATTCCATCATCTGTGTGTTTGTGTGTGCGTGTGTGTGTGTGTGCATGTGTATTAAAATAGTACAAATTCAGGCCTAAGATTTGGAAATAACATTTAATATATGATTAGTTGTCACTGCTTGAAATGATTAAAATGTACTTTTAGATCTCTCCATCACCCTAAAGCTATTTTTATATGGGATTTTATTGAAGAGAGCCAGGAGAGGGGTAGTATTCTCCGGTTAAAAAATTGTTCAGTTTTGTGACTACCTTTTTAATTTAATAAGACATAATCTCAGAAAAAATTAAACAACTCTGACAGAGTAGAAGAGACTTCCAAATTAATGGAAATATTTCAAAACCTCCTGAGCTGTGAATTTGAAAATGGTGGATGGCCATTTGCATAATAAACTTTATGTATGTTGATTTATTTATAAAAAAATCAAATATACATAAAATAATGTTTCATGTTCAAAAGTAACTAGCCATAAGTTTGGGAAAGATAAAGCCAGTGATAGCTGATTTTATCGTCACCTTTTTCTCCACTGGGTTAAATATAGGAGCTCCCGATCCAAGGATAAGTAAGTCTATGGGGACAGAGGTTTCTCACACAGTTATATTCTTTTGACTTCTCTGGAAATTTTATCACAGATTGACTTGGTTAAGACTCCTTTGGACAATATGGCTGTTCCTTTAATATAGCTCAAATCTTATTTCCCTTAGCTCTTCCTAATATTGACCAAATCAAGCACCAGAATACACATAAGGAACAAAAAAATATATATGTTTCAGTGTGGAGGGTTTTGAATTATTTTGAGTTGTTTGTGTTATTTTTTGAAAGGCAAATTGAAAAGTGAAATGTCTTCCCTATCAGAAAAGTACATGTGTACGCCATGTTTCTGTGCTGACGATGAGCATGTCATGCACAGTCAGCTATGTCTTCTCTAACCACTTTTACACATTAGCATAGGCATGTTTGAAAATGAGCCTACCTTCATTTTCTTTACTGTACATTAAAGAATGCAGTTTTCTGAAGATCGTTCTTTGAAATATTGTACCCAATTTTTATAGATTCCAATAGCAACTGACACTTAAAAATAACTCCCCACCAACCCAAATCCATTGATCTATCTTTGGCCATAATGAACGTGACATTCAGACAAGTGCCTCTGGTAAGGAAATGAAGTAATGCAGGTGATGAATACGTTTAATCATAGAAAACTTAATCAATATTCAAAATTGGACTAGTATACTAATGGCAATTTTCACTTATAAACAAGTGGCATAATTTGCTCTTGCGCTATGCGGCATATGCCGAAAACTCTTGGATTTGGCAGTACACTGGTTACTACTAACAAGGTATTATTGTATAGAAACTGTTTGGGGTCCATTGTCTTGTTATTTCTGCTGAGATATTTAAATATATATAAAGAAGGAAAAAAATAAGTGATGTCCCAGACCTTCGTCAAATCATTCAATATTTTTTATTTAATAAAATTTTCTAGGAATGTCCTATTTTATACTTTACTACTATTGCATTATGGTACCCCTCTGGGGCATTTCAAAGCACATATTCTCTTCTAAGGTTTTTCCCTTTTATTCACTAACTTTAAAAGACTGATTTCATATTATGAAACTCATCCAAAACTTGAAAACCCTTAAATAAGACTCTCTATGTATGCTTCTTTGAAACCGAATTTTTCCTTTGAAGACTTCTGTATCTTTGAACATAGCCTTTGCTAATGTATTTGTAATCAAAAGAGATTGAAAGTATTGATTGTCTTTTATCACCAGAGACTTGGCGCTAAAAATTTACTTTTATTGAGACTATATACAATTTATGGTTTAAATTTTTCACTAGTAGCCTGGATTCCTCTTTTCAAAAGTATCCCCCCACACACCATGGAGAATGCAAGTTTATATATTGCCTTTTTTCCCCCTGCCAAGTATTAATCCACCACTCATTTTTAAATTAACTTGTTAAAAGATATTAATTAGAGCCACTTAGTGTCAGGGTTTTAGCAGAAAATAAAGAAGACATACATAAGTAGTAGTTGCAGATAACAAAGCCAAAGAAACAGAAAATTGCACCACAGTGCATGAAGTTTTCTTGACTGGGGTATGCACAAGATGCTCTATGACTAGAGGAGGGGCAATCATTCTCTGTGGACGTCTTAAGTTTCTGCACATCTTGCAAAGACTGCCTCTGTTCTGGATTACCTTTTCAAGGATACTTGAAAGGCAAACATCCTTGTACATTAGAAATAGTGTCTCCTTCTGGAGTAAAAGACAGGCTGTTTGATGTCCAATATCATAAAGATATTGCTTTTCTTTAGGTTAAAGGTCAGGCATGCTTACTACTGACTGTATAAGATTTGGATTCTCTAAATGCAGGGATCCTGTCCTGTAACCCAGCTCACTATGTGTGCAGGCATCATCTAGCCCTATTTGTTTCATTTTATTGGAAGTGATTTTCTACTTCTGTGGCTATTATACTGTCTTTCATTTCTGACCCTGGGATCTCATGTCTTCTGCCAGCATCTGTGGACCTGATGCAGTCTAACATATCACCCTTCACGCATGGCAACACATCTGACCCTTCACAGCTTTTGTCAATGCGGCAGAGATTCTTGAGACCGGATACTCTTGAGTTTGGATGTCAAAAATGCCTGCTGAATCCCATCTACTGTTATCAGTATTATATTATACTATACGCTTTTTAAATAGAAATAAATCGAGTATGCATAAATTTCTTTATTTTTTGTCACCTGAAATTCATAACTTAAAATATTTACAAAGGGAGTATGGTTAAACATTGAGGTTTAATCTTAAGGTTTAAAACACAACTAGCCTAAAATGACTTTCTTAAGTGATTTTGTTTTAATCACATCAGGGTGCATGCAATAAACCGTTGAGGCATTGAGTCTGGCTCAGAGGCAGACAGTTATGTTGATTTTTCATTCTCATTCTCATTTTGGCTAACACCCAAGTTTTTCTTCAATCATACTTTTATTTTTCACATTGCTTTTAATTTTGGTAGAAATATTAATCAGATTATCTGTCTAGAATTTATAGCATCGGCATAATGATTCAAGACCCTAAACTAATTCATTTGCATATTGCCATCCTGAAGGAATTAATTACCTATTGTTCCTTAGAAATTGTGCCTTATGCCAAATCTAGAATAATTCTTTAATTCCTGTCCTTTCTGTTACCTGCCTGGTCAGCTCTCTCTTTTCAGTAAGATAACTGTTATTATTCCTATAAATACTAGCTGCTCCTCTCCCTCCATCTTTTTCTTTTTTCCCCTTATATTGACCACATTGATTTTAAATTGCTTTTTTTTAATAATGATTTTTTATTATATTATGTTAGTCACCATACAGTACATCCCCGGTTTCCGATGTAAGGCTCGATGATTCATTAGCTGTGTATAACACCCAGTGCACCATGCAATACGTGCCCTCCTTACTACCCATCACCGGCCTATCCCATTCCCCCACCCCCCTCCCCTAAATTGCTTTTAACCAAAAATTCATAAGCGACACACTGGGAATTTCTTAGAGTTCTGTTTGTGTTTTCTTACTCTGATAAATAATAAAAGCAGAATAAATTAGAAACTGAACAGGAATTTCAATTATGATACGAAAGATATACTTAAAGCCCCATACAAATTATTGTATTAGAAGCCAATAATAAATTGTTTTGCTCTCAATGTTATTAAACTTCATCCCCCTAGACAACGTTGTTGAGCCCAATTAGTATTATATTTCTAAAATGAGGAATTTAGGAGTAAATAAGTCAATGAGAATTTATATACCTGTTTCTGTCGTAAAACTACTTGGAAATATAACAGCAAGATTCAGCAGGTGCTTCTGAAAATAGAATTGGGGTCAGGGAGGGGGATGATACTATATGTGGATGGAACTCTGATGACAAAAGTGACAGTCACTGCTGTGAACACCCTGCTTGTTTGTATGAGACTGATAACCATCTAAGCTATGCATCTTTTCCATTCTGAATAACCCTAATGCCTCAATCCTGGAGATGCTGCTAGCATTTTCTCAAGTACTTAAAGGATAACACCTAAAACTGGAATGAAGGGGAAAAAATTAAATGTTTAAATGTTTGGGTTTTGGTGTCACTGGTTCCTTCTTCTTCTTTTTTTTTTTTTTGATATAAGAAGACACTTTTTCTTTATAAAATCTTGGGATTAAAAATGTTCAATTCAATCAATATATAGACTGGTTGGGGGAAAAATATAAACCCACCTGCATATATTCCTTCCCCAAAGATAATGTCTCCAGCCAAAAATGGCCCACCTAGGACACATCCTGTATCTTCACATGCACTGTGGAATAGCTCTTAAACCTACCTATATTACTTGCACCTTGACCTCTCTAATGGCTGTGGGGACTGTGTGGTGGAATGTGGTTGTATTTGAATAGATACCTGTGTTCCAGAAACTGGATGAAATTCCTAAAGTCCAATATGTTCTAGCATAAGGTTATCAGCCTAATTCCAGTTATTTTACAATGTTAAGTGTCACAAAAATAACCAAGTTCCTTGTCAAGTCCATTCTAATGAACTTTGATCAAATATTTAATAATAGACTTTTTTTAAAGAGTCCTTTAGTCACATACAGACAGTGATATTTTACTTAGATTTTTTTGCAAAAATATTCCTGCAAAGGTGCTTCTTCAAGGAAGTTTTTGGAAAGGACACTGGCAAACAGAGTCCTTTAAGATCATAAAATAAACTGGATAAAAATCTCCAGAGCTTATGGGAAAACCTTGTTTTAAGCAGAACAAAAATTAATAATATGTGACTGAATGAACTGAAGAGTAGGATATAATATTTGCGGCTTCTTGTTTGAAACACTGCTGATCTTTAATGTTTTGTTCTTCCAAATTTAAGGAAATCTCTTCTCTTTATGTATGTCTCACAACAATTTAGTAAGTATACCCGTGTAAACAAAGAGGAAACATTTACTTTTTTTCCCTACCTGACCTCTCCACAATTGAGAAAATCTAGAGTATTTTTGGCAAAATAGTTATTTACGTAGATTCAATGAGAATCTCTTCTCCATATAACAGGACACAATTGGAAACTACTTATATTACTAAGGCTTTGACTGGAATATTATGATTGAGAGACATGCACGGACTCAGATATAACTAGGCCATTTTAAAGAACTAAGGTTGACTTTATGGAGTCAATAAAATCCCTTGGAAAAAACTGACCTGCTACGTTGCTCACGAAGTGCCAGCAAATGAGTCTTTAAAAAAAAAAAAAAGGTTATATGGTCAATCACTGTTCTTGCTGCATTTACATAAATAATCAGGCCAAGTTTAATGCAAACCAAAGTAGTTTTGCTGTGATTATCTTTGGGGAAAATGGGGCTAACTGTAGAGAGAGATATTGTGTTTATACCTTTGTAGAGACTAGATTCTAATCCCGTTAATTGTCTTTGAGGTTTTGTAATATACCTGTAAACTGAAGTTGATTTTGAATTCTTCCAGTTTCCTCAATATTTGGCTACAATCCCCAAACTAGTATTTCCAATTTTCTTCCACTCTTTTGATTTTTAATCACTAAGAACAAAGACTACCTATACACCTTAAAAAGGACTACACCAGCTTTCCTCTCTACCCCAAGAGCAGCCAAACTTCAGGGACTAGAACCTCAGACACATAATTTACAGTGAAAGAAGACTTGGCCTGACATCTGGTCCTATGCAAACACTGGAGACCTTCAAATCAAATTGACAAGGATGAGAAGTAGCTGACATTGATGTAGACTGCGACACTGTATCAAGACTTCATATTATAACTAAACCTGAAACTGTTTGTTATTCTATTTCTTTTCTTTACACTGGCATCTACCTGAAAGATACCATCATCTGTATGTCAAGGCCATTGTTAAGGTGGGGGGGGAACATTTTAGACTGCTAGATTTTTCATTAAAAATGCTGATCTGTCCATGATGCTAGAGACCCCCTGTTCCATTTCCCTGTCTCCGTTAGCAACCCTAAACCTGGGGAAATTTGCACCTGTACAAAGAAAGGAACATGGTCAAGGATAACCAGAGCTAAACTTCCTGTGT
The DNA here is from genome assembly GCF_023065955.2 of Ursus arctos. Taxonomy (NCBI): domain Eukaryota; kingdom Metazoa; phylum Chordata; class Mammalia; order Carnivora; family Ursidae; genus Ursus; species Ursus arctos. The sequence goes on from NW_026622841.1 coordinate 9,689,272, forward strand.
GGTCTAAAGACCCTTAAATTTTACTGGACTCCATGGTTGTCACCTTTCCAGTCTTCAGTCATAGACTCAAATAGGAATTACCAGGAGGCATTCATGATTCAATATTAGTTTCCTTTGGTAGATCACTGTTCCACTGGCTAGGAATAAATGCGAACAAGGCTCTAATCAGGAACCTCTCCTTAACTTTTGAAAGCATTGTGGGAATTGCTGGTAAAACAATAGCTGTTCAACAAAAATACTTAGACTCTCTGGCTAAAGTTGTTCTTGATAATAAAACAACCCTTAATTATCTTTTAGCTGAGCAAGAAGCTGTCTCTGTTATAGCCAACACAATCTGCTGCACCTGGGTTAACACTTGTAGGGAAGTTGAAACTCAGTTCCATAAGATCACTGAGCAAGCCATTTGGATGAAAAAGGCAACTCTTTTGATGGGGTTTTTCTTTGACTTATTTAATTTTGACTGGTTTGGGGTTTGGGACCATGGCTCCAAAGTACACTCCAAACATTGAGAATTATCCTGCTTACAATAATCATATTAGTCTCCCTGGCATGCCGTATTCTCTCAAAAGTTTTAAATGGAGGTTTGCGGCTGTTAACAACCGAGCAACATCTCCCTAAGACTGAAATGTCATAAAAGGAGCAAAGAGAATGACTGATTTAAAATTGTGAACCTAAAACTATGGCCTGTGAAGATCACAGAGATTAAGGAAAAATCATTACAACCTGTGAATACCACACAAAAACCTTCAGAATTCCAGAGAGGTAGCTGCTAACGCCTTACATTGTGACCATATCTCTCAGTTACGCTGAAAGTCTGATCAAAAGGCAGACATTGTTTTAAACAAAAAAGACAACAGGCCTAAAATGGAGTCATTTATGCTAAGCCCCACATCAGCAAACCAAGACTTAATACCTAACCTAATTGTAGTTTTAACCTCTTCCAGGAATGGAATCTTAAAACATTAAATCTGGAAATTCCTGATCAGCACAAGTCTGGTAATTCACCCAACTGACCCCTTTCAACTCCCAAAGAAAGATGAGGGAATCTGCTCTTTCCTTTCCCCGCCCCGTTCTGCCGATAAAAGTCTTTCATTTTGTTCAGCTTTTCAGAGCTCCTTTCTACTTGCCAATGGGATGCTGCCCAGTTCATGAATCATTGAATAAAGCCAATTTGATCTTTAAATGTATTCAGTTGACTTTTGTTTTTTAGCAATACCCTCTATTATCTATTTTGAAACTGCTTTTTGTTGCCTTTCTAAAGGAACTGTCTAAAGGCTAAGGTTTGTCAGGGGTAGTCTCATAATAGAAAATGATCAGATTCTTGCCAGGCAGGCCGCCCTCTTAATAAATATTAAATCAGTTTTGGGTACAAACCCTGTTTTTTTTTTTTTTTTCATGGAATTCCTGGTGTGATACTCTTCCGTCCCCTTTTTCTGGCTATTTCTTCCTCTTCTTCCAGGTCTCAGTTTAAATATCACCCTGTGAATTAGAGCCCCTCACTGCTATGCTCTATCAGAGTACTGTACTTATGATTACTAATTCTTTAAATAATCATAAATTAATGTCCCTGCTTCCACCCCCCATAAACACACACACTTTGAAATGTAATCCCTAGGAGAATGGAACCACCTCTCTCCTGTTCTTCATTCTCCCCAGACGTCAGGGTGGTGCCTGGAAACCTGTTAAGTGTTCAACACATATTTACTGAATACTTAAATGAATGAAATACTTTCCGAATATTTGTCTCTTTTAACACCAATTACTTTGTAAAGCAATTTAGTAACATGAGTCCCACCTTCGTTAATCTAGCTGTTCCTATAATTAACTACTATTTTCAACACAAGAGTTCTGTTTTTATAAATGATGCTATATTTCTTATTTTCTTGGCATTTCTATTGAGTGTTCTCCTTCAGGACTCTTCTGCTATCTGGTGGTTGTACAACAAATTATAAGTGAAAGTTGTGGGTGGGGGGCTTGGGCCATAATATAATCTCTAGAGAATTTTCCACCTTTGCCTCAATGAATCAACAAGACGTTACATCACATCTGAATCTAATTATGCATTTTAGTTAATTGGATATAATGTGTGAACATTTATAGAGATTTACTAAGTCATTGCTGTTGATATTAGTAAAGATTTAATCGAACATATGATTAAGGCAATGCTTGCAAATTAAATGCATGAAAAAAGACATTTTGTATTTTTTTCCTATAAACTTAGAAATAAATTCCCATAGTAAACATCAACATGTTTTGGGGAAGAAATTCATATTATTTTACCATGAACAATAATATAGCTAATACTTTCCCAAACTTGGGGATCTGTTGAAACTCTTCAGAACTGGCATTTATGCCATCCACTTTGTATAACCAATTCACAACACATACAGTACATTTTACATAGGAGGCATCTAAAAACAACAACAACAACAAAAATCACTGAATAAATGCCAATCAAGAGCGTTGATTTCCTTCTTCGGTTCTACATATTATATTAGGCAGGAGATTGCTGTATCTGTCTAACTCAATAAGGAGTTTAAGATGTTATGTTTAAACAGAGGTAAAATAAGACCAGCTGTCAAGCAAGTTAAGTTTTTCTTCTTTCTTCTTTTAATCATCACATAGGAAAGATTTAGAACAATAAAAGCAGTGGAGGTTGGTTTTTCAATCCACAGCATGGTAATTCAGTGAACAACAAAATTGAAATCTGACATTGTTGACTTTTAAGATTACTGGTAGTCAGCTAGAGCGGGAAAAACAATATGTAACATGTTTTCCTACATGACTTATGTTTCTAGTTCCTGTAAAATGTCAAATTGAAAGTGACGAGGAGCAAGCTTCCTACTTCAAAATGTAACAAGACACAGCCGTGTGGCCTACAAAGACTTGCAGGACATCATTTTTACTGACAGCAAAACAAAGACTTTTGTTTTGTTTTGTTTCCATAAATGCAAATCGAAATAAACCTATTGAATTTTTTATTACATTTATTTTCAAAAAGTCAAGCTTACTGTTAATATCTTTTTGGGATATAGCTGTTATTCTGTATTAACATATATATGAGATATTTGCCTAGATAGAGGAACCCATCTAATACTGATTTAATAGACTGTAAGGGAGCAGTAGTTCAGCTACTTTGACAAATCATATTTTTTCAAGGTGGTTTAGAACACATTCTTCCTAAACATATTTGTTTTTTTCACTATTCCTCCAGAAAAAAAAGAGAAGTGTCACCTGTTATGTGCTAAGCTTTGCATAAATCTGTGGCAAAATATTATGTGATATGAAGAAGCCCCTGTCATTAAGAAGCTGTTTGCTTAAGGAGAAATGTTATCACAAGACAGAGTCATAAATACTTAAACAGGGACATATGTGAGCACTGAGGAAGGGCACTAACTTCTGTGGTGAGTGAGGGAAAGCTTCCCACAGTAAGTAATGCCAGATGTACAGTCATCATGAGCTTTGCCAGCATAGTGGCTACCTCAATAAATTATCCCCTGTGAGCTTAGACCTCCTTTTCATTATTTTATAATTATTGAATGCTTATTGACCAGCTATATTTTGAGAACCTAATGGTCTGTATTATGAACTAGCAGAGGATTTGAAGACCTTTGTCATACAATGACCTGAGGGATTGGTTTTTGGTTTTATTTAAATATATTTTAAAAAGAAGGCCAGCCATCTAGTTAACAAGACACTTTAAGTTAATCTTTTATTTGTTCAATTTCCATATTGAACAGATATTTTATTTGGTTGGAGAGCATATAATATGTTTCCTTTTTCAAATAAACTAGACATTTTATTTTACTTTTATTGGGCTGGAGAATATATACACACAAACTATATATATATGTACATATATATATAAAATATAATAAACTAAACCACAATATCTAGTCTTATATTTAACTTATGGGATGGGGAAGTATAAGCACAGAATGTATCAATTCCTACTCTACTTTTAGAGGTAGAAGCAATAACTGTCATGTTGGTTTCCCTTCCCCATTGTGATACCTGCCAAACCCTAGTACACTGAACATGAGTCACCTCACTTCTAACAGGATCAGGTAGGATGATAAATCATACACCTGTTTCCAACAAATCCACAAAAGTTTCAGTTCTACCCCACATCTAATTACCCTAGCTTAGGGGATGGATGTTTATAGCCTTCAATTCATCATGAACACAGGAGACCTTAGACTCACCTTGAATTGTCTTTTCCCTGAAAGCAGCTGAGGTAGGGCAGTATCACCGGAGAGAGGGAGAGAGCAGGCCTGTTCAGTGAGCAACCTGGATTCGCTTCCAATTGTAGGCAACATGGTGGCTGCTTGCAGCTTAGCCAACAACTTTCTAATGCTTTTATTGCTTCCAGACCCATATATTGGGTAGGTGGGTGGTAACATCGTCATTCCAGACATGCTGTATTTTACCTTTAGGAGCCCCTTGACTCAGCAATCACAGCCAAAAACACCACAGTTTCCCCCTGGGACCTTGGAGTTTGCTCCCTCTAGATATCCTGTATGTGACTCTCACCTTGTTCTTTGGGGAGCTCACATTAGCACATTAATCTGAGGCATCTGCTATCTTATTAGCATGATAACATCTCTTAAATTTATGCCTGGATTCAATTTAAGAGCTGAGGGAATTTCCCAGAGGAGTCAAATCAACAGCAACATTTTATGTATAATTTTTGGGTTTAGTTTCTCAATTGCCAGTGACTCACCTTCATCAGCATTGTAAACACAATCCACAGAACTGCAAGGCTGAACACTAGTCAATGGCTAGTCATTGATGATTTTACGTAGAAATTTGTGTGTTTCTGGGAAATCTTCCTGAGAGACTCATTAAAGAAGAAGAAGAAGAAGAAGAAGAAGAAGAAGAAGAAGAAGAAGAAGAAGAAGAAGAAGAAGAAGAAGAAGAAGAAGAAGGAGAAGAAGAAGAAGAAGTCTTGAGACATTTTACTGTAAGTGGCAAGTAGATCTAAGGTTGGCATGGTAGATTGCAGGAGGGGCTGAGCCATAAGATGGCCTCACTGTTGCCATTCTTCCATAACAAGCAGCTATCCCCTCACTGTCTCATTTCTTTATGGAACCAGACAAAACTCTAATAATGCACCTGATTACTGCCCATAGCGGCTGCAAGTTTCCATCCATTTTCGGCGCTCATCTATTTAATGTTTGTTTCTGAAAGGAGTTGGAAGCTTTCTGCTCCCAGGATGAGTCTTACCACTGTTGGTAAAATAGAGAGACCCTGGGGCCACCTGGACGTTTGGTGAGGAGGCTTTCACTCACCCGAAAGGGAGTGAACAACAAGCAGGACAACATGCAGTTCACTGTCTCTGAAATACCTTCTCACATCTCTCATCAAGAGGACACCTTATTACCTGACTGACTAGACATTTTGGTCAACATGTTTACTACTAGTTCTCATGGACTTTCCTCAAGCTATGCCAATCAGCCCGTGAGTTTCTCAACCCTTCACTTCTAGAAATTCACGTCCCTCTCAGCATTGCATCCTTGTGATCAAAATTGCTAAGAACTATGGAGGACCGAGAATCTACTTGACCAACAAGCTAACACATCAGGCTGCTGCAGTTTCATGAATGACGGCAAAAGACAGGAGAGTGCTGGGTCAAAGGCAAAGGACTTTATTACTCACACCAACAGCTATATCCAAAGTATTAGGGTATCATTGTGCCAGTTCTTCACGCTCCAATTCCCAGAGGGTGTTATAAAGAGGGCCAGGCGAGCCCTACACACACAGTGCAGTGTATTACAGGGAAGGAACCCTGAATCTCTGGTAACAGGCATTCAGCTTGACTGTCTTTCGTTCCAGAAGGACATATTATATTTATTATACTGGTCAGTAAGCATGTCTACCCTTTGCTTCAGAAGAAGACAGTACTTCTACCTTTCAAGATTTTCTCATTCCTATCAGTTCAGTATGACATTGAGCAATGCCCCTTTCTTCTCAATAATGGTATCCTTTATCCCCATATTCCTCGTTTAAGGTAAACTGTCACATCTTGAATTCTTTAAAGAGTTTGGGGTTTTAGTTGGCCATGTTTGTTTTTTTTTAACCATTGGCCCTCATCTCTTCGGACAACAAATTGTAAGTTGATCTGGTTTCAAAATATCTGCCTAACATGATGGTAACTTTTAGCAAATACTATTAGATTTCCATCCTCTCAAAAAAAAAAAAAAAAAGGTAAAATGAGGAATGTGAAGAAAGTTTGAATCAATTAATAGAAGAAAAAGAAGGAAGAAAATACAAAAGAATATGCATATGAAACCACTTAAAAGCATAAAGTTGAACAGAAATCAAAATGGCTGCACTTATGCGTCACTGAAGCTTAATGAAGTAACCATTTCCTCTCTTCAGCAGACCTCCCCTCCTCCCCTCTTAGCCTTTTGTTTCAGGAACATGATACCACCCGAAAGAACTGGCAAAGAAGGCTAGCAGCAGATGCTCAATTCCTGTCAAAACCAGTTAGACCCTTTATTTTCTATAAGACCCCTCACTCCACCCCCTTCCTCCTGAGGGCTTGCAGTTTTTGAAGGACTTAGCCTGCCTCAGCTTCCTTTACATGACAAAGCAATAAAGGCATTGTTCCTCTTTTTCCCAAACTCTGTTTCTGAGTTATATTGTTATATTTTGGCTCTGGAAGCACTGGAGGTGGGTATTGAACAACACATACGCTAAATAAATTTGTGAATGCTACTTATGTGTGTGTGTGTATGTTGAGAGAACAAGAGGAAGAGAGGGAAGAAGGGAAGGAGAAGAAAGCAAAGGAAAGGAGAGGCAAAGATTGCAAATCTACTGATGTAAGGATGATACATAAAGAGAATTCTAGAACTGTGTTGAGACGTTTGGTTCCTGATTTTCATATATATTTGATTCTGTGAAGCTAGGTGTTGGTGTTAGCTCAGATTTCCTAAAATTTTTCTTTTCTTTAAATGATAAATTCTTTAAATGACCTTCTATTATATGAGATTAATTAATAAATTATGATTTCTTACAGAAAAAAAAGAGCCTAACATTGACGGACAGCCTGAAATTACCTTGTTTTGCATGATACTCTAACTAAAATTGTTATTACAGGCATTGAAAGGGAATTGGGTGGATTTTTTTATATCACACACTTGATACATGTAAAAAATGCTCAATTAAACACTATTTTTTCCAAAGTCCCTTGTGGTTGCATAGCTATCAAGAATTTTTTTTCTTCCTGTTTTATTTCCAATGCGGAATCTTTTTTTTTGTATATATATATTCTTAGCTCCATCCTAGATTTTCCACTTAAATACTTCATGTTCTTGTCTTTGATATTTAGGGCCACTCAGTCCTTACTCAGTTCCTAATCCCAATACTTCTGTAGTATAATTAGTTCTAGGTACTCAGCCAGACAAAGGTGTTTCTATTTCTCTTGGAAGGCAGTTGAAAGGTCATTAGTATTATATCAGTTTTGTGGTATGTACACTCCCAGAGCATATTGTCACAATATTTATTCCCAAACCATACAGTTCTTTCTCGAAAAGGAATTATTGAGTATGATGTTTTCTTTATTCCATTATTCATAAAGCTCCATTTAGTTTTGAACTTTTAGTGAGATCATATAGTTTAAATAAATATAGCTTATATTTTACAAACCATATAGTTTATATTCTAGTTTATATTTTATAGTTTACATTTAAATATAGTTTATATTTTATATGGTTCATATTTTAATATATTAAATTGTCTCTAGTTTATATTAAAGAAACAGTTTTTATATTTTAACATGCACTTTAATAAAAAATGAAATTGGAATATTTGCAGAGAGTATTTCAAAAGGAGTGAACTTCAGTGTACTGAGTAGAATAAAAAAAAAATCCCCTCATCTATTCTATACATTTATAACAAGATAAAAATGAATAAAACTGAATAGCAGACCTTGGGAAATACATTGATGCTGAGACTATTTGACAAAGATGTATTTGAACTGTGTGAGAGGAAACTAGAATCTGGTGGGATTTCTCCACTGGGAGAAATGTGTGCTACCATGTTACAGAATAGTTTATAGGAAAAAAATGAACACAAAAGAATTATTTATTTAAATATTTCTAAGCTACTTATGTATTTCAATTGACTTAACAAATGAATACCAGACATGAAAAAGATAGAGAAAAAAGTCCCTTTGATTTGGGTGTATGGACAGGAAGGAAAAGAAAGGAGCAGTATTAGTGTCTTACCCCAATAACCCTCTGCAGCTACAATCTACCCTAGAAAAATCTCACCGTCTATGCAGGCATATCCTTTCGGACAGAGCCTGGTGTCTGGGGGCATAATTTTTTATTACTTGCCTAATTCTGGTGAAGAATACAGTTTGCTAAAACACACACACACACACACACAGAGATAAACAAACAGAACCAAAACACTGGCTCTGCAAATTACTTACAGTAGCTGCCAACTTTTTGACTCAAGGGTAATAACCTCTGCTACTTTCGGTCTTCTGAGAAGAGGACGCTAAGGTAGGAACAAATATATAAGAGATTTATTAGGCAAACTCCTGTAAAAGGTAAAGTGTGGGGAGGGGGGCAGAAAGTCAAAGGAAGCCTCTAACCACATGTCCTTGGATAGAGAGAGGGAAAAAAGAATTGGTTAGAAAGCTTCGTTCCTAGGAAGTTTTTGGCAGGCCTCTGGGGAGTATCTGAGTGAAGGTTGCCTGTTGAAAGAGTGTCATGTTGGGATGGGGTGGGCCAGTAATAACACTCTTGCTGTGATCCATCAATGGCTGGAAGAGCCCAGGTTTTAGCTGGAGGCCATCAGTCAGTTATACTCGCAGAAGCAGATTCCCTTGAAAGAGATAGAAGTGAAGCACTTCCATAGCCACCATGACCTACATCAAGAGCTTTCCCTTTCTGTCCTTTTTATTATATTAGAACTAAGTCTCCCTTATGTGATGTTCTGGCTTTCTCTGCTTCTTGATGTCTAAGATCTCCTTTTCTTGTCTTTATCTACAGTGATACAATATAAATCTTAGTCCTTAATCTTCAATATGAGCTACAAATGTCATTTGCACCAAGCATTTGGGGATTTTATAGATGTCACACAAAGTACTTTTTAACAGTCTTGAAGAAGATTCACTTCTCATAACAATGTCCCTGGGACCATCTCCCTGCCTGCCATATCTATTTCCTACCTCCCCACTTTTAATCACTTCCCCCCAGGTTGATGTCCTACATTCTCCTACTTCAATTATCTAGAAAACTGTCTCCTCTTATTGGCACAAACCACAAAAGACTGAGTGAGGTTCGAAATTCAACCCAAAGCCATTATTAATTTGTGCATCCCAGCAAACTTTTTTTCAACTAAGAGGGCCGCTGTCACAATTGCTAATATAATATACTATCATGCTCAACCAGAGACTTGTAACCTTAGAATTTTAATCATACTAATAATTTTCACCTCTGTAAATTTTGTTCAGTAGCATGGCTAATTTAAATTCTTATTCAGAGTTTAGACAGTTTTGGGTCCTACATGCACATGAAAGCAGAGATAAGCACACTTTTTGTTGCTCATCCCAGCCTTGAAATAATTATTTTACTAATTAAATTTTTATTTCCAACTTTAAGACCTGTTACTCTATTCCAAATAGCATACATTCTACTCCCTGATGTGGAATAGATGCTGCTCCTGTTGCTGCCTAAAACATATAACCCACGAGAAATAATAAGAACAAAATTAAACAATCCTGTTGGTTCATCATGGAGGAGAGCGGAGGTTCACTCCAGCCATTGGAGATTTGTGAAAACGAAGTGTCGCTAGTTGCTTGGCAACCATCTTGATGTTGAAGTATTGCATGTGTAGCATATTCATGTTTCAGTTGTTTGCAACAGAAAATTTCTCTCATGGATGGAGGTTTAAAAACCATACTTTTTAGGGCGCCTGCATGGCTCAGTCGGTTAAAATCCATACTTTTTAATACAAGTGGATGATGAAAGTCATGGACGAAAATAAAGCTTCTCACCTTTTCCTGTACTTCTTTAGAGACTGAGGAAGTTAAGCTCCTTCACCCTGGAGAGTCAAAACAAGCAGAGTTAGTGGTGGCAACGGGAAAATCATCTGCACAGCACCACTGACATGACTCCCCATTCTGCATACTTCAGTGATGGTTACGGCGGGACAGTGCCAGGCAGAGAAACAGGCAGGCCCATGTTCCTTAGTTGCTCACTGTGTCCTAGAACCAAAGGTTCTTTTTTTTTTTTTTTTTTTTTTTTTTTTTTTTTAATGCAAAAGGAGAGAAACGTTTGATGGTAGAAGAGACTTCCTCTTGGGGCGCCCGGGTGGCACAGCGGTTAAGCGTCTGCCTTCGGCTCAGGGTGTGATCCCGGCGTTGTGGGATCGAGCCCCACATCAGGCTCCTCTGCTATGAGCCTGCTTCTTCCTCTCCCAGTCCCCCTGCTTGTGTTCCCTCTCTCGCTGGCTGTCTCTATCCTGTCGAATAAATAAATAAAAAAAAAAAAAAAAAAAAAAAAAGAAGAGACTTCCTCAGTGCAGAAAGAACTAAAAACCTAGGACACTGTCTTCTTACCCTCTCAAAGGTAATAAAATAAGGAAAAAAAAATATCTTGGAACATTTTATTTAATTAAAGTTAACCAGTTAAAGGTCATAGGAAAATTTTAAAAATCTGTGGTGTGTTCTGAAATAGTAAGTATTATGCAACTGTCAATTTCTATATTAATGTTGATAACTTACTCAACATTCTCTATTATTGTAACAACTTTTCCTGCTTTGGTGTCATTATTAATTTCTCAAGTGAGCAAAATTACCATTTACCTAAAAGAAAACTCAAACGATGAATAATTCCCTCAAAACTGAGGCCTAAATCAGAAACAGATTTGCTCATATAGTTTCTACACATCAGTGCCTTCATTATTTCCTATAGACTCACAGTTTTAAAATGGAAAATTGTTTTTAAAAACCTACTAAAATGATTGTTACAAGTAAATTTCAGATCATATTTTTTCTACTTATGATAATAAAAGATGTGGTGCTACCATGGTTGAACAATATTTGGACATTTAACAGATATTTGAATGCCTTCGTGCTGCTCAGAAGAAATCTTTTTCTGGATATACTTCCCCACTGGCCATGGGGTAAGTGCTAGAAAAACCAGAGCTTGAAGATTGCTTATCACCTGAAGATGTGGTTTTATTATCATGCATGTGACTCGATAAAGTGAAATTGATAAATGTCTACTTGACAGATTATTCTCTAATTTAGAAAATAAAACAGAAAATCTTAGTAAATTATCCATTTTAGGAAACTTATATATTCTAAAATCTGAGCTCACATTTACAAAATACATTCTCAGCACCGGTAAGTCAGAGTGGAAATTTCCATTTTGGGCACTGGAGTGATGGGTTTGAGTGAGGGAATGTGTTTCAGGCAGCAAAGGAGGTGTGAACTCGTGTGGAAAGGATGACGCTCAGGACTCGATGTGCTATGTTTGGATGAGAATAAATGTGTCTGGACCATAATTTCAGAGAAAAAGTAGTCTTATAACTGTCATGTGGTTCAATCACTTACTTTAGAGGTGAGGAAACTGAGAGAGTCTAGAAGTAATGAGCCTAAGGTCATTATAATTAGTCATTGCCGAAAAGGAATACAATCAGATTCTTTGACTCCCACTGTAGGGCACAATTCTGCAAACTAATGTCTGTGCATCTGGGGAATCATCTGTAACCTATTTTTCAGTATCGTTAGCTTAAAAAATGACTTAGTTCTTATCAACACAACCGTACTTATTGAATGACAAAATATATTATTTAGATTTCAAGAAGGATGAACATTCTCAACATTTAGGAACTTGAAACGGTTTTAGAGTCACCAGGCTAGAGGGGGGGTGGCAGATTAGGGGCATAAGAGGAGGTGGAGTTTGCTATAAAGGAAATAAATGAGACAGTAGGAGAAGGAACAACACACATTCCTGAAATATTAGAATAGCAATACAATGGCACTTACGATCGACACCAAGAGAGGAATGCATCCACAGAGAATGAACTTGATGGAGTAAATAGGGAAAGACTTAAACTGAGTTCTTTTGCCAGACTATGTTACAAAATATTTTTAAAAAGACATAATGGAAGCAATTATATACTGCTTTTTAAAAAACTACTTTATAATATTTAACAGTAAAATGATAACAGCATTATTTCCACTATGAGTCAACATCATTCTGTAAATGTAGACAATTAAATAAATCAGGATAACGCCACAATACAGAAGAAAATAAATCACTGTTATTATCAGATGATGTAATTGTTTACTGGAAGATAATGAGAGGTAATGTAAAACTGTTAGAACTAGAGAGTTTAGTAGCCAGTTTTAAATAAGTAAGTAAATGAGTATCAAAAACTTCCCCCAAATTCTTTAAAACTCAATAGGAAAATAAAACAAAACAAACAAAAAATGTTATTCATACTAGAAACAGATATAAAAATCCCTAAAATGAACTTAACATGAGGCTTGAGCAAGCAGAAAATATTTTATTGGATGATAAAATTTAATATAATAATTATATAGGTTAATTTCAAAGTGATATGTAAAAGAAAAGCAATTATAAGAAAATTTCAAAAAACTTTAAATAAAAATTACAACCACTACATATTTATTAGAATGTCCAAAAACCAACAACACCAAACGCAAAAGGATGTAGAGTAATAGGAATTCTCATTTAGTGCTAGCGGGAATGCAAAATGGCACAGCCACTTTGAAAGACAGTTTGGTGGTTTCTTATAAAACTAAATATACTCATTGTGTAATCTGGCAATCATACCCCTTGGTATTTATCCAAAGGAGTTGAAAACTTATATTCACACAAAAACCTGTACACAGATGTTTATAGCAGCTTTATTCATAGTTGCCCAAACTTGGAAGCAACCAAGATGTCCTTCAGTAGGTGAATGAATAAATGGTGTTATGTCCAGACAACGGAATATCATTCATTTCTAAAAAGAAAGGAGCTCTCAAGCCATGAAAAGATGTAGAGGAAACTTAAATATATATTAATAGGCAGAAGATGCCAATAACTACAGTACAATGATAAGGGAAGTATTAATTATGATTTTTATCATAAAATATATTTATGAAGTGTGAGCAAAAGAATCAGTTCACCAGCATCATGTCAATTACTATATCTTTATTGTAAAGTGAGATATGCTAAAATAGTAAACATTGTGCTCTTTGGGTAGGCGGCAGGCGTGGAGTTTTCTATCCTTCTGTTTCTTGATTTGCAATGTTTTCCCCTTAAATCAAACATGTACTGCTTTTATATCAGAAATTGTGCATTTTAATTAAAAGTAGTTTTATTTGACTTGTCTATTGAGAAACTAAGTGAGGTCACTTGAAAAGAAGGTTTAGGCACTCATAAGAGAGCTAATATTAACTAAAAAGAAATATTCGCGATCCAGAGATGCTGGTGGGTGTTCCAGGTGAAAAAACGTAAAAAAAAAAAAAAAGCCGAATTATGGGAGCTTGGCAGAAGCACTAATATCAACAGGGAAAAAAAACCACCATTACTTTCAATTTTAATGAGCATATGTCATCCATAACATTTGAGGTGTAGTGGTTATAACAATTATAAGTAACATAATATGCATAGTGAAAATTATTTTAGATAAATAAGATATTTGAAGATAACTAATAATTTGTATCCAAGCAATATCATAGATTTAGGTAAATACCATATTAGAATCTGACCAATAAACCAATATGTCAGTGGAAATTAAATATATTATAAAGTGTTATTCAAGGGTACTTGGATTAGAAACAAAGAAACAAATAGCAGTGGAGTTCATAAAAATCCAGTTCTACACACTCAAAGATAGACTTGCTACTTCATCTTATCACTGATGTTAATTACATAGATTACTCTGCTCATTCCCTTTTAAACATAGGTTTCTTCAAATACTGATTTACACCACCTGCAGCCTAAATCAAGCACTCCTCTGGCAGTTTGTTTTCTTTTTAAATAAAAATCAATTGTTACTGGATTGGAAATGGTTATTTACTACAGGCCCGGGAATAGGGTGAGGCAAGTGAGGTCATCACTTTGGGTACAAAACCTTAGGGGGTACCAAAAACTCAGTGATCAAGGTAAAAGGTATTTTATTTTATTTTATTTTATTTTATTTTATTATTTATTTTAGGGGGGCAGGGCAGAAGGAGAGGGAGAGAGAGACTCTTAAGCAGGTTCTATGCTCAGTGCAGAGTCTGATGCAGGATTCGATCTCACAACCCTGAGATCATGACCTGAGCCAAAATAAAGAGTCGACCACTTAACCCACTGACACACAACTGCCCCAAGGTAAATGATACTTTAATTTAGTTTTCTTTTAAATCTAAATTAATGCAAATCTCTATCATGAACAAAATATCAACATTTCAAGTAAACTATTAGCTGAGTGCTGATAGTTCTGATTCCTTTCCAGTTCCATAAGGGAAACGGCTTTCATTTCTGTGGCTAAAGAAACATTGCAAAGAGAGGCTCCCACTTTAGAAGAGTCTGCAACAGGGCATGTGCTGGTACTTTAAAGCACCAGGGGAGAGAGCAAACATATCTCCCCTAATATGCGTACTTGCCCCTCTGTAATGGGATTTCGTGCAGCATCCCAGTTGCACATATCTATGTTCTGTGTTTTACTGCAATTTCAGGACTACGGCAGGCTTCACTGTGTCCCCACCTATATGGTCTCTAGCAAATCGATATGTATGTCAAGGAAGAGATGTAAAAGTCTACGGACAAATTTTGCATATTTACATACTCATGGATTAAAATTATGTCTAACAAGTTACAACAGCTTAGAAAAAATTAGCAATGATCTCAGCAAAACTTCAAATCACATGAAGACTATTCATAAGAAGTGAATTAGCATAACAAAGGTTAAACATAACCAACCTCATGTAGTTACTTACTGAGAACGTACCCTTAGCTTTATTATTAAAATTGACATCAATGCAATTTTCAATCTAATTTTTTACCTAATATCTAATTAATTGAAATTAATCTAACAAAATATGTAGACATGGATACATTTTCAATATATGAATCAAAATGATGCAATTGATAGTAATTCTTAAATTACTTTGATGCTCTATTATTTGAAATTAGTGATAATTCATTTTTTTCTTGATACCCTTTTTTTAAATGATTTTTTTGATAATTCCTTTTTTATCTTCTCTTTATACACACCTTATCTAGGAGAAAGAGTATTTAGCATAATACATTCCAATTGTTGAATTAAAGTATCAGAAATTATTCCAAAGAATAAATAGATCTCTTTGCATTATCTGTATTTTTAAAAATTCTCTATTTCATGGATGCTTCCATTATTTTGAGAAATATTTATGTATTAAAAAAGCATTTGTTGAATAAAATAGATTTCATTTTTCTTCTCAATTTTTTCAATAATCTCCAGAAACTCACTTTAAGGATTTTCTCACTAATCATATATAAAACAACACTTACTTCCACCAAAAATTATTTAAGGAGTATCTGTAGATATATTAAAGGACCTAATGGATACAGAAGAATGATAGGGCTTGGAGTAATTACATGCTACTCAGCGACTTTTTTGTAGAACCCCAAAGGCATTCTAAGACTTTTGCGAGGAAAACCTGTCATGAATGAAACAGGATGGCAAATTCTGTAACTTCATAATTCATGTGAAAACCTGACTTTGTTAAACAAAGGTGTTATGACAAATGGATCGGTTCAACCTGTGAGGAAATGCCAGGTACTGCCTGTCTTGATCTATACCTTTAAATCATGTTTTTATCTTATAAAGCTAATAGAACTGGACCTTCATTATTTATATTTCCTACTTGTTCCTGCTTTTAAATAAATCTCCATTTTGGTTCTGACTCTTGTTTGTGATTCTTCCCATAAACGAAAGGTGATGCATTTGAAATGTTTATTTCATTTCCTAGGAACTCCAGCGTGGATTTTCCCTTCCAGGATTCCCCAGTTTGGACAATGTCAATGTGTGTGAAAACCTTGGGCTCACACTTTGGCACAATAGGAGGAAGTCAGTGAAACTGTCTCACTCAATTTGAGGTTGAGATTTTTGGGGTTTGGGGCTATCCTCGCATGTACCTGTGGAACCGTGTAGCTCCAGTGATATATATGTATTTTGTAGATGACAGTGAAAGTGTTGAAAATGATATTAACATTCATTCTAAAAAGCTTTACATCTCTGAGACACTAGACCAAGGAGGGCTGCTTCTAAAAACAACAACAACAACAACAACAACAACAACAACAACTACCCTTTACGGTTTCCTCATTGGTTTAGAAGTTGTGGAACTTTGGTTACTTTGTTACTGTTAAGAGCTTTAAAAATTCATGATCCTGGTCTACGACTGGTAATATTATGCCATTTTCTTCTTGCTCACTAAAGTGGTTCTCTATGGCGGTCAAAGCGGTCTGGCCAACTTGATGATCCTCCCGAAGTTGTAAACATCAAGTGTATCCATCCTGTTGAGTTCTATCAGAAAATAATTTTGCCTTCTCAGAAACCTTCTCTGCCATGTGGTATTGAGGATGACGACAATTTTGGTGTCTTGGATGGTGAGAAGATTGTCCAGTGGTTCCAGTACTTCAGAGTGGACACGCGGAATCAACTGGGCCATAAGCCAGGGCCCCATGGTCATGTAGCTCAGGGCCCAGGCTTGCCTCCGTCTGGATGGAGGACTTGGGGCACATCATCACCAGCTGGACCAGCATGCTCAGCATGCCTGCATCAATGGCCACCTGGGTCTGGTGATCCATCCCAGTGACAACGTTCCCTGCAGTGTGGAAAGAGGGGTCAGGATGTCAAGTTCAGAGAGCTGCTTATTAGTTGGCTAGCCCAGGCAGGACCTGTGCCAAATATTTGGCCAAGAACTCGCTGAAGTCATTGGTGAGGTAGGACAGGGACCAGCAGGTGCCCAAGAGAATGTTGCTGTTATGGTTGTCCAGAAGATGGAAGCAGATTGGCAACATTTGCTTCATTTTGAAAAGGTTTGTGTTCTTACTTCAACACAGGGTGGACAAAGTCCATGTGATTTTCTACAGAAACACAAAACCAGGGTCAGCAAATGAGGGACAGCACTGCTTGATACCATGTCTCTGAACTCTGGGCTGTCTCCTGCTGTGTTACCAAGAACCCACAGTCCTGTGGAAGGATGACAGGAGCTCAATCAAGGACCAGACAGCCCCCTTCCACAATGGCTGAGGTCTGCTCTGAAGTCCCTGAAGCAATGTTGGTCAGAGTCCGGACTACCTCGAACGGCAAGCAGGGGTGAAGTGATGACTCCAGGAACTTGACCACCCTGGGAACAAGCCCTCCTTCAACAGACGACTTTAGAAGAGGGTTCCTTTCCCAAGACAGCATTTTCTTGGCTGCCTGGGTGGCCTAGAAACATAAGTCTGGATGTGAGGCATTCACACCATTGATTATGTCATGCATGGTGAGGCTGACTGATTTGGTTGGCTCTTCAGAAGCTGGGTCAGGGAGAAATTGATGATGTTCCTTCTCTTTAAAGCTTGTTCACCTTTCTCAGCCTTCCAGAGCTACGGGCTGACAGCCATCTGCTGTTGCCACCTCACAGATGCATGTCTGCCTTGGTACTTCCATTTTCTCACCCTCCTTCTGGAGCTTCTCAAGTCAGCAATATTGACAGGAAGAAGTAAAGCACCTGGCAGGAAGCCACTGTGATTGATGAGGTAGAAAGAAAGCAATATTCAAAGCCCAAACCCAAGTTCCAATTTGTAAGTGAATAGAATGTAAATTTTAATATCATCTACAATGTTATTTAACTTTCTTAGGCATCAGTTCTTTCATCTATAGATTAGTGGTAATACCTGACTCTTCTAGTGTTCAAGGCTATTTTGAAAAAAGAAAATTATTAAAATGTATTAAAAAATTAAATGTAATTCCCATTAATAGTCCTTAATTCCCATTAATTCCCATTAATAGTCTGTTAATAGGCAGTGCAGTGCATTTTTATCATTATGTCAGCAAAAATTCTTTGAACTAGATATGCTAAGGATGAATTGCCCCAGAAAAGAAAGGTATACTCTTACAGTGATATTTTTGAGCTTCTCAGAAATCTGTCAGGGGCTGTACTTAGGGACTCAGTATTTACACTTACACTTATGTATACACATCCTCTTGTCTCCCATAAAATATTGATTAAACATTTATATTTATTGAGTAAAGTAATACATAATTCCAACAGTAGTATCGATTTTCAAGAAGATCATAATTTACATATGAGATTGTACTGTCAGTCATTATACAGCCAATGACATTTTTCTAAATTTAATGCAAGAAATATATTAATGATTGCTTAGCTACACCAGTTAGCAATCTCTTCTCCCTGTTTTCTCTGAGACCATCCATGTCTTATAATTCTAGACTAGCTATGATTTTATGCTTTCCTTGTTATTTGGATATGTGGTTAATACTAAGGATATTTCAGAGTGTTAAAAGCATGCGCAGAAAAGTCTGTCCAGCAGAAAAGTGGACATTGAAGATAAAGAAAGAGCCAGAGGAGAATGGATAATGGAAGAGAGTTTTCATTTAGTTTTATGTTGGGTTAAAGCATATTTAAAAGAGAATAAGTAGACTCTAAGTAGATGATCAACTAAGATGAATCATCATAGATATGGAAAAGAGAGGGATGGGATCCTTTGGGTCAGGAAGGGAAAGGAAACGAGTAGGTAAAAATAATTGCCCATTTAGAGAATTGTTGACAGGAAAGAGAGGTCACAGTTGATGCGCCTTGCAGGGAGGTGGGGAATATCTGAAAAGATACACATGTTTTAAATTTACCCAAATGGAGAATGGGAGAAAGGCTCGCTAGAAAACATGGCGGGCCTGGGGGAGCATGGAAGTCTAATCGAAATCGTTGCCTTTCCATTTATAGAGGTACTAAGCTGTCTGGTTTGTTGTTTTTCTTCAACAAAACTTGATACACATGGAAATATTGAATAGTGGTATTCACTCAAGGCTGATGCATGTGGATGGACATCAGGTCATGAGATTTGAAGGAGGCCATAAATTTGACCTCTGGCAGAAAGAATGTGAAGATCTGAAAGCCCCTCTGGGGAGTGTTCAAGCCAGCTGTGGGAGATCTCCATCAGGGCTGCCCTTGACAGAAGAGCAGGCAGAGTCCTTGCAGACAGCAGTACCAGAGGCAAAGGGACCTGAAGAAGAGCGTAGAAGGAAAGCTGCCAAGCATTGCAGAGTTCAGGAACGTTCTGTCATGGGAATGAACCATTTTTTCTGTTGTGTGTAGGGGGCATTTTTAATCATGTTTTTGTGTTCAAAGAATAAGCAGTTATATTGAAAAAAATATGACCCAAGCCCTAATTGTGTTATTTATTAGTTTCTTTGCAAATCTGCTACTAAAGAGTTAATTAAAATTTTTTAAAAAAATCACCAAGGTTAAAAAGCAAGCAGTTATACTATTAAACCAGAAATTAATCTACGATCACTCTTTATAAACTGTAGGCTTTTACACTGAAAATCAAAGCAGTTTTTAAAATTATTTTAAGGCAATTTTATCACTTAAATTCTTTCGTTTTATTGACATTTAATTTATCCTTTCAAACTGCAAAAATATTTACAACCCCAAAGTTAAAGACATAATATCCAGTCAGAATTGTCCTTTTCCAAAATCCCTCAGTTTTTATACAATGAGCTAAGGAACAACAGATCTTGCTTTGTCTCAAAGGGATTTTTCTGACATTAAAAAAACCTGGCGTATTTTCTCTGTTTCAGTGTCATTTTACCATAACAGCTGTTTCAAGAAATATCAACTGAGTTCACATGAAATATTTTGCCTCCTAGCTTCAGAAAGCACGAGGAGGATCTTTCTCTGTCAGGGTGCTTGATTGTGAAAATATGAGCTGGTGCCAATACCCCAAGAAAAAGAAGAGTGTCCTGAGAATCAGAGCCAATATTCTTATCCTGGCTCTATGAGAGAACTACATTCAAGCCAGATAATAGCATGACATTCCATAGGCTAACAGGACTTTACCATACACCCATATTGCTGACAGTCTTACATAGCAGTAGAAACACCTATTGCTAGGTTCTTGGATTCTGATGGCGTCTGCCCTTGGGCATATGTTACTCCCTCCACTAGTTATGGAATCCAGATCCTCGATGGTGTTCTATTGCCAAGAAGTCTGCTTTTGAATTCCCAAGCCAACTAAAAGAACAGGTTTCCAAAGCCTATAAAGTACAAAGGAAGCATGTATTTACACGAGGAATGAGATCAAAAGGTTCTAGTACAAAAACTAGAGAAAATTGCCCATTTCACTGAAGCACCCTCTGAATAATCAGTACAGCACAACATACCCAATGCTAACCTAAAGTCATATAATCTGAGCCAGGCCTTCATAGATAGAAAATATTTTATCTGTTCGGAAATCAAAATGCAAAACAAGTTAAGAAACTTGGTTCCAAGAATTCCAGAGGAAACATGTTTTTCAATTACAGAAACGTGGCTTATTTTTCCCTTTTTCTTTAAAAATACAGTCGACATATTATATTAGTTTCCAGTGTACAACATAGTGATTTGACAATTATATACATTAGAAAATGCTAAGCATGATAAGTGTAGGTACCATCTGTTACCAGACAGTTATTGCAATATTACTGACTATATTCCTTATGCTGTATTTTTCATCCCCGTGACTTATCTGTTCTATGGAACTATAACTTCTTAAGCTCTCTTGCTTATTCTTAAAGTGCACAATAAACCTAACAAGTGTTTAAAACCACCTCAGAAAATATAGCCACTCTTTTGATAGCAGCAAAAATGAAAATAAAATACATATTTTCCTACATACAAAGGAAATAGTGACCCCAAGGTTTTCATACTTGTTGGATTTTTGTGATGCTGTCAGTTAAATGTATTAAGATGTCTAGAGGTAATTATGGGCAGTCTGGGGTGAGTCAATTCACTGCCATTTTATATAGCCTTTATATTTTAAAATCCTTGAATGAGAATGCAAAATATCTATTTTATATACGTCATCTACCAGGGAAATAAACACGTAATTGACCTCTAATAATTTACCTTTTCTGATTGCCTGATACTCAAGATTCAGAGTGTTTGTTCTTTCAGAACTGTATCTCCTGCTGGGACCATAATTTAACACATCATACCCTAATTTATATAATGTCAAAAAGATTAACTGCTACCAAATCTGTAATGATAACTACAGCATAGTTTTTGAAGCATCTTGTAGCAAATTACCATTTTGTCAGACATTTTCTACCAATTTTGAAAGGAGAAGGCATTTGACTTTCACGGTGTTATTCTTGGTTTTAAATGGAAGATTTGTATTATTGATAAAGACACACAGAAACATGTACTCACACGCTGAGTAAAATCAGACATTGGAGAATGGTGGCTTCGTTAAAAAAAAAAAAAAACAACCTAAAGCCTTTTATTTTGATCATGTTATTACCATTAAAATGTGAGGCAATCTGAGCAAGAGGAAACCAGACAGGATTAGAGTCCACTTTACAGGTATTAGTAACACTCATTTAAAAATGGGAAGGGCACCTAAACTGAAGGCTTGTGTGATATTATTTGCAGACGTGGGAAGGGGTATGTTTAAAGAGTTTAATTCCCTCAAAGTGACCTTTTTGGAATGATCCTCTGGAGAAGCAGGCAATGGGTTGCCTTTTATGTCGAAGTAGTGTAAATTGCACCAACCTTGACCCCAGCTGCCTTCCAAGAATTGCTGAAATCTGCTCCTCTTAGGTGCCCCTTGTCATTTGGTCTCTGCTTCAAACAGGGTGCTGCCAGCACCAATTCCATAGGGAGAGGTAACTTTTCTTCAGGTTTTGAAATACATATTTTACATTTACATATATAGGTGTGGATGTATACATATATACATAAAAATCTATACTCTATACTCTATTTTAATAAGTGTTTTGACTACCATTTTGTCCTATAGAAACCATAGGCTGACATTTTCTCCAGTTTACATTCCCTGAAAGAGTTTGAGGTCTGTGCACTTCAGAGTTCAAAGGCACTGAGTTAAGTGTATTGAGTTCCAATGGTTAAGATCTCATTTTTATGCACAAAGAGATGCGGGTTCATTTGCTACCATATTTATGGCATTAACTATTATAAAAACATTAAGATATATTTAACATTGCAAAATGAAAACGAGAGTTGCATCCAAATTATTTTGGTCTAATCTTTTACATTTGAGGTCGTGAATCTCGAAATATACTATTAGTTCTCTGTCAATTTTCTTGCTAATTCTATTTGCCTCTGGATTGTTCCACAAAGTTCTATTCATATTATCGATGTGAATTTATTGCACATATAAACATCTCCTACCCATTGTTCCAATTGCTTATGTCTGCTCTTTTACCATATAAGTAGGCAAATTATTTTCTTCTTCTATGGTTCTTGAGAATTGAAATATCCGAGAGTTTAGCAAGAATCCTTTTTGAAGATGGATCTACAAAGCATCTACTTGCTGAACCATTGTCCCCTTCCAAATTTCAGAAGTTTTTTCTGCACCCAGCAGTCATATCATTTTGCCAACCCAGTTTCCATCTCTCCATCCACTTCCCAGATTTGGCTATATGTGGCTTGGCTCCAAAATGGACAAGGTTTGAGGGATTTCCCAGGTCCTGTCCCAACAACCATGTAAATCAATTGAATTGTATTTGTATCATTGTTATTGATGAAATATTGACAAATACACATTAATATACATTGAGTTAATATTTCTGTTGTGATCCTGTGAGTTTGCTTCTGTACTAACCAGAACACATCTTATAAGACTGTGAAAGCAAATGCCCAGCACTGTGTTACTGTGGGTCCCTTCCACTGTAGCTCACTGGAGAAGAGCTATATCAGAGATAATACGGTAGCCAGAAGTAAATGTGAAGGGAAGGGACAGGGAACTAGTGTCAGCACAACCAAGATGAAACCAGGGCAGGAAAACGGGAGTATTGCAGAAAAATAAAGAAAGTTAGTTATCCACACAACTTATTTCATTAATAAGAAAAGACTTTTCTTTCTTGGGCCTAGAAAGACACTAAAGACAATTATACTGTTTTTGCATTTGGCTTCAGTAAACATCTTTCAAGAAGGCCATCTCTGATAGGGTCTTTGGCACTGATGAGTAAAACACTGCAAAATGTGTGATAGCTGTATGAGTCACCTACCTTTTACACTTTTATTTTTTAATGGTACATGGTATATATTTTAATGGTACATAGCAGCAAAAATGAAAATAAAATACATATTTTCCTACATACAAAGGAAATAGTGACCCCAAGGTTTTCATACTTGTTGGATTTTTGTGATGCTGTCAGTTAAATGTATTAAGATGTCTAGAGGTAATTATGGGCAGTCTGGGGTGAGTCAATTCACTGCCATTTTATGTAGCCTTTATATTTTATATAACTTTCGGCTAACTTTTACACTTTTATTTTTTAATGGTACATGTATTTCTCAAATAATAAGCAGCAAGTCAGCAGGTTTCTTGTAACTAAGGACAAATCTATGGAGACAGGAAGAAAGATGGAGAAGGGAGATTAGATATATAATTTTTTAAAATTAGGCAAACTGTAAGCAATCATACTAAGACAATGGCATAGATTGGGAATACAAACATTACTAAAAATGTGCTCTGAAAATATTTCTTTGAAGGAATCATTCTTTTTTAAAAAACATTATTTATTTTTAGAGAGAGAGAGTGCATGTGAGCCAGGGGAAGGAAAGAAGGAGAGGGAGAGAGAAGGAGAAGGAGAGAGAATTTCAAGCAGACTCCCTGCTGAGTGCAGAGCTTAACATGGGGCTGGATTTCACGACCCTGGGATTATGACCTGAGCCAAAATGACGAGTCAGATGCTTAACTGACCTAGCCACCCAGGAGCCCCTGAAGGAATCATTCTTAATAAACTAATACCATATAATATTTGGAGTTTTACTTAATAATTCTATGTCAGTTACACCTAGTACACACAATTTTCAGAGGCTTCACATAGGAAGTTTCTTTATTTGCTACAAAGACTAAGCCAGTATGTATGACTGACTCCTGAACATTTTCTTCCTATGTTTATTGAGATATAGTTGACAAAAAAAATTGCATATATTTAAGATGTATGATGTTTCGATATACATATGTACTGTGAAATCATTGTCACAATTGAGTTAATTAACATACTATCTCAAATAGTTAACATTTTACAAATTTCAAATATACAGTATAGAATTAACTATAATATTCCATTATACACACACACACACACACACACACACACACATATACACCTCACATTTCCTTCATCCATTCATCTGTCAGTGTATACTCAGGTTGTGTTCCTGTTTTGACTATTGTGAATAATGCTGTAATGAACATGGGGATGCATATATCTCTTCCAGATACTAATTCATTGCCTTTGGATGTATACCCAGAATGGGATGGCTGGATCTTATGGTAATCCTATTTTAAATTTTTGAGGGAATCTCATTGTTTTCCATAATCCCCGTACCAATTTACATTCTCAGCAACAGCGTACAACATCCTCATCAACACTTACCTTTTAACGTTTTGATAATAACCATTTCAACAAGTGTGAGATGATAGCTCATTGTGGTTTCGATTTGCATTTCCTTGATGATCAGTGATGTTGAGCACTTTTTCATATACCAGATGGCCATTTGTGTGTCTTCGTTTGAGAATTGTCTATTCAGGTTCTTTGTCCATTTTTCAAAATTACGTTATTAGTTTTTAGCTATTGAGTTGTGTTAAGTTCCTTATATATTTTGGATATTAACCCCTTATAAGATATATGATGTGCAAACATTTTCTCCCATTCCATGGGTTACCTTTCACTCTGCTGGTTGTTTTCTTTGCTGTGCAGAAGCTTTTTAGTCGGATGCCCTCCCATCTATCTGTTTTTTTGTTTTGTTGCCTGTGCTCTTCAGTTACAAACTTGCCAGGCCAATGTAAAGAAACTTTTCCCCTGGTTTCTTCTTGTAGGTCTACGATTTCAGCCTTATATTTAAATCTTTAAATCATTTCAAGCTAAATTTTTATGTTTGGTGTGAGATTAAACCCTTAAGTGTTTCTCCCACGGTGATAAATTCACCTTTTACTTTCACTTTCTTTTTTTACCTCACTTGGAGTCATCCATAGGAGAATAAGTAACTTACTGTTTTGCTCAACTTTTCAGAAAAATCTTAGTTAATTGTCATAGTTATGATCATTTGGATCCTTTATTGCTCATGTCCAGTGCTATCCAAGACCCTTACATCTTGGGGACTACAGTGGAGCTCCGGTCAAACTTGGGAAATGCCTCAGGTCATGACTCATTCTTTTTTTTTTTTCTTTTCAGTAAGAATTGTTTTCCTGGTGAACATGTGTAATTTCAGCATTTCCTTCCCTGTTTAGTATAACTGGTATAACAATCTAGATTATAATTATGACTAATTGCTATTTCCTGAGCTTTTAAAACCTATATATATATATTTTTTAAAGGCTCTAAGACAGTTTGACCATAATGATTACACTACAGGTGGAATAAAATATGTACAAATTTATTGAAAATATTTTAGTCATTCAATAAGATTATTATAGCCCATAAGATATCAAAAAATATCCTTGTATCTTTCACGTCTTCCAATAATAGAAGTTCAAGGCTTCCTGCCATGAATGAGGTGATAAGAATTAAGATGAGAACTTCAGAAAAATAATAAGGTTTGGAATAATGTACTAACGAGATATAAGTAAAAGTTGACTATGGAGTAGTAAAATTTGTAAGGAAGAAGGGGTCTGGGGAAAAGAATAAATAACACTGGAATAAAGAGGAGAGAGGAAGAGTGTTCATAGACACTCCCTTTACATGGTAGTTACAAATAACATTTATACAGGAATACATTTATATAAAAATATATGTATATATTTGTTCTATATTTTTTAGAAATTGGGTTGTTTACAGTATTTAACTGTAAATTAATAAAGTATGTGAATTACATATACATGTTATATATGCATATATCTTTATATACCTTACACATTATATTCTTTTATTGTCAAGTAAAAGTGAACATAATAAAGTACATTAATATTTAGAAAACACTTTCAAATACTTAAAAATTACTCAATTCTCACAATTGTTCTTTTGTGGACATATATTCAGCTTAAGGTAAGGATTATGTTTCTAGCACAAAATAAAAATACCTGTCAAATGCTAAAATTTAGGATCCATGAGGTATAGCACAATTGTAAATCTTCAAAATCTTCAAAATGAGCTGCACATTACTAGTAAATGGTATTCTGGAGATGATTCAAACATAAAAGAGAGCCTGACCTCATAAACTTCCTAGTGCCTTGGAACACTCCGCGTCTTTAATTATCGGAATAAAACACCCTCTCTTCATGGCCCTTGGCTTTGCATCAATGTGTAAGTGTTAAAATCACTAATTCCACTATATGCCAGATGGTACTCGTGGGATTGTTTCCTAATTAACCTGGCTCTGACATGGTGTTCATTCCTTTTTGGTTTTACTGACATTTTATCAGCTAAAACACATTTTATATTTAAGTAGCTTATCAGCTGCATTTTAGGCAAACTGGTACAACAAAGATAATATTTCTAACTTATAACGAAGGACTACTACATTTTTTGTACTTCCATTTCAACCTACATAATTGCTGCAATGGTAAGATGAACACTCTGTATGTTCAAAGGTTTTATAGTTGCAAATCTAGATGACTTGGTTCACTAGTTCTGAACATTTTATATTTAAAACAAATTAAAATCACTGAGTGTTGAAACTACAACTTTTATAATCACATGTATGATTTAATTCGGGAGACACATAATGGTGAATAAGGGATATAAATCTGTCAAAAAGAAATCAGCTCCCTCCTAGAAGACAGGATAGTGTAGTGATCACAGCCTTCACATTTTATGTCCCGGATCAAGTCACAAAGTCTCCTTAAGTATTAGTACTATTTTCCCTCTGCAAAAGAGAATGATCATAGTACTTTCTTCATTCAACTGTTGAGGGTATTACTCAAAATAATGCA
Source organism: Ursus arctos (assembly GCF_023065955.2). Taxonomy (NCBI): domain Eukaryota; kingdom Metazoa; phylum Chordata; class Mammalia; order Carnivora; family Ursidae; genus Ursus; species Ursus arctos. Next base: position 9,716,391 of record NW_026622841.1, read on the forward strand.
GTTAAAATTCTTAGGACTGTGTCTGATACAACAGCAATTACTCAATAAACATTATATGGGAAATGTCCTAGAAAAACAATATATAATCTTGCCTTTAACCTAGTTCTAAAGTTAGCATTGCCCTCAAGGAGTAGTACAAAGTTAGAGCAGCCCTAAGATGGGTTATTTGGAAATAGAGGCCAGGTAATCTGTACTTCCCCAGTACTACTGTGCCATACTCTGACAGAGAGAACTTAGAAAGATTGCGTGAAGGCAGAAGTTAGTGTTTCTTCATCGCCAGGAGGAAGGTTTGCTGCCAGGCACCTACTAGGTTTGATGCTAGCTCTCGCCTCCCTGGACATTCTCTTTGAACTATACAAGGCTTCTCTGACTATTCAAAAGAATTTTTGGTGTTGTGCTCTGTAATACCTCATGTCTGGAAGTATAGCTCTCCATAATGAATTTTATGAAGAATTATATGCAGAAATTGCTGCAAGTGTTTACTAAGTGTGAATATAAAGGATCTGGAAGTCAACATCACTGAAGTTCCCATTAATGACTTAGGTGCCTATATAGGGATTATGGACTCTTTAGGCCTAATTACAGAATTTTAGAAAAAAAATTTAATTATAAATTTAAATCCATGTAGAATGCCTTTTACAAACAAATCTTCCACTACATTTCTTTAAAAACGTCATTTTCCAGAGTGCAATTTATAATGAAGAAATGTATACTCTACTGAGAGTTTGAAATCAGTTATTAAGGGTTATAATTAACAATTCACAAAGAACTAACTCTCCTTTCTGCATTGTTAGAACAGACAGATGATATATTAGAAATTCCCAGGCTTATAGATAGAAAGTAATTATTCACCTGAATTCATTTATTTCAGAGTGGTGCCATTTCTCTAAATATAGTTCACTTTCACATCTGTATGCTGACATTGTAATTTAGCAGCCCTCAAAGTATTATAAATGCAAGGGTTTTTAATTTGATTTAAAAATGATTTTAGATTATTTTTCTGGAAAGCAAACTAAGTAAAAGTGAATCATGTATGAACCACGGAGCATTCATGAGGGTGTGTTATGGAAGCCCGTCAGAGCTTTGGCTGAAATGTGAGCTCAGCCATTCATTGCTGCATGTTGATAACCAATTGAATTAGTCATTATTCAGTGAGAAACAGAAAATAAATATTTGTTCTTAAGAACAAAAATGTTCTTCACATTTAAGGGGTATACCAGTTTAAAAAATTAAATTCAACATGTTCGTATTAGATATTATGCTAGCACTGTCACTACCAATATGAGTAAGACATGGGCCAATCACTGGTATGGGATAGAGGGAAGAGACTTCAAAGTCAAAAAAAAAAAATGATTCTGGCTTGGTTACTTTATTCTGTGGTCTAGATGTTTAATCTATTTATGTGAATGTGCTAGTCTGTAAAACACAGAAAATTATTATAATACCACTGTGATAATAGTCCGGGTGCCCAAGATATTATGAGCTCACTTAATATTATGAGAGAGGGAAGAATTTGAACCTGAGGCATGGGCCCACGTGTATTGAGAATGCAGTTGGCACAATACATATGGTCCTGAAGACAACGCCTCTGCAAATCCGATGCTTTTCATTTACATGGTGCCATTCAGCCACATAGTTCCCTCACCCTCCCACCCGGTTTGTGCCCCTTATGTGCACATACGTTTCCATCACTACACCATTCCTTTTGATTTCTCAAAACAGAGTATCCTCAAACATCACTCATGTATGCATAAATTTATGTGTATATACATCTCTTCTCAGTCTTGTCACCATGGTTCTGTCGCCTTTTGCATTAAGCTTTCTCATTGCATCAGACAACAAAGGCAGAAATTCTAGCAGAAGTCTTGACACTTGCTAGCCTCTTCATCTAAGGTGGAAGGTGTGTAGCTGAAAAGCAGCAGGCTGTACTCCAATATGTTTTAGAGTTCAGATTTCAGGACTTGCTGACAGATAGGCTTTAAGGGGTTAAAGAAAGAGAAAGACAGGAAGACTCTGATTTTGGCTTCAGAACTATGTGGATGGTGGAGCCATTTACTGAACGAGGAAGACAAGATCACAGGTCTGTATGATAGGGTAGAATTATGAATTGTAGTTTACACAGACTAAGTTTGACATGGTTCATATATACCGAACCGAGAGAAGGTGTGTGGCAACAAGATTTACGGAATAAGCAAACATTCTTTAGGAGTTAGCCTGAAGAAAATTCATTCATAGTAAAATATTACTTAGTCTTAGAAAAGAAAGATATCCTGCCATCTGCAGGTGGATGAACCTGGAGGGTATTATGCTAAGTGAAATAAGCCAGAGAAAGACAAATACTGCATGGCAACACTTATATGTGAAATTTAAGGAAGAAAAAAGTCAAATTTACTGAAACAGAGAGTAAATGGTGGCTGCCAGGGACTGGCAAGTGGCGGGACTGAAGAGAAGTTGGTAAAAGGTAACTTTCAGTTATAAGATGAATGAAATCTGAGGATGTATGGTGTGGTGACTGACTACAGTTAATACCGTATAGTCACGATAGTTAATACCATATTTTATAATTGAAATTTTCTAAAGGAGTGGATTGTAAGCATTCTTATTCCCTCCAAAAGGTAAATGTGTAAGGTGATGGATGTGTTAATTAGCTTGATTGTGGATCACAGTGTATACTTTCAACATATTACACTTTTGTTTGTCACTTATACCTCAGTAAAGCTGAAAAGAATTATGTTACAAATAATAGGTGCACCTCACATATTTATTGTATTTTATTTAGATTTGCACCACTACAAAACATTCTTAACCTTAGTTATTCTGAAAATAGTATTTGTGATCTTAGATGAATTCTTATTTTTTTCACCACTGTCTTGGAAAAATCTTCTGCTCAGCAAAGTAGATTGCTGTTGTTTACTTAAAAACAAGTTAATCAAGAAATTCATTAACAGTTTGTGCTAAAGATATGATGGTTTTTAAATTATTGTCTTGGCCAGAAAATACCATTATTAGAAACTCAGTCCTAAAACTTAATGCAATTGAACTTAACTATAGAGTTCATTGTTAGCAATCTTGTTTTGGACATGAATATTCCATTCAGATTTAACAATGACTGTTTTCCAGTCTGTACACACTGATGAAGGTAATTATTTTCTTCAGTAGAAATGGCATGATATCCAAGGCATTGTTGTCCCTAAATACCATTCTTCCTGATGCTAGTTTTAATTTGATAGTATATCACTTATTAACTAAAATGATCATGTAAAGGATATACAGATTTCCTTCAGTCTGATCATTTGCTTTAGTTAGTGATGACAGTAAGAAGTACTGTAAACTAACGGGGTGGAATAATTAGGAGAGGTTATATGAGGGACACTGCAAGGACAAGAGTCCTAAAATCTGTGCCTGTTGACCATTTTCTTAATTGGTTGACCATTAGACCAACACACTTTTAAGTATATACACTAACACACAAGAGATACTTTCGGAGAATTTTTCATGTTGCATTATGATAAATCATATGACGTATGTAACATAGTTAGGAAAATCAGAAGTGTGGAATGATTAAGCAGTAGAACCAAGAGTTGCTACTGATGAGAATGTGTGAAAGCAAATGCGTCAAGGCCATGAGAAACCTTAGTGGTTAAAACTACAGGCATTAAAGCCAGACTGCCTGGGTTTGGATCTTTGCTAGTAAGCTGACCTTGCACAACTTAAATAATATCTCCATATCTCAGTTTACTAACCTCTAAAACAGGAATAATAAGTGTACCAAATTTTGTAAAGTTGTTGAGAAGGTTAAAATGTGTTAATATATGATTGGAAAAATAATAACTATGTCTAGTAAGTGCTATACATGTTCCAAGTAATCCTATTATTAACCAGAAAGCCCCTTTATTCCATCCACTTAAAAAGCTCTCTGTATTTCTTTAATCTGAATGTTCTCAGACAGTGTCTGTGTGATGAATTCTACTTATTTTGTTGCCTGGATGAGTTTTGTTAATGAGAAGGATGATTTATTCCAGTATACTACTAGTGTGTTGAATAATTATAGTGATGGTGGGTATCATAATTATTCTTGATTTTAATGGAATTTCTTCCAACCTTTTATCATTAAGTATTTTGTTTACAGCAATTTCTGGTAGATAATTTTCAGCAAGTCAAGAAAATACCTTTCCATTTATAGAAAATTAAGAGTTCTTTCCTTGTTTAATCAGAAACAAATACTCAATTTTAACAATATCCTATTAGTAGGTCCATCTTGGAGTCTCTTAAATGAGGACGACATTCTATTTTTATATGGCTGTTTTACATATTTAAGCATTATTTATCTCTAACATAGATACACTTAATACTTTTCTCCACTTCTACCACACAAATTCAAACCTATTAAACCATACTTGTTTAAATTGCAGTCCCAAATCTCCACCTTGCCAGAATGGTTCTGACATTTTTTGTTTGCTTGTGTGGCAGGACCAACAATTGCCAGCGAGATTAAAGGCAATCTCTCTGTAAACACAGTGATATAATTTCATTTATTAATACGCATTCCTAGTTTTTATCCAATCTAAGGTTTTGAAATTATGAATTGGATAATACATCTCCTGTCCCACTTTTCCTTCTCCACTCTGCACATTAAAGAATAACCTCCTTCTAACGTGAGAATGCCTGCCCCATCTCTTCTGACAATACCTCTTGTGGGGTTGGCTGCATAACTTAAAAAAAAAAAAAAAGCACAAAGAAATAACAAAAAATAATTTTGATTTTTACTTTGTTCATTACCCTATCTTTGTCACATTGTAATCCTTGTAGCACCACTACCCGAACTGCTTATTAAGTAAAAACCTTGAAAGTGAAAACTGAAACCCTTGCTTAAATCCTCGCACCTCTCCATTTCCACTACAGCCCATCAAGAAGCTTGATTTAACACCAAAATTTGTTCCGAACCTAATCACCTATTTCTCCTTGCACTACAACTTCCCCAATACACTCTAATACCTCATTCCCCAATGCCTCTTTGCTCCCACACCTCCACCTGGACTCTTGCAATGGACCTATGCTGGCCTCTTTGGTGCCTTTCTACCCAGTCTACAGAGCAACAAAGTCATCAACTTGGAATATGAATCAATTGATATCTACATAAATATTCAACTTCATCTCTTCCCTCTTTCATTCATTTTGATCATAATTCTCATTTATAACAAATCATAGTCTTTGGTGTATGCATGTCACCACTTAAAAATTTATTATATTTTATTTTTCATTCCCTGCCACCATTATCCTGTACTTACTTTTTTTGGCACTCCCCACACATACATCCCCCTTAATATTATATTACACTCTGCACTGGTATTACTTTTTTCTTTTTACCTGACATTATATTTTTTTTTAAAGATTTTATTTATTTATTTGACAGAGATAGAGACAGCCAGCGAGACAGGGAACACAAGCAGGGGGAGTGGGAGAGGAAGAAGCAGGCTCATAGCGGAGGAGCCTGATGTGGGGCTCGATCCCATAACGCCAGGATCACGCCCTGAGCCGAAGGCAGACGCTTAACCGCTGTGCCACCCAGGCACCCCTGACATTATATTTTTGAAATCTGCTCCTATTTATATTGGAATATTGAACTTATTACTTTTTAAACTGTATAATATTTTATCATTTGTATATGGCAAATTTTCTATGAAATATTCTTCTTGATCAGATCCTGAGTCAGGTCCGTTATGTTTGCCTTTCTCTCTTCCTGGAATCTAGCCTGTTCAGAGACACTAATCTGGTCAAGAGAAATATAGTCAAGGCACTGATCTCTATCATTAATTCCAATCAGATATATTGTCAGAAAATCATCCTAAGAATGTTAAAAATACAGTCCAAATGCTAGTACTTAATGAACCATGCCAAAATTTCACCTTAGATATTACATTAGACATTTCACCTTAGATATTACATTAGACATTTCACCTTAGATATTATGCTTTTAGTAGTTTCTATTATGCACACTTATTTGTGTATTTCAAGGCTAGGAAATCAAAAATAAGAAGTTTATCTTCATCAGGTTCTGCTTAGAGAAATTTTAATGTGGGTAAATTATTCTCTCTTTGCATATCCCCAAAGCTGCTAAGATTTCTGTTGTGCCAGAAAATGACTTTCCTTACTTTGAATGCTTCAAGCCACAGAAGAGATACTACACCAGTTTCCTCAAAGGGCCTCATAGGCACTGGTCCCACTAAGGATTTACAGTAATATGCATAATCGTTAGTTTTTCAAAGAGGCTTATATTCAAATAGAATCCTCAAGATATGCCCTCTGTTGTACAATTGATTTGTCTAGTTATAACCTGGCAAAAAATGGGCAGATTCTTACTGAATGCATGCAAATTACTACATTACTGTGAAAAACAAAGTTACTTAGTAGAAGTATTTTGTGAAGTCAGTGAGAACAAGATATGAATCAAACAGTGTTTCATGTCAGTTTATACAAGCAGAGTCTACTAAAGTTAAAAATAGATCAGAAAGAATGTAAATGATGTCCTCATATGTTTCTTGGAATATGGACAGTAGCACATAACAATAATATTCCAAAACCAGATAACCAAAATTATATTCTCCCATTATTACTATTATTATTAGACCATGTAGTTATCTATTTTTCATTAAGATCTTGGATTCACAATCAGCTTTCATTATGTCTTCTACTTTGAAATTGAAAAAGAATCATGGAAATCCTCACTCAACCCCTTGAAGAATTCTGACCGTCTATTGAAATGATGACACCAGTTCATATGGAAAAGTCTGTATCCCTGAGCCCATTCCCAGTAGTGTGATAATGACAAGTACTTTGTTATGGTCCTTTATTCTGGTCTCTGAGATTGCACTTTCTCATTTGGAAGAAAACAGATGCCACATGTTGAGGAAAAGATAGATGGCTCTAGTTAACTTATTAGAGTAACTAGCAATATCTGAATGGAAATTAGTACAATTTCTGTATGAAGAGGAGAGAAAAGAAGGTGATGAAATAAATAAAATACTAAAAAGCATGTTTGAGAAATTTTGCTGTGAGGAAGAGTAAAAGGATCTGAAGGTAGCGATGGGAAGGCAAGGGTTAAAGAAAGGGGTTTGGATGCTCTGCTGCCTTTATTCTTGGTAGCTGCAAGTTTAATAACAGGTGGGAAAGAGCTACTTGAAAGGCTTAAACTATATAAGAGATAAGGGATATACTTTGGGTAAGGTCTATGAAGAGAGAGAGATACAAGTTCCTGAGCAAAGGGATTAGTCTTTGATAGGAAGAAAAACTCCATTACTTTATCAGGTGAAAAGGAAAATAGGTTTCTATATTTGGTATCATAAAGTGAGAGCACTCCTGTCTGGGCCATCCATTTTTCTCTGTACAGTGAGAAATGAGGTCATTTTCTGTGAAAAATAGATGAGAAGGTTTAGAACTTTGAGGAGAGTAGGGAAGGCTTGAAGTGGTCTGTGTAGATGTTTGGTGAGTAAACTAAAAAGCAGATATTAGAGAGTCAGAGGGGAGTGTGGGAACGCAAATGAGTTTTATAATTATGAAATTTCAAAAGCAGATAGAATATTTATATATGCCTTTCATAAATAAAATGCAAGCTATGAAAGCAAGCCTCAATATATTTAAATACATTAATATCACTTAGAGTAAGACCTTTGACCAAATGGAATGAAATCAGAAATAAATAAAATGATACCCAAAAAGTAACAAAATACATTAAACAATATGACTTTATACAACACATGAATAAACGGGGGAATCACTCAGTAAATTAGAAATATTTTAATCACATGAAAATAAAAACACAATACATCAAAGTTCATAGAATGCCACTAAAGCAGTGGTTAGAGGGAAAATGGTCCATCCAATGCTTATAATGGAAAGGCAGAAATCTCAAATATTTTTACCTAAATTTTGACCTTAAGATGCTAGGCAAATTAGAGAAAATTAAACCCAAAGTATAAAGTAGAAAATAGTAAATAAAGGAGTAGAAATCAATAAAAGAGAAAAGAGAAAAAATAGAATTAATAAACTCAAAAGATGTTTCTATTGAAAGATCAATAACTATGATAAATCACTTGATGCAGGAATTTTTTTAAAGTAGGATGTCAATATCAGGAGAGAAAAGAGAACATCCTTAAATACTTTGTAATTATTAAAGTTATAATAAAAGATAATTATGAAAAGCTTTATGGTAATAAATTCAACAACTCAAAGGACAAAGGGAAAATTACTTTGAAAGTCAAAATTTTTAAACTGACACAAGATGAAATAGAAACTGTGCATCTTTGTATCTTAAAGAAATTGGATTTCTAATGAAAAACTTTTCACCGAGAAAATTATAGGGCACAATGACTTCACTGATGAATTATATAAAATATTTTTAAAAGATATAATATGAAGCTTACACAAATGCATTAAAAATAAGTAATTGCATCTTTAAGAAAGCTATTTCCAAATAAGGTCACATTATGACATACTGTGGTTTAGGACTTCAACATATCTTTTAGGAGGCCACAAGTCAACCCACGACCGATACCTACACTGATAACCATTTGACAGAAAAAGATTAAAATATAAAATTTGAAAGATAAAATATAAAGTTCAATCTTTTTCTTTTATTTTTAAAGATTTTATTTATTTATTTATTAGAGAGAGAGAGAAGGAGCAGAGAGAGTGGTAGGTAGAGGGAGAAGCAGACTCTCTACAGAGCAGGGAGCCTAATGTTGAACTTGATCCCAGGATCCTTGAGCCGAAGACAGACACTTAACGGACTGAGCCACCCACGTTCGGTAAAGTTTAATCTTTTTAAAAGATTGCAGAGTACTCAGACAAAATCTAAGTGGAGACATACAATGAGATATAAGCAGCTGCTTTGGGCAGGCTCAGTTGATCTCTACTGGGCATACTCATGTACTTGTGGTCAGTTGACAGATTGTCTGGAGCTGCATAATCTAGAATGTACTTCTCTCCTGTGTGGCACTTGGTCACTATCCAGCATGCTAGCCACTCTGGCTGCGTCCAACAGCAGTAGGCTTCCAAAAGAAGATGAGTCTTGACGTGTATTTTTCTCTGCTTGCATTACATTTGCTGTTATTCCATTGGCCAAAGCAAGCAAACAGAATAGAGGCCAGAATCGACCCAAAGGAATAAATGAAGAGGTGAAAACAAATCAGGGGCCTGAGGCAGACACACCCTGAGGTGAAACCCAGTGAAGTCCACTCTGAGCAATCCACTACTTGAAGACATATGTCTGGATTCTAACCAAAAGAACTTGGAAAGGGTGATAGAATGCCACTTCCTCAATAGTTTACCTTATATGACAAATTTGATCACTGCATGATTACTTGTCTTAGCTGATAGGAGAGGAATATTTCCTTGTTGTTCTCGAAGAATCAAATGACCATGTTGTGAACTGTCTATGAAGAAGAACCCAGAACAGGGGACAGTAGATGACCTCAGGACCTGAGGCTGGCATCCACTAAGAAGACAGGACTCCCAGACATAGAATTGAAAGACAATTAATTTTTCCAGCAACCAGAATGAGCTTGGAAGTAGATGCTTCCCTATGTGGAGACTCCAGATAGGCCCACAGCCTTGCTAACACCCTGACCACAGTCCCGTGAGATGGGAAGTGGAGGGCCTTGATAAATATGCCCAGATTTATGACTAACAGAAAGTCTGAGTTGATAAACTGTGTTGTTTTATGTCACTAAATGTATGGTGAATTGCTACAGAACAGTAGAAAAATAATACAAGAACATTACTAAAAAATATCCATGACAGTCAGGTATCAGTACAATCCTCTATCATTATCTGCACCTCTGTTCTTATGTCAGTCTTTGCTCTCTCTTTTCACCTGGCTTTTCACAAAAACGCAGCTTGCCATGCAGCCTCTCTAGTAAGAAATATTTTCTTTCTCTCATACTCATTAGGTTCCACATACATAAGCCTGGGTAAATCTAAAATTTATTACTCCTCTCCTGCATATGCAGCTGGAAAGAAACAAAAAAAATCTTGCTAATTGCGATCATAATTAATTCATGAATATCAACAGCAAGAGGGCTCTTAAAGAAGCCCAGCAATACTACATTTCTATCATCCACTCACGCCTCCACACTCCCAGGTCAACTATTTCATAACATCTCTTTTTTTCAAATACCCAACACTCTCATCCCCATCTTCCCTCTCTGCTGATGACTTGTGTCCTACATCACTGAGAAAACAAAGAAACTGAAAGTTCTTTTATACATTTCCAGAATCTGTGCATACACACTCTACTACAGAGAAATAATTAACCCACACAGTGCTTCTGTGTGATTCAGAATCTCCCTAAGGAAAGTTTTTTTTTTAATTAGCCTAACTTTTTTAATGATAGCCATTACAGTAAACATAAAATCTTTACATTTAAGTTTGTTGAATTAAATCATTAAATAAAAATGACAGAAATCTAAAATTTGAATCAGCATTTTAATCTTAATATTTGATTTGGAAATTCAAGTCATTAGAGTATATTATTTTTTTACAGAATACATTTATGGATGTTAAACAGTCTATATGTTCTTAGAAAAAAGTAATAAAAGAGGCCATGACTCAGGAACAGCAAATTAAAATGATTTTTATTTGTTTTTTTTCCAGCCTTATGTTATACTCAGTAGTAACTTTTTATTATTTGCAGTAACTTTTTCATGCTACAGTAGAGGGACATTTGCAAAGGTATCAAGGGCTGTGTGAGTATTTGATATCTCAGAGGTCTGGTCTGAAACCTTTTTGGTGGAAAATTCATTAGCAGTTGCTTAGCAACCAAGGTATTTGGATGTACTAAGAATCACTTGACATGTTTTCAGTGGAAAATATTGCCACAGGGAGTAAAAATTTGAGATTTGGGATTTATCTCTGAAATTTGAAAAGCATTAATTGTTCCCTGCTAGTAAAATATTATATTTGAAAGACATTTTGGAAGGAAGATCTTCAAGACTGAGACTTATTGGATACACACACACACACACACACACACCCAAACCAAAAAAGTAATTGTCAAATAAAAAAGAAAAACACATATTTGCTTATGAACCTCAAATCTATATATATCAGGTTATTTTTATAGAAAATAATATCTTAAAATTCAAAATATAATAGGGAAGGGTTGCTGCTTTAGATAGATGATGGCAGTTATTCCATATAAAACCAATGGTCACCAAAGGGGTGGAATCTGTGTATATAATTACAAAGAAAGAAACCTCATTGTCAGGAAATCCCGGATATTGACATATATATATTGTATATGTCTGTCTGTCTATCTATCTATCTATCTATCTATCTATCTAATCTTTGTTTTTGTTTCTTAGAATTTGTTTCTTAGAATAGATAGATATATCTATTTCACTTAGAAACAAATTAATGACCAGGGAAAATTAGTTTGAGGAGAATAGGAATATAGAATTAAGGCCCCAATTTGGAAAGAAATGTTGAAAAAATTCAGGGGCTCTTAAAAATTCATGATTTGAGTCCCTTACATAGTTGCACCAATGAAAGATAGGTACTATTCTGAAGCATGCTTTGTCCTTAACTTCTAAGTTGTCACAATATTTGCAGAGTCAGAAGAGAGAAAAAACAAGCAAGTTCAAATTACCTGTTAGGAGAAAAAAATAAGCATCTACTTCTGGCAGGATTATCACTTGATCTCGTACTGTAGGCTTGTACAGAGTGTGAGGGGAAGTCCAGATAACCTGAACAAAAGAAGTAAAGAATAGAGGTGATTTAACAAAAATCATTTCCAGAAAGAGAAAGGCCATCTAAGTGTGAAAATGCCAGAAATAGTTGCAGTAGATTGGATCACTACCTACAGGAAAACACTTAACAGTACAGGGAATCAAAGAGGCAGTCATGCAAAGGCATCCATTCTCAGGCAGTAAAGGCTAAATAGCAATATGAAAAGGGAGAAAAGCAATGAAGAAGGCAAAACATCCCCCCCATCCTCCAGCAAATGGTTTGAATTAAGAAAATTGAATTTGCTACAGAAGAGAGTATTCTTGAATGTGGAATCTTGTAGTACCAATTCCTGTCCATAGCATGCAAACACAAAAATACAGACACATGAACAGTCTTTACCTATACAAAGCTACTACGATATGAAAACAGAAAATGAGAATCAAAGCACTTGAGACAGTAAAATTACCTTTCCCCTCTCCTACCAAAAAAGAAAGAAAGAAAAAATCAGAGAATAAAACTGTAAATAACATAAAAACTTTAATTAAATATCCTTAAAAAAAGCTGGAAATATGAACGAAATCTTGAACCAGAATTTCCCAAATTGAAAATAGAAATGTAAAACAAAATAGAAAAATTAAATGAGATTAAATTAAGGAACTGTAAGGCAGAAAAGACCACCATAATTTTAAAAATGAAGATAATGTACAAGGTGCCCAAGGGAGAACAGAATTAGATGCATATTGCATATTTAATAAGGGAAAATGAAGAAAGTCAGGGAGGGAAAACAAAAAGCAAGGAAGTAAAGATGGAAAATAAAGAATTAAAATATTTGAAAAGAAAGTGGTTAAAATGGAAGTCAAATAAAAGGATACTCTAAGTGGAGTACTCAAAGGAATTGAAATGATTAAACTCTATTAATACTTATAATCAATTAAATTTTTAAAAATAAAGGACATCTGAATCTACATTTTGAGAAGACTACTTGAAACAATTCTCCAGACTGTCCTGTTTTTTCAAGTTTATCTATATAGTATACAGTATGGAAGTTCGGTATGGTGTCTTCACAGAGCATGGCATATATGCTTACTGCCCATTATACAATATTTTCTCAGGTTCCTCTCTTGTAACAGAACCCACTGAAATGTGCAGGTGCTACCTGGCTTCTTGTGTCACCCCACAGGAACTGTGGCTGTGGACAACAGTGTAAAAATGTTGATACTCTACCTACTGCTATTCCTGTGAGTAATGAATTGCCCTTCACATCTGAGCCAGGAATCTTGTCTTCTGCTAGCATTCAAGAAACTGTGGCAGGCTAATTCATTAGCAAGCATGCAAATAAGGTAATATCTCAGAACATTTAGAGTTCTTGATATAATAATTGTAAAACAATTAGACTTTAAATATGAGGGGGATAATTTCAATGCCTTAAAAGATGAAATGAATTCCAGATATGCAAAGTTGATTTAATATTAGGAAATCTTCTAATATAAATTACCATGTTAAGAAAACTAAGAAGATAAAATATATGATTTTTCCACAGATACTGAAGAATGTCCTAACACCAGTATTTTTCTTAATGGAAATAAGTAGATGAATGTCCTCCAAGATTAGGAACCTTCTACACTACAATTGAACATTTAAAGAGAAGGGTTATTAGGTGATGGAACTAGGCAAGATAAATCATATAGTAACATAGGATTTTGAAGAGAAAAAAATAACATTATTATGTTTTGTGGATATATTTACTTGAAAATATACTGATCTGGCAGGATACTAATTAATGTATAAAAACTGATAGTCTTCATATATATAAGCAGCAACCAATTAGAGAAGATAATGATAGAAAAACCCCCATTTCCAAAGGCAATAAAGAATGTTAATACTTAGGAATAAATTTAAGGAGAAATGTTCAAAAACTGTAGGGAGAAAATGTTAAAATACCACTGACTGAGAAAAAGTAGTGATGAATAATTAGAAAGGCATAACTGGTTCTTCAACAGGATGGTTCAACATCATAAATGGGTTAATTTTCCCAAGTTTATTTATAAATTTCATATAATCTCAATAATTTATACCAACCAGACTTACTGAGTAGCAGGAGGCAGTGAGAGAGGAATGTGGATACCAGTCTGCTTTTGTGAGTCTGAACTCATTTTTGTAGATCCTGGTTTGTCTTATTTCCACTTCAGAACACTTTCTTTTTGACTGCCTGTCCTGCTGACTTCAGTCGCCAGCACCCAATGCAGAAGCAACGGTCTAAGATAGACTGTTTAACCAGTTCTCACGATTGCACAAGTTCTAATCATTTCATAAAACCCTTATTGTTTATCATATTTCATGATTTTTCTTCTCTGATCACACTCTGATACAGCCATAATTGTAGAACAGTGAAAAGGTTTGTATTCATTAAATGACCAGATCAAAACTGTTCTCAATATTTATAAGGTATGCTGATCACCATAGGATGTGTTTGAGAAATCCACGATAGCCATCTTCCCTTCTTGTGAATTTATAATCTGTAAGCATATACATTTCATGGTGCAGGTGGTGATTTTTTTTCTATGTCACTTAATTTCATTCATATATCAAATGTAAATTTTGTCTAAATTTTATGTGTTTATACTTTAATTGCACCTGATATTTTCCAGTTTCTTTCAAGTAACAATTTCTGAGATAATAAAAGATTATTTATTTCATCATTAGTTAACAATCACAGATTCTAGGACAAGAGTGTTTAGAAATAAAGCTAAGCAGGAAGATGGAGTCTAGGAGGACCCTAGACTCATCTAGTCCCACGAACAGAACTAGGTAACTATCAGGTCATCCTAAATACCCCCCAAAATCAACCTGAAGACTGACAGAACAAACTCCACAACTAAAGGGAGAGAAGAGGCCACACTGAAGAAGGTAGGAAGTGCAGAGACATGGTTTGGGGAGAAACAGATCATGGCTACTGTGGAGAGGAGGGAGCCAGGGTCATGGAGAAGGGTGAGAGAGAGAGGAGCACACAGGGGAATACAGGAGAATGATTCCCCAAAGCCATTGGCTTGGAAAATGAGAGAGGCTGAATTTCATGAGTTCTTGCAACCAGTGGGGCTTAAAGTCTGGAGTTTTAAAGGTCAGTAGGCTTGGCTGGGATAGAACTCAGAGGGTGCTGTGTTACTTCTGGAAAGAAGGCAGGCAAACAACCCAGGGCCAGACAGCCTGTAAACAGCAATCTGGAGAGCACCTGGGCCACAGAATGGGGAGGTTATTTGCTCTTCTGGGAGCACATCCCTGAGACACAACTCTCCAGGAACAAAGGAGCTGACCAGCACCATTTTCCTCCCTTGACCCTCAGCATAAACACAGGGCCACCTGTGAGAAAGAGCACAGTGTGGACACTGGCTGCCTAATTTGCTTAAACTAAGCCCCCACCCCCTGCATTCTGGTGGAACTGTCCTTTTCAGTCAGGCTTGCCTCAGTCCCAGAGCAGCAGTACACTTCCCCAGGAGACCAGCATAAACCCTAGCCCACACCATGTCTCCTCACTTAGGGAACTCAGTGACTCCATCAAACATAATAACATCTGTATTATAGGAGTCCCAGAAAAAGAGAAAAGGGGACTGAAAATTTATTTGAAGAGATAATAGCTGAAAACTTCCCTGATCTGGGGAAGGAAACAGACATCCAGATCCAAGAGGTACAGAGGATTCCCATCAAAATCAACAAAAGCAGCCAACACCAAGACATATTGTAATTAAATTTACAAAATATAGTGATAAAGAAAAAATATTAAAAGCACAAAGACAAAAGTTCTTAACTTACAAGGAAAAACTCGTAAGGCTAGCTGGATATTTCTCAAAAGAAACTTGGCAAGTCAGAAAAGAATGGCATAATATATTCAAAGTGCTGAATGGGAAAAATCCACAGCCAAGAATATTTTAACCAGCAAGGCTATCATTCAGAATAGGAGGAGAGAGAAAGAGCTTCCCAGACAGAAATTAAAGGAGTTTGTGGCCATTAAACAGACTCTGCAAGAAATATTAAAGGGGACTCTGAGTGGAAAGGAGAGACCAAAAGTGATAGTATAAAGGTAGGAAACACAAAAGCAGTGAAAAACGAATATTTATGTAAAAAATCAGTCAAGAAACTCACAAAAAAGTATATTAAATATAATCACATATACCTGAAATGTAGGGAGGAGAGGAGAGAAGCATGGGTTCAAACTTGAACACCCATCAACTTCATGTAGACAGCTACTTGCAGAAGAGGTTATATACAAACCTAATGGTAACTGTATGTCAAAAACCACTAGTACATATGCAAAGAATAAAGAGCATGGAACTACGCATATCACTAAAGAAAATCAGTAAACCATGAAAGAGAGAAAGACAAGAAAGGATCAGAGAAAATCTCCAGAAATCACCACAAAACACGTAATAAAATGGCAATAAATGCCTATCTATCAATCGTTACTTTGAATGTAAATGTACTAATGCTCCAATGAAAAGACACGGGGTGTCAGAATGGATTAAAAAACAAGACCCATCTATGTGCTGCCTACAAGAGATTCATTTTAGACCTACAAACTACTGCAGACTAAAAGTGAGGGGATGGAGAAACATTTATCATGCAAATGGATGTCAAAAGAAAGCTGGAGTAACCATACTTATATTGGACAAAATAGACTTCAAAACAAAGACTGTAACAAGAGATAAAGAAGGGCACTATATAATAATAAAGGGGATAATCCAACAAGAAGATATAACAGTTGTAAATATTTAAGCACCCAACATTGGAGTGCCAAAAAATATAAAACAATTAATAATAAACATAAAGGTTCTAGTCAATAATAATATGATAATAGTAGGGGACTTTAACACCCCACTTACATCAATGGACATATCATCTAAACAGAAAACAAAAAAGGAAACAATGGCTTTGAATGAAACATTGGACCAGATAGACTTAACAGTTATATTCAGAACATTCCATCCTAAAACAGCAGAATACACATTCTTTTCAAGTGCGAACAGAACATTCTCCAGAATAGATCACATATTAGATCACAAATCAGGCTTCAACAAATACAAAAAGATTGAAGTTATACCATGTGCCTTTCTGGCCACAACACTATAAAACTAGAAGTTAGCCACAAGAAAAAATCTGGAAAAATCACAAATACATGGAGGTTAAATAACAGGCTAGTAATCAATGAATGGGTCAACCAGGAAATCAAAGAAGAAATTTTAAAAAAATGGAAACAAATGAAAATGAAAACACAATGGTCCAAAACCTTCAGGATGCAGCAAAAGTGGTTCTAAGAGGGAAGTTTAGAGCAAGACAGGCTAACCTCAAGAAACAAGAAAAATCTGAAATACACACCCTAACCTTATGCCTAAAGGAGTTAGGAAAGGAACAACAAATGAAGCCTAAAACCAGTAGAGGGAAGGAACTAATAAATATTAGAGTGGAAATAAATGATACAGAAACAAAACAAAACAATAGAGGAGATCAATGAAATCAGGAGTTGGTTCTTTGAAAAAATAAAATTGATAAACCTCTAGGCAGACTTATCAAAAAGGAAAGAGAAAGAACCTATATAAATAAAATAAAAATGATTCATAATTAAAACCCACAGCTAATATCATTCTAAATGGGAAAAAACTGAGAGCTTTTCCTTTACTGTCAGGAGCAAGATAGGGATTTCCATTCTCACCACTGTTGTTCAACTTGGTACTAGAAGTCCTAGTCACAGCAATCAGACAACAAAAAGAAATAAAAGGCATTCTAATTGGCAAGGAGGAAGTGAACTTTCATTATTTGTAGTTGACATGATACTACATATAAAAACCCCAAAATTCTCCACCAAAAAACTGCTAGAACTGATAAATGAATTCAGTATAGTTAAGTATACAAAATCAACATACAGAAATCTGTTGCATTTCTATACACCAAATATGAAACAGCAGAAAGAGAAATTAAGGAAAAAATCCCATTTACAATTGCACCAAAACAATAAGATAACTAGGAATAAACCTAACCACAGAGGTGAAAGATCTGTACTCTAAAAACTATAAGACACTGATGAAGGAAATTGAAGATGACACAAAGAAATGGAAAGACATTTCATGCTCATGGACTAGAAGAACAAATATTGTTAAAATGTCTATACAACACAAGGCAATCTATACATTTAATATTATCTCTATCAAAATGCCAACAGCATTTTTCACAGTGCTAGAACAAACAATTCTAAAATTTGTATGGAAACACAAAAGACTCAATAGCCAAAGCAGCCTTGAAAAAGAAAAGCAAAACTGGGGGCATCACAATTTTGGACTTCAAGTTATGTTACAAAACTGTAGTGATCAACACAGAATGGTACTGGCACAAAAAATAGACATATAGATCAATAGAACAGAATAGAAAACCCCAAAATAAACCCATAATTATATGGTCAACTTATCTTCAAAAAAGGAGGAAAGAATATCCAATGGAAAAAAAATGTCTCTTCAACAAATGGTGCTGGGAAAACTGGACAGCAACATGCAAAAGAATGAAACTGGACCACTTTCTTACACCATACACAAAAATAAATTCAAAATGGATTGAAGACCTAAATGTGAGACCTGCACCCATAAAAATCCTAGAAATAACATAGGCAGTAACTTTTTTGACATCAGCCATAGTAACTTCTTTCTGGATATGTTTCCTAACGTAAGGGAAATAAAATAAAAAATAAACTACTGGGACTACATTGAAATGAAAAGCTTCTGCACAGCAAAGGAAACAATCAAGAAAACTAAAAGGCAGCCTACAGATTGGGAGAAGATACATGCAAATGACATATCTGATAAAGGGTTAGTACCCAAAATCTATAAAGAACTTAAAAAACTCAACACCCAAAAAACAAATAATCAAATTAAAAACAGGCAGAAGACATGAATAGACATTTTTCCAAAGAAGACATACAGATGGCCAACAGACACATGAAAAGATAATCCACATCAGTCATCATTGGGGAAATGCAAATCAAAACTACAATGAGATATCACCTCACACCTGTCAGAATGGCTAAAATCAATGACACAAGAAACAAGAAGTATTGGCGAGGATGTGGAGAAAGGGAACTCTTTTGCACCGTTGATGAGAATGCAAACTCGTGCAGCCACTCCAAAGTAGTACAGAGGTTCCTGAAAAAGTTAAAAATAGAGCTACCCTATGATCCAGCAATTGCACTACCAGGTACCCAAAGAAAACAAAAATACTAAATCAAAGGGATATATGCACCCTGATGTTTACAGCAGCATTATCTACAGTAGCCAAATCATGGAAAAAGCCCAAGTGTTCATTGACTGATGAATGGATAAAGAAAATGTGATATATACACACAGTGCAATATTACTCAGCCATAAAAAAGAATGTAATTTTGCCATCTGCAACAACATGGATGGAGCTAGAGTATTATGCTAAATGAAATAAGTCAGAGTAAGAAATACCATATGATTTCATTCATATGTGGAATTTAAGAAACAAATGGACAAAGCGGGGGGAAAAAAAGAGAGAGAAAGGCAAACCAAGAAACAGACTCTTAACTATGGAGCACAAACTGATGGTTACCAGAAGGGAGGTGGGTGAGGGCATGGGTGAAATAGGTGGTGGGGATCAGGAGTGCCCTTGTTGTAATGTTGTATGAAAAGGCTGAATCACTGTGTTGTACACCTGAAACTAATACTACACTGTATGCTAAATAACTGGGATTTAAATAAAAACTTTAAAAATTTGAAAACGAATTCTTTATATATAACGCTTGTTTTAGTTTTTATAATTTTTCTTTTGGGGGACTAATCTCTTCCCAATATTTTACAGTAGATCATCTAAAGTTTTATTCTTTAATATTATCCTTAACTAATAATATGGTAGCTATAAATTATAAATAATAATGTGGTTTATAGTTACTGAAATTCAAATAATCCCCCAATTTATGTATACTTATTAATGCGTGATCTTACTACTGTTAAAAGAAATAACAAAATTTCTTACATGCCAAACACTGCTCTAAATTATCTGGGTATCCAGGATGCCTGGATGGCTCATTTGGTTAAGCGTCTGCCTTTGGCTCAGGACATGATTCCTGGGATCCAGTCCTGCATCGGGCTCCCTGCTCTGAGGGGAGCCTGCTTCTCCCTCTGCCTCCCACTCCCCTGCCAGTGCTCTCTCTCTCTAACAAATAAAAAATATCTTTAAGTTATCTGGGTATCTTACCTTATTTAGCCATCCACATGCTTCCTCAAGTAGACATTGTTATTGGTGCTATACTGATTGAACTGATGCTTGCAGAGATTAGTAAATTGCCCAAGATGAGACAGCTAATATGTTGTTAAGTTTGGCATTTGGGCCAAGGTCCATGGCTTTAAAAGCTTTGCTCTTAACCTCTTCAATATAAAGCATTCTTAAAAATAGACTCCAATCCTAACACTTGTACATAATTTCTTTGACTATCCTTAAATACTTTCAGTAATGTCTCTTGCCTAGTCAATACCAATTGTTAGAAAATACTTTGACATAAAGTATGTTTGCTGTAACTTCTTCCTGACTTGCCTCTCGTTGCCCTCTGAAGCGTCACAGAACACCCAGTCTGCTTACCCATGTGTAAGCATTCCAAAGGCTGTGGGGTGCTCCACTTCACTCTCTCTTTTGTAAATAATTATCTTCACTTCTTCAGATGCTCATTTCCAGCTCTAATCTCTATAATCCTTGCCATCAAAACTGTAGCTTTGGGGGCACCTGGGTGGCTCAGCCATTAAGCATCTGCCTTCGGCTCAGGTCATGATCACACGGTCCTGGGATTGAGCCCCGCATTGGGCTCCCCGCTTGATGGGAAGCCTGCTTCTCCCTCTCACATTCCCCTGGCTTGTGTTCCCTCTCTTGCTGTCTCTCTGTCAAATAAATAAATAATATCTTAAAAAAAACCCAAAAAACAAAAAAACTGTAGCTTGCACCTCATTCTCAGAGTAAATTGAACACCTCTTCCAACGAATTAGTAATAAAAGTGAAAATAAACAAAAGCAACAATAATTTAATGTTCACTGGTTGTCCTTTAGGATAGCAATTGGCACTGTTTAAAACTGAATCAGCCTGCTTAGGGACACTACTGTCATTACTCTGTGTGATTACCAGTGAGGCATGGGTCCCCAGGGCCCAGCTAAGAAACATGAATCATAGTTAATACGTATTAACTCACATTAAAACATGACTACACATTAAGTGAAAATAATCTTTGGAGAAACTTTTTATGAAGGGCTGCATCCAATAGTTTATGTCCTGTAGTTTGGAAATCTCTCCTGTCTGTCTGTTGTGTGTAGCCTGGAGCTCTTACTTAGCATTAAAGTAGTACTGTCTTCATTAATGTATGATGCTGTCTTTCAGCTGGCTTAGGGTATTACCTTGTGCACCATCGGCCTCCACTTCAACTATAATATCTCTAGTATGTTATATGGGGTTTCTGCACAACCTTCTCACAATGGATTTTCATTAGTCTCTTAACTTTTTTGCCTCATAGCCCTGGAAAACTATCTTTCAAATCACACCTGATAAATACAGGAAAGCTTAGAAGTTACACGTACCCAACACCTGCATTTATCCTGGGCATCTGCCAGTTGAGCCTTGTCATGCCTGTGTGACTGCTGTTGTCTATGAGTCTGACATGTTACAGTGCCATACTTCAGTGGTGTGCATGCCTCTTTCCATGCTTCCCATGCTTCTCCAGCATTCACAACATCCTAGGAACTAGTGGCAGCACTATCTTCCAATTAGTCAACACACATTGTTATTATCACCTTATTCTTGAGATCATATGGATCAGGAGAAAGAGAGCCACTCTTACAAAGATACTGTAGTTCTTCTTTGTAAGAACCTTAGAACTTTATAAGTTTAGAAAGTTCCTTTCAGAGACAGTCTCAGGCAGAATCATGGCAAGGGCGGTCATCGGAAATCCTGATGCTCCCGTACGCCTCTTGACCACGCTTCACATAGTCATTGTACTCTCCATGGCTGCCCAAGAACCCCTACAGAGGCTTACACCTGACACATAGTTAATGCTTTAAATTCCAAATGCCCTTTTTAAAATTTGTTTCTCTTATATTTGGTTTTCTCACGACTCTGTTTTTTTCCCGAAAATTTTAGTTTTGTTCAAAGCTAGTATCGTGCTTGAAAATAATGCTTGAAATAATCATTTTACTAAGATCAAATAATCTTAATTTAAATGATTGAAAATTAATGTTGAAGGTGTAGGTCTCATAGGGAAATGGTAGGGTTGCCCTGGATGCCAGGGTCTCGCAACATTCCTCATGCCACTCTCTACGGCTGTTCAAAATCTACTTTAGATACACATGATCAGTTTTAGTGCTGTTATCCCAAATAGTTATTGATGACCATAGTTTAGTATTCCATAATTACTACTCCCTACATATAGAACCATACACTTACATGTTCTCTTATTTTAAGAGGAACTCAATCACTTACTTGAAGAGTGTATTGTGTGTGTGTGTGTATTAATTCAAATATCTCTTCTTTATGCCTTTCTGCTTGCACAGGAGAATTTGAGGATTAAAGACTCTGCTGCCAAATTGTATCCATCCATGTGAGGAGCAGTGGTCAGATTTTATAATGATGTTCTTTGCCTCTAATTGCTTGTTGTTCCATACACTAATCACCCTCTGCCTGAGGACATTTTTCATGAACTCCCTTGGTGTACTTTCTTTTTCTTAGCTTTAGCTTCAGTTCATGGCCTCTTATTTTTCAGTCCATTACCTCCTCAAGTAATTTGTGGCTTACCACTTTATATGTCCTTCAAAATTTTATTCAACTAAAATAACATTTTTCTTATTTTAGATTGGTTTGTTTTAAGGTTCTCTTATTTTCTTTGGGTAGTTCTTGTCTATAGATAAGGAATTAACTTTCATTTTTTATTCACTTTCATGACTTATAAGTTTAAGAGCCTGTATAATGCCATGATTAGATATTGGTTCTCTGTATGAGATGCATTCAGTAGGGAGGTGAACAAAAATTAAATACTACCCATGAAATAAGCTAAGCGATTTCCAGTGTAAAAAGCTATGCACCTTCTATTATATTTTTATTTTGTTTCGTTTTAGGAGGTTGGAAACTAGAATGTGGTAAAGATACAGAACCGCTAGGAACTTAGTTAGATGGAGAAAAAGTCTAACTAGAATGTTTTGTAGTGGTAAGAGATTTAGTTTCGTTTTGTCGATCATGCAATTCAGTATCTACTTTGCTCATATGATCACAGCCGAATATGTGAATTTCTTTTAGAATTTTTTCCCTATTAGATCTTGGCAAACCATATAAAAAGTAAAAATTAGACAAGTTCAGGAAGTCATATGATAAAATTCCTTCAATGACCCAAATTATGTCACTGAATGACCCAAATTATGTCTTAAGGTTAAAACAAGAAACTGGGTGTTGACATATAGGTCACAAGAGAAGCTGCACATATTCACCACTTAGCTTAAACAATTTTTTACTTATTTTCTTCAACAGACAAAAATGGCAACTATAAACAAACGAGCTAGTAAGGAAAGTGGAAGGTCCGGGCTATCTATCAAGGGATCCACTAGGGATCAACAAATCTCTCAAACTCCCTCAGTCACCACTCATTCTTGGCTGCCTTGCTCATTGATCTCCACTTACAGGGGTCTTCACTCCAGTATGAAGAAGGGACTGGAATACATAGGGTCACCCTGTAGCAGTCTGCAAAAAGCTCAGCACACAACAGAAAGATGCACAGAATCAGTACTTGATGTTTTCTGGCAGGCCAAACCTTTCTACTAGTTGGAGAAATTGAATATTTTGGGTGTGCTTCAATGTTTATTGGCTCGCGGTTGCACCAACCATATTCTGATGATACATGTACATAGATACATATGCACAGATGTATGCATGTATGTATGGTTTTCAGTTCACACCATTCCTTATCAATACATTCTAGATTTTTTCAGTACTGTCCAAACATGTTAACAACTAATTTATGGTGTTATTTAACTGTACTAACTCTACTAGGCAATGTAGTTAGATGCTTGAGGGAAAAATAAAGGTTTATAGCTGTACTCTAAGAAAACATGTTTATAAGCAAAGGAACGCTTTGTAGTGGGAAAGTTGGTTGGTGCTTTCAAGTATACAAAACATGTTAAAATTCACCCTTATTCAAATGTAGGAAGAGGCATACTTCACAAATTTCACTGCACAATCATAATATATATTATTTATTCGATATTGGTAACAAAACTTTTTCAAGGGTCAATTCTAAACAGATAAACTAACCAAGCATTTTAGAACTGCCATTGGAAAACATGTTTTCTGCTGTTTTCTGGTGAATTAAAATATCTTTATAAAAATGTTTGTTTTGATAACCTAGGATCTCTAACTACAAACAAATGTCTAACTATAGCACTTAGGAAGTTTTATTGACCTGAAATAGACAAATTTTTAGATAAAAAATATTTCTTTAAATGATTGGCATCCAAATGATTTGCACTTGAAGATATCAAGCTAGTGTGGCTTCCAGTGGAGGAAGGCAGGGAAAAGAAAAAGTTGGAAAGCATTATAAAAAGGCTTTTAGTAAAACTGAATGGGAAGGTAGATCAAATTTCATAGAAAAGACTTCTAAAATTGGAAATTTCTCATTTGAATTCCAACATTCTTCTCAGCAAAATACTGTAATTACACTCTGATTCCCCTCCCCTATCTTATAATTATCCTCTCATAGTTTAGATATTATTTTTAATGGTGAGTAGGTATCTCAGTTTACATTTATGGAAAGAAAAATCAAAAGAAATTGCAATCACCTCAAATCCAAAAATAAACTATAAATTAAAAAATCTTTTTTGATGTACAATAAAATGTCATTAGTAAGGATCATAAATAAAGTTTAATTTTCAGCTACCTAAAACCAGTATCAAAGGTTGGCTCATTATAAAAGAACTATTCCCTAAATCAGAAATTAATTAGCTCCAGAATAAAAAAATGAGAAGGTATATATTTCTGAAGGTCACGTCATACCCAAAATAACCCAAAATAAAATTGGTCCTTATATGAGCCAATAATTATATTTCAAAAGGACCTCTACTAAATAAAAGAAACTATAGCTGAATTTTCTTTGTGAAGGTGAAGTAAAATACAAATGCCTCTATGTTAATCCATAGTTTTAAAGATGACGAAATGGAGGCAGAACAAACGCTAAGCCAAAATTTTATGAAAGTCTCTAGTTGGGCTAATTACCTGCTGTGTCTTACACACCTTCTAAAGACACTTTTGCTATAGAATTATAAAGTTTAGAAAATGTTTTGTTGTAATACAAATCTCTGATCATTTTTGTAATAGTGAAAATTGCCTGAGAGCGTAAGTTACCTTTTTCATTTCAAATAAACTTTAGCACTAATAAACTGAACCAGAAGTGGCTTTGAAAAGCTTCCTTTAGATGTGACACACTTTACTTCTGCTCACATACCATTAACTTGAGCAGGTCAAAGTAGAAAGCCCTCCATGTGGAGACAGGAGCATCACCTTCCCAAGACAAAGCAATCCAGCATGTTATGTCTTGTTCCTTCTTGATTTCATTCAATTTGCCACACCTAACTTCCACTGCCTTCTGATGATGCCCAGAAAAGGTAATTTTTTGGGAATTTCTGAACTTAAAAATATCTTTATCCTGTTGTGATATATCAATAGTGATTTGGGTATGTAATGTGAAAGTGAAATAATTTTTCATCAGAATACAAATGAATCATTTCAATGGCCTCATGCTTCCACTGGTATTATTAATTAGTACCAAATGATCTATTCTGCAATTATTTCTGATGGCTGTATTTTAATTTAAGAGCTTTTAAGCTTTACTTTTCATCTCAGATCTGTTGCAATTGTAAAATAATGTGTTTTCTTATGGGTCTTTTTTCAATCCTTGTTTAGGGTATGGGCTTGACCAGTTCATTGGAGGATCCCAAGTATCAATCACTGGTAGGTCTTTTCTCTCAGGTTGGTGATTTTCCATAGAGAGAATGCTCCAATCTTCTGCCAGGCTTTGAGAATAGAGAGGCTCATCATTCAATGTGTTGACTTTAACTTTACATACATCCCAGATATATGTTTTTAGTATTTCATCTCTACCTGGTCCTTTGCTGTTAGTTTTGAGTTTCGCGGCTTTCAAATCTTTCTACAAAATAATCCCGCAATTTTTCAGTAGGGTTAAAATAGCTATGGTTGCATGACTTAGTGTTTACTGTGTGTATAGGTGGAGCGAGGGAGAGGTTCTAGTGATTTTACGTGTATTTTTCTTTGTTTCTTATAAAGACTTTCAACCAGTCCTTTGATTTCAGCCCCACGATATTCCACAGGTCAAAACTTTTGATTTGTCTTATTTCTAAACATATGACTGGATGTAAGTAACATCCATATTATACATTATGATCAGTATTGGAGTTTTGAAACATTGGGAATAAATAATTTATTTATTTATTTATTTTTTTTTTTAAAGATTTTATTTATTTATTTGATAGAGATAGAGACAGCCAGCGAGAGAGGGAACACAAGCAGGGGGAGTGGGAGAGGAAGAAGCAGGCTCATAGCGGAGGAGCCTGACGTGAGGCTCGATCCCATAACGCCGGGATCACGCCCTGAGCCGGAGGCAGACGCTTAACCACTGTGCCACCCAGGTGCCCCGGGAATAAATAATTTAAACATAAGAATTTGGAGAAACTCAAAAGTCATCTCTTTTCTTTAGTAGATGGTAGTAAGATATAGTCTAGTAGAAGAGATAACATGTAAGCTATCAATAAATAAAAATGGGATAATCTATGAGGGGAAAAGTATGGATAACAGGAAATTTAGAAGATAATCACAACGAATAATCTTCAGGTGGCTGAGAAAAGTTGTTATCAATATTGAGAAGAAAAGTGTGCTATAAATACCATCTTGACCTATGCAAAGAATCCTACCCGTAATAGAAAATCACTCTTTTATTGTCAAGAATTGTTTCCTCTTCCCATTTCTTTGTGTCATCTTCAATTTCTTTTATCAGTGTTTTACAGTTTTCAGAGTACAGGTCTTTCACCTCTTTGGTTAGGATGATTTCACTCACATGTTGAATTTAAGAAACAAAATAAACGAGCAAAAAAAATAAAAAGACAGAGAAAGGTAAACCAAGAAACAGACTCTAAACGATAGAGAACAAACGGATGGTTACCAGAGGGAGATGGGGGCGGGAGTTAAATAGGTGATGGGGATTACAGAGGGCACTTGTGATGATGTCAGGATGTATCGAATCATTGTATTGTACACCTAAAACTTTAAAACTTAAAAAAAAAAAGAAAAAGAAGTGAGTTTTCTCATTGTAAATGACAGTTGCTGAAAAAAGTACGTAACACAAAGCAAAACAAACAAAATACAAATAGTCTTTGTCCTGAACCGAACATTAAACGAACACTGAACACTGAAACAAAATTTCCAAAACTTATGAAAAGGTTTTATTGAAGATCTGTCCTTCAAATCTCTTTTCAGATATTTCTGCTTTCAGGTTACCCTCATGTTAACCACAGTTTAAACTAATTTGCATACACACTATTCACTTTAAACATTGATATGTAATGTTCTATCTTTCCATTAGAATGAATGTTTGTTATATTGTATATAGACTTGATTCACATACAGGAAATATATTAGATAGCAAATCGAATTTCGAAATAGAACTCCTAACACCAAAACTTTTATTTGTGTGTCAGTTACATTGATTGGGAAGACAAGGAATTCTCTGCCCTCTTTTCTCATCTGATGATTGCTTTTTGTTCTGTGGTTTATTTCACATTCAACAGTATATTTCATCTTCAGCTCCTCCTAAAACCATGCCATGTAAGTTTTCAGAAGTATGTTTTCTTCAGTTTCACATAGCTATTAGTAAGCTTTCAGTAACAAATTCTTATTCATAAGAATGAAAGGAAAATAAAAATACATTGCAAATCATCTTCAGAAGACTCATCATCCCCTTTCCAATTTTCATTTTCTGCTCCAAGTACTTCCAAATATCCCCATCTCGTGAATTCTCAGTCTCAAAATTTATTGTCTGCTTCCGCTAAGTGGTGTCATATAAATTATATGAAATTGCCGGTACTGTAATGGAGGAAACATTTCATCCCTCAGGAGAATAAAACCCTGACCACACTTTCATAAACACGGTGAAAGGTTTACTCTTGGAACAACTTGTTTCTAGTGATTTCTGTGCCATGGGAATCCCAAATACCACTCCAGTTTCCAGGTATAAAATATTTTTGCATTCTGTGGATGCTATATGTACCACTCAGGTCACTGGCTGTGTATTCTTCTATAGCAGTTCTGAAGCTCTCCAATTACATGGTAAACGAGAAACGTATTATGACCCAAATGAGTCAGGGTAGAATATTTCATCATTTTCCAAACCAAGTGATCTCGCCAGCTTCCAGACTGCTCCTATGAGTCATTCTTTGAATAGACACACAGAGGTGTGGCTCTGCATCAGACAGTAACCCTAAGAGCCCAGTCAGGTCTCAATATCCAGAACTGGCTATGGGCTTTCTGTTCTGAAATAGAGTTTGTGAAGTTAAAAAAAAAAAAAAATTAGCCTAAGTAAACTGGTGAACAATAACAATAGAGTAAGCAGGCTTAAGTGTAATCTAAGGGTAGCAATGAATAAGGACAGCAATAGCAGAATGATAAATTATTATGACATCTGCAAAAGTCCTCTTCAACACATTTTAATGTAACACCATAAGTCAAATATTATTTCTAAAGCATCATTCCTATATTTATGACAGCAAAACCAAACTAGATATGTAAGAAAAGGCAATTTCCATACTACATAGTCGTTGATATTGGGCATAAAAAAGAGGTCTTAGAGGAACAAAGGTGCATTGAGGGAAAAAAACGTGTTAACAATGTTAGCGTCTTTAGATTGTCTTTGACCACAAACTCACTACAGGGAAAAAATCATAGAGATTTTTTAATTGAGTCCACAGTAGGTGAATTTGTATCGACTATAGCCTGACAGATGTTTGAGGAAGAAAAATTCCTGATTAGATCAAATTGGCGTAAGGAAATGAAAATACGGTTGGATCAGATTGATTTTTCCCCGTAACATACTACACAGACTTTATTTCACTTAAAAAATATACACTTCACAGATAGCTCACAGAATGTTTGAGCTCTATCTTTACTAATTTAGGAACCCTATTTGGTAAACAAGAGGACCATCTGGAAGATCAGGCTAAATCAATAAAGATCGACCTTCCTGCATAAACTCTACTTGAAGTTTAAAGATCATTTGCAGCCTTGGAAGGATAGTAAACTGTTCAGAAGAAAAAAATGCAGTTTGGCCTAAGTGGTTTGTTTAATTAAGAGAAAAGCTTGATTAGGTTTCTCTAAAGTATAATTAAAATAGATAGCAGTAAATGAGACATAGTGAATAATATCTCACAGGCAGTGGGATTTTCTAATAGAAGTTATTAAGTATGCTCTCAATAACAAAATAGCCCTCCAGAAACTCATCTCATTTTTAAGCATTATTTAAAGTATATCCAGATAGATTTTAAATACCTATTATATGGCATAAGTATTGATTTTTAAAAATCTTAATTTCTGTTAGCATTTTCAATGATCTAATGAGGTAGCATTCATTAAAGCATGCATGATTTTGCAATTAAAATAACTGTAATTTTATCAGCTTTTGGTTAATCTAAGTCCATTTACAAAAGAATGTGTTACACTACCCTCCTACATAAGTCTTAGAAGAATCAATACAAGATATAAATAACATCATCCAAAAAGATTTTGTCAGTACAATTACTTGGAGTTTAGAATCCCTCCCAACCAAAATTAATATTATATCTATATAAAACCTACACTGTATCATATATTTCTAAGACTTTTGATTAGTAAGAGTATATAAAATAGAGTTAATTCTTTGTTGTGTTACTTAGTAAAATAGTAAGTCTAACTCAAAACTGTAGTGTGTAAAATTCAGTATATAAAGGAAAAAAATCAGTTTTTAATTAAATGATTTCCTGAGCCTTCTCCTACACTTTTGCTCCCTAAATTAACTCTGACCTGAAATTCAAAATGCAGTTAATTAAATGTCATATATATTTAAATTCACAAGTCACAAAGTTTAACATGCTATCTTATATCTAAAACTTTCAAACATTGAAATTTCTTACCTAAATATTGTATTGGTTCCCAAAATATAATGAATTTGATTTCCCTATATTTAACCTCAGAAAAATCTCTCAGTGTATGTTCACATGTAGTTTGTGTATAGATAGATAAATACATAATGTCTTTTTAATAGAGTGGTAAATAGAAAATAATTTGAAATCAAAGAGTTGCTAGTATTTTGAAAATTCAAATTAGAAAAAATAATAACTGTAGAAATAATAACCTTTGATCTCTAGATAAAGACAGCACCAGTTCTATGTTATTCACCAAAGTAATACAGGAGTGTTCTTTCAACAAAATACAGAAGGATATGTATAACGTCCACCAGAAGACTGGTATCAATACACTGAATGATAAAAAGGTATGGTGCATTTTAGTTTAATTCACAAAAGAAAATAATTTCCTTCTGATCTTTAATGCTGAATTCAACTTGTAATTTTTGATTAATCTTATTTAAACATTAGTTACTCTTTTAAAAGTTATTATTTTTATAAAATCTTTCTTTTTTAAGTTTTAACATTCCATATATTCCTTAACTTATTAATACACGTGGCCTTTTTATTCCTGATTTTAGTTTTAGCCTTTTGTAGGATTTTAAAAAGTTAATTAAAAGTTAAGCAAATATCTATACAAATTGTTGTTTTTTTTTAAACTGCACTTTCAGAAAATCAAAGTACTTATGTTGGAAAACACAGATTGAGCAAGCTGCTACTTAATATGAAAGGATATTGTGTCACTGATGTTAAATATTTTACATTACCCAGGAATTGTAATAACTTCTGCCTTTAGTCAGGACATACCAGAATAATTATATAAGGAGATATCACGCTCCACTTCTCTTTTGTATCTATTTGAAATAGTACCTGTGCATGTGGTTGAAAGAAAAATAACATGTAATGAAATTATATGATAGATGTAGAATTTTGAAAAATACTTGACAAGATGAGACTACAGAATATTTTTGTCTATATTCATTTATCTATCTACCTATCTGTCTATCTTCCTCCTCCTCCTCATCTATCATTCTATCCAGGTAAGTGTGTGTGTGTGTGTGTGTTTAAAGTTTTATTTATTTATTTTAGAGACAGTGAGAAAGCGACAGCGGGGGGAGAAGCAGAGGGAAAGTACAAACAAACTCTGGGCTGAGCGCAGAACCTGATGCTGGGCTCCATCCCACAGCCCTGAGATCATGACCTGAGCCAAAACCAAGAGTCAGCTGGTTAGCGGACTCCGTGTGTGTTTGTGTGTGCTTGTGCACGTGAAATAAGACAGTGTGTTTATCAAGAATTGCATTGGAAGCAAAGCAGAACATACCTATTTCCCTTAGAAAACCTTTATATATTTTTACCTGAATCATAGCCTACTCACTACACTTTTTGAGCAGAATTTTTTTTGAAAGAAAAACAATTCATAAGAACATAAATTTGGGCTGTGTACCTATAAAGTGACTATTTGAGTTCATAATTTAAGAAACAGAAATTAAGAGTTATTAGAGGGACTGGAATCAGTATCAACTATATAATGAAGAATTCTTTCAAGATTCTATAAATCACATCAAAATGAAGATAAACCATTTAAAATAGTAATGGTCTTGTTTAGTACGAATAGAGTAACTTCTACTGCATTAGTGAAAAGCAGTTTATAGATTATATCAAAAGATGGAAATGAATAAAGTGACACATTATAAAGCAGTTTAAACAGCTTCATAAATAGCAAGTTACATATTGGGTAAAATATGGAAAGTAGGGTGTTTTAAGTGTGTATAGTCATTATGTTTGAAGGTGATACCAACACACATTAACATCACTACTCAATATTTCAAATTCTTTTTATAAATTGTCTCAGCTATATGTTTCATCAAAAAATTAAAATTACGACATGAAAAGTTATACTTGTTCACATGTTAACTGCTAAATAACAAATCATTTCCAAGGACGAGTAGAAAAAAGAAAAATAAGTAGGTTAAGTTTACCAAATAGATAAAAATGATCTTCTATCTTCTTTTACTATTCTATTATTTACTGTTATTTCTAGATAGAAATGCAAAAATGATCATAGTTCAGCAATAATAAATATTTATGTAATGTTTAATATGATGGATTACTATGTGCAAAATAATTATCTTAACATATGTATTATTTGAGGATTAATACACTTTCCTTGATAAACCATAACAGAAGAATAACTTGGTAGATATATGCATGTATAGGTTTGTTTAATTTTCTTGTGTTGCCCTTTTCTGTGTATCTTTTTTTTTTTTTTAAGATTTTATTCATTTATTCGACAGAGATAGAAACAGCCAGCGAGAGAGGGAACACAAGCAGGGGGAGTGGGAGAGGAAGAAGCAGGCTCATAGCAGAGGAGCCTGATGTGGGGCTCGATCCCATAACGCCGGGATCACACCCTGAGCCGAAGGCAGAGGCTTAACCGCTGTGCCACCCAGGCGCCCTTTTTCTGTGTATCTTTTAATCTTTATAATTTTAAAGGTCTTGAGACCTTTTATTTTATAGTTACATTATGCGCTGGGGTGCTAATTTTGGAACTGCTGCAAGAAAGTAAATTAAAATAATGTAACTATATTAAATAAATTTAATGAGCACTTCTAGATCACATTAATTAAATCTGAGTCTTATAAAATATTGATTTATCATTGTAATATTTTAGAATCATTATTTTAGCTGGTATCATCAAGTAAATAACTGCTGAATAGTCTTATAATTGGTTAATTCGATACTACTTTTTTTAAAAAGTCATAAAAGAATCATCTATATCCCTGGGTGCAAGAATTATGTGACTGCTGTTTATCTACACATGGTGGGAAAATACTGATCCATGCTTTATTCTAAGTCTCTATTGAATTTGATTTTCTTAATTCCAGTAACTGAACTTCAACACATTTTCTGGCATAGGTTTTAGTTGGTTTCCAAAAACGCAGAATATTTTTAGTACATGAAATATTTTTGATGTATGGAATATTAAATTTTGCTCCATATATAGGTTGTTGAAAAAGATAGGTATTACAGTTTTGAATTTTGAATTATCATTTCCTCATATTGGTTCCTGGGGACAGAATTCACTATTTTAATGATTGCTTTAATAACCAAATCTGTTGTCAAATATTTTGGAACACGAGCATACAAACATTAAAAAAACCCAAAAATATTTTTATAAAAATTGCGTTTTAATGGTCAGTTCCTTGGTAATCACGTAATCTCTGAAATAACGTAGGATTTTAACCACACAAAAAAATTGATCTACCTTTACTAAAAGGAGAATGCAGTCATTTTGCCAGTTGTATTCTCTTAAAACACAGTGAGGTTAAAGCAATGACCTTCAAACTTTGGTATCCATCTGAGTTTATCAAGAGAGGTCTAGGCATCTGCATTTTCCTAACAACAAAAATAAAAGAAAACCCAGAGGAGGCGCAGTTGCCACAACTTCCTGGGAAATGGAGAAATGATGTGCTGATGGGGGATTAGCTAGGAAAGCCAGTTAGAGCAAGCATGGTACGTGGCTGGAGTGGTATCACAGCCTGGCTCACTGGATACGGAGCTGCTGATTGTATTGGAAAGGCTCTAGCCAGCGCCCACCATATAGGTGCTGGGCTGAGTCTTCAGAGGTAACTTAATACTTCAGACTGTGGAAATCTAGAGGCCAGGATACGTTTGGGTTCTTTCAGTCTACGAATTTTTATTAACAGGAAAGTGAAGTATTATTTAATCAAATCTTAGGGTGTACTGTGAGCAGAATATATAAAAATGATGCCTTCTACAATTTTGATAGCTATTTGTAAAAGGAGAGTGGGGCTTTCAGTAAAATATAAAAGTGTAAATACAAAATGGGTAGAAAATTCTAACACACTTCTAGTAGTTTTGTGTGTTTAAAGATGAAAACATATTCTTTCAATGTTTTAGAATAAATTGTTATGACTAATAAATAAATGGATGAAAAATTCAAGAAATATGAAATTACTGATTGACATGAAAATTATAGTAATCAGCATACGTCTTTTATACTTACCAAAAAAGAAAAGGTTATTCAAGAAAAATCACATTTCATGCTGTCTTTGTAAAATTCTTTAATATTCCTTGAAACTTCAAGCACACAATGAGCAAATAAATTTACAACAAAAGACCATTTTGAAGAACTTTGCTAAACCATTGCTTTGAAGATGGGTGGGGTTTTTGTTTCTAAAATCTTTCATAAAAATAAAAGCCGTATCAAACTGTACTTATTTTTAAGTTCTACACTGTACATTAAATAGAGTGGACAATCAATAGCTGTCACTTATGAATTCACTTCTTTATCTTGGCCTTTTTACCATTTTATAATCCAAATATGATTTTATCATATGAAAAAAGAAAATTGAGTATTTAAAACAGAGAAAATGTTACATATTCTCACAATAGAAAATATAAGCAAAATATACTATTTTCAGAGATAAGGAATTTTAGAAATATTATCCTGTGTTATTTTATATGAAAATCTTATAAATAAATTATCTACGTCTAACATCAGAAGCTATCTTGCTGCGTTTCCTTCCAGTATTTCTCTATACTCTTTATTTTTTGTGTTATTTCTATATTACATATATATTTACTTTATTTCATAAGCATTTTTCTACAACACTAACATTGCCCATAAACATTATAATGCCTATATAATAATTCTCATGGTGCATATGATCTGTTCTGCAGCCCCATCAATTCCTGTGGCTGTTTTGGCAGAATATTTGAACAAATGTCTTTAATCCATTCTCTTATAGAGAATTCAATTCATTTTCTTTTCAAAGGTCCTGCCATATATAAAGGCATAATCAACATATTTAGATCATTTGTCACATCCTTTCATAGATGTTGTGCTGCAAATGGAATTCCTGGTGGCCACTTTTAAAGTTCATGATACATACTGCCAAGTTTCTTTACACAAGGTGGCAATTGGTAATATTCCTTTTAGAATGTAAATACCTGTCAGTACCATACTGTCTAGATGCTTACAGCTTTGTAATAGAGATTGAAGTCTGGCATTGTGATGCCCTTTGATTTTCTTTTTCAACATTCCTCTGGCTATTTGGGGTCTTTTCTGGTTCCATACAAATTTTAAGATTATTTGTACCAGCTCTGTGAAAAATGTTGATGGTATTTTGATAGGGATTGCATTGAATGTGTAGATTACTCAAGTAGCAGAGAACAAACTTTGCAAAGAGCTGAGATGTCCATCTACAGACAAATGGATAAAGAAGATGTGGTCCATATAGACAATGGAATATTACTCAGCCATTAGAAAGGATGACTACTTAACCATTTACATTGATGTAGATGGAACTGGAGGGTATTATGCTGAGCAAAATAAGTCAGAGAAAGACAATTATCATATAGTTTCACTCATATGTGGAATGAAAGAAACAGCGCAGAGGATCGTAGGGGAAGGGAGGGAAAACTGAATGGGAAGGCACCAGAGAGTGAGAAAAACCACAAGAAACTCTTAACTATAGGAAACAAATTGAGGGCTGCTGGAGGGGAGGTGGGTGGGGGGATGAGGTAACTGGGTGACGGGCATTAAGGAGGGCACGTGATGAGATAAGCACTGGTTGTTATACAACGGATGAATTATTGAACACTACATCCGAAACTATTTATGTACTATATGTTGGCTAATTGAATTAAACAAAAAATGAATGTAAATACCTAAGGGCAGGAATTTATCTGTGTGTTCCCCAGATCTAATATATAGAAGGAACTCAATAAATATATATGAAATTTATGGAAGAAAGAATGGAGTAATGCAATTTATAATGCCAATATTATAGCATCTTTGACATTGCCAAATATAAAACACATATCCTGTGTTATCATAGATAAAAACATACTATGTCTTTTACTTTATTTCATATATATAGCTGTGGGCATTGGGGTTTTTTTGATGAGTGGTGAGAGCTTGACTCCTTGCAGACAGTGTGGGTTGCAGGGCCTCTAGCATCTGGGGCATCCAAGGGTTTCTCATCCCAGGACCACCCTGTATCCCAGGGGAACTCTGAGATCTCAAGAGATAGGGTTTCCTCTGGGAAAAGTGGTCAGGTAGCGCCTAATGCCTGATTCAACCATTCACAGAGCCTCCCCTGATACTCAGAGTATCCCGCTTCTTCTCCCCCTCCCTCTCCACCATCAGGATCTGCACTCATTCCCCACATACCCTAAGCCACTGGTGGCACCCTATTTACCTTCCTAGGAAACACCACACAACATCCACCCAGACCCAGCCCTAGCCCATAAGCATCTCCCATGGTGTTCAAAAGAGAACATTTCCTGATGAGGAAGCTTAGATGGAGGGGCCAGCTCCCTCATGTCAGGGTGCTGGTAGCTGAGCTGAGTCAGAGAGAACTGTGCCCTCCCACTGTTCTGTAGGGGAAAGCTTTAGGGCCAGGGAACATGATCTCTCGGGGAAAGTTCTAGATGCCTCACAGCTGCTGGGAGGAAAACATCCCTGAGGATGTGTAATGGAATTTAACACTCATATTTTTGCAGCCTTGGACCATGGCAGATGTCAGATTGTGGCCCTGGAATCTGTGCCAAAAGCCCATGTCCACTGTCTAGGGGCTACTGGAAGGCTGTAGATTCTCAGCTGGTGGATGTGCAGTTCACTCCATTCTGGCTTCAGCCGGTCCCACCCCTGCACAGCCTGTGGCCCAGAGCTCCTTCCCTGGCACCTGGCTAGGCCCCTGGGACAGAATGCCAACACACTGTGACTCTGAGTTTGGGTTCAGGGGCCTCCAGGGCATAATCATAAATCACAATTTTTCACAATGTAAATTTTGATATATAAATTAGGAAGCACAGCCTTGAAATGCATTGAAGGATAAGTATTGAATATAGAACATGAAAATCTGAAAGTAAAAATTCTAGTAGGAAAGAAAGCAGGTTTGTGTGACACCTTCAAGGTTTAGGGGCTCTGTGTACACCGTGTTCTAACAATAGATCACAAGAATGATGAAGACTGATGAATATTGAAGAAATACGTCACTAATGAAAGTACAATTGATTGTAGAAAAGGAAAACTATTAATGTTGAGCATAGGCTAAATGTATTCTAACATTTTTGTTTTTGCTGCTTATATTTTGTAACAATACACTTAAAGATATTTAAGAGGAAAAATATTGCCGACATTCAATGAAAAAAAATGCCCTATAATATTGCATGTCTAATGTATCCTAGTTTCATCTTTTCTATGGACATCCATCTTATGTAACAATTTAAAAATAATATTAAATAAATAGTGTTCAAATAACTATGGAGTTATATAAGAATAAACACCATAAACATCCATTCATTTATTTATGCAGGAATGCATTTTTTGATCACTAAGCTCCATCCATGAACCAAGGTTCTGAATCACGGTTCTGAATCACTTGCTGAGATTACACCATTATGAACAACAAACTAGGAGAAAGTATAGATTTTTTTAAAAATATCCACAAATTTAGGTAATTAGGAAAAGAAGCAAAAAAGTGTTAATGAATATTGCAAAGGGAAATTTCAGAAGGCAACAGACACTTACCTGAAGGACCTAAGGTAGATGAAAATGGGGGCAGGTCCCATTGAGGGAAATTTATGATGAGACATGGAATTGAGTAGAATTGAGACAAAAAATGTGAAAAAAATGATTCTTGAGAAGAAATAGCATTTTAAAAATTTGGATGAACATGAGAAAGTTTGGTTTATTTAACAAACAAAAGAGAAGTAAAGGTAGCTGATAAAATATTTGTAAGATAATGTTACTTTCTATACTACAAAGGAAGGAAGAGAATAAAAATAATTCTGTAGATTTGATGGTGAAATGAGAGTATTTTTGTCTCCTGAAATTATTTGTAAAAATACACAATAAATATATATTTAATATATCAAATATATATGTAATATATATAACTATACTATATATAGCATAAATGTATATAGTATAGAAATACAATACACACATATAAAAAATAAAATATGTAATATAAATATCTTTCAAAGTTGGAACTTTGCCTTCATGTTAATTACTTAAATTGCTCAATGTATTTGAAGAATACAGAGAGCTCATTTAATCTGTATGTATCAGTCAAAAATATTACTTTTTCAGATGTTTCGGGAGAATCTGGTGTAAATATCAGGGAGCACTCAGCTTCTCTTTGACAAATCCCATATTAATTATTAGGTTTTTTTTTTAAGATTTTATTTATTTATTTGACAGAGAGACAGCCATCGAGAGAGGGAACACAGCAGGGGGAGTGGGAGAGGAAGAAGCAGGCTACCAGCCAAGGAGCCTGATACGGGGCTCGAACCCAGAACGCTGGGATCACGCCCTGAGCCATAGGCAGACGCTTAACGACTGTGCCACCCAGGCACCCCAATTATTAGTTTTTAATTATATTTTTAAGGGAATAAAAGAAAGGTTCAGAATTTCAAGTTGCACATATCAGTCTGAGGGAGTCCGTATTTTTCTACCCTTGATAGCATTAAGTAACAATTAGATAATATTAGGTACAAAAACAAACAATTAAGTAAAATGACCATCCTGTACTGATTAGGCATCTCTTGGAACAGTTTAAAAGATCTGAGGCACTGCCTCTCTGTCCTCAGCTATCTTCTACCAACTTTTGAGCGGTAGACAAAAATGATTTGCCAATTTCCAGCCTTTGGGGCAAAGTCTAGTCACCGCCGTTTCTCTTCCTCTCATGAATCAGTTTCTTATTTCTCAGAAGATTAATATTTTCCAACCTTTCCTTTCTTATTTGGGGCACTGAGAGGATGCTTTTATTATTTTTTCCGTAGATATTTCAAAACAGGAACCACACAAAAATTCTCAGGAAATAGCATTTCAGGTCTTCCGTCCTTTTTTCTTTTTCTTGTTATTATGATGGGAAAATTTCCCAAGAAATTAGGATATCATTGGTCTTGATGCACCATGTTTTTCTTGTGGCAACGCACCCACTCCATATGTTCACAGATGATGAAATTATTACAAGTAGAAATGGCCAAAGGTGAACATGACATTTAACATAGTTTTCTCTCTCACTACTTTTGTTTACAGACACAGAGACCCTGCTCTGACAATATATCAACTTAACTTTGCCTTGGTCTTCTTAGCTATGTGGTACTTCACCAATATTTTTAAAGAGTCAGTAATAAGAAATGAATTGAAGCTTCTGCATTAAGGCTAAAAATGATGATGACATGGCCTCTGTAGCCCATATGTGTGAACAAAAACATACAGAAAATATTAATTATTTAAAACATTGATGACATTTTCACTAGGCAACTTGCATTGTCTTTTTTTTTTCTACCAGATGAGACTACATTTATGAGCAGAAAAAAAAAGTTTTATTGTAAAGCAAACATATATTTTACTTGAAGTGAATCCATTTCATAATTAAGTTTAACAGAGATGATATTAAAAAGTATAGTCGTATAGTATAAAATAAAGCAGATATCCAGAAATTTAGAAGAAAAAATATGTACCAATACTGTATGTTAAAAAAAAGAAAGAAAGAAGAAAAGGGGAAATCCATTAAGCAAACTGATTAAACTTCTCTTCTATGTATACAATTTTCTTTATATAAGAATGAGAAACAAAGACCTGAAACACTGGGGCAATGTGAGCTATGGTCAGCCCTCAAAGAAAGTCAGGCCTTAGAAGGGAGGAAGGCTGTTGGAGAAGCTGCAAGAAGGGAGTCAGTCTGGAATCAGAAACCTAACAAGAGCTTTATGAGCGGAGTGAAAGAAACTCTTTAGTAGCAAATCTCTGACAAAAAGTCATATTGAATACTTAAATAAAGAGGGTCAGCATAAGGTAAAGAATAAAAGTCTTAACATCTCACCTGTCTGATAGTAAAATTTTGGTAAAAAGTTGAATGCTCTTCCGCATATAACTTATGTATCTCTCTGAGGCTTTTGAGTTCCTGGAAGTGTTATCAAGATGATAATCTCTTTCTGGAAAACGACTAACCATCATTTCTTATTAAGATCATTGATACAACCTCGGTGTTTAGGTTATAGAAAACCTCATATAAATATTCATTTATTTATGATTAAGATAGAAATATAAAGATATTTTTTAAAGAGGAATATAATTACGTGTGTGTGTGTAAAATTTAAAGGAATTCGTCTTTGGACACAATGCCAATTAGTAACAAAAAGTGAATCTTACAACTTTTGTCTTTGAGGCAGAGGGTTTTTGTTTTGTTTTGTTTTGTTTTGTTTTGTTTTGTTTTTTAAGTGAGTCTTACATGGACCTCTCTATTTGGAATTTATGCCTTTTGCAATTTGACAGACGATATGTTTGAATATACTTCTTACCCTGAATAATCTTAATGTTTTTACTATAAAAATGGTTCTCTGAAGAGAGATGTCAACATTGCTAAATTGAAAGCCATTTCATTTGTTTTAATTTATATGAAACTGAATTATATTTTTGGCTTCCACTTAGTGGAAGGTCATTAGAGTGTAATTGTCCCATCAGTGACAGTCTGAAACTGTAGGCATGAAGTCATAAACTATAAATTCATCTCACTGATCCTTTGGGATTTGTTTTAATGCCTTCTTGTCTGCTAGTTTTCCAACAACGTTGGGTATCATAGAAGAGATGACTCTGTTGGTACTGTGTGAAAAGCAGCAATAACTGGTCATATTCATAGTAAATTATTTTTTTTTCCAGCTGGCTCCCAAGAGAATAATTAATATTAACATGGTTAACAGAGTTTCATGCCTACTAATATGAAGGTGACATTCTTGTTTTTGTTTTTGTCTTTGTTTTTATTTTTCTCTCTCTAAAGTCATTTCTGCCTAGAGATGGTTGTGGTAATGATTTAG
The DNA here is from genome assembly GCF_023065955.2 of Ursus arctos. Taxonomy (NCBI): domain Eukaryota; kingdom Metazoa; phylum Chordata; class Mammalia; order Carnivora; family Ursidae; genus Ursus; species Ursus arctos. Next base: position 9,757,202 of record NW_026622841.1, read on the forward strand.
GAAATGGAATTGGAGGACGCTTAAAAAGATGCTTTTTGCTGAAATCCCTGAATATTGCTCTCTTTTCCTGGCTGACTTCTCACAATAAAAATAATAAATACTATTGTAAGAGTATGAGGTTGTTAGGAATGTGAGATGCTCTGATAGAGCCCTGGACCAACTTTGATCTGGAGACAAAACCCTGACACTTGTCATGCCTAATGCGTTCAGAATCCCCGCTGAAAAGAGTGGCCACCAGGGATTATTTACACATAGGCTGCTTGCCTCTGAGTCATGTGACCTGGGTGGCCTAGGTCAAAGTAGACTGGGACTGGCCCTTAAAACAAAGGGCAGTCATCATAGCCTAAATCGGTGGCATGGATGTTTTGCCAAAGCACATGCCTCATTTTGATTGTGACTAGACCAATCTGACCTCCAAGGAGTTTGGACAAAAAACACACAGAAACACATTTGAAGGATATAAAGGAAAACCACAGGAGCCATGAAGTTGTGGAAGCTCTGAGCACAAAATGTCCTAAACTAGGGAAAGTGGAGTAAGGAGAAGTCATTGGACATGTTATCAGATGTAACCAGAGAAGAGAAATGGAAAAAGCCACATTACAAAAGTAGCCAAGTGAGTAATGTAGGACTGCTATTCATCTGGTGCACACTGGTATGACCATGCTGTCATTCAAACACTGAAATAAGTTCAAGACGGTTGGCAAATAGCTGCTTCTCGGAGGCACCTATGCATCTATTCCTTGGTACCAGCTGCTCTGGCTACTCTCCTATATCCAGAAACTAAAGTGTTAAAGTCAGGAGCCTTTATTCTGAGGGACTGAGGATTGTGCCTTACTGGTGATTAAATATTTCAATTTTTATCCCAGCAGAGTAAGGTTCTATGAAGGCCTGCCCCCGAGGAAATAAAGGATCCTGATCCGTAATCTGTAAGACCCTGTGGGTCTAGAGGAGGCATTTTTACAAGTCCAGTGCTTCTTCATTTCTCTGATGCATTATCACAAGAAATTCCTATATTTGAAGAAATTTCTGATCTTTCCAATCAGGTCAAGTGAGCCTGACAATAATATAGGTCACCCAAAATATAAAGTTGACATCAAAAAAACAAAACAAAAACCCAAAAATCCAAAACCAAAACAAAATCTGTTTAAGGAGACTCAAGGTAAATGACATTATTGTTATTATGCTCTGAGCTCTACTCAAAGTTAGTATAGAAAAGGTCAGTAAATCTTCCCAACATATCCAGATATATTACTTATAACTTCATGAGTAGGTTTTTAAAAAAGATTTTATTTATTTATTTGAGAGAGGAAGAGAGAGTGTGGATGCGAGTGGGGGGATGGGCAGAGGGCAAGGGAGAGAGAGAATCTCAAGCAGACCGTGTGGTGAGTGGGGAGCCTGAGGCAGGGCTTGATCTCAGGACCCTGAGATCATGACCTGAGCCGAAAACCACAAGTCAGACACTCAACTGACAGAGCCACCCAGCTGCCTCTAGCAGTTTCATTAGTAACATTCTAGAGCACAGTTTTCTTAAATAGATAAATCATAAGAGAAATTGAAGTACTTCCACGTTTTTCTGATTACTTCCATCAGTCATATTACATATAATGAGAAGTATTCCATATAAACATTAATATAAATATTGTATGCCTATATCTTTCCATGTGCATATATAAAAGATAATGTGTGTGTGTGTGTGTGTGTGTGTGTGTGTGTGTTTATGCAATATGGAATACATTAGACACTGCTGGATCACCGGAATCCAAAGATTCTTCTCTTTCCTGGATGCACAGTTAGACTTCACTTTCTAGTTTCCCCTGACATTAGCAGTGACCATGTGACTGAGCAGTTGTCTATCACTGGAATACAAGCAGAGTGTTATATGCCACTTTCCTGAATGGCCCACAGAAACTCCCTCTGGGCCCCTTTGCCTTTCTGGCTGGCTGGATTGAAGACAACTTCCAGAATAAACTTGGAAGCCAGGAGAGGAAATGGAGTACACAGCATAGGGATACCCCATTGCCTTGTTTACTTCATAGCACTGCTGTCAGAGGAAAAAACAGGCTTTTATTATATTTTAGCTATTATGTAGTTTTGGGTGTACTTGCTGTAGCAGTTAATATATCCTAACTTGTTCATGGTATTAAATAGTAAAACTTAGAAGAGAAGTTTAGGTATGGGCTGGTAAGAGATTTAGAACTTACTATCCATAAAATAAAAAAAATCAGTTTTTTGATTTTATATATTAAAAGAATAACATTTAAATCTCAATGATGTTACTAGGTTTCTGGTCAAATATTACTAAGAGCTATAACAGAAGTTCCATGAGGGTAAACACACCATTTTCTTTTTGTTCAATGATGTACACCTAGCTCCCAGGATAGTTCTTGACATATGATAGTTTATCTGTAATTATTTATTAAATAAACAAGCAAGAATCAGAGTTTACTAGGATGATCTGTTAATTTCCTAAAATTTTCTTCTTAAAGTTGAGCTCTTAACTATATCTTATGATTTCCCAATATGGTAAAACTTAAATTGGGTAATTTGAGGACAGTATTTAAAAATAAGGTGAGCAAGGTGACCAAAGTGCAAGAAATTCACAATGAATAGTACAGTATTCTGTGACTAGTACGAGCAACAGGCTACAAAACATGTATGAAGGGATGAGGGAAGGAAGTAGCTACTCAAATCAGAAAGGAGACTGTATAAAGAAAGCCATCTGGCAGAAGCTGTGATCTTCAGTCTAGAGATTTAGCCATCCCTCAAAACCCTACAGAAATGAACCAAAGAAATAAGTACCCCAACCACCGTCCCTACCTCTCTCCAGTTCCTCCTTGTGCTGATCATTGACCAAACCCAAGTAAAGGATAGAAGGCAAAAGAGCCCATTGATGCAGTCTATATCCAATAAGCTCTTGGACAAATATAGTACAGAAAGCTGGAGAATGAAGGTAGAGGGACAAACGGGGTGCCTAACTATCTCTCTTTATTAAATGGCTTCACTTACATTTGTGGTCACTACATTAAAAAAAAAAAAACAGTCAATATTAGGTGATCAGGGTTTAATCTGAACTTAAAATCCTCCACATGTTAATTTTATTTTTAGATATGACTGTGCCAAGGTATTTGTATACATTGAATAGAGATGACTTTCATAAACATTGTATGGATAAAATTAATAATCAAATAAAGTTGGGGCGCCTGGGTGGCTCAGTCGTTAAGCATCTGCCTTCGGCTCAGGGCGTGATCCCAGGGTTCTGGGATCGAGCCCCAGGTCAGGCTCTTCCGCTGGGAGCCTGCTTCTTCCTCTCCCACTCCCCCTGCTTGTGTTCCCTCTCTCGCTGGCTGTCTCTCTCTCTCTGTCAAATACATAAAATCTTAAAAAAAAAAAATCAAATAAAGTTATAGGTAGAAGTATTACAGAGACCATCTTATTCATTATTTTTCAGATTAGTATTCTTACATCTGGTAGGTAATAAATAGACACAAGGAAGAGACAACATGATGTGTGGTTTTAAGCTTTAATCACTCCTGCCTTGAAGTGTAGTTCAAATACTAAAACACTTGAGATGTGAGATGCAGGAATTAAAATGATAGGGTACAAAGCAGCTTCCATTGATAAAGTCATATAGAAAAACAGAAATTAGAAGTGGCCACAATTTGCCTTCCTATTTCCTCTCCTGAGATTAGCATGTATGAAAATCTGGCCTCGGGAGAAATTGGATCTGAAAAATAGACTACATACCTGGAAACTCTCCCTTAAATATCCCGAGCCCCAAATGTGAGGATAGAGGAAAAGAGCCTCTCAACCTTTCTCAATAGGAAGGATTGAATCGGAACACTAAAATAGAGGAAGTGTAGGAAAATACAGCTTGCTCAGGAATACAGATTGGAAAATGTGAGTAAGAGAGTTTCAAGCCACTCATTTTCATGCCCAGCATTTTCTCCAACAATTCCTCCTTGTCTGTTTCTAGATCTCTTCCTACTTATTCCAGCTCTCCAATCAGCATGGAGAACACACTCATGTCTCTTCCATACCAAACGTAAGTGTCTTTTCTCTGGATCTCATTCTTCTCCACTAAAACTTTTACTGGTCAAGTTTTACAAAGCAATTTTCTTTACACTCTGGCTCCATTTTCCAACCACCTGGAACTCCACTCTGCAATTTGTGGGAGATTAGCCTTCACTATTCCATTCATCAATCTTCTTGCTAATGTTAAAAAAGGCCTAACAGGGGACTCCTGGGTGGCTCAGTCAGTTAAGCATCTGCCTTTGGCTCAGGTCATGACCCCAGGGTCCTGGGACCGAGTCCCATATCGGACAGGTGAGCCTGTTTCTCCCTCTGCCTGCCGCTTCCCCTGCTTGTGCTCTCTCTCTCTACAAATAAATAAAATCTTAAAAAAATAAAAATTAAAAAAGTTAGCTACAATTATCTAAAAAGAAAAAAAAAAGGCATACCAGGTCCAAAGTGGAGGCACTGGGGGCGCTTGGGTGGCACAGCGGCTGGGCGTCTGCCTTCGGCTCAGGGCGTGATCCCGGCGTTATGGGATCGAGCCCCACATCAGGCTCCTCTGCTGTGAGCCTGCTTCTTCCTCTCCTGCCCGCCCTGCTTGTGTTCCCTCTCTCGCTGGCTGTCTCTATCTCTGTCAAATAAATAATAAAATCTTTAAAAAAAAAAAAAAAAAAAAAAACAAAGTGGAGGCACTGGTGCCAAGTGCCACGTCAGCAAACCAGGACTTAGTAGTAACCTAATTGGAGTTTCAGCCTCTTCCAGGAATGTAACCTTTAACTGGTCAGTCTGGAATTACCTGGTCAGCACTAATGAGGTAATCCACTGGATAGACCCAATCTGCTCCCCACAGGAAGGGGACCTTGTTAACAATCCATTCTTTCCTTGTCTCTCTCAATTTTCTGCCTATAAAATCTTCCATTTTGTACAGTTCCTCAGAGGTCCTTTTTATTTGCTAGAATGTACACTGCCTTATTCATGAATTGTTGAATAAAGCCAATTTGATACTTAAACTTACTCAGTTGAATTTTGTTTTGTTTTTTTTTAACACTAAGATTGCATGAAAGTTTCTATTTCCGATGGCATTTTTCAGATCACTCTGTCTCTTTCTCTCTTTTTTAATTTAATCTCTCTGACATATCAACAGAGTCAACCACACCCTCTTGGAGAGTTTCCTTTTCTGGGACATTGCACCCTTTTCTTTTCCCTTCTGACTTTCCAGTTTCTGTATCTCAGCTTTTTGGTGTCTCCTCCTTTATTGGGCCATTAATCATTTGCGTTACTCAGGTTTGATCCTGGGTCTTTCATTTTTTTTTATTCTTTAACTACTCCAGCCACAGACCAATTTATTCTCACTATGGCTTCAAATACCATATTTTTATCTTTAGATCGTATACCCAAATATTTACTTAACATTTCCATGTTATTTTTTATTTATTTTTTTTAGATTTTATTTATTTATTAGACAGAGAGAGACAGCCAGCGAGAGAGGGGACACAAGCACGGGGAGTGGCAGAGGAAGAGGCAGGCTCCCAGCGGAGGAGCCCGATGTGGGGCTCGATCCCAGAACGCCGAGATCACGCCCTGAGCCGAAGGCAGACGCTTAACGACTAAACCACCTAGGTGCCCCTTAACATTTCCACTTTAAATATCTAAGTGAATATATTAAAGCCATATTCATACTTTCTTCATCAACTAAAGTATCGGTTTCCAGACTTCCATCTCAATATTACATGACTTACTCTTTCAGTTAGTTACTTGTGCCAGTAATCTGGGGTAAGAATGGACATCTCATTCCTTCCAACTCTCATAGCTGATGAGTCATAATATTTTACTGGAAATAACTAAAAATAGTTTTACAAAACTTCTAATGTCTTGCTCCATTTATTCAAAGAAAAGGGGAAATAGGGTGATACATAAAATGTAATACATTTCAGAGGGCTCTAAGAGAAAGTAGCACCTGAGTCATGTTCCCAGTAAGAGGAAAGTCATGAAATTAGATGTGGAAAGTGTTTTTGTTTGCTTGTTTGTTTTTTCCAGGCAGAGAGAGGAGGAGGAGACAATCATACTATGTAGTTTTGAATTTGAGATACAATGGAAGACAAAAGATTGGAAAGAATGAGGGGAAAATAGTAGCTGCAGAATGGGAGATATATAGAAGACACATCACATGGACACATTCTTATGGGAGAATCACATATGATTTATGTTTTTAGATGAGTATTCTTGTTTCCTTTTAAAATATTTTTAAAGTTTTAGAAAAATGTGAAGATAATACAGAGAGTTCCTGTATATCCCACACCCAATGTCTCCTATTATCACCACCTTACATTAGTTTGGAACCTGTTACAATTAATAAACCAACAAATACATTACTATTAACTGAAGTCTTTATCTTTATTTAGTCTCTAACTAAAGTCTTTAGACTTTTTCAGATTTGTTTAATTTATACTTAATGCCCTTTTTCTGTTCCAGGATCCCACCAAGGATACCACATTGATTTAGCAGGCATGTCTCCTTAGGTTCCTTGGGTCTCTAACAGGTTTTTGTTTGTTTCTTTGTTTTAGATGGTTTTTGTTTTTGGCTTTTTTTTTTTTTTTTTTGATACTTCTTGTTTTTGACAACTTTGAAAGTTGTTTTTTTGTGTGTGTTTTTGTCTTTTTGTTTTGTTTTCTGGTTTTTTGGGTTTTTTTTAGGAAAGCTTGTTCTCATGACTCTTAGTTCAAGACCTGAGCTGAGATTGAGTCGGATGTTTAACTGAATCATCCAGTAGCCTCGACTTTGAAAGTTTTTAGTATTGCTCAGGTATGTTGTACAACACGCATTAAACAGGATTTTCCTGGTGTTTTCATGATTGTATGGATTTATGGGCTTTTAAAAGAAAGACCAGAGGTAAAATGACTTATTTATTTTCTTATATTAATGCACTAACTAGGTACTCCAGCACATTGTGGGAAAGGGGAGGTGAGAGGAGAGATTTTTGTCCTATTTCTGATCTTAGAGGAAATGCATCCAATTTCTCACCATTAAATATTATGTAATTATAGGCCTTTTGTAGATGTCCTTTATAAAGCTGAGGAAATTCTTGTCTATTCCTAGTATGCTGAGTATCCTAGCATGTTTTTTTGTTTTCTAATCATGAACACTGAATTTTTTCAAAAGTTCTTCTGTATTGATTGATTTTTAGTTTAGTTTGCTGGTGTACTGGAAAACATTGATTGATTTACTAATGTTGAATCTGCCCTGAACCCCTGGAAGAGAGGCGCCTACTCTCCCACAGAAACTGGAGATAGAGAACGCTATCTCCCTTGATGTTCACATTTCAACTCCAGTCGCCTGAGAAAGACAGTCCTGGGCTGTAAACCTGACAAGAGGCTGTTAAAAAAAGATTTACATACATCTCAGAGGAGTAGAAAAAGAATTTGCAATTATAAGCTTACAAAACAAATGTTCTAACAAAAGGGAGGTGGGATGTCTCTCCCATTATTTTTAACAGGGAAAATAAATTTTCTTATTTTTAATTGTTATGTGACCTTATAGCTGTTGTTGGTGGAGGATGCATTATTGGGTTTGGGATGTATTTAATTTTTATTTTTAAAAAAATTGTTTGCAAGTTTTCATTTACTTAAGTAATCTTTACACCTAAAAAAGAGTCTCACGCTCTACTGACTGAGCCAACCAGGTGCCCCATCTTTTTTTCTTTTTTTAAGATTTTATTTGGTTTGGGATATATTTTAGAGGTCAAAATAACTGGATTTGCTGCTAGATTTTGATGTTAGCATGACAGTTAAGAAATAATGCCAGATTAATTGAATTGTGCAACTGGTGAATTGCAATGCTATTCACCGCAGTGTGAACACAGAAAAAGGGGAACCTGGATTACTCATTTTAACATGTTAGGTTACAATTAACTATTTGATGTTGAAATGTAGGTGAATTTGGGGCAGTCTGGGATTCAGGGCAAAGATGATGGCCCCAGGCCTACTATTTAGAATCATTGTAATGTAAGGATGATTTTTAAAGACAGGACACTGAAGATCATCCAGAGAATACAGAATCTGATGGAGGATTAGGTCCCATGGAGCTCAAACATTTAGAAGATTAAACACAGAGAATGAGAAGAGGCAAATGTGTAGTCGTTGGAGGCAGTTAAAGAAAGAAGTTCAGGAAGAAAGTAACCCATTAAGTATAAAACCCTCCCCTGTCTTCCATTCTTTTTCTTTTCTTTTATTTTTTTTTTAAGATTTTATTTATATATTTGAGAGAGAGAGAGAGCATGAGCAGGGCCAGAGGGAGGGGGAGAAGCAGGTTCCCCGCAGAGCAAGGAACCCGATGCGGGGCTCGATCCCAAGACCCTGGGATCATGACCTGAGCTGAAGGTAGCCAGTTAACTGATTGAGCCACCCAGGTGCCCCTATATATGCCACAATCTTTGTCCTCTAGATCCTTTGTGTCCCCTGATTTCTCCTCTTCAGCACAATCCAGATACCATCTCCTCTTCCTTTTTTTCTTTTTAAAAAATATTAATTTATTTATTTATGAGAGAGAGAGAGAGAGAGAAAGAGTGCAAGCAGTGGTGGGGGGAGGGAGAAAGGGAGCAGGGGAGAGTGTCAAGCAGACTCCCTGTTGAGCCCAGAACCTAATGCACCGCTCTGTCTCACCACCCTGATATGGTGGCCTGAGCCAAAAGCAAGAGTCAGACGGGTAACGGACTGAGCCACCCACGCTCGCCTTATCTCCTGTTTGTTTACTTCATCTCTCAGAACTCATTTTAAATATCTCTCTCCCTCAGAAAAACCTCATCAACTCCTCCTAATAATTTAGGGCTCCCTGCTATGTAGGTTCATCATACTTAGTAGTTCCCTGTCATAGCACTTCACCTCATTTTAATTAGAAAATCTGCATAGATTTTTTTTAATTCCTCTTTCCTCCAATAGATTATAAGCTTTAAAAATTCAGCAACCAGATGATCTTGCTCACTTCTATTTTCCCAGCACTTGGCACAATGAAGCATACTTGTTGTGTGAATGAGAAAATAAACGAAACAAATAGTAAACTATTTTGCCTCTTCCTGGACTGTTTAATGCAACCACAGGAAATAATCTTTCCAACTTGTTCCCATGCAAACTAAATGTACATTTATTTAGCCAGTACTTTAAAAGTCAGTAGACGTTGTGAAAATAAATAAAGGAAACTTCTTTTAAAATGGAGTCAGGAAGTCCTGAAGGGGGAGCTCTCATGCATGTATCATTCACTGCAGCCTGCTTCAGCCGCAGAAAGAAGGAAGATAAGAATTATCTTGACAAAGGACATTTTTCACATTAGAATTTTATCTCCTGCCTTTAAGAAAAAGAAGATCCCTCCCTGCCCCAGCAAAGCGCTAACGACAGCTCACAGCCAATGAGAAACCACCTCAACCTTGAATTCTTGTTTTTCTCCAATGAACTTTTGTTTAAAACAACCCTCCTGTATTTCCTCCTAAAACCTAATAAAAGCTGACCTTCCCTCTGTCTCTTTAGATTCGCCTGTGATTCATTATAGCTTACATATCCCGAATTGCAATTCCTCTGCTATTCCCTTAAGTAAACTCATTTTGCTGGTAAAATACTGGCTATTTTATTTTTAAGGTTGGCAATGTTAAGAAAATAATAAAGCTACTTTCTTTTCAATTAAAAAAGGTGTTTTTACTTAAAAGAGTCATTCTGCAAATGTGCCACATCAATATGCTAGGAAGAGCAAATACCATGTGACAATTAAATTGACTTCTGCATCTCTTTGATTAAAGTTAACATTGCCTTCACACACCAGTGAGTTCTCATATCATAAACAGTAATTAAGATATTAATCACAGAGATTCTCAGATGGTATAAGTTGTTTCAGTGGAGAGATTTTTTTTTTCTTCTTTTCTTCCTTCCTTTCCTCCTTCTTTTTTTATTAATCTCATTTTATTACATCCCTAGTAAGAATTATACTCAATATGATCTGGAGATTAAACACACCATATAATCATTTTCATAAAGCCTGTTAACTAGGAAGTTTCCCTGTTTTTATTTAGGTAATTTAGTTGCATAGCACTGACTTGCAGTGTAAGCTGTAATAGCTCTTCTGAAATTAAATGATTTTTTATAGGATATTCTCATTGCACATAGTAATGTGATTGCTTCTTTAATTAAAATGATTTCTTATTTGCCAAGGAAAGAAAAACAACAATAACAAAAAAAAATTAAAAAAAAGAAAACCAAAGCAAATTTAGACTTTGATAGCTTTACTTCAGATTGTATTGCATTTGAATGCAAGATGTTTATGGATATTATCCCATTACTGATTCTCAGAGCAGTGGCTAATTCCATTAAACAATGTGTTGGCAGCACCACTGTGTGTAACACACAAAAACACATGTTATTATTGCAAAGCAAATTGGGCATCAGTGCATATGAATATGAATTTTAGCTGGTAAAATGAAAATGTTCTAGATGCCATGGATAGCTAATAAGTTCTATAGTTTAAATATAAAGAAAATATATTGTGAAAAAATATTTTTACAAAATTATTTTATTCAATGAATAATGAAAGAAGTGCTTCAGCAAGAATGTGCTATAAGGAGGCTAAAGCACTTTTGTGTGGTTATTATTATCGTTCTTTAGCTCATTTGCATGTGGATAAAGTAATATCTAGCTCTACTAATTTATTATTAAACTTGAAAAAAGTGCTTTTGTTACACCATTTAAAAATTTAATATAAAATTGTCTAATTGATCACCTTGAGCTCCATTAACCAATAATCTGTATATTGAATTAAATGATCCCCAGAAGTCTCTAGAAACACATTCTTTTCACATCCCAAGACTCGCAAAACTATGGCTCTGTGTGCAGGGATGAAAGAGAACTGATGATAATCTCAAACTGAATGTGGACTCAACACATGTTTGGTGGGTACATCTTGCTGTCCTACCAGATAACTCCAAACCTATGACACTTCAAGTGTCCCCACAGAAGAAATATTGGAGTAATGATTTAAAAGTTAGAAGAAAATAGACACAAATTAAAATAATTTTCTAAAGACTTTGTATCAAATTAAAAGTAGAAAATCTTTTAATAACAGAACTATACTCTTCTATTACTAAACATCTTATTTCACCAAAATAATATTTTTCCTAATTAATGTGGTTAGTATTAATTCCTTGCCTTTCTCCTACTGTCTGTTTTCTGGGTCCATTGTCTCATATAACAGTTTGCAATTTAGATGTCCATGAGACAGTTGCAGGCAAATTTGATTCCCACAAAAAGACCAAAAAACAAACAAACAAACAAACAAACAAACAAAACCCTCTTTTAACCACACACATTGCTGAGCCCTTTCAGTTTACATAGATCTAAAACCAAGTTATGTCTTTCCTAAGGTAAAACAAAAACAAAACAAAACAAGAAAACAAAAACAAAAACAAAATGATAGACTTAGTTTTCCTTTGATTAGTAGATATATAGAATTAACGTGCTTATTTGCTCTATCGGTTTGATCTGTATATGTGTGTGTGTGTGTAATAATACAACAGAAAAATCCATAAACATGAAGGTATATTTGCCCAATAATTATAATGTGAACAATCTTGTAATTATAATTTAGATTAAAAATAAAAAATTGATAATAGTCCAGAATTCCTCCTCCAGTGTGTAACTCTTCCAATAAACATCCCCCTGCACACTGGAGTTGGCTGTTATATTCTGGAAGTGCACTGTGCAACAGGTTCCACTAACCACATGTGTAAGTGTTTAAACTTAAATTAACATGAATTAAAATAAACTGAGAAGTTGTTTCTTCAGTCACACCAGCCACATTCCAAGTGCTCACATGTGCACTGTGGCTTTTGTATTAGACATTTCCATCAGCGAAGTAAGTTCTGTTGGACAGTACTGCTCTAGAAAAAAAATACTTCTAAGACACAGAAAATGTTTTTAAAAAGTTCAGTTTCATTATTTGACCTTATGAAAGAAAAACAAGTGACCAGTTGTTATTAAAATTAGAAAAGAGAGATCTGATTTTACATTAAAAAAATACTGTGCCATATTTGAAGTTCATTTTGACTGCCATTATGGCTGGTACCAAGAGGTCTCTATAATGACATTAGGGTCTATCTATCTATCTATCTATCTAATCTGTTTGTCTAGCTAGCTATGTATCTGTCCATCATCATTTCTTTTCCTATATTATAATATTTCCTAGCTGGTTGTTCTTCTTGCCCATGTGTCCTGAAACAGTATCTACTCGAGGGCAGGAGAATGGCATTTCTACAGCAGATCACTCCTGGTCTCCGTGACCTCCAACAGCATCCTCTGTCATTCTGAGTGAGAACCAAAGAAACAACTGTGGCTTCTCTGCCTTACTTCTCCCTCCCCATTCATTCTGTGTGGCTATCTCAGTCTCTCTACTGCTCCTTCAACACATGTAGTCTATTTCCACCTCAGCACAGTGGCACAAGCCATTCTTTCTCTCTGCGGTACTCCTTCCCTGGATAATAGTGTACCTCAGTCCCTTCTGTCTTCAAAATATTGTCTTACATGTCATCTTGTAAGTGGGACTTAGAAAGGAAGTACTACATATAGTTACTGAAATTTGTGTCTTCACACCTAAACATGTAATTTCCATCATGGAAATAATTGTGTGTTTTCTTGAGTGCTGTCTCACTCTGTCCGTTGTACAATATTTGGCACATAGATGGCATTCAGAAATATTTATTAGATGATTTTTGAAGATAAAAATCATCATAATCCCAAATGTGTTCCTGAATTGTACAGTATAAGAAAAAATATATTTGTGCACTAAGAAGGAAGATTCTTGGGGATAAACTCAAAGAATAGAATGTGTCAGGAGAATGTTACATAAACTACAATGACCAAATAGTAATTGATAATGACACATCACATACAACATGCTTACTGGTTACATGAACTACATGCTTATTTTGGTGTAGCCAACATGATCTTTCCCATTAGGGTGACCACGGAAATCAGACAAATATTAGACAAATGACTTCTAAGAATGACATTAGAACAAGTATCCTGCATACACATTAGCAAATCCTTTCTAACTCCTTCTCAGCTTTATAGTGCCGTCATTCAAAAAAAGAAATGGTTATTTTGCAATCCTGATTTCTGCATTTGAAATTTAGATAAACTATTTTTCAGGTAGGACCATTTAGCTAGCTTTTCTAAAATTTAGTAGAGACATTTGTTTACCTTTACTCAATGATGACCGTAAAAATAAATATAATATTTTTATGAAAGGTACATTTCAGAAATGCTGAAAAACATTCCATCTGATACAACATACAATTGGAAGTCAAAATCAGAGAAGAAAAAAAGAACAGTGATTATCTCCCTCATAGAATCTTAATTGTTTGTATTGCTGTTTCATATATATTTCCTCTTACCCAGAATTCTATGTGAGAGACCACAGGATTTGGAGATATGCTCAAAGAGAAGCAAATAGCTACTCCGTGCCTCTCACGATGACCCTTTAGAGCATAACTGCCCATCTGCTTTGGGCTGTTGGTCTATCTGATATGAGAGGGAAATGCTTTAGTTTGTGTATCCCATTTTTGGATCTCTTTGTTAAAGCTCATGGAACAATCAATCCTGAGCAACCAAACACATATTTCCATTCTGAGAAATACAACAGGCCCCATTTATAATATATGCCATTTGAGAATATATATATATATATATATATATATATATATATGTATATATATATACACACACACACACACACACATATATATATATATCCTTTCTGAGAAGTAAATATAATTTTTTCCCTCTAGCAACTAGAGATGTCCTATCATATAATTTGCCTTTCCCTTAACTACCTAGAAGAGTCTATATTTGGGGTCTTTCCCAGAGTAAGAGTTATTACTAGAGATAAATCTTATCTGAATGACCCATTTGTATGGCAGGACAGACATCTAATTAATAAACATCTTTTCTTCTTATTATCCTGTGAACTGCCCTCCTCCCCTTTGAAGCCCCAGAGCCCTATCCCATTACTTAGCTTAGGATGGCATATATCCCTCATTTTACCTTTCTGTCTTTGAACCTCTCATATATATGGGATTCCCGTATGTACAAAATTAAATGTTTTTCTTCTGTTAATCTGTCTTACGTCAATTTAATTACAAGTCAGAAGAATCTGTGAAGGATAGAGGAAAAATTTTTCTCCCCCAACAAGCCCCATACTCTAATAAAATTTTTAGTATTTAAAAGGCATTTGGACTTTAATATAATTTTCTAAGTCTGATTCTAGTGTAACTTGCACTGTAGTTAGTCACATCATTTTTTTTAACTCTAACTTAATACAAACTCAATAACCATCTGAAATATTCCAGCTTGCAATTAATAGCCAGCTGGACATATTTATGTACCAAAGACTCTTATTAATTTATAGTGGGTACTATGAAATCAATGTTAATGTATCTTGTGGTGACTACTAATCTTTTAGGAGTAAATAAAGTGAACACAGTTAAATATGAATTGATATATGTTCTACAGTCCTAATTAAATTTACTAAATCATTAAGAGAGAAGTTAAAAGTAGACTTATCTCTATGTGAGCTCAGATAACTCTTCAAAGTTACCGTTAGCCTGATTTTCGTTTCCAACGTGTTGCTGCTGCCATAGCAACTGGCATTTGGGGATGGGGTTAGTGGAATTGGTTAAGCCTATAGAAGATACTATGCATAACTAATAGACATACCATTTGTGTTTAAAGTTTAACTGGATTTGTCAATGCTTTCCATTCAAAGACTGCCAAGCACACACCTGTAGTTGAAGAAGCTGGGTTTATAACTCATTGCAATGAAGGAGATCACACTATGGGGAACTGTAGACATCACAATAAGAGGATGTTAGAAAGCACTAATTACAGGACTTGGTCTCATGCTAGGTAATTTTGGGGAGAGATCAAGAAACAAAGGTTTTTCATGGTATCGAATGCTGTCAGGAAATGGAGCAAATCTATGTTTCCATATAAACATAGATTTATAATGAAAAATGCTAAACATATAAATTCATAAGATTTTTTATGAATCCTATCTATATAGTGGGAGAGATGAAGAAAGGTTAAAGCTGTCATTGATTAAGAAGTGGAAGTCATTTTTTTAGCCAGGGTAAAGGGATATTTAATCATGTTGTGGCTTGTGCAATATTCATGCTTGAGTCTTTATTAAAACATGACTATGGAATGAAACTGTTTTGTCTTGATCCATTGAGGCCACAGATAGAGCTTGCCTGATATAAGATTGGTTGTGTTCAACTGAAGAATATCAAGACCTAGCCATGAGGGCCAGAACAGTGGGCAGATGCCAGGGGCTGCTGAAGGGAGCTGATTTTGCTACTCTAAAGTATGTCTCTTTGGCATAAGGATTATTTTGAGCTAAAGGCAATCAAAACTCTGCAGATTCAGGAAAAGCTCTTTACCTTCCCTTTGATTGCTTAAATTTACATTGGAAAGGGGGCCTGTACCAGATCAAGCTATTACCAGAGATTCCTTTTTACCTAAGAAACTTATCTAACAGGGCAATCTTTGTTTTCCAAATATCTCTTCCCCTTTCCCAAGAATGGCCTTCCTTCTCTTTGTATCCCCAGATCCTTACCTCTTTCTGAACGTCAGGGTGGTATATGTCTCAATTATCCGACTGCCCCTTGGGTCTTATATTTTTACGGGTCTCCCATACGTATGAAATTTGGATTTTGTAGATGATCAATAATACTCAATTATTTAAAGTTAAGAAAACAAAAAAAATTCATTAATGAGTTCCATGACATATATTTATTATACAGTGGTGGAAACATCTATTATTTTATGTATAATATATATTAACCTACCTTAATAAGTGACCTTTCAAAGAAAATATTAATTTTTTTCAATCTTCGAAATACCTAATATCTCATGATAACACAGTCATGAGTAATAGTATTTACATAGTATAGTACTGTACTATACTACATGTATACTATACTATACATATACTATATATGTGTATTTATACATATTTATACATATACACACTATATATATAGCTATCATTGATCTTATTGGCTTACAATCCATTTCTTTCCCTTTAGGATATGAGTAGGGTTGAGAGAAGCAAAGGAGGCCTAGTCTAATCTCTGTAAACTTCCTAGAATCAACTTCTTACAAGGAAACTCATGATTATAGCAAAGGTAGAGTTCTTATGTATGGAATTATTTTATCTTGATAGTTCCTTCAATAGATTGCTTATGCTACACAAACCTAGATTCTATGACTTGTTTATTCTTCATACTAATTCTTTTCTAGTTATCACAATAAAAACATTGTCTCCTATTGTGGATTTTTCTTTTAAACTTTTTACATTATCTTTTACAGAGTAGGTGGTTTTATTCATTTAGGAGTCATCTTTATTAATTGTTTCATCATGATTTATGATATTTATATGTTTTCTCTAAAACCATATTTCCTACCATGTTTTCCTACAAATATTCCATTAAACAATCTTCCAATTTATTTATTTGCTTGTTTTTTTTTTTTTTTAATTTGTGCTCTTTTAACAGCTGGAATTAATTCTTGGAGTATTGTCTTTAAATAATAATTAAGCCATTTCTAATACATTGTGACACTTATATAATAAAGATAATATGCAATAATGGTAGCAGTAAAATTTTATTAAGCCATATCTGTGGTAATGACTAAGCCTTTGCAATTTATTGTAAATACCTTCTTTTTCTATTAGTTCATATCTGGTACATCTCAATGACCTTTTACTAATATTAGTTAGTTTGTTTGTTTGTTTTTATGTCCACCACATACACCTGTTCATTTAAATGAGCTTGTGAGACATTTAAATTAATTAGAAAAACACTTCATCTTTACAATACTTAGTTTTTCTATCTTGAATTATGAGTAGTAGTCTTCATTTAATATTTGTCTTGTATTTAGAAAATTTCATGAACTTTACTTTCTAATAATTGCTCAGTTAAGTCCCTTCAGTTTTTTGAGTATATAATCAAAATGTTTCCAAATAACAAGATATTTATCTTTTTCCCCCAAATTGCATATTTTATTTATGATTATATATATATTGTATTGGTCAGAATCATAACAGGTTTTGTAAATATATATGACCTAATATATTTCTTTTAGAATTTTCATTACAATGTTTCTAGTATTTTTTTGTATTATTTTGTTTTGTTTTTAAAGATTTTATTTATTTATTTGAGAGAGAGAAACAGAGAGAGAGAGAGAGAGAAAACATGAGTGGGGGGAAGGGCAGAGGGACAAGCAAACTCTCCACTGAGCAGGGAGCCTGATGTGGGGCTTGATCCCAGTACGCTGAGATCATGACCTGAGCCAAAGTCAGATGCTTAACCGGGAGCCACCTAGGCGTTTTTAGTATGTTTTTGACTAAATGTTTAACATTAAAAAATAGAATATTACTATTTATGGAAGCACAAACAAATCTATATTAAGCAATCTCTTCAACACTCAAGACAAACTCAATCCCTTCCTTGAATTTATCTTTATTTCTAAAATTATATCAAATATATTTTGCAAACAGTATGGCATAGGAGAAACAAGACCGAATTTCACACCAAATATGGGTACTGTAGTAATTTTTATGTTATTAATCTCAAAAATTTCTTCTATTTATTAATAGTAAAGATGTGCTTTTATAGTAAACTAAATGTTTTACCTGCATTTTTCTTAAATAGAAGTTAATTGTCTTTAGTTATGTACATAGAGCATGTCATCATTGTGGATTTACCATTATATGGTTAGTAGACTAACAGCTTGAATCGAACAAAGTAGAAGGAAACAATTAATACATAACAAAAGTCACTGGGGTGTTAAACATTTGGTTTAATGAATGAGTTGGCCCAACATATTGCTATTTGCTAATCAATTATTGAAAAACCAAAGCAAATAACTAATACCGTTTCTTTCTCTCAGTAAATGCAATTCCCTGGTTACTTTGTTTCAGGTTGAGAATATATACTATAGAAACATTCATTTTATTTTCAATTATTATTATTTAGCATGATTATGAAGAATTAATTTAAATTAACTAGGAAGTTTTATTTAAATAAACATAAGACTATTAAGCAAACTATCAGTCTAATGCCAAATATGATTTTACCTTTCTGTTAGTCTGCTTTTAAAAAATATTCTGAACATTTTTATGAATGACGGTTTGTTTATTTAGTTTTGTTTATATGCTAACATATTTCAGAGATCATTTCAGTGGCAAAATAGAAATGGATTAATTAGACTTGGTCTCAGGCATAGACAGAACAAAAACATCAAAATCTAAGCTTTCAATATAGATATTGAGTCACTATGTTGTAAACCTGAAACTAATATGATAGTGTATGCTAATTTTACTTCAATTTAAAAAAAAAAGAAACAAAACTTACAGTCAAGAAATAAGTCAAGAATCAATATCTGGTTTCCAAAAGGGAGTAAAAAAATAAAAATAAAAATAAATTAGAATGTGACCTGAAACAGATTAAGTGCATGAAAATTTAGCCCTACCAAACACAAAAGAACAACAAAATTATTATTTTGTTCACTAAACTCTGGAATAGTACGTTGCCTTTTTAAACCACCAAAGGGCTGTATTTTTAGTTATGCATAAATTTCCTAAACCATGATACAGAAGAGAATTTTCAAAATTTCCATAATTAACATCATATGAAAGACTATTTCAATAAATTTGAGTGAACAAACCATAACATTTGGAAGAACATTAATATGAAAACATGCTCTCAATGTCTTTGTACAGTAGTTATAGATTTGAGGACATTATTTCCTTTACTATTCAAACATAAACCAAAACAACTCAAAAATTTTGAATACATATTTATAAGTTGTCTTGATGATCAGAATATTTTCTTCAACAATTCTGTTGATTATTTAATAGAAATGATTCCAAATGTATTTACTTTGACAATTAACATTAGAGAGCAGAGGGAATGATTTTTTTGCACTAATTTGCATGACAAATAACATTTTGTGAATGCTAACTTTGTTTTATAAATTATGGCATAAACTAAAAATCTGGTGGAAATTACCAAATTGGCTTTGTTTATAGCTTTTAAATAAAACCCTAATTTTCAATTATACCATTTTAATTGTCAAAATAAAATTAAAGGGGAAGAATTATCTTGCCAAGTTAAATTAAATCACCACCATTGAATAACAAGTAGGCAAATATTTATAAAAATACTGAGTTATCATTTATGTTGAAAAGCATTTTCTCAGGCCAGCTAATTTATTTTGCATATGAAAGAACTGAAGTAATACATTAAGGACTCTTTCATTATTAAGAAGCAAATAATTTTTAGAAATGGAACTTAAAGTTTTAAAAATTGTATTCTTTGTGAAGTTGTACAGCAGTTCTCATGTGACACTTGCTTGTCTCATATCTCTAGTATTTAATGTCATGATTTGTACTTACATGAACTACATTTATTATTTTAAAAATTTGAATAGGTTTTTACTAAATATATGTGAGACCAAAAATATACTTGGGTAAGTCCATTTTTGTGTCTACTACCTTAAAAATTAATAAAAAACAATATTAAGAGCACAATATATTAAAATAAATTTTAAAACTCCAATCTTAATCTTTTTGGCCCACTCTTACAAACCATTGAAAATGTCATTAAGAAGAACAAGGCTGGAGGTATCACAATACCAGATTTCAAGATATACCACGATGCTGTAGTAATCAAAACATTGTGGTACTGGCACAAAAAATAGACACATAGATCAATAGGACTTAGAATAGAGATCCCAGAAATAAACACACAATTATATGGTCAATTAATCTCTGATAAAAGAGGTAAGAATATACAATGAGAAAAAAACTGTCTCTTCAATAAATTGCATTGGGAAAATTGGACAGTCGTGTGTGAAAGAATGAAACTGCACCACTTGCTTACATCATATACAAAAATAAACTCAAAGTAGATTAAAGACATAAATGTGAGACCGACACATAAAATTCCTAGAAGAAAACATAGGCAGTAACCTCTTTGACATCAGTTGTAAAAACATTTTTCAGATAAGTCTCCTTTGGCAAAAGACACAAAAGCAAATCTAAACTATTAGGACTATACCAAATAAAAAGCTTTTGGACAGCGAAGGAAATCATCAATAAAACAAAAAGACAATGCATCAAATGGGAGAAGGTATTTGCAAATGATATATCTGATAAGGGGTTAATATCCAAAATTTGTAATGAACTTAAATAACTGAATACCAAAAAAACAAATAATCCAATTAAAAATGGGCAAAAGACATGAACAGACATTTTTCCAAAGAAGACATACATATGGTGAACAAGCACATGAAAAGATGCTCAACATCACTAAACATCAGGGAAATGTAAATCAAAACTACAATGAGATATCACTTCACACCTCTCAAAATGGCTAAAAACAAATCATAAGAAACAAAGTGTTGGTGAGAATGTGGAGAAAAAGAAATCCTTGTGCACTGTTGGGAATGCGAACTGGTGCAAAACAGTATGGAGGTTCCTCAAAAAATTAACAGAATTATTTTCCCTACTGGGTAATTTCCCAAAGAAAACGAAAACACTAATTTGAAAAGATATATACACCCTCTTTTTTTTTAAGATTTTATTTATTTATTTGAGAGAGAGAGAGAGTGAGCGAGAGACAGCACAAGCGGGGTGGCGGGGGAGACACAGAGGGAGAAGGAGAAGCAGACTCCCCACTGAGAAGGGAGCCTAAGGAGGGGCTCAATCCGAGGACCCCAGGATCATGACCTGAGCTGAAGGCAGACGCTTAACTGCCTGAACCACCCACACACCCCTATACATCTTTTTATTGCAGCACTATTTACAGCAGCCATGCTATGGAAGCAACCCAAGTATCCATGAATAGATGAATGGATACAGGAGAGGTGGTATATATATACTATGAAGTATTACTCAGCCATTAAGCAAAATGATATCTTGCCATTTGCAACAACATGGAAGGATCTAGAGGGTATAATGCTAAGTAAAATAAGTCAGTCAGAGAAAGGCAAACACCATATTGTTTCACTCATATGTGGAATTTAACAAAAAATTCAAACAGAAAAAAAAGAAGAGACAAACAAAAAAACAGACTCGAATGTAGGGAACAAACTGGTTGTTACCAAAGGGGAGATGGATAGAGGAGGATGAGTGAAATAGGTAAAGCGGATTGAGTATACTTACGATGAACACTGAGTTATGTATAGTTACCTGATCACTGGGGGTTTACAGAGTGGGGGACAGGGAAGAATGGAGCCAGAGAAAATATGCATTGAATTTAAAATGTGTTGTGCATGCTTTTCTCATTAGGAAAACTTTCCTAAATTATTGCCAGCTCCAGAATAACCCACCTGGGGAGACAATAGTCGATTGCTCCATATGAAATAAAGGAACATGTTTATACCTTCAGACAGAAATTAAGATTCACAAAAACTGCACTAATTAAAACTGCCAAAATGTTTTATTCCATACTTGGCAAATAAACGAAGAATAATTATATAAGGATCATGTTGTAGAATTTATCTAGGGAAAGCAGATCATTTGAATAATTACATGTGTTGAATAATTAGGTTTAAAATTTTAAGTGTCTTAATTGTCTCCTCTCTGGTCACATCCAGTTTAGAATAATATAAGAATATAATATTTAATTTTTGAAGGTCTTGAGTTTTTGTTTTTAAATATTTCATGAAATGCGTGATTATTTTGAAGTTTCTATTCTTCTATATTAATTTCATGGGTCAAATGTATTGTCAGTGTTTTTGTGAATAATTTAACATGATGAAAATGTTCTAGTAAGTTGAATTTTAATAACCAATGTCTTTTTAAAACAAATGGCTCTGCGAACCTCAGGAAATGCTCCGCTGCACATCATTTGGACTTAAAGATTCCACCTATGTTTTATGTATGTCAGTTTTAAATATCATCTCTTTGACCATAGTGATAATGCTGCTCTGTAACATATACTAAATATGGTTTCCAAGGTCCTTAATTGACTGTCCTTGTACTACACTAAAATCAAGTGAATTAATGAAGTCACTTTTGATTAATTGGGTAATTTCTGAATTTAAGAGGTTAAGGTAAATATAAGTGTGAAAGTACTGATTAATTTACTATATTGTCCATATACATATTTTATTTTCTCTTTGTAAATCTCCAATTTAATGATAAATTAAAGAAGTAGATGCCCTGTCCTACAATAAAGTGATAAAATTAATACATGAGATGTGGAACTAAAATGGAAAATTTGAATATTGCCATTTCACTATGAAGGTGATTGAGTATGTTGAAGTACATAAATATAAAAGGTATTTCTGGATGTTTTTAACAAGTTGAGAACTACAGCAACAAGAAAACCAACAAATCGGGAGGAAATTTATCTCTAAGAGAGAGTAAGTATCTAACTAGAAGCAATAAGTCCCTTCCATTTGCAAAACTTCACTTTCTGAATCTTCCACCTTTTAAGCTTCCATACTGATTTTCAGCATTCTATTCATATGTTTAAAAATTATCTTTTCTGAAAAAATTAGAGTCTTAATAATTATTGTTATTTGATTGTTTGTATGCAGTATCGCCACTCTAATTAAAGCTAAAACTTAAATGATTTTTGTCTATAGTTACATATGACTTCATAGTCATCCATTTGTGTAATAAAAAAACCCTCCTTTGAAAGCATACTTTTGACATTGACTCTTCTAAATTTGAGGGTGATGGACTTGTTTACTATTTTGACTGGTTTCAGGGGCATATATACATGTCAAAGTTCTTCATATAGTATATTTTAAATATGTACAGTTTATTGTATGACAATTATACCTTAGTAAACTTTTCAAAAGTGCATATGTTTACATATGTTTACAATAACATTCAGCAAATATAATTCTCCTGAAGTCCATACATATATTACTCTTTTTGGATATCTATGTAGAATTTGATTCAAAATCGTTAGATTAAATATCAAACAACTGCAGACAGTAATGACGCCTATGTATTTTTCTGTCCCTCATATTCTTAGAACAATATACATTTAGGTATTTGGTTCATTTTTACTAATGAAAAGGTCAGATAAATAAAAACATTTTTGTTCTTGGAAATGTTATTCAGAATAATTTTCTATGCTGGTGTCTTGGTTTCCCTAGAAACTGTCCTAATGAAGCAGTTTCTAATGTAAGGGAAAGAAAAAGAAGACATCATTTTATATCTTAAAGAAGAGATATGTGGTCTTTCATGAATATGAGTTTTAATGACAGGTCAATTCAATAAATTGTCCTAGAAAAAAAATTTTAGGATTATTCTACAGGTTATAATGTCATTAGAGAGTGAGACTTTTAAACTTTTAGTAAGATATGATTTCTTTAATTATCAGTTTTTTTCATAAAAAGGTGTTGAAAAATAGATTTTTACTTTCTTATATAAAGAAATACTGGGTAACACAGAAATAGCAATAATTTCCCTTTTTATTTCTTTTATACTGAGATATAAATGCATACAGTAAAATGCACTGATGTTAAACAGTTCAATGAATTTTTTCAAATGTCTGTATTCAACTTTGTCAAGATATAGACTGTTTCCCTTCCCACAGAAGTTTGCCCAACCCCTTATAGTCATTCTCCTGTGGGCCCAAGAGGCAATCATTTTCCTGATTCCTTTCATCAGACATTAACTTATCCTGAAAACCTTAATTTTTAATAACATCTTAGTCATTTAATGCTATGGAAATTCAACTCCTCTCAGCAAATCTGAGCTTCTTTCTTCCTTGATGACTTCTACCTGTTCTACTAGCTTTTCATCACAGATGAGTTATGAAATGACAGAAGCAATGGATAAAATACATGTATACATATATGTATATATACATATATACACATATGTGTACATATGTACATATACATGTATATATAATTAGGTATAAAGTTTAGTTTTGTAATTTATAGTCTTACCTTCTGAGTTTAAGGGTAAGTAGAAAAAAGTCATTGGGGATAGACAGTTTTTTTTTTGCTAAGAGTAAGCTAGTGTTCATCTTAAATATGCAAGTACACTTCTATCTAAAAGACTAATCCTTTGTGTCTGAGGAATAGTGCTGTAATTCTGGAATATGATGCTATATAAAATTTGAAATTTTATAAAAGTGTAAGAAAAAGAGCTAGTAAAGGAAAAAAGTAACTTTGTTTTTAAGTAATGTAAAAAATCATATACATAAAAGGAAAGCTAACGAATGAACAAATTCCATATTAATTCCCACCCCTGTGAGAAAAAACAGAATTTTTAGATCTTATGAGGGTGTGTGTGTATATGGTATGTATATGTTTGAATACACAGAATCAGACTAATTGTATAGCTCTGGACCAGATAAAGTGTTTGCATCAAAAGCCAAATACTGTGTGGCTCAGTTGGTTAAGGGTCCAATTCTTGACTTTGGCTCAGGTCATGCATGATCTCAGGGTTGTGAGATTGAGCCCCAGGTTAGACTCCATGCCGGGTGTTGAGTCTGTTTAGGATTCTCTCTCTCCTTCCCGGGACGCCTAGGTGGCTTAGTTGTTTAAAAGTCTGCGTTTGGCTGGGGTCATGATCCCAGGGTCCTGGGATCTAGTCCCACATCTGGCTCCTTGCTCATCAGTGAGCCTGCTTCTCCCTCTGCCTGCCGCTTTCTCTCTCTCTGACAAATAAAATCTTAAAAAAAAAAAAAAAAAAAAAGATTCTCTTTCTCCGTTGCCTTCTGACCCTTCTCCCAAACCACCTCTCACTCCCCACTCACGTTCACGGGTGCTCTATCTCTTTCAAAAAAAAAAAAAAAAAGAAGTCAGATACTCAACCTTGAGGTCTGTATCAAACACTTGGAAATTCGGTGGGAAATTTCTACATAGGAGAATATCTAAAATTAAAACAAAATCTCCCTGTCCTTGTGATTTTCTTTAACCTGTCTAATACAATAGATGATGCTATGTTATTGAATACCAAAATATTATATATCCTTGTTCTTACTCTACTATAATGAGATAAGGAATGAAAGCTCAGAAAGAAAGCTTGCACACCACTCTAAAGGATATTATTTTGTCCTAGAGTCTACTCTATATTCAATTTAGACACTAAAAATACCACATAATGAAAATATATTTTTTCAAAGTTGTTACTCATACGTCTATAAAGGGACTTTACTAGACATGCTGCGTCTGTTTTGGGTGGGGACAGAGAGACCCAGCAGTGGTGCCTCCACAAACTCCCGAGGGATCATCTCGAGATTCCAGCTGCACTTGACTCTTCTCACCCCAGAGTCCAACTCACAACCTTGGTAACAGAGGTGGTTCTCTCTCCTGGGTACACATTACAGCCAGGGTCCCGAGGAGCTTTATAAACACCTACACCTGAGACATCAGCGCTGAAACTGTGGACGGGGTCCTGTTCATTCTGATGGATTAAGTCAAAGATGCCCCAGAGTAGCACGAAGGTGAGAGCATGAAGAAATGAAAGTAATAGCAATCGACCTTCTTTCAGTCTAAGTCCATTACACGTATCCAGAGTCTGGAGGACTCCCTGGGAGGGGATGGGGCTGAGGGGAGGGAGGAGGAGGGAGTTTTACTCAGCAGGGTTTTTATATTACCAACTTCATTAGTATTTTCATTCACTCAACAAACATTTGTGGAGTACCTCCGATGTCATATGCACTCTTGTAGGGTATTGGGGATATAGGAGTGAATAAAAAGCCAATATCCTTGTTCTCCTGGAGCTGGCATTCTATTTGAATAAGGGAGATAATAAACTGAGAAGAAATATAAAGCAGAGCCAGGGAATAAAGATGGCATGATCTTGCTATTACTCAGACGGGTCAAGAAACACCTCTGTGACCAAGAAGGCTGATACTGGAGAAGAAACCCAAATGAAGTCAGACCTAAATAAATCAGAACGTTATGGTGACTATAAGAGTCTGACTTTTATCATCTTTGAACATCTAGAAAATCGATGGGACTTATCCTGTGATTTCTTTCAAGGGCAGGAAGAAACTGACAAAATGATTTTAACAGGGTGTGTTAGGAAACAGTAAAGTTATTTTCTACTTACAACTTATACGATATGGCTCATCCAATAAAACTGCTACATATATTCAATATACATGCATCATTATAAAAGAAGTCGTTCTTTTTTTAAACACAAACAGTAAAAATATTCTGCTGAGGCTTTTTAAGTATCTTTTTATGACATATATGAAATAAGGGTAAGATGTTTCATCAAACAGCTCCAATCAAGTTTGCATTCATTTTATCAATAAATACTGTGTGCTTATAGTGTGCTCAGTACTATGACAGGCAGTATGGGGAAAGAAAATACATGTTCTGGTCCATGCCTTCAAGAAATTCATTTACAATGAGGGGCACATTTAATGGAACAAACTAGATTCTTTCATTCATTCCACAATTATTTATTAAGTGTCAAGGGTCTTAGAGTAAGATGACAAAAAGAAAAAAAAATCAGGTAAGGAAGGAGAAGCTTTATATCAGAGTGTCATTTTCTCCACCTTCCAGCATTGGCAGATAATACGCATGTTACCTGCACTTTCGTATTTAATCAGAAAAAGGAGACCAAGAAATAGTACTAGAAGGTGAGGTCAGAGATTTATTAGTAGTTCTGAGTTTTTGAAAAGAGATGGTCTAAGGATTCATCAAGAAAACAGGAGAGTAAAGTCTAAGATTGGCAATTTTTGTTAGGTAAGTATTGTGGTCTTAACCCTTTCTGTGATGACTGGATAAAGGCCAGGGTACAGGTGCAGTCTCTGCTTTCATGAATATTACTGTATTACAATTAAAGAAGAAACCCTGCCCTATGTAGTTCATATATAATCCTGAGCTCTAGGACCAGACTCCTTGTAATTAAATCTCAGCTGCTTCATCTATTAGCTTTGTGACTCAATTTCCTCATCTGTAAAGTGGATGTTAACACAGTTCCTATCTCTTAGTATTATTATGAAGACTAACTGTGGTAATACTTGGAAAGCCACAAGAATATGTATGGAATATTGTCAGTGTTCACTAAACATTAGCCAAGATAAAATAATTAAGAGGATAATTTAAAAGATTAGGATGAGATGATAATTTTAATTTTTAACTTTTAATTCTGGTAAGTGCTGTCTATAGCAGAAATAGTTTATGGTGAAAAGTTCATAAAATCCAGGAAGGGAAATTTTTTTTTCCCTCATGAATCTGCCGGAAAAAACCACAGAAGCTAATCTACCATGTTAGGATGAAATAGAGAATAAAGAATAATGGCAACCTTGATTGTTAGGGACTGAGTTGTGCTCCCCCAAAGTTCATATGTTGTAGCCCTAACCTACTACCTCAAAAAGTAATCGTACTCAGAAATACAATGCCTTTGTTTTTTTAAAGATTTTTATCTCTCTATCGTCTATCTCTCTATCATCTATCTATCTATCTATCTATCTATCTATCTATCTATCATCTATCTATCCATCTATTTATTTATTTATTTGAAAGTATGAGCAGGAGGAGGGGCAGAGGGAGAGGCAGAGAATCTCAGGCAGACTCCGCTCTGAGCACATGTGGGGCTCGATCTCAGGACCTTGAGATCATGACCTGCGCTGAAATTAAGAGTTGGATGCCTAGCTGACTGAGCCACCCATATGCCCCTAGAAATACAATACCTTTAAAAAGGTTATTAAAATGAGATCTCTAATCCAATCTGACTGGTGTTGTGATAAGAAGCAAGCATTAAGACACAGAGAGAGAGATGCCAGGGTGCACGTGTATAGAGAAAAGGCGATAATGAGGACACTGGGGGATGGCAGCTGTCTGAATAACCAAGGAGAGAAACCTCAGTAGAAACCAAACCTGCCAATACCTTAATCTTGAAGCCTACAGAACTGTGAGCAAATAAATTCCTTTTGTTTAAGCCACCCAGTCTTGTGGTATTTTCTTGTGGCAGCTCAAGTAAGCTGTCTCTCTTCTGTTAGCCTTTTTCTTTCTTACTCTTTTATATCAGGAAAGACAAAACTAAAGTGAATTCCTTAATTCTCTTGCCACAGTTCTTTTTTTTTTTTTAAGATTTTTTTTTTTAATTTATTTATTCGACAGAGATAGAGACAGACAGCCAGCGAGAGAGGGAACACAAGCAGGGGGAGTGGGAGAAGAAGAAGCAGGCTCACAGCAGAGGAGCCTGATATGGGGCTCGATCCCATAACGCCAGGATCACGCCCTGAGCCGAAGGCAGACGCTTAACCGCTGTGCCACCCAGGTGCCCCCTCCTGCCACAGTTCTGATGAGGAAGCAATATAGGTAACAGTGGGAGGATCTCCTCAGATCCCAGGCTCCTGTGAGGTCTCATTTATGCCGAAGGCAGACAGGTAAGGAGGAGGCAGCCAGGTGAGAAGGCAGACGCAGGGTGTATCCGGGAACAAAACTGTGCACTTGATGGATTGAGGCATGAGTTGGGTTTGCCCAAAAATGGAAAGATACCAGTTTTGTTGTTTTTTTTTTTTTTGTCTGTTTGCTTTTGTTTCTAAAATTCAGTGATACAATGGAGAATAGAACGAACCCTATGAAGTTAAAAGCCAGAAGAGACCTTGGAAAGGTTTGAAGCATGGGATCCACCCAGTAAGATGATACCTTGAAAAGACTAATTTGGCATCTGTGTGGATAAAGGTTAGAATTGGACACAGAAGTGAGGAAAACAGTAAGGAAGCTATGAGATGGTTATGGCAAGATAACATTATCAGTACAAAACACACATTCTGGAAGGGGGAGATTTGCCCCCTTCAGATGGCAGGAGTTCAGATGCAGGAGTTTATGCAGAAACTGGTCATGACCAGATTTCTCAACCAAGCCTTTACATGGTTGCTGCTGTCTGAGGGAGTCTGGAGGAAACTTGGATGGGTATCAAGAGTCATTTTGGAACTACTTCGAACTAGCTAGTTTGAATTCTGTGCTTACAGTTATCTCAGTAAGCCCCCGAAACTTCCTGTTGGCTGTATTGTATATACCATATCCCCTACCCCTTGACACTATCTATAGATATCACTGATCATGTTATGTTGAATTCCTGATATTACTGCTTTTTGGCCTGTTTTTTATTACCAAATTT
This sequence comes from Ursus arctos, assembly GCF_023065955.2. Classification (NCBI taxonomy): domain Eukaryota; kingdom Metazoa; phylum Chordata; class Mammalia; order Carnivora; family Ursidae; genus Ursus; species Ursus arctos. The sequence continues at coordinate 9,786,368 of NW_026622841.1, forward strand.
CTCATGCATTTCTAATCTTTAGCTCATTTCACAGTAGAGAAATTTAGAGAATATTACCATCTCAAGATTTTTCCATCTGTGTGACTTTGAGTATGTTACTAACATAGTTATTTTTTAGTTTCCTTTTTTGCAAAATGGAGAAAATAAAACAACAATCTCTCTCACTGGCTGGTGAAAATAGAATAAAAATTTGTAGGAGTGCCTGGGTGGCTCAGTTGTTAAGCGTCTGCCTTTGGCTCAGGGCGTGATCCCAGTGTTCTGGGATCGAGCCCCACATCAGGCTTCTCCACTAGAAGCCTGCTTCTTCCTCTCCCACTCCCCCTACTTGTGTTCTCTCTCTCTCTGGCTGTCTCTCTCTGTCAAATAAATAAATAAAATCTTAAAAAAAAGAAAAAAAGAATAAAAATTTGTAAAATGCTTATTAGAAATCTACCTGGCACAGTAGCAATGCTATTTATTAAATATAAATGTTAATGTATCTTATTTCTTAATGCAATGGATGTTATTAAGAAATTTGTAAAAAATTAGTTAGACTAATTTAAGCTTAGATATTAAGGAAAGAAAAATTTTAAAAATTGGATTTATAAAGAGGAAAACTGAAGTCATTGAACCTAAAAGCATTAAAATTTAAAAGCTATGGGTGGGATCACAACAGAGGAGAAAAAATTAAACCAGGATTGCAAATGGATTTCATATAAGATAAATAAACAAGGAACCTTATATAATCAGCTGTGCATATTTTAGCTGAAGGAATTAGATCAAAGTATATTAAATACATACGACTTAACTATTTTTAAAATTATTGGAAATCATAAAGAGCAAGGATCTCCTGCCATATGTTGTTCTGCCACTCATCTCTGTCTCCTTCGTTCTTGCTCCACCTCTGCCTAATGCTCGTGCAAATGCTCTTGCTTAATGTAACAGTGGGGTAGATTAGATGTGAATATAACAAATAACCCAAGAAACAGTGATGCTTGACTTAGTTTACTGAAACCAGTTATGCACTGAAGAATATGACAGACAATGAAGAAAATATAATAAATGAGGCAATGTAGAGTGGGTAGGACAGGCGTTTGTAATTCGCTCAACTTATATTCATATCATAACTTTCAGCTGGCTACTTACTGGCTGTGCAACTTTGGGTGAGTTAATTTAACTATCTGGTCCCTTTATTCCCTTCCAGTTTCCATCTCCTCTTTTTTTCTCTCTGTTCTTTTCCCTCTGTAATATCCATCTTGCTGAGTTGCTGAGGCAATTATATATACAGCACGTTGTGACAAGTGACATTTATTTATGATACTAAAGAGTTTTAAGAACTAAAATCTCTCAGGAATATTTTATTTTTAAAGATCTGTAAAATAAGATGTAAATGTCAAGACAGAGAGAAAATACTAATACTATACACAGAAGATAAAATTTTTTCCAAAAAATATTAGTCATAGATTAGGTCATTATATTTTTGGATTTAAAAGATTGTATTTTCAAGATTTTTCATATTTATTTGAGACAGAGAGAGTGAGCAAGGGGGAGGCAAGAGCAGGGGAAGGGGCAGTGGGAGAGGGAGAAGCAGACTCTCCACTGAGCAGAGAGCCTGTCGTGTGCTCCATCCCAGGACCCCGGGATCATGACCAGAGCCAAAGGCAGATGGTTAACCAACTGAGCCACCCAGGCACCCCGAATTATAATAATTTTTTACAATCTATTTAGAAAATGTTTTCCTGAATCAATCTTTCTTCCTCAAAGGAAACATGCTGATGACTCATGTAGCAGAGATTTATTTCAGCAATGCAAATAAACACACAAAGACTTAATTAGAAAATTTTCTAACTAACCACACCTACGTGTTTTATATAAGAAAAGACATGAAATATAAAATCTAATTAAAACTAGAGCCAAACCAATTTTTAAATTTTTTTTATTTTACTGACTTCTGAACAATATAGCTTTAGAGTTGGAATTAATATCACATTATAAATAACTTAATTACAAGGCTAACAATAATAAAAATTACTGGTTATAATTAAAACTAATTGTATTTGCATTGAAAATATTTGTTTTAGCTTATTTTTTGCTTTGAACAGAATTCTAAGCTTTATAATTATGGGAATAGTGTTTTGTCAAAAGTAGTATGAAGTTTGTTTTCATTGCTTGCAATAAAAACTTTTATTTGAATAGATTTTGAACAAAGTTTGCATATGTTTTCAATACATAAAAATCTGGATGAATAAAAATAAAAATAGGAAAATTTTATTTTGATGAGATAATATGGAATGAAGTTGAAACATAATATATGTGCATTTTATTGAAAATTCCCAGTTATTATGAATTTCTAGATAATTAAGCTGTGTAATACAAACTGTGAAGGCAGTGGCAGAGGAAAACATCTAAACTTATTGCTAAGTTATCTGTAGTGCGAAGTGTTTGGGTTAATATAGGGGATAGATTAGAGGAAGTTGGGAGGGTTGTCATAGACCTCTTTCAGTGAGAGCATCCACCCACATTTGAGAAATGAACTTTTCAGTGTAACAGTTTTCAAAACCATTAATTTTCTCATCATACACATTGTCTCATTAATTGTCACACATATGAACATAACTGCATTATATCGAGGGAAGATGATATTTACTTTTACAGAATTGGTTGTTCATGGTAAAACCGGCATTTGGTCTCATGTTTTTTGATCCCATGTTGAGAATTATATTCACTACAAAATGTTAAATTACCATAGGGCTGCTATATTTTATTTATTATTTATTATTATCATTTATTTTATTTATTATTTATTTATTTTATTTTGAATGTTCTGAATAGCAGGATCTTTTATGAATGAGTACTCTGTACTACATTTAAAAAGAAAACAATAATCTGTTAAAAGATTAACTGAAGTATGGCAAACATTTCAAGAGTTTACTCGAGCAGACTTTGAATCTGATTGGGCAGGCCACACGGAAAGTGGGTAAGGAGCTGGGGAAAGTCTTCCATAGGACAAATGCAGAAGCAAAGCAGGAACAACATTTGGTTGGCTACAGCTTTAGCAGCGTTTATTTAGAAAAGTCTGGTGGACTATTTGTAATTAGTTGTGTATAACTGGTTTTCTTCAATGCAAGAGTATGCACAGGAATGGACTCTGGCTTAGGTTCCAGTTTGTTTACTTATGCTACCAAGACATTAGAGCCATGTAAGGCTAATTTAATTATTTTACCCATAAGTCATTCAATTACCTTAACAAACCTTAAAGTAAAAGAGTGTATTTTTTAATCATTGTCTCATTTTCAGTTAGTAAAATATTTTCTTACTCCCTATTTTAGATGAAGAAACTAAGTCTTGCTCTCTTGGTCCAGGACTTTATGATTTTTCTGGGAATTTCCACTTAGATGTTTATAAGGTACTCCTAATATAGATACAGGACCATTAAGATTTATATGGTTAAGAAATAAAACAAATGACATATTTTACTTATAGTTCCCTTAAAATTTTATTTTCAGTGATATTAGCATATATCTAACTCAAAAGTATTTAAAAGTAAAATGAATTTGAATTAAAATCTGAAATATTCCATTTTCGGGTAGATTAGAAATTCAAACTAAAGATTGAAAACAAACAAACAAAAACAGCAACAAAACCCATGCTACTAAAGGGCTGATGTGTTAATAGAAAAAGACACAGTGAGTTTTACAAAGTACCTGCCAGATTTACAGAATTGGAGTTCACCACTGTTGTCTATAAAAAATGGCAGCCAACTGGCTGTGTTCTCCCTGGTTATTTTCAACCCCTGTTCATCTTGTTCAGACAGAATGCCTGCCTGGCTTCTGGGCTTATTTTAAGTGGCCTTGAAATACTGAAAGTGATTGGTGTCTCATTTCAGTCCACTGATACTCAAATTTCTCACCCTTCTGAACTCCATTCCAAGTCTAGTTTCGTGACTTTTGGAAAAGAGTAGAAGGAATTCTCATAGCACAAAGGTAGCATTACTTTCCTCTTAGTATGATGGCCATGGTTCAGAGCTGTAATGATTAGTTTGACAGAATTCTCAGTTCCTTGTTCTCTTCTCAAAGTTGAAAATATTTATGAGATGTAATTAAAAAATACTAGCTTCCTGTGTGTCTAACAGCTAGTATGCAGATTCATGCAAATGTAAATTGAGTTTGTAGTCCTTAATGTGCCCTTTCACATTTCTCCTTTTATTTTTCAGGGGGGAAAAAAAAAGCTGGTGTCTATTTGTGCAGTGCTCAGCTCTTTGCTCTATTGTTCTTCCCTTTTGATCATCACTGTTAAGTGATGTTGGAAGTAATTACATCCCTCTCTCTCTTTTGGCCAGGAAGCAGTTTTCAGATAGAGAACAGCTTGAAAGACATTCACCATTACACAGAAACCATGTCTCAGTGATACCCTCTGTGTAGCAGGATTAGATTCTCCCTGTGCCTGGTGAGAGCAGTGCAGACTATCTGGTTAATCATCTCATGCCTGTTAATGGGTTAGCCACACAAATGTGTCTTTATCCTTCATTTCACATCCCAAATCAATCCTCAACCCTGAAACACCTCTAGATCACATTACTCTGTCCCCACTCTCAATTCCTGTAGTGTTTATGGCTGGTGACATCCAGTTTACACCTAGTGATAGACTTACAGGTGTGTAAGATGTCTGTGCAAATGATATCCCAAGACCTGTGGAGTAAGAGCTACATCTTAAAGATCAATATGTCCCCTAGAGCTGAGCTATTTGTAAAGTACTTTTCACAGAGTGTCACTTAATACATTTTAAATTGAATTTAATTGTACTCAGGAAGCATGGTGTTTTTAATATCACTCACCAGGAACTAAACTTTAGAAGTAGGTTAATAAGTGAAATGCCCAGGGCAGTGTTAATTTCCCCTCCCTTCAGGCAATGTGCAAATTCTGCTCTTAATCATATTTTATTGTGCTTGCCTGTTTGTTTTTGTTTTCCCTAATGGACAGTGAATTTCTTGAGGACATGGGACTATGGGCTTGATTTCTTTCTCTTTTTCTCTTTCTTTCTTCATATATTTATTCCACACATTGGCACACTGTCTACATAAATTTGGTGTTGTTTCTTGAATGAATGATTAATTTAAATTTTAAGCATGAGTCTCAATATTTAAGTTCTCACTGTGCATCCCATCTGTCATGCCTTTGTTTACAACTGAGAGAAGAGTCAGTCAGCTGTGCAATCTTCATTAGTAAACAGAGTGCATCTTTGCTTCTGTCCTCACCTTGATAACCTAAGTCGAAAAACCTGGCAAGTGATAAACAGAAAAAGTGGTGGTCCTTGCTGTCATTCTCCTGAGATTATGGATTCTAGAGATAACTACGGGAATATATGGGGAGTTCTATTTTTCTTTAAATCTCTACTCTGCTTGGTATTTTTATGTCCTCCTAGGGAGAACAGATTGCCAATCACCACACTTTATTCCCTTATTCGTGTAACAAATATTTCTAGAATTCCTACTCTAGGCTAGCTGTTATGTGGACCATGGGAGCAACAGCTAGTTTATAACAAGACAATGGTGTTCTCTGCTGTCATGGAGAGGTCAGGGCAGTGATAACCATCCACACATCACTGTGGCTCCGTTTATCAGGTCACTACATTATAACAACAAATACCAGCTCTTTGAAGCAGTATTGTAATAATATCCATATTTCACACATGAAGAAACTGAGTCCAAAAGAGTTTCCTAAGACTGGGCCATGGCAAAATACCCAGGTCCCTTGATTTGACTTCTAACTAGTGGGGATTCTGTTTTACTTTATTTCATTACACAACGCAACTCCAGTTTCATGATTGCTTTCCTTGGAGGTCTTTTACCATTTTTCCTTTCCCATAGTTGGACTAATTTTTATGAGTTGGTGTTTTTTTTTTTATCAAATTTCCTTCTCTTTAATTTGTGTTCTGAATGCCTATGTTCATAGCTATTTGAGATGTATAAATGAGTGAAAACAAAGGCAAACAACAAACAAAATATACAATCATTTGACTAAACACAAGGATTTAAAAGAAAGATCCACATCAATAGATACTATAATAGATGCATAGAGGGATAAAACAAATATTGACCAGATGTTATATTAATTAAAAGTAATAGTAATAGGGGTCCCTGGGTGGGTCAGTTGGTTAAGCATCTGCCTCTTGATTTCAGCTCAGGTCATGACCTCAGGGTTGTGAGATGGAGTCCCACATCAGGCTCCACACTCAGCTTGGAGTCTGCTTGAGATTCTTTCTCTCTCTGTCCCTCTGTCATTCCCCCCCCCCAACTCTCTCTCTCCCAAATAAATAAATAAAATTTTTTAAAAATAATAACAATAGAACTTCACTTAGAAGAAATGTATGAATGTATGCCATATGCATTCAATACTTCATTTTATCCTCACTCAATCCTGTGCTGTTGGTATTCATGAGAACCTCGAGGATGAAGAGACCTTATGTAGCTTGCTAATTTTAACAAAGCTTATAATAGGAATAACAACAATGCCTCACACTTTAATATAAGTAATATTTTTGGGGTGATTTTAAGACTCAAGGTATGCATTTTTTTTTTAAGATTTTATTTATTTATTTGACAGGATAGAGACAGCCAGCGAGAGAGGGAACAAAAGCAGGGGGAGTGGGAGAGGAAGAAGCAGGCTCATAGCGGAGGAGCCTGACATGGGGCTCGATCCCATTACTCCAGGATCACGCCCTGAGCCGAAGGCAGACGCTTAACCGCTGTGCCACCCAGGTGCCTCTGCATTTTGTTTTAATCCCATTATTGACTCCACTTTCCTTGATTATTTAGCTAGGTGTTATGTAGATGGCAGATTTGTATATTCTGTGAAAGCAATTTCCATTACGCAAAAGTGAAAACCATGTTGGGTATATGAATTTTTTTTTCATAAAGCTCTGATTCTGAAAAGGCAGAAATAAAACACATGACAAAATGATAAATGGGACCAAAGCATTTATATACTTCCAGGGGCTGGGCAACATTAACATGATGATTAGTTTTATGTGTCAATCTGATGTGGGTAAGGAATGCCCAGATATGTGGTATAACATTATTTCTGAGTGTGTCCATGATAATGTTTTCAGAAGAGATGAGCATTTGTATGGGTAGACTGAGAAAGGAAGATCACCTTTACCAATGTGAGTGGGCATCATCCAATCATCAGAGAGCCTGGAGAGAACAAAAAGGCAGAGGAATAGCAAATCTGCTCTCTCTGCTTGAGGTGAGACATTCCATCTTCTCCCACCCTCAGACACTGGTCCTTGGAACTTGGGACACAGACTGAGACTTACTGCCCTGGTTGTTAGGCCTTTACACTCAGACTGAATTACACCACTGGCTTTCCTGGTTCTCCAGTTTACACCTGTCAGATTTGGACTTTTTTGCCTCTATAACCACATGAACAAATATCTTATAACTTCTCTCTCTCTCTCTCTCAATCTCTCTCTCCCTCTCTCCAGATATGTGCAAGTATTGCCTCATCTCTCCTGTCTATTGGATAAGAAGTATTATTATTTGATTTAATCCAAATGGAAATAAGAAGATAAAGATATTAAGCCACTATGTTCTCCTTGAAATTCCATCTACTACTTTTACTCTTCCATCTTTTTTTTTTTCAACATGGAATCTGTTCACTATAAATCATTCTCAATTAAAATAAAATATTTCATACTGTGGCAAGTATACCTCACAATACTGTAACAAACACCCATAATTCTCTAAAAAAATTAAACAATCAATCAAACAACATTTCCACAGCAACCCTACTCACAAGTTTGCTACATCTGTTTAGAAACGACACTAAGCAGCTGCTGCCCCGGCTAGAAATAACCTTTGCTACTTCTTCCAAAGAAAAATCTACCTCTCATTTTCATAGATTTCAGTTACTTATTTATCACTTCTTTTGTAACATGGATCAAAGTAAAAATAACCTAGGGTTCTATTCCACATTCTATGTGAAAATTCTTTATCTGAATGGCATGATGAGAGAAGAAAATCTTGATCTTAACAGATTTCTTTAAGAATCCCATAATTGATAAAGAACAAAAAAATTATTACAAAAATAGGTATCAAGGAATTAGCTTTGCTTATATGTTTTTCCTGCTTCCTTACTTCTTCCCTTCTTGCCCACTTTTCCTCAGGGTTGAACTTTCCTGCCATAAGGAGCTAACAAACGCTACTCACACAACTCAGTAAATGTGAATATGTCTCCAAACTCCTGTCAATTCTCACTCCAAAAAACCCCTTTGATCTATCTCTTTCCATTCCAGTGTCTGTATTCTCACTTTTAAGATTCCCTTAACCCTGACACATGAATATCTATTGCCTTTCAAATAAAGTCTCAGTGCCTTGAGCTTGTATTCAAACATCTCTTTGAATTTGCATCACTTGTGTTTCTGGTCTAAAGGCATCTTTCACTCAAACTATGCTATTCTGTATTCTTGATCTTTCCAAGTCTGCATCTTTGCTTCTTTATTCTTTCTAAATTGAACAATCTTGCTTAATGTCCATATTTGCATCATATTTCTTTCTTTTTTTAAGATTTTATTTTTAAGTAATCTCTACACCCAATGTGGGGCTCAAACCCACAACCCTGAGATCAAGAGTTGCATCCTGTACTGAGCCAGCCAGGTGCCCGGCATCATATTTACTTCTTTGCTTATGTTGCCATTTCCACCTAGATTGCAAGAGTTTGGACAAAAAACATTTCATCTGTCCCAGGAGGTATTTCGCCTCATTCTAATAAGCATATTTGATTGGGATTGTGACATCTGTATAAATAAAATGGAAGTTCTAGAAAAGAAAAGAGGTAACTACTGAAACAGTTCTGCACACCCAATTTCAATGTATGGGGAGGGGGCTTCCCCCACCATCAACTGATGCTCTGGACAGCAGCTGGTGTCCTGCAGTTCAACCCAATTCTGATATTTTCTACGAGGAGACATTTTGTCAGTGGTTATTTTTAGCATTTTATATGGTTTCTATGAATAGTTGGGATTCTATTGACGGTGAGTAACAGAAATCCTGTCAATTCCACCAACTGATGAGAAGAATTGTTTTGTCTTGTTTCCCCTCATGGAGGTAGAAGTCTGGAAGTGGGCAAGGGTGAGGACACTGAGGCATTCCTGGCCTGTTCTTCAAAGTTGCCTGATGACCAGCTGTCGTGTCCATGTTTCAGCAAGAAAAATGGAGAAAAGCAAGAAAAAGGGACGGCACATATGTCACAAAAGGAAAAAAAAAAAAAGCCAGAAATTCACAGGTGACTTCCACTTATTTCTCATGGTTACATTACGAAATGTGAACACCCTTGAACTGCAAAGAAGTCTGAGGAATGTCATTTCTCAATGTATAAATTGCTAAACTGCACAAAACCAGTTTTGTTAGTAAAGGGGAAGAAAGGTGAATGGATGTTAAGTAGGGATATTTGAGTAGAGTCCACATACCCTAATTTTGTCTTTTTCCTTTGTAATTAAGTCTTTGTCAAATGGATTAACACCAATATACAAAAGCTTTTTAAAGAGGGTCCTAACACTTATTAGAATTAACCAAAGCGATTGTATCGACTTACATTTGTAGCATATTCTTATAGGCTTTTTTTTTTTTTTAAGAACAGTGTTAGGTTTACAGAAAAATTAAGCAGAAAGTACAGAGTTCCCATCGTCTCCACCTCCACACACAGCCCCTCTCTCAGCACCAACATTCTCTGTCCTATTCCAGAATGGTATGTTTCTTATAACCGATGAACGGACATTGACACATTGTTATCAATCAAATCTATAGTTTACATAAGTGTCCACTCTTGGTGTTGTGTATTCTAGAGGTTTTCATAAGTGAATGATGACATCTACCCACAATTTACAGTTTCATACAGAGTAGTTCTCTTGCCCGAAAATCTCCTATAGTCTTATTCATCACTCCTTCCCACCAAATCTCTGGAAATCCCTAATATTTTTACTGTCTCCGTGGTTTTGCCTTTTCCAAAATGTCATACTGTTGAAATTATATAATATATAGTTTTTCAGTTTGGTTTCTTTAACTTAGTAAGATGCATTTGAATTTCTTCTATGTGTTCTCATGACTTGATAGCTTATTTCTTTTTAATGCCTAATTGTATTCCATTGTTCGGATGTACCACAGTTTATCTGTTACCTACTGAGGAACATCTAGATTGCTTCCAAGTTTTGGCAATTATGAATAACAGCAAAGTTTTGGCTACTGTAAACATCCATGTTCAGGTTACCAAACAGCATAATTGTTGGATCATATGGTAAGAATATATTTAGTTTTGTGAAAAATTGCCAAATTGCTGTATTGTATTTTAAACATAATGTTAGAGGGGACTATGAGTGTTAATGATTGTCTGATAGTCATACACAGATTAAAATAAACTCCATATCTAATCACTGGGTGGGAATTTCTTGAGTTATGTGAAAATCCAAATTGAATTGTTCCAGTTTAAGCTACAGTCTCATGATTCAGGAATTATCTAGGCATTTCCACATATTTTATGTAAAGAGTTAGATGTATCACCTCAACATATCTATACAGGGAAGTCATACTGAGACACAATTTGGCTACAATTTGTCCCAGCTCTCATATTGAAATAATATAGAACATCTAATTATATATTCCTCAGTGGTATCTTTCTATCACCCTGAAATTTTGCATCACAAATAAAGTATTTCATTGAATTACATCAATAAAGGAAAACAGTATATCACTAAGGAAATTATATAAAAGAAAATTTACACATGTAAAGCTTATATAGGTTATTTCTCACTGTTGTTAGAATGGAATCAAATGCATTTGATATCATGATGCTAGAATATATTGTTGTGGGGGGTCCGTGCATACTGAGTTAAACAGTGTGTCTGCAAAATACACGCTGTTTAGAAATGACCATGTTCACTGGTGCATGTCTGTGCATGTGGAGAGATGCAAAGTAAGGACCAGTGTTGAAATGTAACAGAAATATTTATGACTGCTTTGGTTGTACTTTCCTGTCTCATTCCAGGGCTGTCGTGTGGGGGATTATGAAACTACAATGGCTTTTTAAAATACCGAAATATTCAGTCTAGTTACAGGGTCAAAATTTTTAGTGTTCTCTGTTGGAAGTTAAAGGTCATGATCTCTTTCTCAGCAGTAATTTGGGATCTTTACATTGTTTTTCATTTATTTTTCTAATTTTTAATATATTCTCAATTTAAACAATTAGAATGATATTGCATACCTACCTCAATTCAGTCTTACTGGTAGAAATAAATATTCTTAACAGTTTGTGAGGAATTATACCCATGTTTTCTGTATACCCACATAGATGTATTTATATATACTCAGGTGTTTTTTTTACATGAATTGAGTCACAGCATATATAACATTCTGTGATTTGAAACCTTGGACTAAAAATATATTGTGGAGACAAACCATAAGAGACTCTTAATCATAGGAACCAAACTGAGGGTTTCTGGAGGGGAGGTGGGTGGTGGGATGGGGTAACTGGGTGATGGACATTAAGGAAGGCACGTGATGTAATGAGCACTGGGTGTTCTATAAGACTGATGAGTGTCTGTCTTCAGCTCAGGTCATGATCCTGGCGTTCTGGGATCGAGCCCCATATCAGGCTTCTCTGCTAGGAGCCTGCTTCTTCCTCTCCCATTCTCCCTGCTTGTATTCCCTCTCTTGCTCTCTCTCTCTCTCTCTGCCAAATAAATAAATAAATAAATAAATCTTAAAAAAGAAAAGAAGACTGATGAATAACTGATCTCTACCTCTGAAACAAATAATACATTATATGTTATTTAATTGAATTAAAATTAAAATTAAATTTAAAAGTATATTGTGGAGCTCTATTTTAGGATCAATGCTTTATATAAACATGTAATTTCCATATATATGAATATATTGTGATTTATGTGAGTCTTCTCTATAAATGGACATGTGGACATGATGTTGACACCAATTTAATTTACCATATATCCTTACGCTATCATTTATTTTTTAGAGGAACTTACAGTTAGTCAGAAAGATGCTTAGAACTGTAATCATTAATCAAAACACATATGTGTTTTAAAATTTGATGGATAACAACAACTCAGCCTGTACAATTATCTCATTAAATCTTAACCACTGAAAGAGTAAAAATAGGCCTTCCATACACCTAGGCTGACTGGGTATTGTCAACATTATTATTTTTGTTAATTTCACAGGTAGAATATCATCTCTAAATTATATTTCAATTTCAATTTTCATAATTATTATTGATTTTTGAGTATCATTATTTTTATTTAGTTTTGTTTTTCTGTGACTTGCTTACCCACTTCTTTGTTCATATTATAGTAGATTTTTTTTTTTTACTTTTTCATACTGCTTCTATCATGAATATTAGCCATTACCTGAGTCTGTCGTTTTGTCAAATAAACTTTTACATAGTGTCTTTCCATAAGAAAAATACACTGTTGTTTATATTTCAATTTAATAAAATCATGCTAATTATAAGAACAGACATTATAATTGAATGTATATTTTCGGGTAATTTACTCATACAGCAATTATTCACCATCATTTTTATGCAAAACTAACAGTCTTATAGGTTACAGATAATAATAAGAAAGGCATTGCCTTTAATTTCAAGGAGACCTTGGTATCACTACGAAAACAGAGAATTACACCAAGAATTAACCTAAAATATAGGTAGAGGATTAAGGGATTGTAATGAGAATATATAGAGAAGGCACTTACTGCACCTAGAGATGGGCAATTAAAAGATGTATATGACTAACTGGGAGAAGAAACTCAAAGCATTATAAATGAGTTAAAAGGAAATGTATAATTTTCACTTACTTCAACGATCTATTTTGTAATTATTTTGTGATACAAAGATCTTTAAAAGGTATTGTTTGGGGGGAAAAAAGGTATTGTTTAAACAATACCTTCGTTAGAAAAATGTCTTCTTATTCAGTCCTAACATCTCAAAGCCACCTTACCACACGCTTACCAGTATCTACACTTAGAAATGCATCCCCCGAACTATTAGCACTGATGAGGTGCCTAACACTTCAGACTCTTATAAAGAAAAATAAAGTCAATTCTTAGAGAATTGGAGATGGACTCATGATATCATGTAAATTAACTGAATGTGTGCATTCTTTAATTTGTGAATACATACAAATAAATCTATATTAACAAATTCTCAAATCCATAACAGTTAATTATGTGAAGAGCAGAATTGAACATTGTCCATCTTGATAATTTGAGATAGGGCTATGATATTATTTGATATTCTACTGACGCCGAGTTTCATCAGGCAACTGAATTCAGAAAGATGTTATTTACACTTATAGTGCTCATAAAATAAATTACTACTGAAGAAGAAAATAATTTTAGCTTTAATTAATTTAAAAAATAAGCACAAAGCAAATAGTAACTCTTAATATTATCTTACTCCCTAGGAAACTACAATTTCTGGGCACATTTGCAGTATAAATAAAACAGGGCTGCGTGAGTAGATGGTGACATAGGGCGGGGAAGTCAATCAAGCCAATATTTGACCTCATGTGCTTACTTATATTTCTTTTTCTGAGAAAATATGACATTTTTGGCAAGACGTAGAATAATCTCTTTGCTCCTTCCGGTCCTGTTCTAAACTGAACAGTAAGTTATTTAAATATGATATCTCTGTTTATAAGCATTTAGAGGATTAAACTAACTCAATCCAGGCAATTTATTAAGCAGAGGTCATAATTTCTGAAGGAGAAATCAATGTGAATTATAGAGAAACTTAGATAAACTCATTTCATCTCCATACGCCATCTTTTGGAAACAAACGTTTGAAATCATTGGGGGATTGTAATTTATGTAACAATCGTAAAACTTTGACTTGAGTTCTTCTTAAGATGTCTTTGAAGATAGAGATCTGAACTAATTAACTAGGTAAAAGTATGACTCAAATAACATTTGAATCAGCTTCTCTATCTTCCTCAAAACTTTGAACAATTTTTCTCTCCCTGTCTGAAAGATTAACTGTGCTTAATATTTCCTGGCAAATTAGTCATCACACTTTTGTTGGATTTGGGTTTTATTTTTGTCTTTCAGGTGCATAAATCACACAGCTTATTAGCTGGAGAAGCCTTTCATGTCTTTAATGAACTCCAAGTTTGAAAACTCTGAAAATGAATCAGATTGGCAGGCATACTTCTGAAGATTTTTAAAATATTCCCTGGTAAGGAGGATAAGTTGAAAAGATGGTCATTTGGCAATGCTGCCTTCAGAGAAATACGCTTTGCTGAAAAATGTGTGCCTTAGTACTTGGGAATGTGTTTGATAAATAGTCTGCCTTCATCAAAGATGTACCTTATGTCTGCTGCCATGTCTAGAATTTGAAAACGGAAGTTGATAGCTTGCCAAATATTCACCATCATTAAAGTATTAACATATATTTCTTTGGGTGCCATTAAATAACTACAATTGAAAACACCTAATTTACATATACACATACAAAACTGATAGCCACCTCCTGTGAATTTTAAGTTACTTAGATAAACATTTGAGTAAAATGAAATAAAATATAAAATATATAGTATACCTCAGTTCATTTTAAAATTAAGATTAGGTTATTATATTAGTCTTTCACATATTTTCTAAGCATTTTCTTTAAATGAAGATTGCAATAATAGAAGTTTAAAACTTGGAAAACATCAGTAATAATCTAACACCATTCCTGAACAACCTCTGTGCAGCTCTGGGAATTGGACCTAAGTGCGCACGGGGCACCAAGAGTATAAACATGGCCAAGAAGACAGATACTTCAGCCTAGTTTTAATCACAGAAGTGGCTCTTTCTATTTCAAGGATTTCCATAACAAACATCAAGCTAACAAACAAAACAAACAAAGCTTAAAAACCTAGACTAGATGGAGTCCAGTGATTCTCAAACCAACTGTACAATCGAATTACCCTGAGAAATATTTTCAAGTACTGAGGCCTGGCTGCCCACCTCTAGAGGCTCAAATTGGGTTGATCTTGGTGAGCAGATCAGCATCTGCTTTGACATGGCCTTTGAAGACCTGCTCGATCTCTCTAGCGTGTCAGAGTAAAGGCTGTCTTCCAGACTGCGGGGACATGTGAAACCTGATCTGTGGACATAGGGACTGCAGGTTGAGGATGTGCCGGGTATAGCCAGATGACCCATGGTGACTAGGTTGGGCATCTGCTTTATGTCTTTCATTGGTCATCTGTTTCATCTTTCCACCATCAGAGGAAATACTGGATATTAGTTTGAAGGGAACATTGGGAGCTGTTTCTCACGTACTTGAGGGTTCTCCCTCTTTTAAGCTTAAATCAAATTGGGCAATGAGGGAAACATGTGGCAGTAGAAATGGAAGATTCAGGAAGATGCATTTTTGAATTGCTCTGGGCCATAGTGTGGCCAGCATCTTCAAGGATACACTTGAGGGCCAAAAGAATAGATGTGGGGGTTGTTATAGTGACCCCTATTAGTTGGGGTCTGAGCTGAGGCAGGTGTTGGGCCTGGAGACTGGGGGATGAACAAAAAAGGAACATAGGGGCAAAGGGCTGAGCAAATATCCAGAAGATACCTGGGACAAATTATGTATGGTCACTCTATTCAATAGAGGATTCAGTGTCTGTCTTCAAGTCAATGCAGCTCTCCTTCTTGGGCCGTGGTTGGTTGAGATAGATCCAGGGAATCAGTTCCTCTCTCCTCATCCAGCTGAGGTGAGGGACAACACAGAGCAAAGGCGAAAATGGTAGTATCTCTTAAAGAACAGCTTCCAGATTGGTCTCAGGAAGGGGGAAGTTTGATGAGGGGAAACCTAGGATAGACGCCACCAGCCCTCTCTCACCAGAACCACTGGTATGCTCTGAGATCTGAGAGATGGGTGGGGGAAGAACTGGGGTCTTTCGGGGCCCCAAAAAGAACAGGTGTTGAATTATTTACACAGTCTAGGATGGCTTTTAGGGTCCACATTCTACTCTCCATCTTTTCATCGCAATAGTTAGGACATTAATCAACATCGCCTGGTGATACCTTCAAGTTACACCTCTACCTTAAGACAGTCTGTCCAAGAAACAGTGCAGGGAGAAGGAAGCCCGAGGTCATCCAGTCCTGGAGAAAGAGTTTAAGCCTATTTGCCTTCCTAACTTCTAATCCAGAAGGTCTTTGAAAACTATCAAGACATTATTAGTTATATACACAGAATAGAAACATTTATTTAATGGCTTAGAGATGAAGGTGCCAAATATGCAAGTAAAGAGAATATTCTTTGTGTTTAGAAACATATTTTCTGAAATGAAATACATCATTGGAAGCATATCCTCCTTTTTTAAAAATGTTTTATTTATTTCTTTAAGAGAGAAAGAGAGAGACTTCGAGTGGGGGAGGGCCAGAGGGAGACACAGACTCCCTACTGAGCAAGGAGCCTGATGAGGGGCTCAATCCCAGGACCCTGGGATCATGACCTGAGCTGAGGGCAGATGCTTAACTAACTGAGCCACCCAGCAGATCCTCCTTTTAATATGTTCTATAACACGTGATCTCATATGTTCTTATGTTTCCTCTTGTAGACCACAGTCATTGATACTATACTTAATACTTTATAATAATAATACTTTATAACAATAGTACCCCTTACATTTACCAGGACTGAAGAATCCAAAGGAAAGGATGATCTGCTGCCCTTTACCTGTGTAGAAAATTGGGATTCTATTCATAGAATAAGTAACTAATAAGAACCAGATCATAAACAGTATGCAAAAATTGGGGCATTGCATGTTAACTGATGAAGAATAACTGATTCTTATATGAGTCAGAGTTTTTTAGAGAAATTCTTCCATATTTTGTGTCTTTAGTTATATGACCTTTGCTCTCTTTTTATTCCCCTTCACTATGTATAATGAAAACATTACCTCCCACATTATGGTTAGTAAGTTTTTAAGTGTGACTGAAGAAAAAGAAGTTTATACTTATAAAATGTTGAATTTATAATTTAATAATTTGATTTGATTATAATATCCATTAATATCCTCAATAACAATAAAGGTTGAAGCATATAAAATTGTCATTGTTGTGAGTCAAAATGGTTGAGTATATTAATAACTTTTAATTACTAATTCCAAAGGAAGACTTTAGGAAAATGGGATCGGCCTGTTTGGTTAGTAAATAAAGTTGTCCCTTTGTAATCTATTTTACTATAAAATACATACTGGTATTTCTTACCCAAATTGCCCCTGAAAAAGGCCCTAACAAAATTCAGTTCCTGTGTTTTCCTCTGTAGGACATTAGAGGAAAATGACCTTGTTTACTCTCTACCAAATAAAAATGCTAACAAAATACTTTACATACCAACTGTCAGTAAACAAATAATGCATATGTCCTTTATCTGTGCCTCTCTTGCTCTTCTTTCTGCAGATTCCAGGGATTTTATATCCATCTGGGAGGATTCATATCTGGGAATTTTGGAGCATGACTTTGCCAGAAGGTCCTGGAGAGCTGATGAAGAGCAAAAGAGGTGGAAAAGGGAAAATACTAACAGTAAACCCTAGAATTTGCCTCAACGGACCTGAGAGGTTCCTTGGGTACTAACATAAAACCTTGATATTTTTGTAAACCTAGGTAAGTCCCCGAGATACAATACAGTATTTGGACCCTGTATATTTTTTATTGCTATTCTTGAAAGTTTTCAACTTTCTAAAAAAATATATTCTTAAAACCTTTAAGGGACTTTAAGCTCTTATCCATGCATGATAATAATCTTCATTTATAATATTTTCATTTAAATATATTACTTTAATGTTCTTTGTCATTTATATTTATTTTTCATAACCATAATAATTCACCCTGGGATTTTTTACGGTTTGAAATGACAAATCAGAGTTATTAAGGGCAGCAAAAGCTTACTCATATTCCTAACAACCACCAAGGTGTGTCCTTATTAGAGTCTAATGCTCACATTGTTGTGTTTTATTACCTAAGGAGTGAAGTAAAAAATTAGTGCATAACACAATTGGACAGCTCCATTGGTTTTATGCAGTGAATTGCTCTGAAGATGAACATTACCGAGCTCAGGAAACTCTTATTCTATTTTTGGAAAAAAATGTTCACAAAGGGACAAATACCAATTTAGTGACTAAATGAGAAGAAAATGTTCTGAAAGCAAGAATAGAGTAAATGAGTTACTAGGCTTCTTATGTCCTAAATTGTCACATTTAGCCACCACTGGAGATGAAATGAATGCAACAATTGATAAGAATAGATAATTCTCAGAAACAGAGATTTAAAATTGGGGGCTGCCTCCCCTCAGTGCATTAAATAAATAAATACTTCTTGGCTAAATACTAAGTTTATAGTGGGTCATACTGGCACTCAGGACACAAGAAAAAAAGTTATTTCCTAACCAAAAGAAGTTGAGCCTAGTGGTTAGTCTTGCTGAAGCAGGGCTGTAGTCATGTTTTCTATATGGAAGGGGCCATGCACGCAAACACAGGGATGAGGGATGGCAGGCTGTGTGTAAAAGTGTGCAGTCAGATAGGTGAGTGGTTGAAGATGAGGCAACTAGTGAGGCATTTACACAGGTACTTACTAAATTTGCATGCATTATCTCCTTTAATTCTAACACCTAGCCTATGAAATAAGTATTATCTTTTTTTTTTAAAGGGTTTTTTTATTTTTTCATTTGACAGAGAGAGAGAGAGAGAGAGACAGCCAGCGAGAGAGGGAACACAAGCAGGGGGAGTAGGAGAGGAAGAAGCAGGCTCCCAGTGGAGGAGCCTGATGCCCGCTCAATCCAGAATGCCGGGATCACGCCCTGAGCCAAAGGCAGACGCTTAACGACTGAGCCACCCAGGCGCCCCTGAAATAAGTACTATCTTAACCTCCATTTTTCAGTAAAGGAAACAGGCTGAAATGTTTCCCATGCCCCAGTAGTGAAATCGGAGTTTGAATTCATACTCCCAGATACCAGAGTCCTTAAACACTAACTCGAATCATGAAAGTTCTTGTATGACAATTAAGTAAGCAGATTTTGTTTTTTCCTGTCACAGATCAGCAAACTGGCTCTGAAGAGGGCCACTTAGGAAACATTTTAGGCTTACATATGGTTCCTCATTAGTAAATTTCATTTGTAAATTTCCTTCTTCCTCCTGTTTCTTCTTCCCTTTAAGACTAACAAGCATTCCAACAGGCTATCAGTTACATTTGAGTGGGGGCTGTACTTTGTTGCCAAGGGTAGCCAGGGAGAATTTTGAGGTGAGGAGAGAGAGGATACGGATTACTTGCTAAAAATGCAATTATGGCTAGAATATGAAAGATATATTGTATGGGGACAGGAACCTGATATGAACTAGACGGTAAGCAGCCTACACAAACTGTCCTGGTCAAACACTGTGAGGACAGGAACGGTGGATAATGGAGAGAAAGTAAAATCAGGAGCACTTAACAGTTCACTGTTTGCAGTATTTGAATAAGAGGGAAAACATGGCATAAGTCATACATTTCTGGGCTGGACACATGGGCATAGGAAGAGAGAAGGGATCAGATTGAGCTTTCCTCCAGATATTGCAATATTGACTTTATCCTCACAAATTTATAAAGTCTTCTACAGAACAAAATTTGGTTTACTGAATTTTATTTGACCCCAGAATTCGGCATAGATTCTGAAAGACAGCTGTATTTACCATAAGGTCTTGTAAATCATACCTGAGTGAATGAGTGAGTGAGTGAATGCTTCCTTCTTTAAGTGGGGAAATATTAAATTATTATTCTGAAAAAGAATTACCAAAAATGATCTGCAAAATATGGGGTGATTATATAAATGTCTCTTATCTAACCCATGCTCTGGGTCTTTAGTGTAAAAATGAACTTAGATATAAAAAAGGAAAACACACTTGAGGTTAGCTCAAAATGACAATTTTAAATTGGAGAACTACTTAAAAAGAGCACGCAGTCTTTTCTAGTCCACATTGACATAAGTTTAAAAGCTGATTAAAGAGCAGAGGGGAGAGCTGACTCTGAGTTAGGAAAAGTAGGAAGGATTTGGTGGAAGACCTCACACTGTACCTATTACAGCCCTCTTTTGTGCTGGCAGGGCAGGTGGGAAGAGATCTGAATGAACATGAGTTTAATGACCAGAGATCATGTCAACATTTTAATCTATTCCAAAAATACTCTTGTCATTAACCTCACATATATAAAGTCTAGAAATTTATTAAAACATATTGGTCTTTGTGATTAAAAAAATGAATTTTTTAAAAAATGAAATTCTTCCTATTTGGGGTAGTGTACATTTTTATTTTTCATCATGTCCATGGATGTGGGAGTCATTGATTATGTTTAATATTCAGATTCTATAGCAGTTCTATGTAACTAACCAAGCTATAAATATGAAATCACTAAAAAGGTGGTGGTGCTTACTATAAATTTCTGAGACCAGTTGCTTTTAATTTCCAAACCTGTTGAGTTAGATTAATTTCTCTATGATTTCAGGTTTGACACCTAATGATGAATTTCTGGATCCACGTAATAAGAGTTAACTGAGATCCTGCCAAATGTTAGGCACTATTCTGTGTGGGGGTGTTGCAGCTGTAAATAAGATAGACAGGAGCTCTGATCTCATGGATTTTGCATGCTGGCGCCATTCCGTCCAATATAGTAGCTAGTAGCCACGTATGGCTATTCACATTTAAATTAATTTAAACTAAAGAAAATTAAAAAGTCAGTTCCTCAGTCATGCCATCTTCAAGTGCTCAATAGCCATAGGTAGCATGTGATTATCATACTGGAGAATGAAAATTAATAAAACATTTTGCTCATCATAGAAGTTTCCACAGGGTCATGCTGTTCTAGGGTACTCTGGAGAAGTCCATTTGAAATTATATTATTTCATTTTAAATTATATACCATACGGGAATTTTCCTCAACAGTTTGTGAAAGCTGGGTAGGGATAAATTAATCAAACTGACAATGATTCACTTTTAAATTACTGCCTTTTAAATTATTTAGCATAGACATAAATCTTCGTTCTATCATGACTACATCTGCAGCCTTGGGCAACCCACTTAACCATTCCATGCTTTAGTTCTTACAGGGTTTCAGTGAGGATGGAATCAAATTACACAGAAAGTATTTAGAACAATTATCAGTAAGTTTTAATGATGATTGTTAGTTATTACTGTTGTTATTATACACTCACCCTTCATTTTATCAAATAGCTCCAAAATAGATTTACTTCACTTTTTCTCCTATATGTTCTATCCTTCAATTTTTAAATATTTTCTAAATCTAGAATCTGTGGATATAACACATAGAAATGTCCTTTCATCTATTAAAATTGAGATATAAAATGAGTCCCTATCTTTTTTCTCAGTTAAAAATTGTAATAGAAATTTTCTTTAAAGATTCTTCTCAATTATCATACAGTTGTAATAAATACTATGGAGATACCTCATATCCTTTACCCAGTTCCCCCCACAGGTAACATCTTGCAAAACTAGATTACATTATCACAACAACAAAGTCAAAATACAGAGCAATTCTGTTCCCATAAGGATCCCTCTTCTATAGGTATATCTTATAGCTATAGATATATTTCCCTTCTGCCACAGACTATCATTAATTGTTTGTAACAACTAACCTATTATACATTTCTGTAATTTTGTTATACCCAGAATGTTATTTTAAAAATGTTATATAAATGGAATCATAGAGTATGTAACGTTTTGGATTGGCTTGTTAACACAATTCTCTAGAGATTAATCCAAGTTGTTGGGTACAGCAACAGTCCATTTCTTTTTATTGCTGTGAAGTATTCCACAGTGGATATACAGTTATTTAACCATTCATCCAGTGAAGGACATCTCAGCTGTATCAAGTTTTTTGTTATTCTTTATAAAGGTGCTGTAAATATTCATGTACATGTTTTTGTGTGAATGTAAGTCTTTATTTCTCTGCTCAAAGGTACGATTAATGGGTTATATGATAGTTGCATGAGTAGTTGTTTAAAAAACTGCCAAACTGTATTCCAGAGTGGCTATATAATTTAATTTCCATCAATAATATATGAGTGATCTAGTTTCTCTGTATTCTCACTTGATGTTGTCATATATATATTTATATAATATATATTTTAACTTCAGACATTCTGATTATTGTTCAGGAATAGCTAAATGTAGTTTTAAAACTTGTATTCTCCTAATGGCTAATGATGTTGAACATCATTTCATGTGCTTATTTGGCATTGTATATCCCAACTTGCTGCTTTTTTAAAATCCTGCTTTTGCAGTCTATAAGCCTCATAATTTTACCAGTTTGAGGGAAGCAGAGAAAGCTGACTTCACTTTATGTCTCTTTATCCTCCTCTGCTTATAATATAATTTTCTTCAATTTTTCATCTCTGCATATTCAAAAACCAAGTACGACAATGTTATAATTTTGCTTCAGTCATCAGACATAATTTAGAAAACTTGAGAAGGGAGACTACTGCATTTACCCATATTTTTGCGTTCTATGTTCTTTCTTCTTCCCTAGTGTCCCAAGATTCCTTCTGTTATCTTTTCTCTTCTGTTTAGAGACTTTCTTTTAGCCATTTATTAAAGTGGGTCTGTGGGTCACAAGCTGTCTTAGTTTTCCTTCATCAGAGAATTTCTTGACTTTTCCTTTCTTTCCCAAAGGATTTTTTTTGGGGGTGTAAGATTCATTCTTTTAGTGCTTAAAAGGTACTGGGCCACTCCTCTGGTCTCCATGGTTTCTGATGAGCTATCCATTGTCATTCAAATTATTTTTCCTTTATAGGTATCATTTTTCTCTTGCTGCTTTCAAGATTTTTTTGTTCCTTTTTTTCCTGAAGTTGGTGCATATTACTTTGGTTTTATTTTGTTTGAAGATTATTTGGCTTCTTAAGCCTACAGTTTGTCTCTTTCAACATATAGGACTTCAACTATTATCTGTTCAAATAATTTTCCAACTCTTCCCTCTTTTTCGTTCATCCTCAGACTCTGATAAGCAGTGTTAGATCTTTTTTTTAAAGTCTTCCCACTCCCTTAGATTCTGTAGTTTGTTTGTTTGTTTTGTTTTGTTTTGTTTTCCCAGACTTCTTTTTTCCCTCTAGTGTTCATAGTGAATAATTACTGTCGTTCTGTCTTAACACTTTGTTGCTTCTTTCCACCACGTAAGAGATGTGAGGTGTGGCCACAATTTTTCTACAGTATTTGCTTGGAGTAGAACAGTCATTATCTAAACATTTTCTGTCTGGCAAAGGTTGCCTCTTTCCTAGTCCTTTGAAAAGTAAGAGTAGCCCTTTGTTGGAGCATTTTATCTTTGTGCCCATTGGTTGCCATCTTCCCAACGCCAGGTTTCAGAGACATAAGGCAGAAAGTTCATCACTGCATCACTGTCACTCCTTGCGTCCCAAGGCCCTGGCTGGCCTGCCTTCTTCTCTCCAACTTTCAGAGTCTTACATTTGTTTTATGATGCCCAATGGTTTTAGTTACAATTATTGGGTGGAGTAAAGGAAAGCCCATGTACTCCATGTTGCTGGAAGATAAAGTCTCCTCAACACTTTTTTTTTTTTTTTTTTAAGATTTTGTTTATTTATTTGAGAGAGAGAGAGCATGAGTGGGGGCCGGGGGTGGAGGGGCAGAGGAAGATGCAGACTCTCCACTAAGCAGGCAGCCTAACTCAGGGCTCAACCTCAGGGCCCTGAGATCATGACCTGAGCCAAAGGCAGACGCTAACTGTCTGAGCCACCTGGGTGCCCCGCTCATGCTCTTGATAAAGGAACTCTATTTATCATTCATTAACTTTTTCAGTTCTTAAAAATTTCCTAATTTTTTCTAATTTCAAATTGTCAAAAGAAAGTGAATAAACTATTTCTCACATGCTAGTCATAGCTTTATTAAATGAATGTTCAGATGAGATATTCAAAGTTGGAAATCACAAAACAACTATACTATGGATGTTTTATTTCTCAATTTCTGTAACTACAGAGGAGAAATACCTCTAAAGAATACACCCACAATACTGGCATATTAATACTGGCAATTTTAACACATTGGTTAAATACTTAACCAACAAAATGTAGTTGTTTAGGTTTTTTTTTTTAATATTTATTTATTTATTTGATGGGAGGAAGGGGCATAGGGAGAGTAAGAGAAAGAATCCCAAGCAGGCTCCCTGTGAGTGTAGAGTCCATTGCAGGGCTCAATCTCAGGACCCTGAGATCATGACCTGAGCAGAAATCAAGATCTGATGCTCAACCGACAGAGCCACCCAGCCGCCCCTTCAGCTATTTTTAACGGGAAATAATGAGAGTCAAGAGCCCCTAAGAGATGTTTCAGCATAACCTTTAGGATATGTCAGACTACACATGGCTCAATTTCTAAATTTCTAGTAAAGCCTGAATTGGGGGTGGGGGTAGGTGGAGCATGGTACAGAATCACCACTTCCGTTAGAATAAATGGGAAAAAAAAGTTTTCTTCCATCTACAAGATAAAAAAAAAATGTGAACATTCTATTTTTATAGTTCTCAGCATGGCTTATCATAAACAGATTAAAACTGAACTGGTGTATGAGAGTCATACTCTTTGCAGTCCTAGATCTACAAAAAATTTGTTGTGTGATGAAGGAGAAGTGAATTCTGCTCTGAAACTCCTATCCTTATTTGCAAAATTTAGAAAGTGAGTTTTATCTCAAAGATATTTCTATCATGAATTTCTGTTTTAAATATGAGACACATCTAAGAACATCAAGATATAACTGAAATAAGTTTAGTGATCTATTTTATACGACTTCGTTTTGTTTTAGGTACTGTATGTTAAACAACATTTTCTGTTGGATATTTTATAATAATCTTATAGGCAAACTATGATTTTTCTCAGTTCTACCATAATTTCTTTTCTTTTCTTTTTCTTTTTTTTAAAGATTTTATTTATTTATTTGACAGAGAGAGAGAGACAGCCAGTGAGAGAGGGAACACAAGCAGGGGGAGTGGGAGAGGAAGAAACAGGCTCATAGCAGAGGAGCCTGCTGCGGGGCTCGATCCCAGGACCCTGGGATCACGCCCTGAGCTGAAGGCAGACGCTTAATGACTGAGCCAGCCAGGCGCCCCTCTATTTCTAACATAATTTCTTATTCTTAAAATTATCTCTTTAACAAATGCCGTATGATTTCACTCATATGTAGAATTTAAAAAGAGAGAGGCAAACCAAGAAACAGACACTTACCTCTAGAGAATAAACTGATGGTTACCAGAGAGAAGGTGGGTGGGTGGGGGGGTGAAACAGGTGATGGGGATTAAGGGGGCACTTGTTGTGATGAGCACAGTGCACATCACAGTGTGTGACGTGTTGTATGTAAGTGTTGAATATGTGGAATTACTATTACACTGTATGTTAACTAACTGGAATTTAAATAAAAATGGGAAAAATGATCTCTTTATAAAGTATCTTCTCTTCCAGTTCATGTAAACTATATTGTCAGGCTGGTTAATCAGCTCATGTGCAACTTTGAAAATTTACTTAAACATATCTTGTGGCAAAGAAAACACAACAAAATTTTACCAAATGAATCTTTGTTGTTACATTTGATTAATTTTCCAATTAGTAAAGCAAAGTTAAGTGTGCAAAAATATACCTTTGTGGGGGGTTTACTACCTGTCTCTGACATATATTATCTCATATAACAGTTTTTGGAGTGAGCTTTATAATGCAAATGAGCTGTGATGTGCTTCAACCCAGTTGCTTTCTTTAACTGCTAGGGCAGTAGATTTTATACATCCTGACAAATGACTTTTGATTCTCTTCCTGTGTCTGTTTTCATCTCTTCCTTAAAAAGTATTGGTTGAAACAATTAGTCGTCTGATGTCATTAGGTTTCAAAACATCCACATTAAGCTCTTGTAAACCTTTACAGAGTACAAAATCAATGTTGAGACTTTGTCAGGATTATTTTGTCTGCTTCTTTTAAGTGAGCTATTAAATGCACCTCAAATAATTCCAGTGCATGTGTGAAGAGAAGAAACTAAATCAAAGGCTGACTATAGAGAGATGAGGGTGATCATTAGTAAAAGCATAAGAGGAAGCTGGCATAAAAGAGTAAGTAATTTGAAAAGCAGACAAGCATGAAGATTCTAATGATAAACATTCTGCGAATGTAAACAACTTGCTTAAAAAAAGAAAAAGAAAGAAAGAAAAGGCACATGCCAAAAAATTAAAAAGCCTAGAAGCATAGATGGATTAATTGGATTCACAGAGAAAATGGAATCACACAGCTGTCATATTCAGTCAAGAGATAAAAATGTTGTTTGGATCTATGATAGGAAGAAAGGCATTAAAGCAATAGAAAGGGTCTGTTCATGTCAGCACAACCCTTTCAAATCACATGGCTTAGACATAATCACACCAATTTAAAGCAAGTGCCAGTTACAACTTTGGAAAGTGACTATTTGGAGATCTTCATCACCCTTAGGTGACATATTCACAGCTTCTAGATAGGGCATTATGTTGAGGGACATATCATAAATAATAGTGCTCCAACATGACTCAAATAATTCAATAGTATAGGCCTACACATAATGGAGACATTGTTCTCATTCACTCAGGATACCAAGTAATGGAGGCAAAGAGAAAGAAAGACAGAGTAATCATCTTATGGAAGTGAAATACCCCCAATTTGTGAAAGACAATCAGACCACATGAGCAAACCCCACAAGCAGTACAAGAACAGTTTCTCTTACCTGCTCTAACCTGCAGAAGGAAGTGCTCTGTGGTACTGACACAAGGTTGAACACAATCCCAGAATGACAAAATCACTCCTCTCTTTGTCCAGTCCTTAGCCTTGCTCAGGCTTTAGCATATTACTATGCTCCTTTTATTTTTCCTCCTGAAGCCTCACAATTTATTAAGTGCTTTGTAATATTGGTATTTTTTTACACTTAAGAAATATTGGGACGCCTGGGTGGCTCAGTCAGTTAAGTGTCTGCCTTTGGCTCAGGTTATGATCCCAGGGTCCTGGGATCGAGCCCTGCATCGGGCTCCTTGCTCATCAGGGAGCCTGCTTTTCCCTCTCTCTCTGCCTGCCGCTCCCCTTGCTTGTGCTCACTCTCTCACTATCTCTCTCTCTGTCAAATAAATAAATAAAATCTTTCAAAAAAAAAAGGAATATTGTGAAATTATTAATTAATGGAGTGTAGGAAGTTAGATTACCCATCTGTCTTATCCGTGTTTTATATTCCCCTATGATTCTGAATTTGCATTTTCCAACCCCCAAATGCTTTTTCTCCCCTCCCTCCATCCAAATACTTGTTCTGCACATGATGAGAAGCCTCAGTGATTGATCAGTTTTTCCATGCACCCTCATCTACGTAAAATGGTACTTTCCCTGCAGTCCTCTCAAGTGAGAGTTGCTCATTATCCCTTTGTGCTAGTCAGAACACAGTCCTCTAAAAATGTCACATCTTAATTACCAGAACTTATTAATATACAATGTTACATGATAAGAAGAAGGACTTTGCAGATATAGTTAATATTAGGGGTTTTAAAATAGATTATCTTAGATTATTGACTTGGTCCCTGTCTAATCACAAGAGGAAGCAGAACTTCCTCCAGCTAAAATCAGAGTGACGCAGCAGAAAGGGGAGATTTGAAGCAGGATTTACTCTACCCACTGTTACTAAGGAGGACCACATGGAGAATAGGGGAGGGAATGTGGGCAGCTTCTAGGAGCAATGGCTGGCTCCAGCTGACAGCAAAGAAATAGAGATCTCAGTCCTATGAGGACATTAGTTCCACAAATGCAAGAAAGTGAAATTTGCCCAACATCCTGCATGAACTTGGAGGCAAATTCATCCCCAGAGCTCCCAGAAGGGAGCACAACCCAGCCAATACCTTGCTTAAGTCTTGTGGGGATTGCTGTGGAGAACTCAGTGAAGCTGTGCTACACTCAGACTTCTTATTTATAGAACATTGAGATAATAAGTGGTTGTTAGTGGTGGTGATTTGCTATGGTATCAGTAGAAAGCTAGTATACCTTGTTCCCCTACAGATCTAGAATTGGGGCGGATATTCTCATACTACAGTCTTGCTTCAAGATCATTCCAGGAACACCCAGGAATGCCAATCTTCCCTCTTGTTGTTGGGGTATTTTTTTTCACTTTCCTGTAAGTCCTCTTTATTAATTGCAGACTTTGGCACCAATTCTTAGTCTATACCATCACTGGGCCAACAGCAAGAAAGTTCTTAAAGGCCACATGCATGACATGCTTAATATCCTGGATTTTCATTTTTTTTTAATCTTCTTATATCTAGCTATCATCACTCCAGTCCACTTCAGCCACTTGCTCTATTGCCATGACTAAGAATTCATCACTTCAGGGAGCTGTTTAACTTTGAAAACACTTAAATAGAGAAATCTCCTTTCTAGCGATATTTCCATATCTTTCTCACAGGACAACAATTCTTCATGGGCCTCTCATATTTCTACATGTGTTTGACAACTTTCACTCTAGATTGTTTTTTATAAGGATGCTCCTGTAACAACACTGGGGGACAGAGATAGTGTCTCCGCTGGGCAGAAGGCCGATTTTGTGTACCTCAAAATAATGAAAATAATGTCTTTCTCCCAATTTCTTCCTAGCTCTTTTTTACAACTGGCAGTTTGCTAAACTTGGGGCTCCCAGCCAGAAACAGATCCCCTGCCTTCTGCAGCATTCGCTCAGGAAGCTCCACATCACCCCAGTAGGCCGGTGGGAAAGAGGCAATAATATAACCACGAGGCCCATACTGTGCAATAAATAGTGGGTAGTCAGTCTTTCGTCTTTGTCTTCTGTCTCCTACCAGCATCCACGAGACTGGCTAACTTGTTAGCTTGTGAGTAGAGCAAAAATCTCAAGCCTTTTCAGTTTTTAACACTTTCTTCTTCTCTTACAATCTTAGATTCTTAAATTTCTCCCTCTCTAATAACCTCCTCATATTTTAGATTATTTCCCTATCCAGGTGTATAAGAATAAGGTTAACTTATAATATAAATATATGTAGGTTATAAAGTTTATATATCTTTAATTTAAATATATATTATATTTAAATGGCAGCCTTTGAATATATTTACTCCATTGATTTATGTTATTCTATTGCTTGTTCTTGGTGTTGACTTAATCACACTTTGCAGTTCATAGCACTTTGTCAGCTTCAATCCTTGCAGGGGGGAAGATACCTGTCACAATTGCTCTGTTTATCTGTTCATTCTTATTTATCACCATGTCCCATTAAGCATTCAACTTCTCTCTCCAACTTCTCCCAAATTAGGCTAAGTTTTCCTCAAAGCTGACCCCAAAAGCAGGATTTGAGTACAAGCAGCTTGTTTTGGCAATGCTCCTAGAAAGTAAAGTTGGGGAGTATGGGAGGGAATGAGACAGGGAAGGGAAGGAAGACAAGGTAGGGGCAACCATGAAGCTACTTCCCTGGCCACTGGGCATCCTCTGGGAGACTGTGCAGAACCTGCCTTGGAATTACCTCAAGAGACAAGTCAGATACCACAGTTAACCTGAAGCCACTCCCGTCTTTGGCTGAGGGTGGTTCCTTAGAGCGTACTTGAAATTAGGGGACTGTCCCCCTGCAAACAGAGCGAGCACTCTCAGGTGAGGGGGCAGAGAGTACTGCTGTATCATGTTTGGAAATAATCACCCTGAGAAGCTATGGGTGGGCACCGGCAGCATCTGCTAAGCCCACACAAAATTAATGACCGCAAGGTGTTTAATCTGTGACTTTTTAACTGTATATGTTACCAGAGAATATGTCTTGTTGCTTAGTTACATGAACCATGAGTAGCTAAGGAAACATGAAAAAGAATAGCTTAACTATTTTTACTAGGGTAAAAAATTGCCTTGCGGTAATCGCATGTGTATATTGTGAAGTGGAGCTGCTGAGTCACAGGGGAGGCCAATGTTCATATTCTAAAGACACCGCCACAGTTTTACAAAGTGGTTATATTAATTTACCATTGCACAAGCTCTGTGTGCGGTTCCAGGCAGCCCACCTCCTGAACAACACCTGGTATTTTGAGTTCTGTAAATGGCCCTCCTGAGGGGCGTATGCTGAAATGCAAAGGCAGCTGTCATCCTGAGCCCCTAATAACACTGAGCGTCCTTTCCTAAGTTTACTGACCATCTGGAATTCCTTTCTGGGAGATGTGGCTGTTTAAGATACCAGCCATTTGTTTATCTATTTTCTTAGTAATTTGTAGGAATTCTTTTAATAGGAGTGTGAAATTGTGAAGGTGCAGATAAAACATTCATCTTTTATGTTATACGTCATTATTACAAATAATGGAAAGGGGACTTCCAGAATTGAGGACAGATTTGCACACCAAAAACATACATTTGCAGACTTAATAAATGTAGTATAATCAGCGAGAAAATAAATAAGCATGAATGAAAACTGAATTACTGAAAATAAAATATCTTGAAATAATTGAATGCAGAGGAAAATGACAAACTTTACAACTGTTAATGAGCATATATATATATATAAATGGAATATAAAAATATTTTATGGTCCCTATTTGTAAAATTCAGAGAAAAGGTATTATCAAGGATCTAATGAAAAATAATTCCCTGGTGCGTAGGAATAACTTAATTTTGAGAAAATATTCCAGGAAAATTTGGTATAGAACAATTACATCAATTACATTTTACAGTTATTTATCCTCTGGGAAAAAGAAACAAATCTTGAGGGATTCAAGCAGCAAATGCACGTCATCCGCAAGAGGAAGAACTTAGGCTCGCCTCAAACTCACTGCAGTAATCAGCCCCATCCCAGTGCAAAAAGAGAGCAGAGCAATAACAAAGTTCTAAAGGAATGAATGTGTGATCTAATAATGTTACTATAGCAAGCTCCCCCCTTAAATGTAGACGCAATCAGCTATTACTGTCAGTTGCCTGAGAACTTAGAAATGTGACAATTATGATCTCTTCTTTTAAAAATAAATTATTGACAATAAATTCTGCTCATCAAGAAATAAAATTAAATAATTCATTAATAGAGAAGATATGCACATATAAGATATAAGGAGCATTATATACTATTAGAGAAATAAGAATAAACAACTAAGGGGATTATTGTGACAGAGTATAAATATTATAAAGCTTGACAAACTATGAATAATGGTATACTTACCCAGCCAGAGAGTTGATGTGAAATGCGTGTAGGAGTGCAGACTTCATCATGCACGGCAAGAGATCTATTTGTAGTGTTCCTAAAATTGAAGCACATATTTACAAATCCATGTTATTCTAGCCTCCTAATATTTTTGCATACTCTACACAGAGGGGAATGTTAGAAACAAAAATTTCTTGTATCGATAAAACATTTATCTGGAATTTCAGCCATTCTTCTAGCTTTAAAGGAATCATTTCATTTTTATTTTCCTCTAAATAAAAGTAATATAGATGCCAGTCTTTTTACTTTACATATATATATATATATATATATATAATTTATATCTGTATCTATATCTAAATTTGGCCTTGGGATTATTTACTCTAATTTAGTTAGGAATTTTTAGTGATGTGGCTTTACAATAGTACCACAAAGCAGGAATGGGAGGATGAAAGGAGGGAAATAAGTCTTAGAAATTACGTAGCTGCAAAAAATCGAGGCACATGAGTTAAAGTGAATAAAGGGATCAAAACACAATGTCTAGATGTCTCCATATGCTAAACCAGGACATGTACACATTTCCCTTTTCTTTACTCAGTACGAGCAGTGATGAATTTCTACAAATTATGCTTACACGTGGCAACATACGTTCTAGTACAAACAACGGTCGTTAAGTGCCTACGCTTCTTATTTGTATTGAAATAATTTTACTTTGTAAACAAAGTTGTTAAATTTCCACATGGCTCTGGAAACTGATTTTCACTTCATATCAGGCAACACTGATGAATGTTGCTTGAGAAACTTGCCAGTGGGAGGCACATTAAGGGGAAGATATCTGTGACAAAGTACTAGCAGCATCAGCAAAAGATTAATGCTGAGGCTGGGGAATAAACGAGATATGAAGCCAAAGCCCTGGAGAAGCAGTGGGCAGGAAGCAGCATGTTGGACAGTAAAGTGAACGAAACTGCAAAGTAACAAGAATAAATGCCTAAGTGTCAGGAAACAGTTGCAAAGCAAGATAAGTCATCAAACTTAATGTGAAAAATAACAGTCCGAGGCTTTCTAAAGATAAATATTTAAAGTTTATTTATATAATCTATGTAAGGTAGAAAAGAGATGAGTTGTAAAAAAAAAGTATGATTTTGGTATTTGAGTGGGTAAGTTATTAGTGCTGTAACAAATTATGACAAACTTAGTGGCTTCAAAGAACATAAATTTATTATTTTACGATTTTGGAGGTCACAAATCTGCAACGGGTCTCCCTGGGTTAAAACCAAGGTGATTGCAGAATGATGTTTCTTTTTTTCAGGTTCTGGGGGAGAATCTGCTTCTTGCCTTTTCCTTAGGCACTGCTTGTATTTCTTGGCTCATTTCTCCTGATTCCTTCTTCAAAGTCAGGACACTGGCACCTTGAAATTTCTTTTCTGCCTCCCTCTTCCACTTTAAAAGATCCTTGCAAATACACTGAGCCGACACAGATAGTCTAAAATAATTTCTTTATTCTTAGGTCAGCTGATTAGCATCCTAATTCCATCAGTGATTGTAACTCCCCCTTGTCATGTAACATAACACATTAAAAAATTCTGGGGATTTGGACACGGACATCTTTGGAAGGCCATTAGTTTCTTACCCACAATGGGTTGAGGCTGGAAATTAAAATTTGATGCCCCTACCTGATCAATCTCAAGTTTTATGGCTCTATTTTATAGGAGGAACTCTGTGTTCTCTCCTCAACTCTACTAATGAGACTTTTTAAAATGTAAGTTTTATAACTGAATACATGAGTGAAACTATGAGACTGGGTGAGAACATCAAAAATGCGAGTGTAGACTCCAATGAGTAAAAGCTGAAGCATTGAGTTCTGGCACAGGAAAATATTAAGAGGTCACATAGAAACAGTTAAACCACCAAATGAGGCTTAAAGAAAAAAAGGAGCTACCAAGGAGGGAGGGGGGAAGTGGAAAGAGGTTAGTATTTCAGATGCCAGGAGAAGACAGTGTGTCAATGAGGATGGAGACATCCATGATGGCAAATGCTGCTCATCAGCCAATGGAAATGAAGTCTGATCACTGAAGCCGATTTTATCATTGACCATTTAGTAGTCGAAGAAATTGGCTCTGGGGACTTGTGAAAATGGTTCCTGTTATGAAACAGTACTCAGAAATAGCGCTGCTTCAATAAGTGACCTCTCCTTTGACTGTCTCACACGTTCATAGCTTATTTTTTTTTTAATTTTTTAAATTTTTGTAGTGAGCTCTATGCCCATTGTGGGGCTTGAACTCATGACCCCGAGATCAAGAGTTGCATGCTCTACTGATTGAGCCAGACAGGCGCCCCCCTAATCTTTCATAGTTTAAATAGGCAGAGATCCGCTATAGACTGTATTCGATTACCAAAGCCTTCTTTGCTTCCAGTCAGATAAGGTATTTAATGAGAATTTAATTAGTTTTTACTGGGTTAATAAGAGCTTTCTGAGTGTGAAATGAAGAGGATCTGATGACTTACTAGTGACCACTGGCACCTAACACCTCTATCATGGGTGGTTTGATCCTAATGCAGTAGGTCCAGAGCTGCCAAGTGGGTTTGGTCACTGATATCCTTTCTAGAATTGACTCACTCGGCCTTGGCCTTCTCATGTGACACTGAATGTTGACCTGTAATCCCCCAAATAGCACGTTATACAGAATGATGTCCATCTGACTTTTAAGTACTACTCTTATGCCCTGGATTTGTTCATTGTTAAGTTCAGCCTCTGAGGTAGGCTACTTAGTGACTTGGAAGTTTCAAAACAAAGTTGACTGAGCCAGGATGAAGTTGTTGCATCTTTTCAAACCTGTACCTGCCCACCTTGCAGTGCCAGGTAGACCCACAGGATAGTCCTTTTAAATCAGTCAGTGAATCTCCTAAAACTTTCTGAATATATACTCCTACCCTTTCTCTCTTTCTCTGTTTGCCCCTAGTTCCAGGCACCACAAGAAACTCAAATGGTTCATTTTTCACTTCCATGAATGCAAATATAAATATATTTATTAAATATTTTAAAATATCTCTACAAATACTCATATGCTCCCATGTTAACACATCGTTGGAAAGATAAAGTGATGTTCCTTAATCTCTTCCTTGTATTAGGTGGTAGGAGAAATTATTAGAGCACCACCTGAAATTGTTTTTCCTCACTTCTACTCATTGGTGTATTCTCAACAATATATTCCATTACGCTGACCTCCCTCCTTTCAAATAAGTACTTGACTATAGGTAACAGCAATCAGAGTGGTGTAGTCATGGATGAATTGATTCTGGAAATACCTAGCTACATACTTTTAGAACTAAAACAAATAGGAAAGATCACCTAAGCCAAAGCCTCACTCTACAAAGGAAGTAACTAAATCCTGTAGAGGTGTTTTTCTTTTAAGATTCTGATGATTACGGGGGCAGTTGGGTGTCTTAGTTGGTTAGGCCTCTGTCTTAGGCTCAGGTTATGATCCTGGGGTCTTGAGATCAAGCACTGTGTCAGGGCTTCCTACTCAGCGGGGAGTCTGCTTCTCCCTCTGCTCCTCCCCCTGCTCATGTTTTTTCTCTCTCTCAAATAAATAAATAAAATCTAAAAAAAAAAAAAAAAAAAAAAAGATTCTAACCAGTATGTATCAAGATATAGACGGGGGCTCCTGGGTGGCTCAGTTGGTTAAGCGTCTGTCTTCGGCTCAGGTCATGATCCCAGGGTCCTGGGATCCAGTTCCACATCGAGCTATCTGCTCAGTGGGAAGTCTTCCTCTACCCTTCCCCCCTGCTTGTTATCTCTCTCTCTCTCAAATAAATAAAATCTTAAAAAAAAAAGATATATAGTGGACACGACTTAGACTGTGTTTTGACCATACCGTTGCAAAGATGGGATGTGCAAGCTAGCTTAAATGCTTGGGGAGTGGGGTACTAGCTAGATGCTTAAGCATTGTGTGCAACTTGTACAGTGAAGCATAATGCCTACCACCTGTCTCAGGTTCTTTTTGTCATTTATCGCATTGGTTGATGACTCCTGCCTTTAAAATAAACTGTAGCTGCATGAATTGTGCTCAGCAACATCTTACTTTGAATTCTCCTCTTCCTGTCAATTCACAATGCAGCACCTGGCACCTCGTGGGAACGTAATAAATGTCAAGTAAATGACAGATGACTAGTTACGAAATCAGCATCATAATAAAGACAGGATTTTTAGTAAATTCCTGAATTATAGATTATTTTTTATAGATGATGATTTTAAGATAAAAGTCAAAATTTAATATGTGCAATGATTACGAATAGTGACAATTATATACATATCAGTAGTTTAATACCAACTTAATTTTTACAAGGTATATACTGATAATGCAACTAAGAGTCTAATTTCACTTCCAACCCCTAATTGTTGTATGCTCATGTGTAGTAATGGCATGTCTGGCTATGTAGTATTTACCCACTGCTTTATAATAAGCCCACAAAAATCAGCTCTGTTAATGGGAAAATAAACGAGTTTTATAATACTACAAAAATCATTATTGGTGTACATCTTCTCTGTATTTACGTGGCTCCAGGCTTTACTTAAAGGCATTTTTCGAATGCAGAAATGGCCTTCATATATCTTCAGGCTAGGCCAAACAAGTAAAAAAATGCCTTGATTGATTAGCCAATTAGCACTAAGTACTAGTGTTAATTTATCTGCATATTTAAGAGTCTGTTAGGAGACCATGGTAGAAATTAAGTACCTGTAAATAAATCAAAGGGAAATACGTCAAAAGGAAAAAAAAAATTTTTTTCAAGGTAACCATGTTAAGCTGGATAACAGTAATTAGAGATAGAGTCAGTGTAGGGGACTTTCAAGCATACTAGATTCAGGAGTCAGTGAACTCCACTGGGATCAGTGATTTAAATGCTCCCTCATCTGGCAAACAGGGGTTAAAGCAGTACACTGACAAGAACTTACTACATGCATTTTCTTTGGAATGGTAAGTACTCACTTGGCTTTGGGAGAATGACTTGGCTTCACTCTTGTACTCTATGAAAGCTGCTATCATTCTATGAATCTCATTATCAGATTCTGTCTACATTGGGTTTTTTATTTTCTTTAATATGGAATAAAACACAGGATAATGAATCATTCACAGTTCCTACCCCTAGAATCTTTATTGATTCATTTAGTCAACCTACCACTTGGTTGGCTTGAGGAAATTATTTAAATCTCTAATTCCCAGTTTCTGTGTCTGCAAAACTTGATATACGTGTCCACTACAGTATTCCCTCTGATAGAAACATGCCTGATATATTAGTAAATATTTGTAAACTAAATGAACACAATTTATATTTTTGTAAATACACATTACTTTTCGTTCTGAACTTTTTACATAAACCTCTTCTTCATGGAACTCACAGTTGATTCATCTCTTACCTTAACTCTCAGTTCACATCCTGATTCTGAGCTCATCTCCATGTCTGTAGCATCCTGCCCAATCCTCACAAGCAGAGGTCATCAGTTGGCTCCTGAGGGAGAGGAAGAGGAAAGCTTCAGTTTACACAATTTACAAAATTGATTTACCTACTTAACCATTACATGATTCACAAATGCATTCTGTGTATACATATTTGTACATAAAACATACCACTGAATCGCATTAGGGTTTCCACATATGCCACTCCTGTAATAGTTGTTATTCATGTGCCCTGTGATCTATATACTATTAAAACTTACTAGTGTAATTGTGCTAGTATATTAGTATACTAATGAGCATCAGATAACTAAGTATCAGAAAAGACCACTGGGATTGGAAATGTCTCGACTTCCTGCCCAAAGTCACTACTCTATTGTTGTGGGTGGAAGAGAGTAATAATACCATGAAGACAAAAATTTCTAAAGAAAGGGATAATATAACATTGATTTTATTTTTAATTCTTCAAGTGATTAATTTATAGATAAGATTTACTTCAATATATTTACTGAAGGTAAGATTTGGGACAAAAAATTGAGTATTTGAAGAAATCTGCTTGGTCTCTTATTAAGTATTTGATCTACTTTAGTGTAATTGTTAGCTATTTAATTGGGACAAATAATCATTTTAATGACTATGCAGTGAAGCTGTAAGACCAGGAAGACAGCAGGACTGAATGTTCAGGATAACAAACATGATGTATCAGAGCACAGAAGAATGAATGCTGGCTGTAGACTCTTGGCTCCGCCCCTTCCCAGTTATTTAACCTTTCTGACATTCCGTACTGCAGTCTAATTGGGGACCTAATGACATGCAGTGCAACAGGACAACCAAACAAATGAGAAGGAGCCTCCCAGAGATAATTTTTGTGTTATGACGATATGTGGTCATCATGGAAATAAAGTTTAGTGTTGCTTACACTTATTTTATGGTTTAGTATTTCTTTCTAATTGTACATGGAAGTGCTTCAAGCTTCTAAGTATCTTAATCCTTTTCTGTGACTTTTAGTGACCTCATGTATAAAATTGGAAAAATAATATCTACCTTTCATATTTGCAATAATAGCCATGTGAACCAAATGATTTACACTGTGTTTAGTTCATAGTACATACTTAACAATTCACACTTTCCCAAATATCTTGGGCTAAATGCAGAACATTTAACAAGAATGATTACATTGTAGTTGAAATTTAGGAAGGTGTTGGGGTTTTTAGGGTTTAATAGCAACATACATCCTTCCCTCTGAGTTCAGAATTGATTAAGAAACTGAGACAGCAGTCAGTCTTAGGAGTATTAATTTTAAATTTATTAATATAAAAATATGGATTGCAGGATATGATTAGGTATATAGCCATTTGGGGCTTTACTATACACTTCTGCCAAATTGAAACTACCTGCCAAACTACAGCATCTCCATGTAGGACCAGAGTCTTCCTCTGGGAGTTTACCTGACAGGAAAGTAGATAAATGTCTCCTCCTATGCCTGGTGTGTACATACATTGGGAAATAGAGACAGACAGGCAAGCAGGCAGAAGGCGTCTACATAGGTCTACATAGGTCAAAAGAAGCTATCATCAGTCCTGTTGGATTTCATGATTGACTGAAAAATAAGCTTGTTTTGAAAACCAACATTGCATAAGTGTATGAATCCATGCTTGGACTATTAGAAAATATTATATGTTTTCTTCTACTAATTTCCTTATGTAATTTTTTTGCTGATAGTTGACATCATTTAGGCTATTTTTCTGCCAATCCTGTCTGTGTAATTTGATAGAATACAATATGAAATGAAAAGTGATGGGACATAATCAAAAGTAATAATCACTGTTGTTTGGGTGAATCATAAGGCTTGGTGACATTTAGCTTGTATAAAGAATTTGTGAGGTTTAATCTTCTCAAATTTTTCTAGAAACTACTTCAAGAATTTTGCTCTCAAGGAGAAGTTTTGAGATTTGATTTTCTTACTAGAGGCAAATGCCCTTTATTATAAATGACTAATTTTAGCTTATAAATGTGGCAAGATGTCTTGTTTAAATCTAATTTTAGTTTTGATGTCTTGTGCATCATTTCTAGCTGAAGAGTATCAATTTATTGCATGTTAAATCTGGAAGGAGGGTTCACAATACTCTCGGGTCCAACCAATGTATTTATCTTACAAATGATTAAACAATTGAGAAATGCTGACTTGCAAATAATCAGATTCCTGCACCTATGGTGAGATATCTAATGACTGACTCAGTGAAGTAGAGAAGCTAGGACCATTCATTGTCTGATCCTTTATCCTTCCTTCCTTCCTACTATATGGATATAGTTATGTCTATGTATTTCCTGCAATGATAGGTTTATTTTTATATGGCAAATTTCCATGGAACAGAAGGTTACAGTTCCTTTTCAGTTTATTCAACTTTTAAAAGAAAATGTATCACTAAATAGTAAGCACAATTTTCTAGTAGTAGGGCCTTAATGGGAGCTATCAAATAAACCTGAGTAGAAGTAATTCTCTTTTCTTATCATTAAACCCTCCTTTAACTTATGTTCCCTGTAAGTGGTATGGTCTGGAATTCAGTAGTGCACTTCTAGAGAAAGAATTAAAGGAGTTAATTCATTCTTTTGTGTCTAAGTCCCGGGTCCTTGCAGCTTAAGCTTGACCATCCCGTGTGGTTTTACCAACCTTGTATATAGACTGCTTTGGGGTTTGGAACAAATCTTCACATGGCAATTGTAATATAAACAATTATAATATTATAATATGATTATAATATAATATAGAGAAGCCTATTACTGGGACTTTAATTTACCTATACAAAAGAGGAGAGGAGAGGTAATTAGGGAACTTTAAATTCTATGTAGTTCATGGGGTTCACCTAAAAATGAATAGATGTGTATTTGTTCAGCTTTATAGTGTAATTGAAGATTATGGACATTAAACAGGAACCATATCATGTAAAATATGCCATCAAGAGTTGTACATTGAATAATCAATAAAATTGTTAAAATAATTGTTTCATGTAAAAGAATAAGAAAAAAATAGGATTATTTATTTCTCTGTGCACTATATGAAGAATCATTTTAAATATTAAAATTTAAGTTTTGCCCAGATGAAAATCAGAGCTTCTTTGGCCAGGATTCATATGACATTAATAAAGATATTAAGGGGCTGGATTTTCCCTTTTATTATTCTCAGAAAAATTACACAAAAGCAGTAAGAATAATTGTGCAAATTTTTCCATTAAGATTCAAGGCATCTCTTATATTTCTCCTCAGAAATATCAATGTCTTTGCCCTCTGAACATTTGGCTATTAGACTCCCTGAATCAAAAGAAAACAAAAAATCAAACAGAAAGGGTGAAGTATCCCCAAGTATAAGATCAATTTACTCTCTTCCTATGCTTTGTATACTCATTCTCATATAGGAGGATTTTTTGGTTCACAATCATTATAGTCAAAATACTAATGAGGTTACCTATGCTAGGAAGGAAACTTTTGCACAATGGGCACATATTAGCATATATTTAGAAAGCCATCTTCTGTTTCTCCGCCCATGAACGTGGTATAAGGTGGTGTTTGAGAGATTTACTTGCTTGTTAAGTGGTACATGATGCTAATTTATTATAAATCCAAAATTTAAGGCTAGGACAAAAGTTTAGACCAAAGAGGTTCTCCTTTTCCTTGATAGTCTAGCTCTGCTGATCAGAAATAAAGTTCTATATTGGAGTTTGGGGCCAGAAACAATGAGTAAGGAGATGTTTCTTTGTTGACTCATGTCCTGAGTATAGATACCCTAGTTGAGCTTCCTGTGGATTGGTAGGTGGCTGATATAAGACACATCTTAGATACTGAGGAGTCCAGTTCCAAATGCCAAATCCTTTTCACCTTTCGAGACACACCTTATAATTTCAAATAAAGCTTTTAAAATTTGTGATCCCCAATCTGACAGATAAGTTCTTGGCATTCATAGATCTTTTGGTCACCATTGGAGGGTCTTTAGATGGTTAATGGATCCCTAAAAATAATATGCAAATATTTTTCCATGAATTTTCATAGAAAGAAAATTAAGCCTGCATGACAGCATCAATAGGGTTTATGATTCTTCCTCTTAAGTATAAGAATATTTATCTATCAACAATAAACAAAGAGAATCCATTGACAAATAGAATCCATAAATGTCATTGTTGAATGACTACTTTTTGAAACACTCCAGGCTAGCAATGCTTAGGATTTGTAATCTGGCCATCCCATAGATCATTCACTATTACTGTTAAATACCAAATGCTGTGAAAGTAATACACATTTAGAGGAATGTAATGAGGAATAAGACTCACTATTGTCAACAAATTCATAGGTCCATAGTAGTAGTAGTGATAGTTATATGAATGTGATAATTTTAAATGGTGTTTAATTTATAGAATCTCAAGGTCACTAATGTATTTTTATGTTATATATTGACACAAACATGCAGGTGTTGCATCATTAAATCATATAATAGGTGTCACTAGTAGTGTCACTTCAGAACCTTAGTCTCCTTATCTTAACATAGACTAAATAATAGATTTTTAAAGGATTGCAAAGAGGTTAAATTAGAAAATCAAGATAACTTGTAAACCTTTTTGGCATAAAGGTTTTAATAAATAGACATCCTAAAGTTAATCATAATACTCAGAAATGTAACTTACTTTGTTATTGAAAATAATCTTGTATGCCCTGTTTTTCCAAAATAATAATTTAATTTTAATAAATGCACTGGGCTGAGCTTACAGTATTTCCACATAAAGATTACACCCAAAATGTTAATGACATTTGAAAGATGAGTTTGTAAGACAGATATGACACCAAGTTTTACTGAGTTATTTGGTGTAAGGAGAGCCTCAGCTATTTTTCTCTTTAATACCACTTAAGCTGTTTGATAATAGAAGGGACCATTGCCATCCCTTCCAAATCGTGGGTCTGTCTTGTTGGTGCCTCACTAAAAGCAGGCTTTGATTTCTTAAAAAAAAAAAAATGTTGCACATTCCTAGGAAGGGGAGGAAGTTGTGTGATACATCTTCATTTGAAGCATTAATTAAGTGAATTAAGAAGAAAAAAAGATTCATGGAATGATTTAGAATTCTATTAGTACTTATGTTGATGGTAAAAAGCTAGTATTTGCAGTAAGCGTCTCATACGTAAGTACTATGCAAACATACCACAAATAATAAATTATGAAAAAGCTATTTTATGACAAAAATATAGTTCTTTTCTAAGAACATAAAGGCAATCACTTATGCCACATCATTTTCAAAAGTGATACATTTTTTTCTGACTCATTTGTTGGTGGAAAAGCTACACTCCTCTTCAACACAAAGATGTACATACGTGTACACACACACACACACACACACACACACACACACACTTTCCTGCACCACGAATAGTTTTCACTAAAGATGCTTGATAAAAATATATCTGTTTTCAAGAATGTGCTTTAATAATACACCATATAGAAAGGGCACATCAGAGAAGAATTTATTATGATAGTTACTTGGACAAACGATATGAGAAGATTCGAAGGAAATCATAGATGCCACAAAATGACTTTTGAACAGAGAAAAGAGATGGCCGTCATCAGAAATAAAGTTCTCTAAAAAAAAAAAAAAAAAATCAAGCGATCTTCTCCACTGGAAATCATCAAAACTTCTAGTAATAAGAGAATGCCAGTCAAAGGAAAACTGGACATAAGTACAGGAAGATTTCTATAATTTATGAATCCCCAGAACATTTGTAATAAAAGCATTCTACCTGTCACCCTCAGAAAAGGAAAAGAAAGTTAGAAGTTTAGCTGGAATATACCTAGAAGTTTCCTATGCATGGATAAGCTTCTCTGTAAATAGCACTTTTAGCTAGAATTAACAGTGGAGTAGCCCATGTAGTTCCATAAAAATGTATCCAGCATAAACCTCCTGAAAGCAGATACATGTGGTTGAGTTCTGGGAAGGCTGAAAGGATGTGTACTTGAAGCATGTGCAAAAGCAAAAATCTGGGGAGAACCAACAGCAGGGGACACTATAGATATATACTTATTTGTATATACACACACACATCCCGCATACCAGGAAGACACTGTATGTGTGTGTGTGCATAAAAGAGATTTAAATACATTAGGTTTTTCAAGTTCATTATGATCAAAAGTGAGAGAGAAATGGATAATTGAATACACAATACCTCGAAAACTTAATTTTCTTTCTGTCTCATATGATGTGCATGTTGCTTTCTGTCTATCAATACTGCACAAAATACAACTCAATGTGTACAATATGTCCTTTAAACTCCAGTCAACTATATTATTCAGGGTCCAATTAAAGAAATAACAATCTGTTATGGAGAAAAAATTGGCTATACAGTACTTGGAATTATTGTTAGATGGTGTATTTTAAGACACGCATGTTGGGTGATTTAGTAGGCTTTCAAGGAAAATTTTGTCTAGGAGGGATTTTGCATTATATCTTGCTTTTTTTTTTTTTTTAAGCCTACTGTTACCACCCACTCCACACTGAGATCCAAACACATCAGTAAAACGAAGTAGAAAAATGAAACTTTCTTAAAGACTGAGATTATCTGGGAAATTTTAGTGCCTGTGTACAAGCTTTCACATAATTTTGCATATATATGCTATACTCTATGCCTTGTTCATTCAGTGTCTAAATCTGTCTTTAGTAAGTGTGCTTATTTATTATTTAGAATATTTCCAAGGGCCTAGGTAAATGCAGGGACAGACATGCTCACCTAGAAATTTCCACACAACAATTTACATACAAATACTTATATTGTTTAGAAACAAAGAAAATGCTTATTTATGATTTTGTTATTATGGAGACAACAGTAATAGAAGACGATATTTAGGTTAATGGTCCCATTAATACATGAAAATTTTCCTTGAAAAAACACTCTTCTCAGTCAACTCCCCAAGGCAAATTTAAACACAAAAGTTAAAGCTAAGAAACACTTTAAATGCTAGCTGGATGTTTCATTGAATAAGATCAATAGAGATGGCAAGGAGGGAAAAGTTTATTTTGAACCTCGGTATAAGTAATTCATTTTTAACAGCAACCAAGGTGGTATTTAAACTTTATATGACACTTGCAATTCTTTCCCAGTTGGTTTCTCAATTGAGCTCAAAGGGAAAACCATAAGTGGCTTTCTATTCTAGTGGGCAGAACTACAGTGAAATATCACATCAAACCGTGGGCTTTTTGTACTGTCTGTCCTTTAAGTTCAAGTAACATCAAATTAAGACAAGCCAAAGGTCGATGATTTTTATCTTCAATGTAGTATAAAAAAAAAAAAGAATGTGTTGAATCTTGTTACTAAAAAGGGACAAGAGTCACATACACCAATGTCAGGAGAGAGAAACAAGACAGAAAGGAGAAATATTTGCCCAACTGCATAGAACAGAGCTATCCTAGGTCACAAACACAGATGTTTTCTCAAGAGGGAGGGTCAAAGTTTCCGATTTAATCACCCTTTACAATAGAACAGAGAAAAACAAAAAAAAAAAAAAAAAAGAGAGAGATAAAACAGCTAGAGAACAGTCTCATGCATTTCCAGTCCTACTCAATTCTCCTTTGAAAAGGAAGATCTGTGCGCATGCAGGTTATCTTCTTGGTCAGCAGTGTCAAGAAGGAAAAGGAAAGGGAAAGATGCTTCTCCCCATATTCTAATTGCTGAGAACTTGCAAAAGATCATGCCCCCAAAGTATGACAACCACTAACTAGAGAAAGTTTTCCAGATCCTAAACAAATACAAGAGATATAAGCACCCACGAGCAGCCCTTAAAGAAGTAATAAGTAATGTTAAATGGAAAACATTTGACTAGGACTGATTCACAATAATTTGAAATGACTTATTCTGTCATTGGTTTGATTACATGGATTTCATAACACATAATACTATTTAAATAGAAATTATATCTCATTAACATGTAAAGGCTGTGATATTGGAAAACTGGGTCTCTTGACTGAGCCAAGGAAAAGAGTCAAATTGAGCATTTTGATAAAGTACATCCTGAATTTGTTAAGATTACAAAACAGGCAATTTGAATGGCAAATTATTTAGTTGTTAGATAACATTGAATTATTTTTTATCTGTTCTTTTTAAAAATAAATCAGCATCTAAAAGAGTGCTGGAGCTATGCTTTAAGTGTTTTTATCATGAGTAAGAACAACATTCCTAAAATAATCAGTTAAACAACACTTTCAAAAATCAAAATGATCCAGGCTGTCCAGAGTTGTTTAGGAAAGAAGGAGCTGTGACTCCAAAGACACACTTGGTCATCTTTGCTTTCAAAATATATGGTACAAATATTAACAAACATCCCCTAAGCATCTGTGGATGGTG
This sequence comes from Ursus arctos, assembly GCF_023065955.2. Classification (NCBI taxonomy): domain Eukaryota; kingdom Metazoa; phylum Chordata; class Mammalia; order Carnivora; family Ursidae; genus Ursus; species Ursus arctos. Next base: position 9,831,348 of record NW_026622841.1, read on the forward strand.
CTCAGGCATTTGGTTCTGCTGTAAATATGGTCAAGGGTTTTAAAAAAATCTCTAAATATAGAATATGTAATGTTACAGCACTGTACCTTAAAATAAAGGTTCATATAATGTAAAAAAAAAATTGAGGACATACTAAATCTGAATCTTGTTTTAAACAATAAAATGTTTCCCTACTTAAAAGAATAGTAAGTACAGAAAACCATATTATTAAAGTTTAATAAAATATTTATGTGATAGAGTGTAAAGAATTTGAGTATTAGATAAGATTTTTAAATAATGTACAAATTTTGGTGGAAAGCCATAGTAAGATTAATATATAGCAATCTAGTTTTCTTATGAGTGCTACTTTAAATATATTTGTTATCTTTAAAATGACATTTAATTACATAAAAGTAATTTCAGCTTAATATATGTTATAATTTTTCTCAAGTAGAAAGGAAAATACTTGAAAGGCCAAATGTTTTTCAAATATGAAAATAATTCAATAATTTCATTCTATGCAATACAACTAACGTCTTAATGGAACTATTTTTTAAAAAAATGCCCCCAATAGTATTATCTACTTTTCAAAGAAATTTAAAAACTCCTTTTACAAAATGGTAAATTTGACCAAATTTAGATTTTTTTTATGTTAAACCTTTTTCTGATTTATATAGACTCACTTTGGATACCTATACTCAATTGCTGTTTCATATAGTTCTAAAGAGTAAAAATCAAATATCATTCAGACCACATATTTTCAACCTGTTCTCTGCAGAAGACACGATTTCTTAGGTTATGTACAGTTTCCTGAGTTTTCACGTTCAAGTCTTAAATAGAAACAAGACACCGCTTTTCCTTTTGAAGGCTGAAAGAAAAGTCCCTAATTTTGATCACATTGGGCAGGTCTTGACCTTCTGCTGGTCTAAGAGGCATATTTCTAATGAAAAACAGTAACAATAGGAAGAAAAAGAAACACTTTTCGAAGTGAGGTATTCTATCTCCCTCTTGTGCTTCCTTTAAAAGAAAACACATCTTGCAGTGACTGATCCTGTGCTATTCAGTCTGATACAATTACAATCAGAGCGGCAAAGAAAGCCTGTCCCTGTGGTTCCTATGGATGTTCCTTGAAGAGCATCACAAAAATCAATTAAAGATATGCTGAACAGTTTGCAGATCACTTTGTGTTTGTATCTTGAGACGTCTGGAAGCTAATAAGCAAGAAAAATGGTATTGACTCTTTGTTCTGCTCCTGTTCTCACTAAGCTCATTTGTCAGATAAAATCCAAGAGCACGCCAGCAATATGTCTTATTAGTAAAACAAATTGAAAACCCTACTGGTTGAGGTCATACTGCAGTACAAATGATAGAACTTACTACAAGAAATGTAAAGGAATAATTTACTTTTCAGTTGAGAACTACAACAGGGAAAACAGTGGCCCCACATCAGCATGAGAGAAGTGCTACTGTTGTAACCGAAATGAATTACCGGGCTTAATAACTTTCGACCTAATTATACCCACTTAAGTGTAAGTTCTTTGCCAGAGAAAATTTTGGCACGTGAATCTTGTTTTTTAAGACTATTTTAAATATGGAAGTTCAGTGTTTTATTAACCTCTCACTAAAAAACCACTTAGTTCTGGAAAGAAAGAGATAAATTTAGATGATAGTTACATTTTAAAATAAGATTGAATAAATGTATACACATAAATTATTCAAATAATCTCAATATAAACATTCATACTTGCTCCAGAATTGAGGAAATTATAAATCGGTATATGTACTGATGTACCAAAAAAGAGAAGATGTTACTGCCTGGTAATCCTTCCACTTATTTGTAATCAAATAAAATTATTCAAAGAAGTTTATTGTTCCAAGGTATTTTTTTTTAGAAATTTAATTAGTCAGATTTATTATATAACAATTATCCCCAAAATCAGTGGCTGAAAGAAACTGGAATGGCCATTTATTCTTGTTTGTGTGTCTGCGGGTCAGCTGGGACTCAACACAGCTCTCTCCTTCAAGCTGCTGGTCTAGAGTTTGGTTTCTTGCTGTAGTTTGGGCTCAGGTGTGCTCAGATGTGTTTAATTGGAGCTCTGTCCGAAGAGGGAGTGACTATCATTGCTTAAAGTAAATCATGTGAGCAAGCTCCCAGTCAGGGATGGGAGTGTGCCTCCGATAGGAGGAGTTTCAAAGTCACCTAGTAAAGGACAAGGTTGCAGGGATTGGTGAAGAATTTGGACCATTTTATTCTGTAGAGAAATATCATGCTTACTAACCAAACAGAGCTCTTTTAATGACATCTTTTAATGACAAACCCTGAATATTAAAGAGATTATTCTTCATGACAATTAAGAACTCTTTTCACATATACAAATATTATTTAAGCATTATTTGATCTGCATTTCACAAATTTTTCTATATTGTATCTTTATTTCCATTCAGTTGAAAATATTCTGTAATTCCTTTCTCATTTTTTCTTTGCTTAAAGGGTTACTTACAATTTTGTTACATATTTTCTATGTTTTTATTACACTATCTAGCTTAACTACTCAGTGGTCAGATAATATATTCTGATTATTTCCAGTCCTTTCAAAGGTACTGACACTTACTTTATGCAACAACGTGTTACATAAGGATATATATTCCATGTGCATTTCAGATCATATACTTTAGAATTATTGATATCAATTAGGCCAATGAGATCAATGACCTTTTATCTATTTTGTTTTCTGTCTTTGGGGATGGAAGACTTTCATAGTTTTGCAGAAATTTTAAACCCTTTTTCTGCCATTCAGATCTCTACTTTCCCAAACTCTGGTGCTTCCTCCAAGCACTCCCCATCTACAATCTCTCAAGAAGTTAAAATTCTTGGGGCATCTGGGTGGCTCAGTAGGTTAAGTGTCTGCCTTTGGCTCAGGTCATGATCTCAGAGTCCTGGGATCCAGCCCCAGTTGGGCTCTCTGTTCAGCAGGGAGTCTGCTTCTCCTTCTCCCTGTGCCCCTTCCTCCACCCCATCTCCTTAGCTTGCGCTCCCTTAAATAGATAAATAAATAAATAAATAAATAAATAAATAAATAAATAAATAAAATCTTTTTTAAGAAGTTAAAATTCTCCCACTTGTCTCTCTAGGCATATAGAAACTTCTCTCTTTTTCACATGACTCTACCTAGAAATATACCTAGAAATCTTTCTCCATCGAAGCCGGGCTTGCATGGAATTTCTCAGAGCTGGGAGGTGGAACACAGACACAGATGGTCTCAGTTCATTTCTCATGTAATATCAGTTTCCACAGAAAATTCCCTATCCTCTCCTGCTGTACTGCTCCTCTTTTCAGCCCTCAGACTGTGGGCCAGGAGGGCTTAGCAGTGGGTTCCCTGAGAAGGATGTCAACCCATTCATGTCATCTGAAAATCTCTTTCTTTCCCCAAAGGCCTTTTCCTCTTGCTTTTTATTGGAACTTTCCCACAAGCTGTATTGTGACATAGATTATAAACTCTCTGGTTTAAGAGACTTGTTTGGTTTTTTACAGAGAAAGGTAAGATATTAGGAACCGAGCAAACATCATATTCTATAAGAAGCTTGGTGAATAAAACTATTGTCCTTTTACTTACAAACAATGTCAAAATTTAGACTGAGGGCTGAAATACAAAGACTTTATCCATACAACAATCTAGTACAAATATTGACTCAAATGTTTGTATATTTTTGCCTGGGCAAGGCAGAACAAATATTGAAGAGTGCATATATCTTATGTAAAACATACTTCTGCTTGGGGACAGACTTGTAAATGTTGCAAATATAATTACTTTGAACTTCAGTTAGGTACTGAAATAAATAGAGTTTCAGAACTGGAAGAGAACATAATAATCTCTTGCTTTACTTTTTTATGGATAAGAACATTCAAACACTGAGTTATTAGGTGATTTCTCATCTGAGTTCTCTTTTCCTTTTCAAGGACTGTTTCCCTATTTGGAAATATATACCTGGTGCAGTTTAGAAATCTTACCTAAGTTTGTTACCCATTTACCTATGTGTGTGTGTGTGTGTGTTTTTAAAGGATTATAATATAATCTTTAAAACTTAATGGTATGTATCATCCAATTTTCATTTTAGTAACAAATTTATAGTAAGAAAAAAACTTGTGGAAATAGTGAACCATGCACATTTATATTTTATTCCCTTATATTGATGCATAAAAGAAAGTATCAGAAATATATATATGTATATATATATATATATATGGCACCCATATGCACATTTAAAAGTACTAAACAATATACATTTTCACATTTATATGGCAAAGCACAAAAATAGCTAATATCCGTCAAACAGTATGTCTCACATGACTTTCTTAGGGCATAAACATATGTTAAGTCATTTAGTCTAAGAAGTAGACATATTATCTTCATTTCTCAGATGGGAAATTTATGGCTATAGAAGTAATTTGTCTAAGATACCACAGAATATGATTCTTGAGTTCATGCTCTTCATACTATAAAATATTGCCTATATATCAATTTTAATGATGAATACAATGCAGAACAGGACAGAAGGAATTCTGATTAATTCAGGGGTAGAGAAGGGTAGGGTAATGACTTCAGGAGAGCATTTCACCCAGGGAGAGATCAATTTTATTTTATTTTATATTTTTTTAAAGATTTTATTTATTTGAGAGAGAGAGACAAAGAGAGAACGAGTGAGGGGCAGAGACAGAGGGAGCAGGAGAAGCGGACTCCCTCGCTGAGCAGGGAGCCCCATATGGGGCTTGATCCCAGGATCCTAAGATCATGACCTAGCCAAAGGCAGATGCTTAATGAACGGACTGAGCCACCCAGGGATCCAGGAAAGATCAATTAAAAAAAAAAATAGGAATAACCTGACCTTTTCCTTTTTCCCACAACCATAGACCATAGTACCATTTGCAAATGTACACATTTTCTGTAAATATACACACATTTCTTGCATAGTATTGTGACTAATCTAGTTGGATAACACCATAAATCCGTAAGATCGATTTATAGAAACCTTTGTGCTATACACTGTTTCATGTTTCACTAAGAGTAGAAACTTTACCAGTATCTATTTAAATATATTTTATCTAAAGTAATTTGCATTATCTAAAGTAATTAGGCATTTTATCTAAAGTAACTTGCAATTTAAAAATGTCAAGTCTCTCAAGAGACATGGTTTAGTCAGTGCTTCTCAAACATACACTCTGAGAAATTCGGGGAACACAGTGGATGGAAGTGAAGTTGGGAAGGAGTCAAGGTGCTTGGCTGCTGAGCCCAAGAACAGCTTTGACAGAAGCAGACACTCCTGTATGTAATATAGGGTTTTCCTTGGACTGCCCTGACAATGTAGCACAAGCTAGGTGTTTCGGGATAACACCATGTATTCTCTCACCATCTGGAGGCAAGAAGTCTAGGATCAAAGCGTTGGCTGGGATTCCTTAGGATGGCTAATGGAGAGAATCTGTCATCTCTGCTCTTACAGCTTCTGGTGGGTTGCCTGCAATCCTTAGCATCCCATGGCTTGCAGACGCACTGCTCTGATCCTCTGGCTCCACACCGTGGGTTCAAGTGTGAAATTAGGTCCTGCCAGTCTCCCTGTTTTAAGGTCAGTTGATTTGAAACTTTAACTACTTGTGCCAATCCCTTCACAGCAGCAGGACCCAGGAAAATGCTTGATAACACAATTGGGAGAAGGTGTGTTTAGACAAGGAGCTGGAAACTCTGGGTAGTCCATTAGTTTCCTAGGGCTCTAGTAACCAAGTACTATAATTATTGGCTTAGAATAATGAACATTTATTGCCTATCAATTCTGGAGGCTGGAAGCTCAAAATCAAGGTTTTGATAGGGCTTGCTCCCTCTGAAACTTGTAGTGGACTCCCTTCTTGCCCCTTCCTAGATTTTGGTGATTTGTCCTCAATCTTTGACATTCCTTAACTTATAGAAGTATCACTCCAATTGTCCATCTCCACATGGCATTCCGTCTGTGTCTTTTACATCTTCTTCCCTCTGAACATGTCTGCTTCCATGTTCAAATTCCCCCTTTTATAAGGATACCAGTCATATTTGATTAGGGTTCAGCCTAATGACCTCATTTTAATTTGATTACCTCTTGAAAGGCCCTATTTCCAAATAAGGCCATATTCTGAATTACTGAGGCTGAGAACGTCAACATATTTTTTGTGGGGGACACAATTCACCTCATAGCATCCAGTTTATATATTGGACTTTCTACTGTATTTGGTTTAAAGTAAGGAATCCATGCCCAAAATAAAACAACCCCATTGATAAAATTCTGAAGGGTTCTTAACCAAGTGATACCAAGTTTAATACAAGTACATGTGTTTTAGAAAAAAACTGGTATATGAAAGAGAAAATCACTCACCCTTTGAGCCAGAAATTTCACTTCCAAATATTTACCCCAAAGTACAAAACATTGACTTTCAGAATAGCACCTCTGAATGGGGAGAGAAAGAGACAAGTTTTGGAATGCACAGCTGGGCTCATTTTTTCTGTATTCACTTAAAAAAACACTGAAGCGAGTACGGCCATTGCTAAGATTTGATAAAGCTAGGTACTGATGATTATTGCCTTATTCCCTATAACTTTTTTTCTGCATTTTTAGATGTTTTGTTGTTTTTAATCAAATATAACTAAAAAAGCAAGTTGTTCTAATATTAAATTCTGCAGATTTTACTTCTGAAAGTAAATATATTACTATAAGCAAGGCAAGCAACCTCCATGTGGTTCTTTTTTTCTCATTAAAACAGTATTTGCTTCTAAAGAGTATTATGAAGAAACAATGTGGGGGGAAGTGTTTTGAAACTTTGAAATCGCTATTTAAGACTAAGGTATTCATGGAAGTAGAGACAATCTGACCAGATTTTTATAAAATTAAATGATGTAGATTGGTGATCTGAAGTATGGAGAATTATGGTGGGATTTAGTTAATATTTTGGAGCTATTTCGTTTTTATTTATGGTTAATTAATCAATTATTGGCTAGCATCAAGAGAGATTAAATACAAATTAGACAAAGTAAAGCTGTTTAGAAATCCTTCTATTTGTTTCTGTCTATGATCAACGCGATAGTGTGCTCTTCCAAAGATTTCTCTTTATGGGATCATTTTAATTAGTGTAAATGTTAGGTTCGCGACTATAGCGTGCTGATTAATAGTGAAAGCTTGCCATCTGGCGGACAAAGTAAAAACTGTGGCACTTTCTGGCTAGAAAACCCATACATCAGTATCTTTTGGGATTAAGCATTTGCTTTCTACATATTTATTTGTAGCTCATGGCTGGATAGCCTGAATTACACACGTGTGTACACACATACGCACATACATACATATACACACACATATTTACACACCTGTATACATGCTCAACAGCCCTAATGGATTTTCGTTTGTATTCAGACGATGACTTGTATGAAGTCCTCTAATAAGGATGATTTAGATTAATTTCTGCACAAAATATTCTTTTCCTTGAGCTATATTATCTTATCAAACCTGTTGAGACACTGCTTTTGAAGTAATTTGAAGAACTTTAATTCATAGTCATTTGCAAATAAATGTGTCATGGAGAGCTCACATTTCTTTTGGTGCACCCTCCCTTTTTAACTCCTGAGTAATTCACCTAAATGTTAAGTTCACACCCGCAAACGCCACCCCCACCAAACTGACATACACCCCTTAACCATAACAGTGAGTAAATAGGGTGAGTTCTATTTTGACCACTAGACTAGATTGTTTCAGTGGGGGTTCTGTAAAACCCTTCAAATTGGGGGAGATTATGGTTGAAAAAAAGAAACACTTTTGTCCTTTTCACTTTGCATGCCGCATGCGCATAGGGCGATAGGATGTTCGAGGTCTCTCAGTACTGTGTAACAGCGCACGGTAGAACCATGCTTGCTTGAGTCCAATCTCAGCTTTTGGAGAGAAACGGATGCCCCTTGATAGGTGGTGAGAGCTGCACCGGACAGGGGAGAGATTTAGCAGTCTGGCAACACTGATTTCCTGAATTAGCTCCCCCCAAACCTTCCATATGCAACTTTGACTAATTTTTATGAGACAAACAGGGTCTTCAAATATAAAATAAAATAGAAGTGGGCTTTGCAAACCAAAAAAGGTCTCTGTATATGCTGTCATTCAGCTGCTGCTTCTTTGCCATCTTGTTGCCATTTTAGAACTTGTGAACACAGATTGTATGGGCCAGAGCTGAATTGTGTAATAAATGTTTAACTTTTTTTTTTTGCAGTTTTCTCATTTAGTTATTTATTGCTTCCTTCTGTTGACATTTTCTTAGAAGTCGTGTTTTGCAAACACGTTGCCCAATGTGGCGATTTTTGAGGCAACATGTGACACACAAGAAAACGATGATGGTTACAGGGCTTAGCCAATGGACACATCTAATTAGGTCATGTTGCAGAGTTACTATGCTCCGAGGTATTTCATCTCATGAGTGTGACAAGGGACACAGGAGAAAGCCAGGTGCACAAAGAGAACAATTTGCCAATGGTGTTTACATGAGGTAGTGAATCATGTTGCCCCTTTCCATTGGGAGCTATCTGCAAAGCACAGAACACAAAGTCAACAATGGTTTCTGCAAAATCATGAAAGACTGAGCTATAAACCAGAGCCATTGAACAAGTAAAGGTGCTGATTATTTTAAGTGACTAATGGTATCTCAGAGTAAAGATTTTGTTAAAAAAAAAAAAGTCATAATTCTTAAAATGGCTTAGAAAACAAGTTATTAGCAGAACTTTTTTCCCAGAAGAGGGAAGGAAAAAAAAATAGTGTTGGTGAGGACCAAATAATATTCACATGTAAATCAGGGTGACTATATGATGAAATCAGCGTGAGTATATGAAAAAATGCAGTGTGGGAACTTGAAAAGATCCCATTCTCAAGAAGTACAAGTACAGAAGACACAGAAATGATGCCCAGGAGATTTAAAGAAACACATTAATTTCTCTGTCAAGATTGATTGTTGTATCAATAAATGTCATGTGTAGCATTTGTAAGATTTGCAAATAATGGTGAAATTCAACATTTTTTTTCTTATAAGCTTCCCCAAACAAGCAGAGGCATAAATATATTTCAAGTTTTGTCTTCATCTGGAAACAATAAGTGTATCTTAAAGGAACTCTGTTGGTGTCTGTATTATTGGTGCCCATCGATGTTTGGTTTTGTGATGTTTCACTTCTCAAGCTGCAAGAGTAAAACTGAAGTCCTAATGTTTCACAAAACACTGTCTTCTTCACGGAGAGAAATTATTCTCAAAAACTCTTTTTGGTTATGAAAGATGGTTCTGGAAGATGTTACTTAATGGTTAATGTTATAAGGCTACTTCGTTGAGGATGTTCAAGACCATGAGGAAGCCAGAATAACAAATGTATAATTCTCCTCCGGCACTGAGTAATCTTGTGGTTTAGCAGAGGAAGATTTCTCACCAGGATATTTGAATTGAAAGTGAATTGCAGGAATGCTTCCAACAAAATACTAGGCATATATTCTGTTTGTTTTGAAGAGGATGGGTAGCCATGAAGGTAGCATACTTAGAAGAAAAGCCTCATCATGTGAACCAGTTGGGTAAGTCTCCTTATGACCCTAGAGAAAATGTTTTGTTTTTAAGTGGATTTAGAAAGAAACTCAATTTTTGGAAACCTGGGTCAAAAAAGGAAATAGTGAAATGTTTCCATTCTCACAGGGGATTCAGAGTGAGGAAAAGTATCAGCAAGTCTCAAGTCTTATTGAAAACCACTTGGATGAACTGTAGAATCAAAATTGAAAAATAGCTACCCTCCCTCTCAACACAAGTGTGAGACAAGATGACAGACCTGTTCAGAGAACTTACACTCAGCCCAGAAATTGGTTTTATGAGGAGGGGAAGAATTTTGTGAGGGAAAGGCTAGTATGGACTTCGGATAAAAAAAATATTGATCTTCACTTAGACCAGTTCTGGATTTCAGCGACAACAATAAACACTTTGTTGCAGTTCAAACTCTGACGCATCAACAAGCTTCCTCTTGTCTAACAAGCACTGGGAGCCTGGACAGATATTGACTTACGTCACTTGAAAATAAAATCTATGTCTCTTTTCTCAACTTCTACCAAGAACTGAATATTCATTCAGCAAAAAAACAAGAATAATATTTATATTAAAATTAAAATTTCATTATTAGTTTAGGTACCCAGCAGGAAATTGATAGCTCATTTGATTCTTTCTTTGAAATAAACGATTTACAAAGATGAAGGTGTGGGAACACCAGGGGTGGTGTCTAACTTCTGGGTTAGAAGCAGATAGTTGTTAATGCCCATAAGTCTGAAGGAGAAATGCGTAGGGACCTGCAAGGAAAGAGTCTCATAGAGCAGGGCTTCTCAAAATACCTGTGGCAAAGAACTGGGTTTAGTTTTTTGTTTGTTTGCTGGTTTTGTATATTTCCAATCTGTTGAAGATCAATACTTTAAAAATAAAGTAAATTATGAGGGAAATAAGTTACAAGGCATTTGTTAAATTAAAATTTGGAAAATGAACCACTAAAAAAATGAAGTAAAAAAGATGATCTAAATACAAGTCTAGTTTTGGTATTATCAGATTGGGAGATACAAATTTACCCTGTGAAATTGCTGTAACATTTTCCAAATTCTACTCATCATGTTTGTAATTAGTTCATTGCTGACCTGCAGCAATAATTGGCAGAGTGATATGGTCAGCAAAATAATTTGAGCAGCAATGCTATAGACTTCACCTCCTCGGAGGAGGAATAACCTTCACAATGGACAGTACAACACCAGGCTATTGAAAGAGGACAGGGAAATAGATCCATTGACCACAATATCCTCCCCCCCACCCAGCTGGGGCAGCCCATTGGTTAAATCTGACTGAAAGCTACATGGCTTGGGAAACCACAGCAAACAGTGTGGAAAAGGTGGAGGGGGTTCTATATTGACATAAGAAAGGAAACTGATAAAAAATATTTTTTACAACTTAATGACTCCTAAATGCCTTGACCTCTAAGGAATTTCTTGCTAGCTTTTTCATAGTGTAATTGGGGTTAAAATTTTGCCTTCCCTGAATTTATTAATTTCTTATTTTCTGCCTTCCATTAATCACTAACACATGATTTACTGTTTTTTGATAACTGTATCAACAAAAATACAAAAAAAAAAAAAAAAGAGAGAGAGAGAGATGAGTAGATTCAGGGTCTAACAATTCATGACACACCCATGAAGTCTTCTTAAATATTTAGGGAGAAAGGAAGGGAAGTGGAGATGTCTAATAACCCTATAGGTTTATTCTTTTCTTCTCTTTATGTTATTCACAGAAAGATAATTAGAAATGTCCCATTCCATCTTCCTTATTTTCTACATCTACATGAAATTAAACTGAAAGCAATCTTCTCCCTTCATCATATTTTTTTCTACTTTCCACCAGATATTTAAAATTGGCAAACACTATTATTTTCCTCATATAAAAAAGAAAAATATTCTTTCTTTCCAGCCTAGTATTCATTCTCTTATTGCCCCTCTTCCATCTCTGGTCAGCAAACTCCTCAAAGGTATTGGTTACACTTGTCTCTAAACATTTTCTCCCATTCATCTTTGACATCAGGCTCGTCAAATCCTCTTTTGTCAAGTCTACCAATGACCTCCATGTTGAAAAGCCAATGGCCATTCCTCAGCATTTATCTTAATTGACCCTATAGCAGAATTTGATAAAGATGGTATCTCCTTCCTTGAATAATTTTCTTCACCTAGTTTCAGAAAATCTTCCTTTAGAAAGTCTTTCCTCTATTTTTTGTCTGCTCCTTCTCAGTCTCCAATATCTTAAAGTTGAGCCTGATGACTCAGACTTTTTTTTTCTTTCTTCCCTGTCTTCTTTCACTCCTTTGGTGATTTTACTCAGTCTTATGTTTTTATATGCTGTATAAATGCCTGCAAATCCAGAGTTCATATCTCTACCCTAGACCTTTCTCTTAATTTCCTAACTCATATAGACAACTGTCTTCTCTACTTGAACCCTTCACCTGGAAGTGTACTAGGCATCACAGTCTTAATTGTTGAAAGCTTAGATGCTGGCCTCACTTTAGAAGCTTAATTGTGCTGTCTCTCTATCTCATGTACTAGCAATAACGTCATTTCATTTTCTTAGGGCACAGACTTAGAATCATTCTTGATATTCCCATTTTCTTAAAGCTCACTTTTTAAAAAAACTTTTCTTATTTATTCATTTCAGAGAGAGAGAGAAAACAGGAGTAGGGGGGAGGGTTGGAGGAAGAGGGAGAAGAAGACTCCCTGCTGAGCAGGATTCTCAATGTGGGGCTCAATCCCAGGACCCCAGGGTCATGACTTGAGCTGAAGGGAGGTGCTTAACCAACTGAGCCACCCAGGAGCCCCAAAGCTCACTTTTCTTAATCAGAAAATCCTATCAGTTCTACCCTGAGTGTGTCTACCCTGAGTGTGATCTAAACAGATATATCCTGGGTTAAGACACTGTCATCTCTTAGCTGAGTAATTCAACCCTTTCCTTGTGCCCTCTTTTGGTCTGTAAACAACACAGTTAGGTCCTGTCAAATGTAGTCATTTATTTCCCCTCCTGAAAACCATTTCATTCAGAATGAAAGCTAATGATTTACGATGACCAATAAGACCCTATAATCCACTCCCAGCACTTTCCTTCTAATGATGGCCCTGGCTTACTCCCTTCACCTACACTGTTCTCCTTGATGAAGCACAAACTCAGAGAGAACACTCCTCCTTGAGACCCACATGCACTCCCTTTCCCTTTCACTCCACTGGACTGTTCTCCCCTTTGATATTCTCAAGGCTCCCACCCTCACATTCTTCAGATCTTTTCTCAGATGTTACTTTTGCATCTTTTCTAACCCATCTTTTTATTTCTTATTTCTTTTTATTTCCAGTTAGTTAACATACAATGTAATATTAGTCTCAAGTGTACAATTTAGTGATTCAGCACTTCCATACAACACTTTTGTGCTCATCACAAGTGCCCTCCTTCATCCTCATCACTATTTAACTCAACCCCCAACCCAGCCCCCCTCTGGTAATGATCAGTTTGTTCTCCATAGTTAAGAGTCTGTTTCTTGGTTTGCCTCTCTCTTTTTTTCCCCTATGATCATTTTTTTCTGTTTGTTTCTTAAATTCCACATATGAGTGAAATCATATGGTATTCGTGTTTCTCTGACTGACTTATTTCACTTTGCATCATACCCTCTAGTTCCATCCACATCACTGAAATCCTAACCCATCCATTTTAATTTAATACTTCCTCCAACATGTGTTCTCCTTCTATGTTTTATTTTTCTCCAACTCATACATTATTTTCTACCATACTATATAAATATAGGCCATGTCTCCAAGTAGACTATAAATTTCATAAATGCTTAAGATTCCTGGTGCTTAGTTAAATGATATATCGCCAATATTCAGAACCAATCCTGGCAAATCCTGGTTAATAAATTGTTGTTGAATTTGAAAAATCAATCTCCTGTTCAACATTACAATGTTTTTCAATGAGCAATGATCCATATTATGAGTTTTTGAGTGATTTACTCACAACAAAGTGGGTACTATGACTTTTAAAGATTTTTTTCTAATACCCACCTACAAAAATCACCACTATTATTCAAAATAAAGTATAACAACTATTCGAGAACCAAAAATATTAATTTTCCATAGGAGTTAAATCATTGTAATTTTTAAAGAAGGAAGTAGAATTAATTCTGCCAATTGTTTTTCACAAGTTGGCGAATGGTAAGAACTGTTATTTTGGATAGGCCAGTGATGGGTATTAAGGAGGGAACATATTGCATGGTGCACTGGGTGTTATATGCAAATAATGAATCATGGAACATTGCATCAAAAACTGGGGTTGTACTGTATGGTGACTAATATAACAAAATAAAAATTATTTAAAAAAAAAGAAAGAAAAATTCTCTTTGCTAATGGAAAAAAAAAAAAAAAAGAAGAAGAAGAAGAACTGCTATTTTTGTATTGGTCCCAAACTTTCAGATATAAGAATTTGGAAAAATTTTGAGATATCCCTTTCTGCTTCCAAAGCTACAGCTTAAAAGATGAGCAAAACAGGAAAAGTTACCTAGGTCTCATTTAATTTAATAATACAGTTTACCCTTGAATAAAGTGGAGGTTAGGGATGCCAACCCTCTGTGCATCAAAAATCTGTGTACTAACTTTAAATTTTAGACTCCCTAAAAGTTAACTAATAATAGCCTGCTGTTGACTGGAAGCCTTGCCAATAACAAATGATTAACACACATTTGTAAGTTATAAGTATTATATACTGTATTCTTCAACAAAGTAAGCTGGAGAAAATAAAATGTTATTAAGAAAATCATAATGAAGAAGTGGCTCAGTTGGTAAAGTGTCTGCCTTTGGCTCAGGTCATGATCCCAGGGTCCTGGGATCGTGTTCTGCATTGGGCTCTTTGCTTGGCAGGGGGTCTGCTTCTCCCTCTGCCTGCCACTCTCCCTGCTTGTGCTGTCTCTCTCTCTGACAAATAAATAAATAAAAGTCTTTAAAAAAAAAAGAAGAAAGAAAATCATAAGGAAGAAAAAATACATTTATAGTACTATACTGTAGAAAGGTCCATGCATAAGTGGACCCATGCAGTTCAAACTTGCTGTTGTTCAAGGATCAACTCTATATTTTTGATTTATAAAATTTTGACACCCATGCTCCATTCAACTTTTTTCTAGTGAATCATTTATCTCCCTCTTAACCAAGTTTATAGTTCAATGACTTAAAGTGAACATTAAAATTAAGTACAACTAAGATTTTTCTGGGTTATAAAGATATATTCATTCACGTATGTAGCCAAATACTTTAGTTAGCTGTGATATCTCTCTTGTAGCCAATTACCACCAGTCATTAAATTTAATCAAAAGATCCATTATAAAAATTATTTATTTATTTATTTATTTATTATTATTTTTTTAATTTTTTTATTTATTTATGTGACAGAGAGACAGCCAGCGAGAGAGGGAACACAGCAGGGGGAGTGGGAGAGGAAGAAGCAGGCTCCCAGCGGAGGAGCCTGATGTGGGACTCGATCCCGGATCGCCAGGATCACGCCCTGAGCCGAAGGCAGACGCTTTAACGACTGCACTACCCAGGCGCCCCATAAAAATTATTTATTAAAAGTAAAATTAAATAATTTATTCAATATAATTATCCATAAATGTAACTAAACATGAGCAGTATAATGTACACATGTATATGGACATTACATATCTAATGGAATTTTACTGAAAATTCAAACAAAATTATATAAGAATATTTAACGGATTTAAAAGAAGAGAAAGATACAGTATTATCGCATATGGTATAATATATACTACACAAAATATCACTAAAGCACCATTGTTGAACTATAGAATACTGTCTTGAATGAGACACTTTCGCTCTTCAGAAAATAAGAGATAATTAACTTGAAATGCTGACAGGGCAAAAAATCAAATTACGAGTTTGAGCATTAAGACACATCTCATGGCATGAATCAAGTTAAGTACATAGCCATCATTCCTTTGTTAAAATGTTCGGATTGAATATCAAGACACTTGCTGCTTTAGGCAAGAGCTCTTTTTTTAAAAAAGGTTTTATTTATTTATTAGAGAGAGAGAGAGAGAGAACGTACAGGGGGAGAGGCAGAAGGAGAGGGAGAAATAGACTCCTGCTGGACAGGGAGCCCAATGTGGGGTTCAATCAATCCCAGGACCCTGAGATCATGAGCTGAGCTTAAGGCAGACACTTCACTGACTGAGTCACCCAGGCACCCCTAGGCAAGAGCACTTTTTGAGTCCATCTATAATTCAACTTCCTTCTAAAGAAATCAAGAATTATTTTCTTAAATATGGTTTCGAAAAATGGTATACTTTTTTTCCAAAAGTGATTTAAGATAGATTGATCTGTTAAGAAAGAAATGCATGGCTATTGGTAAAAGAATAATAATTTGAAGAACCAATTTCTTGTCCTGACAATATTGCCCAGACTGAGTAGTGCTTGTTTACAGCTGTGGGAATAACAACATTCAAATGAACAATAAGCTTAGTGATGCATTTATAAATTGTAAAAAAAAAAAAATTAATGTAGGATTATGCACATCAAATTTTCTCTCTTTTTTTTTAAGGACTTCATTTTATAGAGACAGAGCATGAGTGGGGGGAGAGGCAGAGGGAGAGAGAGAGAGAGAGAGAGAGAATCCCAAGCAGACTCTGCCCTCAGCATGGAGGCCCATGCGGGGCTCCATCCCAGGACCCCAAGATCATGACCTGAGACAAAATCAAGAGTCTGGCGCTTAACTGACTGAGCCACCCAGGCACCCCTCAAGTTTTCAATAGTTGTATCTCAGCCATAACAAAAACCTTGGCAAACTCATTTTAGTGGTTCAAAAGTTCTGGGAACAAACCCAGTACAAAAACAAAACAAAACAAAACAAAACAAAACAAAACAAAACAAAACATGTAAGAAGCATTCCCATCATAAGTGTAATTATTTTTCTCTGCATTCAAACAGCAAGGTATTACACTTATCACACTATTTTAATTCATCCTAATTTTTTTCATTTTAAGGAAATTTCCGAAAGACCAAGGGTCAGTAAGGGCCTTGTCAAAAGAAGGACAAAAAGCATCAATGGTCTTTCCTTCCATTATCACTCTGTGTCTGAATCCACATCGTTTAGACCAAATACAAGCTTCCAACATTTCAGAATTTTTTGGATACAGAATGAGGGGTAACCTCTACACAGACACACAGACACAGACACACACACACACACACACACACACACACACACACACACACCCCTAGGAAATCAACTCTTTTGAACTTCAGAAATTATAAGAGTCATGAAGCTTTGATGAATAGTACTAATACTATAGGACATATTAAAAACAAGGAATCAATTTCTTAGGTAGTTTCCCCCTCTCTCATCATTGATTTATCACAGTCATGTGGAAAGGATGACATTAAACTTCAATGGGTAAAGCACAGCACAGAATGGTGATCATAGAACAAATACAGCCTATGGAACAGCCCCACCAAGGATACTGTAAATATAAAACCATGCTCAATGTCAGCAGGAGGGAGTCAAACCACAACTATGTATCAGGAATTTGAAGAAGTAGGGATAGTCATATCTGTGTTCTCTGAGAAATCAATATTTATTTTACTCATGTGTGTTTCCTAAGGTCATAGAACAGTGCATGACAAACAGTAAGTTTTCAGTATGTACTGTTTGAATTGTTGAATCTTCCCTAAGCCACAGAATTGGCTAGTCAAAGGACAGATTGATTTTAAAGGTTATGTAAATACACACAATTTAATTGACCTGACCAGATATTATAGAGGTTGAACAGATATTCATCTTCTGCTGTTGTGACTTTATCAAGTACTAAAAATGACACTGTAATTGTTTGGCGTAGTGAACAGTTGCTGCACAGCCCATAAAGAAAACAACTAGCCTTCTTTAGCATACATCAACTAGAAACAGCTTTGACTATATCGCAGGAGTCTGTGTCATATCATGGGCCAATGAAGGGGAAAAATAAGGCCCAAATCTGGGATTCAATAACTACCTGTTCCCTAAGTCTGTTAGATGAAATACTACTCCCTTTGAATGTCAGTTGCTAGACACTTGTGCTTTTGTTGGAGAAAAGCAAATTTAGCAACCACCAACACTATCGCCACCACGATATCAATAATAAGACTCATCAAGGGACGTTAGATCCAAAATCCAAGCTTCCTATATTAATTGGATCATTTACAATTCAGCAAATGGCAGCTGCATTGGGAAATGGCAGTCGTACCTCAGGGCTTGCATTATAATTGGCTCTAGAAGCATTTCTTTCAGCTTATGATGGGGTAATTTCTGCACTTGCAGAGGGTAGCCTATGCAAGAAGTTATGATATCAACACCCAAGAGATCCTACAAGTATGTGGGTATCTCTTCTATGTGTTATGTCTTGTGACTGCAGATCTGCTTTTTGTTTTGAACATCTTAATAACCATTGCTTCTGGAAAGTAACAATATGAGTAGAAATCTTTGAGAGGGATAACTCGGATCTCATCCCTTTGGACATAATCAAAGTTATTACCTATGACTTTTACAATTATGGACTAAATTCTTTCTTATAATGATTATCACCTCACTGATTAGAACATATGTACACCACAAACTTAAGTAAGGAATACATAGTTTCTCTTGATTATCATTTATTTTAAAATTTTCTGACCCTGTTTACTTCTTGATATTTTATCTCTTCTTCTAATTTCTTCCTCTTTATCTCTCCATATTTTAATATATCACATTAACTCTGCTTATCAAAAGGCCTCTCTTCTTTCCTCCTATTTTCTTTTTTGATAAGTTCTAGCTTAGTTAACTGTTGTACATTTTTATCATGTCACCACCATTGAATAGGTAGTAGTGTGATAAGACATAGTATCATAACGATTTATATTTTAAAACAATAAATACACAGAACCTTATTTTACAATTATCAATTATGTGGCATTTTATAATACCAGATGGGTAGGTAAGTAGAAGGAAGAAAATTTAAAACTTTTGAAGACTATTTTAAAACAACTGTCCAATTTATTTTTGAAATGAGTAAAAAGCTTTAAAATCTTTCTCTTGATGGGGTTCCTGGGTGGCTTAGTTGGTTGTCTGATTCTTGATTTTGTCTCAGGGTCATGAGATCAAGCAAATGTCAGGCCCCACTCTCAGTGAGGAGTCTGCTTGATATTCTCTCTACCCCTCTCCCTCTGCCCCTCTCTGCCCCATGCTCATGTGCTCTCTCTCTCAAATAAATAAATAAATATTTAAAAAAATAAAAATAAAGTCTTTCTCTTGGATATTCTAGATGACTGCAAGCTTCAACTTGTGGTATTATATGGACACACAACGTGATATAGGGAATTAAATACTTTGTACACTTAATTTGAATTATTCAGTTATTGATTAATTCACCATTTATTTAAACCTTATTGTGTTTAGAGAGCTATATGATGCCAAACAACTACAATAATCTCTTCGATATGCTCATCATATAATTGAAAGTTATTTTACCATTATATTGTCATAATCAGATAAAGAAAAAGCTATATTTTCTATACTAATATTAAACTTAATTTTGATTGTTTTTCTAAAATATCCTCAGAATAGTGATCTAGTGTCTTCAGTTTTTCTTTTTTAAGCAGCTATATTGAACTTAGACATATAAAAAGCTGTACATACTTAATGTATATATCTTGATGAGTTTGGGCCGAAGTA
Source organism: Ursus arctos (assembly GCF_023065955.2). NCBI lineage: Eukaryota > Metazoa > Chordata > Mammalia > Carnivora > Ursidae > Ursus > Ursus arctos. The sequence continues at coordinate 9,850,648 of NW_026622841.1, forward strand.
TACCCCCATGAAACCATCACCATCATGAAGGTCATAGACATATCCACCACCTCACAGTTTCCAACCACTCTCATTATTATTATTGCTATTTTTTTTTTTTTGTGGCAAGAACACTTAATGTATGATCTACCCCCTTACTCAAAATCCAAGTCAATCTTTTTTTTTTTTTTTGGAAAATTTAGAAGCTGTTTCTGGAATTTCCATGATAATAATAAAAAGGCATAGAAGAGCCAGTGTGATCTTGAAAAATAAGAACAGAGCTGAAGGGCTCTGTCTTGGTATCATGTTTTTGTTGTTCCCTTCAATTTATTAAATGATGCAATTCATATCTTTGTTCCATTTTTTCATGAAATGCTATGGAAGTTATATATCATATTCCTGCTCCCTCTTTTTTTTCTGTTCCCTCTTTTTATTAATTTTTTATTTGAGTGTGATTGACACACAATGTTACATTAATTTCAGGTGTACAACATAGTGATTTGATAACTTTTTTTTCAACAACTTACTCTGTTTTCTAGATTTACTTTACTTGGTACAGCAGGTTTACTTTTCAATTCTATCTGTTCCACTCTTTTACTTTATTGCTTTTTAGTGAGATGATTACATGTCACATTGTGTTTCCAATATTATTACTTATTTTTCATAAGAATTTATTCTTATGGGTAAAATATGAATTTTAATTGAGTATAATGATTATGACTATGCTACACAAGTTTCCTCTGGTTTTAGCTTTTCTCTGTTTATTATAGTGACTGAGATGATATTGAATTAAATAAAATATTTATTTTGTTTTTCTATTTGTATTTATATATGAACATTGTACGCAAGGTTCTGATTATTGCTGTCAGCCACTTCTGATTGTGGGGGAGGAAAGTTGTATTTATAAGTGTGGGCTGCTCATACCACCTGAGGGATGTTAGATGTGACACTACTTGTCCTCTCCTGTCCTAAATAACGTTTGCATTTTCTGCCATAGCTTGGAAGCCAATGCCAAACTTTCTTGCCATTCTGTGCAGGTGGAAAGTGGAGTATGAGCACATACCCAGTTCCCTCCTGAATTACCTTCAAGTTACTTCAGGAATCCTACATTCTCCATATTTGTGTTAACTCTAACTTCATGCCTTCTAGAACTCATTTTACCACCTCAGTTGTCTGCTCTTGTGCATTTATTGGGTTTTGCTTTTTTTCCCTTTGTTTTTGTTTGTTTGTTTTAATCAACCTAATTTTGAAGTATTTAATCTATTTCAGCAATTCTTAAAAATGTGAAATATACTACTCTTAGAAGTCTTTCTAGTTTTAGTGCATTGTAATTGATTGACTAAAATTGATTTTCATTATTTTTTTTTGTTTCATTATTTTGTCTGGAGAAGATATAAATTCTGATGTTGACACTGATCTGATTATATCATCATAATTGTAATCATGGGATTTTTCCTTTGAGCAAGGATCAGGACTTCTTCATCTTTCTATTTCATTAAACAATTAGAAAGTGATCTTGCATATAGTATAGTTTTAATAATAATGTTGATAATAGTCAAATACCATATTATCACTTGCCATATACTAAACCCTTGCTAAGTCCTCAATTAATCCTCACAACAGCACTCTGAGGTAGGAACTGTTTGTATTCTCATGTTATATATAAGGAAACAGAGGCACAGAGAGATGAAATAACTTGCTCAAGGTTACATAGCTCCTGGATATTTTATTCAGAATTTGAACCCTAATGTTCTGACTCTAGAGACTGTGCTATATTATAAAGTAAGTCCTGTCCTCCAAGGCCAAACCTCTAGTTTCTAGCCTTCTCTTCACTTACATGATATACTTATCAAACATACAGTCTTGTGCTCAAAATATCCCTCCAGGTCCTACCAAAATATGATCTAGGAATATATTGATTTATTAAGTATTTTTTATTTGCCAATTTGATAATGGAATACTTTCCCCACAACTATATGAGACTAAGAGCTCATTCTAGAGTTAAAGATTAATAGTCCTTAGAACTAACTTCAAAGGTGGGAATCCATGCAGTCAATTAGATACAATAAGCAAATTTATCTGAGTTTATAGTCTCATTTAGTTCTCATGGTGTCATATAGTCACAACATAAGTATGTAAACAAACAACCCAGGGAAGCAATATTTGTATTACTGACATTCCAAAGCCTTCACCTGATAAGCAAAGTTAGTGTTACAGCTGAATACAACAAAATAAAAGCTCAAAAAACTCCTAATGCACCGCTTAGATGATTAAATATAACTCAACTTTTGAAGATATAACATTTTATTTTACCAAAGTATTCATATTTGTGGTAATTCTGTATAAAATATTTTAAATTGCCACATCTGAGGCTAATTATTTACTGGTCTACAAATTAAAGGCATTGCTTTGGTGTCATACTTTCCTGGCATAAGAAAGCAATTGACCATCTCACTCGGAATCCAAAAAGTAATTCTCAGAAATATAATTCACAACCCATTATATTTTAACACAAAATATTTCAACACATACATCAAGTTGTCTGCATCTTCATCTCCCCAAGTCACAATTAAAATGAGTTAATGAAATCATTATCCAACTTGCTCAATCTTATCATTTATATATGACACAACTTGTTATTTATGATGTTATTGATCTTCTATTACACACTATAAAAATAAATTCTTCTCTTTTGAATGCTTGGGGTAATATTTTTTTTTATTTTAGAAACTGTCATATGTATCTAAAAATAAAGTGAATTGGCTATATAAAATTTATTTAAACATTGAGCTAATTTGATAAAATGAAAATTTCATCTTATTTCTATTTAGGTAAAGTTTTCAGTTTCCTATTATATTTGGTAATACACTAAGGAGAATTATCAAATTGTGAATGATTTCCTTTGATTGGACCAAGAAGATAACCTCCAATCATTCTAAAAATAGAAATAAGTAGCTGAATATCATGACAGCTGAAATGTTTGAAAAGATAAAAATGAAAGGATAAAATTCTATTGAAAACATGAATTAAATTGAATATATTTCCTCAGACATATTTGAGCTTTTTTGACAAACTATGAGATCTTAAATATTGAAGATAATCTTCTCTGGTTTGATGCTTTGCCTTCTAAACCCACTGGACTGGCAGTCCTGTCCCTAGAACCCACTAGAGCAGACAGAATATTAATCAAAAGAGATGTCAAGAAGCATAAAAGAGGCATAGGTTAGATTGCAAGAAGTTTTTAGGTATATAGTATGGGAGTACAGAAGTGAATGTGACTATGGCAGATGAAGTGGTCTTCATGCAGTTGTCAATCAGTCAATCAATCAGTCAGTCAACCAGACAGTCTTTGATGAGTATTGGTAATGTGTCAGACACTGCTTAGTGGATGATGCAGTCTTCAGAATGAATCCTTCTACTATGATGGAGCTCCAGAACAGCAAGAAATTTTGCCTATTGTGTTTGATATCATATGCTCATTGATAAAGCCCACTGAAAATGTGTAATAAATTTCTATCTATAAGTATTATAAAAAGCAAATCAACTGAAATGAATCAGATCTCAGGAAAAAAGACTTTATTTAACAATTTTCTAAATATGACCTAATTCTTAGCACTGATCCAGTTCCCTCTGTGAATGTATTTATTGTTTATTACTTGTCCACAATCTTCTTATATACACATTTTAAAAAGACCATTAAATCCCCCACAAACAAAGAAAAAAAAAGATACTCATTATGTTAATGAAAAACAAACTCCATTTGCTTAGAGTTAATGATAGAGTTACTTATATAATAAATAATGAAGAATGTTGAGTGATTAATTAGTTAATATTATTTAATTAAACAAAATAGTTTCACTTCAAATATGATGACAAGAAGCTATTAGCATTTGATGATTAAAAGCACCAAGTTATGTCTCAGCACATGTGCATTTTTGTCTGCATTTATTGACTTTTTTTTAGCTGAGGAATATTTTCTTCTATTATATCTTTATTTATTTCTTCCTGGGCACCATTCAAGATAATCAATCACTTACTTGTTGGCTGTTTCCTGTCTGACTTCCATTTCTCTCTTTTATTTCCAACTCATAATTTTACTTAAAAATTTCCTTTATTTAGCAAAGTTTGCTTTTTATTCCATACATCCAGCAATATGCCCTTTTCTTTCTTACTTATTTAAATAAAGCTTGAGAAAACTACAATGCCCATTGCATTTCTACCAAAGCTGTCTTATTTATGTTGCTACATAAAATGTTTTCCAGGAAAATTTTACTCTCTCATAAATCAGATCACTATCAGATTTTTCTCAATTTCTTCTAACTTTTTGACTTTTGGGTTTCTTCTTTAGGCTTCTGAATAGATAAATATAGAAAAAGAAGATAGGAGACTTATATATTTTTCTGTGTCACTTACATTGTGGCTCTAGAGGGAGAGTGGGGTATAACTTCCTGGTGCTTCAATTGTTCATACCTAAATCTGTTATTTAGGAAATTGATAGTGAAGGCACATGATTGTCTTCTTGTTTTTCTCTATATTTTTATTTCAATGACGCTTAAAAATGCAGTACCCTAAAGCCTTTATGGATTTTTTTCTCTGCCTTATAGTTACACCAATCTGTCAGAGAGATAGATAAACATTTGTCAATCTTCATTTTTAATCTTGTAAGCTTCAACTTAGTCTGCCTTTCATTTGGAATTTACAAAGAAGTAGAGTATTGCTAAATTTAAGATGCTGGCTAAATACTATTTTCAAATAAAAACTCATATATATGTTATTACTTTATACCGACAGAACAGATTTTTTCCTTCCAAATATCACTAAGAATTTTTATAATGATAAGATATATAACTGAATTATCATTGTTAAAATGTGGCCAAAATTAAAGTTTGATTTTCATCCTAGAACTTACTGTGACCTTGGACGTGTAATTTACCTCTCACTGATCTCCACTAAGACTTTATAAAATTATAAAACTCACGTCATAGGGTTGCATGAGATTCATGGCTTGCCTCTTATTAGTATTCAACTAACGTAAATTGTTATCATAATTGTTAATAACCATGTGATGTTTTATTCATTTTTACTAATTATGTTTTAAATGGAATTTTAAACCGTTTTAGGCCCAAATTATTCTGAATAATTTTAAAGTTAAAGTCATGTTTACATGATACAAACAATTTATCTAATTTGAAAAGTAGATTATTTTATGCTTGTTAACAGAGACTTAGATATACCCTCATTCCTTAAAACTTAGTATAGAAATTATGTTTAAATACATACAAATTATTTTCATATTATTTTGCAAATTTACCTTTGAATATTCTTTTATTCATTATAAAAATATTTGCTGAATTTATAATTTCCAATTTCTGTTATAAGAATTTCATTTTATGTAAATAAATTCACCCAAAATATTAAATGAATGTCTATAATATATCCAATAAATACACATAAAGCATTTATCAAATGAACTACATTATAATAATTTTAATAGTTATTATTGCAACGTAATATTCGCTATTCGAAGTTTTACTCCCCTAGCATTGACTCATTCTAGGTCAGATAAAAAGTTACTTAAATATTGCTTTGGAAATTTACATCATATCAATGGAAAACTTTGTGTGTCACAAAAGGCAATTTGTCTTTGTTGTTCTGTTTTTTTGTTGTTGTTGTTTTGCTTTTTTTGAAAATGACCCTCTTTGTTGATGCTTTGGATGCATTTCTTGAAGCATTTGAAGCCAATTATGGTTGCATTTTTTGAACAAGCAAAGGCATGTTTTTCCTATGTTGATAACGACATACATTCATATGATTTTTATGATAGGATAAACCAGTGTGTACATTTACGTGATGAAATTGAATATTTCAGAAAGACCACTAGATGTCTCCACACTACACTTCTTGGAAAGACTCTACCTAAGAATCACCTATGAATAAATGGAGAGTAATATTGACAGTGTACAAAAAGTGCAAACAAAATAAAATCTTTTTTTCAGGAAAAAAAATCAAGAAATTTTATATAGGGATTCAGTCACGTTGTTTTAATTTTCTCCAAACAAATATATCCATGATAGGAGGGGTTTAAGGGCATTGTCTCAGTAACTACTGGCCTTTCAACAGCAATGACTGAAGGATGAATACTCCAGGGAAAGGAGTCTACAGGAGTGTGGGTGCATATTGTTACAATGAAGGATACCATATGTATATATGGAGATACTATTATAGCCCAGATAAAAAGGAGTAGCCTGATTTCAGGCAGGTTTGATATTCGAGGGGGTACTGTGAAGGGGTTTGGTAGGACATCAAATAGGGTCCACTGGAATAATAAAGATGGTGGCAATTTACTAGTTAATAGAGGAACACACACACACATATAAAGACACACACACACACTATGGAAGAAGACAAGGCATAGAAGAGGAAAAACAGGCTTGAAGATGCGGAACAGATGTAGAAAGAGCTAGTCAGGAAAATATAACCATGGCAAACTATCTCGCACAAGAGAAATCACATCACAACTCCCCTCATTCAGGTGACGGGGATCCTAATACACTGCAAGCTTCCTCTAGACCAGCAAAAGAATCAGCATGAATAGGACAGTCCATTGCTTCGAAATAACCCAGCTACTGCCTGAAGACAGCTCCACCAACACAAAAAGGCAGTTGGTCTCAGAAGTGTCTGTATTACTTTGAACATGGGATAGGGTTTACAGGACATTTTTTAGAGCACAGAGCACTGGAAGACTCTCTCACCCCACTCCAAATGCCCTGCTAGCAGAGTTAAAATGCATGGATTTTAACTGGATTTCAGTCAATCCGTCACGTGTCAGAGCTGGCAGCTGATGATGGTTCCTTACTCATTGTAAAAATAAGAAAAATATAAAATGCCTCTAAAGTTATGAGCAGTGACTGAAAATCTCACTTTAAAGAATAAATGTAGAAAAAATAACAAAGCTTTTGTTTGGAGCATATTACACGAATGTAAATTTCTTATGTGTATAGTTATCTCAGGGCCATGTGGTTGCCAAGAAGTTCGGTAATAAATTTATTTATTTATCTATCTATCTATCTATCTATCTGTCTGTCTATCTACTTGAGAGAGAGAGAGAGCGAGTGCACGGGGAAGCGCCAGAAGGAGAGAATCTCAGGCAGACTCCCTGCTGAGCATGGAGCCAGACATCGCACTCATCTCACAACCCATGGGATCACGACCTGAGCCAAAACCAAGTCAGACAATCAACTGAGCCACCCAGGCAGGCCATGATTTTGTTTATTTTACTTTAGGATCATCATTTTATCACATGTGATGAATCCTAAGTTTCCCTAAACTTATAAAAGGTATGTAGTCACTTATGTTTTGAACTGAAAGCATTTCTCATGGTAGAAAGTAGACAGTCTTGAAAGAGAATCTGCACAACACGGCGTTCAAAATCTGAAGGCCTAATTCCCTGCTGTAACTGTAAAAATAAATTTTAAAATTGTATTTAATAAGCCTAACTTTATTTTTATATCAACTTCATTCATAATTTCAGATTTAATGAATAATAAGAATTAATTTACCAATAAAGCCCCAAAGTATTATTTTGCTAAAGTAGCTGCTGAACACGAATACGCCTCATTACAAGATTCTATAAGGCAGGCCAATTTCCCAATTTTCCCCACATGATATTAAACAGATATTATGGGCAACAGAATGAAGATATTGAGAAATCATTATGGAGATAATCTTTTCTCACGTGAATGAGGTGAAAATATTCTTCTAGACTACTCTTAGTGGATTATTTTGGATGAACAGATTTGCTTACCTGCTGTTTATTTATTTCTTTACCAAGACATTACTGTTTCTGTGTTTAAAAATAATAAACACATTGATTATATCTGAAAATGCTCAAAGTTCATTTAATGAGATTTTACTGGACTATACCAATACATGTGGTATAGGTTTTCTGTTTAAGGCCACAGTCTATATGCATCACTCCAAATACAAAGATACAGAGCAATAGGAAATGAAATGCAAAAAGAGAGATTGAAAACATGAAGATTCCTTATAACATCAAAGAAGCACCGAGGATCTTTTGCTCATAGAAAAACAGAAAGCTGCTTCTCACTGTCTGCTTAGAGAATGCTGTTTTTTATTTTATTTTTTATTTTTTTAATTTTATTATTATTTTTTTAAAAGATTTTTAGTTTATTTGACAGAGATAGAGACAGCCAGCGAGAGAGGGAACACAAGCAGGGGGAGTGGGAGAGGAAGAAGCAGGCTCATAGCGGAGGAGCCTGATGTGGGGCCCGATCCCATAACGCCGGGATCAAGCCCTGAGCCGAAGGCAGACGCTTAAGCGCTCTGCCACCCAGGCGCCCCATGTTTTTTAGACAGAAACTGGCCATAGCCTGTGAATAGGGCCTGAACCCACCCACCCATGAACTAGCTTTGTGACAGGCTTACGAATATCTACAATTTTACTAGAAGATGTAACTCCAAGTGGAAAATGGAAGATCTAACCCACATTAAGCATCCTAGAAAGCAGTAAGGAAGGAGGACAATAATCCTAGAAGGAATGTCTGAGCTGACAGAACTAACAGTAAGCAAAAACACTGGTAAACAAGCAGATAAACCCTAAAAAAAGAAAAGCAAACAAACAAAAAGCAATCTTTATTACTACAACACCACCAAGAGTATCTCATTTGAAGATAATGAAAACATATACTAAAAATGAAAAGGTAGGGGAGCCTGGATGGCTCTGTCTGTTACGAGGCTGCCTTCTGCTCTGGTCATGATCTCAGGATCTTGGGATGGAGCCCCACATGGGGCTCCCTGCTCAGCAGGGAGTCTGCTTCTTCCTTTCCCTCTACTCCTCCCCCTCCTTATGCTCTCTGGCTCTCAAAAAAATAAAATCTTCAAAAAAAATTGAAAGGGGGCATTACAGCATAAATAAACTTTAAAAATGACAAAATAAAGAAAACCACCTTACTCCATATTAGTACATGTCAATACATAAGGAACTTTTGCCAAAGACATAACTTTGTAAAAATCAAATCAAATTAAATAAAAAAATTAACCCATAACAACTGACTGGAGGGAGAAAAGAGCTTGAGTAAGGCTACTACAAATCAATTAAGTGTGAATCATTAGATTTAAAGAAATCTTCCTACAAAACACAAGCTCAGTTTTTTATACAGATAAATGCTACCATAATCTTTCTAATAATGAAGAAGAAAGAAGTATTTCCCAATCCATTATATTAGGCTATCAAACCCCTGACACAAAAATCCCCCAAAATATTTTTAAATTACAGGCATGCTTATCTATACACAGGTATAAAAACCCTAAATAAAATATTAGCAAATTAAGTCTGGCAGTATATAAATAAGAAAACACATTTTAACTAAGCTGTGTTTATCTTGGGAATGCAAAAGTAGTTTCACATTCTAAGAACTAAAATATCATTCACCACAATGACATATTAAATTAACCAAAGTACATAAGCAATTCAATAGCTCCAAAGAAGTTCTCATTCTTGTTAAAACTCTTAGTAAAATAGGAATAGAAGTGAATTTATCAAAGCCTTACAGCAATTTTCATTCTTCATAGAGAAATGCTAGAAACAATTATATTAAAAAGGTAAACAAAGAAAAGATGCCCACTACCACTAATTCTATTCCATGTTTTACTGGAATTTCTAGTCAATGCAATAATAGAAGAAAATGATTTAAGAGACTTCTCCATTGGAATGAAAAACCAAAACTTCCTATAGTCGCAAATATATAGAAGTTTTTTTTTCAAAATTTAAAGATAATTTAATGAGATTAGTGACAATTATATAAATATAAATATATATACAACCTTTCTATACATAAGCAAAAAACTTTTAGAAAAAAATAATTTGAATAAAGATAACAAGTCTAATAACAACAGCAACAACAAGGAAAAAAGGGATAGTATAAATAAAAGGTATCTGAAAATCTTACAGTGATAGATTTGCCAGACCTTTTGGAAACAAATATAAAAATTTTATAATACATTAAAGAAGACCTAAGTATTTGAGAAGGTATATGCAAACATATGTAGAAATATTATATCATAGATGTGATCCAACTTTCCAAATTTATCTGTATATTTAATGCAATTCCAATAAAAATATGGTGGATATCGGCAAGCATATTTTAAAATTATATAGATGAGCAAATAGCTGAGAATAGCCAAAATACATTTCAAGAATATGAACAAACTGGAGGAGGTATTTTCTAACACATATCAACACATACTTTAACATGTATTTATAGAATGTAAACCTACAGTGTGGCTTGGGTACAAAAGTTGACTGACTAAGGAACAGAGAGGCCTCCCCATATATGAAGAGGTGATATGTGGAAGAAGAAACTTGAATTGCTCACAAAAATACAAAAAAGATTCTCAAATCTACATTGAATTATGACTTCATCTTACCCTAATTTCACAAATGTTAAGGATTTTGATGGATTACTTTTTTATTACAAAGCAAATGTGTTGCTCTTTAAACACACACATACATACAGGTAGATATATGCAAAGTATCCCTGCATAAACATCTATTTTGATTTTTTTGCTTATTTTTTTCCTGATTAATATTTTTAATTTTTTTATTTTTAATGATATGAAATCATCATGCCTTATGTTTACTATTTTCAAAGTACGTAGTTAGATTTGTGCCATATTTAAAAAATCTAATTTGATGACACTGGACCACTTTCTTACACCATACACAAAAATTAACTCAAAATGAATCAAAGACATAAATGTGAGACCTGAAACCATAAAAATCTGAGAAGGCATTGACACAGGCAGTCATTTCTCTAACATCAGCTGTAGCAATACTTTTCTAGATATGTATCCTGAGGCAAGGGAAATAAAAGCAAAAATAAACTATTGGGAGTACGTCAAAATAAAAAGCTTCTGCATAGCAAAGGCAATAATCAACAAAACTAAAAGGCAACCTACTGAACGGAAGAAGATATTTGTAAATGACATATCCAATAAAGGGTTAGTATTCAATATATATAAAGAGCTGATACAACTCAATACCCCAAAAATAAATAGTCCAATTAAAAAGTGGGAAAAGATATGGACAGACATTTCTCCAAAGAAGACATAAGTGTAGCCAACAGACACAAGAAAAGATGCTCAACAGATACATGAAAAGATCACTCATAGGGGCAATGCAAACCCAAACTACAATATCACCTCACATCTACCATAATGGCTAAAATAAAAAACATAAGAAACAAATGTTGGTGAGGATGTGGAGAAAAAGAAACCTTCATGCACTGCCAGTGGGAATGCAAACTGGTGCAGCCACTGTGGAAAACAGAATGGAGGTTCCCCAAAAAGTTAAAAATACAACTACCTTTCAAGCCAGTAATGACACTACTGGGTATTTACCCAAACAATACACAAACACTAATTCAAAGGGATACATGCACCCTTATGTTGATTGCAGCATTATTTACAAGAGCCAAATTATGGAAGCAACCCAAGTGTCCATTGATAGATGAATGGATAATGAAAAAGTGGTATGTATATACACAATGGCATATTACTCTGCCATATAAAAGAATGAAATCTTGCCATTTGCAACAACATGGATGGAGCTAGGGAGTATACTGCTAAGCAAAATAAGTCAGAGAAAGGCAAATACCATATTGTTTCACTCATACATGGAATTTAAGAAATAAAACAAACAAGCAAAGGAAAAAAGAGAGAAAGACAAACCAAAAAGTAGACTCTTAACTATAGAGAGCAAACCAATGATTCCTAGTGGGGAGGTGAGTCGGGGGATAGGTGAAATAGAGGATGGCAATTAAGGAGTTTAGGTGTAGTGATGAGCACTGGGTGATGTATGGAATTGTTGAATCACTCACTCTATTGTACACCTGGAAAAATATAACAGTGTGTGCTGACTATACTGGAATTAAAATAAAATAAAATACAAATTAAAAAATATATTAAAATAAAAGAAAAAATATATTTTGGGATTTAGAAAATAAACAAAATTTTAAAAAAATCTAATTTGATAGTTATTGTAAGATATAAGTGTAATTTATTGAGGATTACTGCAATAAACATTTACAAAATTTTAGTTCTATAGGATTTATGAATAGTTAGGAATAATTGTAACATCTTAGTAAGTTTAAACATAAGAATAATAAAGCACACACGTATAAACCAGGAAGTCAAAGTGTGATAAAGTTTCTGCAACTGTCGAATCTTGTTTTCCTCCTAGTTCCAACTCCTGCCTCCTAGCTTGATTTTATTTTTATCATGCTCTTCATTTATAAAGTTTTTTACAAATGTAAACACAAAACAATATATTGTGTTGATTTCTTGTTTTAAAGATTTATTCATCATGTCTATCATGTTTATAAAAAATTTACTCAAGTTTAATATTTTTGAAATCCAATTAAAATGTATTATATATAGCGTACTTATTTAATGATGACAATAGCCTCTTTTGTGATATAATATAATGTATTAATATTTTATTTTACTGTTGAACATTTGATTAGTTACCCATTTTCCCTCATATTCTAAATAATGCTGCTATATATATTCTTTTATGTGGGGTCTATATACAATAGCACTTCTAATATTCACATCTATGATATACGTAATAAAAAGGAACCTATTTCAGAGCCTCAAGGCCAGTGTAATTATCCATACACGCAGTACGTTGCAAAACCAGTTTTGTGCCTTATGGTGTTTCCATACATATATATTATATACATAATACAGACAGCCCTGCACTCAAAATAATCATTTTGAACACAAAAACATTTACAAGTTATGCCTGCTTTTAAGTCCCGGAATCTATAATAAACTTAAAAGAATTTATAAGAAGGAAGTGATCATACACAAACACAATTATATCAGAAATTAACAATTAGAAAATTCTTAAAGTAACAATATACCTAGCAAGCTGATATTAAAAATGACACCTCTAAGTATAAAATAGTTTTAAAAATCAACTAGAATGCAAATTAAAGAACTGTTTTTTAACAGAATGATACTGAAAACGTTATGTATCTAAACTTGTGGGAAGAAATTAAACTGTCTTTTAGACTGAATATATAAGCTCATTTATGATAAAACAAAATATTGATGTATTATAAAACAAAACAAAACAATAACAAAATTAAAGGAATTAAGTCTTTGATTTGAGAACCTAGAAAGAAGAATAGAATGATCCTCAAATATTACTATGTAGGAAATATCTTTTAAAAGTGTGGAAATTAATGAAATAACAATGACGCTCTCAAACAAGTGGTGAAACTCGAAAGTGCATTCTTATAAAGAATGATTACTTGAAAAATGTTTCATAAGCCATATCAAGGACGAAAGAGAAAAAGGATTCTGACTTCCACAATACCCTAGGCAGGTGGAATGGATCCCACTCCTTCCTAGCCTAAACAATCTCTTCCTGCTTTCTACCTAACCTGCTCTCAAGAAATCTTCACAAGCATATAACATAATTCTTAAACCCAGTTCAAAATAGCACTCATTAATAACACTGAATAAAATTTAAGAAAATAATAACAGTCATAAGTTGGATTTGTTTTAGAACTTGGACATATATGTTTGTACTGGGATACTGGATCAATTTTTGACTGGTAGCCAAAGCAGACAGTTATGTGGGTATTAAACCTTAGGTGAACAGCATAGCTAGAAAGTTCGGAAGAGGACAGGACCAAAGAATGTGGGAGAGGTATCTGTGGGGAAGCTCGCCATTTGGTGGTTTTACCTCACTGCAGGCAAATGTCTAGAGTGCAACTGTTGCAGAGAGAGCAGTCTTAATTTAAAATATTGATCCACAGAGGATTTTAAAAAAAGATGATAAATGGTACTTCCGTCAGTTGCATATTTGGTGCTAGACAGTGTATTCCCTTCATACTTTAGACTCCTTCTAATGGCTTTCCCTTTTTATTTTATTAAGATCGTATTATTTTCATATCATTTTATCTCAATTCCCTCTACAACAGCAAAGGCTTACGAGTTTTTCTCTATTTCTTCAAATATATTCGAAAAATATATTTGATGGAGTTAAGTTTTGTTAGTATTTGTGTGTGTGTATTGTGTTATATTGTACATATGTGATATATAACTATAGAATGTGGGGTTCTTCAGGTTAAAGGGTACAAACTTTAAATTTTAAGATGAGTAAGTTCTAAGATCTAAGGTACACTGTGGTGATTACAGTTAATAATTCCATATCTTATACTTGAAACTTGCTGAGAGTAGATGTTAAGTGTTCTCACCACACACACACACACACACACACACACACACACACACACACACAACATTGTAACTATGTGAAGTGATGGATGTGTTCATTAACTTGATTGTGGCAATTGTTTCAAAATGTATACATATATGAAATCATCATGTCATACAACCTAAATTATTTGTTAATCATACAACAATAAAACTGGAAAAAATAAAATAAGATGTATGCCCATGTAAAAAAAAAAAAGAACAACAACAACAAAAAGGTTTTAGTGTGCGTTCAGTGTTTTGTTTTCCAAAACACATAATTCATCAACAGCCAAGTTTTTGTTGTCATTGTTTTAATGTAGTATATTTGCTTGACTCCTTAGTTGCTTTCTTTGGAAAGTGAATTATCAAAATTCTTGATTGGTAAAAACGCAGTAACACCTACTTACCTTATGAGATTTTTAATCTAAATCTTTGCTCCTATTTAACATAGTGTCTGACAGTACAAGAAATTAATATATTGGGGGCAAATAAATGCTCAGGAATGTTATTACAAGTAGCAGCATGTTATCAGAAGCTCAGGTTTTAATGTATCTCCAGCCTACCATGCACCAGGCTGAAGGACCAACATTACCAAGCTGAAAGCAAGAGGGGTACTGTCCTAACTGCTGAGGAACTTCTTTCTCCTTACCCTGATCTTTGCTCACTGCTTTATTGTTCACTGTTGCATGTGGTTTCTGCTTACCTTTTCCAGCTCTGTTGTAGAACCATCTATTTGCTTCTGGCTCTCACACTTTGGCTTATTCTGAATCCTTAGTTTGTTATATTCCTTTAGGCTTGATGCCTTGAAATGATATCCAAAAGTAATGACCATATGATTTTCCCCTTAGTAGGGACAGGAAAAAGCCCAGTTAAGGGCCCAGATCACATAAATGTGGATGTGTTGAACATCTCAAATAAAATTTACCTGCTTGGATTCCAAAGAAATTTAAAAAACATTACAAGGATGAAGACTATACAGAAGGACCCCAATTCCAAAATACCATTGTGTCTTCATTGTCAAGAATTTGTGTATCAAACAACTTCTTAAGGTGCCAGAGTAGGAGTTTATATCAAAGAAAAAAATATGAACTAAACTAAAGTTATTTGATTTCTTAATGTAGTATAATCATATTTTCAAAGAAAATACTTATTTCAGCTCTATTAAATTTGTATATTCTTTCAAATTCAAAACTTTTGAGTTGATCTATAAGACACCTTTGACTTGATTTATATGACATGGTACAAATAATATATTTCAGTAACTCCAAATGTGGTTCTCTTTCTTTGCTCATTATTTTCAACATCTCTAGGTATGTGGGGCATGATGTAAAGAGAAAGAGAATATAAACTTAATGAAAATAAATGCTCTAATGGCTCTTTTTGACACAACGGTTATAAGAGGTAAAGATATACAGAACACAGTGAGAGCACTTATATAGAAATTATAAGTTGGGAGCCAAGAAAATTTCTCCCATGATGAATTAGCATTGCATAATATGCATACATGTGTCAAATAATTTAAGATAATGAGGACAGTGGTGCTTCAAGAATTCTTATTTTTTCAAAAGGAACAAAACTTTTAATTTTAAACTATTATATCACCTTTTCATCCTCTGGTGCTATATTAACCTTTAAAATTATCATATAAAATGAAATATACTTTTATGCAACTGAAACTGGTCTATTTTATCTCCTTTTTATGAAAACCATGGCTATTATTTTTAAATGATTTTAATCCACAAATATCTTTAAAATATTGGGAAGGAATCATTTGCTTCTCAGATTAATAACATGTTTAATTACCTCCTTGGACACATCTAGGATATCCCCCATATCTTCCTTCATACAACATGCTGCAGCCGTTGACTCATGATCTTATACAATTTATCAAAAAGTGAAAAGATGCATGTTGTTCAGAAACTGGAAAAAAAGTACTTTTGGTCTGTTTATACCTTTAATATATAGCCTACAACTAAGTGCCTTAGCTGAAGGAATTTTGATAATTTGTTTCCTTCTTTACTTTTTTATTAAAGAGCAAACTCGGGTTCAATTGGTGTGTTTTTATATTCTAGTAGCTTTGTCTCTTGTCAACTTTTTCTATCGAATTCTTATCCCCATTTGCAATAAGGAGGCTGTTCTTGGAAAATGATGCTGACTTCAGTGTGCACTAATGGCATCTAGCTGATAGGGTAGATGTTTTATTCATCCTACAGAGGAGAAAGCTTCAAAAATCTCAACCTCCTACTTTCAAGCTCTGTAGAAAAACATTTCTCTTTAGAATAATAGCTAAGGCACTATTATGTAATAAAAACCAGAACAATTATCAAAGCCTTACATTTTTCTGTCTACCTAGGCAGACATATCTTCTTCCCTTCTAGGCTTTAGTTGAAATATTTCTTTTTCTTTAATATGCATATTCTTGGACTTGAATCCTGAAAAATCTCTGTTTTAATGCTGGTCTCAAGATATCTCATTCAGTTACTCCTTTCCTTATGTAGGAGTCTTCTATTTTCCTAATCTAGCAAAATCAACATGTTATAAACCAATACTAGTATGGAGAAATACCCACATATTTCTTAATTACAGATGAGACTGTCCTAACTTTTTACATTGGAAAAAGAAAAAATTAGGTTATTGTATTTTTCACTATTAATAAACAATTGGATTACTCACACTTGAAGTTTAAACTCTTAAAATTAATAACTAATTTGGTTACAAGAAGGATTATCAGACTCACATAAAACAAAAGAAAACCCACCTGTATATTTGAATATGATATTATTTATCTCTGCTGAATTATCGATTGCCAATATGGCATCATCTTCCACTCTTCTAAGTTTTCCCCTGCATTTCAGAAAATGAGCTGCGACTTCACTTCTCGGAATCTCCTTCTCTACACGGTCCAGTGTAGAGAATTACAATTTGCCAACACAAGAAACTCACATGATATTCGGAAGGTGTAGAAAAAAGAGATGTTCTGTAGGTGAATTACAGGCAGACCCACATGCAGGCACGGGGTTCCTAGCAGCTTCTTTGTGAGAATTTGGGAAACAGTCGTTTTGGGAGTTTGGAAGCTTTCTGAAAACTGAAACAGTTTTCTTGTGGTACCTTTAGAACTACACTTTTTTTTCCCCCAGAGAGAGAGAGAGAGTCTGTGCGTGCACGTGCATGAGAAAGGGAGGGAGAGAGAAAGAGGGACCGAGAGAATCTTAAGCAGGTTTCACCCCAGTGAGGAACCTAATGCAGGGCTCGATCTCACAACCCCGAGATCATGACCTGTCAAGAGCTGGATGCTCAAACAACTGAGCCACCCAGATGCCCCGAGAACTACACATTTTAAATACAATATTTAGTTGTGAATTTAAAATTCCTTACTGATAGCTTATGGCTGTCAGTTTTGTTTGAGTCCAAGGCAAGAGAAGACTCTTGAACTGTCCCTGACTGCCTTGTAAGCTTATGTGCCAGCTGGGCTGCATGATCCACCCAAGAAAATGGTGATTGTAGGAACGAAGGGTCTGCGGCAGATAGTGATTCTATAGGGAAGCTTCAGCACGTTCATAAGAGATTCTCTATCATTGATTTGCTGGGTCAGGGGTTTCAAGACCACCCATGTGTTCCATGCTTCACTACAGGGACTCACGGTATTCAGTATGTATTTGTACTCGCAGCTAAGATTTATTACAATGGCACAGTAAGGATAGGCCACTGGACCAGCAAGGGAAAAAAGTGGAGGTGGAATCAGGTGTAGTCTGGAGAAATCCATGCACAGGCATCCTATGCTTTCTCACACCCTTTGGCAGGCTTCTAAAGAGCCTGATTTTTTTTTTTTCAAGTGGCAATATGCATCAATACATCTGTACAATACTTCCCTATTGAGACCCAGTTCTCTGGGTTCTACTGAGGACTGGCCATGTAGACACTTTGTACCAAAATCCAGATTCCCAGTAGGAAATCAAATATTCACAGTTTATCGTAACACTCTGGACAGGCTGGTGCCATTCTGGAAGCAAGCCCTTCTAAAGCTTAAGCTTGTATACTCTTTCCTGCAAACTCACATACCGATAATTGATTATATGCAAATATCTGCAAATATCTATTATCTCATGAAGACATGGTTCCTGGGTGCTTATTGATCCCTGACAGAAACGGAACCCTTGATCAATGGGGTACCAAGAGACTGTGCCCCCTGAGTTGCTTATCATGGAACCAATGTGGGCATGAGTAGTAGTAACACAAGCTAGTTCAAACTTAAGTCAGTTCTGATGGACAGAAGCACAAGCAAGAACTTTAGGTCATTATGGTAACCATGCCTATTATATTAAATACTATCCCTCAATTCGTATCTGTAGCATCATAGGGAGATCACTACGACCAGGTGACTCTGGAAGAAGGTTTTTTTTTTTTTTTCTGGTTTGCAAATGATTCTACACATGAAAGTAGGGAACTAGAGAATTCTAACTTTACCTGGTCATGACTCTGAAACACAGTGACAGAGCGAAATTCTGTTAGCAAGCAAAACTTGAAGCATTGGGCACGAAATTTCCCCTTTATCTGGACGAGCATATGGAAGGAGTATAGATTGATGCTGATTTTTAAAAGCTTTATTGAGGCATGATGAACATACAACAAACTGTATATATCTGTGCTGTGCAATTTGATAAATTCATGTGAAATATTTGTGAATTTGTCACCACAGTCAAGAATGTGAACATATCAATCACTCTCAAACATTTCCGTGTGACCTTTTGTGATTTTTCTTCCCCATCCCTCCCCAAACACCCCTCCCAGAAAATCTCTGATCTGTTATTTGTCATTATAAATTAGTTTTCAATTTGAAAAGTTTCCTGTAAACAAAATCACATTGTGTATACCTTTTTGCTTGACTGTCTTTTTTTCACTAATCATAATTATTTCTACTATAGTATATTTTAATAATTAATTCCTTTATTTTCTGCATAGTATGCTATTGTTTGTATATACCACAATTTATTTTTTATTGATTAATGCATACTGAGTTATTTCCAGATTTTCTAATTACAAATATAACTTCTTTGAACATTCATGTATAAAAATGCATGGGCATGTGATTTCTTTATATTGGGCTAATGCTTGGAGGTGGAATGGCTTATGGTAAGAGACTGTTTAATTTTTGTGATAATTTTATGTGTCAACTTGAGTGGATCACAGGATGCCCAGATATTAGGCTAAACATTATTTCTGGGTGTGCCTGTGAGGATATTTTTGGAGAGATTAGCATTTGAATCAGTAGTTTGAGTAAGCAGATCACCTTCACCAATGTGGGTGGTCATGACCCACTCTGCGGAGGGCCTAAATAGAACAGGATTCAAATACAAAAGTGAATGTAATAATGGAAGATATTTAGTGCTTTTTAAAGTTATTTTGTTTAAAATATTGAAAATCAAGATTTTTGTAGTTTTCTGTCCTTGTTAAAGCAATTTCTTTTCATTAAAGTCATGTGGAAAATATCAAGTTTCATTCTTTTCGTAGATAATAATTACATGATTATGAGCTCACAAAATTGTGGGGAGAGGGCAGTGTACGAAGGATAAAAGCAAGAATTCATGAAACTCAGTTCTCCATTTCTTGTAAGATAAGCATGCAAAGAAAGAAAGAGTTTGCTGAGTTTGAACCCATGATTACTGAATTTGAAGTCTACATTTTTAAAGTAACAACAAGCATTAGAGAAGGTACAGACATTCTTCGGGTTCATGGAATAGACATATTATGTACAGGGATTTAAACCAGCCTTAAGAGTATGTAGCGGTTAGAAAAGCAGTTAAAGAAGATAAATTGAGTTACTTTTATTTTGTGCTGTTGTTTGATTTGTTGTAGTTTTTTTTTTCTTATATTGATATTGTCTCACTCCATTCAGTTTAATGGGTGACATTTAAAATGTTGTGCTTTCCTAATAGATGTAACCTGGGTATGAGGACTGGCCCCTCCAATAGCAGCTTCTCTGCTAATTATTTAATAACAAGAGCATATTGGTTCAATTATATAATATAAACACAAGCCTAAAACAGCAAACTCAGATGCATTTTCAAGAGACACGAAGCTTCTTTTATCAAAAGATTCAATATACTCCCTAGAGCCAACCACAACGGGGATTTGCTATAGCAGCTCAGCTGCTTTCTCTGGAGCCAAATTACTTTCGTATTTAGGAAACATGCCCAGTAATGGTTAAGACATATCATCGGCAACCTGATAGTGACAGGAATTTTTTTCAGTGCTTTCAGCCCTCCTGATAAACATTTAAATCTTAAGATAAACCAAACTTACAGAGGATTTCAAGTGTATGTGTTGCCTAATAACTGTGACAAGGACCTACTATCTACTTCACACATTAATGAGCACCATACCATCTCCAATGGGAAAAAAGTTTTGTTAGTATCATACCTTAGTGAAAGGTATTTTCACTCTGTATGAAAAAGCAACCTATAGAATGAGAGGAAATATCTGCAAACCACATATCTCATAAGAGATAATATCCAAAATATGTAAGAGACTCACACAACTCGTTAGCAAAAAAAATCAAATAACCCAATTAAAATGTCAGCAAAGAAATTGAATATACATTTCTCCGAAGGTCATAAAAAAGATGCTGAACATCAATAAGTATCAGTGAAATGCAAATCAAGACTATAATGAGATATGACTTCACACCTGTCAGGAAGATTGTCATCAAAAAAGTCAAAAGACCACAAATGTTAGTGAGAATATGAAAAAATCAGAACCCTTGTACTCTGTTAGTGGGAATTTAAAATAGTGAAGCAACTATGGAGAAACAGTATGGAGTTTTCCTTAAAAAAATAAAAATAGAATTACTGTATGATCCAGCAATCCCACTCCTGAGAATATATACAAAAGAATTGAAATCAGGATCTTGACGAGATATCTGCATTCCCATGCTTATTGTAGCATTGTTCACAATAGTCAAGATAGGGAAACAACCTAAATACCCATTGACAGATTAATGGATAAAGAAATGTGGTATACATATACAATCGAGTATTATTCAGCTTTAAATGAGAAAGAAATCCTATAATTTGTGACAACGTGGATGGACCTGAAGGACATTATGCTAAGTGAAATAAGCCATTGACAGAAAGACAATTACTATGTGATTTCACTTATATGAGGTATCTAAAATAACTAACGTGTAGAAGCAGAGGATACAATTGCGGTTGTTAGGACCCGGAGGTTGGGGGAAGGGGAGAGTTGTTCAGGGGGTATATCATTTCAGTTATGATAGATGAAAAAACTCTAGAGATGTGCCATATAACATAGTGCCTATAGATAACAATATGGTGTTGTACACTTCAAAGTTTAAGGGGGTAGATTTCATATTGTGTTTACCACAAAACAAAAGGAAGTAACAGAACCAAAAAACACCAAGAAACAAAAACGAATGAACATAAGAAGACTCTAGGAGATGCTGGATAAGTCCATTGCCTTGTTTGTGGTGATGGCATCACAGGTGGGTGCATGTGTCCAAATTCATCAAGCTGTATATATTAAATACACACAATCCCTTGTATATCAGTTAAATGATAATAAATACGTGGGCAAAAAGCCAAAAAAATTTACAAATGAGAAAATCAAATATGAGGATTCTGCCTTGCCTTCGTACTTATTCTATTACACGATATTTTCCCTTTTTCTTCTCTTCCTTCAGTTATGAATGTTATTTAAATAAGCAAAGCATTAGTGAATTCTATAAAGGAGCTGTTACTTTTAGCCTAATTCAAAACTGAAGTAAGTATTTTGGAAAACACCCCGGGAAAAAAAAGTAATTTTTTTGGAAAACAGAACTGCATGAAAACTTCCTAACTGGGAGATGGTGTTGACTGAATTTAAGAATAATTTATGAACATGGTTTTTATCTGTATCCCTAAATAGTGAATTAAAGTTCTTAGAATCAACATGTTAACAAGCTGTTTTATTTGTGAAAATATTCAGTAATGTTTTATATTTGAGGCATTCAGAAGTGAGGAAAGAGAGTTCTTTACCCACTGTTAAGTACAGACCTGCCCAGATTTTTCTGTAGAGCTGGTGAGCAAACTCACTAGAGTTTATATTCATGAAGAAAAGTGTTTCTAAGGGCTCTTTTTGGTGTTACATCTTAATCCTATGATAAACAAAACATATTGTTTGAAATGTATTATTAAACAATCTGCTTATATATTCACAAAATTAGAAAAAATAGAAAGTGGCTTTATATTTCCACATAGGAAATTATTTCTTGTAAAATACCAAGTACTAATTTATTTTCTTATTACTTTTTTTAAAAAAGAATGTGTTTGAATAATTGTAGGTTTTTTTTTTTTTTGCTCTAAAGGAAGTCCTTTAAATCAAATTCCACTACAATCATGATTACTTTATTTAAATCAAACTATTTTATAGATGAAGAAAACTAATGTCAGGGAAGGCAAGTTGATTAAAATCATGGTTTATTATTGGCATAAGAGAGATTAGAATCTTGGATAAGCACCATCCTTTCCTCCCACTGTGCTACTGCAGTTATATGAGATAAGTAGATTTTAATATCTGACTGCTTAATTATTTAAAAAGCCTTAGAATTCCTTCCTCAACAATCTCATTAAGTAATATGGTCAAAATAGAAGTTAAAACATGTCAAAATGCTTTTAAAACTAGGGCACTTGCCACATGTCTTAAATTAGCCTACCATTAGTGAGACAAGGTCCTTGATTAAACCAAAAATTCCTGTCAGGGAAGGCTTGGATCTCCTCACAATGAAAACTAGCAGCAATTCCACCAAATCTTTCCATTATACCTGCCATATGAATTCAATATATCACCTTCATCTTTAAATAATCTGAACTCACCAAACCTTCTAAGTACTTAGAATAAGTTTTCAAAAATGAATCCTTTAAAAGATTACTTAGATGGAAAGTCTTGCTTTCACCTTTCACTTTGTGGATTATAAATTACACTTATACATCTTAGCAGTGGCATCAGATTAATGATATATTACAGAGGCAAGTAATCAGCACGATATTTCCTTAATAATGTATTCCCTCAAGTCATCAACATCATAGCATTGCAGAGATATTATATCGACGGTGGTTTCCACGAGTCTATCATCTATGCAAGCGCACATCACTCCAGTGGTGGGCACGCTAATAAATTCTTAGCTGCCACTTTAATACAGAGTATTAACTTAATGCTGCCATGAGGTAACTAAAGAAATGGATTTTTTTCTTCTATTACTCATTATCACTGGAGGTGAAAGTCATTGAAAGTCTGGAAGCAACTGGAATATACTGAGACTTCTAAGCATGAAAAGCCCTAGCATGTTAGAAACTTAGTCTTTGCTTTGAGCTACACTTTAACTTTGGAGGAAAGGCACCCTTAATGGAAATCATATGGACCTGTATTTCTCACTAAAGGGAAATAGTTCTTTAACATACTTTTAAGAAATATAACAATATTTTAATCATTTTAAGGGTGCTATTTTTATGCATTTGTGAAAGCAATTTTTGAAAAAAAAGTGTAAGGGGGAAAAAGTCCATTTCTGGACTTTGTCTTTTTTTGCACATTTAGTAGTTTTTATGCCAAAGACTAATAATTAGAGCTCCCAAATGCAACCTTTTTGCACTTTTTTACTCACCTAAGTCACTTCCATAATACAGATTTTCCCTAAAGCACTGTTGTTACTTTTCTTTTAAATTTTTGCCTCTTTCCAAAATGTATGCATTTTTTATATGTCCTAAACTCTCAACTGCTTATTTCTTAAACTAACACAAAGGAAATTATAAAAAGGCTAATTTAACATTTTTGCTAAGGGACATCCATATTTTAATCTTCTTTGGATATACTGCCTCATCTTTAAATAGTAGAGAAAAAAATATATCCTCCATTTTTATATATTTGATATGTATGTCTATTTTTTCACTCTTTATACATACATTTATAAATATATTATCCATATATACTTGCATATATATGTGTATTATATATAAATGTCAGATGTAAATAATATAATTATATATATTTATATAAATATGTGTGTGCATATGTATATCTTTTTCAAAACTTTCATGCCTGTACTTAACTCTTGAACATGTGGAATGTGAAGGAATAACTTTTAATTTCTTTGCTTCCTAATTCAAGTATCAGTATTGGTCATGGGCCTATTACGATTTTTTTTTTCTTTTAGCATCATGGGTCGTATTTTTCTGTAGCTTTTCATGTCTGATAATTTTTTATTGGATGCTAGACAATTATAAATTTTAACTTACTGGGTTTATATTCTTATAAATATTCTTGAGCTCTGTTCTGAAATGAAGTTATAGTTTGATGCCTTCAGTGTCTTTTTTTAAAGATGTAGTAGGTGGGACACGGTATGTTTAGTATAGGGCTAATTTTTCTGCAGTAGTGAGGCAGGACCTTTCTGAGTGCTTAACACATTGCCTTGTAAATTACGAGGCTTCCTGTCTGGCCAGTGGAAGTAAGTTCTATTGCTGGCCTTGTATGGATCCTAGGCCCTGTTCCCTGCATTCCTTGTGGAAGACTGTTTCTTGTCTCTCCAGATTGCAAGGGTTCTTTCCCAGTCGAGCTGTCCCTTTCTGATATCTAGTCTCCTATGACTTCTACTAATTCTGTCCAGAGAGTACACTGAGCTGCAGTATGTATTCCCCCCCTCTCCACTGCTGCTCAGAGATGCTCTTAAGGAAGGAAGTTTGAGTACGTACAAGATTCATCTCATTTGTTTCCCCTCCCTCAGAAATCATGATCTATTATTCGCTGATACCCAGTGTCTTGAAGTCAATATATCAAAAAATATTTTGTCAAAAATTTTTGTTTCAAGATCATGTAAATCTCTTCCTTGTTCCTCCATTTTTGCCTGAGTCTTCAGCAATTTAATTAACTCCTTTGCACCTAAATTTTCTGTCTATAAATTAAAGATATAGTTAATATATTTCTAAATGTTTTCTAAGATTGCTGATTTAGTTAGTATGTGTAAAGCATATGCAGCTTTATTAATATTAAGTAAGGGCTCAGTATGTACTCATCTGTAATATCAACGTGAAGAGGTATATATTGTTTGCATTAGTATAGTTATATAGATTGTTTTAATATTTTGTTTTCTTTAGGTCTACAACCTTAAAAAAAGAAAAGCAACACCATTGACATAGCATGGGTCTGTATTTCAATGCCATGAGACTCTGTATAAGTCACTTAACCTTCCTAAGCTTCAGTTCCCTCATTTGCAACATAGACATTGAAATGGCACCAAACTCATAGAGTCATCATAAGGATTATATGTGATACTGGATGCAAAGGGACTGGCACAGGCTTTTGATAACTGGTTGTATATCTTATTCTTACCCCTAGAAATGAGTTTGTCAAATAAGCATTATGCAATTGCAAACAAAAAGAAAATTATTTCATTTATTGAAAATATAATGTTTTAATACACATTAGAATATTATGTATATATCAAATATTATGTTATAATTTGTATATAGTATTTATTCATATATTGTATATAATTATATAAATATATGTAGAAAGGATGATTTTTGAAATATACAAATGTTTTGTCAATGGATCAAAGATTCCTGAGTGTTTAAAAGTCATGACGATGTTTTTGTCCAGAAGCTGCTAGTCCCTTCACCTCTTTGCATTAGCTTTCAGATAGTTTGAATATGACTCTTACTGATAAAAAGTAAAGAAAACTACCTGCTGCTACCAAATTCCGTAAGTTGATTTATTATCTTAGAGGATGGGGAGATTAACAATCTGTGTGACTTTATTAGCTTGAGTCTATCGCATCAAATATAGAGCATTTTAATTAAGGTGTTTTGTTTAATTGAACTTTCAAATGTTCATGTGCAATGTATCAGACACCAAAATTAATTATAAATGAATCTATGGAAATGTTTTTGACCCAGACTGGAATAGCAATGTTATTAAATAACTGAATCATTATTGGATTTAAATGCTTTATGGTTATTACCTACATGTAAAATAAGTTTCAAATTAGTAAGTGCTGCATCATTTCATCATTGATTAGCCCTTTCAGCTACATTCTGAGCTTTCAGAAAAGAAAAATGGGTTAAAAATATGATTCTTAATTTTATACACCTTGTTATTAGAAAGCCTTTTATTAGGAAATAATGCTTTCCTGTAGATAACCTAAAAAATCAAAGTGTACAGTTAAAGAGCCATGCTTTTTGCCAAGTCATTGGAACTTTTCTTGAAAAGGGAAGAAGTCCAAAGGTTTTAACTCATTTGATTTCAACACAGTATGTTTAAAGCCCATCCCTAGATGTTATGAAGTTCCTATATACAGTCATTATTAAAATAATTTACTTGACATACAAAATTATGCCTTGTATTAAAATATATGATGACATACATCATTAGAGACTATTCAGTCAAGATTAGAGTTTCTCATAATAAGGCTGGTTGCTGATGCATTCCAATGTGTTCTGATATCTTGACATATTTTAAGCAATCTTCGTCTTAACTTTTCTTAAATTTCTACTAATATAATTAGGATGGCAGGGAGAATTTTTGAAAACTCAAAAACAACTGAAAACAAATGTTTAAAAGTAAGTTATTGCCACATCTTTGGGAGACTTCCACTAAATGAAATATTCAGAGTAATTCACTGGTGAGACATTAGGTAAATTTAGTAAGAATTAAAGAAAATTATATATAATTGAGTTTACCCTAATAAATCAAGATTTGCTGGACAGTTGATAATTAATTAGTATATTTCACCATGTAAACGAAAATAGAAGAGAAACCCCATAGAAGCATCTCAGTAGTTCGAGAAAAAAAAAGGGACAAAGTCCAACATTCATTCATATTGACTTTCAGTAAAACAGAGATAGAATGTAACTATTTATTCTAAGAACTACAAAAAAAAACCCTACAGAAAATACATTTATATCATTTCCCTTGTAATACCAAATGAATGTATGAATGTTTATTAGTCTTCTATTTAACATTGTCTTGGAGGCTCTAAGCAGTCCAAAAAGGCAAGAAAAAAAAAGGGGGGGGAATGGAAAAGAAGAAATAAAATCACATTATGCATAGTTGACAAAGGTGTGGACTACAAAAAAAAACCCAATAGAATGTACAGAAGATTATATGGGATAAAAATTAAACTAAAAATTTCTTGATACAATTTTGAAATAAAAATTAAAATCTAATTAAATTTTAAATAAAAATTTAAAATAAAAAATTAACAAAATTTAGAAAATACAATAAAATATATATGATCACCTCAAAAACTTCAAATACCTATACATAAATAGAGTGGAAGATATAAAAGAATATTTCCTAAAAACCACAAGTAATATTGAAGAAATTAAAGAATACTGAAATTAAAGTTTGTCATGAAAAGACTAAAGATTGTTGAAATACTTGTTTTCTTTAATTTTATCTCCATATAATGTAATCTGAATCAAAATGTCAATAGGAATTATTCTGTAGAAATTGAGAATTTTATTCCAAAATTCATATAAAAATTCAGCAGGTCAAAAATTGGAGAACATATACAATAATGGATGAAGCCATTCTAAAGCTCAGTATTTTGAAGTGGTAATAACACATCAATAAATAAATAGATAAATGGAACAGAATCCTTAGCCAGACTCATAAATTATGACTGATATATGACTGATATACCAAATATACACACTTCCCATTATTTGTATTATTTAAATTTTTAAGGCATGTTTTATTGCTCAGTTGTGATTTATCTTGGTAAGTGTTCCATGTGACTTTGAGGAGAATGTGTATTTAGCTGTTGGTACATGGAATACTGTGTAAATTTCATGAAGATGATTGAAAGTGCTGTTGAGGTCAATCAGATCGCTACTGATTTTCTGCCTATTTAATGTCCTTATGGAGGAGCTGGTATCATTTTCATTTTTTATAAAAATAATCCTGAAATATATATAGATTAACCAACTAAGATCATGCAACAAAAGAGTGCTGAAACTTTTGACTTTCTGCATGCATGCATTCCCAATTCCCAAAACCACATTTTAGGCAAAGTTGCCTCTCAATGTTCAGAAATGCATAATCCTCAATAAAATGGTTAATAATCATAGTAAAAAACTAAAAGCAATTCCACTTCTGGATATAGGTCCAAACAAATGAAAACAGGATATTGAAAAGATAGCTGTACCCGCATGTTTATTGCAATATTATTCACAATAGCCATGATATGGAAACGATCTAAGTGTCCATCAATGAGCGAGTGGATAAAGATGTTTACACACACACAGCATGTGCGTGCGCGCACACACACACACACACACACACACACACAATGGAATATTATTAACTCATGAGAAAGTAAGAAATCTTTCCACTTGTGACAACACGGCTGGAACTTGAGGGCAATATGCTTAAGTGAAGTAAGTCACAGAAATACAAATACTCTATGGTATCAGTTATACACAGAATTTCAAAAAGTCAAACTCATAAAAACAGAGGAGAATGGTGGTTACCAGGGACGGGACCTGGGGGAACTGGGAAGATGTTTAAGGGTACACACTGTAACTAGTAGATAAGTCCTGGCAACCTACAGTACAGCACAGTGATTATAGACAATAATGCTGTATTCTATATTTCAAAGTTGGCAAGAGACTAGATCTGAACTGCTCTCACCACAAAAGAGAAATGATAATTATGCGACATGAAAAGGTGTTAGCTAACACCATGCTGGTAAACATTTTGTAACATACAAGTGTATCAAAACAACAGGCTGTATGCCTTACACTTTCACAAAATTGTATACATAAATTATATCTTAATACAAAAAAAAAACCCTGAAAGCTACCCACTTGACTTTAGAAATCTAGTTTAGATCAGATATTAAAATATGACTTCCCTTCACTTGCTTTTTACACACCTGCATTCTTTTGACTTCTGTGGTTCACTCTCTTCTTACCTCTCTAGTCTTCCCAGGTGTCTTTCCGATTTCCTACCGCTCTGTACTGCCTCCAACTGTGGGGCTGTACAGGACCTCTGCACCCTTTCTCCCACTTCTTTGCATTCCCCAAATAATTTAATCACATCCCAGATTTCAAACCTCATCTATATGCCAGTGATTCTGAAATATACATTTTCTACTCACACATCGTCCCTGAAATTCACATTCTTACTTGTTCTCCAAGTTGTAGTGAAAAAGACAGAACTTTTCATTTATACCATCTACCAAATCTACTTACAGCTTCCAGATGTGTGCTGGGGTCAGCTAACACTGACTTGCAAGAGGCAATTTTTAAGTTTTCAGGAATATCTGAACCATCTGTTAGACCATTAGTTGTTGGATGTGACAGAGTGGGCTATATTTACAACAAAAAAATTGAGAGACTAGTACTAATTGGGTGCTTTTCAGAGACAGCATGTTGGTTAACATTTACCATCAAACCACTGCACCTAATTCTCCTCTATTCAGATTTCCCATCTAAGAAATAATCTATCCACCCTTTTAGGTAAAATTAAAATAAACAAACAGGAATCTTGTCTTCATCATCTCTCATGTGCATTCTATTTGTGAATCCTATCACCTCTAATAACAAAACATATTGGAACCTGTTCCCTTCTCTCTATTCCCATATTATCACAGTAGTCAAGAGGGTCGTCATTATTCTTTACTGCTTCAGCAGCCACCAATCTCCTCTTCCAGCTTCCCCACTTTGTTCTCCCTTATAGCTTTTATCCTTTTCATATTGTAATTGGAATGATTTTTTAAAACCAGCATTGTCCACAATAGCTAAATCGTGGAAGGAGCCGAGATGCCCTTCAACAGATGACTGGATTAAGAAGATGTGGTCCATACATACGGTGGAATATTATTCAGCCATCAGAAAGAACGATTTCTCAACATTTGCTGCAACATGGACGGGACTGGAGGAGATAATGCTAAACGAAATAAGTGAAGCAGAGAAAGACAATTATCATATGGTTTCACTCATTTATGGAACATAAGAAGTAGGAAGATTGGTAGGAGAAGAAAGGGAAGAAGAAAGGGGGGATAAACAGAAGGGGGAATGAACCATGAGAGACTATGGACTCTGGGAAACAAACTGAGGGCTTCAGAGGGGAGGCGGGTGGGGGAATGGGACAGGCCGGTGATGGGTATTAAGAGGGCACATATTGCATGGTGCACTCAGTGTTGTATGCAAGTAATGAATCACGGAACTTCACATCAAAAACTAGGGATGTACTGTATGGTGACTAACATAATATAATAAAAAAAATATTATAAACAACAACAACAACAAAAAACAACCATGCAAATTCCTTGCATTTGTCTGCCATGAGCTGGTGACTGCCTAGCTTTCCAACTTCTTGTTACACTTTAGCCTGGCATTCCTTCTGATTCCTCAACATCCACAATAGCAAGGACACGTGTGCCTGCCTCAGGGCATTTGCACTAGTCACGCACTGGCTTAGAACAGTCCTCCCTCAAAACTTCACAGCATTGGTTCTCTTCTGGTCTCAGCTCAAATGTACCTCTTTGAAAACCTCTTTCTTCAACAACTGGCAGTCACCATCCCAGATCTCATTTACATTCAACCTGTTTTAATTATCAATATCTGAGATAATCATATTTATTACTTTGCATTATGTGTTTTTCATCACAAATAAGAAGCTCTGTAATAGCAGAGACTGATCATTCTTGCTGACTTATTTACGGAGTATAACCTCCGAGAACAGAGGCTGTTGCTGTAGATGGCACTATGTATTATTTAACGAAAATAAAACAAAAAAAGATATTAATATTCTCATTTATGATTATAGTTCAAGAAATCCTGTATTAAGGAACAGTATCATGGAATCCACTAACCATGCAAAACAATTATTTTCTTATCAAGCAGCATTTATTCCAGGGATTTAAAGATTTTTAAATTTAGGGAAAACTATTTCTACATTACATCAATTGACCTAATAAAGATATGATCATAATAAAATATTTATTAAACACTACTCTGTGCTAAGCACCATCTTAAATATTTTACATCAAATATCCTATACAATCCTCAAAATAATTTTACAAGGATAGTATTCTTTTTACCAACTTCATTTGAAAAGTAAAGAAATTAGACGTGGAAATAGGTCATTTGTGTGAGGTCACACCACTAGTATGTATAGGCTGCCAAACTTTAGAGACTATTCTCAAATAAAATTCCCACATCTCAATCAATCCCCCCTCAAAAAAAAAAGTGGTTGATAAAAATTAAACATAAATTCCTGGTTTTTATACAGCTTCTAAAATGAGTATATAAGGATACTGTATTTACATTATATGGAATATATATTTTGACCCAAAGTTCACATACTACTTATTAAACTTTAAGGGTTATTTTCTCTTTTCCATAACTTACACTTTCCTCTGTGTGTGTGTGTGTGTGTGTGTGTGTGTGTGTGTGTGTGATAATAAACATCTGGATTTGTACCAACCAGCTTAAGAAACAAAACATTTACTTGAGTAACTTGAGTTTTTTCTTCACTTTTCATCTTTTCTTTCTCCTCACTCCCTGACATAGGTGATCATTCCCATGCATGCATTTTCAGTTTTGCTTTATAATAAGCATAAGTAAAAACCTATAGCTCTGTTTAAATGTTTTGAATTTTATGTGACTGAGCTCGTGTCTCTCATAGCGTATACTTCTGAAATTTATCTTTAAAAATCAATAATATGTGTGAGCTTTATTTATGCTGATATATAAAATGCACATTTATTCTTATTGCTGCAGTATTTCATTATAAAATGCACTGCAGTTAATTTGCCCATTTTCTTGATGTTATTCATTTAGTTGTTTTCATATTTTCCTTATCACAAAGGCATAGTGAACATATGCATACACGTTTACTATACATATGCTTTTCCCTCCTACATTTTCTTAACTTAAAAATATTTTTGAACATATCAGAATGTTTTGTATTGTTTTTTCCCTCTTTTCTTCCACTAGCTTCCATGATTTTCCCCAGCTACTTAATTTGCTTGTAACATTAATAGCATGGAATATGATGGACACCAACATGAGATCACTTCATGAAATTTTTGCATATTTAGTATAATCTCTTCTAATTAGAAATATTGTTTATCTTTCTACTTTGAGATTAAACACAGTCCACAGTATTCTGATAGCAGATTCTATATGGTGTGCTTGCATGTATACTAAAACCATTATCTATGATATTACATATGAGCTCATTTTTTAAATAAAGTGTTTTATGTTTTACAATGGAGAATAAAACATATCTTAAAGCTCATAATTCCCCCCTAAAATAATATGAAATAAATGCCTATTTATTTATTAAGTATAAATAAATATTTTACATATGACAATTCTTTACTCATTTAAAGTAAAATTAAATATATTGGTAAGCACTCTCCTTTCTATTCTAAATATACTCAGTTCTTTTACTTATTCTACTTTATCACGGTTTCTACACCTGAAACTCTCTTGTTGCCCTGGTGCTGTAGGGCTTGAACTCATTAATTTTTAGTGGACAGTAGAGCATACTCTTGGAGTTTTTGCAAGAGGTGTTGGCAATCCCTACATAAACAAGCATTGTCTATGTACTTAATACATGCTGTCTCACAGTATGTGTGTATATATACACACACACATGCACACACACACTACAAATAAATTTATGTAAATGCAATGCTGAATTTATGGAAACCTTGTCATTATGTTATTTACTTATTATTTTATTCATTTATTTTGCTTTTGATACCAAAATTCAACTATCATACATTTTGTGGATAACCATAAAATTATTTGAAGTGTATAAAAAATCATTGTGCCTGAGATGATTGGATTAGATTTAGATTTATGCTTTAGATTATGATAGAATTTAGAGCACAAATCAAGTCTGCTTGGGGGATTCCATAGCAGAACTTTCATCAGTGCCCTGGATTTGAAGGGCAAGGCCACCTTGACTCCGGCAATTGCCATGATATGTCTTTTTTTGTTCAGGAGCAGAATTTTGTTAAGAATATTTGGCTTGGAGTGGTAATTGTTTAAAACATCTGGGCTTATTAGTCATAGCCATCATATCATAAAGACAGCTAGTTTTAACAAATGTGAACTATATTAGTCAGTAAGAGTCTACTGTTTGAGAAACTGACTTAAGCTACAGAACATAAAATAAAAAATAATGATTAAAGTGGAATCACAACTTCTATTGGTTAATGTTTGAAACCATGTAATAATTAAATAATTTTTTCCCAAAGACATAATGGGATATTTATGACAGATCTTTTAATCATTTCAGAGTTTTTGATGATGTTTGGAATTATTTTTATCTATAACTCCTGCTTTTCATTGATACACATTTGAAATGTAGTAGCATGATATTTTTGCTTATCCAGTTCACCTGGTTTTCCAATTGCTTTTCATATCTTGTTCCCTATAGCTTTTCATTTTTCTCCAATTGAACCTGAGAATGTCTCAGCATGAGAAACTGATGCTTATTTGCAGGTTCAGCTATTTCCTCTGGTAACTGTGGTTTTCACTTTGTTTGATGTTTGGGTCCTCTGGCCCTGATCTGTTGGACTAAGAAATAATGAACGGCAAAATACTAACTTGTGCCATACTTCGTAGGGTATACTACTGTACCTTAATTTATTTAATAATAATGGAACATTGTACCAAAAACTGGGGATGTACTGTATCGTGACTAATATAACAAAATAAAAATTATTTAAAAATAAAAAATAATAATATTTGAATATTTTTAATAGCAGTTTTGATTAACAACCTGTACAATCACTTTAAAGAACAGAATAGAGTTATAATTTAGATTGGCTTAATATCATTGGATCTTGTGAGAACCCAATATTCTGTTTAGATCATCTGCTTTGACTTTTCGTGTTATATGTAGTTAGCTGGGTATATGTGGGCTTATTTAACTCAATGCAGAGATCACTGAGTACACAGTGTGAACATATTGACTGGCACATTAACGGTCCTTGATTGAAACCCCCCCCCCAAAGACTTAACTAAACGTTGCCCACTAGAAATTTATTCCGTATATAAAGATACAGAGAGATTAAGAGATAAAGGATTGACTAATAATGTATAACATACTAATACCAATCAGGAGAAAACTAGAGTAGCTATTAATATCAGACGAAATAGGTTTCCCAACAAAGCATATTACTATGGATAAAGTAATATTGATATTTCTGGATGATATACAAGTTCATTCATTGACAACATAAATAACATAAGCATTTGTGTGCCTAAAAACAGAACAATCTGTATGAAATGAAGAATGACAGAATTTCAAGGAAAAACAGAGAAATATATACTACAGTCAGAAATTCTTTTTTTTTTTTAAGATTTTTTTTTTTTTATTTATTTACTTGACAGACAGACAGCCAGCGAGAGAAGGAACACAAGCAGGGGGAGTGGGAGAGGAACAAGCAGGCTCCCAGCGGAGGAGCCTGATGTGGGCTCGATCTCAGAACACCAGGATCATGCCTTGAGCCGAAGGCAGACGCTTAATGACTGAGCCACCGAGGCGCCCCAACAGTCAGAAATTCTAAGACTTCTCTCCCTCTCAATAATTGATAGAGCAGTTAGACAGAAAATCAGAGAGAAAATAGAAGACTTAAGCTATGCTATCAAATAACTCTACCAAAGTGATATAGATAGAATTCTCTTAACATCATCAGCAGAATTCACATTCTTTTTAAGAGCATGGGAAATATTCATTGAGATGGTTAATAATCTGGCCCATAAATTGAGACTAAATATATTTAAAATGATTAATTTCTTTAAAAAGTAGAATCTCTTACTATAGTGGAATTAAATTACATATCAAAAACAGCATGGTTATTTAGCACTAAAAAGATATGAGCTATTAAGATATGGAGAAGAGAGGAAACTTAAATGCATATCACTAAGTGAAAGAAGTCAATCTAAAAAGTCTACATGTCTGTAGGATTCCAACTGTATGACATTCCGGAAAAAGCAAAACTATTAAATAGTAAAAAGATCTGTGATTGTTAGGGGTTGAGCAGGAGGGAGAAAAGAACAGGCGAGCACAGTGAAATTTTAGGAGAGTGAAAATATTCTGTATAATACCATAATGATGGACACATGTCATTATATATACAACAGAATATACAGAATATACAACACCAGAATATACAACAGAATAGTGAATATACAACACCAAGAGTGAACTGTAATGTCAGCTATGGGGTTTTTGTGATTATGATGTGTAAAATTAGGTTTATGAATTGTAACAAGTGTATCACTCTGATGGGAGATGTCGATAGTGGGAGAGGCTGTGCCTGTAAGAGGGCAGGAGGTATACGAGATGTCTCTGTACTTTTACATTATTTTTGCAGTGAATCTAAAATGGATCTTCAAAAATACAGTCTTAATAAAAAAAGAATAAATCCAAAATCTGACTGTGTCTGTATAGTCACACATGATACAGATGTTTATGATACTATTTTCCAATTTTATTTATTTATTTATATATATATTTTAAAGATTTCTTTTTAAGATTTCATTTTTTATTTGACAGAGAGAGAGAATGAGAGAGAGAGAGAGAGAGAGAGGGAGAGAGAAAGCACAAGCAGGTCTGGAGAGGCAGAGGGAGAAGCAGGCTCCCCGCTAAGCAGAGAGCCCACGTGGGGCTTGATTCCAGGACCCTGGGATCATGACCTGAGCTGAAGGCAGACTCTTAACCAACTGAGTCACCCAGGTGCCCTATTTTCTCAATTTTTAAAATATTATTTAAATCTCCAAATAAAATACGTATATATTTTATTTAATATTGATATATTCATATATTTTTATATCTACTTTCTTACATTTCCAAAATAAATCCATTTTATTTTCATTACCAGAACAAATTTGAAATATATAAAATTTGCATAATATTACTTCTAAACCTACAAACATGCAAGTGGAAACTTAATGATAATGTGGTATAAATATTGTTGAGTAAATTATGGTGTTGGATAAAAGACCTATGACCATAATAATTTTCAACTTTTTTTCTATTTTTACTATTTATAAAAACGTTTCTGTTCATTATTCACATGGTTTAGTATAGTTGAAATAAACATAGGTATTAGAACTAGTTTTAAGAATGAATATGGAATCTGGGGCGCCTGCATGGCGCAGTCGTTAAGCGTCTGCGTTTGGCTCAGGGCGTGATCCCAGCATTCTGGGATCGAGCCCCACATCAGGCTCCTCCGCTAGGAGCCTGCTTCTTCCTTTCCCACTCCCCATGCTTGTGTTCCCTCTCTTGCTGGCTGTCTCTCTCTGTCAAATAAATAAATAAAACCTTAAAAAAAAAGAATGAGTATGGAATCTAAGAAATACAAGTATCTTTGAACTGAAAAAGAACATTGAGAGACTATAAATACTGGTCAACATGTGTAATTCAATTTTGAAAATATTTACGAGTATTAGTATCCCTATAATATTTTAATACATAAAAGAAATACTGTAAGAAATTTCTTGAAATTCCATATTAATGTGAAAAGTAAAAAATTTAAAAAGATATATGAAAAGTAAGAAAAAGTTTAAAAAATATAAAGTTAAAAAATAAAACGTTAGATCTACAAAAATGCTTTTAATAAGACAATTGTTCTCTGACTTGAAATAAGGGGGTTTTGCATACTGTGTTCCACGTAAGGGAAAAAATAGTTTTTTCATATAAATAAATAAATGATTCCTTCAATGGTCTGATGAGTCATACCACATTTTCCCATTCCCAATATAACTGAGTGTTCACACAATAGAAAGAGGGATAGCAATAGTCAAGAAACGAGAATCCCATTTTCTTACTATGCTGCTAAAAATCTTGTATGGCCCTGGGTTTCTTAGAAGATAAACAAGCTAAATTTCACCATCTGTTATACTGCTATATATCTGCTTTTGGATGTAATGGATAGTTTTTAATCAAACTCCTCTGATGACATAAAATAAACGGGAATAGAACAGCACTTTGAATGAATTATGGAGCACTTGAGTTAGCCAGGATGAAAAGGCCAAGATCCTTGGAAAAGGCAAATGAATCCAGGCAAGTACACCATCCTCCACTAATTTTCCACTTGAGACAACTGGCAATCACATGCAATAAGGGCCCCAGCGTCATACTTTCTACAGTCTTACAAAAATGGAAGATTGCCACCAAGAATTACTAAGAAGACTGAACTTGAGTAGCCAAGATCATGGAGAAAGGGAACCATAGTGAAGTAAGCCTGATATTTTGCATCAAACTTTGTCTCAAAGCATCTGCTGGTAACTAAATTGTGTGGAACAAGAGGCCAAGAGGGATGGATCAGCTAAAGGGCCAGAGAGCTACACAGGATTTTCAACAAACTTACAGTGCTGAGAAGGGAAAAAATGTAAGGCCAGGACCTACAAAGATAGAGGTGGCCTGGTTAACAGCCAAGTTTTCAAATGAGATTACTGACTCCTAAAATTTAATAGTAGGATTAAACTTATAAATAGCATAGCCAGGATCAAATTATCTCAAACATTGATTGGATAAAGGTGATTTGACTCTAGACTTACAAATTGCTAAAAGCAAACATTATGCTTACAGGAAGAAAATAACATTTCACTGAACCTCTACACTGAAATTTTCATACAGTGTATTAAGCAATTTTCACATTATTCCCATGGCCAGAGAGATTTAAAGCTCATTTTTAAACCCATGTAAAAGAATAGTAGAAAGTAGGAGAACAGTAGAGACTAAGGTAAATTGTATTTATACATAAAAAAAAGGACACCCTACTTTTTCTATCAGGCTGCTAACAGGGGCAGGGGTTGTAAAGTTAATCTGTTATGGTAGGAAGTAGTTTGACTCACACAGTGCCTGCTGCCACACACACCAACCTCTGCCCACCTCTGCAACCTCCCTCCCATAGACATACAGTCATTTAGTTTTTTCTCAACAGTTTTAAAAACCTTATCTTTATTTTGCCTTTAACAGGGCATGTATTATAATGCCTAATATGTGGTTATTAATTATTTGATGTAGAACATGATTCTTTTTAAGCAAACATAGTTGAAACAATAGAGCTAATGTTTCACAATTTATCAGTTAAGGGTTTAAATTATGCTGAAAAAAAAATCAAGAAATCTCCATGTACGCCATGATTTAGTGGTAGCCATTTTATGAGTTGGCAAGCTTTGCACCCTCTATTTGATGGGGAAAAAAAGTGTTACTTACCTGGAATTTTAAAAGAGAGTGAGAGTGAAAAAGAAAAAGGAAGAGAAGACTAGTGTTCTGGAAAAGTGGTTTGTGACTTGAAGCATCATTGATACAGTGCCAGCAATTGTCAAATGGAATTATTTTGTGTCACCTTGGCAGTTAAGATGAGTGTTCAGACTTCCAAATAGAAAATTACTCCCTTATCCTGAACTGAACAGTGAAGGATAGGGAAAGTGTTGGGGAAAAAATGGAAAGGGTAAAAATA
Organism: Ursus arctos; assembly: GCF_023065955.2. Classification (NCBI taxonomy): domain Eukaryota; kingdom Metazoa; phylum Chordata; class Mammalia; order Carnivora; family Ursidae; genus Ursus; species Ursus arctos. The sequence continues at coordinate 9,889,403 of NW_026622841.1, forward strand.
ATTTGTCATAAGAAATTATATTTTACCACTTAGCATCCTAGTCGAGTGACAAGACGGACTGATGACCGATGAGCAGATAATAATACAGAAACATGACCTAATATCAAAGATGGACGTTTGCTAGATGAAAGATTTTTCTCCCACTAATGCTGACTTATTACAAGTAGAGTTCCCTATGTGATTCACTTCACAATGCTGCCAATTGCACTGACTTTTTGAATACCATTTATAAATAAATTTCTGATCTTAATATTTCAGTAGCATTAATGAGACTAAATCAAAGATAATACGAATACAAGAATGGCCGTACAACAGGAAATGTCAGAACGCAGAACTTTTCTGTGACATATTCTGATTAAAAAGAAAAAGTCATTAAGAGTTTAACAAAGTTTCAAGTTATGCTGGCAAGGCAGAAAATATAAATAAATAAAAGGGTTTAAATACGGAATATTTGTCATTTCCTCTTCACAGCATCTTAACAGTAACTGAAAAAAAAGAGACTTTTCCCAAAATATTTTAATTATGTATTAGGGTATATTCAGATACATGTATCCTGTCCAGCTGCACATGATCTTTCTTAATACAAGATCATAGTATTTCTTTTTTTTTTCTTTTTTTAAAGATTCTATTTATTTGTCAGAGCGAGAGAGAGCGAGCGCACAAGCAGGGGGAGCAGCAGGCAGAGGGAGAAGCAGGTTCCCCACTGAGCAAAGAGCCTGATGTGGGATTTGATCCCAGGACCCTGGGATCATGGACCTGAACCAAAAGCAGACGCTTAACTGAATGAGTCACCCAGGCGTCCCAGTATTCTCATTTCTATCACTTCATTAAATGCTACATACTGACTTGATGTCCATGGCAAATACCTCAAAATGAATAGTATTGCATTTGTCTTTTTTCTCCCCAATGATGAACAACTGAAAAGAATTCCATTTGAGAAGATATTTATAAGAGCAGTCTTACCTATTTGCACTTTTCTAAATATATGGCCCATTTCCAGTATAGTCTGACATTATGGAGTTCATCTCCTCTTTGTCTTAGATGTACCATTTAAAATAATTTATTGAAATTAAGGTCCTCTCTTGGTGCTGTTGTATTATGTTGCATTTGGGCTAACACAGCAATTTTGGTAGAGCGTGCAAAGTTAATCAGACCAAACAACACTGGGGTCCACCTAATTTCCTGCATGCAATCTTGTCTTTCCTATATTTGGGGACACTTGATACACAAATAAGTACTCAACTCCAATCCTACGATCAAACCTGAATAAGACTGGTACATAATTCTAACTTACAATTCTTATGTCTCTCCTATCTTTGCCTCAAACTTTACATACAAAATTATAAAATATATATCAAATATCACCACATTGAAGGAATTTAACCCCATGATCATACTTGCCACATTTACCTTAGACTTGAATCCCCAGTCTGAACACGATGCACTGGCTTATTATTATTTCTCTAGTCCTTCTGGGGAAACCAGAGATAAATAGTAAAATAATATATTAGTAATGAAATAATTCCAATAAATTGGATTAATAAAAAGTCTTCAATTAATTTAAAAGATATAGGAAAAAAGTAATAATATGGTTCTATTAAATGGGAAACAAATAGTAGTTGTAAATTTAAATATGTCAGTGATTATATTAAATGGAAAGGATTAATCATTTCACCAAGAAGACTAAACTTGGCAGGCTAATTAAAAAAAAATTATGAAGTCAAACTAAATATACTCATTGTGGAAGACTTCATTCAATAACCGATAGAATAAACAAAAGAACATCAGAAAAAATACAGAAGATCTGAACCAATCTTGACCTAATTTACACATATACACATGAATGTGTATGTGTGTGCCTAAATACATGAACAAGAAAACTTTAAAAGTCATAAATTTAGTTCTTTTAAAATATTAATACATCTTGAGCCCCGAGTAAGACTAAAATGAAGAGGAAATACAAAATAACAATATAAGGCATGAAATGGGAGAGCCATATTAGATCTTATTGATATTGAAAAGATAATAAAAGAATATTATCTACAACTTTATGCCAATAACTGAAAATTTAGATAATGTGGATAAACTCCAAATAAAAATCTTACCAAAACTCCATAAGAAGAAATTAAGAAAAAAATCTCACTGGCTGGTCTGATTTCTAGCTTTTGACTCTTATTCAAGAAACAGCATTGGATTTTATGATGCGCTGTTTAAAGTCCTTTGTTACCCATGTTGGGGGAGGTCATCAAGAAGACATGACCTCAGGTTTGATCCTCAAGCTGGACTCAGGCAATTGGAAGCTACTTACTACCTCCCCTTTACTTGAAACGCTCTCTCCACTTATCTTCCCCATGCTAGGTCCCAATCTTGAGAGAGTACTGTGTTGTTGAGAACATTTGGACTGAATACCCGATGGAAACTTTAAGGTCTCTCAATAAACTAGTAGGACTTGATGGGTGGGTGTGGAGATCTACTCATCTTGCAGCAGTCCAAGACAAGCCTCTTATGTAAGTTCCCTTGCCTGTTGAAACTGCTGCCTAGCAATCTGGAGTGGCTACCTCTTTCCTCCATCTCTCCCTGCTCTCCTTGCTGGGACCAGTTTCAGATTTCATGGGGGAGCTTCTATGGTTGCAACCCACAAAATTAAGCTCTTCACTTTTGGTTTGCAATGGCCTAACCAGTTCGACAAAGCTGACTTGATTATGTAAAGGGACGCTGAGAGCTCTTTTGGTGAGCTCTCCAAAGCCAAGACTCCTCCTACCGATGTGGAGGTTCACACTGGGGACACAGCATGTCACAAGGGGATCATGGGTACAAGAGTAGCTTATGCATGGGGTGTTCTTTAGACTTGCAATGTGTGATTGCATTCTCTTTCTCTTGCTGCACTATATTTTTTGCCTTTACATCTCTGTGCAGTCTTGTGAGCACTTTTAAACATCTAAACATAGGAAAAAATATACCTAGATATTGTAAAGAAATCAAATATGCAATTGAACCTTTTCAAAAAAAATCCAAAACTATCAAAAAAGACATAAGACATAATATGACTCCAGATTCAAGTAAATTTGCTTGTGTATTCGTCCAAATATTTAAAGAAGATATAACCTCAATCATAACTAAATCAACTCTTTCAGAAAAGAGGAAAGGCTTCCAAGTCATTTTGTGGATTCAGCAACTATTGTACTAAAACCTGGTAAAGATACCAAGGCAGTGGGAATTACAAATGTAAAATAAAATAAAAAAGTCAAGAAATCAAAGCTACCAAATATAAGAAGGATGATCCATCATAACTATCTAGTGCTTATGCTTGGAATCAACAAGTGAGTTAGCATTTAAATATCAGTAATGTGATCTTTCATATTAACAGGAAGAAGTAGGAAAAAACATATACACTATTCAATAAATGATTAAAAAACATTTTATATAAAATACTTTCTTAATATGATAAAATATCTAAAATACAAGTAACACCATTTAGACTGGTAAATACTGAGAACCTTTCTTCTGAGTTTTTTAATAAATCTCTCCATGTATATCAAGCATTTTGTGGCTATAGGAGTGATGCCTGCCACATGGTATATAGTCAATATTTGTCAGCTCTGCAATTACTATTTTTGATGAATACGTTATTTTTATGTGATGGAAGTTAAAATGTTCCATTGCATATTACTTTCATTTCAGACTTCAGTACGCAGGGGGAGTTTTCTATCCCTCCAACTTTTCCTATTTACCAAAATAATCTCATTCAGAGCTTCCAATGAAATTTGATCCCCTTCCATTTTGTTTTTAAATTTATCCTGGATTTGGTGTTCTTACAAACGCTTCACAGTCAGATCTTGCAAATTCTCTGTACTAATTCTCCCCATGAACTTTCTGATCAATCTATACTACCTTTATAATCATTACAAATTCCTCCTTCCAAACCCCACAAATCCTTGATCTCCATTACTGTCTTATGATATTGCCCTAAAACACAGTGTCCTCCTGGTCTTCTCTGACTCATAAATTCTTGAAATTCCAGATCAAGCTTCATCTACACAATAACACATGTTCTGACCCCTCTGACACATTTGGATCCTGCTATTGTCACAGAACCAGAAAGCAAATTATCTTTATTTGGCACTGCCATATGCTCTTCCATATTGTGCATCTGCATACCAATAGTTTATGGACATAACTTCATTGAAAGCTTCTAAAGGCCAAGATCATGACTCTGCTTTTTATTACCTCCCAAGATGCCTCTCCAGGTTTGACATGGTACATATTGACTGGTTGATTTTTACATGCGTCTCTAATAACAAACAGCTTTCCTTTTTTTATGGGGCAGGGGCTAGGATGAGGTGAATAAGATAACTTGCTTTGGGCACAGAATGAAGGTGCACACCAAAAAGCTCTCATTAATCAAGACAGTTAATAATGTAATAAATTTAAAAACAGCAATTAACACAAAACCCTATGAGGGACAAAATATGAAATGTCAAATATATATAGGATCAGTATTACTGTTTTTGCCTTATGTCTCAGGCTCCAGTATTGCTCAGAACAGCAATGTTTACTTTATAAGCCAAGAAAAAGTTTCATATCTGGGGTCGTTTCGTCATTCTTTTAGCCTATTGGTTAACTGTAAGCTCAAAACTGAAATGGCAGAATGACACCAGCAATCCTAGGGAATATCTAGGTTAATTTAATGTTTAAATATTTTAAACTGTTAAGAAAGGAGTTGTAGTGGTCTAGTGATCACAGCTCAGGTACTGAAGTCACACAGACTTACTTCAGAATAGTAGTCCCTTTTTACTATTATTAACTAGAAACTCTTGAGAAAATCTCTAACACTTAACATATAGTTTTCTGATTTATAAAAAGAAAAAATATATTAATATCTTTGTAGAGCTTAGGAAGATTAAGGGAAAGAAGTAATACATATAAAATGATTGCTGGAAGCATTGTAATAATCTCTGAATTACAGATATTAAGGTTACTACAAGCCAATTATAAAATATGTTAAAAAAGAACTCTTTTCTGATCTGAAATGAATCTAAAAATATGGATGACTCCTAAGGAAAGGAAGAAAAATTAATTGTGCTTTTTTGTAATTTACGAACAGCTCAAGGTAAATAGGGAAGCTGGAATGAATCAAGAAACTTAGGATTCTCTAAAAGGGCCAGGGACATCAGAATTTTCCTTTGTCTCTTCCTGATGAAACCCTTGAAGACGAAAGACTCATCCCCCAAAAGAACAAGCTAGATTTAGGATAAAACAGGCAGCTGGAGCAGGAAGGACACTGCTGCCTGCAGGTGTCATGACACAAGTCTGGTGTGAGGAAATTAAATTTCACTCTCTGGAGACTTGGAACACAGGACAAACCATTTCAGAATCCTTAAAGAATGGTGTGGACTCTGGAGACATGAACTATATTTACAATCTTTCTCAGTAAGGAATCAGTAAGCACTTATTAGAGGCCATAAGTAAAAAAAACAAATTAATAATAAATCAATTAATCAGTAAAAAATGTTAATTATGAAATGCTGATAAAACGCGATTTCTGCATCCACGGACTCACGATCCAACGACAGAACAAACAAACATTAGCGATTAGAACTCAAAGAACGCTGGAAAATAACTAAAATTCTTATTAAAAAGTTCTAAAAAGACAGAGCGTTCCATTTTTTTTTTTTAATTCTGATAAGCGGAGTTCAGAACAATGTGTTAACACCATTAGTTACCTTTAGTTGGTAAGAGATTATATATGGTCACAAGTTCAAAGGTGAAGGTAAGGCAGATTTCCACAAAACTTTTGCCTTCAAATCAAGTAATTACACTCCTAATACTAAAAAAAATTACTACAAACATCCTAGATTTAAAGAAGAAAAGCCCTACACATAAATACAAATGAAAATAAATCAACCTACTCTTACATCAATTTCATAGTATTAACACAGGAAGAAATAATTTACATCAAGTAACTTAGGAAAAGATGTTCACTGTACTTTAAGAATATACTGTATATTGGATGCATTTGAATTAAAAAAATAAGGAAATTTAAATTTCACTGTATAGTGCTATTTTTATTGGTAAATTGATATTTTGTTTTGAGGCCACTATTATACATTTCAAGATAAAACAAGTAATTAATTATGTTAATGATGCTACAAATCAAGATTTTTGGTTTAGGAGAAAATATGTAAAATTATAAAATATAACAAGTAGAAACACTATAATATTAAAATTAAGTTGGAACTGTCAATATGAATTATGGGTGTATGATATATACCTACATAAGCTTTTAATACATAAATGTATATTTATAATGCATATTATATTTAATACATAAATGTATATAAAAATAAATACGTATATTTTTAATGTTTATTATATGCTATATAAATATAAACATGTTTAAAGACATGTATGCATGTATATACTTTTTTAGCTCTGTCTTCTAAATGTCTTGGAAGCAATTTTTACCTCAATAATAATGAATAACTTGAACATCGGGTGGTGGTTCCTAATACCATTCTACAGTAAATAGAATCAGGGCTCCTTGGAGAATGGCTGATTCCAGGAATGAAGGAAGGAGGACACAAGATGAACCTGGGATATTATATTGTGCTGGAAAAAAGGCAACTTAAAGTAATTTGCAGGGGCTATATACATAGGACATAGGAATCTACTTGAAGAGAATTCCCCATTAAAGTTGCTAAATAATAATTATTTTATTGGATAAGTATTTATTGAATTAACAAATCAATTAGTTCTTAATATTACTCACAAAAAAGGAAAAGCTAAGTAAAATCCGTACATCATCATTAGAGGTAGCTATTAAACTTGTTTTTTTCTTGAAAATAAGGTAATTAAATAGATAAAATTAAACATCGATCCAACCTTCACAGAAGAAACTCTGTATCAGTATAACCAAACGGCGTCAGTCAATAAAGGAATGAAATAATTTGAAAAAGATAATTTTATAATACATATATAGTTTGTTTCAAATATTGGTAACTGCTTTCAAGACTGTTAAGGTAATGGTTGCTGGAGAAAAAGATATCTGTATAATGCCAAAGAAATACTATATGTGTTACTCACTACTCTGAAGAGGAAAAAAACAACTAGTATCAGTACCTAAATCACTGAAACCTAGCAACAGTATAGTAGGACATCTCAGATGATTAAGTATTATGAAATGTGAGATACTACAAAATAAACAGCCATTAAGGTGCATTTTAGCCAAAAACCTGAATCTACATTTTTTTAAACATTTTATTTATTTATTTGAGAGAGAGAGCAAGCCTGTGAGTGGGGGGAGGGGCAGAGGGAGAGGAAGAGAGAATCTCTAGCAGGCTCCACACACTCAGCATGTAGCACAGAGCCCAACACAGGGTTCAATCCCAAGACCCTGAGATCATGACCTGAGCTGAAATCAAGAGTGAGATGCTTAACTGACTGAGCCACCCAGGTAACCCCTGAATCTGCATTTTTTTAGAACTAACTTCAATTTTACAGAAAATGCTGAATATTGAAAAGGAAGATAATACCTCAAATTAGAAATATTGAGGAGTTGAAATAATCTGGCAATAATTCCAATAGCATTTTTTTCATAGATACAGAAAAAAAAATCCTAAAATTGATATGAAACCACAAAAGACCCCAAATAGCCAAAGCAACCTTGAGAAAGAAAAGTAAGCCTGGAGGCATCACATTTCCTGATTTCAAACTACACTACAAAGTCATAATGTTCAAAACAGTACAATACTGGCATAAAAACAGACACATAAAACAATGGAATAGAATCAAGTCTGGAAGTAAACTTATGCATATATAGAGTCAAGAATACTCAATGGGAGAAGTCACTCAGTAAATGATGTTGGGAAACTTGATATTCACACATAAAATAAATGGAATTAGAACTCTATCTTACAACACTCACAAAAGTCAACACAAAATAGATTAAAAGTCAAAGTAAGCTGTGAAAATGTAAGATTCCTACAAGAAAATATAAAGACAAAGTCCTTGACATTAGCCTTGGAAATGATTTTTTTGGGTATGAAACCAAAAGTAGAAGCACCAAAACAAAAATAAACAAGTGGGACTACACCAGACTAAAAAGCTTCTGCACAAAAAGAAGCAATCAACAAAACAAAGAGGCAACCTTTGGACTGGGAGAAAATATTTGCAAACCATATATCAAATAAGTGGTTAATATTAAAAATATGTACGGAACTCATATAACTCAAGAACAAAAAAACCCCACCCATATCCGATTAAAAAGCATCCATTCCACACCACAGATATTTTGACAAATTTCTTAAATATGGTATCTGTACATTTGGAGGCTTTATTTAATCTCTTAATTGGAAAAGTAAATGAAATGTGTCAGTTTGTAATGCTGATCATTATAACACTCATTTTTCACTTAATTTTACAAGTTGCATTTTCTTTTCTCATCTGCTCATTTGTGACTAGCGACTGAAATATACTGAATGGAGTGTATAAGACAGAAACAACAAAAGTGTAAATCTTAAGTGCATTTTTGAAGCAGCAATAGAGGCGATTCTGCAAGTGCCATATGCACAGAAATAGTAAAGGCCTCAATATGTTCAGAGCTACTTCATCAAGCAAATACGTTTACAAAGCACAGGAGCCAGCGGGTTGGCTCATTCTCTATGAGATGTCTGAATTATGTTGACAATCTAATAATGTGGCTGAGGAGCTAAAGGCTTATGCAGGCCTTCAGGAGTTAGTAATGTTGCTGCAAAATTTTACAACATTAATGGCATCATGGAGATAAATGAGACTAATATAGTTTGAAAATGATCATCTCTCTTGTTTTAAAGAAAGATTTAAAATGTATAAATATTATATATTTATATGCATATGTCTCATCATTCACATTATACGTCTTAGCACACTGAGCATTGCATATAAAGTAGAAGAAACCAATAGTGGTATAAAGTCTTTGTGAAATTCAACTGAACATTTTCTTAAAAAGGATAATTAAGCTGTAATAAAAAAGATTGATTTCAAATTCTAATATGATTTTTAAGAGAGAAAAAAATGTACATTTCTCTTCTTTTTCCCAAACAATGGCTATATGCTCATAAAAATCCAAAAAATATATGAAAAAGTAATGAAGTGTGGGTGAACATGTCAACTGAGATGATATACACAATAATATGCTTTATAACTACATGTGATGGTAATTTAAATACAGTCGAAATACTGCTTGTTACAGCACTTCAGACAAATGGTTGATGAGTTTATTTCATTCCATTTTAAACAGTAACTTACATTAAACTAAAAGAGACTTGGTATTATAAAAGTTAAAGATTATTTATTATCAAGTGCTTTGTATTCCATATAATTTTCTCAACATGGAAAAACTGTTAATTCCTCTTTAAAATTCAGTTAAAAAGTAACATGATGGATATTATATTTGTCACTTAATCCATTTTTAACTAATTGCTCTTATGTTCATTTGCAGAAAAATAGACATTTGCTCTGAATAATTTAATAATCTATTGCCTGCAAGTGTAAGAATATAAGAGAACAAATATAGAAAAAAAAAAACATCGTCATGGTACAGAGTTAAACTGACATTTTTGTCTTGTAGTTGATTAAAAGAAAGGTTAAAGTGACCATTCATTTTCAGGATCTCATGTTCTTTGTTTCAGAGGCAGGGAAATAAAAACCATATAAGTCCAAGGGAAAATTAAAAAGTGAAAGTAATAGGGGGCACCTGGGTGGCTCAGTCAGTTAAGCGTCTGTCTTTAGCTCAGGTCCTGATCTTGGGGTCCTGGGATCAAGTCCCTACTCAGAGGGGAGTCTGCTTTTCCCACTTCCTCTGCTCCTCCCCCCACTTATGTGCTTGCTCTCTCTCAAATAAATAAATAACATCTTAAAAAAAAGTGAAAGTAATAAGCCCCAATGGACACAACCAAGGTGATGTGATGCTGATAAAAACAGTCTGCAGTGAAAACGAGATTTATGTGATAAGTTCAGCTCTAAAGAACAGCACACTGCAAGAGTCCGAAAGCTGGCTGTAGCAACTACAATCCTTGGCTGTTCTGTGAAAACTTGCCAACAGAAAGAGCATTTTAAGTTATTCTGGGAGAAAGAGGAGGCCACTTACAGGTGTCTGGTAAGCTCTGTCTTACAATCCATACATCTATCCATTCAACAATAGTTATTGTACATTTTTTAAAGTTCTTTTAAAAAAATTATCATTTATTTATTTATTTGAGGGAGAGAGAGAGAACAGAGGGAGAGGGAGACGTAGACTCCCTGCTGAGTAGAGAGTCCAACATGGGTCTCAATCTTGGGACCCAAGATCACAATCTGAGCAGAAGGCAGATGTTTAACTGACTGAGCCATCCAGGTGCCTTGTTATTATGCACTTTTATTTAGAAAGGATTTTGGTCAGATATAGTAGGGAACACAAGGATGAATAAGATAGTTTGTATCTGAGACAACTACGCAAACATCTGTCAGTTCCTTAAGTCAGCCCAATCAAGCAAGCCTTAGTCATTTCATGAAAACAAATTAAATCCAAATTAGTGATTTTTTTAAAAAACTAATTCACTTCCTTTGCTTCTGCTTCGCATAATCTTGGCCTCATTTCCCTGGCAGAGGACTTCTAGTATCTATGTTATTTTTTGATCTATTGACCATGTGGCTATCCTTGTGATTTGTCAACCTTTCTTTGGAAGACAACATACCTGCATGATTTCTGTGTTTGCATGATCATTTGTCTTTGGTGGCCTCTGCTGTTTCAGCTGACAATGTCCTGTATGGACTCTCCAGCACTTGTCACTACCCTGTCTTCAGCTAGTTAAATACCAGTCTACCAGCTACTCAATGTCATAATATAGGGGATTTGAACATTTTATTTCAGAAATGGAAGTGAATTGAAATACAGTATAAGGACATAGATGAAAGAAAACTGCAAATGCATATTCAGTGGAAGGAACTAAAATGGATCCACCAAACCATAAAATTAATTAATTAATTAATTAATTAATTAATTTAAATTGGAAATACATGTATTCATTATGCCATAATTTTTTTATTCTTTTATTATCTAAACCCTGCTCAATCTACATTAATCTTGTCATAAAGAGAAAATTTATATTTTATATGGACTATACAAGCAGCATAAGCAGTAACTGCCAAATAAAACAAAGCTGAAAGTGTTTTGGGAAGGCATATTTGATGATTGACAATAAATATTCTAGCAATTTTTGGCAAATATCTAACAACCACAGACAAAATGGCATTAGCATGCAAAAATGGAAGATCAAACCCACTGAAATACATATTTGGATCTTCTGAATTTTGGGGTAATGGGGTTTGTTTTTGAGATGTATGAAAACTTAAACCCATAGTCACAGAATTTCCACCATTTAAAAAAATTCCTAGATCTTGATAGTTTCCCTCTCAATGCTACCCATTCCCTGTGTGCATTGATTCCTGGCATCACTGTTAACATGCATTTTCATCAGGAGCAGATTTTTATGGTGGTAACTTAAGACTATCTACAAAGCCATTTCTCTTTATTGTTTCCTGTGAAATTTTAAGTCAGCATTTTGAAAAAGGAACCCTTGTGCCCTGTTGATGGTAATGTAAATTGGTACATCAGTAGTGGAAAACATTATGCAGGATCCTCAAAAAATTAAAAATAGAATTATGATATGATCCAATGATTCCACTATGGGGTGTCCACTCAAAGAAATGAAAACACTAATTTGCAAATATGTATTTGAAAATATATATGCATCCGTATGATTATTGCAGAATTTTTTACAATAGCCAAGATACAGAAGCAACCGAAGTATCCATTGATAGATGGATGGAAAGACATACACATATATATCTTTTATAAATATATAAATATATAAAACATATAGATATATATCTATATTTAATATATAAACATTTATATTATATGTTTATATATATTAAACATATAAATATTTATATACAAATATACAAAGATATGTGTGTATATATATATCTTTTCTTTTCTGGAATATTATACAATGATGAAATAAGGACGAGATTCTGCCATTTGTGACAACATGGATGGACCTAGAGGTATTATACTAAATGAAATAAGTCAGACTGAGAAAGACAAATACCATTTGATTTCACTCATATGTAGAATCTGAAAACAAAACAAAACAAATGAATAAACAAATAAAAGCAGAATCAAACATAAATATAGAGAACAAACTGCTGATTTCCAGAGGTAAGGGGGCTGAGGGAATGAACAAAATGGATGAAGGGGAGTGGGAGATAGAGGCTTCCAGTTACAGAATGAATAAGTCATAGAAAGAAATAAAAGGTACAGCAAAGGCAATGAAAACATAAAGCATAGTGGCCTCAAGTTTTACTTCCCATTTCTTCTTGTCATGGCTTTAAGCACAAAGAACAGAAGGAAGAGGAGAAGAAAATAAAATTAACACAGGAAGGATTTACTGCCTCTAGAATTCAGATATGTCTATATTTTGTTCCTGTCCTTTACTTCCCCACTCACATTTTAACTTTCTAATTACCAGTGAGTCTGTCGATACAGTATATATAGAGTCCCTTAAGAAATATTTATGTGCAAAATCTAGGAATAATTTCTTCCCTGGCTTATCTTGTTGGTTATAACGAATATTCCAAGATAATAGAGTTAGAATGCCACTAGGCTGCACTTCAGACTGGCATTAAGATTCATGCCATATGAAATGTGTCAATCCCATCTGTTTGGGAAAGGAAAGGTGAGGAGTATCTAGTAATTTTAGGGAAATGAACAAAAAATAATTTAATAATTGAGATTCACACAAAAGGTATATTGTAAGTATAAATTTAAAATTTTAATAGTCACACCAGCCACTTTTTATTTATGATTATTTTAATAATTAGAGATACTTAATTTGGAAATACAAAGCTTCTGAATTTCACAAAAACACATTCTAGCCATATTACATATTCTATCAAATACCTTTTCTTTTTACGGTTTAGTAAAATAAGAAAGGAATAAAGGAAGGTTGGAAAGAAGGAAGGAAGGAAAAAGGAAGGGAAGAAGAAAGGAAGGAAGGAAGGAAGGAAGGAAGGAAGGAAGGAAGGAAGGAAGGAAGGAAGGAAAGAAAAAGAGAAAAGATAGTCTTTGTCATTCTTTTTAAAAAACTCTAACCATATTTCTATTCATAACTCGATAGGATTTATATATCCAAGGAGACTATCAGTTATTTCTGCAATTGCTATATAGTTAGCAACAAGTCTCATTGTCTTTCATTAATATTGATTGATTGATTCCTATGGGGGAAAATGTAGCGGCTCTGCTTCATCCTCCAAGCTTGAGTGGGGTTTAGGTTTACTCCATATGTTTTCTGAATCTGGGACCAGAACCCCCCCCAACACCTGCAGAGTACTAGAAAGTTAGCAAAACATACATTTCTGAAGACCTACACTGAGAACTGGCATATTGACATCTCTTGGTAAGTGTCATCTGGCAGTCCAACATCAGTAGAAGGGGGAAGAACGTTCCATATATAATGGGAGGAGATACAAAGTCAAACATTGAAGAGCACGTGTGTGTAATTCCATTAAAAGTGAGGGGAATGGGGACAATCAGCCAATCTATTACTGTTTTCTAGGGATATCAGAAAAGCCATCACAGTGAGGTAAATCCAAGTTGAACTTTATTCAACAAATATGAATCAACAAACTTTTCTTTAACACCTATTATGTTTATGAATGGCTTATTCTGAGTTGCTTTTGAAACTAATTTAATGTTTAGTTTGTCTCTAGGATAACTTTGAATGGCTTATAGGTTCAGCATTTAAACTGTATTCTTGGACCAAGGAGACAAAAACTAAGTTGTTTTATGTGTGTTGAAAGAATTTTTTGTTAATCACTGAAGTGCTTAAATGTTCTAAATAAATGAATGTTCTTTTAATCAAAAGAATTATCTTCTAGTTCTTTTGTGTATATAACATTTATAATGAAATGCTGTATACAAGGCAGGTACTTATGGTCTTAATAAAAGTTTATAACTTTTTTCTTATTAGCAGAACAATACATATTAATTATTATTGTAATGCATATTATACTATATTTAATCTAAATAATTTAAAATGATAGTATATTTAAGTAATTAAAGTATCTATTTTATAATGCAGATGTTCATTTATATTTTCTTTTAAAATTATTTTAGAGCACAAATATATTTGGGAATTATTATTCAAAAACATATATGTATAAATATATATCTTACTGTGAGGAAAATTATGTATTACATATGTATTTTATATATCATACATGAAATATTTCTTCTCTATCTATGTAAGTCCATATTTATTTAAATATATGTCTGTATATATTTTATTGTGAAGAAAAGTAAAACCTGGCTTGATTTCTAACACTATTTCAACTGCAAAATAATATAAGACTGTGATCAAAAGAGAAAGGTGTTTATACTTGTGTTAAATGATTAATACTACTGAAGTTTATTAAATTGTACACTTTAATATTATTACTGTTTTATAGTGATGTAGAATATTATACAATTAACCTTTATATTTAAATTTAGTTGTGTTCATGAAGATACAAGTACATTTTTGATTTGAAGTCTAACTTTACAGGCTAACAAAAATGACTATCTCTTTTATAATTGAAACACTGACCTATGTATCAATAAAACTATTCTTTAGTTTTTACCCAGACTACTATCCACGAACTGCTAAAGATTTCAGAGGGGAATAAAAAAAGTGAAAATTTGAAAATCATCCTCTTTTTTTTTGGTACACATATTAATTTGGAGACTATGCAAATATTACATAATGAACTTCAAAGAAAGTAAAACATTTAGCTACACAGTAGGTAAGACTTATTATAATCAGTTCTAGGAAGAAATACTTGTGTATAACTTTTATGAAGATCGCCCTACTAATCAGGGTGTCCTACTAGCCAAGTAAAGACACATAGTCAACCTAGATTTAAAAGGAAAAAAAATAGACCTGCTTTTGATGGAAGGGAAGTATTTAGACTTAATTTTGTAATCTATCCTAGCCTTGACCGTATTTATTTATTTTTAAGATTTTATATATATTTTTTATTTGAGAGAGAGAGAGAGAGTGAGCAGGAGGGGGAGGGAGAAAAAAATCTGAAGTAGACTCCCTGCTGAGTGCAAAGCCTCATGTGGGGCTCGATCCCATGACTGGCAGATTGCAGCCTAAGCTGGAACCAGGAGTCAGGGGCTTAACCGACTGAGCCACCAAGGCGCCCCCATCTTTACTGTATTTATAATATTCCCATTTCTTATCATGTGCAAAATATGATCACTTCTATCCAAAGACTCCCCAAATTATCATCCAATTATGGCATCAAAATCCTAAGTCATATTTTGCATTACATTTATCATCTCTATTGGGTCCAACTGGAAACAAAACCCTTCTGTGCAGCTTCTCAGGTGTGGTGCCTCTTAATCTAGAGACCAGTGAACTAAGGAAAAGAATGATTTTCTTTTCACACTTGTAAGTGTCATGATGAGCCAAATTGTGGCTAACTGTGATACAGCCTCATATTTTGAAAATGAGGAACGAGATGCACATAACAGTCACTGGGTCCATAAAAATCTGAAAATCCATAGGGTGCCAGGTCAGCCTACTCAAGCAGTGGTGCATACTGCTTCACCTGTTCTAATCTGTGGGGATAGGTCCCTCGCTTACTCTCCATGTCTCTTGACTCCACCATATGGGATCCTTCCTCTGCCTCCTGAGATATCTCATTTTCTTCCTGAAGAAATTGCCAATGTTTATAACTTAATAGCTTTTTCAACAAACTTCCTGCCTGTTTGGCAACCCCAAGGGCATTATGAAATTTGAGTGATTTCAATTCCTTTCCAGTGAAAGTCACCATATTTTCCTTAAAAATTTTTGTGAGAATATTATCTTTAAGTTTATAATACATTTATTAGAGAAAAAGAAAAAAAAATCTACAGTTCTGAGACGGATAGACCTTTCTCTACTTTGTGTTTTAGCCTTATGTAAGACCAAAAAATGCAGAAAGAGCATTTTAAGTTTTTCTGGGACAAGAAGAAGGCTACTTACAGGTATCTTTTTTATTCTAGCTGAATGGGTATATTAGGCATCATATTAAACCTTTTAAAGGCATTAATACAGAGCTTTAGTTAACGTGTCTTTGATATTAACTGTGATGTCAGGAATCCTTTTACTTCAAGAATCTTATACTAGCTTGGAGACTAGCTGTAAGTAAATTTGTTTTCCATCCCAATAATTTACGGCTCCTCTGTAACCTTTTAAAATTATCCTCACAATTTTAACAATTTCTTCCATGGCTCTCCTTCCTCCTAAAGTTCTTTATCATATGCAGCTCGGAACATTCAACTGACACTTTCAATATTCTGTCTGGGGATCTCTTTGGAAAAAAAATCACGTTTATTAGGCCAAGTAACTGCAGGTTACAGTTCTGCCAATTATTTAAAAACTACATAAATAAATTGTCATTTTTTCCCACTCTTCAATAATAATTTCTCCAGCAGCATTTCTCCAGCTTTTTCCAACTGCATGTTTGGTGATTTTTCATTTTTTGATTATCACCCAATTTCAAATCCAATGCCATTTGTTTTAGTATTTGTAAAGACGGTACCCATTTATAGATAACATTTTTTTTATCAGTTAATTTTTTTTGTAAGCCATCACTAAACTTAAAACTTGTAAGAGCAATGTTATATCAATTTTTATTTAGGTAGAAGAGTCTGTGGTCACTCTGGTTTGTTTAGCTTTATTGCTGTCTGCTGGGCTTCCTCATGCCTCCAAGGTGAGTGAGTTGAAAGCTGCTGTCTGGTGTTAGGCAGGCTGATTGGTTTAACGGGGACAGTTTATAATCTGTTCCAAATGATCTCAGTGTCTAGAAGCCTAGTCTGGCCTTACTAATATGTTTGTTTTATGGTTCAACAGAGCAGTGGCTGAGTAAGCTCATTTCCATGCACTTTTCAAGCCTTTGTGTGACTCACAGTTGCTAATGAATGTTCTATAGGCCACTGAAAGTCACTGCATGTAAGTCACTACATAAGCCACTTAGATTCATGGGGTGGAGATATAGCTTACACATTTCGAAGGGACAGGAAGTATTTGCGATCATTTCAACTCTAGCAATACATGTTTCTGCTTGCTCTCTTGTTCTTCTGTCATCAGGAGGAAAAAGCATTCTCCCAGGTAGTGGCTGGTCTACTAGGCTCAGCCTTAAGAGGGACCGTATGTTTCCATTTGCCTTCCTGCACTTCCTTCTCCACATAGCTCCTGTCCCCTTAGCATGGACTCCAGAACGGAAACATGTGGAGGATCTCTTACCCGACATGTAGTGAGAATCAGCCCAACTAGTTCTGTGACTTGAAGCAGATCACCCAACCCCGCTCAGTCTACAAAACCAGACACACGTGTGTGGGTGAAAATAAATGCTATTCTACGCCATTGAGATTGGAGTGTTCAAATGAATCAACAAATGGCTATACATGCACCACCATAGAGACTGACTAAAGACTTGACCTGTGCTCACTCGGTTTATTTCCTTAGATGAACTAATAATGTTCATAATGTTTACCTATTATTTATCTGTATGAACCAATACATTTTCTTTTTTATGCCTCGGTGATAAGAACTGCATGGAACTGCCATAACTCTCCATGATGAATGAGGAACCTGTGGCCAAATCATTTCTTTTTCTTTTTTGGGTGAGCAGGATATCTCCAAAGAATTCTAGAAATATCAGCTTAATATTTGTGCAATCAGATATCTGCTAATGAATGCCAGGTCACATCTAAATAGTAAATGGGACATTTGGGAACCAATATTAAAAAGATTTTATTTTTTTATTCAATTTGTGCATAGTGATTTTGTTAAAAAGTTGCTTCAGTCTTTCTGTTTGGGTATTTGTAACAAGAATTTATAGTAATCCTTGAAATCAGGACTTTTTCATAAAACAAAAATTTTGTTGAAATTAATTTAGTGGATACAATGGAATGAACAGTGCTGACTTCAAGAATTACCCTCAGTACAGTCCCTACACACACACACACATACACACACACACAGAGGCACGCACGCGCACTATGCACTCACACACCAAGATATTTCTTACTATGGCAATGTTTAGCCCCCATTAGTTAAGGCAGAATCCCCAACCTTGGTTTTTATATTAGCTTTATAGTCCACTGATTTATGTCTATAGTACATGATTTCTCAATTATATTTTGCTGTATCAAGACACACAAGGCTGATTACTTCTTTGATTCAGTTGTTATACTTATTCAGTGCTCTCCATTTTTATGTCAACATTTTCTCATATATGGTCATTAAAACATAGGGCATATATTGTTTGAAATAATTATCTATTTGCTACCACAAAGAATGGTACCATATGAAGTCACTGGAGTTCAAGTTTTTCTAGTTTAAGTGATTTCTACTACAAATTCTACAATATGTGTTTGTTATACAAACTGTATTAGACCATATTTTGTGGTGTATTGAGAGAATTTATAAAAGCTGATGGCCCTAGGAGCAGAAATGATTCTTTGGGGGTTTGAATATTGCTGAAGAATTCCCTACTTTCTCAGAATCTGACCCTTCAGCTGTTATTTCCCATGAAGCTTGTGGGTTATCAGGCTACAGGAGCCAAATGAATGGTACTTTGTAAATATTTCATGGTCATATCATGGTTATGAGAACAGTGACAAATGATCGTAGGGTCTTGAAAACATGCTAGATCCTAGGTTCAGTCATTTGCTTCGATGGGAAATCCAGAGATTCATAGGGCACTTGGGTGCATTTTATTTTCATTGGGTGTTTTATTTCTATTTCTTATTTTATTCTGAAGATCTTACTAAAGTATTTATTTGTGAAATGGTGGAATCAAACTTCAAAAAGGTAGGAGGGGAGGCTAGAAGGGCAAGTCTCTGAAGTTTTCCAGGCGTAGCCCAACATCCCCACAGCATCTTGTTATCCCTGGTGTTGTGTATCAGAGGTTGCAAGTTGCCTTTGATTAGGTAATTGGGTTCAGGAAACCCTCAGGCATGAAAATACAATTATTGCTTCTGTCTTCTTTTTGCTCTTCTGACCCACAAAAAGACATCTGGCTCAACTGTACCATTAGGAATGAAGGGAGAAAAATTGAACAATTAATTCAAATTGTAGTTTTTAAATTTCTTATAAATCTTCTTTTCAACAAAGAAGAAACATAGAGAATCTGTTCTTGACAGCCCTTCAGAGACATAACAGGGCACCTAAACTAAAATATGTAACAATTCAAAAGAACAATGTCAATTTTCAAAGTAAAACAGTTACACATTTGCATAATAAATAAAATGGCACATCAGGTTTTGTGATCAACATTGACCAGAGAGAAATATCCAAAAATGAAATGAAATACTGAAGAATAATCAGGGTTGTAGATGCTTTTCTTTGTTTTTCTTCAAAATTTTTAAAGCTGCTACGTCAGCAGTTTCAAATTTTAAAAAATTCTAGAACGTACATTATTTTGAGGTTTGTTGAGTTGTATATTCTGTTCTCGTGCCCGTTTTGAAATACAGCTGAGGAGGCAGATTATATTTTCTGATGCTGTCAAACATTCCATTTTTATCATTAAAATGACACACTTTAATGTGATAACTAACAGTTAATATCAGCAGATGGAAAAATCATGTTTATTCTTCGACTGGTTACCATGATGAACTGTAATCTCAGATCTTGCACCCAGGAATTCAGATATTTAGTATCATTTCTGTGCTTTAAAAATGTGCACCCCTATGTTTATGTGACTGACTCTCGTGTCGCAGGTCACACATGTAGCTTATTTCTTGCTACTGACGTGAGTCCAATGATCTGTTTTGACCTTTTTCAAACACTGCAATGCCTTCCCAACTTTATTCTACTCCTATTATGTGACATACCCACTTAAACAATATTATGTCCTTGGACTTTTAGAGGCTGGGTTAGCATATTAGCATACAAGGAATCAGATAATGAAGGGATGAGAAACAGTATTTTGATAGCCTATCCTTTACACAGTTCATTTTTCAATCTGACCTCAAGTAGAATATAATGGTTACTTCTGGAAGACTGTCAAGGGTTAAGAAGCAAATTATAAATGATATAACAAGATGATAAAACTTTTTAGAGCAAGAATATTATTACTATAAATTCTTAGTGAAAAGTTAGCTCTAAATATAATTTTGTTAAGAAAATACACACGTACAAACACAGATGACTCTATTCCAACCTTTGAATGGAACTATTTATCATGGCAAGAAACTGTTAGAGAATTCAGTAGGCTTTCTGCCATTGTGGTAAGATGAATGATGAATCAGATGCAAGGCAGGGTACCTTAATAATTTATTGGGTCATGAGTTATGGTTTTGTTCAATTGAAAATTATAAGATAGGTTTGCCTCAGGCAAAGAGCATAATGTATGCAAAAGGAAAATAGATTAAGCAAACATTCCATGAGTTTAATCATTTCAAACATTATACTGGATAAAGGCCCTGATGCATTTGTCATTAATTCAGGGGACAACTTTACCTCCACATAACATGATCACAAGATGGGAGTTGTCACTACAGTTTCGTAAATGCGATGCTCATAATGAATAGTCAGTAGAAGTCATTACTCTCATTCAATGTTTCTCCTTGTGAACGAGGATAAGGAACGGTGCAGAAACCAACGCTTGTGGTTATGTTTTCTTTTATGGGAAGTTATTATTTTTCTATCTCTAATTACTTGTTTACCCATTGACTTTCATACTCATTCAACATACATTTACTGAGCACCAACTCTGTGCCACAGACACCGTTCAGAGTTCATTATGAAGAGCCACTTCTAATCTTTGGTGGCTGGCACTTTTGAAGCAAAAACAATTTTGCATAGGCTTTCTTAGATTAAGACATTTATAAAGTTGCCCAGATTTTACCAAAATAATGAAATCAATGCATAGGTAAGATTACAACCTCAATCTTTATTTAATTCATGTCCTTTCACATTCTTTGAGAAGTGAGCATATGTATGTTCTTATATACATAAAACAATGCTCTATTAAACAAGTTGATATAAATAATATTTACTTAAAGGTTATAAGGCAATGTTAAACCAACCTCAAATCAATATGTATTTGGTTTCAGGCTCTTTGGTTTTGTTTTGGGAGGTTTTTCATGCTCCAAGTTCTTTACCTGGTAACTCCTCATAAAATGTATTGGTTCTGGCAAAAAACAACAATAATAAAATCATAGTAGTCACATTAGTTTTATGTTCCTCTCTGATAAATCTCCAACTTAGGTCTCGATATACTGGGATATAGGAATCTCAAAGGAGGAATAGTATGGCCATATATTTTGATTGTAATGTTTCTCTGGCAGTGAGCTGTCCAAGAAATGTGTCTCTTGAGGACTGAGGGTCAACCTCATACAGGCTTAGGAAGAGACAACAACATTTCAGCTACCTATCACTAGGCTTTAGGATAACCTAGTGAGTGACTGTTCTATATTGGTCAGATGCAGGTGCCTCTTGTCTGAGGTTATCAGTGAAATCTGAGTTCATTTATTGTCCCAGCCAGAGATATCTGTTCATTTCTACAGAACACTGAAGAGGAAACCTACAAAACTGCTCACATCTAAAGTTCATATTTTTGTAAAAAATCTAATTCAATTATTTCAAATATTTTTAAAGGTCATCTAATCCTTTTTTTCTTTTAAGTATTTATCACATATTTTGTGCAAGAGACTCTATGTGTTGCTGGTGTATTAGAACTGAACAAAATACTCAACAGTTTCTACCCTAATGGATATTATTTTCTGACAAAATAAAAGATAAACAAATAGATAAAATAAATTTTATTATATACCGAAATACGCTATGGATAAATAGGAAACAGTAAAAAGGAATAGTGAGTCATATGTAGAACAGCTGTACTTTTAGGTTTTTTAAAAAATGAATTATATGAAAGTTTTAGTGAAAAGGTGATTTTTAAGCAAAAACTAGGAGGAGTAAGAACACAGAACTCTATCTTTGGGAAATGTATTGCAGACAGGGGGAACAAATCTTGTGTCTGACTTTGAAATTAAAGGTTTTGGTGGCCGTATATCTACCCTTCCAGGAGGAGAACGGTCTTTTAAGATCCTGAAAATAATGTGGTTTTAATCTGACTGCAACAGGATCCTAGCACAGGACTGACATGTTCTGAAATAAATATTAACTTGATAAATCTGACTGTTTTTTTAAAATAAATTGAGAAACAAGGGTAGAAGCAAAGATTACTGGAAAAGAAGACTAGTCTCGTGATTTATAAAATCAGTGAAAGTGACTTAATCAGGTTGATAGTGGTTGAGGTGATACCAAGCAGCAGATTTTGGATATATACATATTTTTTTCATGGTGAAAATGAGGCAAAGGTACAGAGATTTCTTGCATACCCCCAGCCCCCACATTTACATAGCTTCCTGAATTATCAACATCCCCCATCAGAGTAAGACATTTGTTACAGCTGATAAACCTCCACTGACACATCACAATCACCCAAAGGCCATAGTTTACAATATAGTGCACTCTTGGCGTTGTGCATTTTTTGGTTTGAACAAATGTATAATGACCTGTATCTATCATTATGGTGTAATACAGAGTATTTTCACTGCTTGAAAAATCCTCTCTGGTCTGCCTATTCATTCCTCTCACACCTAAAACATCTATCAACCAGTGATCTTTTTACTGTCTCCATACTTTCACCTTTTCCAAAATGACATATAGTTGGAATCATATAGTAAGCAACCTTTTCAATTGGCTACTTTTGCTTTAATATGTATTTAAGTCTTCTAAAGGTATGGGCACGTGCTTGTCCTATTACAAAGAACATAAGGGAATGTAAAACATGACTGCAAATCTTTAAACGATGGGGTTGTGATTTACTTGATTAGATGCTATATCTACTTTATATTTAAAACTTAAGATTGGGGAGATAATATTCATTTAGTACTTTTTCTTTTACAATGCCGGAGGCATTTATCTTGATCACTGTGGGAAAGATGTACTTTTCAAGAAACATGAATGTATAATTGTATTCAAAATTATGCATTTTCATTTCATATAACAAAAATTATTTGTTTCTTTGTGGCTCAAGTACCTTTTCCTAAAATAGTCATTATGACATATCTTCCGTCTATGTACTGTTTTCAGCTCTATGATTTTTACATAAAGGGAAAAAAAGTAAAGAGGAAAGCTATCTAAGTTGGGCATATAATTTGTTAGTTTGCATTTGATTCTGTGACTGAATGAATTAATGTTATTCTGAAAGAAGACACCAAAATCAGGGAGGGGAGTCACAGAAACATGTCAAGTTATATATAATTCAAAATCTCTTTAAAAAGCTACTAAATAAAACTGCCAAATTTTTAAATGTCTTAACTTTTCTTTTTAAGAAACAAATGAAATTTGGCAAAAATACAACAATCTTATTACAATCTTATTTTAAAATCCCCTCCTTAATTTTTATAAATTTTGGGAGAGTATAAATTACTTGTGTGGGTTATATAAATCATGCATCTAGATTAGAAGCAAAGCTGGGAGTGTTTTATTTGAGAATATACATTGGTATTCCCTTTATCATATATGTAGGACAGAGTCATTGTGTTTGGCCAATAAATGCTGACTGCATATAGTATTTTTGATCCTGGTATACACTACACAGGCTCATTAAAAATTCAAGAAAAATATTGCTTAAATGTTAGCTAATTTATCCAGGAATTGAGACTGTGGTATGTTTTTTAGAGTCAGACCTTATTCCCTATGAAATACTCATGTCATTGATTTACCTTGTTTTCTTACACACTAGAGAGAAATAGTTCAAAAACCGAAACAATCAGGGTGCCTGGGTAGCGCAGTCGTTAAGCGTCTGCCTTCGGCTCAGGGCGCGATCCCTGCGTTCGAGTCCCACATTGGGCTCCTCTGGGGGGAGCCTGTTTCTTCCTCTCCCACTCCCCTGCTGTGTTCCCTCTCTCTCTGGCTGTCTCTCTGTCACATAAATAAATAAAATCTTTAAAAAAAAAAAACAATCAAGGAAAATATTTTTATTCTGTTGCTCATAGAAGTAAGACTCCTAAATTCTGAGGTATAGGAAGAGCTGCTATGGATGGTTATGAGAGTTGAGCACTGCACAAACCAGAGGGCACCAGAGGGCGTAACTGTGTAACACAATGTCTCTAAGCTTAGATCTTGTTGTGAGATGCTTATTTTGTCCTAGAACTACATACCTTTCTATCTTGGACTGCAGTATTTGATTTTGTTTCTTCAGTATTTGACCTTGAAAAACATGATAATATGGCCTCATTTAGGCTGAAAGTAAAATAAAAATGTTAGGTAAATTTTTAAAGTCACCGTTCATTCTAAGGGACAAATATATAGAGAGAATGAAGAACTTCCACTCGGGAAAAAAACCTCAAAAGAGGGTAAAGATAGAAAGGTGTCCTTAGAAAGTTGAGTATGGGGAAATAGTCTATTCTCCAGAAGTCTTTTATTTTAAAGTTACAGATCCAGATCCATTGATATGGGGGGTGGAGAAGCCAATAATATTGCACACTTAAGAGTTGATGTTTTTCTGAAAAAGTAAATACAGTACAAGCAGGGCAGAGTTTAAATCATCATTTGCTTTAACATAGGTGATCAATAGAAGATGGAGCCAATATTGATGTGGGGAGAAAAGGCACTAAAATGCCAGATGCAAAAAAATGAAAATAAATAAAATAAATAAAGTGCCAGATGCATGCAGGTCATCACTCTTTTTCTTTGATGTGAAAAAATCTTTAACTTAAGAGAAAATATCATGGCAAGTGCCACAGAGATTCTTAATTAGAGATAGCAGTGAACAGAGCACAGTGGCTAAATCAGGTAAGAGCATAGCATGGACAAATACCTGAAATATTCCCAGGAACTAAGTCTATTTTTAAACTGTTGTAGCCCTGAAGCCTCTTTAGTGCCTAGAACATAGTCACTGTGGCTCACTGAATGAATGAGCACATACGCACTCACGGAGAAGTGGGAAAAGTGCCTGACAAGCCAGTGAATGGGTGTTGGACAAGGGCTGGAGAGAATCAGGCAGTTTGAGCCCACTGGTCAGGTTCAACAGTTTGTAACTCAGGAACATCAACAAAAAAATAGCAGAGAAAATTAAGGATAGGTGTTCGAGCTGGCTTAAGTTTTCACAGAAAATACTATGGAAAAGAAAATCAATTAAGTATTTGCTTTACATAATGAGATTAACAAATAGTTTGCTGCAAATCTAACCAATCAAGAGGTTTAAATAAATAAGTCAAGCAGAGAAAGACAATTATTATATGATTTCTCTCATCTATGGAACATAAGAACTAGGAAGATTGGTAGGGGAAGAAAGGGATAAAGAAAGGGGGGGTAATCAGAAGGGGGAATGAAGCATGAGAGACTATGGACTCTGACAGACAAACTGAGGGCTTCAGAGGGGAGGGGGGTGGGGGAATGGGATAGACTGGTGATGGGTAGTAAGGAGGGCACGTATTGCAAGGTGCACTGGGTGTTATACGCAACTAATGAATCATCGAACTTTACATCAGAAACCAGGGTTGTACTGTATGGTGACTAACATAATATAATAAAAAAAACATTAAAATAAAAAAAAAAAAGCTTGGAAAATGTTATTTGAGATAAATCTTCTGCAAAAGACCCAGAAACAGAAGCTGCTCTTGTTCAAGTGGAGCTGGGACCTCCAGAGCCCATGTGGGAATCCTGCTCCTTCCTCATAAGTAGTGAGGGTGCATCAGTTCTCATTTAGAAAGTTCTAGAACCCTCTTGAGCATATTTGCAGTATTACCAATCTCATATGAACAAATTTAATCCTCTGTAAAATGGAATCCTCTTAACCTCTTGCCAAACAACAGAAGTCACAGTTGTGGAACGTAGTTTGAAATGCTGAGTTCTTTAGAACTCATGATTTATATCTACAGAGTAGACACGCACCGGTTTACCTGTATTTGTTTCATGGGCAACATGTGAATCTAAGAACCACAAGTGAATCACAATCAGCGTGTTGAGTAATTAATCATAAGCAAGAGGACACTGTTGCAAGTCTAGAGTTTAATGTCAGTGCATACTTTGCATAAGTTTAAGCATTTTATAGAACTTTAGTGTTCCCTGACAAATTCTTCTCTGTGGGAAAGAAACCAGATGGTGTGAATTCTAGGTTAAGTTTTTGTATTTTTGTGACTAACGTAAAGTGAACTTCATATATAGACTGTAGAGACATGCGTTACAATTCTGAAGCCATAATTCAGAGACTTAATTGCCTATTGCTGCATATTACAATTATACATATAACATTAATGTAACATTAGCTAAAAGGCCTGCCATATACTCATGAAGTTAAGGGGGAAAGTTCATTTATATTTTAATTTTAGCTTTAAACAGATAACTCTGGAATATTACTCAATCTATATTAACTAAGACTGATAATCAATGCTTTCATTTAAACTTAAATACTAATGCATGCAGCAAAATTAAATCCAATGGCTTTGATTTTCTTTTCCTGGAGCTATTCGAAATTATTTGATCCATCTTTCTTAACACTCAAATCTGGTCCATTAAGACTTTGAAAAGGCAGAGAAATGCTGCATTAAAATTAAAAGCTCATATTCTGAAAAGCAGCTAGCTAAACTCTGAGACATTAATGTCTAGATGTAATATTTTGGTTGTATATGAAGGAAAATAAGCTATTATCGCTTTTGACCTTTAGAAGTTCTGTTTTATGTATAGTTAAAATAAATAAACTCCTGTTTGCTGATCAATAAACAAGGCCGTTTTTTGGAGTCAGTAGAAATAACTGTGTATACATGAGAAAAAAAAGAAGTGTGTATACATGAAATTTTAGGAAGTTCTAAACTTTGTACCCTACAGCTATTCAGACCTATTCATTATTATTCTACTTTATTCAATTTTGCACAATTATTTACGCACATCTAGCCATCTAATCAATTTCAACCCTGTTTTTTAGCTACAAGTTTTCTCGACTAGTGGAAAAAAAATGTTGCTTTAGGTACTAACGAATTATATTTCTGGTTAAAGTAAAATTATTTGATGCAGATATTTCTATGACTCTTCTCAGGGTTTTGTGTCTTCTATTTTAATGATCATCTTTACGCACTTTAACATATCATGTCTACGGTCCTTCCAGAGGTGTCATTTTCAGTCTAGATTTTTAGGATATGATGATACTTGACTACATTTTCTTATAATGAGCATCCAGAAATAGATTCGTACTCCAGTTCTGTAGACCTTGCCAACCAATTAGAATGAAAGGATAGAAGCCTTGTTAGAATTAGTGAACCTATACTTTGGCTAAGCCATTCTTACATACTTTTTATGAAATTATCATTATTCTTATTCTGTCCTTCTCATGCATTAAGGTGGGGTATGTCAATGTACAGTGTAGAAAATTCAGTGAGTTTAATTAGTAATCATAAGTCTCTTTTAATAATATTAAAAACCATCAAAATTCATTCACTGATTTAATAAACAAATTCACTCTACCATCCCGTTCTGTTTGAAAAGTTTTCTTTCCAAAGGAATTCTATATTTATTATTACAGGTTGAGGGAAATATGCTGGTAAGATAATCTTTCATATGTAAACGTAATTTAATTTGTATTTTTAGAATTTTTATTGGTTTGGGCACTTTTCTGAAGATGCACAGAGATCTTTTAGAAATTCAATATTATGTAACTATTAAGCAAGGATTATGAATAATGTGCTATTTTCAAAATCAGGAGTATCAAGGTATCTTAGTAATTGATAGTTATTTTGAAGACATAGGTAAAAGTGAAAGGACAATTCATCCCCAAAATAAGACTATAATCATCAGGATGACTTTCCACAAACTAAATGGAAATAATATAAAAGAATGGACTCTGGAACCATATCGTTAAAATTTGAGTCCTGGATTTGTGACCTTAAGGATTTAACTTCTATGATCTCTTTCTTCATGTTAAAAATGGAGTAATGATTATCATGCCTATACTGTGGTGTTGTGAGTTCTAAAGTTACAGTGGAAAGAGCTCTGAGAACTATCTTATGCATGAATATGATCTCTTGTGACTATTTCCCAAACTCAGTAATATATTTAGGCTGAATTTCACATGTAAGCTATTCCAGAGGCAGTTTTCATTGCTCTTGTCAGAAGTTAATATGGAAATAATGTACTGGTCTCTTACAGATTTTATATACGATTCCAATATTCTTGCTCCATAGTAACACATATATAAAAGATACTTCAAGTATGTTTTATTTTTTCAGATCTTCTGGCAAGCATTTTGTAGAATATACCATAGATTGAAAAGAAAATTTTCATGAAACCTACAGATCTCCTCCCATGTTGATAACATCCTTGTTTCTAATCAAATAACTCCAAAGAGGTCCAACTTAACTTAATTTCTTCTCACACATATGACTGTGCTATATTGTCTTACATATACATATACATGTATATATATATACATATTGTCTTACACATATGTGTGTGTATATATATGTGTGTGTGTATATATATATATATATATACACACACATATAAAATCACTGATTGCACAGGAATACCCAAACTGTCAAATAATCTTATTCTGTTTTTATGGATCGCTTTTTCTTCTCCCAGAAGAGACTCTTATTCTTTCCTAAACTTCCCTTGCTGCTTTTACAGATTTTCACCTGATGACCTTCCCTTATGCTTCACTTAAAAAATCAAGGCAATTAGGAGGGACCTAATTCACCTTTTCACCGTCAAATACATGCATCTGCAGACACTTGTGCACAGATTCTCTGCCTTTTCTGCACTTCCAATTAAAGGTCTTGTTCTGTTTTTTATTTCTTCCTTCCTCTGGTATTATGGATCCCCTATTCTCTCAACTTTTCAAAGACACTGGTCCAGAAATTATCTTCTAACTCTCTCTGTCTGTATTATTAATTTCCCACTCACAACTAATTCTTCAGGGAAGTGAAATATTGTTCAAAATATTTCCTGCCTCTATTAACCCTCTTTAAAAATCCTCATTTTACTAGAGGATTATGTTCTTCTTATAATGAACTCATATATTAGGATTTTCCATGTGACTTCCCTTGACTAATGGTATCACAGTGAGATTGACAGATGTTAACTTTCAGCAAGAGCATTAGAAATATTATATGGTTTTTCCTATTCTTGCTCTCCTCTAATACGAGGAGAGTGATGACCCAGAGAGGAGATGCTATTTCAGCCAGAGCTACACAAAACCTGGACTAAACAATGAGAAACAGACACTAATGAAGCAAATTTTTTAAAAAAATGAGGTTTTAAGCTAATGAAACATTTCAGTCCTGGACAGTTTGGGATCAGGGTCTATGGTTTTCCCTTCTGTTCTAAAATACATTCACCACTTTCTAAAGGGATAGAAACTCAAAAGTCGGATCAACCTAACATATTCAGAAGTCATGTCTTGAGATCACTTCAAAAATTGCTTTTCAGACTGAAAACTAATAATCAATCCTGCTAGTTCTTTTGTGATACTAACCGGACTGTCTGCTTCTTGATCTTCTGCCACTGAAATCACACTATGAAGATGTGCGTATGCTTGAACCGTCTGTGATATCTTTAGAGATCAGTATTGAAAGATAACAATTTAACATAACCACTTGGAAATTTACCCTAAACTTGGAAAAAAGAAAATAGTTTTCAAACTCTGATAATACCTTCAGGAAATCTGTTAATAAATACATGAACCCTTCCTTCCTTCCTTCCTTCCTCCCTCCCTTCCTTCCTTCCTTCCTTCCTTCCTTCCTTCCTTCCTTCCTTTAATACTCATTAACTTCCTACCAAGTACTATGCCCTGAGACATATAATAGGAATACAAATACATAGGAGACACAGTCCCTGACGTCAAGAAGATTTTAGTTACAAAAAGTTAAGCAGCGCTGAAAAAAAATTAATATGATAAAGTGTTACAGGTATCATTATAGATTCATAAACAGGATAAGGCATTAAGAAGTATATAATCAATTCTACTAGGAGGAAACGAGATACATTAATAGAGTGCTGCTTTTAGAACTGATTAACCATAAAGGTGGAGAGTGGTCTAAAATGCCAAGGAACGATGATCATGTAAGCAAAGACAAGGAAGGGTGAAGCATCTTGGAATGTTCTAGGAGTCAGGAGCACTTCAAACTATAGGGAACAAATTGAGGGTGGGGGGATGGGGTAATGGGGTGATGGGTGTTAAGGAGGGCACGTGATGCAATGGGCACTAGGTGTAATGTGCAACCGATGCATAACTGAACTCTACATCTGAAACTATGATACACTATATGTTAGTTAATTGAATTTAAATAAGATAATAAAAAATGGCTAGTTTCATGTGAGCGGAAGGAGTAGTGAGTAGGGAAACTTTGATTAAAACTAGCAGCATAGATTTCTTTCCTTTGTAAGTGATTAAAAGTGCACACTAAGCATGCCGTTTGAATTGTCTATATCTATGAGAAGTTTATTAATCATACCACGAATCCAAATAAAACATGTCACTGCCTTTAGGAGCAGCTTTCGTGGATATATCTCAGTGCTTAGAAGACACTTGTCTTCATGATGTTGATATTGTAAACTTAAGTCTGTAACATGAGAGTAAAAGTTTTAATTGCATCCTGAAATTGATTTAAATTATTGTACTAGGAAAGCAAAAGACACAGGACACTTTTGAGATTCCAGGAATGGGAGTGTAGCATAGGAATAAAGTTACTGCAAAACAGTTTTAGGATGTGCTAGGATGACACCAAGTTAGAAAGTAACTCCATCCACCCTTGAATAACTTTTTAATTGACTATTAGGCATATTAATTAGGGTGAAGAATAAAATAGACTTAGATCATTACTGTGAAAATAAACCAAAATGAGCTTTCAAAGTCATGCAAAATATTAAGATAGAATACATTTTGCCCAGAGAAAGATTTGTTTTTTTTGACAATGTAAATAGAAGGGTATAATTGCAAATTAAGTTTATTATCATTTTTATGTCAGAGTTTTTTTCTGAACTTCTCACTGGGAACATTGATGAATAAAGAATTACAAATGGGTGTGCTTCATTTCAGAAATACATCAAATGTTAATGCACTATAGAAAGCTATTCCATAAAGTAATGTGAGCATCTGTTTTTGAGTTTTCAACTAATACCAATTTTATTCTGCATGAGTTATTTTTTTTCTTTTTTTGTCCTAATTTCCTTTTAAAGAAATATTATGGAAGCACTCTGAGATATGTAAGAAGCTGTTTTGTAATAAAATTTGACTTTATGTAGGTCCAGTCCAATGGCCTTTTTCATGTTTTTGTTCTTTTGTTTTTCTGCAAAATTCAGCATTCATCTTTCTGTATTTTTAAAAATTTTTTACTCATTCATCAAACATTTACTGAATATCTAGAGTCTATTAAAAACTGTCCCAGGATAGGGAATTTCAGTGGTGAATCGGGTTCATGTGGCTTCTGTCCTCACACATGTTATCTCACTTATATATTATTTAAACTTCTCAAGATCCATTGGAACTATTTTCTAGATGAGGAAACAATGTCTATGATCACAATGGTGGAAACCTGTCAAGTTTAAATAGCTGACAATCTTTCTCTCCTACATTCCTTTATACTCTCATTAATACCAGGGATTTCTAAGGCAATCATTTTAAAATTAATAAAATTTAAAATTTTATTTTTTATAATAAAAAATTTTTATATATTTTTTTATTAAGTTCTTAATTTTAATTCTAGTATAGTTAATATACAATGTTACATTAGTTTCGGGTGTCTAATATAGTGATTCAGCAGTTCTATACATAACTCAGTGCTCATCATAATAAGAGTACTCTTTAATCCCCATCACCTGTTTAACCCATTCCCCCACCACCCTCATTTTAAACTTAACACTTTATTGTCTGTATCAGTTTGGTGGTTAACAGCATGTCAGTTAATTCTTATAAGCAAGTTCTTAAAAAAAAATGCATTGTTATTCCCATGATAATCACCTTGGTCTGCACTTTTATGATTGCATGGTTGCAGTAATACAATCTTCTCCTTAAACTCCCTAAACTATCTTTTAGTCCAGTCACTCAGCCCAGAGCAATGAAATCAGCCTTTTACTACCTGAGTTACCCAGCAAAAATAGGTAAGATCAAAATGGTGGCTTCCTCCCACCCCCCCTTTTTTTTGGTTTATGGTTAAATCTTGAAAGGATTTCCTCTCCCTGTATTATATTTAATTTACATATGAGTTACTTATTTCCTTATCTTCTGATCTTATTCCTGTCTATAATAACATATTCTTAGTTGGTCTTTTGCCATATATTGCTCTTTATTTCACTTCTTGGTTAAAATTCATATATGTATGTTTATTTCTGGTCACTTGGTTTAAACCAACCCATTCTTTCCTGGTTCACTCAGGGGTTGTTCTGATGGATGTCCTCAAGCCTCGGACAGACCCCTCAGTGTCTCTAGTCTTTATTTCTCTTTACTACATCAACTGCGTGCTGTGTGAATGCAGCTGGGTTTTTTTTTTTTTTTTTTGAGCTGGGTGATCACGCTCAATTGCCTCATGCTAGGAACACCTTAACCCTGGATCAATCCATCCAGTTAACTTTCCCATAGCAACTCAAGGACTGATGAAGCTTACTGGGAAAAAAAACAAACAAACAACAAAATAAGCCCTACTTCTCAGATTTGGTCCCTTTATCAGTTTCTTAACTCACATTTAACTGAGTCCTCATTAGTGGCTGGAAATTCTTTCCTTTCTAATTGCTGTTTACCTATCCTCCTTTTTTTTTTTTTTAATCATTGGCACAGCTACTAATTCATCATTTTAAATAGGCAAACTCAATCTCTACTTCACCAACCAAAAATAGAAAAAAAAAATCAAAGAATTTCCCTCAAAGTTATGCCAATGACACTAAAAAGTGATCTCAATGGATGCCTTTGCTATCAGATGCTAATGGACAAGAATTCCCTCAAGAATAAAGGTAGTTCTAGTACCCAGCTTTGGATACACCCTCTCTTCCCAATCCAAGATAATTTCCTTTATGGAAATAAACACCTTTAAAAAAATCAGCTTTTCTTTTTATTGCAGTCTTCTCACTAAGATTAAACACAGTTAAAATATTGTGTTTTATAAACAGAGACAAATGCACATGAAACTCCTTTCTCCTGACTTCATTGTTCTCCCTACTATTGCCCACTTTACCTCCCCCCTATAGATTAAGTCTTCATGAAGGGGTGACTTCACTGCTGCTTCAATCATTCACTTTCTGAGTATTTCCTTAACTCACTGTCACCTTTGCCCCCAGCAGTCCTTTGTCACTAATGTCATTAATGATATTAGTCACTAATGACACAGACCCTACACACTCCACAAAAATTAATTAAAATAAATCATAGACCTATGTAAAATGCAACACTCTAGAACTCCTAGAGGATAACATTGGATAAATTCTCTATGACCCTGGGTTCAGTGATGACTTTTTTGATACAACAAAGACACGATCCATGAAAAATAATTAACAAGTTGGACTTCATTAAAATTAAATATTTCTGCTCTGCAGAGGAACCAAAAAAGAAGATAGCCACAGAATGGGAAAAAGTATCTGCAAAAGGCATTGGCTGTTAAAGGACAGCTATCCAAAATATACAAAGAACTCTCAAAACTCAACAATAAAAAAAAAACAGATTAAAAAATGGGCATAAGTTCTGAAGAACCTCACCGAAGAAGACATACAGATGAAAAAAAAAAAAGCATATGAAAAGGTGCTCAATAGCAAATGTCATTAGGGATCTTATAAACTAAAGCAACAATGAGAAACAACTATACACCTGTTAGAACGGCCAAAATTCAAAACACTGGAGCACCAAACGCCAACTGGGATGTTGAGTGACAAGAGTGCTCATTCATTGCTGATGGGACAATGAAACAGTACAGCCACTTTGGAAGGCAGTTTGCCAATTTCTTACAAATCTAAAATACCTAACCATATTACCCAAATTAAATGTTGAGAACATTTCCATACAAATACCTGCACGTGGATGTTTATAGCAGCTTTATTCATAACTGCCAACAATTGGAAGCAACAAAGATGTTCTTCAATAGGTAAGTAGATGAACTGTGGTACATCCTGACAATGGAATAATATTTAGTGCTAAAAATATATATATGAGCTATCAAGCCATGATAAAAAATGGAGGAACCTTAAATGCATATTAATAAGGGTAAGAAGCCAGTCTATAAAGCTACATACTGTATAACTCCAACTATACAATATTCCAGGAAAGGCAAATTATAGAGACAGCAAAAAGATCAGTGACTGCCAGAGGTTAGGGAGAAGGGAGAGATGAATAGGTAGATTACAAAGAAAATTTACATCAGTGAAATCATTCTATGATATTATAATGGTGGATACATGTCATTTATATTTACATGATACGTTTTTCAAAACCTATAGAATGTAAAATACCAAGAATGAACTATAATGTAAGCAGTGGACTTGGGATGATGATGGGTTAATATAGGTTCATTGATTGTAACAAGTTTATCATTTTGGTACTGTAATTTGGTAGTCCAGGAGGCCATGCATGTGTGGGGGCAATGGTATATGGGAACTTTCTATACTTTCCACTCAATTGTGCTGTGAACCTAAAACCACTTTTAAAAAACAAAGTCTATTAAAGAAATATATTACCCCAATCAAAACAAAACAAAAATAGGGATAAATTTAACAATACTTGTACAAGACAAACATCAAACATTACCTAAATTCATGGGAAGTTATACAGTGTTAATGGTCCAGAAGACTCAACACTGTTAAAATAGAGATTTCCTGAAAATTGATCTACAGATTAAACAAAGCCCATTCGAATTTTTTGGCAGGCATTTTATTTATAAATGCACAGATTATATAATTTATATGTTATACAAAAGAAACCAGACTAACCAAAATAATTTTGAAAAAGTGGAACAAAGTTAGAGAAATTACACACTATCAAATTTCTATATTTACCTTAATTCTATAGTAATTATGAGAGTGTGCTGTTGTTGAGATAAAGGACATGCAGACTTTCTAAAAAATATCATGTGAGAGTGGCACACATTTCTTTATAGTACAAGAGATTGATTATTTTGGGTTTTGCAACCACACAGAATTTCCTTTGCATATTCCTTTGTTATTTTTGTTGTTTGTTTGTTTAATACCATGTTTAAAAGTGAAAAAAACACTGTTAACCTGTGGGTCATAAAAAACAGGTTGCAGGCCATATTTGACCATGTGTTTCTACACCTAATATAAATAGTCCAGAAATAGGCTCAAGAATGTATGATCATTTGATTTGAGAAAGGTGTTAATGTAATTCATTAAAGGAAATTTTTTTCTACAAATACTTATTTATTCTCTAATGTAAACTTACTTCTACATTAAATTTTGGAATACCTCTAACAGTATCACTGTTTTTGATTTTTATTTGTTTCTTCAATGGACTATCTATTTTATTTCATTTAGGGCTTCACTAGATGTTTTTTTAAATCACATAGGAGCATTTATTGTTATAATAAGATAGTATTTTTCTTAGTGAAATGGAATTTATTTATTTTACAAATATAAAGAATAAATAAAATTACATTTTTACTGCTACTTGAAAATTCTATAATGTTTTGAAATTTGAGGAAAAGGTTGTATGATAGCACACATTTGTTATGATTATATAATCCTATTGCATTTTTATCTACCATAAACTAATTATAGATTTGAGTAGCATACATTGTTATTACCTATAGATCTTGTAGTTAAAGCTACTGAACATGTTATACAATATAAAATATTATATCTATCCATTCAAAGGTGTGCTGCATATTTGAGTGAGGAGTAATAATATACTAATTAAGAAATAATATATTCATTAAGAAAAATAAAGGAAACATTTATAAATTTATAATTAAACTTGGTTTAAATCACAAATATCTCATCTTTCCATGACTCCTTTTTTTTTTTTTTAAAGATTTTATTTATTTATTTGACAGAGAGAGAGACAGCCAGCGAGAGAGGGAACACAGTCGGGGGAGTGGGAGAGGAAGAAGCAGGCTTCCAGCGGAGGAGTCTGATGTGGGGCTCGATCCCAGAACGCTGGGATCACGCCTTGAGCCGAAGGCAGACGCTTAAGGACTGAGCCACCCAGGCGCCCCTCTTTCCATGACTTCTAAAAGGCAGAGTTAATTTCTTTAAAAGCCCATATAAAATTGTGATGGGACTATTTTGCATGGGACCCATTTTGGATTTGGGAAATTCATGAACTTTTGCAATATTGTGATTTATTTTACATATAATTATTCTAAGATAACATTCTATCTCATGATTATTATACATTTCCTTTATTCTTATATGTGTCAAAGAGGACTTGTAAAAGACATATCACTTAGAGGATTTTTTAAAAAAGATTTTATTTATTTATTTTGAGAGAGAGAGAGGGTGCACACGTGCAAGCGAGGAGAGGGGCAGAGGCAGAGGGAGAAAGAGAATCTCAAGCAGACTCAATGCTGAGCATGGAGCCCAACACAGGGCTTGATCTCAAGACCCTGAGATCATGGTCTGAGCTGAGACCACGAGTCAGAGGCTTAACTGAGCCACCCAGGAAGCCCTAGAGGATTTTAATTAAATATCAAATACATATAGCATGTTTTACAGATAGCACAATAATTGAATGAACAAATGAGTTAATATTTTGCAGTTTTAATAACATGTTTTAGACAACCATATAACAACCCTGCCTTTCTTAAAATTTCCATTAATAAAAAATAAAGTTCATATTGATATGAAAATGTTTGTATTAAGGCCTGGGCCTCACCAAAAAATTGAAAATAGAAATGACCAAAATATAATTAATTAGAATAAATCTCCAGTTTTCCCAACCTTGACTCTAACAATGAATGAGAGGGAAACTGTATACTGGCAGGAAGGTGATAATGAGCAGAAGGCCACTTAGGGACTACATATGAGATCAGGGTTCATGAGAAATGAATAATAACGCATAACTAATTCCCACTGCAAGCAGCCCAGAAATATTCCAAGTCAAGAAGTTATGCAAATACCAAAAAAAAAAAAGATCTTTACAAATGTTACTTATAATTACTAAACTTCCCCAAAGTGTTTTTTACTTACATTTACTTCTGTCTGCCCTTATTCCCAAAATTTGATTGACATATCTTTACAATGATGGGCTGCTAGTTTACTTTTCTTTTCTATAATGTAAATATTTTAATTTAAAAAAAAAGGCCGTGGAATCATAGTAAGGAAAATATCCTATAATTTCATGAAGTCTGTTGATAGGAATCAAGAGAAGGTGAAGGATAAGAAAATATCTCTGCCCAACTGTGCAGGAGTAAATCTACCCTTCCTGAAACATGTACTATGTCTTTGAACTTGTGTAACAGATTTCTCTGTGTATTTTCTCATCTAGAAAATCAGAATGATAATTATATACAATTCATAGGTTTGTGTGAGAATTAAGAGTGTAGATGTATGAAAAAACTCTTAGTAGTGGCATCCCTGAGCAAATATCTCCTATTTTGGTTCAGTTATATATTACCATAAATAATATGTTGATTCATTTTGTTATTACTATTTTGCTTTTGAAATTGAACTATCATGTAAGGCTGAAATGATATATGAAATAAGACCTAATAATATCATCACGTTATTTCGGTAAACCTCTTTAATAGATTTTCTATGGTCACAAACGTTATGGTTTTCACTAAAACTGGACTATTCCATTGTATTTATTACAAGAAATACTAGTTGAAGTATTTAAAATAATCACAGGAAACTTGTAATGGATGCTTCAGACAGAAGGATGCTCAGGGAGATTTGTTCCCAAGCTACATGTTAAATATTTATGATATCAAGGTCAATACTTCATTAAAAGAAGCTTGGGAGAAAACAATATAAGAAAAAATATTCTGGAAAATTATCTGTGGGATAATATCAGCTGGAGATTTTCCTAGTGTAAATGATCTTTTCCCACACTTTTTTTTTAATACTGTTTCTATGTTTCTGGGATAAATGGAAATTATATGTTGACACCAGTAATTAACATCATAATGATATTGCCAGAAAGAAACCAAATGTAGAAAAGCAATCTTGATAAGAAAATATGGCATATGCCATAAGAAGACATGGCAACATATGGGCTGACAAGGTACGGAACTGTATGCAAAATAATAGTTATAAAGAATGTAAAAGTAATACGTAATGTAGGGGAAAGATTATGTAAGTCCCGTCATATTCCCTGTTTCCCTCTAAAGTATTCAACATCTTATTTGATTATTTCAATTGATATATTAAGCCTGACTCAAATACAAATGAGTTTAACTTTGGAAAGATAGGTACTTGTATATTACAATATAAGAAAATGTAGTTGTCAAAATAAAATGTTGAACAGCAATATCAGTCAAGCGACGGTTAACATAGATTTATCTCTCACATTTTGATTCTGCATATTTTCTATTGATTTATTTAGTATTCATGTAGAGACCTTGAAAAATGATTCATTTTTGCTGATGGATATAGAGGTTGAAACTGCATCATTGCACAGAAAATGCATTAACTGATATGATAACAGAGTCATAAATGTCCTAGGATTCATTACTACCAAGAACTAGCACTATGATGCCTATAAACTTTTTCCCTGATTTTTAAAATGTATATTAAATAGAAATTTCACCAAGATTGTAAGCCTATAGGGATTTACCTTATAGTCAGTAAATAAACTGAAATTAATCATTTCAAATGCAAAGAATTATTTTTGTTCTACAGGATATACTTTTTACTTATTTATTTTTTGTATGATTGAGATGTGAAATAAAACAAGGTATGTGTAAAAATAAAACAAGATGTGTGTATAGAAAAATACATATATCTATTAACTACATACGGCCAAACACCCATACACTATTTAGTTTGGCCTGCAGTTATTAATGTTCCCCTGGAAAACTCTGACCTACGTTAAGAATCTATGATCAACTACATTAGTCAGGATTCTCCAGAGAAAAAGACTATATGTATATATATCTATATCTATATCTATCTATATAGGCTATATATCTATATATCTATAGATATAGATAGATATAGATATATATATATATAGAGAGAGAGAGAGAGAGAGAGAGCATGAGAGGGAGAGAGAGATTTATTATGAGAAATTGTCTCATAATAAATGACCAGGAGAGTCAATGATATAAATCCCATTCTAAGGACTGGAGAAGATGAGAGGCAATATTCCAGATCTTAATCACTGAGGCAGGAAAAGAGAGGTGGATTTCTCCTTCCTTAATCTTTTGTTATAGTTGAGCCCTCAAGAGATTAGTTCAGGCCCACCCATATTGGGGATGGCATTCTACATTATTGAATCCACTGATTCAAATCCTAATCTCATCCAGAAAACATTGTCATAGACACACCCAGAAATAATGTTTAATCTGGGCACCCCAAAGCCGGTCTCACTGACACATAAAATTAACTGTCACACCAGCTATGCTGATTACTAGAAGAATCAAGAATGCATAGATTCTCTCACTTTTTGACCTCACATCTTGGCTTATACGTAACTTCCTCCATTAAGATTTTCCTGTTTCCCTGAAATTTTATTATTTATTCATCAATCCAATATTATTCCATAGGCTTTATGAGATGTTATCTTGATTTTACTCTGTTTTGGTTTCCTGCTTGCTTATCTGTATATCCAAGAGCATGTAAGTCCATTGTGAAAATAGTAAGGATGAAAATGAGAATAGCTAACATTTACCAAGAGGTTACTTTGTACATCATTATTCAATAATCTTACACTAAAACATGTTATAGAGGATAACTTGGATTTCTATTCAGATTTAATATTTACTGTTACATCTTCAAGGGATTCCAATTTTCAATAATGTTAGGGTTTGTAAATTATACTAAAATCTTTACACTTTTCTATTGTGTAGTAATGTTACCAGACTCCAGAAGAAAACAAGTATCATTTCAAACAAGCAATTTAGGAATTTTCACCAATTCTTGATTAAGTCAAAAGATCTTTTTATTTATTTATTTATTTATTTATTTATTTATTTATTTATTTATTTCCGGCTGGGTACAGTATACTTATTGAAGGTACATGACAAGGTAGGGCTCCTCAAGCCTGTCCTCTTCTTCAGGGGGTCTGGAATGGAAACTGTGTAGAGGTAAGGAGAGTCTCAGTGTGTTGGGAGATGAGTTGGGGTGAGGACACCCCAGCAGCTGAGGGCCTCTCTCTTCCTCTTGCTCTCACTGGGGCAGGTGGTCCAGGGGCTCTTACTCCTTGGAGGCCATGTGGACCTCATTGTCATACCAGGATATTAACTTGACACAATGGTCACTGAGTGCAGTGCCAGCACCAGCATTGAAGTTGGAAGAGTGGGTGTCATGGTTGAAGTAGCAGGAGACAACCTGATTCTCAGTGTAGCCCAGCATGCCCTTGAGGGGACCTTCCAATGCCTGTTTCATCACTTTCTTAATGTCCTCATATTTGGCAGCTTTCTCCAGGCAGCAGTTCAGATCTATGACTGACACATTGGGGGTGGGGATACAGAAAGCTATGCCAATGAGCTTCCCATTCAGCTCAGGGATGATCTTGTCTACGGCCTTGGCAGCACCAGTAGAAGCAAGGATGATATTCTGGGCAGCCCCTTGGATATAATGCCACAGCTTCCTAGAGGGGCCATCCATTGTCTTCTGGGTGGCAGTGATGGCATGGACTATGGTGATGAGTCCCTCCACCATGCCAAAGTTGTCATGGATGACCTTTGCCAGAGGGCCAAGGCAGCTGGTGGTGCAGGAGGCATTGCTGGTAATCTCGAGGGAATTGTCACACTTCTCATGGTTCACACCCATCACAAACATGGGGGCATCAGCAGAAGGGGCAGAGATGATAACCCTCTTGGCCCTACCCTTCAAGTGAGCCCCAGCTTTCTCCATGATGTTGAAGACCCCAGTGGACTCCACAAGATACTCAGCATCAGCATCACCCTATTTGATGCTGGCAGTATCTTGCTCCTGGAAGATGGAGATGGGCTTTCCATTGATGACACGTTTCTCATTCTCACTCGACTATGCCGTTAAATTTGTTGTGGGTGGAATCATACCGGAACATGTAGACCATGTAGTTGAGGTCAGTGAAGGGGTCATTAATGGCAACAACATCCACTTTGCTGGAGTTAAAAGCAGCCCTGGTGAGCAGGCACCCAGTATGGCCAAATCCACTCTGACCTTCACCATTCTGTCTCCACAATGCAGCTGGCACTGCACCAGAAGATGCCGCTCTCTGTCGAACTGGGAGGAGCAGAGAGCCAAAAGATCTTTTTAAAAAAGCCCTTCAAATGCAATCCTCTAATCATCTGGATGACTCTTTTTATTTAATTAAAAAATTACATCATGAGTCTCTTTAAAACTATATTCTTAATTACTTGCTTTAGAATTATTTCTCTACTTATTGTCCAGACTTCCCTTCTCCAATTATTTCCCCAATTTTCCTGCATTGTACTTCTTATTGCATTAACATGGGTGTATTGGAGTTAAACGCAGTTTTTGTTTCTATGTATATTTTCTCGTTTGAGTAGAAAGATAGTTTTTCTGGGTATGCAATTCGGAGAAGTTATCTATCACAGCACATTAAGATATTATATTACCATCTTCTGTTTCTTGTTGAGAAAACTATCTTTCTAAATGTCTTGATTTTGTAACTGTTTTCTTTTTCTCTGATAGTTTTTTAGGTTTCAAAGTTTTGCCTTCAATGTTTGCCCTGTTAATAAAATGTGTTTAGTTGTACATTTAGTCTATTTGAATTCAAAAAGCTTGTGCCTTCTGGATCTGTGGAATCATGTCTTCTTCTACTCTAAAAATTGTCATCCACTTCTCTCTCCCATACTGTCTCTCTTCATTTTTTTCTAATCTCTTTCTCCTTAAATTCATTTTTAAATTTGCACATTGGACTTTTGTTGTCTACCTTTTGATTCTGGGAGTTTCCTCCATGGGAGTTATATCTGCAAGAAGTGTCTCAAGATCACTTCCCCAACGGTGGCCTCAGGGCTCTTCTTTAGATTTTTCCCCCATGATAATTCTCCAAATCAATTGCTTTCTTTTACCAATAACCATGGATTTTTCTTTCACCTACTATTTGTTTACACTTCTCTTGTGTGTGTGTATGTGTGTGTGTGTATGTGCATAGGAAGCAGTTCCTTTCATGATTTCTCTTTCATTTCTTTGAATTTCAAAATCACAGAAAATAATCTTTAATGCAATTTATCCACAGGTAGATGGGGAAGCAGGAGAATATTTTAGATTTCTAAGGTTTCCATTCTCTCGGAATCTGTATTCAGTTACAAAATCCTTCATTTGTTGTGGTTGTGATTGTGCTTTTCAAGTGTTTTGAACCCCAGTAAGAGATCCTGAGGATCCAAAGATCCTGATACATGTAAGGGTTTAATACATTATTTGAGCTGAATAAATAAATGAATGAGTAAGGGAACACATCTCTTTCTATTAATACTGTCATATACATACTTTATGGAGGTTTTTGTTTACACAGAAAAAATGATTTATTAATTTTACACGAAATGTTAAATATACAGGCAACAACATCTGGTAGTTTTACATGTTAACTGGTGATAATTAATATTTTCCTTGATACACCAATTTTACAACCCACCAAAAATATTCTAATTGTTGGCATTTTAAATAAATAATGTGGACAGCATTGCATATTGAAAACTCCAATGATATCTAAGTCTCCACTTAATTCAAATGAAACAAGACTGAAAGCTGACAGAGAACAATGAGGTGATATTTCATAAATCTCTGAAACTTATTTTTTATAATGTTTGCTGTCATAGAGGCTTAAAATATCCCTTTATTAGAAATATCTCAGATTTCTCCTATAGCTGTTCACAGTAAATTATTTTTGAATATTTTAGGCTGTTGGGGCATTGTTGGACTGTATTTCAGTGCAATGCATTTGCTCCAATATTTTCTAATCATTTATTAAAATGAGACCTGGCTTTATCTTTTACTAGGGGATATCAAAGTTACTGTCAGTGTGTCTCCGTGTATTTTAGACAAAGTTTTTTTTTATTAAGCAGCGATATTCCTTTATTAATACCCACTAAGATATCTGAACATAGATGGCCACCTGGTGTGACACAATAAATTTATTTAAGTCAAACTAGAGAAAACTCTTTCCGGTGAGAAAAACAAAAATATTTTCCTCATGCTTCTTTAAAAAAACAGCAAAAAAGGATGAATTTAATTTGTAACTTTCTTTGAAAATTCATTTCCAAATACTCATCCTTACTTTTAAATTAAGGTTATTTTTATTTGCTTTCTTGTTTCATTTAATGGAAAAATATACAAACACTTTAGTATAATGAAATTTGCAATTTTTCTTCTAGCAGATATTTTCCATGTACTACTTAAATAATGCTTATAAGTGAGTTCTTCTTGGTATGAATCAGATGGCATATGTATATCGGTACATGATCCATCATGTGCAATCACACAACTTTAATTTGGAAATGGATTAGTAGTTATCTCATTTAATCTTCCATTATTTAAAATGTTTGCTCCTTTAAGATTCTTTTTTTTTTTAAAGATTTATTTATTTATTTATTCGACACAGAGAGAGACAGCCAGTGAGAGAGGGAACACAAGCAGGGGGAGTGGGAGAGGAAGAAGCAGGCTCATAGAGGAAGAGCCTGATGTGGGGCTCGATCCCATAACGCCGGGATCACGCCCTGAGCAGAAGGCAGACGCTTAACCACTGTGCCACCCAGGCGCCCCTCCTTTAAGATTCTTTTTAAGCAATCATTCAACCAACACTTTAAGTTAAGCAGAAATTATTATTTTTAGCAATATGATAAATATGACCCAACAAATGCTCTGACAAAATATCTGCTTCATATTTTTATGTTTGTTAACCAAATTGATCAATGAAAGGGCATATTTTGTCAGTAACTGTTTTAGTGATAGTTTATAAATTCTTCTCCATCTTTTAAGGATTTAATAGACAAAATCAGGACACTACACATTACTATCAGGAAAAAATACACTTACACATTTATCATGAAAAGACAGACTATATATTACCCCTTTTTCTAGATACTTTGTAAGAAACAGATGTGCATTATTTCATTTAATATTAAAAT
Source organism: Ursus arctos (assembly GCF_023065955.2). Taxonomy (NCBI): domain Eukaryota; kingdom Metazoa; phylum Chordata; class Mammalia; order Carnivora; family Ursidae; genus Ursus; species Ursus arctos. The sequence goes on from NW_026622841.1 coordinate 9,933,699, forward strand.
ACCCATCACATTTACAGCAAATTTGATCACCTACTCATATTAAGCCATCTAAATTACATTTATTTGTGTTTATTTATTTATTTTCATTTCATCCCCACCTTGCAAAAATGCATGTATATTTATGTTTCATCTAAATCTATTCTACAACATAAAAAAGACAAAAACTATTTGTTTATCTATCAATGTACATCATTAATATATGCCGTTAGTGTGTCTTTCATAGAAATTCCATATTCATTGTTTTAGCCTATGTGTAAACTACATGCAGCTATTAATCAATGAGCATGTACTGGAGGTACATTAGAGTTGCTGAATCCTCTAGTCTTTAATTAGAAAAATTAGGTACCCTTAACAACAAGCCTACTACTGCTTACCCAGGAGTATTCCCTCTCCACTCTAAAATGTCTGGACTTGAAAGTAGATACAGTTTGAGTGAACTGAGGATAAAAGTATGCTGGGTGAAACAGAGTTCTTATTATGGTAGGTGGCTTTCAAGGTCTGGGAACAGTAGACATATTAGAATTGTTTTTCCTTAAAAATTGTTCTAGGCAGGTCAGCTAACTGGGTTAGTCAGTCAGTAGAGCACACGGCTCTTGATCTCGGAGTTGTGAGTTCAAGCTCCATGTTGGGCATGGAGCTTACTTAAAAAAAATAAAAAATAAAAATAAAAAATATTTCCAGGCAATCCTTTTAAAATAGTGAAAGAAAATATTCACAACCATTCAAACTTAATTTCTTGTTCACATGTAATAACTAAATCCTGATGCAGTATTTCAAACTTGAACTACTTCTTTGAAACTTCACAATAGAAAATTATCTACCATGACATATATATTTCCCAAAATATATTTATGGATGCTAAATGGGAAGAAAACACTGTTGAAATATCAAGTATATTTTTTCTAATATGGAATTCACTAGAGAAAAAAATTCCATATAATTACTGTTTAAAAAAAATTAAATGCTGTCTCAGTGGCAGAAGTAGGATATACCATATTCTCTTCTACCCTTTCAAAACGAAAAAAATGCAGTACTGAACAGAACAAAGGTAAAACAACAACTGAATGTACATTGATATTGAAAGATCATGAATAGAATTGTGGACAGATGCACATTGCGATGAAAATGTGGAATATATAAAGCTAGATAGGTCAGACTGACAGCAGAATTAAACTAAGTTGAAGAATATTCTACTCCAGATAAGCAAAAACAGATTATCTCCAATAAAGTGAATTTTCAAAAAAAAGAGATAACCTAAAATAATCTGTAATTTGAGGACAAGAGCTTCAAAGGAGAATGCTATGAGATTATCTAGCTGGTGATTCATTTAGGAAAACAAAGCAACAGAATGATGTCTCCATATGTTACCTAATGCAGAACTATGGGCTTCTGCAGTCTGTCTCAAGATAATATCATAAATACCACTCACTCCCTGATGTAGAAAATTTTAAAAGTGAGACTTTGTTGGATCTGAAGTAATGGAGTTTTCCACAGGTAACCTAGCTTTCTGGGGAAATGTGAGGACCACTATAGGATAGAAAAATCACTGGTGTACGTTAAAGGGAAAGTCATCCAACAAATCCTTGTTCCCCAAAACATTATCAGGATCAGAGTTTAATCATCAGAATTCTGCATTTACTGATGACCCAGGGGTAGAAATAATATTTTTACATGGGATGAGGAAATTAAATGATCAAATGTTATTAATCTAGTCATTTATTCTCAAATTTGACCAGTAAATTTAAAATTTTACCCAATATTAGGGAACAATAAAGGATAAATTTGGGAAATAAATCTACAAGTCCTAACCATGCATAGGAAAAAGAAAAAGAGTTGACACAGAAAACAAAAGGAATATTTTAAGTATAAATAGTCTCATCTGAGACATTTGAGAACTTGCTTAATTGGAGAAGAGTAGCCTCCTGTGAAAAAACTATATTTTTATTGTTGGAAGTTAAAAATAAAAATAATTAATAAAAATGGAAAAAATTTAAGGAAGGAAAAAATCATTATTGTAATGCCTGGAGGAAACTTTTTTGTCTGGGGGCTATTTCAGCTTCTAATTTAGAATAAATTTCATTATTTTTCCAATGAAATTTTTATGCACTGCAATTGCTAGGCTAGTAGTACAGAGCCACAAGCTTGGGAAGCACGTATTTCACAAGAAAGTAACTGGATATAATTTTCTGAAGTACAACACCCTTGCCTGAGTTACAGAAACCATCTTGGTTGACTTTGGGAGAAATAGCAGCACGGTATTAAAGGAGTGGCGAGTTCAAATCATGGACAGCAGCCTGGAAGTCAGCATACATATTAATTATAACTGAGCTTTTCATAGTTGATTTCTCCTTAGAGAAGGTAGCCTGGTTTTATATTGCGCCGTGCATATTAAGGTAAGAAGCACCTGAACAGGTACTACCTAATAATTTGTCTGCAAGTTCTTTAATTTTTCATGTACGGCCAGCCATGAGGGTGGAGAAGGCCACAGGTGAACCCATGAATGCTGGAGTTGACCGAGACAGCAAAATCATATCTAAACGTGGAATAAACAACTATCCTGCTGATGTTGAGAATAAATATTGAATTTACTCTACAAGTAATAGTTACTTGTAGGGCTTTTTATTGTTTAATGCCCAGCAAGGTGAAACCTCTTTTTTTTTTTTTTTTGTTCCACAAATACTGTAGAGCAGGGCTGTCCAAGAGACCTTCGTATGATGACAGCCTTGCATAGTCCATACGGCTGCATACAGTAGTCAGGAGCAACATGTGGCTTATGAGCTCTTAACATAAGAGAGTAAACCCTAAAAGTGCTCAAATGAAAAGTTAAAAAAAAATTGTAACTGGTATGATGACAGTTGGTAAGTAGACTTACTGTGGTAATCATTTCATAATATATACAAATACTGAATTTATGTGTTGTACACCTGAAACTAATGTCACATGTTAATTATACCTCAATTAAAAAAAAAGAAATATGGCTATTGCAATGGAGGGACTGATTTTGTAATAGTTTTTCATTTTATGTTAATTAAAACTAACTCTAAATAGCCACATGTAGCTCCAAGATACACCTGAACTACCAGAAGCTAAAGGGGGCAAGGGAGGATTCTTCCCTAGTATCCTTTGAGGGACGTATGGCACTACCAGCACCTTGATTTTGGATTTCTGGTTTCTAGGACCATGAGAAAATGAATAGCTGTTGTTTTAGCCATCAGTTTGGAATAATTTGTTATGACAGCCCTAGAAAAATAATACAGATGGCTTAACTGAGGCATCTGAAACTAGAGCAAATGGCAAAGGGACAGAAACAAGGAAGCTTTCATGCATGAGAGGTCCTGGGTCTGAGTGGTGGCAGCACCATTACTCTCACCAGACTGGCCATGAAATACAATTTCACTGCCTTTCTGGGCCCTCATCTCCATGGTCACCGTCCTCATCCTGAGCCTGTTTCTTCAACCTTCCCTTTAATTGTGTGTTACCCAATATAATCTATTATCGGGTTTAGGTTAACTACAATCTATTTCAGTCATCTACAACCAAGAACTGAGGACCTCAATGGTTTTGAACAAGTTTCCAAAACAATACTTCTTGAGTAAAATAGTTTTTTACTTTTATATAAAATATATATTTATATATTTTAATATATACAATTAATACATATATGTATTCACTTTTTATCTCTCAGAACTTAAGGTCGTACAAATAATGTGTGCCTCAAAAGTATGATACCCTTCTCAAAATAAAACACATAATGAGTTTTCCTGTTGTTTAGGGAAAACAGAAGTGAGTGCCGTTCTTCACACTGAGAGTTATGTTTGCCACCTGAAAGCCATGGGTGAGTGGTAAAAGCAGCCACAATAGAAATGTAAATTGAGCTGAAATATTTCATTTGGCAGCAGCTCAGTTTTAAAATAAACACAGTAATCTGCAGAAATGTCATATATATTAAGATTTTTATTTAACAATAGCTATGATTTTAAAAGATTATTGCATTAGAGAGAAAAATCATGCTTCACACTGTAAAAATTTAGCATTCCAGTAATCTGTAAGAAGTGTTATTTCACAATATTATGAATAATTCATATATTTTAAATGTATTTTTGTCTTAGCTAGAATTCAGCAACTGACAGTGCTAGGTGCACATTTTCATTATTTTCCTATTCTAATATTTTAAAATCCATTTTAATTTAAATGATTTGATCAACTAAATTACCCTGAAATATCCAAGAGAGTTATGTACATGATCCAGTTTATAGAATACAAATGAATATGTAGACATGTTTTTATTTATTATACTATTTCTGCTTTATTTTTTTTTTAAGTATAGAATTTTCTTTACTCTGTATAATTATGGCTCTGGTAATATATTAAAAGGTTTTTTTTTTTTTTAAAGATTTTATTTATTTATGTGACAGAGAGACAGCCAGCGAGAGAGGGTACAGAGCAGGCGAGTGAGAGAGGAAGAAGCAGGCTCCCAGCAGAGGAGCCCGATGTGGGACTCGATCCCGGAATGCCGGGATCACTCCCTGAGCGGAAAGCAGACGCTTTAACGACTGCGCTACCCAGGCGCCCCCTAAAAGGTTTTTTTTAATGCCATCTTTTCAATTTTCTCAAAATTAAGAAAATGAAACTAGAATGTCCCTCTATCCTTTCTGTTTCTTGCATGGTACATGGTTTATGTTCTCTATAGTTCTACAATTATCTGTATCTACATTCACCTATGCAGTGATCTTTAATGAGCCTTGATCTGAAACGATGGGGGATGATTAGTATTTGATGACTTTAGGGTACAGATCTCCTTTTCTTTTTTCTTTTTTTCCTTATGCACACGATTCTGTAATGGTGAAATGGTTTTGCTTTTATTTCACTCTACTGTGGTCACGGGATGAACTTTGCTGACATTAGTGTTTTATGAAATTATCTGTTTTCCATATGAAACAACTTGGTCCAGCTGCCTGCCACGCAACCACAAGCTGGGAGCTCCCAGGGTTACTTTCTTTTTCTTTCTCTTTCCTTATCTTCCATTAGCTACATCCTTGGCAAAGTGGGGGATCCCCTATGTGATGGTTGCCATGGAAATATCCATCTGTGTGGTTTTTTTAAAACTCATTGGAATTTAGATAATATTTCCCAAGAAATGTATATGGCCAACTGCTACAATCATGGTCATTCTGTATTTCTGGGTTCAGATAGTCACACTCTAACACACAATACCATGCAATATGAACATGAGGTGGTATACTTCTTAGGTATACGTTCTAGATATCTGGGAGGGAAGGTGGGTGAAGAAGCACTCTTTGGATACGTAGACATACATTTTATTTATGTATTTATTTATTTGTTCATTCACACATTGCTTTTTTAAATAAGGTACTAGTTTTGACTTGTGTTACTTTGGATAATTTCTGATACTATCAGTAGTTTCTATCAGGCCATTTGAGTCATTGTACCTCTGGATATATCTCTACTTCAATTAGGATGCCCCACAAGAGTAAAGACAATTTTAGTAGCAGATAACTGTGCTGTTCCAGCCCTGCCAATGACTTAAGAAAAGAGATCCACATCACCTCTTTGTCTTTATACTTCTGTCCTCAACTAGATAAAAAATACCAAGGTACACCCTGCAGGAGAGGTGGCGATGGACATGGCAATGCCATCCTTTTACTAATGTAAGGAAGCTATGGCTAGACTCATGCTCCATCTGCTTGATGCAAGATAATAATGATTCTGCTAATGCATTAAAACAACAACAAAGGAAAGGCAGACAGGACATTCAATATAAAGAAAGAAAATGAATTGCCAGTGCAATTATACGTTCAGGTAACTTAGTTCATTCACACTTACACACACACACTTGGTTGGGTAAGCAACGAACTCTTGATTTTGGTTCAGGTCATGACCTCAGGGTCCTGAGATTGAGCCCTAAGTGGAGCCCCCACTGGGCTCTGCACTCAGTGGGGAGTCTGCTTGATATCCTGTCTCTCCCTTTCCCTTAGCCCCTCCCAATTGCTCTCTCAGTCCCTCTCTCTAAAATAAATAAATAAATCTTTAAAGAAAAATAGATTATTTTTCTAACAGCATTTTTAGACTTATGCTAGCAGTTTATCACTCAGTTGTACTAAAGACATAAGTTTGAGATTTTTTCCTAAAAACTAAACAGATTATTTATAAATAATATAAGAGAACAAAGTCCTTTCAAATGAGAACAGAAAGTATCTGAAAGCATTGACTTCTGATGTAACAAAATAAACTGGATAGATGCTGAAGCTAACAAAGTCAGAGGTGTTGGAATTGAAGCTGAGAATGAAAAAAAAATTAAGCTACATGATTAAAGAAAAAGGAAAATCATGGTCATAATTCTGTATTTAACAAACATTGTTATTGTTGCATTTCGGAGGGGGCTAAGTATAATCATTGTATTTCTGTCTAAGAGAATTTAAAATGTTTAACAGACTCTAATATTTGCAACATATAAAGAGCTGGACTTGCAAAAAGCTTAATTTATGTGTAATCAGTTTTAAATGCTTTGGAAAATGCAATTGGTCACAGATATACATTCTGTATTTGTTAGTTTGTATAAGTATTATTTGAATGTTAAGAGGTTACGTCTAAATAGTAATAACTGTAACATTAAGCAAATTCTTTTTTTTTTTTTTAAGATTTATCTACTTATTTTTAGAGAGAAACAGAGTGAGCGGGGAAAGGGGCAGAGGATTCAAGCTGGCTCCCCGCTGATCAAGGAGCCTGACCCACTGGATCCCAAAACCCATGAAATCATGACATGAGCTGAAACTGAGGGGATCGCTTAACTGACTGAGCCACCCAGGAGCCCGTAGACAAATTATTTTTTTAAAAAGGAAATATTTCTTCTATTCATTAAACTTTTTCAGAAGACATATTTTTCCCATTAAAGCTTCTGATTCCGGACCCTGATTTAGGTTCCATCGATTATAGCACCTCTTTTACTTTATACTACTATAGAAGAATATTCTTGCTGTCACAGGGTGGTGAGATTTCCTGAAACTCCTGCTTGTCTCCATCATTCTTTGACACTCTATTACCATAAACTCACTCCCTACGGTGGGCTATTCCTTAATCATGTTTAGGTAAAGGAATTTTTCCTCAAAAGGAAAAAGGGGAATTGTCTGGAAAGAACTTTTGAAATTACTTTTTCAAATAATAATATTTTTGAAAAATCAAAACTTTTTCTTTAAAAAAGAGAAGAAAGTTATTGGGTAATTACTAAGTGGGGGAATTTAGGAGTTTCTAAGGGCTAGAAAGGGGAAATTCATGATACTGAGCTAATTAAGCACTGAAAAATAGCACTTGGGATAAGACAGATTTAGTCCTGTGTGTACACATTTGGTTAAAACGAGTCCCTTTGTTCACTAGGTAGGAAAGTGTCTTATTAATTAAGTGCAGTAAGAGTTTGACGTCCTGAGGTTACCTAAAGTCCATGGTCTTTACCAGCTTCAGTTTATTAGAACCTGTTGCACAGAAACATGATGTCAGTTTTGATATCTCTTGGGCAAGAGCTGCTGTAATTGGAAATGTTTATTTTATGATCTCCAGCCTTTGAAAACCAGTAAAAGAAAAATAAAGCTATGTTTCATCAGTTACTTGGATCCTTTATATATTAATTTCACAAAGGAAAAAATAACTGAGCTCTGATTTGGACTCAGAAAAATGCTATGTACTTAAGAGTGAGAAAAAAATTAGCTGATTGGAAGCATATGGATACTCACGATGATGATGATGATGGTGATGGTGATGATGATGATGATGATGGTGATGATGTTTCTGGTCATGTGCTGAGTGATAACACTATGCTGAGATCTCTGCATATGACTCATATTTTGTCCCAGGAACAACCTTGTGAATTGAGTGCTGTTATTTCCTCCATTTTGTGGATCATGAAACAAAACATAGCAATGTTGGGTGGCTCCCCTAGGTGTATACAGCTGGTGAATGGCAAAGACTATTCATTAAATCTAATTATATCAAAACAAGAGGACAGAACCTGTATCCAGGGCTTGTAGCTTACTAAGAAAAATAAAAATCACCCAAGTTCTAACAATACTAGTGATCAATAGTTTATATGTATGTAACATTAGTACTGAGAACATATTTTAAGCTATATTAAAGTACAACACCTATGGTGGCTCCTATACTATCACTTTTAACTGAGTATATTTTCTTTAAACTATGTGTAGTAAATATTTGTTTCATAGGCAAATCATTCCTAGGAATACTATCTTTGGATAATAAATAAAGTTAAAATAATTTTAAAAAAATAGTTAGAGACCTAGTTTCTTTACTTAAGGTAATATTCATTCAAGTAGAAAATTAGTAGTGTTAAAATTAGATCTGAAAATTCTACTGACAAAGAGTAAAGAAAGTAATTTCTTAAGGGAAAAAAAATCCCCCATAATTTTTTCTGTTATCTGGACTACGTAAATCAGGTCACTCTGAATTACATGTGTTAGAGAAATTCATACTAAAATGTCTATTTTCAGAATGATCTTGTATCCTTAATATAATAATTTAAAATTCATCTGTGGTAATTTAACAAGTGAATTGACTTTTCTATTTCATGTACAGTTACTGTTTACATAAAAATGATCTTCTTAACTAAAAAGAGCAAATCCAACCTCACTCTCAGAGTCATCAACATTTCAGGATTTACAGGAAAATAGTTAATGTAACTTTGCTATTCTGCTTGTAGCTGTGTGTTCTGTGGTTTCTGAACTGAGATAAGGAGTAGGTGTAGAGGGCAATATTCTGCCCCTTCTGTCTTGGTAAAATAGACTTTTAATATATATGCATACTCAGGAAAATAATATTAAACAAATTTATCCAGAAGATATAAGGAATCTGGGAGAGAAGCAGAAGACAGTGGGGCCCCAGCAGATGCAGCGGGAAAGTGAGGGACTGAATCCCACAAGGTGGCTCTTGTCTCGTTTCTGATCATTCGTGGCCCATTCCCAGGCAAGCCACAAGAGGAATGAGAAATGAGAGAAAATCTGGCAAAATCTGGTGAACTCCCTGCTGAAATAGGCAATTAAAGAAATAGAGCTTCAGAAAGGGCCTAAGTGAAATAAAAGTTGGGCCCTCAAGAGGAAGGGTGTCAGGAGCACGCTATGAAGGCTCACATGAGTTGTGTCTTTCTACAATATCAACTTTATTCAATCATAAAGCAAAGTTAATCACAATTATAAAGTAGGTTCAGGATTCCAGACGCAATGACAATTCACCATGTGATTGAAGTTGGCTTCTTACGTGGCACACAGAGCAGGACAGAAGTCAAGCCACACAGCTAACAGGATAACAGAGGGTGCAGGAAATTAACAAACCCAACACGAAGTCAGTCTGTGGGCCCACTGTTCAGACCTGGGTCCGGTCCGGGTCAGCTCTCAGCACTTATTGCTTCTGGTGTTCAAACAGTGCAGGATCTCGGCTCTGTTCGGAGATCAATCCAGCAGAGCCTTCGGTGGCAGGTGACTTTTTCAAGTGGTAAGACATGGAGGGGTCAGGTCTGAAGAGTCTGACAGTTTGCTGCCAAAGTCCTTCCCTTTTTAAAGGGACTTAATCAGTCTTGGGCCCCTGCAGACCTCCTCTGCTTCTGCTCATTATCGGTTCTGGGGTGTCATTTGATGTTGGTCCAGAGATATCTCCTGGCTGCAGTACCTTACCTGCTTGCGTCATTGCTTGACATAGGCTCTTGCTTGACATGAGAGACTCCATTTTGCTCTCTACAATGGTCTAGGTTCAGGGGACAAAACTGCTTACACTGAGTAGTCTGTAATGTTATGGAGCAGTTAAGGTTTGCCCCACAATTTTAAGGACAAGACACAGGTGTTTTTGCCTTTTCACTAGGGAAGCAAAGCAGCACTCCCTGGAATTAAAAATGATAATGCCTCCCTAGAAATCATGTGACCTCCCATGAGATCACAAAAACCATGTAGATGATGTTTTGTTACCTACAAACAGCTGCAAATTCCACATGTTACATAAAAAAACATGTCGGATAACCATGTCCAAAGAAACTGTTAACCTATAATTACTAGAAATTGCTAGGATAAAATCCCATCTATTTAAAAATACATTAATGCCCCCTTTCCAGACTTTTTTTTTTAATTTGGATTTTATAAAACTAGATACCATATTTAAGTATCATATTGGAGCCTAACAACAGTGTAAATCAAACAAAGTGATTCTGTATTCCTTTTTTGGAGTTAATTGTGCAATCACAGCAGAATGGGGATTGGGGGATCATGATGAGTTAACTGATGCAAATGATAATTTCCAATGAATATTCTATACCAATGTTGCTACATCTCTTATTTATTTGGTGTAAAAGTTAAAATGTCTGTGCAAGGGCTAAATATCTGAAAACCATTTGTGAATACATTAAAAGATATATAAAAACAATTTAAATGGTCATTGAAACAAAATGTGTTAATTAAAATATCTTTTAGGAATTGGTCCTTTTTGAGTTGGGAAAATGTCTAAAATTGAAGGCCTAATATTGAAGGTCAATATTCTCCGCTTAAACTCCTAGATGCTTTCCTTGTTTAATATGGGTTTCTTTCAACATCTAATGCCAATGAGCATTGATATTGTAGGGATTTTTTTTTCAAGTTATGCAGAAGGCTATCTCTTCATTTGAGATAATTAAATTGAAATTTATGGGACACTTTTGAATGGCTTACCTCTCTGTTACAGATTATGTGTTTCTATTGCCATTGTCTAACGAAAACATTTCCCTATTTAGGTACTGAACCAAATTTGTAAAATGTATTTCATGGGAGACAATTCCTTTAATATTTTCCTCATCCTTACAATACTAAACAGTTGAGCAAAGACAGGATTTTAAAGAACAAATTGACCAAATTTTGTGTATTGGTGTTCTCCAGATAAACAGAGAAAATAGGTTGAATATATAGGAAGAGATTTATTATATAAGGAATCTGCTCACATAATTATGAAGGCTGAGAAGTCCTAGGATTGGCCATCTGCAAGCTAGAGACCCAAGAAAGCGGATGGTGTAATTGAGTTCAAGTCTGAAGTCCTGCAAATCAGGAGCACCACGGACAGTAGAAAATCAATATATCACCTCAAGTAATCAGGCAAGAATTGAAAGGGGTTAAGTCTCCTTCCTCTGGCTTTTCTTCTATTCTGGCTTTCAACTGATTGGATGGAGTCCATATTGGGGAAGGCAATCTATATCACTGAGTTCACCAATTCAAATGCTAATCTCGTCCAAAACACTCTCAGATGCATGCCCAGAAATAATGTTTAATTTCAGCATCCAATAGCCAGTCAAGTTGACATATAAAATTAACCATCACTTTGTGACAATACAAATTCAAATTGGGCAGGCCTCCTCTTTTATATTAATGGTTGGGGGGTGTGGCACACCACAGAGGGCAGCTCTGGATGGAGTTCTGAATCCCTCAACCACCCTCCAGCTTTTCTATTGCCATGCTTGGGCATGAACTTCTGCTCACCTCCACTTTCCAGAGGGTACTTTGCTTCTTTGTGCCTTCACTGTAGCCAAATGAAATTTGGAGGACGAATTCCTTCTGCCTGAAATGTGCTTTATTATTATCTCCTAGGTTATATACTAGACATTTCACAATTGCAAAAGCTTCCTGACCTTGGTGAAGCTCTTTCCGAATCATTCAGGTAAAGTTAGATGCCCCATCTTCTGTGGTTCTGTAACACCTATAAGTGTAGGTAATAAACCATTGATTGCATCTTCTGTAACTTTATATTTCATTTTTATCCATGTCTCCTCCCCAGTGAATCTCTCAAAGATTGATATATTTTTTCAGCTTTGGATATTCAGCACCTAATATAGAATTAATTAATATTTAGGGAATGTATGAGTAGATGAATAAATAGAGAAAGGACATTAATCACTAAGTTGACACAAATGAAAATAAAATCAATGAAACCAACAAAGGACAATAATGGTAGACTAGACAAAATAGGAATGACTTTACCAAAAAATAAAAAGAAAGAAAAAAAAGAAAGAAGAAATACCTCAGAAATCAACCATTTGATAAAAAAAAAAAAGAGTAAAGTGAAGCATTGCCAAAGATGGAAATGGAGGGAGAATCAAAAACAGAAATCACAGAACATGTACAGACCAGTATAGATGATACTAAAAGAAGAAGAACAAAGTAGGCATATGATAATGTATCAGTATTTGCTCTTGATAATAGAGGCTGTTAGTGAGCCCACATGATAAATGGAATGGGTGCTAATATATAAATTGGATGGGGAAAGTTTTGTGAAGTGAACACAGCTGCTTCCTAATCGCTAATTAAAACTCAGAAGCGTAGTTTGAGATAAACTTTATTTTAGTAGGATGGTTTTAAAGGCCATGCAAATTGTAAAGTGTTATCCTCTGTTACACTAGATCAATGAAAAAGATAATGTGGTGGTAAACCAGAACCATAAATCTTCTCTGTCCACTTAATAATGTTTCCCAGGAGATCCCTAAGCTGCATTAAGCTGAGGAAATTGTTTTGGGCAAGGAAAACTGGTGAGAAGCCAAAAGGAATTCTTAAGGTTAAAAATAACTATAAATGGAACACTTTCTGTACATGAAAAATTGTTTTCTTGCATTTGAAGAAAAGTTTTTTACAAGAATGGATAAGGCCTCTATAAAGAATGTAAGTGACAAATTCCTTTATAGAAACGTGCAGTGTCTTTACTAATGTGTCAGATCCATCAGGTACACACACACACGCACACGTGAGCATGCGCGCACACACACATACAACATAGACATACAGAGCCATACACAACTACATTACATTCTGATACTTAGCCCCTGAGCAAACTACATAATATTCTTCATTTTGTTATCACATCGGTAAAAATGCAACATTAGGAGATATCTTGCATGGTTGTCATAAAAATTAAGTGAAAAATTAACTGTATGGAAAATGCTTGCTAAGCACTATGAAATGATGTAAGTAAAATTTATAGTAAGAGCCTAGCAAATATTAAAGCATATGAAATTAATTCTCCTTTTTCTGCCATTTTCATCGATCTGTGAGAGAGACTAAATTGTCTCACCCTTTAGTGTCTCTTTGTGCTTAGGTAACTGCATTCCTGAGAAAGAAAAAAATATATAAAATTTCATAGAAATAGCAGCTTTGAATTTGAAATTCAGTTTATGACAAAAAATGCTTACAAATGCACATAATAAATATATATGTAAAAAGCAGTCATAAGGAACATGTAAATTGCTTTCTATGAGTCCACAAACCTCCAACTATCAATTATTTCATGGGCACTTTTGTGGCAACTAGAACATACAGAAAGAATTTATGGAAATTAAAAAAGAGTCTTTAATACTATAAGAAAAGACTCTTGATCAGTACAGTTATTCAGCTTCTGAGAAAATTACAGATGAAAGAAATGTAAAGAAATTGTAAAACATGGTTAAACTTCTAAACCTTTTAACACTAAGCTATTATTTACAGCTAAACTAATAGACAGCCAAGGAGATTTCAATATGATATACCTGACTTCAACATTCTGACAAACTTGAAATTACTCTTTATTGTGTCAGTCCCATCTGTCAGATTGGCTGCAGTCAAATGGAGAAATCAGTTGCTGAAAGTTTCATGACTTATGGCAAAACTTTGTGTTTCAAATGAAAACACGAACACGTAAAAATTACTTAATGCCTTATTAAGACAATATAAGAGTTTTCATTAGCTAAATTTAATTAGGCAGTCAGTTATAGGCTAATGTCCTAAGACAAGGAGAGCCTTTAGCATGAGACATTTGACTTAATTTCTTTGATGACTGTGGGTGCCATTTTTCTGCCATTAACTTTGTTTTCATTTCAAAAATCAATAACCTTATGCTCGATTCAGCTTTATTATTTCCATTGTAGCATTCCCACAGCTGTTTGAAGATATTGTTTCATATATATACGAATATGTACATAATGAAATAGATTTAAATTTATGCCATACAATAATTTAGAATTTTTGAGCAACACCATGAAATTATTTGTACTAAATACATAAAAGAATTTTCACATCACAAAATGTGATGAACATATATATAATTAGAAAGGGGGGGGAAGCAGGGAAGGGCTGAAGGAGCGGGGAAGGGCTGAGGGAGAGGGAGAATCTTAAGCAGGCTCCATGCTCAGTGCAGAGCCCAACACAGAGGCTCCATTTCACAACCCTGAGATCTTGACCCAAGGAGAAATCAAGAGTTGGATGTCCAACCACCTAAGCCACCCAAGTGCCCCATGACAAATAAATTTTAATAAAATATTAAAAGTCCAAAACCAGATGTAGCAGTAGGGAAAACTACCATTTTTTAATCCCTCAAACCATACATGTAACATTTTAAAACTTCTGAATACATCTTTAAAATAAGCTTCTAGGTCTGTTGTAGGTAACGCCCCTGCCTCCAAAAGCGATTATAATATCAGTGTATGACAGCATCAGAAATGCAATTGTTACACAAAATAAGACCTGTCATCTTCAGCAGAGTTTGTCCATTGTGACATTCCTGGACAGACTTCAGTGTTCTGGAGTTATCTTTTACAACAGTATCCTGAGACACTGGCTTGAATCACTACTTTATGTGCTGTGGAGATTTCTGATAACCGGAGTTTTTTGGGGGAATAGATTGGAATTAAGTTTAGGATTTAATTTTCTCATAATCAGCAGGGCTATAAGTTATTCCTCCTGTTTTACTGCCCTTAATTGTTGATTTGAGGTTTTGGACCTGGTAATCTCTCCTCTGCTTGTTTGCACACTCATGCCACCCTTTTCCCTAAATCCCTCAAGATTTAATTGTGTGGAATATCTTTATTGAAACTTATGGCTATAACTGGAATAGTATCTCATTTCATCCAAGAAGCAATTTCAAATTTAATGTAACCTCTACAATTTAGTTGCCATGTTTGGATACATAGTATCTCTCTCTCTTGCTCCTCAATGTTTCCCAAGTTCCTGTGTATGCTGTAAGTACTCAGCATCTTAGTTCTTCCTTTTCTTTTTCTTTTTTTTTTTAAGATTTTATTTATTTATTTGACATAGAGACAGCCAGCAAGAGAGAGAACACAAGCAGGGGGAGTGGGAGAGGAAGAAGCAGGCTCCCAGCGGAGGAGCCTGATGCGGGGCTCGATCCCAGAACGTTGGGATCACACCCTGAGCCGAAGGCAGACGCTTAAGGACTGTGCTACCCAGGCGCCCCAAGTTCTTCCTTTTCTTACTGGGTTCCTCATACTCTCTTTCTCTTATGTTTTCCTCAGAATTCAGGATTACATTAATTTATTCCCTAATCATCTCCCCACATATTATTCAGTCAGGATAAAACAGCAAATCCCCACTATATACTGTCTACCTTAGAAACACTTTAAGTGTAAAGACACAAATAGTTTGGAGGTAAAGAAACAGAAGAAAATGTACGATGCAAACAGGAATCTTAGAGGGCTAAATTAATATCAGGCAAAATAGGCTTTAGGACAAGAAATATGACTTGAAACAAAAGATATATTTCATAGTGATAAAAGAGCCAAAGTGCGAGACAAACACATAAATTATAAATGTATATGCATCTTATAACAGAGCTTCAAAATATATGAAGCTAAAACTGATAAAATTGAAAGGAGACTTATACAATTCTACAATTACACTCAGATATTTCAGCATGCCAATCTCACTAAAAAAAAAAAGATAGAAAATCAGTAATTTTATACAAGACTTGAATAGCACTATCATTCAACTTGAACCAGCACTTAATGTAACACTCCATCCAGCCACAGCAAAATGCACATTCTTTTCAAGTATCCATAGAGCAGTCTGCAGGAGAGAACATATGCTGGGCCATAAAACAAATCCCAGTGAATGTTAAGAAGATTGAAATCATACAAAGTATGTTACGTAATCACAGGGGGATTAAATTAGGAGGCAGTAAAGAAAATCTCCAAATATTTGGACAGTAAATATAAAACATATATTCAAATAACCTATGGGCTAAAAAAATGACAAGGAAAATTAGAAAATATCATGATTAAATTCAAAATATTTGAACTTCTGTGATGCAGTTACAGCAGTTGAGATAAATCCTTAGTTTTAGGTGATAATAGAATAGAAGCAAAATTTCAAATTAATAATTTAAACCCAGATACATCCTATTAAAGCTACAAAGTGTTAAATATAAGGCAAAATCTTCAAAGTATCCAGGCAAAAGATCAAATAAAGTGAATACAAAAGGAATCAGACTAGCATCGGACTTTTGAAAACCAACATACCAAGTAAAGCAACAAGAGTGACATGAAAACAAAATCAATGAAAGGAAGTGCAAACTAAGTATTTTACATCAAGTCAATCTTTCCTTCAAATATCAGCCTTACAGAAAAACAGGATTTAAATATGTAAATAGTTAGGGATTTCTGTGATAAACAGTGAGCTTCATCTACCCAAATGGTGACTGAGAAAAATTGAGCAGAGGAATGCTGGTTGCCATTTCTAGACATAAAATGGTCACCTTTGACTAAAGAATAAGTGGGGAAAAGGATGGATGGCTAACATACAAATGTTATATGTTAAAATATAGTACAAAGGATGGAACTAAAAATGAGAGGAAAAATAGGTAAAGCATAAGTAGCAAACAATATATTGGTGTATAGGTAAGTAATAGATGGGTTAAAGGATACTAAGTAACATTTATAAGCCATATATCAAAATGTTCAATGAGTAAACAGGGAACTAAAAGCAGTAAAAAGCTATAAGTACAAAGATAACCACAGAATACAGATACAAACTAAGTTGAAAAAATAAGAGAATGTACATGCCATAAAGAATCATAGAAAATATCACAAATGAATAATGGAAATTATCACACAATACACATAATTATAAAACTATACCATATAGTATTTTATATATTCTATATAACATAATGCATAACATGTATATGTTATATAGCGTATTAAATATTATAGTCATGTACTAGTATGACAAGGTTGAAAACAAACATATAAATCATAAGAATAAATGTTAAAGGGCTTAATTTATTAAAAGACAGAAAGTTTCCTATGTGGCTTACAAAACAAAATCTACAACAAACTGATTAAGGGTAAAAGGATAAACAAATTCTACTAGGCATATGGAGACAAAAAGGCAATAGAGGTCCTGATATCAGTAAAAGTAAAACTCAAGCCCCAAACCATTAAGCATGATGAAGAATTTTAAGGTAGAAAGCCAGAATCCACAATGAAAAAATAATACTCATCAATATCTATATACCAATTAACAGAGCAAACACCTTTAGGAATAAAAAAGCTACAGAAAATGCAAGAAGGCATATATAGAAACTGATCAGTAACAAGACATTTTAGGTCAGCATTCTCTGTACAAGACAGATCAAGTGGGCAATGATAAATACAGAGACAGAAGATCTAAAAACATAATCAATAAGACTGATCTTATTGATTTATTGTATAAGAAACTCTATACTTTATAATAGAGAGCATACATTCTTATTAAGGGCCTATAAATTATTCAGAGAATAGAGATATATGCCCCGGACAAGATTCAACTGCTGGAAACCTGCCAAATTAAGTCCACGTACAGCCAAGATAATGACCACAAGAGTTCCAATTAAATAAAAAAGCTTTTGCTTTTCCTGCAATACCCACCTCCTTCTACTCCAGCCAGCAGCAGCTGAATGGAGAATGAGGGAGGAGTGAGAGAGGAATCCATGGCTTCTAATCTTCAGCGGCAAATCTTTCGAGTTAGAGATTAAACCTCAGCTGGAGGAAGGTTAAGAGAATTATTGGAATAGTAAACTAGAGTTGATTGAGCTATTATTTTTAGTGTTTAAAAATAAATGAAATTTTGGGGTGTCAGGGTGACTCAGTCGGTTAAGTGTCTGCCTTTGGCTCAGGTCATGGTCTTGGGGTCCTAGGATTGAGCCCGTGTTGGGCTCCCTGCTCTCAGGGAAACTGCTTCTCCCTCTCCTCCCTGCTCCTGCTTTCTCTTACTATCTCTTCAGAGAAAAAAAGAATATCGAAATTTTATAGACTATGCATGAAATAGATTCTATACATGAGACATGGAAGACAGAAATTTGTCATGGTTTTTTGAAGACCGTTATTTGAGGAAGAAAAATTATGTATGCATCTCACAGGTTTAGATTCATACATTTGCTACATAGTAAGCATTTGAAATAAGGAAGTAGGAAGATAATTTTAATTTTAATGAGAAAATTCTGAGTTGCTGCTTGGCAGAAAGTGGTAAAGTAAGCATTGAGATTTAAAACAAACTAGGAATTTGCCACTATACTGCACGTTTACCAGAGATGATTGGGTTATAAGCCAAACAATCAAATGGATGTGGTATCAAAAGAACGGGACAGCTATTTAAGAAGTAAAGTTTACTAAAAATTGTAAAATACATAATATTCATAATAAGTGAAGACTTTTTTAAAAGTCCCCTCTGATATAGGTAACTTAGTGCATGGTGGTACAACTAGCTATATATGTATTAGCTAAAGGTGACTGGGTTTCATTTAGGAGGAAATAATAAGGAGTTGAATTCATGTGTCTGGATATTGAGAAAGGGATAGGCTGAAAATAAAGGTAAAGGGCACATGATTTCTTAGATCATAATTAAAATTTAAGGTTTTTATTAATTCATTCAGGAAGAGTTTATGGAAATAAAGGAAAGGAGGGCCAGGGAGTAAATCCAAACCATACTCTATAAGTGTTCATATTTAATAGTAATTCATTTAATTTTGAGTACATTAATATATGATTCTTTGTCTCCTACAATTTTCTCCATAATGTATCAGCATATAGTTCCACACATTGATAAGTGATTTGTTTCTCCTTTTGATATTTATTTTGTCAGCATCTTTCTCAGCCTTTATAGTAACTTTAAATAAATTTTGCACATTTCAAATAAAATGTATATTCCAAATAAGATTCATTTGCTTTATTTTTATTTTGAACTAGCACATGTCTTACTTTTTGAAACTATAATTAAATTTAATTTTTCAGGGTGCCTGGGTGGCACAGTCGGTTGAGCGACCAACTCTTGGTTTAGCTTGGGTGGTGATCCCAGGAGTTGTGAGATTGAGCCCCCTGATGGGCTCACTCTCGGTACAGAGTTTGTTTGAGGTTCTCTCTCTCTCCCTCTGCCTCTCCCACTCGTCCTCTATCTCTTTCTCTCTCAAATTAGTAAATCTTTAAAAAAATTGTGTGTGTGAATATATATATATATATATATATAATCTGTAGTTTATTTTGGGACCTCGTAAAGTACACACTGGAGTACATTCCGATGAGAGGATTTTGATTTTTAAATTATGATTCTTAAAATTGAGTACCTACTTAGGGTCTGACACTAGGCCGGATGCTGGTACCTATACCTCAACTTGGAAATAAGCTGAAAATGAGTCAGGAGAGTTCTAAACTATTTTCAACATATTGTTACACACAAATTCCATTCATGTCCACAAATTATACTGAGATGGTGTAAGCAGTGTGGGCTCTGGGAACAAAATAATGGCTAAACTCCTATGGTCAAGGTACTCACATTTTAAAAAGCAAGGGGACACTGTACTAACTACACTGCTTTTCACTAAAGAATTTATTAGAGCCATGAAAATCCAAATTTAAGGCTCTCTAGATATCTAGTTGAGTCTTCTGTCTTACATTATATAGAGGAGCCCAGTAACAAATGTTATACATTATAGAGAAATCACAGTTTTTAATGCTCAGTTTTTTTCTTGAAGTGGAGAATGAATGAGGTGGTGTTACGGGGTTAGGGGTGGTGTAAAAAAATTAGGAAAGCCTTCCCAATAGAGATAAGATTAGTGCTAGTTTTAGTGGTGGTATAGTCTTCTTTGCAGATGTTGAATATATTTGGAATATAGTAAATAAAAGCATTCTAGGTAGAAATAACTCCTGATTTCTGCTTGCAGGATTTACTACAACCTGAAGATGAAGGTCTCTTGGATATTTGAGACTGGGAAATCTTTGGTTAACTTATGTTAATGTACTTTTCCTTGCAAAGCTAAAAGAAGAAATTCTGGGTAGGTAATCTGGGCTATCTACACCTTGTGGTACCCAGCTTTATCTATGACATTAACTATTTCTGTGATATCCCAAAGTTGCAGACTATCAGAATTTAGAAGGCAGAACACTACTCTCTATTTCTGTTTACAGGCCTCTTCATTAATTCAGCCTTTTGCCCAAATAAGGAGAAATGCAGATAGATGCCAGGTGCAGTTATACTTTTCTTTGGTTTCCTTTATTTGTTCAAGATCAAACTGGTATATCTATATATCAATAATATAAATTGATAGATGATAGATCTATATATATATATGTATACTACAATCAGCTTTTGACTTTAGTATCTCTCTCTACTTCTCATAATCACCAATAGAGATAGCAAATGTGAATAAACTACAAGGGAATCAAGTAGTTAAGCAGCACTCAAGTATGAAATCCAAGAAAATAGTGAAGTAGTAGCAAGACAGATGAGGGAATGAAGTTGAGTCATATCTGAAGAGCTGTGTTTGACAAGCATAAAGCTTGTACTCAATCCTACAAGCCACTGAAAAGTTCTAAGTAGATTTGCATCTTATTAATTTCATTTTGTGGGAAGTATACAGGATATATTAGGAATTGGGATAAAGAAAGATTAAACTATTACTTTGTACAAATTAATCTCTTTAGACCAGGCAATTCAAATATAAGAACATCATGATCTTATATAATCAAAAGAAACTACATTATTTTTATAAACCAGAACAAACTAACACTAATGTATAACTTGAAATAAGGAAGCGCTCCAGAAATTTTGCATTCTAATTTTCACATCACAAGTAAATATTTAAATCTAGCAAGGTTTGTAACTATTTAAACTTTTGATTAAAAGCAAAGTTATTCTAAATCAAAATAAATTTCAACTAGCCTCAGGAATCCAATTGCTTTACCTCATTTGGGCAAACCTTTGCGAAATGACCTAAATTGTCCTGAATTTCTAAGAAGGAAAAATAGCATACGTCACAATCTCTTATTATTAACCACAGGAATTTACATTACATACAAAAGAACTAATAACAAGATGCCCAGGGGGTTAACTATGAGCTGTAGTGTCATCTACTTGAAGTTTTTTCCCTTCAAATGGGCAGTGGCATCACACTGTTTCTAACACCCCTGAAAAAATATTCTGTCAATTCTCTGCTCCTAACCATCCCATCACTTTTACTTAGATTAATGAGAAAAGCTCACTTGAAAGAAATGAGCTCAGTTTAGAATTTTGATCTGACAAGGGCTTTCTAAGCAGTGGATTTTGGATTAGCTGATTTACAGTTTTTAATTTTCAGCTACATCACCTACAAAAGATATAATTTCAATTGAAAAATTTTCAATTGACTGTGTATACTTTCATTACTGAATCTGCATAATTTTGATTCTCCTAAAACATTCTTCAAAGAGTTACCAAACTGACACCATCCTGATCATTTGTGAATTTTACTTGTTTTGTGGGCAGTGAGGGGAGGTTATTTTTCCTCTTTGTAGGTTGGTGGGAAGAATTATGTTACTGAAAATGTAAATTGTTTCCATGACTGATTCAAGAAAAAGTAGTCCTGAGCTTTCCCTTTGGCACAGAGGTAACATTAGACTTTGAAGTACTTATAACACTGAGTTGACAATCTTTTAGCACAGTCTACCATTTTGTAAATTTACCTATAACCTATATTTCATCATCTGAACAGCAGCAATAATGACCTTACACCTCAACCTAACTGAATGCAATGCTCATTTAATTAGACTTGCTCTTATTCTTCCCCAGGAAGAAACACATAACTGTGTAATTATGTGGGTCTTGGCCATTTTTTATTAGTTCAATCACAATTTCCCTTTGACATCCTGAAATTAAATACTAAATTATATAAAATTATTGTATAAAATTTAGGACTTAATTATATTTAAACAATCATAATTATAAAATGTGTATGTAATAATATAATGTATAACCACTTTTAACACATCTTCCATTAGATAGAATGGTATAGAAAAAGAAAATATGGTTCTATACATTATCATATACATCTACATATGGAAAATATGCAAATCTCAATTCTCATTTCTGTGGCTAATCATATGGTGGTATTTGGTATTTACAACTCACTTCTTCACAAACCATGCCACGCTCTATTTGTCCTCACCCACCTTTTGTCATCTGGCACCAAAATAAAGCTCTCAGACACCAAGCTGGGCGGTTGTGTAGGGCTGCCTCTACAAGGGGAGTAGCAGCAGCTAAATTCTGCACATAGCTTTTATTTTATCAGCAAAGCAAGGACAGATGAATCAAAGCATGGGGAAGGAATACAAAGAGATGGCAATTATCCTGAAGCCCGAAAGCAGGCCCACACCCTCCCTGCTCCAGGGCACACAGGGAGGCAGTCATGGGATAAGGGGATGTCTGAGCTAGCAACCGCCCAAGGCAGGAAGCGGAGTTGAGGGTCACTTCTTTCATAGCTCCTTATCTATCCCCTGCCACAGATGATGGGCTCCTGTTCCTACTGAGCCACCGCGTTCAACAGCCCAAGAGCAGGAACTCTGACGACACTTCAGCAGCTTCCAGTAACTCCTTACAGTTTACATTTTCTAACAATAACCCACAGCTTTTCAACTTGTTCTGGTATTTACCTGGACATATGATCATTATTTTATTCATGAAAGATCTGTGCAATTAGCGCGCCCCATCCCTACTGAGTTGTTATAGATTAATATTAACTTCTGCCACTGGACATGGGAATACTCAGGGGAACTCAGATAATTATCTGATTTTAGATATACTCCCCTTTGCCCTCACTGTGTATTAGTACTCTACTTTTTCTCAATAAACTGGATTATTCAACAAATTCAGTAAGACTTCCTCTGCCTAGTCCTTCATTGGCACAATGAGCCCAGAGTTGCACGATGACCATCTCAACTTACAACTTGGTGGAAGGTCCTTATGTCTCTTACTGGTTTTTTGGGCACTGAGACATCTAAGCCAGCAAAGCCAAAGTTGCTGGAATGGAGAACCAAAATTGTGTATGTGCATAAGGAGAAACAGTAAGAAAAACCACTCACGTCCAGTGATTTGTTCCCAGACACGTGTATTCTAGCCGTATACTGATCATCTGTTCTGAGTATATACTGCAACATATAGGGAAGCACCTCAGTCCCACAAGGTGTTATTACACAGCTAGTGCATTAATTGGATTTTGAATATGCCATCCTGCCTTCTATCAGGATAGATACTTCAGGATGATGGCATACATAGTAAGATCAGCGAATCCCATTGGTATAAGGTCATTCATTCCTCACGTTTTTTGCTGTGAAAATAGTTCCTAGTTGGAAGCAATGTTGTGTGGAATATCATAAAAGTGACTAATATATTTTACATGTTCACAGGTGGTGCTGGCAGAAACAAATTAATATAAAGTGTAAGCGCCTGTTCCAGTGAAGAAGAAAATCACTGCTCTTGCCTGAAAGGATCTATTATAGTTAACATGCCACCAGGTGCTTGGCTATTCCTCTGGGAATAGTGCCATTTGGAAAACACAACATTTGTTACCACTGCTGTCAAGCAGGGAGCTCAGCAGGTGGTAGGACACGATCAACCTCAGTGCGGTTAAATTCATTTTCTTGATCACATACATAACTACCATCCCGCAGCCGGAACTTTTTTCTTCCTTAGTCCGTGGAACTTGACCAGGTAGGGGGAAAAGTGGCTGATGTTCCTAAACCAAACTGATCTACCCATTTCGATTGTTCTTTACAGCTGATGTCCTTTGTGAGCATTCTCACAGCACTCAAATTTATGCACATCCTGCCGTCATTGTCCTGAGATGTCTTTACGACTCTTGATTCATAATTCCTGGATATCTTTCCAGACAACCTCTCTTCTGCCTTACCTCAAGCTCTTTTCATTAGAGGAGTTTTAGTCCTCAATGGCTCTTCGTCTTGCATATAAAATTTTAATTAATTGTATTAAGTTCCTCAGAAAAACTCATTTTTACCTATTTTTTAAGAACTGCAATAGCAAATCTTTAGAGTTATTTATATATATATATATTTTTAAAGATTTTATTTATTTATTTGACAGAGATAGAGACAGCCAGAGAGAGAGGGAACACAAGCAGGGGGAGTGGGAGAGGAAGAAGCAGGCTCATAGCAGAGGAGCCTGATGTGGGGCTCGATCCCGGAACGCCGGGATCACGCCCTGAGCCGAAGGCAGGCGCTTAACCGCTGTGCCACCCAGGCGCCCCAAGTTATTTATATTATCTTCAGATACTGACTTATTACAAGTAGAGTAATCCAGTTTTGTTAGCTGAGTTCCTATACTATCCCTTCTTATCTCCCTACAGTCCATTCACCTTTGTAGTCACTTCTTTTTAAGTAAGCCCTCCTCAAATTTTACAAATTTGTATGTGTGATTTATTTCCTATTGGGTCTATGACAAACATGAAATTAACATATATAGGTTTTCCTTTGGTAAGGTTATTGATTTCATTTATTTATTTATTTTTAAAGATTTATTTAATTTATTTGAGAGAGGGAGAGAGTGCCCACAAGCAGGGGGGAGGGGCAGAGGGAGAGGGGGAGAATCTCAGGCAGACTCCCCACTGAGCCATAACCCACATGGAGCTTGATCTTGCTGCCCTGAGATCATGACCTGAGTGGAAATCAAGAGTCGGATGCTTAACTGACTGAGCCACCCAGATGCCCCTCCATTTATTTATTTTAAATATTAACCCTTCTTTCCTTGGGATATCTATATTTATGAATATAATGGCCATGAAAATATCCTTTTTAGCAGTATAATCCCCCAATTTTACTGTTATGATCAGGCTGGATCCATAGAATGAAATATTTCTTTTTTATCTACTCTCAAAAATAGTGGAAAGTAGAAAAGACTACTTACTTTAAATTTTATAAAACTTGCCTGTAAAATTATCTGGGCTTTTAAAATTGGAGAAATAAGGTATTTAATCACTGCTTTCATTTCTTTGATAGTTAAAATACCATTGAGGTTTTTTTTTTTTTTAAGATTTTATTTATTTATTTGACAGAGAGAGACAGCCAGCGAGAGAGGGAACACAAGCAGGGGGAGTGGGAGAGGAAGAAGCAGGCTCCTATAGGAGGAGCCTGATGTGGGGCTCGAACCCAGAACGCTGGGATCACGCGCTGAGCCAAAGGCAGATGCTTAACCACTGTGCTACCCAGGCGCCCCAATACCATTGAGTTTTTAATTTTTTTTCTGGAGTCAGTTCTCTTGGATGTGTGTATTTATATGTGTGTGTGTGTGTGTGTGTGTGTGTGCGTGTGTGTGTGTGTATATATGCTGTATATATTTTTAACAATTTGTGTAGCTATTTATATTATTTTTTTAATATTATATTCTCTATTTTTTCTGAATTTATGTTCTCATTTTTATTAGGACATTGTTTATTTGTGTTTTTTCTCTTGAGGCTTTATCAGTCTTTCCAAATATTTATCTCCATTGTTAATATTTTGCAAGAACTAATATTTGGTTTTCCTGATAGTCTCCATTGGTATATATATATTTTTTAAATCTCATTAACGATCTTTTCCCAGTTTATATGGGATTTCCCTGTTGTATCTTTTCTAATCTGAAAAGAGGAGCACTTATTACTTGTGAGAATCTATTGTGTTTAATATACTAATTTAAGGTTAGAAATTGCTCTTGAAATAATGATTTTGCTATATCCCATATACTTCATATGCAATATTTTCATTATCTTCAGTTCTTCTTTTACAATATAGTTTAAATTTTATTTTATATAAATGGGATTGTAAGATTTATTAAAAATGTGTATTCTCAATTTGACAAGTGGAAATTTCCAGATAATTTCTGTAGGTTAATCCTTTTAATTCTGTCTCTCATACATCATTTATTCTCCTTGATTTTCTATATGTTTTGATCATCAATAATTAAGATAATGTGTTAAAGATGCACAAGTTATAAATTTTACCATGTAGGTCTATCAATAAAATTGTTTAAATTTGCTACAGTTTTTAATGAATATCTATATCCTTTATGATATTTCTTATCTTAAAATCTATCTTTTATTTGTTATTTATCCAGCTACCCCATAAATAGCACTTTTTCTCTAGTGGTCAGAATCAAGGTTAAGGGACTGATCATTTAAACTAAATCAAAAGTAGTAATGATCAACTGGGATTGTACCTTCAGCTTTAGTTCGATTCTGGTTTTTCATGTCTCAAGGATGAGATTTGTCCCAGGAATCACTGGTTCCACCCATTAGCAGAATAATGGACTAGGGGATTAAAAAAAAAAGTTTCTATCACTTCTAAGAAAAGGATGATTTTTCTGTAGCCATGGTAACAGTTGACCACCAGTTTGAAATCATTTAATTAATTAATGTCACCATCTCAACAGTACAGTTTTCTACCAGGACACAGTTCAATTATTACAACCTACTACCCAGTGACAGACGCGTACTTCTGAAAGTCAGCCAATGGGCAAAGCCTCACCTCTATGTCTGAGCTTCTGAAATTCAGTCATTCTGCAACAGTCACAATCTCATTACCTTTCCATAGCCAAGGGACAACCAACCTGTAAAACATCCTATCTTCAGAAAACCTCAAATCCCCAAACTCGTATTTCCCTAAATCTCTGCTTTGCTGTGTCTAATTTGCTTAAGTAAAAAAATAAATTAGGCTTTCGTTTCATATGTCTCTTCCTACAACATTTGCTAACATCTCCTCTCCAGTAATCCTAACCACTCTGAGAATACAAAGATCTCTTAGCAGACCAGCCATCTACCTTCTATGCTGCCATGCACTACAAAAGCCCTTGTGGAAGTTTTAATGGATAGCAGCTTCTCTGTAGATGAGACTTCTACAGAAGCACAGAATAGCCAGTAAAAGGAAAAGCTCCCTGTTTTCTTGTTACTTCATCAGAAGCCTTCCGTGTGTGACAGATCTAATCTACTGGCCACCTATGTGCAGACTTGGAAGTCTGGCTCCAGGGAAGGAAGCAAACATTAGTCTCTGCTTTCCTAAGAGGGGCTTTTGTTTTTATGAAATGGAATTCTCTTACATTTCTTTGTATGCTTAGATACAGAATGGCTTATCCATTTTGTCTAGTATTTACTGTAGGAACGGTGGTCTGTATCCCAACTGTAAGAGGTATCTTTGTCTTTTAACTGGTGAGGTTAGGACATTTTTCAAAATTATTGCTAGTTTGGACCCCCTTGTCACAACTAAACCTATTCTTGCATTTTGATCTACTTTAATGTCTTTTAAACTCTATTATATTTTTAAATGCTGTATTTCCTCCCTAATAAAATATTTTACCATTCCTCAGGTGTCTTGTTTCCTTCGCTATCATTCCAACATTATCTAGACTTCATATAAATACTACACGGACTTTCCTTTTGAGTTGTTGTGTCTATAGTTTCCCCTGTTTTAATTTCATCTTGGGTATTCTTTCAAAGATAACAAACTATTTATCAAAGTATTCTCATCTTTATATGATACACCCCTTGCAACGTGTTCTGACTTGGACTGCCCTTCTTCTTAGGCATGTCATCCAAAGCAGTTATCAGTGAGCTTATGTTCATGGCAGATTTCTGGAGACTTTGATGCTAGAGAATATTTTTAACACGCTCTCATATTTGAATGACAGTTTGGTTAAATATTCAATTCTAAAGCCTAAGATTTTTGTTTTATTCCTTAAAACTTTCTGACAGCTTTCTTATGTCTCTAGTATGGAACTTGCTCCTTCATCAGGACTCAGCACCAGAGCACATGTTTTACACGTAGAAAAACAGCTGCACTGTGATGCTTTGGAGGAATTCTAGGACATGGAAAAATAAATTGGCTATGTATACATTTTACTTTTTTTTTTTTAAGATTTTATGTGACAGAGCATGAGTACAAGTAGGTGTTGCGATAGATAGAGGGAGAAGGAGAAGCAGAATCCCAGCTGAGCAGGGAGCCCAAGGCAGGGTTCAATCCCAGGACCCTGAGATCATGACCTGAGCCGAAGGCAGACGCTTAACCGACTGAGCCACCCAGGCATCCCCACATTTTACTTTTTTAAAATCATTCTATTTGTAAGGCTCAAAATAGTAATGGTAATTATTAGTATGACATGGCTGAACTGTTAAACTTTTAGTGCAGTGATGCATTCTTAAAAATGCAGATTTTGTACGAAATGCACAGATTTGTAAATCACAAATGTCCTAACGAAAGCACATGTCTATACTTGTGCTGAATTCTGGTAGCACTTGATCAAATGAACTACCTCTGACATTACTTCTTCTGTAATTTTGTTAGCCATAAGATATCAGTTCCTGCTAGCCAAAGCATACTTCCAAATCAGTAGCAGACATAAAAAAAGGATAGAAAACAAAATAAAAACAAAAACCAAGACCCCTATCATTTTAATAAAACAGAGGAAAGGAGGGAAAATAGAAACATCAAAAGCAGGATATAAAAAGAGCATATGGATATTGCAGAGCTAAGGTAAAATTAATTAGTTACTTTAATTATAAATAAAACATTTTTCCAATTAAATAGATGTAAATTATGCATATATATATGTACTATTTGATAATTTATCAAGTCACACATAAAACATAAGCTTAAGAGAGGAAAGAATTTCAAGTGATGGAAAAAAATGATCAGGCAAATATCAACTGAAAGTTGTTACAACTGTATTTTCTATACTAAAGAAAAATTAAGGAAGCTATTTGATGTTGAGTAATGAATATGCCATAGAAACAACAGAGAAATGTTCAGAGAAACGACTTCGGAAAGGTCAATTTCATATCATTTCTTGGAAGTGATATACGTAAGATTGTGGCACGGGCTCTCAGCTTACTGGCAACATTAGAATCCTAACCGTATCACCTTGACAAGACACTTAAACTCTCTACTACTCAGTTTCCTTTTTGGTTAAATATATGAGTATTTATATTTTTGATATGTATTTATATATATATATATATATATATATATATATATATATATATTTGAACATAAAAAACCCTCAATAAATATTAGCAATTACTATTTATTGATCATATTCATCAATGTCCAAACAAGAAATGGAAACCAAGCTATACGGTGGAGAGAAATATGTTAGTAAGAATTATTACCTATAACAGAGAAGGAAGGATATCTGTGTCAGGAGAACATGAACGGGTGCTCTAGTGGTGAGGAAGAGTACCCAAAAAAGGAATATACTCTGAAACAGGTTTCTTTCCCAGTGCTTGGACTCAGACTTCACTGGAAAAGTAGTTGCGGCACTCTGAATGTAACCTCCTGGGTTTCCTAGGCCAGAGTTTGTCCATAACTCTTGGGCAGTTCCCAGGTACAGTCTAGCCAAGGCTAGTGAGTGGGTGTGCAGAGAAAGTCTGAGAGTCTGCAGCTCTTGCCAGCCAGTGGTCTGGGGCCTTGATGCACAGTATCTGTGTGGGAAGATGTTGTCGTGCAGACTGGGTGAGGCTGGAAGGCAATGTGAAGAGGTATTTAGGGTGTTGGAAGCCTGCTGGTTGCAACTCGAGGCCTGGGATGCATGATATCTGTGTCAGAGGTTTGTGGCAAGGTGGAATGCAGAGAAACAACTTTTTATTTCCCCATGGTGCAAACTCTGTAGGGGGAAGATAATCCCACTTCACTAGTCATAATCCTTCCTAGAATCTTTCCAAAGAGGGCCTACAACACTTCCTCACACTACGTTTTCTGTGAAAGCTATTGTTTACAACTTGATACTCTGTATTGTTAGAGATCACAGACTTTGCTGACACCTTTCATATTACAGTTTAATGGTGGAAACTCACTTTTCAATTGTGTTGTCAAAAATAACCCAGCTGTTATAAATGTGCCAAAAAGATCTATCATATTTCATCCTGAATGATAAAGCTCTTGACATAAGATGCTATGTTCTAACACCCTGCCAATGTCTTCCCTGACAGCACCTTTGGAATGGGAGAAGTGACAAGTGCTGTTGTGGCTTTGGGAACAAGTGGATGACGTGTGCTCCTTCTGCTCTTCCAACATGAGAAGTGATCTGCTACAGCCTAAAATGGAGGGAGAAAATACTTAAAACATATCGATATCGTGTTTATGACTGCTGCATTCTTGAAGTCATTAAAAGTAATAGTACTAGGAGATTTTTCTCAAAACCAGCTAGTTAAGACAGATCTTGAGAAAGTAAAACACTATAACTCTTAAAGATGAACTAAAAAGTTTCACATGTATATTAGTCAAAACTTGAAAGCAAAATCTTAAAGAACAGATGCATATAGATTTAATACTCTGAGTTAATTTTGCTTCAAATATACCACTTTGAATTAGTCCACTTAACTACTCTGAGAACTAATTTTCTCATCCCTAAATTGGGTTTGATGATTTCAAAAGCCTGCAAAATATAAATTTTTAATAACACTGTGAAACATTTTATATAAATATTAGTAGGACGGAGAAGTCTATTACGAAATTTAAGAAATAAAGATTCACTACCATGAGTATATGTTCCATATCTTTTATGTCCTTGAAAGTTACACTGACACATTTATCAAGATTTAGGTGTAAATACACAGGCTCTTTTAACTATGCTAAACCAATTAATAAAACAGAAACTAAGTTAAACTGAATTGCTGACAGTGAAGTTAAGAAGAGAACAGAGAAAAACTTAATATTCAAGTCATTCAATGACTTCCAGGTCAACTGCCTATCACTTTTTGGCAATTCTGCAAACACTGACTGTCATCTCCAAGAGTCATTTTAATAATAACTTTTTTTACCACTACATTGATTGAGTTTATAAAGCATATTTCAATTTATTTTTGTGTCTTGTTTACTATTTGCATATTCTGGTCTTTATGGCTTCCTTTTCCTTTTTACAAGCTGGTTAGTGAATATTATGCTCATTTAAACAAAAAGAAATCATAAGCACAAAGAGGTTAAATGACTTGACCAAATTTACGCAACTAAGTGGCTAAGAAAAGGCATGCTATAGGGTGAGATATTAGGAGCTCAGGCCTTGTGTGAGATAACCAGAGTTTGAATTCTGACTCTGCAATAAACTGTAAGGTAACAAGTAAGGTACTTAATTTTAAACCCCAGAATTCTCATCTGAAAAATGGTGTAATAATAGAACCTAGGCTATAAATCCATCCTGGGGATTTAGAGATTGGATTGGAATGCCATTTGAAGTAGTGATAAATATCTGAATGTACTTCTGTTCACAATATTTTAGAATGAATATTTATGTAATTGTCTGTTTAACAAAAGCTTCCCAGGTACACTGTGATACAAGAACACAGTCTGTTTTGGAGTGAAAGAGTGGATCACTGGTGATCCAAATGGGAAGAACTAGCGTAGAAGTTTATGTGATGCTCTTGAAGGCGCTGTCCCCAGCTAGATGAGTCCACAGTAGAAAAAGGAACAGAGATAACAATGTATATGATTAGCTATCTGATTTAGACAAGTCAATGACTTACCTGAGACTCAGATTTTTTATAATTTAATGGGATAATAGTGCTTGAGTCCATTAGTATTATGAAGATTAAAGGAAATCATGTATTTGCTAGCTTTTCAATAATGTATTTGTCAGCACATCTGAAAATGCACAGGGCTATAAGGCATGTTCATGACGACCTTACAGTTACAGAGAAAAGAAAATAAATATTGAAGTGATTTAATCAGATTTTTTTAGATATTTATAAAATATTGTTTTTACACAACTGAGCTTACTTTTATAGTAATTCAGTTATAGCACATAACCAAATCAATTCATGCACTAGGAAGAAGGTGATAAACCAATAAACCAAAGTGTATAATCAAACACTTAG
Source organism: Ursus arctos (assembly GCF_023065955.2). Lineage (NCBI taxonomy): Eukaryota > Metazoa > Chordata > Mammalia > Carnivora > Ursidae > Ursus > Ursus arctos. The sequence continues at coordinate 9,965,616 of NW_026622841.1, forward strand.
CTTAAGTAAGTGTCAGGTAAGTTTCTCTATTTATTACCAATACTTACATCAATCTTTAAGTGGGTTAGAGTATAAATCAATGATTTATCTTATTACCCCATTAATTTCCTTTTTTATTCTTACTTCAATCTATAACTATCTGGTGTCTTAGTGTGTTTCTTTCTTTATTATCATAAAATTAAAGTCATACATGGGCTGTGAACTTGTTTAGTTTGGGGTTTGGTTTTTACTCCTCTTTTGTTTGGTTCACATAGGTAACTGTACAGCCAATTCATGTGTGACATAAATTTTTGTAGGCATAGGCATCCCCAGTAGCTTTGTATGGAGAGAAAGAAAGAAAGAAAGAAAGAAAGAAAGAAAGAAAGAAAGAAAGAAAGAAAGAAAGAAAGAAAGGAAGAAAGAAAAAAGATTGAGGGAGGGAGGGAGAGAGGGAGGAAGGAAAAGAGAGAGAGAGAAAGAGGGAAAGAGAGAAGGAGGGAGAAAGAAAGAAAAAGAAAGAAGGAGGAAGGGAGGGAGCGTGGGAGGAAGGAAGAAAAAGAGGGAGGGGAGAAGGAAGGGAGATAGAGAATGGTGATGATGATAAAACAAAAAAAGTGGTAATAATATAATGCTAGATGTAGAAGTAAAACACAAACCTATAAACCTCTAAACATAAACCTTTAAAACAAGTATATAATGGTTCTATTTTGCTAAACATATATGTGCTTATATGCTTAGGTATGTACATAAGTATAGAACAAATTGAAGTTTAATACAACAAACATCAGGGTTTACTTTGTCATTTATTTTGCAGAAGTAATTAAATTATATATATATATATTTAGCATTAATGTATATTGAATTATATATATCTTTTGTAGATATTCTAAATTTTCTATATTTAGGAAATCTTATCTTTATGAATAAATTGGAAGCAATCTAAATCTGTACTAGTACAAAGCTAGTTCTACTTAAAGTTCGTCGGTGTACTCTATTTTCATCTAATGGAGATTATGATCATGGCAGTTTCTAATGGTCAAATTAACACAGAGAATACAAATTTTTTTAAATATTAGAAGTAATATAACTGACAATCAGAAACTGTTTGCTTTCATTTGTGTATTTGTTTTTATTTTATTTTTTTTAGTGAGGCAGCACAGCATAGTATTTAACAGCCCAGATTTCACGGCCAGATTTCTTGGATCTGTAATCAAGTTCTATAGTAACACTCCTAAGCACTTATTTAACCCTTCCATGCTCACATTTCCTTTCCTGCCCTCAGAGTGCTGTTCTGAACATACATGAGTTAGTAGATCTAAAGCCCGGAGAGCTGCACCTGTCCCATCATGAGTGCTAACCCAGCGAAGACAGACTGAAAAATATTTTTTTTTGCACACAACTGAACATGCCCAAATCTCAAAAAAGTATTTTTTTCCTCATTTCTATTTCCAACTGAAATATTTCTCAATACAAAAGGGTTGTGTCAACTGTCCACTGTGCATAATCAAACTGCAAGTTTCTCTGAGAAATACAACAGGTCAGGCTCTAACTTGCTCCACGTCAGTTACTGTATGTAGCTCTCTGGGTTTGGCTAACAAACGCCAAACTTCTGCAGGATATTTAAATCTTTTAAAAATCTGTATAGAAATATTACCTAATTTATTTTGAGTATATACTTTCTTATCTATTCTTCAAACTGAAGTCGACATGACACACTTAGATAGTCACGTGCACTCCATGTTTTTGGTTTTACTTTCAGAGATGCTCCCCCCCTCCCGCACCGCCCCCTGTGGGGGGAGGTCCTTTCATAGGAGTTTCACACTTTGTTGGTGTTTCATGTTTTCTTCAGTTGGATGAATATATTTTTCATCTCTGTCCTATTACACATAGTCCACAACAGCATAATTTAGATTTTTCATTTTACTTGGTATCATAGTTACTTGTTTATAAGGTTTTCTCCTCCACTGGATTATATGTTACTATGGAGACTGCATCATACTCATTTTCATTTAGCTCAGAAATTAGAACTTTGTTTTATACATAGTGTTGGTGTTTCATTTATGTTGTTGAATAATTGAATGGCCTAATAAGCACAAGTCATAAATACTCTCAATCTAAGGATTATAGTTGATTCTACTGATGTTTCTAAAATATATCAACTGCTCAGTGATGGATCAGTTGGTTAAGCATCGAATTCTTGCTATTGGTTCAGGTCATGATCTCAGGGTGCTGGGATCAAGCCTTGCCTTGGTTTCCACACTCAGCGGGGAGCCTGCTTGAGATTCTCTCTCTCCTTCTGCCTCTGTCCCTAACGCCATGTGTGCTCTCTCTCTCCAGAGTAAATAAATAGATCTTTAAAAATATATATCAAATGCTCAATTTCCTAGTGCATCTGTAATTATGGCCTTTAGAATTTCTGGGGGTACTGAGAGAGATTAGGTAAACAAGATAATGCAAAGCAAAATAATGGGAAAGAGTAGATAGAAGATGAAGAAATGGCATACTTAGTGATATTAAGGAAAATATTTGTGACATTCATGTTACTAAAATAACCTGCCCCGTGTGTATGAATCTGGATGTGGCATAGGCATAATCCTGTAATGAAACACAGTTGCTAATTTAAAACTGGCAATACAAAAGTAATTTATTATAAATAATTAAAAGACTTTCCCTATCATAGTTCTTTCCATCATAATGAGCCAATTATTCTTCATTATATAAATTTACTGAACCTCAATGACAAGCAGACAGGACAGTTAAAATTATAGTCACAATGAAGCTAGCATGATGTTTTCCCTTTGTAATTTTTCACAATATATTTTGTAAATTAAGATTTTATACAGCCATAATAATATTAATGGCTGACAATTACATTTTATATGGTTAATAAAAAGCCATATATAAAATGCATATAGTGAAACATTAGGTTGTAGTAGTTAATATGTGGACTCTAAAGTAATTCTGTATAGTTTTATAACTTAGCTGTGCATCTTATTGCTCTGTAACTTGAAAAGTAACATATCATTTTTGTGCTTTAGCTTTCTCATCTACAAAATGGGAAAATAACTTTAGCTCCCTGATGGACCCTTGTGAGGACTAAAATCTATAATATTCAGAGTTTTTACTACAGTGCCTGACATTAATAAGCACTGAATAAATAGCAATAATAGTAATGATAATAATAATAATTGTTATTGTATAAACTCATCTACTCACTCAAGAGAAAATAAAAGAGCAATGTTCAATTTCAAGATGATAATATGGAATACTACATGATTTCTCCATTTCCAACAGACCATAATAAAAAAACAATTTTAACAAAACATAAATAATAAAGATACTTTTAAGAAACCAGAAAATCAGAAATGTTCATGAGTACTGAAAACAAAGGAATCAGATTATAGATAAAAGCCATAATTGTTGAGCACTCAACAAAGAAAAAAATATATACAGCTTAGAATTAAATGAAGGGGCATTTTAGGAAAGCAAAAGAAAGTCCCCTGAACCTAGAGTTTAAGGCGCTGGTAGCATGGATGGATCATGAGACAGGTAGTGAGTAGTACATTGAATGATTTCTCTTTTGGAACATATATCAGGGTCCTACACATAGAATGTCCAGGTAATAGGTCCCAAGTCCTGATTTCACTTATTTTTTATTGATCACTAAGTGTGGTATTAAGCACACGTATCAAATAGAAGAAAGTCTATACCTAAGTGATTTTTTTCACCATAAACATGGCAAATAATTCTGTTTCAATTGTATAAACTAGAATACAATTCCATAGCAGGATCTATTTTTCCTATTTTCTTCCCTAGATTTTATTGGTAATCAAGTTCTAACCAGATATCAACATCACAGCAATGTCTCTACACCCTAAAACAGGTAAAAACATAAGTACAGGATTTATATTTAGAATGTATTCCTGAGGATCATGCTAGATGTGGCTGGGTCTTTGTTTCTTTAACAAATCCAAATGCAACACGGAACTGTTGCTCTGTGAACACTGCAGGAAAATCTATCCACCTGACCCTTTCTTATTTTCTCTGAGAACATTCTTCCCATATGCATCTGTAACAATGTGTTTCCTTCCATAAGTGTGCTTGGTGAGGTTGGGGTAAGTGCTGTGGAGGAAGACAGAGAGAGAGACAGATTGGAGAGAAAGGAGAGGCTTGCCAGAAAAATGGAATTAGTGCCGACATAATCGTTGATGGAATCTTGGTGATTGTTCATCAATCTTGTATAATGTTTCTTAATTTCAGACTCTACTGGGCAGCTTTTGAAAGGCAACAAATATAAAATTATTTTTCAATAAATGTTAGTAAAACAAATTATAACAAAGGAAAAGATATCTAATTTGTACATCCTTGTATAGAATTCACATGTATAAACTGTATTACAGATGATTAATTTTCTCTTTGTAACTTTACGTAAACTGTGATTTACTATATTAAATGCCTACACGTACACTTTGAAAAACACAATAAATCAAATTTTAAAATTCTGATGATCTTCCTAGCTCCTTCCATATTCCAATCTATACTGGATTGTTGACATCACTACTCAGAGGGAATACAGTGTAACTAAAATACTCCTGTGTTTTACTTTTATAACACTCAGAGAAATTGGTCTCACAGAGGTCTGTTGATAGAAATGAAAGAACCATCATGGAACATTGCATCAAAAACTGGGGAGGTACTGTATGGTGACTAATATAACAAAATAAAAATTAAAAAAAAAGAAATGAAAGAACCAATTTTAAAGCAAGTTCAATCTGAGCAAATTCAGATATTTATTTTTAACCTTTATTGAAAATGAAACCAGTGATCTGGTATTATCAAAGTTCATCTTCATACTCTCATCAGTAATCAGGTGCAATAATGTTTCTTTAAAGGCACAGATAAATTTGAATTATTTTTCAAAGAACAAAAGAAACATACTAGATTCATAAATGTTCTATCCGTGGCCTTTTTAAATTGAAAATATTATTAATATAATTATAGATTCACCTGCATACTGAAGAAACTATACAGAGAAATCCCATGTACACTTTATGCAGTTAACCTCCAAAGGTAACATCTCCAAAACTGACATTGGTACTGACATTGATACAATCCTCTGATCTTATACAGATTCCCCAGTTTACTTGTGTAGATGTGTGTGTTTTGTTTGTGCATATGTTTAGTTTTATAAAATTTTGTCACGTGTAGGTTGTGTATCCATCATCACAGATGAGACCAAAGTTAAAAAAAAAAAAAACCCATCATCACAAAGTGCATGAAGTTTCCCTTTCAAATTAAAACTCACTTCCATCCTGCACTCAATCTGCCTTGTCCCTAACCTCTTGCAACCACTAAATTGTTCTCCATATCTAAAATTTTGTCATTTACAAAATAATATATAAATAGAATCGTAAAAAATGCAAAATGGTATGTAAATAGAACCATAAAATATGCAACCTATTGGAATTGATTTTGTTTCTTTCACTCAGCATAATTCTGTGGAGATTAGTCCATGTATTATGGGTATCAATAATTAATTCCCTTTTATTTCTGAGTAGTATCCCCAGGACGTCTACATCACAGTTTGTGTAATGGTCACCCACCGAACTTCATTTGTTCCCAATTTGGGGCTATTACAAATATGACTGGATGAATAATCCCCACCCCCACCCCCAACATGTACAACTCTGAATTCCCTCCATCTGCGAATGTTATGTTCTAAGACAAAGACTTCGAATATGTGATGAAGGCATTTTGAGATGGAAAGATCATCCTGGGTCATCTGGTTGGCCAATAAGTGCCATCACAGGTCACCTTATGAGAGAGAGAAGGGAGCTTACAGAGGATAAGTGATCTAGATGCAAGACAAGGAATACTGGCAGCCTAGTGGAAACTGGAAGAGTCAAGCAGCAGAATCTTTTCCCTAGAGGCCCCAGAGGCAGTGTGGCCCTGCTGACACCGTGACCTTGGCCAAATGATACCAACAGAGGATTCCTGGCTTCTGGAACTGTGATAGAATAAATACCTGTTGTTTAAAGCTACGAGGTCTTTGATCAGTTGTTATTACAGCAGAGACGAGAAACTAACCAATGAATTAATCTGCTATAAACATTCCTATAAAGGATTTTTTTGTGAAAAATATTTTAATTTTTCTGGGACTAATGCCGAAGAGTGTAACTTCTAAGTTATGTGGAAACTGTGTGTTTACTTTTATAAAAAACTGCCAAAGTTTTCCAAATGGCTATACAATCTCATCAGCAATGGATGTGTGATTCAGTTTCTCTGCATCCTTGCCAGAATATAAGGCTATCACTATTTTTAAATTTTATCCTTTGTGGTAAGTGTGTAATACTATCTCAATGCAGTTTTAATTTGCATTTTCCTAATTGGTAGTGATACTGAACATGTTTTCAAGTGCTTATTTACCATCTGCAGATCCTCTTCACTGAAATGTTTATGTCATCTGCCCATTTTCTAATTAGACCATTTATTTACTGTTAAGTTTTGAGAGTTCTTTAGACATTCTAAATCCTGATCCTTTTTCAGATATGTGACCTATAAATATTTTCTCCTAGTCTGTACCTTGTCTTTTCACAATGGTGGGTTTCATGGAACATAATTTTCATTTTGATGAATTCCAATTTATAAATTTTTCCTTCTATTGATATGGATTGGTTGTCAAGTTTAAGAAGTTTTTTCCCTAATCTCTCCTCCACTGAACTGCTTTCTCATCTTTGTCAAAAATCAGTTGGTCATAAACATGTAGAGTCTACTTCTGGATTATCTATTCTGTTCTATTAACCGATGTGTCTGTATCTGTGCCAAAACTAAATTGTCTTGATTATCTTAGCTATGTAATAATGATTAATATTGTACTGAATGATTCTTCCTACTTTATCCTTCTTTTTCAAGATTCTAGGTAGTTTACAGCTTATACCTTTCACTATAAATTTTAGAATAAGATAACACTGACGGATCCCAAATTTTGGAGTAGAATGACCTTGTCTATAAAGGCAAAAATTGTTTCTGGGGTTTGACAGCAATTATGCTAAACCTTTAGATAATTTTTATTATGCTGAGTCTTCCATTCCATAAACATAGTATATCTCCTCATTTTTTAGAATTTGTTTTACTCTTTCCATCAGTATATTGTAATTTTCATTTCAAAGATCCTATACACGGTTGGTTAAGTTTCTACTTAAGTATTAGTTCATCAATTACAACAAATATACCCCAATAATTGCAAGAGGTTAATAAGAGAGGAAACTGTGGGCAGAGGGAGGAGGGTGGGAAAAGTATATGGAAACTCTACTTATTCTTCAGGTTTTCTATAAAAATAAAATATATTGCTCAAAATTGCCCTTCCTCTAAAATTGCTCTAAAATTGGGGCATCTGAGTGGCTCAGTTAAGCATCTTACTTCAGCTTAGGTCATAATCTTGGGGTCCTGGGATGGAGCCCTGCACCAGGTTCCCTGTGGGGAGTCTGCTACTCTCTCTGCCTCTGCCCCTCTCCCTGCTCATGCTCTCTCTCCAATTAATAAATAAATAAATAAAAATTTAAAATAAAGTTTTCTAAAATAAAATATGTTATTAAAATATGAGGAATGGGATATTCATAGAGTATAATTAAGTATTCAAAATCAGACAACGGTACAAAAGAAAAAAATAGTTAAGAACCATTTTACCATTATCATCATCATCTTCGTATTTCATTTCTGCAGGGAAACATGCTTAGAACCGAGAATCAATGACATCAGAACAGCAATGGAAGATATATGACCTTAGACGTCTATGTACAGGCAATTATCATATACGTGTTTGGGCAAAAAGGAATAGATTTTCAAACATAAAGGGAATCTTACATCCACTGTATAAAGAAACAATAATGTGAAATAGTAAAATTGCCCAAATATATTTGCAGAGAGACAGAGAGAGAGAAATTTTCAATTTAATATTTCACGTGAAATGATTTAGGTAAAATCAGATAATGGAAGCTTAAATTTCTGTCTAAATATTTACTGATTACAAGTCATGAAGTTTAATAAAATTCTAATTTTTTTAAAAATAGAAAATATAGGCAATAAACACAAACAGTAATGAAATTTGAAATTTAAACTTTAGAATGTTTAAAAGAAACCAAAACAACCTTGGGTGTTGGGTAAGAGGAGAACATACTACATTGATATGTTCTATTTTTTTCCTGGGGCATTATGAAAGATAAAATTTAATAATTTTACTTTTTTATGCTGATTTAAAAAATATTCAAATGCGTTTTCTATACATGTAAGATAAACTGCAACTGGAAAGCATATAAGATATAAGTTTTAAACCTACAGAGAAAAAACAAACTCAACAAAAGATAGTACGGTTCCCAAGGCTTCCCAGGGACCTGGGCTAATGTCCTTCCATCTCTTCACTGTAATCCTCACAACATAGTGTATTCAACTTCCTCGTCTTTGTTAAAATCAGCTACTACACCTGTATTTGCATTCTGTTACCTTCTCATTTGTCCTTGTGTGATTATGGATTTTTAAAGCTATTTGTCTAATGGTGTTTTATACTCTCATTTTATATATCCTAATTAAAACCCAATGTTACTAAAAGAGCTGGATAGGAAAATTCTCAACATAATGATTGCAGTAATAGCTCTAAATTAATTAATAAAATGTTGGTAGCATTTTAATCCATACACATTAATAAGCCACAATGAGTAGTGTGTTTACATACTATCAGAGGAAAAATAAGTATTAAAACTTTTAACCAAGACCGCTTCGTGTGGTTGTAATTAATAAAGAACAAGTCTTTTAAAAATGTCAACTACACTGACTGTGACATGAACGGTGGGATTGGGAACTGTGCAGTACACAATCTACAGGAAGAGAGGTGGAGGCCCTGTCCTGAATCATGAGTTCTCTACTGCTGTTTAATCCATAATAAGTTCTTACTGGAAATAACATTTTAGGGGTCTGGATGGCTCAGTTGTTTAAGCAGCCTAGTCTTGATTTTGGCTCAGGTCATGATCTCAGGGTCTTGGGATGGAGCCCTGTATGGGGGGGGGGGGTCCACGCTCAGTGGGGAGTCTGCTTGAGGATTCTCGCTCTCCCCCACTGCTCCCTTCCGATCTCTCTCTTTCTCTCAAATAAATAAATAAACCTTAAAAAACATTTTCTCACTCCCTCTACCCCTCTCCACCCTGCTCGTACATGCTCTCTCTCCCTCTCCCTCTGTCTCTAAAAGAAAAAAAAGAGAGAGAAAGAAAAAAATAACATTTTAAATGGGGAAGTATTAGTTTGAAGTAAGAAATGTATCTCTCTTATAAATACGGTTAGTAAACTTGCTTCCAAGTTATTTAATTCACAGAAGTTATCAAAATCATTTTCTTATGGAACTTTTATGCAATATACTGCAAGTATAACAATAAATAGAGCACAGGCATTAAATACAACATATAAATAATAATGAAACATATAATGTTGTAAGCATGGTACATGCTTATATGCAACAAATATCCTTGTTAAAATAACAATAGCAAACTAACAAGGATAATAATTACATTACATAATAACAATATTACCATACATTTAGTGCGTATCCACTAGACAATGTTCTCAGGAGTTTATACACGCAGGTGAACACACACATTTGTTTAATTCTCACAATAACCTCATGGGGACTTTGTCTTTAAATCATAAGTAGCTTCCCTTCTTTTTTCAACTTACAGTGCAGCAACAACTTATGGAACTATATTTTATTTTATTTTATTTTATTTTATTTTATTTTATTTATTTTATAAGTTCAAGGCCTGAGTGGAGCCCAATGCAGGGCTTCAACTCATGACCCTGATATCAAGACTTGAGCTGAAATCAAGAGTTGGACGTTCAACTGACTGAGCCACCCAGGTGGCCAGAAACTATTTTTTAAATCATCTTGCAAACTAGTAGTGCAGACTAGAAGTTAGTAGGTTTATTATAATTATTGTGCAATATATTTCACAATTTTTTAGCTATCTGGTTAAAATTCAGAGGTTCATAAATAAATCGCAAGAAGAATAAAACCACTCAAATAGAACACATATACTGCAGTAACCAACTGTACTTATTTGTTACTTTTGCTTACTTCAATGACTGAAAAAATTTTAAAAATAACACAATCTGAATAAATTTATATTTATTAATTCTATTAACGATAATATGTTCATTTGGTAAACTAAGTCTCACTTATAAGGGTAATTTCTCTATAACTATACCATTCATTCAATTAAAGTTATTTAAAAATAAGTTCTGAGATAATTGAACACTGGCAGTGAAGAAAGGCTGTTTGCATTTGGGGAGAAATGCACTTCGGCAGTTTCTGTGATTTTCATCTCTCAATTAGGCTAGTCAAAGATGAAGACTCAAAGGAAAATTTTACGTTGTTAGATTGTTAGAAATTAGTGGCTTTTCGTGGAAAATCTCTCTTTGTGTTTTTTAAACTAGAAAAACATAATTATATCCCTAAACTCATTGCTACTCAGTGGAATACAGTAGCTGCCTCAAATCTGAAATACTTAAGTATAGCTCTGAAAACAAAATCAATCTTCTCCATGTAATTCTTTCCAAGTCTTTTATTTCATGTACCCCATTTCCAATTTCCCTCCTGGCTTCGTTTGTTACCCGCTTTTCAAAGCCCTTTTGATAATCAAATCACTAAACACCATTCACTCCTTGCACTTCTGGGGATCAGATCTGTCACTGGTTTATATACCTTTTTGCTCTGCGCTGATTTTGATTCATGCCTTAGAATGTCAGAGCCTAAAAGGGCAATTCTACTTTCACTTTTCAGAGCCAGTTTCAATATCAACTTTAATTGAGTAGATAGTATTTAATATAGTTCTCCTCCAGTAGGCAATAATCTTTTACCCCAAGGTTCTTTGTTTTATATTGAACGAAAGAAGGCTGACTCAGAGGTTTTTGTTTTGTTTTGTCTTTACCCTTGCTACCACTTTAACTTGGTTTGAGAAAAAGAGTTTTACAAGTTAAAATTCCCATACTTGCCAAAAATACAGAATTTAGGAAAAAAACATATTGTTTTTAATGTTTTAAAGGTAATGGAGTTTAATTTTTTAAACTCTTTTTAAAACCACAGGAATAAAAGTAGTATCAATAATAGTGCAGTGGACTGAATGCTTGTTTTCTCCCCCAAATTCGTAAGTTGACACCTAATCCCCAGTGTGATGGTATCAAAATGTGGGGGCTTTCGGGAGATGATGAGGTCAAGAAAATGGAGCCCCAAGAATAAGACTGGTGCCCTTATAAAAGACACCTTAAAGAGTTCCCTTGTCTCTTTAATCATGTGAGGACACAATGAGATCTCACCAGACATATCTTGACCTTGCGCTTAGCGGCCTCCAGACTGAAAGAAATAAACTTCCATGGTTTATAATCCACTTGGTCTACAGTGTTCTTTTACAGCAAATTGAACAGACTAAGTCATATAGAATAATTAAAAATAACTTAAAAGAAATATATATTCACAACCTAAATATTGACTAGATACTTAAAATCATTTGACTAGATTCCCCTGATTTACTATTGGCCAAATTTTACTGCCAAGTTTAAATATCCAGTACAAAAATCTTTTTAAATAAACATTTTTAACTATTATAGCAATTCTGTTTTACAAATCGGAGCTGGTATTTGTTGTATGACAATTTAATTAGCATACTCCCCTCTCAGAAATTCTGGAAAATATAACTCCAAATTGGCAAAATTCCTCAGCTTCTCTTCAACTCCTCCAAACCAGTCCTCCTCAAATTTGTGCACACATTTTCATGTGCAATGGTAAAGTGAGGCTAAAATTTAAAGAGGAAAAAAATTATTAAAAATAAAGACATGATTTGTGGTCCTGCAGGTAAGAGGCTTGAACATCACCATCTGTCCTAATAACAATTAAAAAGCTGAACAGACTGAAAAATAAAAAAATAAAAAACTTTTCTTGGATCCATAAGAGAGGAAGGACACAAGGCAAATCCCTGCTGTCAAGATGGGTGAGACAGACAGGCAGATTCAGGGAATCACAGCTTGCCACAGCAGAGACTAGTGAACAGAAACCACTGTGGTCACTGGTGCTGGGTAGGAAAACCTGAACTGTATTGAGAAATTATTGGAGGCTCAGTGTGGACAAGTCTGAGAGTTAAAAACTCCATTGTGTGTGGGAGTCATCACAATATTGTGAGATTTACCTCCAGGAGCTCAACCATTTTCCCATACTCAACATCAGAGAAAAATCTCCTGGACTTTGAAAGGGGAAGGGAAAAGAAATAATTCTGAAATATATCAGAGTCCTATGTTCTTAACAAGGCCTGCCCTCAGGGGAAAATAGCTAACCAGAACCTAATCTGCAGGGCTATTATGAGAGCTTAACTGTCATGGAGAAAGGGAAATACCCAACTCCAGTCAGTTCTAGCCTTCCACATAAGAGAAAGGAAAACTCAGATCCAACCCACTCTAACAATGCTGTCTCACACATGGGGAAGAAGAAATAAAAATAAAACAAAGCAAAACACTGAGAAACACTCCTGAAGTTCAAAGTCCAGAGGCACAGGCTTACTAAAACTCTGAGATCTAATCAGGACTATAGAATACTTCCTTCCTCCCATTTCACAGTGCCAGATTACTAAAGATTTATTTGCAATAGTTCCCTTTAACCAGTGTATCATGTCTAGTTATCAAGAAAAAAAGAATAAAGAAAGAAATACCAACAGCCAAGCAAACAAAATCCCAGTGTTAGAATGAGTGTTAGAATGAGACACAGCAAAGATTTTGGAAAGAGCAGCAATTTAAAACAACGATGATTAATGTGCTAAGGGTTCTAACGGATTAAGTAGTCATCATGCAAAAGCAGATGGGCATTGTAAGCAGAGACATCGAAATCCCAAGAAAGAACCAAGAAGAAATGTTGGAAATCAAAAACACTAACAGAAATGAAGAATGCCTGTAATGGTATTATTAGCAGACTGGGCACAGTTAAGGAAAGAATCTCTGAGCTAGCGGATATATCAATATATTCTTTAAAAACTGAAAAGCAAAAATAACTGATTGTTTAAAAAGCAAAAAAGAACGGAATATCCAAGAATTAAGGGACAACTACAAATGGTGCAATGGGAATACTAAAAGGAGGAGAAATAAAGAAGTAATAGAAAAAAAAGTTGAAACAATAATGATAAAGAATTTTCCTAAATTGATGTCAGACCACCAAACCAGATCCACAAAATTCAAAGAACACCAAGTAGAATAAATGCCCCCAAAACCCCAAAACAAACAAACAAACAAAAAACCAATTACACCAAGGCATACATCTTCAAACTATGAAAAATCAAAGATAAAGAAAAATCCTGAAAGAAGCTAGAGGGAAAAATTACCTTACCTATAGAGAATGGTAAGAATTCACCTTCCCTGGGGCGCCTGGGTGGCACAGCGGTTAAGCGTCTGCCTTCGGCTCAGGGCGTGATACCAGCGTTATGGGATGGGGCCCCACATCAGGCTCCTCCGCTATAAGCCTGCTTCTTCCTCTCCCACTCCCCCTGCTTGTGTTCCCTCTCTCACTGGCTGTCTCTATCTCTGCCGAATAAGTAAATAAAATCTTTAAAAAAAAGAAAAAAAGAATTCACCTTCTCCTCAGAAACCCTACATGCAAGAAGAGAGTGAACAAAATATTTGAAGTGTTGAGAAGAAAAAAACAAAAACACCCCACCAGCCTAGAATTCTATACCCTCCAAAATTATCCTTCAAAAGTGAAGGAAAATACTTTTTCCAAAAAAAACAAAAACAAAAAACAAAAATCCAACAACACACAAATAAACAAAAATGAGGAAATTTGTGGTTTGTAGACATGCTTTAAAAAAAAAGATCTTTAGAAAGAAATAAAATAATATATGTAAGTAACTTGGATCTTTGGAAAGAAAGAGTATCAACAAAGAAATAAGTGATTCCTTCCTAGTCTTAATTTATCTAACAGATAACAGTTTCTTTAAAATAATACCAATAATGTATTACATTATGTATGCTTGTGTACATATGTACATATGTGTGTGGGTGTTTATCTTTATACATATATACATTCTTGTGAATGCTTATATAACAGTGAAATGAATGACAGCAGTAATACAAGGGGCAGCAGGGAGAAACGAAGTAAAATTATTGTTATTAAAGACACTAAAAAATAAAATAATATAAAATAAAATAAAAGCACTTACACTACCCATGAAATGATATAGTCTTATTTGAAAGCAGACTTGGCTTAGCTGTAAATGTATATTGCAAATTCTAAAACAACCACTAAAATAAATATTTTTTAAAAACTATAACTGATACAATGATAAAGGAGAGAAAATGGAATCATATAAATTACTCAATTAAAACTACAAAAGGCAGAAAAAAGTGAAAAACAAAAATAGGAACAAAGAACAAGAGCAAAAAATAGAAAACTAAGAAATATACAGTAGATATGAATCTATGTCAGTTATTACTCTGAATGTCCATAGTTTAAATGTACCAATTAAAACACAAAGATTGTCAAAATTGTTAAAAAAATAAGATCCAATTGTATGTTGTCTACAAGAAATCCATATTAAATATAAAGGCACTTACAGATTTAAAGTAAATGGAAGTAGAAAAATATATGATGCTGACATTAATCAAAGCAAGCAGGAGTAGCTAGATCAATTTCAGACAGAGCTGACTTCAAAGCCAAAGACATTTATAAAGGATAAAGAAGCACATTATACAATGATCATGGGTCAATTTTCTAAAAAACATTACAATCTTTAACGTGTATGAATCTAACAACAGTGCATCAAATTAAGTTAGACAAATACTAACAGAATAGAACAGAGAAACAGATGAATCCACTAATATAGTTGTAGACATCAACACCCCTCTATCAGAAATGGACAGATCCAGAAGGTAGAAAATCAGTCAGGACATAGTTGAGCTCAACAACAACACGAATCAACTGAATATAATGAATATTTACGGATGACTTCAACCAACAACAGCAGAATACACGGTTTTTTTTTTTCATGTTCACATGGAACATTTACTAAGACAGGTCAATTTCTGGCCATAAAACATACCTTAACAAATTTAGTAGGATTGAACTATACAATGTCTACTCTTAAAATACAGCGGGATTAAACTAGAAAATAATAACAGAAAGAAAACTGGAAAATCCCCAAACGTGTGGAGTTTAAACAACACAATTTTAAATAAAACATGGTTCAAAAATGAAAACTCAGGGAAATGAAAAACTATTCTGAACTAAGTGAAAATGTAGATACAACTTATAAAATTTGTGGAATGAAGCAAAAAGCAGTGCTTAGAGGGAAATTTATAACACTGAATATATATATTACAAAAGAAGAAAAATACAAAATCAAACATCTAAATTTCTACTTTAAGAACTAGAAAATAGACAATAAGTCAAATTTAAGGTAATCAGAGGAAAAGTAAAAATGAGAATCAGATAAGAAATCAATGAGATAAAAAATAGGAAATCAATAGAAAAAAATCAATGAAATCTAAAGCTGGCTCTTTGAATAGATCAATAACACTGATGAGCCTCTAGCCTTGCCAAACAACAAAAAAAGAAACAAAATAAATTACTAATATAAGAAATGAAAGAGAGGACATCACTACAGATCCCATGGACAGTAAATAGATAATAAACAAATACTATAAACAACTTTATGACCACACATTAGATAATTTAAATGAAATGAACCAATCCCTTGGAGACACCATCTCCCAAAATCAAACAAGAAGATATTGATGATCTGAATAAGCCTATATCTATAAAATAAACTGAATCAATAATTAATAACCTTCCAAAACAGAAAGCACTAGGCCCAGATCAGGTAACTGGTGAATTCTACCAACATTCAAGGAATAAATTATACCAATTCTCTGCCATCATTTTTAGATAACAGGAGAGGGAATACTTCATAACTAATTTTATGAGGCTAGCATTACCCTAATACCCAAAATGGATAGAGATATTACAAGAAAACTATAGAACGACATCTCTTCCAAACATAGACAAAAAATACTCAACAAAATATTAGCAAATCAAACCCAACAATGTGTAAAAAGAACAATATACCACAACCAAGTGGGATTTTTCACAGGTATGCAAGACTGGTTCAAGATTTCAAAATCAATTTGTGTAATACATTATACAAGAGAAAAATCACACGGCTATATCAAGAGGTGCAGAAAAAAAGCATTTAATAATCCAACACTCATTCATAATAAAAACTCTCAGTAAACTAAAAATAAAGGATATTCCTCCACTTGATGAGAAATATCTACAAAAATTCTACATCTAACATAATACTTAATAGTGAGAAACTCAGTTTTCCCACTAAGATAAAATGCAAGGCAAGTATGTTCCCTCTTAACACTACTTTCAATATACTGGAAGTTCTAGCTAAAGCAAGAAAATAACAAAACAAAATTAAATACAGATTGGGAAGGGAGAAATAAAACTTTCTTAGCTTGCAATTGGATGATTGTGTTAAATATTCTAAAGAAGTAATAACAACAACAACAACAACAAAACAAAGCTTCTGAAACTAATAATTGATTATAGCAAGGTTCAGGATATATAGGTCATTATAATAAAGTCCTTGTTCTCCTATATGCCAGCAATGAACAAATGGAGTTTGAGATTAACAACAGAATACCATTTACATTAGTGTCCAATAAAATGAAATACTTAGGTATAAATTTAACCAAATACACATAAGACCAATATGAGGAAAACTATAAAATTTTGATGAATAAAATCAAAGAAGGACTAAATAAATAGACAGGTATTTCATTTTCATGGACAGGAAGACTCAGAATTATCAAGATGTCAGTTATTCCCAACTTGATCTGTAGATCTGACGCATTCCCAGTCAATATCACAGCAAGATATCTGATGGATATCAACAGCGTAAATATATGTTTATATGGAGAGGCAAAAGGCCCAGACAGTCAACACAATATTGAAGAACAAAACTGGAGAACTGATTCTATCCAACCTCAAGACTTAATTTGCAAGTGCAATAATCAAGACTGTGTAGTATTGGTGAAAAAATAGACAAATCAGTAGAAAAGAATAGAGAGCCCAGAAACAGACCCACACAAAGAGAGTCAACAATATTTGACTGGAGTAAAGGCAATGCAATGGAGAAAAGATAGCCTGTTCAATAAGTAGTGCTGTAAAGACTCAATATTCTCATTCAAAAAAATCAATCTGGCTACAAACCTTATATCCCTCACAAAAATTAACTCAAGTGGGATCTTAGACCAAAATATAAAACAAAAAATATAAAACTCCTAGAACATAACATTGGAGAAATTCTAGATAACTTTGGTATGGTCAGACTTTTTAGATTCAACACCAGAAACTCAAAAAAAAAAAAAAAAACTGGTAAGCTGACTTCATTAAAATTAAAAATACCTGCTCTGCAAAAGACAATGTCAAGAGAAAGAGAAGATTAGCCACAGACTGGGAGAAAATACTTGCAAAACATACATCTGATAAAAGACTGCTATCAAATATATGACAAGAACTCTTAAAACTCAACAATAAGAAAACAAATAACCTGATGAAGAAATTGGTCAAAGGCTTTAACAGAAATTCATCAAAGAAGATATACAGATGGCAAATAAACTTATGAAAAGATGCTCCACATGATAAATCATCAAAGAAATAAATATTCAATCAATTACACACCAGTACACATCTATTAGAATGGCCAAACCCAAAACACTGACATCACCAAATGCTGGAAAGGATGTGAAAGAATAGGAACACTTATTCATTGCTGGTGGAAATTCAAAATGTCAGAGCCACATTAGAAAGAAATTGGGTAATTTCTTATAGAACTAAACATACTCTTACCATAAGATCTAGCAATCACACTCTTTGTTAGAGATTTGAGAGCTTATGTCCACACAGCAACCTCTGTTTGGGATTTGAGAGCCTATGTCCACACAGAAACTTCTGTAAGCAGCTTTATTCACAATTGCCAAAACTTGGAAACAACCAACATGACCTTCGGTAGATGAATGGATAAGCAAACTCTGGTACCTAGACAATGAAATATTATTCAATGCTAAAGAGAAATGATCTATCAAGCAATGAAAAGACATAGAGGAAACTTAAATACATGCCACTAAGTAAAAGAAGCCAGTTTTTAAAAGCTATATACTGTATGATTCCAACTATATGCCATTCTGGAAAAGGAAAAGTATGGAGATAGTAAAAAGATTAGTGTCTGACAGGGGTTTTGGCTGGTGGGAGGGATGGGCAGGGAAGTTCAGAAGATTATTAGAGCAGTAAAAATACTCCGTATGACACCATAATGATGATACATATCATATATTTTTGTCCAAAACCATAGAATGAACAACACCAAGAATGAACCCTAATGTCTTGTCTCCCCCACTTATTCAAACCATTTATATATATCCATTTAGAACCATAGATGCCTATTTTATATTTTGGATTATATTCCAGTGATACTTAAGTTGTTAAAATTGTTCCAGCTTTGGCCATTTGGGAGGTCCTTCATTTGGCCAGTGTCCCTTTGACATATACTCGTTGGTGTGTGTATATGTGTATGCATGTTTAGCATTCTCTTACTTGCCAGCACTAAAATACATGTTCCAGGCTCATCTTTTATATTTTTTCCCCAATCATAAAAGCAGATATTTCTCTGATGAAAGTTTTATGCTTTTATGGAGAATAGTATTCGAAACTAGGATCTGTGTGCTAGGCCTGCTCATTGCTGGTGGAATGCCATTGTTGCTAAGGCCCATTCAAATGAGAAAGCAGAAAAATGTTACGTGTATACTAATATATATATATATATATATATATATATATATAAAATATAATGTTATATATATTATATATATACACATATGTCTATATATTTCAACATGCAATATGTGCATATATATGAATAAATTTATGACATCATGCTGGTCTATATCTCTCAACCATTACCATATGTATCATTCTAACCATGCTTATCTGTAAATTCCTACCTCAAAAGCGAGAAACCTGGCTAGTATCATCCTGCGTAGTAATAGCAGAACTGGTAACCCACACCTCTGGGGGTGGAGGAGGGCTTTATCAAGTAACGCACAGTGCTTATGTACACCTTCATTTGCATTTAGAATTACAGACTCCACTCATTTTCAAAGTTACTTAGGTCAGAAAACTTCGACCCCCCCTCCCACCACATTCAATGGGGTTGTTTTATATATTTGTAATGCAATTTGACTATTTTGCCACATTCTGCATTCTATCCTTGGGTCACCCACTTTCTACACGATTTTTTTTTAAATTTTGCATACAGTAAGGATAACTGTGTTTTAAAAGCTTTAATGTACTTTAACAAATCAGGTGTTGTATATCCACAATTACAGTATTATACAATAATTAAATCATTCTGAAAATGTCTTCTGTGCTCCATGTATTCAAACCTTCCACTTCTCCCCAAGAACTCATACCAAACAATAATCTTTTTACTGTCTCTATAGTTTTCCAAAATGTCATATAATTGAATCATATAGTATGTAGCCTTATCAGATTGACTTATTTTACCTAGCAATGTGCTTTTAGGATTATTAACGTCTTTTCACGACATAGTAGTGGTTGTCTTTTTATAACAGAATAATTGCTCATTACATGAATGTACCACAGTATTTTGGGAGAACCAACAGGAGTAAGCTGCTCCTTACTAGCATGTAGGCTTTTGTGTGGACTTAAGTTTTAAAATTAACTAGGTGGATACCTAGGGGTGCAATTACTCAATCATATGATAAGACCATGTTTAGCTTCATAGGAAACTGTCAAAATCTCTTCCTAAGTGGCTGTACCATTTTTATTCCCATAAGCAATGAATGAGAGCTCCTTTTGTTACACATTCTATATAGCAATTGGTATTATCAGTTTGTTGTTATTTGACCATTGTAATTTGTGTGTAGTGGTGCTTTATCATTGTTTTTTTTTTAAGATTTATTTATTTATTTGAGAGAGAGGGGGTGGGAAGGGGAGGGGCACAGGGAGATGGAAAGAGAGAAATCCAAGCAGACTCCCACTAAGCAAAGAGCCCAGAGCCTGATGTAGGGTTCTATCTCATGACCCTGAGATCATGACCTGAGCCAAAATCAAGAGTCGGATGCTCAACTGACTGAGCCACCCAGGCACCTTCTTTATCATTGTTTTAATTCGCAATTCTCTAATGACAAATGATGTTGAGAATCTTTTCATATGCTTGTCATGTATGTATGTATGTATGTATGTATACGTATGTATGTATGTATCTATATTTGATAAGGTGTCTATTCAAATCTTCGCTCTATTTTTACCTAGGTATTTTTTCCTATTATTAGTTGTAAAATTTATTTTTGTAAGTTGTATGTAAGTACTTTATCATGTGTCTTAGAAATATTTTCTCCCAGTCAACTGATTACATATTGACTTTTCATAGGGCAGTTTGTATTTATTTATTAAAATTCAACTTATCAAATTTTCTTTCATGAATCATGATTTTTGTATTGCACCTAAAACTAATTGCCAAATTCAAGGTAATCTAGATTTTCTTTTATGTTTCTGCCAGAATATTTAGTTTTACATTTTACCTTTAGGTCTATAATTTATTTTAAGGTATTTTTTGTGTAAGATGTATAGTGTAGCATCTTCAAATCCCTCTCTCTTCCTCTCTCTCTCTCTCTCCCTCTGCTTCTGTCATCGCATTGCCTTCTGCTTCTCTGATCCTCATCCCTCTTATAAAAACACCTGTGATTACAGCAGATCCACCTGAAATCCAGGTTAATAACATCTGCAAAGTGCCTTTTGCCATATTAGGTAACATTCACATCCTCTGGGGATTAAGATGCAGCTATCTTAGGGGAGCATTATTTAGCTTACTGTACAGTTAATAATAAATTTTCAGAAATATTATTCATGAGGTCATGGCCTGCATTGCCAATGGTTAGCAGAAACTGCAGAGGGTAAAATAATTTAAAATGTGCATATTTCTCTAACAGTAAACTATAGTCTATAAATGAGAAAAATCATGAATCTTCTGCAAAGGTGACTTCCAAGCACTTAAAGTAACACAACAATATGTTTAAAGATCTATTGTACTAATATGAACTAAAACCAGGTTTAATACACATGACACTAATAAATTGCTACTTTATTATAAGGAAAATGATTATATTCTTGAGGAAAATTTTGAAAGCATATTCATTAGTTAGATGTGCTAATATATATTCAATTATAACGTTCAATTATCAGTGGGGTTTCAATATGACAAAGACGTTTGCAGGTTTGAAAGATAAAGCCTGTTTATTTTACTTTAACCTTCACATACTGAAAAAGAAAATATCAGAAACTCCCCAAGGAAAACATAATTACTTTGATAAACAGCCTTTATTGAAAATATTTGTAGGGATTTTTCTTCAGGGTACATTGCATTTGAAGTGCAACTTAATGGAATTAATTAAAGCTCCATTTGAGGTACCTAACCTGATTCACTGACTCTTTGTTTTTTGGTTTTTTTGGATCCATGGCCACATTTAATAGACAGAATCAATTTGTCTGTCTATAAAATTAATTGAAAAATACTGTTTTATTTGCTTTTATAGAAGACAAATACAATACGTTTTAAGATGTGTATGAACATTAAAATTTAGGAAGCTAGAAATTCCCTAGTTGCTGTTAACAAAAAATGCATTATTATATCTATGCTAGATTTCTAGAATAGTTTGCAAAGTTAACTTCATTTTCTATGTTTTGGGTCAAAATACTTTTTTTTTTACATTTATTGTTTTCATCATGTAAGATCAGCAATGTAAAAACATATTTAAAAACAATATCTGGCTTCAGTAAATGTGGCTCATTTCTCCTATTTTTCTCTTCAATGCAGTCAATAAAATAAAAGGACTTCTTAAGTCCTTTATCATTCTGCTTTCTCCTGTTTGCCCAAAGTTGAGCTAATTCAGCATAAACTGTAATTTAGAAAAATAATTGTTTCATGTTAGCAGATTGGAAGAATTAATCTTTTTAAAATGTACATACTTCTCAAAGCAATGTACAAATTCAATGTAATTCCTATCGAAATCTCAATGACAGTTTTTACAGAAATGGAAGAAACAATCCTAAAATTTGTGTGGAACCACAAAAACCCTGAATAGTCAAGCAAACATCAGAAAGAAGCAAAAATCTGGAGGTTTCACACACACTGATTTCAAACTATACTATAAAGCTATAGTAATCCAAACAGAGTAGAATTATCCAATTGAAAAAAAGAGTCTATTCAACAAACAGTGTTGGGAAAATTGGATAGCCACATGCAGAAGAATGAACCTGGATCATTTCCTCACACCATACACAAAAATAGGCTCAAAATGGAAGAAAGACCTAAATGTGAGAGAGGATTCCATCAAAATCCTAGAGGAGAACACAGGCAGCAACCTCAGTGACCGCGACCAAAGCAACTTCTTGCTAGACACGTCTCCAAAGGCAAGGGAAACGAAAGCAAAAATGAACTATTGGGATTTCATCAAGATAAAAAGCTTTGCACAGCAAAGGACACAGTACACAAAACCAAAAGACAACTGACAGAATGGGAGAAGATATTTGCAAATGACATATCAGATAAAGAGCTAGTATTGATAATCTACATAGAACATATCAGAATCAATACAAAGAACAAATAATCCAGTCAAGAAATGGGCAGAAGACACGAACAGACATTTCTCTGAAGAAGACATACAAACGGCCAAGAGACACTTTAAAAAATGCTCCACATCACTTGGCATCAGGGAAATACAAATTAAAACCACAATAGGATACAACCTCACACCCGTCAGAATGGCTAAAATTAACAAGTCAGGAAACGACAGATGTTGGCGAGAATGCAGAGAAAGTTGAACCCTCGTACACCTTTGGTAGGAATGCAAGCTGGTACAGCCACTCTGGAAAACAGTATGGAGGTTCTTCAAAAAGTTGAAAATAGAGCTACCCTATAACCCAGCAATTGCACTACTAGGTTTTTACCCCAAAAATACAAACGCAGTGATCCAAAGGAGCACCTGCACCCCACTATTTATAGCAGCAATGTCCACAATGGCCAAACTATGGAAAGAGACAAGATATTCAATGATAATGAATGGATAAAGAAGAGGTGGTATATGTATACAATGAAATGTTACTCAGCTATCAAAAAAAAATATGAAATCTTGACATTTGCAATGACATGGATGGAACTAGAGGGTATTATGCTAAGCAAAATAAGTCAGTCAGAGAAAGACAATTATCATATGATCTCACTTATACGTGGAATTTAAGAAACAAAAGAGAGCATCATAGGGAAAGCCTGGAAAAAATGAAACAAGACAAAACCAGAGAGGGAGACAAACTATAAGAGACTCTTAACTGCAGGAAACAAACTGAGGGTTGCTGGAGGGGAGGTGGGTGGGGTAAGTGGGTGATAGATATTAAGGAGGGCACTTGATGTAATGAGCACTATATAAGACTGATGAGTCACTGACCTCTACCTCAGAAACCAATAATACATTACATGTTAATTAATTGAATTTAAATTTAAAAAATTAAAAAAAATAACAACAAACAGTGGCAAAAAACAGTCATGGAGATGGGCTGGGCTACTAATGCTGGCTCTGCCATAGGCAAATCCCTTCCCCCTTCTGGGCCTTTGTGCTCCCACATGTGAAATAACAGTGTTGAACTCTAGATCAAGGATCAACAAAGATTTTCTATAAAGGTCAGTAAATATTTTAGGTTTTGCAGAACAGACTGTCCTACTGCAGCCTCTCAGCTCTGCCATTGTAACATGAAAGTACCCACAGACAAAACATAAGTGAATGAACGTGGCTGTGTTCCAATAAAACCTTATTTACAACAACAACAACAAAAACCAGTATAGAATTGATATAAAAAACATAGAACAATGTTGGGGATGTACTGTATGGTTACTAATATAACAAAATAAAAATTATAAAAACAAAAGAAAACATAGAACAATGGAAAAAATAGAACAGAAACAAACCCACACATATATGTTGAATTAATTTATGATGAAAAGAGCCAAGAATATACCAGGGGAAATGGACAGTCTCTCCAATAAATGGTGTTGGGACAACTGGACAACTACATACAAGAGACTGAAACTGGAACTGTATCTTACACCATACACAAAAATTAACTCAAAATGGGTCAAAGACTTGAATATAAGATAGAAACCAAAATATCCTCAAGGGGGGGAAAAGTGTATATATATATATATATATATATATTATATAGGGGTAGGCTATGTGACATTCGTCTTGACAATGATTTTTGGAATTGGCACTAAAAAGAAAGACAACAAAAACAAAAATAAACACACAGGACTACATCAAAGTAAAACGCTTTTGCATAGCAAAGGAAAGCATCAACAAAATGAAAAGCGAACCTACCAGACGAGAGAAAATATTTGCAAATCATATATCTGATAAGAGGTTAATATACAAAATATATAAATAACTCAAACAACTGAATGGCGAAAACAAAACAAAACAAAACAAAACACCTGATTAAAACATGGGTGGGGGATTTGAATAAACATTTTTCCAAAGACTTATAAATGGCCAACGGGTACACGAAAAGATGTTCAACTTCACTAATCATCAGAAAAATACAAATCAAAAACACAATGACATATCCCCTCATACTTGTTAGAATGGGCTACTATTAAAAAGACAAGAAATAACAAGTGTTAGCAAGGATATGGAGAAAAGTGAACCCTGGTGCACCACTAGAATATAAATTGGTATAGCCACTGTGGAAAACAGTATGGGGTTTCCTCACATAATTAAAAATAGAATTACCATATGATTCAGCATTTCCACTCTAAGTATTTAACTGAAGAAAATGGAAACAGTAATTTAAAATAAAAAAAAATATATTATGTACCCTCATGCTCATTACAGCATTATTTTCAACAGCCAAGTTTTGGAAACAACCCCAATTGTTCACTGATGGAAGAATGGATAAAGAAAATGTGATATATATATAATATATATTATATATATATTATATATATTATTTATATCTCAACCATAAAAAGAGGGAAATCTTGCCATTTGTGACAGCTTAGATGGAACTTGAGGGCATTATGTTAAGTGAAAAAAGACAAGACAGAGAAAAACAAATACTGTATGATCTCATTTATACATGGAATCTAAGACAAGCAAACAAACAAACAAGCTCAGATACAGAGAACAGATTGGTGGTTGTCAAAGACAGGCGTTGTGGGAGTAGGTGAAATGGGTGAAGAGTGTCATACATAAAAACTTCTAGTTATAAAATAAGCCATGAGAATAGAATATACTGCATGGTGACTATAGTTAAAAATAATGTATTACATATTTGAATGTTGCTAAGAAAGCAGATCTTAAAATGCCTCATCACAAGGAAAAAAAAACATTATATATGATGAGATGTGTTAACTAGACTTACTGTAGTGATCATTTACATATACACAAATCTCAAATCATTATGATGTACATTTGAAAATAATGTAATGTTATTTTGTCAATTAAACATCAATAAAAAAGTCAAAAGGTTAGCTCTGCTATTTATTCTGGTAGTGTTTTTTACAGAAAGGACAAAAAAATAAATTGATATTGAAAACAGTTTTGGATAAAATTAATCAAACTTATTAACTTTCCATTGGTAATACATTTGAATTTGTTTACAAAAAATAATTCCATATGGCATGCAGAAAATTAACCAGCAAGTAGCCCATTGTTATATTGTGCAATTCATCTATGTGTGTTTATAGGTGTATAGATGAGAAACACTTCCCTAATCCAAAAGTTCTAAGAAACTCATTGAAATGTAATTTTGGAAAGGAGTAACTGAAGGTGTATATTTAGCTTTTATATTTATCATACCCACAGCATATGAGATACTAGAAACTTAAATTACTATTTCACTTGTTTAACATATATTCATGCAGTACCTACTACTTTTCAGATATTATTCTATACATTGCTATTACAGAAGTGGAAAAACAATACCAAGTGTTTGTTTTCTTGGAACTTGTACATTCTACTGGACAGAGAAACAAATATGCACATAAAAGTATAGCATGTCAGGAATTATATGAATAATGAAGAAATATAAAAGAGAGGAAAGAGAATATATGATATCAGGATATTTTATGTAAACATGTAATAAAGTGAAAATAAACCATATGTCTCCCCATTTCAACCTTCTATTACCTGGATCCCCAAAATCTACATTGACACATAACAACCAGGGAAGTATTATAGATGGCAAATTAGAATTCAAAATTGGTCTAAACTTTTGCCATTAAATTATCTTTCTTTTACAAATTACAAAAAAACATGTAATACTATGTGAATACATCATTATGTGAGAGTTTGGGGAGAGAATTCTTGTAGAAGTCCAGGATTCCAAAGGCCCAAGAAGCAGGAGCGCCAATGTTCAAGGGCAGGAGAACATGGACATCCCGGCTCAGGAAGAAAGTGATCACCTTTTGTTCTATTTTGACCCTTAGCAGATTTAATGATGATCACCTACATTGAGGAGGGAGATCCTTACTCAGTCTCCTGAGGAACAAACCCAGAAATAACGTTATACCAGCTATCTGGGCATCCCTTAGCTAGTCAAGTTGACACACAAGATTTACCATCACACACATTTACAATACAATTTTTAAAAATTGAAATCTAAGGGAAAAAAGGCTAGTTCTTTACTTGGAAACTAAAATAAGGTAAATCAACAATTTCTTTTGTTTC
The DNA here is from genome assembly GCF_023065955.2 of Ursus arctos. Classification (NCBI taxonomy): domain Eukaryota; kingdom Metazoa; phylum Chordata; class Mammalia; order Carnivora; family Ursidae; genus Ursus; species Ursus arctos. Next base: position 9,992,472 of record NW_026622841.1, read on the forward strand.
CTTTATTGGTGAATTGTTTTTTTCACCTAAGGAAATGGTAGGGAAATTTTTGCTTGTATTATCATGCTTTGATTTAGTCTTAAATCCACATTTTTAGAAGTTAAGAGAATCCAAGGAGGATGTTTTCTTCTGTATTATTACTAAACCTAATTACTACTTCATGAAACTTAATATCAGGGATATTCTTGTCATTTGCATAAAAATGATAAGAAAAAATAAACATACCCCAAATAACTTTCCCATATTTACAGTGTTATTGAAATACTATGTAGTTTGGTTGAATTACACAATCACACATATCAGTTGTACAAAATGTTACTTTAATTCTGATGATTCAAGAAAATATTCAGATTTCTTCTCAGAAAACTCAGCATTATTAAGACTTTTCTCAATATATTTGGGTAAATACACATTCAAATTTAAATTCCGGTCTTTCTTTTTAAAACACCTTTTTGTTGTGAAGGAGGGGTGGCTTATTTTAGGTACTCTGTAAATTTATTAAATAACCAGATTCAGACTTTCTCTCTGTGCTACTTTGTAGAATTTGAGAAATGATTATCTCCAAATAACCTTTTTCTAAAAGTATACTTTTCCATCTATAATTTCATTAGATTGAATGGTTTTGAAGGAAAATGTACTAAATGACTTTTTTCTATATATTTTTGCCATTTGATTTAAAAATTAAGAAATAGTAATGACATTCTGTAATATATAATCATCAATAACAGGGTGCTAATATTTTAATTTGGGTTTTATAAAATTCTAATAGTACAAGTGAATTCAGATGCCCTCCTGTAAAAATGCTGAGATTAAACAAATAAGAAATTCATCTTGATGTGTGTGAGATGATAACAAAATATCAATGTGACTAAAGAATAGTGATATTTAAGATAATTAATCAAAAATCATTATAAACCCATGTAACATAATTTAAATTTTTTATTCTATAAGAATAATTTTATTACTAAACATGAAATTGTGAAATGTAGCTATTAAAATAAAATTTAGTATACAGAAACTGTTAATATTTCATCATTCCTATTATTCAGCCATAAAAAGGAATGAAATTTTGCCATAGCAACAACATGAATGGAGCCAGAGGGTAAAATGCTAAGTGGAGTAAGTCAGTCAGAGAAAGAAAAATACCATATGATTTCACTCATCTGTGGAATTTAGGAAACTAAACAAAGGTAAAAAAGAAAGAGACAGAGACAAACCAAGAAACAGACTCCTAACTATAGATAACAAACTGATGGTTGACAGAGGAGAAGTGGGTGGAGGGGTGGATGAAATAGGTGATGTGGATTACAAAGTACACTTACCATGATGAGTGCTGAGTAATGTATAGAATTGTTGAATCACTATCTTGTACAACTGAAACTAATATGACACTGTAATGTTAACTATACTGGAATTTAAAATAAAAAAACTTAATAAAAATATTTCAGCATTCCTACTAGATACCTTAGTATGAATGCATAAGTAAAAGTTAATTTTCAGATTTTAATTGTCTAAGAAGAAAATCCAACCGATCTAAATATGATGTTATTTAAATGGATAAAAAGAAATAGAGACTGAAGGGTAAAGGTTACTTATAACTCATATTAGATGATAAAAAATGATGATTTTCTCACTTTTGCCTAATTTCTATTAATGTATCAAAGAAACCCCAATACTTTAGAGCATAGATTCATTAGAAACGTGTAAAACATTCTTCAAGCTCTTATGTAAGTATTTAAAGATTAGTATTAAGAAAGTAGTCTGCATTAGCTCTAAAGCCTGTATCTCAGCAGAAAATATCACAGTTGTGCATTCAGTTCAAATTTTTAAATTTGTTGCTTGTTGAACATCATCGTTATGGGTATAATAGAAGAGAAGTCAAAAAATAAAAACACAGATTGTTCAAGCTATCTGCTGTACCAAATCTCTTTGTTAATCTAGATGAATCATTTTAATTTGCTATAACTTCATTTTGCTTAATGTGTAGAAATCATAAAACACTAAAAGGAAAGCATTCTATGGTAAGTTTGAAAACTGATTGATAGATTGACTATAATGCTATCTCAACTTTTCATAAATATTGTATACACAAATGCAAATCTACTAAATACTTACATACATATATATTGTCCTTTATTTTTTATTTTTTTAGAGATGGGGGAGGGGAAGAGAAGGAGGGAAAGAGAGAATCCCAAGCAGACTCCACAACCAGCACGGAGTCAGTCATGGGCGTAATCTCAGGACCTTGAGATCATGACCTGAGCTGAAATCAAGAGTTGGACACTTACCTGAATGAGCCACCCAGGCACCCCTATATTGTTTTTTATTTATAAATTGTCTTTTATCAGGTTCCATATGATTAAATTCCACTTATTCTTCTCTTAAATGGCATCTCCTTCATAAGGCATTCCGTAGCTTTCCTATAAGTAACTCCCCTTTTCACCACTTAAGCATTGTACTGTATCTTTATCACTGGCTTTAGAATTATATTCCTTATATATGGCTTAATCAAGAGTAAGTTTATTGTACTCCCTCTGTCCCCCACCCCCACTTATGCTATTTCTCTGTCTCTCTCAAATAAATAAATAAATCTTTTTTTTTTTTTTAAGTAAGTTTACTGTATAAACTACACAAGTTCTTCCATGGATAATAATGGGAGACACAGAGGTAAAATATTGGGAGAGAAAGAAGGGGGCAGACAAAGGCCAGACTCAGTGAGTAAAAGGAACAAAAGTGTAGGAAGATAAAAGAAGAGGAAAAAAAAAGAATAAGATTCTAGTGTGAGAGGAAGCAGGAGAAAAACATTTCAAGATGAAATAATGGACAGTATATGTTAATTTATAACAGGAAAAGGGAAACAAGTTAAGGAGAGTTTTTAACAATAGATTTACTAAGAAAATATGAGATTCTTACCACATAAAATTAAAAAAAAATTCATAAGAAAAAATATAAATGGCCATTAAAAAATGAAAAATATCTTGTCTCATTATAACCAAAGGCATGAAGGGCACGAAGACTAGATATGGGAATGCAAGAGCGAACACTTGTGCTCAGCATACAATCACCACCTCTAGGTCTTATGACCTCGATCAAAAAAAAAAAAAAAAAAGAAGCAAACACATGGGTGAATTGTACAAGAGTAGGATTTCATTCACTATCTAACATAGCTGAAATACTGATTGGGATTTAAAACAGTAAGATTTAAGTGGAAGTAGAATCTTACACTCCTGGGAAAACACACCCACCACCTTTCTGCCCAATACTGACAGTTCATGCCCCCCACTACCCCCTTTATATACAAATTCTAGTTACTACAGAACTCTCTACATAACTATTTGTGACTCCATCTCTCAACTCTCTCCACATTCTAAAGTCTTTCACTACATACTGATGGACGTGGTGGAACAGATGTCTTCTTTGCTCCACAGTGCAGCTATGAGACACCATTGTACCCCATTTTTTATGCCCACTGTCAGATCTCTTGTCAGATTGTACTACCATCTAGTTATTCTCTTCTTAGTCAAATGTGATCAGATGATTACTGTGAATAATTTCTTAAATGTTTTAGCTATTGACAGACTGTCATTTATTTCTAATATCATTTCTGTTAAAATTTTTAGTAATTTCAATTTTCACACAGGTGACTCTAAATACACTGGCATTTATTTTTTGACCTTCTATCTACTTACAATCTTTCCCCCACATAATTTTAAGCAAACATTTCTATGATTCCATACCCTAGAATTTGATATTACCAGTAATTACAATCCCTCTGTGTTCTCTACCTTTTATAATCCCAGATTACTTCCTAATGAACTTCAACACCTAAAAGCATTTAAACTCACTGGGATTTACAATCTATTTATATTTGCAACCACCGTTTCTCATGTGGCCAATTCCTTCCTTAACCAGCTGACTCTCCTGGTAAGTCATTATAATTACCAGTTATATGCAGCAACAATTCCTTTATCTCTCTCTGGATTTCCCATACTGATGTAGAAAAATCACAAACCTAGTTTAATGTATCTCTGTGCTTTTACTTGTGCTTAAACCTGTGCAGCTACATTTACCTGATAATAAATTTCTGGAGAGAACTATAAAAATAATTTTAGGTCTCACTTTAATTATATGACCAATAATACTAAGTGGGATTTCATTGATTTCAATGAAATCAATATAGCTATACTATATTTAATTAGTCTTATTTATTATCTTTCTCTTCTCGACCAATATTTTGTACATGTACTTTACCTATAAACACCATCTTCTCAGTGCTGTCAGTGGATGACTGAGAAACAGAAATAATCAGCAGACTCTATATGGTTCCCACCAGCATGTCTAACTGCTTGCCTATATCTGAGCTTCTAACTTATCTTCTTCATTGCTCTTTTTGACTATCTGCACTCCAATGCAGCATTATCCCTTCTTATTTACTCAGTAATTGTTTCAGTAATCCTTCTCTCTGTCGAGTATCAAGTCTTACCTCTACCAAATCATGACCATCAGTATAAAATCATGCTATATCTTTTGATCCTATTCTCCCCTCTAGCTACTACTGTTTTATCTTCTTCCAAGCAATGATTATTAAACTAGTTATCTCCATTCTGTATTTCCCTATCTCTTTTCACATTCTCTATTGAATCTATATCCTAAAAGCATTTACTTTCATCACTACACTGAAAAAGCTGTCATCGAGGACAACGTTACCCAATTATGTGATCTAATAGCTCCTTATCAGATGCCATTTTCTTTGACCAATCGGTGGCATTAGTTCCATCCATCACTCCCTTCTTAATAACTGCAGTCTTCTGCTCTACCACCCACCTCTTTGGCTGCTCCTACCCAGTTTCTCTTCCACTGATTCTTCCTCATTCCAACCTCTAAATGCTGGATGGTCAGCACCTAGTCCTTGAAACTCCTCTATTTTTTCTATGCACTCACTCTTCTGGTCAGCTTATCAGTCTCATTTTTTAATACAAAATAAAACCTAATTTCTTCCCAAACATATAAATAGAAAAGACATTTTCTGTAAAATGCCTGAGTTCCTGATATGCATATCAACTGAGATTACTAATAATGGTCTCAAAATTATTCTGTCACCAACCAAGTTCTTTATATTTCCTCTCAAACTTGTTCCTCTCCTTGTCCTCTTCCTCTGTAACTATCAACTAAATTCTTCCCCTTGTATTAGCTAAAACCATTAAGACATTCTTTCCATTTTTTTTCTTTCACAATCTACAACTAATCAGTTCTCAATCCCTGATAGCTGTAGAATATCCAGAATTTTACCCATTGACACCATGTCATTGCTATTTCCATTAGCCCCATCCATCATCATCTTCAGCCTGGTTTATTGTGACATTTCCTGCACTAATTCCAAGACAGAAAAATGGAAATCACACTGCATATTTCAAACACAGGGATTTCCTACACACAGGCTGGAGGGCCAAGTGGCAAAACAGGAAACTGAGGTAACTCAGACTTTAATATCTTTAGGGCTCAGTAGCTCCCTGAAGGCTGGGGAAACAAAAGAAATACATGGTATTTTTAGATAGCAGAAGGTTGGAATAAGGGCCCTTAGGAGGCTGGTAATTAGAAATTTGTAGACATCACCACATGGCTATTTGTAGATCCTCTGAGGGATACTCAAGGACAGCAGGTGTTGGAGAAAGACTGGGTTCTCTTACTGCAGAGGTGGTGTTCATTTGAGTGAGGTTGAAACCTATAATTGGCTCACCAAGGCTAGTGCTGCTCAGAGTTCTAAAAGCAACTATCTGATCATCCAGATAAATATAGATCAAAGCTGGAGGAAGGACACCAGGCTTCTAATCTACTAGAGCCTCCCATTGCACAGCTAAGGGGAACCAGATGACACATGTTGATAGAAGACTAGGGTTGCCAGATTTAGAAAGTAAAAATAAAAATGATTAATGTGAATTTCAGGAACATAGTATTTGTAGTGTATTTCCCAAAATGCATAGTACATTTTTTTCTGGTTATATCCTCGGTACTTAAAACAGTGCCTGGTAAGTAGAGGATAAACAGACTTAAAAAAAAAAAAAGTGAAGAAATAAGGAGATACAAGTGTGGCTGAAACCCATAGCATTTATGATTATTAGCTATTTGATATTCAGCGTAAAGGGAAACATGCTTTTGTTAAATGACACCCCTCCCCTGCAATTTTAGTCTACATCTAATGACAATACAAGAAATTTTTCTTAGTGTAGTTAATTGTATATGTCATAAATGATATGTTAAATACAAAAGCATATTTTAGTTATTAATCTAGTTATCCATAATTTACAATGACACAGCAGTAGTATTATGCATTCCATCAAAAGTAGACCACTCTAATTAGAGATTTTAACATACTGAAGACCAGTATTATTGATAGCCCAAAATGCAAATTCCAAGAAAGTTACAATCTATATTTGGAAGTATAGACAAAAAGATGCCCTTTTCCTCTCCACTTTAATAGTCCAAATAATTTTTAGTTCCTGTGTCAAATTATGAACAAGTTGAGTTAGGAGATTGTTCTTGAATAACAAATACCCTTCCAGGAGGTAGGAGGTGAGAATCTCACTGCAATCAGTGTTTCTATCTCCAGGAAAGAGATTAAAATGAAAGTGGATGGCATTCTCTTAACTACTCCCAAGACTCAATATTATAATGGATCTCTCAGAAATGCTAAAAATCTATCCACCCCTACATCTCTGTCCTCAAACAGAATAAAATGTGAATGATGGAGGATAAGATACATCTGGTGATAGGTCATGGTTTCTTAATGTCTACACCTATAGTGCCTACTTGATATTTGATTTATATGTAATATAATATTCTTGCTTATATAAACTCTTTTGCAAATGTATTGAGATAACTGACTACCAAAAACTGCATGTTTAAAATGTATAATTTGCTAAATTTTGACTTATGTATATCCTAGTAACCATCTCTACAATTGAGATAATGAATATAACATTAACCCAAGCTCCTTTTCTGTCCTTTGGATCATGCTCTATAATCACATATCTTCTCTACCTCGGACAATTACATATCTGCTTCCAGCCACTATTTGCATATTTTAGATTTATTTGTAAGTGGGATTGTATACTATGTACCTTTTTTTTCTGCCTTCTTTTACTCCCCATGATTATTCTGATATGGATCAATGTTGTGTGTATTAGCAATTTTTTTTTTTTTATCTACTGTTGAGGAATATGTTGCTGTATGGATGTATCATAATTGTTTACCCATTTTTCTATTGATGGGCATTGATGTTATTTTTACTTTGGGGGTTTGACTAATAGAACTATTATGAAAATTGTGTATAAGACATTAATGGATGTATATTTTTTAATTTCTTAGGTAACACTTAGGAGAAGAATGGTTGAATCGCACAAAGAATATGTTCAACTTCTTTTTAAGAAATTGAAAAATTATTTTTTTGAAAATTTTTTGTAGATTTTATTTATTTATTTTAGAGAGAGAGTGAACACACAGGCAGAGGAGGGGCAAAGGGAGAGGGAATCTCAAGCAGACTCCGTGCCACCAGGCACCCTGCAAAATTCTTTTCCAAAATGCTTGATATTCTCACCAATAGTGATTGAGGATTTCCCCCCTGGCACATCCTAACAAACACTTTATATGTTTTAACCATTCTAATTTTTAGCCTTTAAAATAGTTACATAGAGGTATCTTCCTGTGGTTTCAACATGAATTTTTCTAATGACTACGGATTTTGACATTCTTTTATCTGCTTATTTTCATTTTTTATCCATATTTTTATTGGGTGTATTTTTATTATCTTATGGTTGAGCAAGTAAAGATTTCTCAGAATAACTTTTTTTTATCATTTCTTCAAAATTGGTATGCCCAATTTCTAACGTAAATAGTTAAGTGATCAAAAAATGATGTTATAAAATATCCTTACTTAAGAAAAATATCGAGAGGAATATGCACATCCCACAAATGTCAGTGGTTTGAGCCTTGCTTAGAAGGTCAGCTGGTTCTTAATTTGAAACTTAACAGTTATGAAATGACTTTGGGGTGCCTTATATGTCAAATATGCCTATATTAGACAGTATCTTATTTAATTATCTTGAGGTATCTTAGTAAAAATCAAGTTCTGGTCATAGCACATTGGGCATTCTAGTACTTAGAATAAAAGGTGAAAATTTTTCTAATTCCTGTATTTTCCTAAATACAGGCACATAATTGTTTAGATTCTGTGTTCAGTATTAATTACATATTTTCATCAATCATCTCTTCTTTCTTCTCCATTTGCTCACTATTAACCTTAGTGTAGTACTTTTAAATACATTTTTAAATTAACTATATGTTGGTGGTTTAAATTTGGACATATAAAACTATAAATATAGAAATAAATTAAAACTATATATTACCTACCACTTTTGAGATTATTGGAAAACACTGAACATGATATATTTAATTCCATTAACCATTATTAGTTGCCAAAGTGGCTTTTCTATGAATAAGCACCTGGCAAATATTTTTGGTTAAATGGAAATAGGATGCAACACTTGGCATTACTTTCACATAAATATTTGATGACTACAAAAGATTATTACCTAAATCAATAGAACAGACTGGTCAGTTGGAAGGTTCACAACTGGAAGGGAACTTCTGGGTTGCCTGAGGAATACTTAATAACAAATTAAACTGTTTGTAAAATACATGGAATAACTTCAATTGAGGATATTTTTTCTCTATCCTCTATTAAAATTATGATGTTGAATTATATTATCTAAGACATGAATATTCAGATATTTAAAAAGCACATATTTTTCCCACGTGCTTTCTAAAGAGATTATGAATAGTAGCATTTTCATCATGTTTTCTTCTTATTATAAACAAACAAAAGAGTACATAGATCAAAACTGAAAACAGCTTCTATTTCAAAATCCTTCTTTGGAAGATACTCCATTTCAATGGAGAAAAGAGTAAGTACTTGCTGTTTTACTTTACACTGTAACTGAAACTATTAGTACAGCACAGCAACAGTGTATTGTTAAAAGCATCTTTCTACAATGTTGCCTTTCTGCAGTGAAAGCACTTTGCACCTGTGGAGACAAAGGCAGTATTTTTTGTTGTCTAAAATGTCATAATGTATAATGATAATGGTGATGTTTCTATGACAGAACTACTATACTATTTCAATAGTGTGTGACGTATTGAGTTCTAGTTCGATAAATTGCATTTCTTGCCCAATTTTATGAAATACTGAATATATTAGCCATAAGAAAAGGGACTACAGAGTTACTGATAATGTGAATTAAAACAGGACTTCAGGTAGCATTGCACGCATCTAAAATTTTTATTATTTTCTTTCTTTCCACAGAACAGTTCCCATAGAAGGTTAATACTTAGTTTAGAAGGCTATGGTGTGATATTTCATAGATATTTCATAGATATTTCATATTTCATAATAAGACTCATGTCTTACTAAAAAGCTCAATCATAATCATTTTACTCTATGTCATTTTGATATCTATCCCTACATGTAAAAGTTGGGCTTAAATCTTCAAATTTAGAATAAGCCCTGGGCATTATGCATACATCATGCCAACTATATTTTACCTAAATTTATCAAAACTAGGTTCTGACTGATTTTTCAGTGCTAAATAATTCAATTTGAGACTCTTTTTATTATAATATTTTTGCTTATATTGTCAGTGTAGCTGGGCACAAATCAAAATAACAAGACCATATTTTTGTATCCACTTATGTTTCTTCTGGAATAACATTTCCAGTTTCAAATAACAAAACTGTTGGTCTTGTGGCCTTTTTATTCACAGAAGACATACTTCAAATTTGATAAAATGTAGATAGTTTAATGTTTTAAAATGTAATAATGCAAAAACTTTAGGACTTGGTGCACTGTGCACATTTTTGAGGAAACAATATGGCCTTCATTGTAACATTGGTTACCTTTTGCTCATGTTATAGTCACAACTACATACATATGAATTTATCTATACAATGTTTGGGGATTTGAAGATGCAAACAGAATGGCTAATATTTTAAAAGAAGTTTTCATGAAACATTTAATTTCTGGAAGTTAGTTGACAAAATCAAACTCAGATAACTATTTTTGTAGTTTAAATTTCTGTAAATTAGTGACATTTGTTTCTGTATCATATAAGGTCGGAGGAAAACTGTAGCCTTTAGATTTGTAGAGGATATTTGCAATAAAATACTTAACTTTTACTTTATCAATATTTATATTACCTGGCAAAGGACAATAAGAATGCATACCTTTTGAAACAATGTACTGGAAAAGATGGTTTGAATGGATACATATCTGGGTGACAGATTAACCTTCCATATAAGCCGTTATCACTTAGGCTGATTACATATTTAATACTTTTTAAATATACTTATTTTTTAAAATATTTTATTTATTTATTCGACAGAGATAGAGACAGCCAACGAGAGAGGGAACACAAGCAGGGGGAGTGGGAGAGGAAGAAGCAGGCTCATAGCGGAAGAGCCTGATGTGGGGCTCGATCCCATAACGCTGGGATCACGCCCTGAGCCGAAGGCAGATGCTTAACCGCTGTGCCACCCAGGCGCCCCTAAATATACTTATTTTTAAGTTGTTTTGACTGTGCACAGTTTATTTATCATTTAGAGCTGTACTTTAATGCAAAATTTCTGCACACCCTAAAAAAAATGCTGGCATGGAGAAGAAAGAAAGGCTAAGGAAACCTGATATTGGTGTTAATTTGATATTGTAATCACTCCCTGGTTAAATCTTATCTTAGGGAATTTTATCAACAAGGCCAGTAGAGCTAATATCCAGATATCTACTTTTGTAGAAGACAGTCAGTAAAGTATGTTCAATATCATCTTTTCATACCCAATTTAACCATTCTTAGATATATCTGTATTCTTTCTATGTAGCAAAGAGAAAATAAAACCTTTTAGAAAAACTGTACCAAGTGCTGCTGCTCTGTCACTTATCATAGTGACTGCAGCGGATTCTGTTCTTTTTCACGATAAAACTATATAATTTGTGAAAGAAGACATTCATTAAAATTGTAGATGTAACAGCCTTGGATCCCAATAAAAACTCTTTGACAAAGAATGTAATTTGTACCTTGAAATCAGTTTTGTATGGGTTAGCGAGTGGACAATACGATTTAAAAGATAATACATCAGTAAATCATCCACATTTGTCTACTTTCACTTATATGAAAAATTAATGGATTACCCCTATTGGCTTAGACTTTTGAAACTCTCTTTGAATTTTAACTATCACTGATATCCATGGATAGCTATTAAAATTAACTTTGAGTGACTGACATAAGAGAAAATATAATTTCCAAATCAGCAATATCTATTCCAGGAAACAATGATGCGCATTTGACTCGCAACAGAAAGTCCCCTAAGTGATACTCCATACCAAGTAAACTAAAAACATGATCAACCGAGCAGCATTCCAGTTAAAATGTTCTATAAAAGCACCATCTCTCCCACGAAGAACATAATGTTCATCACTGTGATATCAGTTAAAAAAAAACAAAAACAAACAGTGCTATCAGCCATCCTAAAAGAACAGAATACAAAACTCTTGTGTTAAAGAACAGAATGAAATTTTACATAAACTGAAGTATTCTTTTCTTACTGATGTTAATAATTTTCTTCTCACCTTACAGGCTGGATTTCCAGTGACTGTGGATGTCTAAATGCGTGCTGAGAGCAACACCCAGTAAATGATAACTTGTGGGGCCAAACTAATAATTCAGTATTTTGATCCACTTCTGTTCACAAAACTATGGTTTTTTTTTTTTTTTTTTGGTCTTACTATTGACTAGCTAACAATTTCAAAAATACATGACATTTTAATTCTTCTCTTCCTTGGAATTTTTTCTCTTAAATATTTAGTCAGGCTTTTTTGTTTTTTTTGTTTGTTTGTTTTTGTCTATGATATTGTTGGACTAATTAATAAAAGCTTTACTGACTTAACAAATGAAGGCTTTTGCTTTATCATAAATCCTAATTCATTTCAATAGTTACTATGACAGGGAATATTTTCTAAAATACTGAGAAAACACGGGAAATTTCTAATATTATACATTACTTTTAAATTGTGAACATGGCTAAATATACATGATTCATAAATTAAATATATTTCATATAGGTTCTCCTAATATCCCTATAATATCAAAGCAATGAGTAAGAAATTATATAGCATAAACAATTCATAATCTGGATATAATTTCAAATTAGAGTCACTCAAATATAATCCAATGTTCATCAAACATATAACAAACCACGCCTTCATCGCGGCTGTATAAATGAAGTATTTAGTGAACATCAGCTGGATCAAGTGCAGTAACAAGACCTATTCCATGCTATTACATGACTCACAGAAACTGATTTTTATTTTTTACACAACTATTTTTAGACCCACACTGGTTATTTAACAGAAAATAAAAGACAAAGGAAAGAAAGAAAAAGAAAGGAGGAAAAGATAAGAAGAAATTAATCCAAAATAATAATCTTAGTTTTGACAATAACATTTTTGACATAAAATGGGGGCACCTGGGTGGCACAGTGGTTAAGCGTCTGCCTTCAGCTCAGGGCGTGATCCCAGCGTTATGGGATCGAGCCCCACATCAGGCTCCTCCGCTATGAGCCTGCTTCTTCCTCTCCCACTCCCCCTGCTTGTGTTCCCTCTCTCGCTGGCTGTCTCTATCTCTGTCAAATAAATAAATAAAATCTTTAAAAAAAAAAATTTTTGACATAAAATGAAATGAGATAACCTTCCAGAAGATAATTTTAACTTTCAAGTAAGTGTTCATTTAGGAATGGTGAATCCTATCCAGAAAAAGCAGTATTTTATTTTATTTTATTATTTTATTTTATTTTTTATTGTGGCAGGCATTTTGTTTTTTTTGTTTTGTTTTGTTTCAATTTTCTTAATTTAAATTCTAGTTAGTTAACATATATTATAGTACTGGTTTCAAAAGCAGAATTCAGTGATTTATCACTTACATATAACACCTAGCGCTCATCATAACAAGTGCCCTCCTTAATAAGAAGCTGTATTTTAAAGGTTTTTTTTTTTTTCTTAAGATTTTATTTATTCAACAGAGAGAGACGGAATACAAGCAGGGGGAGCAGCAGGGAGAGGGAGAAGCAGGCTCCCACTGAGCAGAGGGCCCAACGTAGGGCTGGATCCCAGCACCCTGGGATCATGACCTGAGCCGAAGGCAGACACGTAACAGACTGAGCCACCCAGGTGCCCCAAAGCTGTATTTTTAAATACAGGTACTGGAAGTGAATAATCACAACAAAGCCCCACTCTTTACATGCATGTGATTTAACCGTTGCCCTCCTTAAAAAACAAACCTAAAAACAACAAAACCTCTTCGTGTTAATCTTGTCTCCATTAAAGTTTTAACGGGAAGTAATTGCTGAAACTGTTAACTTAAGTGCTGTACTATAGAAATAAATCAGTAAGCATAATCATAAAGCCTCGGAGTTATGTGGGAAAAAATCAGTTTTAATAAAAAGAAGAATTTAAGACTACAGAGTACTTCTGCGGAGCAGAGCATGGCAGGGTTGGATATTACACAAGCGAGTCATCGTACAGTTGAAAACGGAGGAAAGATGCTTATGTTAGAAATGTGCAGAGAAATATATAAGTGTGCGAAAATTTGGAACAGAAGGGCCTTCACATGTGATCATTTTTAGAAAGACACCAGTAACAAAGGTAACCTAATTTTTAAAAGTTCTACCAATACTACTTTGTAGGATATTATAAGAATTCACCTTAACCTTTGCCCTTAATAAACATTTTACTAACTCAACACCCTTAAATTTCTCATTGGGTGTCTCAATATACATGCATTATAGATTTGGCAAAGACATTGTTTCAATACATTAATTATCTCAAATATATTAGTCCAATCATTTCTTCCAGGGGTATGGACTTTTTTTGAAAATATTTTACCACTTTTTTTTCTCCTCTTACCCTTGCACACAGTTAAATCTAGACCAAGTTTTTTTTCCCCCCTCAAATCTATGATGTGTATTACATTCGCTCTTTTATAAAGGTATGCATTGGCTTAGTTTTTGGTTACAGTATTTGCTCTATAACTGTTTCATCATTCAATTAACATTTTGAATACCTATGATGGCTTAGGCAAAGTACTATGTTCTGATACTATCACAGTGAACAAACGTAAGCCCTGGACTGGAGCCAATGCAATGCTGAATCCAGGAATTTACATTATTGAGGGTTTTGTCTATTTGTTTGTCTGTTTTGCCATTACCATTCTGAAGTTTTATTTTTTATTTCTCTATCATTTAGTTCATGGCAATAGTTTCTTTGTATATATATATATATATGTATATATATATATACATATATTCCACCTAACTGATCTTATACATTACAATTAATATTACTATTGGAAATACATCCTTTGTTTACTTTTGTACATATTGTCCACTCACTTTTCAGCCTTTTGTCTTAATGGATCTACAGAAACTGTTTCAGACACAATGTTCCACTCAGTTTTTATTATCAGAACCTTTATTTCTGTCTTCCTGCATTTCCTTAGGTTGTTTTCTACATATTCAATTCCTCTTTATCATAAAGATACAATAAAATTGTAAAAATAATAATACTTTAAAAATATTCAGTACAAATTATTCCAGACTATCAGCTTCTCTACTTTCTGATTTTTGTTTCACTGGCCTTATAATTCTCTCATTTTTTTTTCTGTCAATTTATTTGGGTTACCTTTTAAAGTATCATATTCCACAAAGCTAACCTCAGGATGAAAATATTGCTGTTACACACACACACACACAAACACACACACACAGACACATTTAAAAGTACAATCTACTAAATATCCATGATTTATCATACAAAGGACAGGAGTTCTTTAATAAACAGTTTTATAACCCTATTGTATTTGATGCTTTTTATTGTTCTTATATATTTTATTGTAATCATATAATTTAAATTAACATATATGATTCTTTTGCATGATGGCTTTTTTCCTGTGAAGCATGAAAACACGATGAAGTGGAAAGTAATTTCTTTTTGCACTTTAGTCAGTTCTTTGAGTGTTATTCCATTGAAGATTTGCATAAATATTATTCAACGAAAATGGAAGTGATAGCATTGATTACTAAAATCCTTTAAACTTTTCATTGATTATTGAAATCCTTTGAACAATGACTACTTCCAAAATAATCCTATCTATAAAATATCTGAAGGTATTCCCAATGAGCAGTGTAATTTCCAACATCTGAAAGTCCACAGCTTACTTTATTTTAAATATATTTTTATGTAATTTGTGACATAGCTGATTACATATTGCCTCAAGCTATAATTCAGGTATCATTTCCTCCAAGAAACCTTGTGCAGGTGTGGCTGAATGTCAGCCTGCTCTGTTTCTTTAGAACTAAGTGCCAAATGCTAATAAAAACTCATTGCATGCAATGGAAAATATCTGTTAATGAATATGTCTCTCTAATAGACGTAAGCATTTGAAGGATGCTTTATTCAACTATCTATTCCCCACACATACCAAAGAGTTTGGCACAGGGCAGATAATAAATAAATGTTTGTTGACTGAAGTGATCCTGAATTATATTCTATCTAATTTCTGACTTCCAAGTCTGAGTTACATTAAGTAGACATCATAAAATCTCTTAATTTGCCTTATGTTTTCAGTCATAATAGAAATATGTACAATACTAACAGAGTCTTTTACAATCATTGATTTTTATACTGGACTGTCAATTACTTAAGGATAGTGACTGTTTCTTTTTTTAAAGTGCCTGATACGTATTGATCCCAAATAAATATTTCTCCAGTGAAGTTAAATATTCATTAATGAGATGACTGAACTACATCTCTCATAATGGACTATATGCGTTTTTACAGGAATGTTATTCATTTGTTTTTCAAGCAAAACACAAGAACAACAATTACCTGCTGAAATATTGCTTTAATTCTGTGAGTATATGTTGCTATGTGATGCAATGCCCAAAATTAAGGATTTGAGGATAGAAGGCAGGAAATAAACGTTTAAGGGAACTCGGTGCTTGTGCTAGTTGTGAAGATTTCCACTTAAGAGAATAGGGGAAAAAAGTAAAGCAAGAGGAGGAATCTTGAAATAAAACAAACAAAACATGAAAATTTTATGTCCTGTATACCTCTGATTTCTTCATAAATAGCATTATTTATAATGCACATAATTTATACAAATTCTTTATTACTTTATTCATAAAAGAAGAATATCTTTAATGTCCTTATGTCATCCTGGATTTTTTTTTAATAAAATAAAAGCTCAAATTCATTTGTTTTGAAAACAGAGTGGGACAAAAGTCAGTTTGGTCAGTTAGCAGCACTAACCAACAAAAACAAGGATGAACATGCCTCATGCTATGTAAGCACCTGTGTATTTGAATATGTTACTTAGATTGAATATTGACTACAGTCAACTGGTGGGTGGTTTTTGTAAAACATCAACCATAAAATTAATAACGTTCTTCCTTGATGTGTCCAAAAGAAGTCTGATTCCACTCATAGCAATATCCTATTGTTTCTAATCTCATAAAACAGCAACATGAAATGAGACTGAAATTTTTTTAATAGTAGGAGGAGAACAATTCATGGTGACTATACCTGGAAATTTTAGGTAATCAGGGCTGTCTTTTTAAAATGACCCTATGCCTCACAAAAATCCATTATACTGACATTTTTGTGTCAATGTTGTGGCTTCTTGACCTTTAAATTCCAAATTAGCACATACAGATCAATAAATCTTAGTAATGTCCTCAATTAAAATCACTATGTCCTTATTATGCTTACCAGAGAACCATTGTAGTTAGCTCTAAAAGCAGTCTGGATGAATGGAAGCAGTTTTCATTATGCATAACATAGTCATCTGTACCAGAATTTATTAGAAGTCAGGTTAATTACTCAAATCAAGTTAGAAAACAGATACCCTATACAAAGATGCAACCTTGATGGGACTCCAGAGTATTGCCTTTGCCAAGATATACAGTGAAATCTCACTTAATTTTTTCACAGAGTAAAAGGGAAATAAATATAGATTCATTTGGGCTAATAATGCATGTATTTATGAGATAATAAACTCAAACCTATTTATGTTATTCTAAGGTGAGCCCATTAATTCAACAAATATAAAATTAATTCCAACTACTTGACCAGCAACGTATTAGGTGAGTGGGTACTAAGATGAAAAAACAAAACAAAACAAAAAATAGTCTCACTACCTTAAGAAATTCATGAAATATTGGGGCACCTGGGTGGCTCTGCTGGTTAAGTGGCCAACTCTTGGTTTCAGCTCAGGTCATGATCACAGGGCCTGGGATTGTGGGGGAGTCTGCATGAGGATTCTCTCTCCTCCTCTTCCTCTGTCCCTCCTCCCACTCACTCTCACTCTCTCTCTCTCAAATAGATAAGTAAATCTTAAAAAAGAGAGAGAGAGAGAGAGAGAGAGAGAAAATAAATTCATTGAATCCTAAACTGCTTTTATAACTAACTATTATAATATAATATTAAATATTTTATAAGGTATTTTTAAGTTACTGTAGGATCACAGAGAAAGAAGGGATTTTGTCAATTTGTAGTGGTCTAAGAAGGTTCCATAGAGGAAATGACTCAGAAAAGACACTTAAATACTATCTCTTCCTCTTCAAATATTGTTAAAATGCCTATGCTACCCAAAGTAATCTACACACTCAATGCAATCCCTATCAAAATACCATCAACATTTTTCACAAAGCAATCCTAAAATTTGTATGGAAGCAGAAAAGATCCCAAATAGCCAAAGGAATATTGAAAAAGAAAACCAATGCTGGTGGCATCACAATTCCAGACTTCAAGCTATAATACAAAGCTGTAATCACCAAGAGAGTATGGTACTGGCACAAAAACAGACACACAGATCAATGGAACAGAACAGACCCAGAAATGGACCCTCAACTCTAGAATCAACTATCTTTGACAAAGCAAGAAAGAATATCCAATGGAAAAAAGACAGTATCTTCAACAAACAGTGTTGGGAAAATTGAACAGTCTGAAACCTCTTTCACCTCAGCCATAGCAACTTCTTGCTAGACACCTCTCTAAAGGCAAGGGAAACAAAGGCAAAAATGAAGTACTGCGACTTCATCAAGATAAAAAGCTTTTGCACAGAAAAAGAAACAGCTGACAAAACCAAAAGACAACCTATAGAATGGGAAAAGATATTTGCAAGTGTCTTATCAGATAAAAGGCTAGTATCCAAAATCTATAAAGAACTTACCAAATCAACACCCACAAAACAAATAATCCAGTCAAGAAAAGGGCAGAAGATGTGAACAGACTTTTCTCCAAAGAAGACATACAAATGGACAACAAACACTTGAAAAGAATGCTCATCACTTGGCATCAGGGACATTCAAATCAAAACCACAATGATATACAACCTCACACCAGTCAGAATGGCTAAAATTAACAAATCAGGAAACGAGAGATGTTGGCAAGGATACGGAGAAAGCGGAACCCTCTTTTTTTTTTATAATAATTTTTTATTATGTTATGTTAGTCACCATACACTATATCCTTAGTTTTTGATGTAATGTTCCATGATTCATTATTTGCATATAACACCCAGTGCACCATGCAATATGTGCCCTCCTTAACACCCATCACCAGCCTATCCCAATCCCCTACCCCCCTCCCCTCTGAAGCCCTCAGTCTTTCCCAGAGTCCACAGTCTCTCATGGTTCATTCCCCCTTCTGTTTACCCCCCCTTCATTCTTCCTTTCCTTCTCCTACCGATCTTCCTATTTCTTATGTTCCATAAATGAGTGAAACCATATGATAATTGTCTTTCTCTGCTTGACTTATTTCACTTAGCATAATCTTCTCCAGTCCCATCCATGTTGCTGCAAATGTTGGGTAACCGTTCTTTCTGATGGCTGAGTAATATTCCATTGTATATATGGACCACATCTTCTTAATCCAGTCATCTGTTGAAGGGCATCTCGGCTCCTTCCACGATTTAGCTATTGTGGACAATGCTGCTATGAACATTGGGGTGCATATGGCCCTTCTCTTCACTACGTCTGTATCTTTGGGGTAAATGCCCAGTAGCGCAATTGCTGGATCATAGGGTAGCTCAATTTTTAACTTTTTAAGGGACCACTTCCACTTTTCCAAAGAGGCTGTACCAACTTGCATGCCTACCAACAGTGTAAGAGGGATCCCCTTTCTCCACATCCTCTCCAACATTTGTTGTTTCCTGCCTTGTCAATTTTTGCCATTCTAACTGGTGTAAGGTGGTATCTCAATGTGGTTTTGATTTGAATTTTCCTGATGGCTAATGATTTTGAACATTTTTTCAGGTGTCTGTTAGCCATTTGTATGTCTTCATTGGAGAAGTGTCTGTTCATATCTTCTGTCCATTTTTTGATTAGATTATTTGTTTCCCGTGTATTGTGTTTGACAAGCTCTTTGTAGATCTTGGATACTAGTCTTTTATCTGTGGTGTCATTTGCAAATATCTTCTCCCATTCCATGGGCTGCCTCTTAGTTTTTTTGACTGTTTCCTTGGCTGTGCAGAAGATTTTTATCTTGATGAAGTCCCACAAGTTCATTTTTTCTTTTGTTTCTCTTGCCTTTGGAGATGTGTCATGAAAAATTTGCTGTGGCCGATGTCAAAGAGGTTCAGCCTATGTTCTCCTCTATGATTTTGATGGATTCCTGTCTCACATCGAGGTCTTTCATACATTTGGAATTTATCTTTGTGTATGGTGTGAGAGAGAGGTCAAGTTTCATTCTTTTGCATGTAGCTGTCCAATTTTCCCAGCACCATTTATTGAAGAGACTGTCTTTTTTTCACTGGATGTTTTTTCCTGCTTTGTCAAAGATTAGTTGCCCAAAGCCAAGGGTCCATTTCTGGGTTCTGTATTCTGTTCCATTGGTCTATGTGTCTGTTTTTGTGCCAGTACCATGCTGTCTTTGTGATCACAGCTTTGTAGTATAGCTTGAAATCTGGCAACGTGATGTCCCCAGCTTTGTTTTTCCTTTTCAACAATTCCTTGGTGATTCAGGGCCTTTTCTGGTTCCACACAAATTTAAGAGCTGTTTGTTCCAGTTCTTTGAAAAATGTCATTGGTATTTTGATTGGGATGGCATTGAAAGTGTAGATTGCTCTGGGTAGCATAGACATTTTAACTATGTTTATTCTTCCGATCCATGAGCATGGAATATTTCTCCATCTTTTTGTGTCTTCTTCAATGTCTTTCAAGAGTGATTTGTAGTTTCTAGAATATAGATCCTTTAGGTCTCTGGTTAAGTTAATTCCAAGATATCTTATGGTTTTTGGTGCTGTTGTAAATGGAATGGATTCCCTAATTTCTCTTTCTTCAGTCTTATTGTTCGTGTATAGAAATGCATCTGATTTCTGAGCATTGATTTTGTATCCCACCACATTACTGAATTGCTCTATAAGTTTGGGGGTGGAGTCTTTTGGGTTTTTCATATACAGTATCATGTCATCTGTGAAGAGAGACAGTTTGACTTCCTTTTTTGCCGATTTGGATACCTTTTATCCCTTTTTGTTGTCTGATTGCTGTTGCAAGGACTTCTAGTACTATGTTGAATATAATAATGGCGAGAGTGGGCATCCTTCTCGTGTTCCTGATCTTAAGGGAAAGGCTTTCAGCTTTTCCCCATTGAGAATGATATTTGCTATAGGCTTTTCATAGATGGTTTTTATGAAATTGAGGAATGTACCCTCTATCCCTACACTCTGAAGGGTTTTAATCAGGAGAGGATGCTGTATTTTGTCAAATGCTTTTACTGCATCAGTTGAGAGGATCATATGGTTCTTGACTCTTGTTGATATGATCTATCACACTGATCGATTTGCAAATGTTGAACCACCCTTGCATCCCAGAGATGAATCCCACTTAGTCTTGATGGATAATCCTTTTAATGTGCTGTTGGATCCTATTAGCTAGGATCTTGTTGAGAATTTTGGTGTCCAAATTCATCAGGGATATTGGTCTGTAATTCTCCTTTTTGATGGGGTCTTTGCCTGGTGTGGGGATTAAGGTAATACTGGCCTCATAGAATGTGTTTGGTAGTTTTCCTTGTGTTTCTATTTTTTGAAACAGCTTCAGGAGAAAAGGTATTATTTCTTCTTTGAATGTTTGGTAGAATTCCCCGGGGAATCCGTCAGGCCCTAGACTCTTGTTTTTGGGGAGTTTTTTGATCACTGCTTCAATCTCTTCATAATTAATCAGTCTGTTTAAAAAATCAATTTCTTCCTGTTTCAGCCTTGGTAGTTTATAGGTTTCCAGGAAGGCATCCATTTCTTCCAGGTTGTTTAATTTATTGGCATAAAGCTGTTGATAAAAGTTTCTAATGATCCTTCCTATTTCATTGGCGTTGGTTGTGATCTCTCCCCTTTCATTCATAATTTTATTAATTTGGGTCCTTTCTTTATTCTTTTGAATACGTCTGGCCAGTGGCTTATCGATCTTATTTATTCTTTCAAAAAACCAGCTTCTAGTTTTGTTGATCTGCTCTACTGTGCTCCTGGTTTCTAATTCATTGATCTCTGCTCTAATCTTGATCAACTGCCTTCTCATGCATGGGTTAGGCCTGTTCTTCTGTTCCAGCTCCAGCTTCATGAGGTGAAATTATAAGAACTGCATTTTAGACTTTTCTATTCTTTTGAATGAGGCTTGGATGGCTATGTATTTTCCCGTTAGGACCACCTTTGCAGTGTCCCATAGATTTTGGACTGTTGTGTTTTCATTCTCGTTGGTCTCCATAAATTGTTTAAACTGATTTTTAATTTCCTGATTTACCCATTCTTGAGCAGGATGGTTCTTAGTTTCCAAGTTTTGAGTTTCTTCCAAATTTTTCCTTGTGATTGAGTTCCAATTTCAAAGCATTGTGGTCTGAGAATATGCAGGGAATAATCTCAGTCTTTTGGTATCGGTTGAGACCTGTTTTGTGACCCAGTATATGGTCTATTCTGGAGAAAGTTCCATGTACATTTGAAAAGAATGAGTATTCTGTTGTTCTGGGGTGTAGTGTTCTATATATATCTATGAGGTCCATCTGGTCCAGTATGTCATTCAAAGCTCTTGTTTCTTTGTTGATTTTCTGCTTAGGTGATCTGTCTATTGCTGATAGTGGAGTGTTGAGGTCCCCTACTATTAATGTATTATTATCTATATGTCTCTTTATTCTGGTTAAGAGTTGGCTTGTGTATCTTGCTGCTCCCCTGTTGGGGGCATAGATATTTATAATTGTCATATTCACTTGTTGGATACAACCTTTAAGAATAATATAGTGTCCTTCTGTATCTCTAACTACAGTCTTTAGTTTAAAATCTAATCGGTCTGATATGCAAATTGATACCCCAGCTTTCTTTTGAGGTCCATTGGCATGAAAAATGGTTTTCCATCCCTTCACTTTCAGTCTGGATGTATCTTTAAGTTCAAAATGAGTCTCTTGTAGACAGCAAATGGATGGGTCATGTCTTTTTATCCAATATGCAACCCTGTGGTGTTTTATGGGAGCATTTAGGCCATTCACATTGAGAGTGATTATTGAGAGATATGATTTTAAGAGATATGATGTCATGTTGCCTGTAAAGTCTTTGTTTCTATAGATTGTACATTTCTGTTCTGTATCACTCTTGGGGCCTTTTTAATTTTATATAACCCAAAAGGGGAACCCTCTTACACTGCTTATGGGTATGAAGGCTGGTACAGTCAGTCTGGAAAATGGTATGGAGGTTCCTCATAAAGTTAAAAATAGAGCTACCCTATGACCCCACAATTGCAACACTAGTTATTTACTACTAGGTATTTACTCTAAGGATGAAAGCATAGTGATCCGAAGGGGTACCTGTACCCCAACGTTTATAGCAGTGATGTCCACAATAGCCAAAATATGGAAAGAGTACAAATGCCCTTCGACAGATGAATGGATAAAGAAGATGTAGTATATATATACAATGGAATATTACTTGGCCATTAAAAATGAAACCTTACCATTTGCAACAATGTAGATGGAACTAGAGGGTATCATTCTAGGCAAAATAAGTCAATCAGAGAAAGACAATTATAATATGATTTCACTCAGATGCGGAAGTTAAGAAACAAGACAGAGGATCGTGGGGGAAGGGAGGGAAGAATAAAATCAGATGATATCAGAGAGGGAGACAAACCATAAGAGGCTATTAACTCTAAGAAACAAACTGAGGGTTGTTGGAGGGGAGGTGGGAGGGATGGGGTAACTGGGTGACGGGTATTAAGGAGGGCACTTGGTGTAATGAGCACTGGGTGTTATAAGCAACTGATGCATCACTAAACTCTACCTCTGAAACTAATAGTGCACTATATGTTAATTAAAGTCAAATAAATAAAAAATACTATCTCAAGGAACTGGATGGAAAGGATATACAAGTAGTACAGAAAGAATATTCATATCAGAATATGATGTTTCTTTAAAAATACAAGTGGTTTTGAGGGTTGTGAAAAGTGGCAGAACACCAAGCTGAACGGACAGATTGGAATGTAAATGATTTTGATGTTGGTCTGCTGGGTAATATCTTGCAATATTGACAGATTTTATGTGAAACTATCTGTAGAATCTAAAGAGTACAGACTCTGAAGTCAGACGACTAGAAACTTCATTTCTCACTAAGAGAAGCATGTAGTGGTTACAAGTAAGGGGTTTTGAGCCAAACTTCCTGGGTTCAAATCTAGGCTCCACCATGTCCTGGAGATGTGGCATTGCTTAAGTTTGTTAGGAATGATGCGTGCCTGCTAAAAGCATATATTATTTCTCCTTCCCCGTCTACCAAGCAGAGATATTAACAGGAGCACTGTGAGTGACAGTAATTGTTCTCCACGACTCATCCCCCTTTTTGTTTGAGAAAATATAGATCGTTGCCCATATCCAGGAAAACTTCAGGGTCAATGGGATGTGAACGAATGTCACAATTATAATATCTAAGCAGAAGCTTTAGGTACCATTGCTTATTTTCAGCTGCCTTGTATTCTTATGCCCTGAGAATGGTAGCTCTGGGGAAGTCTTGTATTTCACAGGCAAAGACACTGTAATTCTTCAACTGACAGGTAACCTGACAGGAAAAGACTGACCCTAAAAGTCTGGCAAAAAGGAAGCCTTTTGGTCAAAGGAGTTCTTTGTGATATTAAAGTCAATCACCTTACATTTTATTACTTTTCACTGATCATAAATGTTGCCCTTAGATGAACTGGCCTGTAGCCTTACTGGTCATTTTGTTTTCACTCTGGGTATTATAATTATCAGATCTCATCAAACTCATATTTCAATAACTCATTGGAATTTTCCTGGCTAAACTTCCTGTCTCTGCTTTTAGAATTACTAGAAAGACTTTTTGTCTTTCTTCTAGTATTTGGCAAGAGAAGTAAAGATTTTGAAAAGTTTCTGAGAAATATATATATGTGTGATAATAGATCCCAGGCAAAACCAGTGTTGCGCATTGAAAAGTGAAAGCTTAATGAATGGATAAAATGGTATGTTATTTGGAGGTTTGTGAATGCTTCTAAGTCACATAAAATGAATTAGTATGTTAATATAAACTATCTCGGAAGACCAAGTATAATCACTTGAAGAAAGTATGCAAGAATATAATCACAACTGTTTTAATCATATTATAATATGCACATAAAAAAGCATGGAGACCACAGAGTATGTTAGTTGAAAAATATATATATTTAGAGATAAGATTTGCATATTAAGCCATGTTATTATGCTTATGCAAATCAAATACCACTTAGCACTTCTTCATTACAAGGAGGAACTTAATGTCATTTTGCCTTTAAAATACATACTTAAATAATGAAATTCACATCATATAGTTTGACTCCTCTTCAAATTCTTTGGATGTCTAGAATATAGTTCACTTTCTTATAATAATGAAACAACTTTCTTGCCTGGTATCATGTACTGAGTATTGAGATGCCTACTCATTCACGAGCAGCTGTGTAAATTCAAACTACAATCATTCAGTGCAGAAGAAACCATATTCAATGGTCTATCTATACATAATCAGATAGATTCTTAAAATATAACTACATCCTATCTTGCCAATATGGTATCTTCAAGTAAAGTCTAGTAACACAATTTCAAGTTCACTGGTCAGATTACAAAGGACTGCATTTGTACAATCAATGTTAGATTATGAGGTTACTGGGGTTTCCCCAGAATTCCATGGAACAATGCAGAAGTGGGAAGCTATTAGAAGTAGTCACAGGATCTAATTTCTAATGTATGTGAAATATATAGGAATACCTCAGAGATATTGTAGGTTCAGTCCCAGACCACTGCAATAAAGTAAATATCACAATGAAGAGAGTCAAATGAATTTTTTTGTTTCCCAATGCATATAAAAGTATGTTTGCACTATGCTGTAGTCTATTAAGTGTGCAATAGTATTATGTCTTTAAAACATACACACCTTAATTAAAAATATTTCTTTACTAAAAATGCTAACCAACATCTGAGATTTCAGCAAGTCATAATCTTTTTGCTCGTGGAAGGTATTGCCTCAATTTGAAGGCTGCTGTTTGATCAGGGTTGTGGTTGATGAAGACTGGAGTGGCTGTGACAATTTATTAAATAAGACAATAAAGTTTATCACATAAGATTGACTCTTCCTTTCACAGTAATTTCTCTGCAGCATGTGATTCTGTTTGATAGTATTTTACCCACGGTAGAACTTCTTCCAAACGTGTCAATCCTCTCAAACCCTGCCTCTGCTTTATCGACTACGTTTATATAATATCCTAAATCCTTTGTTGTAATTTCAACAATCTTCATGCCATCCTCCCCAGGAGTAGATTTTCACGAAATCACTTTCTTTCCATGTGAAGCAACTCATCATTCATTCAAGTTTTATCCTGAGATATAGCAAATCAAGTCACATCTTTAGGCTACACTTATAACTCCTGTTGCTATTTCAAAGATACTTGCATTTACTTCCTTCATTGAAGTCTTAAACCCCTCAAAGTCCTCATGAAGGTTGGAATCAGCTTATTCCAAACTTCTGTTAATGCTGATATTTTGATCTCTTCCCATGAACGTTCTTAATGGAATCTAGAATGGTGGATCCTTTCCAGAAGGCTTTCAGTTTACATTTTGAAGGGCCATCAGAGGAATCAATATCTATGTCAACTATAGGCTTACAAAGTGTACTTCTTAAACCATAAGACTTTAAAGTCAAAATTACCCCTTGGACCACGGACTGCAGAATGGATGTGTTAGCAGACATGAAAACAACATTAATCTCATTGCACATTTCTGTCACAGCACTTGGGTAACCAGGGGCATTGTTAACGAGCAGTAATATTTTGAAAGATTTTTTTTTTTTTCTGAGCAGTAAGCCTCAATAGCAGGTTTAAAATATGTGGTAAACAGTATTGTGAACAGATGTGTAGTTATCCCCTTTGATCTTCCATTTATAGAGCACAGAGTAGAATTAATATAATTCTAAAGGGCCTTAGAATTTTCAAAATGATAAAAGAGCATTAGCTTCAACTGAAAGTCACCAGTTCCATGAGCCTCTATAAAAGGGTTAGCCTGTCCTTTAAAGTTTTGAAGACTGGCATTGACTTCTCCTCTCTAGCTATGAAAGTCTTAAGTGGCTTCTTCTTCCAATATAAGCCCGTTTCATCTACCATGAAAATCTGTTGTTTAAGTGGCCACCTTCATTCATTTTCTTAGCTACACCTTCTGGATAACTTACTCCAGCTTCTACATCAAAACTTACTGCTTCACTTTGTATGTTTATGTTATACAGATGGCTTCCTTCCTTTAACCTTATGAACCAAGCTCTGCTAGTTTCAAACTTTGTCTGTAGCTTTCTCACCTCTCAGCCTTCATACAGCTGGAGACTTAGAGCATTGCTCTGGATTAGACTTTGGGTTAAGGGACTGTTGTGGCTGGTTTGACCTTCTTTCCAGATCACTAAAACTTCCTCCATATCGTCAATAAGGCTGTTTTGCTTTATTATCATTTGTGTTTCACTGAAATAGCACTTTAATTTCCTTCAAGAATTTTCCCCTTGTGTTCACAACTTTCTAATTGTTTGGCACAAGAAGCCTAACTTCTGCCTATCCCAGCTTTTGGCATGCCTTCCTCACTAAGCTTAATCATTTCTAGGTTTGGATTTAAAGTGAGAGATGTGTGACTCTTCTTTCACTTGAACACTTAGAGGCCACTAAAGGGTTATTATTTGTCCTAATTTCAATATCCCTGTGTCTCAGGGAATAGGAACACCCAGGCAGAAGTAGAGAGACAGAAGAACAGCTGGGCAGTGGTACAGTCAGAACACACACCACATTTATTGACTAAGTTCACCATCTATATTGGCGCAGTTCATGGTGCCCCAAAACAATTATAATAATAAGATCAAAGACCACTGATCACAGATCACCAAACAAATCATAATGAAAAAGCTTGAAATATTGTGAAAATCACCAAAATCTGACAACAGACAGAAACTGAACAAATGCTGTTGGAAAAATGGTCCCAATAGAATTGCTCTGTGTAAGGTTGCCACACTCTCAATTTGTAAAAAACATAATATATACAAAGCACAAGGAAGTAAAGCACAATAAAATGTGGTATACCTATATTAGCCAGAATCTTAACTTTTACTGAAACAAGCTTAAGTAAACTGACTTGATTTAGTAATAATTCATAAAACTTAGTGCCTGTAATAAATATCATCTGAGGATATCTCCATTAAAATGTTTCAAATATGCATTTCACAAAATACATTTAAAAGTTATCTCTAATAATATGAAAAATGTGAAGAAGATCCTTAAAGTTTTATTCCTTGACTAGGGATGGTGTCAGTTTATTAGATCTCATTTCCTTTTTTTTTTTAAATTTTAAAGGCATTTTACAGTAGAAAAATATAATATGTCCTTATATATAGCATTGAAAATTATTGCCAAACATGTTATTGTGTTATTCAAACCATATTAAGAGCACCGAATTGTTTAAGAAATCAGTTTTGTCCTCATGAATTACTAACTCAATTACTGGAAATACTATACAGTAGGAAATGTATTTGGGAATATGGTAAATCTTTGCCTCTTTACTATTTTAGGGTTATTGAGAGTGCCAGGCCAACAACCTTTGGTATGTATGATTGCATGAGCCATTTGTTAATAGACAATTATAAATTACTTAAATATGAATTATCAATAATAATAGTGGCTTTTACTTCTCAATAACTGAAACTAAAAATTCTTAATTTTACCTTGATGGAAGAGATCACCCATCTATTAACATCTGGATAATGTCCAAAACAGCTTCACAAATTGATTTGCCAGCAATGACTTCCCAAAGTAATCTGATTGAATTGAAGAGAGAAGAATTAAAATGAATGAAGGAAGAGGTGAACTATCTGTGTTTAATCTCCAGTTTCATCAGAAATCGATTAACTAGCTGACTTTGGGTCCAAAAGAATTAATTATACTCAGTCTCCAGTATAATTAACAACACTATGGCCATCTCCCAAAATATTCATTAAACAGTCAGGAACAATATGAAATTCAAATTAAAATTGAAAAAGAGATTAAATAGCAGTAGTCATCTCTAAAAAGAATCATACTACATCTGAGATGAAATCATCTGAGCAATACAAAATATGGAAATACATTTTGTGTTACATTTAATTATCATTAATTCCAGCACTGCAAGCTGGCAGCTATTTTAGGTTCATTACAAGGACTAAAATGGGCTGGAATGTTAATATGAATCTATCCTCATTGGAATAATGGGAGTATGCTTCAAAGTTAAAGAAAGTTTAAAAATAAAGTTCAGAGTTTCGGTTAATTTCTTACATTTTCAGTTAGAAATATGCGTTACACATAACCTGCTGATAATACACCGATTGCAGTAACAACAACAAAAACATCTATCAACATTTCTTTCTCATAAAAACTTTTAAAATACATATGCTCATTGTGCGTCTTAACAAAAACAATTTTTGCTTTGTCTATAGATTTAAACTAAGTCCTATGGGTATAAAATCATTTTTCAGTTAATATTTGAGTCTTAGTGATTATGATTTCCTTATTTGGCTGCAGGCATACTATATTTTCAGAAAAAATATTGCAACCATAAGGCTGACGCATGCACATATGAAGTCATATATGCATTAAGTGCCAAGATACTTCAATCAGAGCCACAGTTGGCTGGGATAGTTTGTAGCCGAAATGTAAAATTTCAATCTATGGAAAAAGTGCTTACTAGTTTAAGGTATTTTAAATTTTGATATAATATGTTTTTCTGTTACCAGGAGACAGGTTTCAACTATCCAAGTTGTTACTATGGAACTGACTGTTCAATTCACTACAAAAGTAACTACACATATTGCATATTTTATGAAAATTTATATCACACATATGGAAATTATATATGGCAAGATAACTGAGAAACATTTAATAATATATAGTGTCATACACACAAAAAAATTTTCACACAAAAAATTGAATCATGCTCTCCTCAAAGGCATAACCAGATAGGTTTTGTAGTTTGAAAGTTGCAGTTTTGAAATGCATGTGTGTGTATGTCATGTGTGTTTTTAAATGCATGTAATTTATATAAACCTTCCACAATGTGTTTTAAATGTCCATTAACTTTAAATTCAATATATGTATGAAATATAAGCAAATAAAGATACTATATTTTTTTAAATAAACTGGGAAAACAAAATTCTAAAATGACTGATTTTTAAGCCTGCAGCAAATTGAAATCTGACTTAGAAAGGATGACGGAGTATGTAAGTGATGAACACTACCCCAGAAAAAAAGGAAACAAGAAAAGAAAGGATGACTGATAGATGCAATTAGTCCACCTAACTGGTATTATTTACACAGAGCGAAACCGTGATTAACCTCTTCAAGGAGAAATATGAGAAAAGGAATAAAAAAATATAAAAACACTTAGGTCATTCTTAGAGACACCTGTGATCTAAGCAGTGTCAGTGTTACTTTAGAGTTTACGAAGCAAGCCTAGTTTTTTCCCCCTGAGCCACAAAGGGAAAAAACAAAAACAAAAAAGGCTATCCTTCAGGTCACCAGGATCAGGATAGTCCTCATAGTTCAAATTTGAATTTCAGATAAAGAAGAAATAATCTGAAATGAAATTAGTTTAAAAATATCACAGAAAAACTTAAAGAGTTTCAAAATTTAGGGGGGCTAAAACAAAGTATAATATTATAAAATCTAGGAAAATAGCTAAAGTAGTTTTGAAACATCAAGAAAATATGAGATAAATATCAGATTTCGAAGCAGATATACTACTTAGAAAAATATAGAATTATTAAACTAAACCAAATATATGGTAAAAAAAAATATCTGTAAAGAAATGGACATTAAATAAGTCTGTAGACCAGAAGAAAGATGCATTGTAACTAATCCAATCCAACACTGTAAAAAGAAGGAAACACGAAACCCAGTCTTGTATTTTAACTCTTATGTTGTGGATTCTACAAGGGGCTCAGAGATTTCATTAATTCTTCAAAGTGAAAGCTTACTTTTTCTTTTCTTTTTTTATTATTATATTCAATTAGCCAACATATAGTACATCATTAGTGTTCAATGATTCTTATTTCTTCTATCACAGTATTGATTACACAGCCTTAAGAATATCATACCCTGTTTCAAAGAGGCCAGATTAAACACTCGTGTGCTTTTCACAATGGATCCTAAAATTATTGCCTTATCAGAGATTATATTTTCTAGGGTTCTTTAGTTATAAAATTGTTTGTTTTGCTTTTTCAAAAGGTACCCCTGAAGGGGGAGAAATAAGAGAGGGAGATGAACCATGAGAGACTATGGACCCCAGGAAACAAACTGAGAGTTTCCGAGGGAAGGGGTGACAGGATGATGGGTATTAAAGAGGGAATGTGTTGTGATGAGCACTGGGTGTTATATGTAACTAATGAATCACTGAACACTACATGAAAAACTAATGATGTATTATACAGTGGCTAACTGAACATAATTAAAAAAAAAAAAAAAAAGGAGAGGTTAATGAGCAACCCCCTGCCCAGAAAGTGTTTCTTAACAATATATGAAAAAGTTTATGGAAAATGATACCATTTTTCTATAACGGTTTTCTATATCATCCTGAGATCCAGCTATAATAACAATCCAGAGGCACTGAGTATATATTATTCTATTTTTAAAAATAAACCATATGTGCCAAAGTTTGTAATGAAGAATGCATATTTTCATCTAGTACTTGGTGGCTAAATGCATCTGTTGGCACCAGCTACTGTTGCCAGGGAAATTGTTAAATTTTTAATTTAAGAATTGATTTCCACACTGAGACAAATTTATTATGCTGTTGAGTTGGCTGAATTCTCAATTTTTAAAATTCTAACCAGAGTTATATTCAGTATTTAAGGCACATAGTAGCTGAAGTTATAAAATATATAGACTACATAAATGCTCTCCCTTTATATAATAGTCCTTTAACTTTTTAATCATACCCAGATGCAATTATATGTTTTATTGTACACTGAAACTAGAAGACACTTTGTAATATCTTGTCACTATACACAGGATCATTTTTTTTACTATGGTGTAGTTTCTGAATGGATCTGTTTTTGATCAAGCCTAGAATTAGCAAGTGATAGCCAAGAGAGAATGAATATAATTTTGATGATATAAAATCAGTGAAAGATACATTCTGGAGAATAAAAGCAAGTTAACGAGTTTTCTGCTATACTATGCAAAGGAACCACTAAATTAATTTAACTAGTATGAATTTCTAAACACCTTTAAATGCTATGAAGCCATGGCATCTTAGGAAAAGCACGCTACATAATTACGAATTATCTTCTTCATGTCATACTCTGCACATTCCGCTTCCAGTTTGGGTGCTTCCTTAGATGGTCAACTTATGGTACACAGATAATTCTTATTTCCAAAAATAAGTGATGGATGAATACAGTACATTTATTTTAATAATTGGTAAAGAAGTGTAAAGTTTATCAAATAAAATGCTGAAATAAATTAGTGAGATAATCACCAAGACATCAATACAGAAGCAATACAGGAATGTGAGAACCACTATAAATGGAACTCTGGGCCTAGAAGTCAAAATACTATAAACAAGTAAGAGTTTGTCTGAACTGCAAAAATAAGAATTTGATTTAAGTAACCAAGTACCAGAACCAGGACATCAATTTCTCGTACTGGGGGAGTAGATACTGCAGGCTGAAAGCAAGGCAGAGAGAATGTGGAAGATACAGATCTACAGGAGCAAAAGCCCAGGTCAAAAGAAATCCGCGGGTTAATCTACAGTTGCTGTGTCAATTGGATTTTATCTTTTTAAAGTCACCACGCATCTTTGAACAGGAGGTGAGAACAGCAGGCAGGCATTTCCCAGACTTCAAATGAGTCAATCATATTGTTAGCACACCACAAATATCATCAGCTTGCAGTGTCAGCGCCTTTCTTTGGGAGTATCCGCAACATCACATAAATTCAGTGTATCCTGAGTTGGCTGCTTAAAAGTTTGGGGGAATCTAACCACTCTCTAGACTCCTCTTGGCCATTGCAGTTTCTCAGACTTCCCTTGTTTGTGATAACCTTGACTGAGGGAGAAATGGTCAAGTTTTTTGTAGAATGTCCTGCAGGTAGGAATTGTCTGATATTTTTCCATAGTTAGACTATGCTTATAGGTTTTAGAGAGGAACACTAGAAAGGTAGCGTGCTATTTTCACTACATGTATATCATCGGTGCATACGGTCAACATCATTTACAACTGCTGGTGTTGACCTTGATCACCTGGCTAAGGCAGGGTTTGTCAGGTTTCTCCACAGCCCAGATGCCATTTTCTTTTCCCCTTTTCCTGTTTGTTCTCTGGGAGGAAGTCACTATACACAGCCTTCCCTTGGGGAATGGGGAGTTGTGCTACCTCTCCTTGAGGGCAGAACATTTATATAAACTTTTTGGAGTTCCTCAGCACAGATTTGTCTATTTTCCCTCATTATTTATGTGTTCAATCATTTATACTTATCAGTATGAACTCCTGGATATTTACCTTCATTTTTTAAAAATTTATAATCTATTATAAATAAAATTATTAAAAATCTCATTGTTTTGGTCAAATTACTCCAGCATTTGCCACTAAGAACTCTTTCAGTTGGCTCCTGTGGCCCCCCCACCCCATCATTTTTTTTTTTTTTTTAGCATTTTCTTACTTTTGGGAACTATAAGCTCTCCAGGCCCATCTTGTATATGTCCCATTACATCCCAGAATCAGCCATTTCTTTCAGCAACTCTTTCCTTTTATTGGTGAATGGTGTTACAAACCAAGATCTGAGAGCAAAATGTGGTTGTTGTTACTGAAATTTCATTTGCTTCAGGCCCTCAGGCGTCAGGACAAGGAAATAAATGTGTGAATACCCACACATGTATATCCACATAGATGCATTTATATACATTATAAATATATAAAGAATCTATAAGGTATCTATAAATTTATCTATAAAGATAAATCTCTGTATTTATCTCAGAATCAGTCATTTATCCAAAGAGTCCTGTCTTCTTAAGTAATATTCACATAGAATATTTTAACTTTTAAATTTTCTGTAAAATATATGGTTAGATTCAATAACAAACCTCCTCTTCAACTACAAGTTTTTTTGTGTAGCCTGGTTTGTGGGATTGTCTCTAATAATAAATACTGCATTTCCTTTTTATGTGACCATGGAGTAAAGGGATTAGGACTATTTTTATGACATTTTCTCAGACTACATGTTCATGTCTTATGTGGGGTATAGAACTACATCTCTGGACTCTCAGTAATTACATTTTTTTCCTAACTGTACCACATTAATTTTTCTTGAAGGTGCATTGATCCCATTTATCTCATTGGTCACAATAGCACAGGCTTTTAGGCTTGCTGTCCTTTATACTCTTTATATTTTGTCTGTTTGGGGATAAGGATAGCAAGAGTCATCCTCATTACTATAAAAAAAAGGAAAGTCTTGCTAATCTTCAATTATACACTTCTGCATTTGATTTTTTGGTGCACTGTTTCACCTGTCATTAATGATAAGGTACAAAAATGAGTTTTCCACCAGCCTCCCTATAATGCACTCTCTGTGATCTGACCTTTATATGAGTTTCCTTTTTTATATTCTACTACTCACATCTGACCTTCAAGACTAAGTATGATTACCAATCTCCCAGGAAAACTTCTTTGTTCCTTCTTTTTTTTTCCTATCAAAATCTCCAAACACAGAAGAGGACATCGAAGTATACTGTAATCATCACTTTACCCCTATGGCTGTGGGAGGATTGGACACTGAGTCCAAAGCCATAACACATATACAGAAACAACATTGTGTTTGTGATATGGAACAACACAAGAAGAGGAAATTTAGCTAATGAGGTTGCCAAGTAGGTCTTAGCAGGAAAGTTTAACAAATAAGTAACATAATCAGAAACAATTATGAAAATCTTTTTACTATTGCGCCTTAATTTCAATTACTTGTAAAGTAACAATGATCTTTAAGTTATGCGATCCAATCTTTAAGTAAAAATAAAAGACAAGAAAAATAAAACACGAGATGTGCTTATTTGTGTGCATATCATATGACTACTAATTTTTTTAAAATTCTGTACCACTTGATAAGAACGAAGATTGCAATGAATTTTTAAAATACCTTCATAGAAAAGTATATTCTGGAATAATCTCAGCAGAAAGATTGCAAATTTTTAATAAAAGGTAGGAAATATAGCTATTTATTTTTTTAAATAAGATTAACTTTTGAAAGTCAAAAAAAGTTCCATCATAGTTAGCCTCACTCAATTTTTATCACTCATTGTATGAATTATAGCCATCATTGCAGACTGGTCTGCATTAAAGCAGAAGTGCTACTAACTACATTCAATAATTTTGATTGACTTTGTGCAACTGGTCCCAGCCTGAAAAAAAAATAATAAACTCAGCCTGGGGAAACAAAAAAAAAACTAAACTCAATAGCAACAATTCATCATTTCTAACATCAGTTAAGAAATTTTGTGAATAATCTGAAAATTTCTGAGTGAAATTTATTACTTAATGTTGTGTATGAAAAATTCTGCATGCTGTTTTAAGAAAGAACTAATGAAATACCATATGATTTCACTCATATGTGGAATTTAAGAAACAAAGCAAACAAGCAAAAGAAAGGAAAGAGAGAGAGAGGCAAACCAAGAAACAGACTCGTAACTATAGAGAACAAACTGATGGTCACCAGAGGGAAGATGGGAGGTGTGGGGGATGAAACAGGTGATGGGGATTACGGAGGGCACTTGTGATGAGCACGGGGTGATGTATGGAAGTGCTGAATCACTATATTGTACACCTGAAACTAATATAACACTGTATGTTAACTACTCTGGAATTAAAATTTAAAACTTAATAAAAAAAGAAAAAATTGTACATTTAAATCATTTATGCAAGTTACAAAAAAAAAGAACTGAAGAGAAAATTTGAGACTATGCTTTTTTTTTAATCAACCGAGTAATAGACCTCAGATCAGAATCCAGCAGTGGTATCATTACTCTTCAGTCTACATCAGTATGTCAAATGGGCAAAGTATGTAAGGTCAGTATTTTTAAAACTTTCCTAGATAGGATATATTGTACTGTCACAGAAATCCTCCAAGGCCACAACCACATGTGATTTCAGGAACAATGATATTAATCGCTTAAAGGCGGCATTTTTTACTCACAGATTTGATCATTACCATTTCATGGGGCTAAAGAATACTGGAACCTGGATGCAATGTTTGGCCAACCCACGTAAAAAAAGAAGAAAGCACAGAGGAACCAACAGTGGTTTGACCTCTAGGAAAAACAAAAACAAAAACAAACAAAACAAACAAAAAACCAAAAAACCTGGTCAAATATTCAGGTTGTATCACAGGTAGCAAGCTGTGTTGTAATGGGAAATTAAGTGTTGTAGTTTCTGTGTCTGAGGCCCAACTTTGCCATTCCCTATATCTAGAGACATGGAAAATCTACGTACCTTGCCTCAGTATGTTTATTTGTGAAACAGATACAAAGCATCTATCTCATAGCTTGCTAGTACATAGCATAATATCTGGAAAACACTTAGCATAGTGCCTGGGATACAGGAGGATAAACAAACATGTAATATATCAGTAAGAAATACTCTATTTTCTCTATTTTTATATAAATGCAGCAAGAGGTGCGTGATAAATAATTTGAGCTTAAAATGTATGTTTCTCGGGGCGCCTGGGTGGCACAGCGGTTAGGCACCTGCCTTCGGCTCAGGGCATGGTCCCAGCGTTCTGGGATCGAGCCCCACATCAGACTCCTCTGCTAGGAGCCTGCTTCTTCCTCTCCCACTCCCCCTGCTTGTGTTCCCTCTCTCACTGGCTGCCTCTTTCTCTGTCGAATAAATAAATAAATCTTAAAAAAAATAAAAAAAATAAAAAAAAAACATTAAAAAAAATAAAATGTATGTTTCTCAAGCACATGCAGGTTTAAAAGCACAGGCCTCTGATAAATTGATAAAAAAAAAAAGTGTATATTATTTTCAGGAGTTCTGTGTAAAAAAGATGAAATGTTCCCCCCCAAAAAATCTAAAGATAAAAGCAAAGAAACCACAAAAAAAAAAAAAAAGAAAAAAGAAAAGAAAAGAAAAAGAAAAAAAAAAGAAAAAGAAAAGAAAACTTGTATAGAGTTACAAATGCCAATTTAGTAGTCTGAGAGAGTCTGTCATTTAGGGAAGATAGTTTATCATTTTTAAAGAGCATAAATTAACTGCAGATCTTTCTATCAAAGACTGCCCTTGAAAACTCATCAAGGTAAGTAGTTTTGGAAGGAATTAAAGCCAGTACCTGAATTATAGTGATTTTGTAACCAATAATGTATTTTCTGAGAGCTTTTATTACTTCCTAATTATTTAGTTGATACCAATAAAAGTTGCAAATCTTACTGAGGAAGAGGTATATGATCTGTAGTGATACTATATCATTCAGAAATTAGGAACTATTGAGAATGCAAATGATATTATGCAAATTAAATCAAATAACTTTGACATATTTGTGTATTAACTGACACACTGATTTTATTATATTTGTAGATCTATAAAATATATTCAGAAGTATTTAAAATAATATTCTGTTTAAAATATTAAATAGCATCTGTCTGCACTAAAGAAAAGTAATAAACCATAATCTCTTCAAAGATTTATTTTATTGTTACAGAATTTAAAGTTTTGACAACTTCAATTAAATCCTTCTGTAGACCACAATATTTTTAATTGAGAAAATACTCTCTTATAACCAGATGGAATCCTCTAAAATTCTCCCCTTCTAAGATAGTAAATAAAAGTCACTATCAAAACCTAGAAGGAATGGTAGAAATCAGGCCTGTCTCTAAAGACTTATGGGAGGCAGATGTAGTATCCATTGTACATACTTGCTAATAAATGACATAATACATAGAAAACAGCACAGGTCCTGAGCCATCATAAGACTAAATAAATGTTAAATATATTAATATTTTCTATTTGATTTATTTAACTGTATAAAATTCCAACAATCAGTTAAATTCATGTTTACAATATCACCAATACATTAATAAAAAAACCACTACATCCACAAAGGTGGCAGCATATATAACTCTACAAAAATAACCAAGATGTAGCTCCAATTGCAGATATTGTGCTGTGGTATGTTTATTATGATATCTTTGATAAAGAAAATTACCATAGTCTGAGGTATATTCTATGCAATCATCTCCATAACTTAATCCTCTGCAAATTTATAGGATTTGGTTCCCAAAGAAAAACAATCTGCCAAAGGGAAAAATGCAATCTTCCAAAGGGAGAAATCCCCTGAAATGTAAGCTTAAAAATGTAAGAGCAGGAACCCAAGCAAGATTTGAACAGCATATTGCATTTACCACAACTCCATTTTGTTTGCATTCTCACGTATGTTCTTAGCATTTCTTCTCATATCCATTCTCTACTATCCATTCTAGAATCCCCACAGCCTTAACAAACACTTCTCCTGGTCTCAGTGCCTTAACTGGTGGTGTGACCCTGAACCTCATGCTAGGCCATTCCCAGGCCAAGATGACTGCATTTGTCTTTTATCATCAAAGTAGGACATCTGCATATGAAGAACATCCAAGTAAACCAAAATATACCAAACATATTTTCCCTGCCTCCAATTGTAACAGCAGCCTTACATCTAATTAATGATCCACATCAGTTAGCCTTCCCTAAATGATGCTTCACCTTCCTGCCTGCTGGTCCCTTGGCAAAACTTTCTCCCATAAGTCTAAAATAAAAGTTGTCCAAAGTGTC
Source organism: Ursus arctos (assembly GCF_023065955.2). Lineage (NCBI taxonomy): Eukaryota > Metazoa > Chordata > Mammalia > Carnivora > Ursidae > Ursus > Ursus arctos. The sequence goes on from NW_026622841.1 coordinate 10,030,916, forward strand.
CAATGGTCCCCTGCAGCTTTAGCTAAAGATTCTAGAGTATAAGAATTCTTGTAGTTTCCACTTGTCTTTTAACGTCTTTGTCTTTGATGTAGAACTCACCTCAGGGATGCTCCCTGGGCCCCAGTTTGAGACCCAGATTATACACATTTGGAGTAGACCTGAGTCTAGAATCAAAGAAGAGACAAGCCCAGATAAATCCATAGCCTGAAGAAGAGCCTCCATCCCAGGCTTATCCTAGATCTTCTGACCCCAGCCAACCCAAAGATTTGTAAGTGATAAATATTGTTTAAAGCCACAGAATTCTGACTTGGTTTATTAAATAGATAAAACTAACCTATCCAAAAACTGGTATCTGGAAGGGGGGTGGTGATGTAACAGTAACCTAAAGTTTGTGGCAATATTTTTGTTTTTTAGGAACTGTGTGGAAAAAAGTGGGCAAACAAATAGAAGTCCAGAAAATGACCATGAAATTGTTACAAGTGCTTGGAAAAATGGCTAACCAAAACATGGGAAAATTGTCACATAGAGATATTTGAAGATAAAAATTTACAATGGCTTAAATATAAGGAAGAGAATGGTTTGAGCTAAATGGTGGCGAGGAGTGTGAAGGTCATTTGGCCAGAGAAAGAAGCATGAACCATTGGGAGAGGAAGACTTGGGGAAAGAAAAAGTCGTGAAAGTGTTTTGGGAGAAGAAAGTGTGGTAGGGTGGAGGGAAACAGCAACTGATATTGGTGAACTTTCTGTGAATTTGAAAAAGTTCATTTAATCATATTCTAAAATAGCATAGTGAATTTATATTGAAACCAGAGTATGTATAAATACATTTTTAGAGCACTTAGATATTTGTAAAATACTATGCTAAATCCTGAGAAAGGCAAAGCTTTCTCCCAAAAGTCTAAAACAAAAGTTCACAAAGGAACATACCAAATATTAAATTAATACAAACAATAGAATGGTTGTCTGCATGCAAAATAAATGTAAATTTTCCTCAGTATTCTTCTTACTCTTAAACTTTTTTTCCAACATAGTGATTTCTATAATCATGCAGCAGTTTGGGCCCAGCACGCTCCCGCTGCGCAATCATGCAGCAGTTTGAACTATGTTGGGGGGGGGGGGGTGAATGACTCAATGGGCCTGTCCTGTAACAGGCAATCCCCTGTCTGTCTGTCTCTCATGTAAACCTGATGTTGGATGTGTTTTTAAAGTATTTAGATTAAACACTGGTGTGTGCCTTTCTTATTCCTTTTTTTTTTAACTTGTTAAATGATTGATTATGGATGTGTTATTAGTATCTTGTTTTCTGTGCACTGTGTTGTTTTCCAGTGAAGTTTAAAAATTAATAAATAACAAGGAAACTTTCAAGAATGCATTGCCCTATTGCTTTGGGGTTTGGGGTGATCCTAGCAAAATGCTTTGCTGGCTGATTTCTTGTTATGAACTGGGCTCTCTCCTCCAAGCACAGTCATAAAATTGCTTTGCCATTTTTTTCAATTACCAATAAAAACTGTCAAAGAGCCACGCTCAAAAGTGAGTCGTTAGCTGAAGTCAGCTCTTTTATTTATATTTAGTGGACCCACAGTACCTCTAGCTTTTAATATTCCAACCAAGATGTAAGCATCCAAACAATTACCTACTACACTACATAATGCTTTAAATAATTTTATTTACCTGGTCCCAATATAATCCATTCAGATAATTCTAAAAGGAGAAATACTACTCATTTCGAATCACAGATCTTATTGTAGGGAAAATACCAGTGATGCAACAATTTACCGTAACAGGTGAAGCACAGCACCTAACGGAAGCATTTGTCAGTCTAGTAAACCTGTGTTTATTAACACACTTAAATGACTTATTGGTTAGTTTAGTGGAATAAAGTTGGGTATGTGTGGCTGCATTAGATAATGTAAAGGTTTTCTAATAACAAATATGAGCACATAACAGCATCTATTGTCAATCATTAGTGTTGGTAACAAAAATGTTGTCACCTATGATTTGCAGCATTTTCAGCATCATATGATGATGCAAAGAACAGGGAAGTACAGTGCTAGATGAAACAATGGCTTTACAGAGGAGGAAAAAAAGCTGGCAGTGTGCCATTTATAGGATTAAAGGGTGCAAGTGATGGCACTGGGTCTAACTGGTTTATTCACTGAAAGAGCACCTTGAAAAGTGCTTTGAACAACGTCCTTGTCTATTCAGCATATATTTGAACTGTACCATGATGGCAAAGAAGGTCTTCTGCTTTCCTATGAATTTCAAAGAATCAAAGACACCTATATGAGGGAAGAAACTCAACTCCAATTCAGTCTCCACATGATGAATACATGGAGGCTAAATAATATGCTTTGTTACACCATCCGTCTTACTCATTTATAATGTGACCTGAGATTATATGAAGGCAGGAAAAAAATCCAAGAGGACAAACTTATGTAGTGTAAAATGACATTTAAAAGCAAGGGCAGGCTTCCATTGTCGTGATTAATTATGTCTCCATCTGTACTCGGCACAATGAAACTTTTGTGCACCATCCATACAAATCAGCAAACACACAGTGGTTTAGTGAAAAGAGTAGAGGTTTTGGAATAAAGAAGAACAAAGTACAAATCATCGGCCATTGTCCGACTATGAAATTTTCTCTCTGTTAGTGAAATAAAGCTAACAATACATATTTCACAGGATTCTTGGTTAGAAGGAAAGCAACAGTGTGGAAATTTCTTCCATATTCTCTCGAAAAATGATCCTTTACAATGGTTTGTTCCTTCTTTTCTTAGTGCCTTCATACAAAATAAATGATAAATCTTCTGATTGTCTAACAATAAAATTTAGATGAAGGTGTCAGTGATTTAAAACTTGCTCCGGAATGCCTATGAAGTTTAGCACGAGATTTGGTTGGGGAAATACAGTCAGAGACTTTTTTAGTGAAGTTTTTATTTCATTTATTTTTATTTTTTATTTGAGTATAGTTGACACACAACATTACACTAGTTTCAGGTGTACAACATAGTGACTTGACAAGTTTATACATTATGCTGTGCTAACGACAAGTGTACTTACCATCTGTCACTATTACACTATCGTTAACTCTATTCCTTATGCTGTGCCTTTTATTCCCCTGATTTACTCATTCTAACTGGAAGACTGTATCTCCCACTCCTCTTCACCCTTTTTTCCCATCCCCTCCAACCCAACCCCTCAGGCAACCATCAGTATATTCTCTGTATTTATGAGTCTGATTCTGCTTTTTGTTTGTTTATTCATTTGGTTTTTACTTGCTCCTCTAGTCTTGCCCATTTGTAAATTACATAACAATCCAATCAGGTACCTAGGCTAATGATCCCAGACTACTCATTAATTTCTCTCTTTTCCTCACAGCACATTCAATTCATTGATAAACGCTCTTAGCTCTACCACCAAAACGCACCTTATTCCAGACATTTCTTTCTGTTTGAACTGTAACTACCATAGAGCAAAGCAAGATCTTTCAACCAATTCTTCCAAAATAGCTGCCTCCTAAGCCCAGAGTAATTCATTTCCTGCATAGCAGGTAAGGTGCTCTCTTGAAAATAAACATTGGATAATACTGCTCTCCTATTTGTTCACACTGATCATGTGATCTTTCTTTCTGTTCTGCAAGCATATCAAACTCTTCCTACCTTAAGGTATTATCCATTCTGTTCCCTCTTCCTCCAATGGCATCCCCCTAGAATACGTTTTAAAGAACTCTTTCTCAACATTAAATTTCAAATTAAATATAAATTTCAAAGATCCTCCTATGATAAAGTGTCTGAGGTGCCCTTCTGATGATATTCTATGACATTACTCTGTTATGCATAGGGCACTTGTGACCACCTGAAATAGTCTTACATGTCTCCTCATTTGAGTGAAAACTCTTGGAAGGAAAGTATTTAAGATTCTTGCTTGTAGTCTGCAGGTTAGCTTGTTATTCTATTGTGGATACTGGCAGAAGACTAAATGCCTTTGGGTCAGAAACAAAGGATTTTATTAATTGTGACACAGTGAGGGAGACAAACCATGAGAGACTCTGGACTCCAGGAAACAAATGGAGGGTTTTGGGGAGGGGGTGAGGTAGCCGGGTGATGGGTATTAAGGAGGGTACGTGTTGTGATGAGCACTGTTATACACAACTAATGAATCGTTGAACACAACATCAAAAACTAATGATGTATTAAATGTTCACTAACTGAACATAATAAAAAAAAATTGTGACACAGCAAACACCAAGAGTTTCATCTTGAGTCATTTCTTCATGATCCATCACTCCTCAAATTCCACAAACGCTATGTAGAAAAGTACAGAAAAATACTATGAATGCAGTGGATTTATATTACACATAAGGAATTATGAGCTCGGGAAATCCCACACTTTTATACTGAGACATTAGCAAGTTTGCTCTTTATATAATGGAAATAAAACTCTGAGGATGTCTGGACAAGGAACAGTTAGAACCTCATTCCTGGCATGCCCAGAAGGAAAGAAGATGCAGGAGCATTCAAGACCCATGGCAGATTGTTCCTTCCAAAAATCCACCCCTTGGTCTGACAGGTTCTTGCATGAACTTGAATTTTAACATGAGTATGTCACCAATCACTCTCAATGATTTGACCAACAGAGGCTGGGACCAAATCCATTAAATTTGTCTTATACAACACCAAACTAAGGCTACTATCAACAGGACTCCAAGGCTAGACATATATGGCCAAACTGAAGTATTGAGCTCACCATACTCTCCCTACCCACCACCAGGTCCAAGACATAGCAAATGAGCTGAAAGCAAGTTTCAATCTTGTAATGGTCTGAATGTTTGTGTCCTCCCCCAAAGTTCATATGTTGAAATCTTAACCTCCAAAGATAATGGCATTAGGAGGTGGGGCCTTTGGAAGGTGCTTAGTCAAGGGAGTGGCCCTCATGAGTGAGATTAGTGCCTAATAAAAGAGCTCCAGAAAGCTCCCTCATCCTTTTACCATGTGAGAACACAGTGAGAGGTCTACAGTCTGTAGCCTGGAAGAGGGTTCTTGAACTTCCAGGCTCCAGAACTGTAAGAAATAAATTCCTGTTGCTTATAAGCCATCTTGACTGTGGTAATTTGTTATAACAGCCCAAAGAGGTGAAGAAAAATCCCCCATGTCCATTTAGGGTAGTTATGACCAAGAAGGTTAGGTTTACTTGGTTGGACTGAGATTGCTGTTAGGGAAATGAAATAAATCTTAATCTCTAAAAAATCTAAAACTGAATTTTAAAAAGATTAGTTAAATATTTAAAGGAAACGTCACCTTTGCAAAACAAATGGGCCTAAAAATATTTAAAATTAAAAGATATCTGTCACAAGACAAATTATATCATATTTTTTAGTTATCCCTCTCTCCAGATATTTATCAAGCAGTTACAGGTTACAGTTAGAGGTCTAATCACTCTATTTGAACTTGTGTAAAACACTGAAAATTAAACTAGGGGAAAACATTTAAATTATACTACCAAAAAGGTAAAGTGCATTTACTTCTTTAAAGAGTGGGTCACCCCGGGTATATTATGCCAATTCTGTATCATGTGTGTATGAGAAACAGGGAGGGGAGACAGAGAGAGAGAACATAAACATACAAATAAAGCTTTCTGAAAACAAATCTAATGGGCTCCTATATCCAGTGAATTTATTTTAAGTCTTTCTTCAGAGGGCTTATGTTTAATAAAATTATAATTGTTTATTTAACAATAAGAGGTGTACTAATTGTTTCACTATTCTTGTTATATCTCATATAAATAAAGACACTTAAATAGAGTGCACATATGGTACAGGGATAGAACTAGAGGTGTGTAAATACATAATTAATTGTCTCTCTGATGAGAAGAGAATGTTTATATCTACATACATAATTTTATTACAAATTTTATTAATGTAAGGGGAGTGTATCATAAAATTTACAAATGATAATAAAAGATTAATTATGCTTCATTATAAATTCATAAGCTATTTGGTTCCCAAAGAATACTTTCATTAATTTTTTGCTGAACACTTATGCCTGAATCCAAGAAAAAATTGCAACTGACCAACAGGTATAAGTAGTAGTGACATGAATGTTGTTTGGTGTTTCCTTTATACTAAGGAGTAATATGAAAATGAAAAATAAATACAGATGTTTGTTAATGATGTGAACAACTTTCAACACTGGGATAATATTTTCTTAATTATGCTAACTGTAATAAAACAGCTATAGATACAGAAATTTTAAAGTTTAAGCTTAATTAAACACAGTTTCTTAACATATTTCTATCAAAATTTAAGTGTAGATAATTAGCAAACAATAAATCAAGTCTGATTTGTAGTGTTTGTCAATTTCTAGGTGTATATACTGACACTCTGGTTGATTTCCAGATAACCAATGGATGTTACTGAATGCAGAGTTGAGAAAAAAGGCACATTAATGCATCATTTTATAGTATTCTACCATGCAGACTGAAAAGATGTACATAACATTAAAATGCAGCAAGGCAATTAAAAAGTGAGTCTTGTATATTTATTAGCTTTTATTTTAATTTAATTTATTCAATTTTAAGTTTATATTAATTTTTAATAATGGCCGTGTTTAAACATCAGCTCCCTCTAATTCTTGAAAACTTAACAAATCTGCTCTGCGAAATTCATCCTAGCCAACTCCAGCACACTACTGGATAGAATAAAGACAAATAGAAACATATGTCCTGAACAACTGTAGGAATAATAACTTTGATCTGGGGGGTGGGATGAGGGAGAAACAGCTTTAAATATTTGAAAGAGTTCATGTGGGAAAGGAACTGTTCTGATTCTGCATCTAGGGATTTTATATTCAGTCAATGATGCCATTTAAGAGAGATTAACTTCAATTTAATATAAAAACCAAGAAAAGTTAAACCTCACTAATTATATGTGGACAACTGGTTTCTACTGTGAATTGTAGAGAGCTTGGAAGTTGTCATTCCTGTACTTCCAAAAAGAAAAAAGCTGAACAAATTGAAAATCAGTAACCTAGCTGAATATACCAGAGAACCACGTTAGCATGATAAGCCACCACCCTAAAACCTAGAAAGACAGAGGAATCCAGAGAGTCACAAGATGTGTTTGTCAGGAGCAGAAACTGCTGGAGCCCTACTGGTAGATAGTTAAATGGTAATTTTGTGGATAAAAATGGAAGTAAGAAACTACTGATGGCCACAATCTTAGAAGGACTCCCACAATTCTGTGAGGCTTTCTTCCATGAACTCCCTAGTTTCATGCAAATAAGAGAAAATCCCCAATGTCTGTGGCAGGGAGGGGGTAATATTGTGGAATAGTAATATTGTGGAAGACTAATATTGTAGAACATACCCAAAGTTTTCTCCGTCACAACTGAATGGGTAATGGATATTGTTTTCAACAAATGGTGGTGAAAAATTGAACATCTATGTGTGAAAAAAATGAATATGCACACAGATATTATGCTTTTTAAAATAACTCAAAATGGATCAAAGGCCCAATCATAAAATGCAAAATTATAAATTTTCTAAAAAAACGTGTATAACTTCAGGTTTGGTGATACAACATCAAATGAGCAAAACATGAAAGATAAATTGATATTTTTAAGTTTATTAAAATAAAATCCTCTGCTCTGTAAAAAATGCTATTAAAGACAAGCCACAGATTGAAAAATAAATTGCAAAAGACATATCTGAATAAAAACATATATTGAAAGTATATAAAAATATTTTAAAACAATGAGAATTTTTTTTAAAATTAAAATGGACAAAATCTGAGCAAACACCTCAGCGGAGAAGATATAGATGACAAATAAGCATAGGCAATTATATTCAATATTATGTATCATGATAGAAGTTCAAATTAAAACAATAAACAGATACCACTACACAATTATTAAAGTGGTTGTTATCCAAATACCTCACAATATCAAATGCCACTAAGAAAGCAGAGTAAGAGAAATCTCTTTCATTGCTAGTGTAAATGCAAAATGGCACCACAATTTTAGAAAATAATTTGTAGTTTCTTACAAAGCTAAAAATTATTTTATTATATGACCCAGCAACTCTACTCCTATGTATTTACCTAGCTGATTTTTAACTTAATATTCACCCAAAAAGCTGAGTACCCAGATGTTTATAGATTTGTTTATAATTAACAAAACCTGGAAGTAATCAAGATGTTTTTCAGTAAGTGAATTAACAAACTAGTACATCTGTACAATGTTTTTTTTATTGTATGTTGAGATATTACTTTTATTGTACAATGAATTATTCAGAAATAAATAATGACCTATCAAGCTGTAAAACTATATGGATAAATCTTAAATGCCTATTGCTAAGTAAAACAGGCCAGGCTGGAAAGGTTACAAATCAACTGATTCCAATTGTATTCTATAAAAAGGAAACTATAGATCCTAGAAAAACAGTGATATCCAGGGGTTGGGAGTAGGGTTTAAATAGGTGAAATGGGGAATTTTATCATTTTTAAATTTTTATTTATTGGGTTTTATTTAAATTTGAGTTAGTTAACATATAGTGTATTATTCATTTTGGGGTACAATTTAGTGATTCATCAGTTGTAATACCCAGTGCTCATTACATCAAGTGCCTTCCTTAATGCCGATCACCCAGCTACCCCAACCCTCCACCCACCTCCCCTCCAGCAACCTCAGTTTGTTCTCTATAGTTAAGAGTCTCTATGGTTTGTCTCCCTCTATTTTTATACTATTTTATTTCTCCTCCCTTTCCCCTATGTTCATCAGTTTTGTTTTTTAAATGCCACATGAGTGAAATCATATGGTATTTGTCTTTCTGTAACTTATTCCACTTAGCATAATACACTCTAGTTCCATCCACATCATTGTAAATAGCAAGATTTCATAAAAATGGCTAACAGACACATGAAAAAATGCTCAATATCACTCATCATCAGGGAAATATGAATCAAAGCCACAATGAAGTACTACCTCACACCAGTCAGAATGGCTAAAATTAACAACTCAGGAAACACGTTGGCGAGGATGCAGAGAAAGGGGAACACTCGTACACTGTCGGTAGGAAGGGAAACTGGTGCAGCCACTCTGGAAAACAGTATGGAGATTCCTCAAAAAGTTAAATATAAAACTACCCAATGGGCCAGCAATTGCACTACTGGATATTCATCCAAAGGATACAAAAATAGGGATTTGAAGAAGCACATGCACCCAATGTTTACAGCAGCAATGTCCACAAGAGCTAAACCATGGAAAGAGCACAGATGTCCATTGATGAATGAATGGACAGAGAAGAGATGGTGTACCTATAGAATGGAATATTACTCAGCCTTTGAAGAGAAATGAGGACTTTTTTTTTTTTAAGATTTATTTATTTATTTATCTGAGAGCGAGAGACAGAGATAGCGACAGAGAGCATAAGCAGGGAGAAGAGGGAGAAGCAGGCTCGCCATGGAGCAGGGAGCCCGACTCAGGGCTCGATCCCAGGACCCTGAGATCATGACTTAAGCCAAAGGCAGACGCCTAACTGACTGAGCCACCCAGGCACCGCAGAAATGAAGAATTTTAAAGAAAAAATTTCTCTTAGACATAACACATTTTTCAAAACCCATAGGAATTTACAATGCAAAGAGTGGAACTTGATATATAATTTCTCAAAAATCACCTAGGAATAGGGGATTCCAGAATGGAATTCAGAATATGACAAAATAATCCAACTGTATTATTACAAATACATGAAACAATCTCACCTAACTGGGCAGCAGGGAGTGGGAGAAGAGCTGATCTATGTAACTTTGGAAATGTGTGGAGTCTATAAAATTAAAGACAAAGAAATGGAATATAAGCATTACACTTTAGCTGGTAAAGTTTGTTTTTTCTCATGGGAGGTTAACAATTTTGATACTGCTCTGCAAGTATACTAGAATACAATGATCAGGAAAATGGATGGAATGTATTTCTCATTGCTGGGTGGAATTTACACGTGAGTGCCAGAGGTTGGAATAATCCATGTGGTCATGGATCAGTATCACATCAATATGATTCACTGATAGCTTAATATAGATATAAATGGCTCCATACAGAAATATTAATAAACATGTTTTTATACATGAGTTATTAAACATATATTTTCTTGCTCTGTCAGCCGAAAGGGCCCACCCCAGTAGCAATGTACATACCAAATACACACATCTTGATTTCTAACACCATTATTCCAAAAAAGGAAGCAGGGCTCCTTTTAAAAACAGGTGATCTAGGACAGGCCAAAGAATGTACAAGATGAGCCTTAAGCAACTTGCAGTAACAACGAGTGAGGAAGTGTTAAACACACATACACACAATGTTGGGGATATGACATCGAAACAAATCAACCAATTGGAACATGCCAATGATGAAACACTTAGAGAGCAAAATAATAAAGGGGCATTGTGATATAACATAAAGCATAAAATAAATATCCAGGAGCTCATATTGATATAAATAAATGAGTAAACAAGTAAATGAAGGAATTAGAAAAATCTCCCACACAGAATTCCAAATAATGTATATTATATTCAACCTTCAAAGAATTTGAATGTAATTCCTGACTCTGTAAGTCTACCTGCACATAGCAACTTCCGTCTACTGAATATAGTATGGTGGGGCGGGGGGAGAGAAAGAATAACTTTACAGTGGAGAAGTCTGACAAATGCTACTGAGCCCGGTGATCAAGATTAACATGAATAGTGATATGTCATATCAATAGAAGGTATGCTTGATGTGATGCGATGAAAATGACATTTACCTCTATAGTCTTCCTTCAAAAACCACATAATCCTCTTCTAACCATAAGATAAATGTCAAACAAATCCCAACTGAGGGACATTCTACAAAATGTCTTACCAGTACTCTTCAAAACTAAGGTCATCAAAAAGAAGGAAAGTCTAAAAACTGTCATAGCCAGGAGGATCCTAAGGAGACATGACACCTGGGTGTGATGTAGTAGTAGTATGTAAGACCCTGGAACAGCAAACAGACATTAGGGTATTAACAAATGAGATTAAAAACAAAAACAAAAACTATGCTAATAATATTGTAACAATATTACTTCATTCATTATAACAACTGCAGTCTATTAATGTAAGATATTCACAATGGGAGATATTTAGTGTTAGGTATGTGGGAAGTCTCTGTACTAGCTTCACATTTTTTCTGGAAATTTAAAATGGTTCTAAAATAAAAATATGTAAAAAACAAAACATTGTATTATACTCTTAAGTTCTCTAACACTGAAAATATTCAAGTACAGCCCAGATGATTGTAGGTTGGGCAATTTCCTGAAATCAATGCAAACTTGGACTAATTTCCTCATATGAAATGCTTTTTATTGTATTATAAAGTAAGGTCTGCCTTTCATATACCTGAGGCTCAGCATAGTGTATTTGACTCAGTGTATAAAATGCTGACAAAGTCTCTATCCTAGCCTTCTAGGAACTCACAATACAGAAAATAAGACATTTAATGAAATTTTATTCACACTTTTAGACCCATAATAGGGGCATGCTAAGGCATGGCAGAAGCAAAGAACAGAGAAGTGAGCCCAGTACAGGGTTTTTGGAGGCTTTTCTGGAAAAGATGTTTCCTGATTTGACTCTTGAAAATAAGTTGTAATTATTTAGATTAAGGCGGGAGGAAAGGACTTCTAGAAAAGAATTTGGAGGGCAAAATAGAGAGTAATGAAGGAGCATTCAGGCAGCTAGAAGCCACGGGGTTGAGTGGATTATTAAAACCAAGGATTATTTTGAAGGAATATGTTGAGGTCAGTCTGCAGTGGACTCTATCTGTCCTGTTAAATACCTTACGTTTTACCCCTATATTCAAATTGATTTACTCTTTAATTGTGTGAGTTAACTCTTCCTGTTTGCTAATATAAATTACTTGTATTCTAAAAGTTGTCATAAAAATCAAAATTAGTATATTTCCCTGTTCTGCTTTGATGCAATTGTTTAGCATGAACATTTTAGGGTAGAGTTTGACTAACATCTGGATATTATTGCAAATTTGCCTTTGGGGATGCATTTCAGAATGGCTGCTACAAAGAATAAACATATAACTTTTCTCATTTGAAAGAACACACTAGATTTGGGTTTTTTTTTTTTCCCAAAGAGAGAAAAAAAAAATCAAAGCACAATGGAATTAGGCAGATGTCACTCATTCATTAAACACAGTCTCAACCACTTTTTGTAAAAACAAAGGAAAGTGGAAAGTTATTTTTCATATGTATATTCCATATCCTTTTAAAACTCTTAAAGTAACACTGCATCTGTGCATAGATATTTTAAAAATCTTTTAGGCATTGATTTCCACTTTTGTGCACAGAATGCTAAAGGCTTTAAGAAAGTCCTTGAACAATAACTGAAAGACCAGCTGCTGATTTTGTAATCCAGAAAGGTTTACATAGACAATAGGTTCTCATCACACATGCTTGCTTCCCATTACTTTTCTCCCTGTGTTCAAATAAATGTTCGATGCATCGCTCTTTTTCTAATTGTAATTTCTTCATTAAGTTAATAGAGACAAGCACGGTGGATGTGCATCTCACGGTGTGAAAAAAATATCACCCACCAAGTAACACATCCCCTACTGAGGTGATTAAATTAACAGAACTGTAATTAAATGAACAGGAACTGTTGGTTTCAGAAGCTTTATTTTGCACAGTATTTCATAATGTGATTACAGGCTCTTTTAAGCAGAGACTTTATACTGCCTTTGTGTTAAATAAACTTCACAAACAAAAGTTACTTTGTTAACGTTTATTTACATAATGGTAACTGCTATTGAAAACTTCTTAGAAGACATCTAAAGATTTTATTAAAAAATAAGCCATGTTCAGTGCTGTCAAAATCACGCACTTTTACATCACCTGACAGGAATAGTTGCACTATGGACTGTGTAAAATATTTGCGGGTTCTTGAATATTTGACAAAAACACCTGTCTTTTATAGTTTTGCAAAATACTGTTTTACTATATAACTCTTTTCGATAACAATTCATTGAGAGGAGTTTATAGAGTTGTATATGTGGGACTTTATAGAATTTATAGGACTGAATAAATCAGTCTTTCCAGTAAAGAGAATAAGTGTGTTCATTGATTGAGAGCACAGATTATTGCAAAAATATCTGGGTTCGAGTATCAGCTCTCATAATGTCATTACCATGTGTACACTCACAGAGAATTTTTTCTACTAAAACCTCACTTGAGATGAGCATTGATAACTCCCCAGTGAGCTTTCTAAGAAGTACACCGCTCTCTGTGGAGGCCTAGACCTTCCGTTAGATTGAAGAGTGTCCCCTAGTCATTCCTCACCGTGAGAAGCCAATGGGAATAGAGTTCTCTGCTTTTGCATCCACTGCACCTGTTGTTCTATGCCTCTCACTGGCCTTCCCAAGTTCTGGAATGCTATTAAAGAGTGCATTTTGTTTGCCACTCTTCAGTGGGGCAAACTGTGGTAAATCTTTATCTGTCTGAACCTTGTATTCTTTACATGTAAAATTGGATAACAGTTACGTCCTAATTTGAGTATCCCCCCAAAAAATCTCAGAGGATTTTGCTCAGAAGTTTTATTTAGGAGATCATAGGAAGCAGCTGAGGGAGTAAGGAGAGTGAAGTAAGGAATGGAAAACAACCAACAGAAAATGTTATAAGCAGAGGGTGTTTGACTTCATAAGACTTCTTCATAAGAAACTTTCATGAAAGAAAGAAAGAAAGAAAGAAAGAAAGAAAGAAAGAAAGAAAGAAAGAAAGAAAGAAAGAAAGAAAGAAAGAAAAGGAAGGGGAGGAGGGAGGAAGAAGGAGGGAGGGAAGTAGGAAGGTAGGAACTAACTAACGAACATTCACAGTCTCCTAGAACCATCCATTTGCAGAATGGGAAGCTGGACCTTTATCTGCTAGATTTGCTCTCCTTGTTATTTAAATTCCACTAAGCTGAAAGACATTTAGTGTGTGTTAAAGGCAGAAACTATCTGTGTGACTCTGAGCTGCCATGGAACTGTCCATTGTAGCTTCAGGGGAGATAATGCAGGCAATAGAAACAATTGCTCTGTGCTTCCAACTTAAAGGATTATTTTGAAGATTAAATGTAAAAATACATTACAGTATTTAGAAGAGTCCTGGAGACATGTAGCCATCATGCAATAAGTGGTCTTCTTATTAGTGTCGTTTTAATTGTCATTATAATGATGCTCATTTTTATTATTCTGTGACGAATTACATGCTTTGAGACAGCTCATCTTCTACTTATTCTTTCACATAAATTAAACATAAAAGAACTTCAATCTGCTAGTTTATAACCTATCTCACAAACAGACCGTGCAGGATGTGAAGGAATGGATAGAGTTTATATCACTTTCTTATCTCCTTGATAATGGTTATTAAAAAAAAAACAACAATCCTAGTTTAATTCCCACTTCTAATTGGCTGTGGTAATCACATGCATTAAATTAGTCTCATTAATTTAAAATAGCATTATATATTCTGCTTGTCAAAATACTTATATGAAGCCCTTTTTTCACTGAATAAAGGGCTCCTTCCCTCTCTCTGTGTTCCTATCCCTCTCCCTTCCCTCCTCCCCCCTTCTTCCACCACACATCCCGCACTTGCTAAATTCCATCTTGTGTAATTCCTAAGGACACTATCATCACATCAGTACTGTTCTCTACATTCTTACCTTTTCTAATTTCAGCCTTGTGCTGTATCGTTTTTCCCTTTTGCCTCTCACATTGTACAAACTCAATCACATGTTCCTTTAATTATGTTATTCTTCCTCTACCTACTTTCTTCTTTTAATTTCTTTCATTCAATTGTATTCCATATATGCAAGGTACAGAGTTTTATCCATCAAATATGGAAGACTCAATCTCTCCTTCCTTATATTCTTTTTCCTGTTTTTTTTTTCTTTTTTTTTTTTTTTTTTTGAACAAGGAGCAGATTACTACTAATCTACTTTTTTCAAATATTCAGGTGTAAAACATAGCAAAGAAAGATTTAAAAGGACGATCATTACAAAGTTTATGTGTTTCCGGGTTAATAGGTTAATAAGTGAGAGTTCTTTACTCACACATATTTATTCCACTGTTCTCTGTTTTTTGGTTTTTTTATGCTTCATTGCATTTATTTTTTTCTTCGTGGATTTTTTTTTATGTTTGTTGATATGTGACTTATACAAAACAAAATATTCAAATCTAAAGTATACAACTTGAGGGATTCGTATTTTACATTCAGGTTAACACAATTCTGAGCAAGATACAGAACATTTCTCTTGTATTTTGATAATTTTTTTAAAATGTGGATATATTAAAATAAATTACTGTGTAATATATAAATATGTTTCGACTCAATGATTCTAACGAAATCTTAACTATTTAAAAAATTTATCCAGAATTTATGCTCCAGATTAACAGTTTTTCATATTATATGCTCATTTAATTTTAACCTGATTTCAAACATTAAAGTCATTTATTCATTTTGTATCATATTTTCCTTTCAGATTCTACGAATGGGAAAGCCCTTTTACAAGTTATTGTCACTGAAAATACTCAAGCTTAAGTTTTAAATATACCAATTCCAATCTCTTTGCAATGAACGATTATTCATAGATAGATAATAAAATTTAATTAAAATAGAAATGCTTGATCTATTGATTAGAAAATTGTAAATATTTGTGCTTTCTTCTGAAGACTATATTAGAAATGATTTCAGTTATTACATAATGCCACATATAATATTGCTAGCTTTCATACAAGGTGATCTTTCCAAAATTCCTATCTAATCTCATTTTTAACATTTGGAAAATTTTATTGCTACCTCATTGCCCATAGAATTAAAAATTCCATTTTTGGCATTGCATCCAAGATAAATTTTGGTCAGGCCCTCCAATTAGACTTTTTGTCTTCTCATATCTGACTCAAACAAATGCACCTAACTTTCCAACTAAAATAAATATTTTTGCAATTTTCAGCATATCCTGTTTTCTTCTTTACATAAATGTACAGTTCTCCTTTGCCTCAAAATGCACCTCTTTCTTTCCCCACCTCTCTCTTTTTCTCTCTCATATCACTTTTTTCATCAGTTTTTTTTTTCTACCTGAATGTAAGGTCCAGCCTAACAGTTAACTTATCTATGAAGCCATCTTTAGACAACTCAATCTGCCCTTTTTCTCCGAGCACCATGTCCTATGCCACCTGCTTCAGCCAAACATGTCCAATAGTGTTTTTGTAAATTATTTACCTGTCATATCTAAAGAGAATACGGGAGGACTATGGGGAAGTAGAGTACCCTGTACATCTGCATATCCCCAGATGTTGGAATGCAGTCTGTTGACTGAACAAAAGAACAAAATGAATACTTCTTTGGGCATTAGTGACTGAGGCTGATGTTTCCCGGTGTTATTTTTTGGACAAAATTTTCCACACGGAATGTGTCTTTCCTTCTTGATTTTCCATGTAATTTTGAACAAAATGTGTACCTAACCATGAAATTGTTTGTGACAAAAAAAAAAAAAATCCCTCATCTAAAGTGGGTCATAATAAAAGTCCGGATTTTAAGGATGAAAGAAGCAGACTGGAGCTGAGCATTTCTTGCAAAGTATTCACTTATGCACTTGTTTTCTAAGTATTTGAATTAATACAAAAAGTCCCAAATGATAGGAGATTAGGTTCTGTACATTAGCTAATCCTTTGTGAAGTAACAGCATGCCCAAATGTCATTTAGTTCAAATCAAAGACCTCAGACAGTTGGTGAAACACAGCAGAAGGAAATCTTCTTTGATATGCTAATGATTCAATGTGTTATTCATGAAGTATTGCTCACCCTAGACACTGATATCAACTTTAGTAGAGAAAACAGTTATTATACTTTGTTTCATTTAATTTCCATGCTTTACTTGAAAAGTGAATATGAATGAAGAAAATGCTAACCTTTGTTTTTGGAAAACCAAACCTCCAGGGAAACAATAGACCTTTTTTTTTTTTTTTCCTTAGATCTGTTTCAGATTTCTAAAGAATATATCACTATTCATAGAAGTATGTTTCTATTCCTAGCATGATCTTTTCTCCTACATACTAGCCAATTTCGTTGGATGAATGAGTTTAAAGCTACACTGTAGACCAAATTCTAATAACGACAGATACAATTTATTAAATGCCTTCTACATTTGGTGTTTTGTGTGCATTATCTCTAATAATAAGAACAATTCTTAGAAAACAGACTCAGAGAGCATACACAATTTCCTACGTCACACACATGAAAATGTGTGGAGGAAGGTGTAAATTCATGTTAATCTTTTCTAATGGCCATGTGCTTTCAACATCATTGTATTAGTTGGGATAGGGTAACTTTCACTGTAAAATCAAACTGCCTAATCTTAGTAACATAGCGAAAAAAATAAGTTTTTCTTTTGCTCATGTTACATGTCCTTTGTGGATGAACAGAGGGACTCTGCTAAATGGTATGACAGATTTCCTGCATCACCACAGCAGTGGGCAGAGAATGTGGTAAAATGCACCCTGGTTCTTCAAGTTCTGGCATGTAAGGAGCACATTTTCTTTACATGGCATTGACCAAAGCAATTCCCATGATTACCACAAACTCTGAAGAGTGCTGGAGAGTTCAATTTTTCCATTAGGCTGGAAAAAACAGAGTTGTAAATATTTGTTAATTGAACAGTACTGGTGACTGCTTCAAAAAGTTATTTCCCAAATGCATTCAGAAACTTGTTGTATTGATAGCATAAATAGTTCAATAGCCAATAGTTCTTATAAACTTGACAGAAATGAAACATCTGATAAGAAATAGGATGTGAAAGAAAAAGTATGTGTGATATTTATTTCCAACACTTCCTAGTAGAGGTCTTTGACTGCTCTATTCCAGTTTTCCAATTTTATCCCCCTCTTCCTTTTCCCCTTTTTAATAGTGAAAATTATTTCTTACTCTCCATTCTTCACATTCCAAATAATGCTGAAATTGTCCACCACATTATCTACTCCTAAGCTCTGCTTATTCATTTCACTCTGATGCACATAACCTTTAAAAGTGTCTCATAATGGCTGGCTTGAGGGAGGACTACAAACCAGGCACATAATTAATACTTCCTGATTTTTGCCAATGTGACACTAGCACCCCTGTATATGATTGGTAAATACATTTTTCAAAATCCTATTTCCCTGTGGTTTGCCAAGGAGAGAAGCTCACACACAATGTATAAGGTAGAAATGAAGAAGAGGAAGTATTCTTGAACAGCCTTGGAAGTTACACATAGCTTTCTATCTAATGGTCTGTGAGCTCCTGTCACAGTCAAGGCTGATTTCACAAAAGCTCACCCATATTCCACTTTGCTGTCCCAACTGGTTCCCATATGGACCCATATATGGACCCATATATACTCTTCTGTACTTCTCTAGCTTTTCCACCTGCACTGATGTTTGGGGTTGGAATGTTAGTGGTATTTCTCTAATAACTCTACCTACACATTGCAAATTTCTGTCACAGTTCCTCCCACATTCCTGTGGATCTCTCACTCCCTTATCAGACATCTGTAATAAATGTTTTCCAGACCAATCACAACTTGGCACAATGGCCACAACTCTTCAGCCTAGCTTGCTTGGTCTTCCATACTCAGGAATAACTACATAGTTATACTCAGAATGGAATATGTACTGTACAAAAATCATACCTTCCTCTACTTTGCATCACAGTTCTGGTTATTGAATCCCTGCCTGGTGTTTTTCTTCATCTCTATTTCTATTTATAGGAGTCTTACTAATTTTTCATGAGCTATTTTAAATGCTACCTCATTCTTGATATTTCCATAATCACTTCAGATAGAGGTAATGGTTCTCTTTAGATATTCATAAGGCATTCCACATACTTTCTTCATCTTGGCATTATCACATTAACTTTGTCCTTAAAGTAATCATATGTATATTTGGTAAGAATAAAAACAGGGACTGGGATTCAATATTTCCTATTTTAATTCTTTTCCTTTTCAAGTTTAATTGTTGTTGGGTTAAGATTTTGGTAGTTGCCGTTGCAGTGATTTAGAATTCTGATAAATGAGAAAAAAATTGGAGGTAAAAGGATAATTCTTACACTATTTGACACTTATAGGATTTATCCCTAATGAAGAAATATACTGTGGTGTCAATAATAGCAATTTGTTGTAAAAGAATAGTAAACAAACATTAAACACATTCAGCCTTTCCGCAAGATCTGGAGCAAATTCTAAACTTAATGCTATGTCTCGGAGTACACTGAGTCCTCCTTATCTTGTAGTGGAAGTGGCACTTTACAGATCTTAGATCTTAGTTTAGTGGTCATTCAATAGTAATCATCATTTATCTATATCCCAATGGTATTAGATTATGCTTTGCGTCTGTTCTCCCAATATATAGAATTTGATGATTCAAATCTCTTGAATGTTATGCAGACACCTTAAATTCAAAAGGTCCATAATGAACCCCAGATGTGGTCTTACTCTAGCATTACTTATTATACTAAGGAGGATCAACATACACGGTTGTAAAATCCAGTCGTACAAAAGAATATGCTTTCTTATCTTTTTTCCTCTCACTGCCTGCTCCCCTCAAATAGCTAACAACTTCCAAAATCTTCTTAATTTTACCTTATAAGTTTTTCTTGAAACTGTCCATTTTCCTCCACCTATAGTAGAAACACCCTAGTTTCTCCTGGAATACCAAAAGAGTTTCATTTTTTTTTCCTGTATCTATCCTTACCTCCTTCCAATACTTTCTTCAACAAATGAGATCTTATGAAAATGCAAATTTAAACAGGCCTAAATCTATAGATGACTTTTCAATTTTACTAAGGGGAAATCTGAATTGGTAGCATGAGCTTCCAGTTTCCTTACGATTTTTGCTTTCCATAATCAATCTACTGATTCTTACCAGCTTTGCATATCTTCCCTTCTCTCACAGCAATTCAGTATTATTGTTTCAAGGAAAAACCTTATTTATTCTAGCATCTAAACATTGTGTTTAGTATGTTATGAACATCTACAGATCTTCAACACTGATCTTATGTGTTCACCGACTATGATCCAAATTAGTAAAAGTGTTGTCTTCCCTGCAGTTTATTTTAGGGCAGCCCTCCTTGACTACCTGCCTCCTACTGAGTCAGAGCTCTACTCCTCACGCATGTACATGTGAAGCATCTTGTATTTTTCTATTTACAGCAATGTGATGATTGAATTAGTGTGTATTTAATAATAATCTGCATTCTGGACTACACCGCATATACTCTGAGGAGAAATCTTTGCAGTCTCATTCAAGACTATAGCTCTCATGATGAATATGCTATCTTCACCCAGTGGGCAGTCACCATGTGTGCTGAGCACATGTTAAAAGGCAGTGCACCAGGTTGTATTTGAATGTGTAATTTTTTTTCTCATATCTAGGCACTTTTAAAGTAGACTGAAAGTTGAGGCTAAGTAGTTTGTAGACAGTAATCTTAATATAAGCTACCATTCAAAATTAATTAAAATTAAATTAATCAACTATTTAACCACCATTAATAACTACTCATAGAAGATTTTTGTTTTTTAACCTGCCGGCAAATTTCAGGAAAAAGTTCTGCATTTCAAAGTATAAAATGGACACATTGGTATTTAAATCACAATACACAGGAAATAGAGGCGCCTGGGTGGCTCAGTCTTTAAGCGTCTGCCTTCAGCTCAGGTCATGATCACAGGGTCCTGGGACTGAGCCCCTCATCGGGCTCCCTGCTCAGTGGGAAGCCTGCATCTCCCTCTCCCACTCCCCCTGCTTGTGTTTCCTCTCTTGTTGTGTCTCTCTCTGTCAAATTAATAAAATCTTTAAAAAAAGAATACATAGGAGATATTATCTTGTCCAATATTCTCTCTTGAGTGTCTTTCCCAACGTTGATGAGTCTATTTAAAATATAATTTTTTTTTCTTGGTAATGATCACATTGTTATTGGTTTTGAAAAATCACTGGAGTCTGAAAAACTGTTACTACAAAGTGATGACAAAGAGTCCTTTTTTTGTATGTTTGGATACCATTAGTTCATTATAAAAGAGAGACATGGAAATTATTTACATGATGAAAGATTTCACAACTTCACTGGAATGGGCAAGTTCACTTCATGCCATTTTAATAATGATTTCAGTCTACATACTTTCTGAGAATGTCACCATCTCTAAATAAGAAATAATCCTTGTGTCTAGAACTATTTTGGTGCCTCCATATTTTGGGAGAAGAACTTTATTTTCAACTTTCACACAACTGGTTGAATCTCTCCACCCTTTCTTTTAGAGCCCAGTCCAACAGCTAATACTGTTGCTTGCAACACTTGTACTTGAGATTTTTCTGGAAGCATAATACCTCCTTTGGTTACAGTTTCAGATGCACTCCTTTCAACTAAAACTTGGTCAAAGAGGGGAAGAAAGTTTCTAAATGTCTGCCCTGCCATGAATCTGGCCCTGTTCGTACTCTTAATAGAGTCCTTTGATGGCTATCGATTTGAGACATTATTGTTTGAATTGCAATTTGGATACAAAGAAATAAGCTTCTACAACCTGACCTACAAACAGATGAAAAATAACTACGGAATACAGGAAATACTTTTTAAAATGTCTGAAATCCCTAAAGGGTAAATAGAAATAAGGAGATTTGAAAAGGACTTGAGATTAAAAACAAAATAAAACTGCTGAGGGAGGAAAGTTTAAGGTTTTGGGTTTTTTTTTTTCCTTTTTTTTTTTTTTTTAATTTGTGTGTGTGTGTGTGGTTTTATCTACAGATGACCTGTATGCATGATGTGAGAAAGCAAGCTGACAGGAAGACGCTGTCTTTCTCACTGGAAAGTCTAAGGAAAGAAATCGAAGGCACAAGGGTCACAGAAGAGTGAGAGGCAAATCCATAAAGGAGAAATCCAGAGGAAGGGAAGCTCCATATATGGTGTATAAATTTCGACCAAGTCTTAGTATGCCCCTGAACTACATATTCCTGGGACAACAGGAGGCTGATTTTATGAAGAACTGTGCTGCAACCCACTGCAGGTGTGACAGTTTCTAGTTAGAATCACACCAAACTAACTACCTGCTAAGACAAAGCATACACACTCTTAAGAAGAGTACAACAAAATCCAGAGTACCCACAAAATAATGTTCACAATATCCAGGAAGCAATCCAAAATTATCCAAACTAAAAAGAACAAGGATAATTTGACCTATACACAAGGGAAAAAAATAGCAATTAACAGTGAACAGCCCTGAGATCACTTAGATGTTGGAAATATAAGATAATAAATTTAAAATATTTTTAAAA
The DNA here is from genome assembly GCF_023065955.2 of Ursus arctos. Lineage (NCBI taxonomy): Eukaryota > Metazoa > Chordata > Mammalia > Carnivora > Ursidae > Ursus > Ursus arctos. Next base: position 10,053,255 of record NW_026622841.1, read on the forward strand.
ATCTCACCACAGAAATAGAAAACATAAAAAAGAATAAAACAAAACAAAATATAAACTGAAAAACACAGCATCTAAGATTTTTTTAAAAAAGTAAAAAAACCAAACCCATGAACCTAGCTTCAGGTGTGTAAAATAATATTAAAAATTATATGAAATACATAAATTTACAAGTAAAAGATGATCAATTAAATCCAAATATAATAAATATGGAGAAAATCACACATGCACACATCATAGTCAAACTGTTGTAAACCGAAAAAAAAAAAAAAAAGAGAGAGAGAACTTTAAAGGCAGCCAGAAACAAAACAATTCACTAATATTGGCAGAAAAGAATGTCTTAGGCCAGGGAGTACTCATCAGACACACTAGAGGCCAGAACTGACCGGCACATCATACTTAAAATGCAAAAACCAAACAAAGAAAGCACCAAAACCAAAAATCAAACCAAAACAAAAAAATCAATCCACAATTATATATCCATACACCCAAGGTGATTATCTCTCAAAATGAAGGTATGATACATTTCAGATAACAGAAAGAAAGTCATTTTTCCAATATCGGACATGCTTTAAAAAAAATATGCCAAAGAAGATTCTTCTTGCTGAAGGAAAATAATACCAAAGGATACTCAGATTTCCATAAATAAATAAATATTGGAAATGGTAAATACACAGATAAATATAAAATATATCTTCCTCTAATTTGATTAAATGTATTATTACTTTTTATTTTTTATTTTATTTTTTATTATAATAATATTTTTTTAGTATATTATGTTAGTCACCATACAGTACATCCCTGGTTTTTAATGTAAAGTTTGATGATTCATTAGTTGCGTATAACACCCAGCGCACCATGCATACGTGCCCTCCTTACTACCCATCACCAGCCTATCCCATTCCCGCACCTCCCTCCCCTCTGAAGCCCTCAGTTTGTTTCTCAGAGTCCACAGTCTCTCATGCTTCATTCCCCCTTCTGATTACCCCCCTTTCTTTATCCCTTTCTTCTCCTACCGATCTTCCTAAATGCATTATTACTTTTTAAAGCAAAAATAATAATATTGATTTCTGTGCTTACAATGTATACAGAAGTAATACATTTTATATTTATAAAGCTTGGGTGCATTAAGTAAGAACACATATATGATTGCAGGATTTCCTATGTTTAAGTGAAGGGGTAGAATATTAACTTTGAATTCACAGTGAACATTTAAACATGTATATTGTAATCTCTAGAGCAGCCACTAAAAATTTAATGGTAAGAAGCATAACTGAAAAATCCAGTTAATGATTATAAATGGAATTCTAAAACAATAGTCCAAAAGAATACAGGAAAGGGAAAACAAAGAAACAAAAATGTGTACTGACAGGAAATAAACACTAACATAATAGAGTGAAATCTAACAATATCAAAAATTACACTAAATGTTAATGGTCTAAATATTCAAATTAAAAAGCAAAGGTAATCAGCATGGATAAATAAACAAGGTCCAACTAGAGCTTTCTACTAAAAATACACTTTAAATATAAATACACATTTGTGTTTAAGTTAAATAGATAGAAAAAAAATTACACTATGTAAATCAGAAGCATGAGAAAGTCAAGGTGACTATATTAATACCGATTATAACAGACATCAACATAATTACCACAAATAAGGAGGGCATGCAATAATGATAAAAGAGCCTATTTATCAGTGGAGCATTACAGTTACAAATAAACTACTAATAATAAGGTATAAAAATACATAAAGCAAACATTGATAAAATTAAAAAGAGCAATAGAGAATTTCACAGTCTGAACAGGAGATCTGAAGCATCTCATAACACCTAAACAAAAATAACGAATATATTTGTGGAAGATCTAATTATAATTGCTATTTATAATTACTAGGTTTATTAAATTATTAATCACCAAGGTCATTTGATATTTTTTTAAATTCTGCACCAAAAAAAGAATACATATTTTTTTTCTACTTTATATTCTAAGTTCCCAAAGATAGGTCATATTCTGTTCAGAACATTAAAACAAGTCTCACTTAATGAAAAAGGACTAAAAGTATAAAAAGCATTATCTTTGACCACATCGAATTAAATTACAGATTGATAACAAAAATATATCCAGAAAAACTACAAATATATTGAAATTATACAACACATTTCTCTATCATCCACAGATAAAAGATAAATCACAAAAGATATATTTCACTTGAATAATATTTAACAAATATATGCATATATAAAGATCATTGGAAGGGATATAAAACTGTTCCTTTGAAAGAAATACGTATCATTAGAAATGTATATTTGAAAATAAGGTCTAAAATTAATGACCTATGTTTCCACTTCAAAAATTCAGAAAAAAAAAAAACATAGTTTAGATTTTAAAGGGATAACACTACATAACAAAATAGGATTTGGACAAGCAATTGAATGATACTTTTGAGACCAGCAACTGAATGATACTTTACATTCAAATATCAATCAAATTTTTTACATCTACAAAAATCTTGCTAGCATTTTGAATAGGATGGCATTAAAATTGGGGAAAATTGACATACTAAAAATATCAAATCTTTCTATCCATGAAAATGGCTCATCTCTCCACTTATTTAGATATTTTATTTCTGTCATCAATATTTTTACTTTCTGCATACAGATCTTGCATCAAATTTATTAGATTTCTAAATAACTTTCATTTTTTGTGCTATTATATATTTTTTAAAAAATTTGATTCCAGTCATTTATTAATGGCTTATAAGTATATGACTGAATGCTTTATATAAACTTTTTCCCTAGGACCTAAACTCGCTTTTGTGTTCTTGGAGTTTGTTATTGTTGTTTTGCAGATTCTTTGGCATTTTCTATTTGGGCAATCATTCATTTTCAAAAAAGGGCTGTCTTATTTTTCTTTCTAATCTGCATCCCACTTGTTTATGTATGCTTTATTGTACCAGCAAGGCATTCCATCACAATTTTGCATAGGAGTGGTGATAGGGGACATTTCTGTCTTAGGTGATCTTAGGTGGAAAGTATTTAGCCTTTCATAATTAAGTATGGTGTTAGCTGCAGATATTTTGCAGGTACTTTTTGTAAGATTGAGGACGTTTCCTTCTATTACCTCTTTGTTGAGTTTCTAGCATGAATGTATATTGAATTTTGTATAAAGCTTAATAGATAATCAAATGTAAAGTTGTCTTTGATTGCAGCCTGCTTGAACACACAAAAAAAGAAAAAATATATTTGGGGGATAATCAGGGACAGTCAAATATTCACTGGGCATGAACAAGATTGAAAATTATTTTTCAATTGTTAGGTCTGGTTTTGAGAATCTGTCATAATTTCCTGGTGATTTATTTATGCTCATATATTTTATCATGGATATTCTTATGACCTATAAGTGTTTCAGGGAAAATTACAGCAGAATATTAAAATGGGTTATCAAATTAGTGTGTATATGGGTGTCCACTGCATTTTCATGTCACCTTTTATAAATATTTGGTCATTTAATTGGAAAAAAATAACATGTACAATATGCATTATCTTGGATGTATGTATTTTGTTAGTAATCTCTAAATACTCTAATGGAACATTTTGCTGAGCAAGCACTATGTAGCTTACTTGAAATATTACACATTATATCATTCAGTACTTCTTTATGAAAACATTTTACAGCCAATTTCTGGAGAAATCATTGCTAAGAAATGTCTGTACTTTTAAATAAAATCAGTTAATTCTAAACATAAGAGTTACTTTCAATTTTTAGATTTTGATGTATGTGTATGTGTGTACACATATGCATATATATAGTATGTATACATATATATGTATATAAAATATATATATAAATACTAATAATTCTATTTGCCTTCTTTACATGTGTAACAGGGATAATAAAAAACACTTGTTGAGGTGAGGTCAACCATGGGGGTCTAAATCACAAGTCAGAAAATAAAAATCAGTACTTGATTTATCCTATCTGGGGATAAGGAGGCTAGTTCAGTCAAATCATGGTTATGTGATGTGAAATCAGAAACAAAAGTCAGGAGGAAATCAGTATCTTGTCATATCAAGAATTACTTCCTTTCAAAAAATGTGTTCAAATTATATCAAAGGAAAAGATTTTAAAATTTGTCTTGGAGATTGTTGTGGGGTTAAAAAACTTCTAAGCAGAGAAGACTGTATTTATGCAACAAATATGCAACCTTGCACAACCTATATTTATTGTATAGTGCCTTTCATCCTGAAGTGCTTCACAAACTGATTTACAAACTCTGTGTACTGCAATCATTTTCATTTTTGAAATGCACTTCATCCGTTATGCATACGTATATTTCATTTTATGAATTTCAGGATATGGCATAGCAATCCCCAAATATCACTTTGAGTTTGAAACACTGTTTATGGCTTCATGAAAACCACATGACAAATTGCTTACTCTGGTTTCTGTGACAAATCTGTCTTTTCAGTAAGTGGAGCTCTAATTGAAATGTACACTTCAACTTGCAGGCAGCAAAAGACAAAAAATATCAACTGGGGGCTCATGAATGGGTGATGCATTAGTTAGCACAAAATTTATTAGGTTACCACTGTGTATAGAAAACCTATTTAGGTGTTATATGGGGGAAATAAAAAGTGCAGCCTCTGGCCTTGATGATCATACAAATTAATTTGCACACACAAAACATAACCACATTTAGATTTCAGTATTTCTTTAAGTAGCATACCAACAGATGTGAGCAAACATATGGCTCAAGCTCAATTCACAAGTGCTGAGTTAGTGCAGTAATAATATAATAATCAGAGCAGGACTGACTTAGATTCCTGAAGGGAATACATTTGAACCAGGCTTTTATGTTAGTAGAAAGGTTAAAATACTCCTAACATTTGTTGATAGATTTATTATTACACCATATACTTATCAGTTCATTTATTGTAACAGCATTCTAAAATTCATACACTTTCTGTATTTGTTGTTGGTTGGCTCATGATGATTCATTAATTCATACATTTATTCGTTTGTGTATTCTACCACTCAGCCATACATTCAACCACCACTTATTGAACATTTCACGTATGTCAGAAAAGTGATAGAAGTCAATGACAAATTGGGGGACAAAACACAATCTATGACCTTAAGAGATGATTACTATTATTAAGATATGTTTTCCACTATCTGATATCACAGTTTTAAATAATTAATATATATTTAAAATCATAGTAGCTGAAGTTTGGGTAATACCTGTTTATATTTATGAATGTAAATGTTATAGGCTGAATTGTTTCCCTTCAAAATTCACATGTTGCAGCCCTAACTCCCTTGAAGATAAGGCCTTTAAACAGGTATTAAAGTAAAAAGAGGTCCCACGGGTAGACACTAACCCAGTATGACTGGTGTTATAAGAAGCAGAGATTAGAACAAAGACAACACCTAAAACATGTGAGCACACTGGGAGAAAGCAGCCATCACCAAGAGAAGGAGAAATGACTCTGAGGAAACCTTAGCTATGGACACCTTGGTCTGGGATTTCCGACCTCCAGAACTATGAGAAAATAAATTTCTGTTGTTTAAGTCAGCTATTCTGTAGTATTTTGTTTTGGCACCAATATCCAAATAAAGTCCAGTATGATCGCTTTTTCCTGGTCCCTATGCATTAGATTATTTTTTCCAGCAGTTGACAAAACGTAATAGAATGATTAAAAGTTTTTAATTGAATTTCTAAAAGTGTCTTAGTAACAACACCCTTTCAATATCATGAGAATATTAGTAGGAATTTTATGTAAAATAACTACAGAGGAAATTTTAACATAATATGCTACACTTTCAAATTCATTTTCATTATGAAACTGGAGCTATATTGCTGCAAAAACAAATTTGCCCTCAAGATACAATGAATCACATTTTAAGATTCAGAGAAAGGAAGAAAGCAAGCCCAGAAACAGATAAGAAATGGGAGAAATAATGGATACAGAAGGTGAAAAGTTGTTTGTAAAATACCCAAAGAAAACATTAATGAAGTTTTTATTCATATTTATGATTACTATTCTAAAACAACTATAGAGAAATACATGGTAGGGCAAGAAAAAAATGAGGTTCTTAAGATATATATTTTACTCTCTAAGAGCATTCCTCTTTTATTCTTTCCCTGCTTATAAGTATATGTTTATCTTGAAAACTTACCTCCTTTTGTTTACAGTTTCCTGAGTATATACAAAATTCTTTCCTTCCACATAAATGAAAATATGGTTTCAAGTATTATGGGAAAATTGCTGTATGTGTCATCAAATTTATGACAGAAAGTCAGTATATTGTTTAATATTATACATGTTCATGAAAAAATCATTTATATAATATAATCATATCTATAAGTATATAGATCTTAAACATTATAAAGCTAAATACAGAGCATTTCATTCTGGGTAATATGGTAATTATACTTCCACATCAGAGTTAATTGCAGAATTTGGCATAGGATTTTGTACTTTTGAATTGTTTCTACCATCAAAAGATGATATCTAAGTATTTTGAAAATGAACATTGATTTCAGAGATGAAAGTAAAAAAATCTGAAGTTGATAGCATTATATATATAGCAATAGATTCAGGTAAAACAATGCTAGGTATTACAAAGAAAGGAAAAAAAAATGCCTATATTATAAAAACACATTTCTCCAAAGAAATCAAGGTAATATGATTAATTGATATTTGGCATGTTTTGAAAAGCAATTATTTTTTTTGAAAACCACTATTTACAAATCGTTATACAAGTTCAAATAATTTCTGTTGTTTTCAACAGTTGTGTTGCTAGTTTCTTAGTTTTTGCAGACCTCAGCAGTTAAAGGTGTCAACAGGCACAGATTATATGACACTGTTTTCTTGGTGGAATTCTAATTCCTTTTATAGGCATGCAGAGTCTTCAAGTAATAATAATGTTAGAGACAATTTATTTGCAAGAATATCTTTTCATATGTAATTTCAGTTTAAAGTTAAGAATATAAAAAATGTAATATTCAGTGCTTCTGAACACAACTATCATACCACCTGGTTACAGCCACAGTCAATTCTGAATTGATCATTGCTCATGCTGTAACAGCTAAAGGATTTGTGTCTACTCTAGATAAAACATCAAAACATCCATAACATTCATTCAAGTGTGATCCTCTGCATATGCTGACGGTACAATATATGTATGAAACAATATCCATTTTGAACTTGCGTAAAAACAGTGTAATTTATATAGTATTTCCCTAGCTTATACATAGTTTTTTTCATGTCTAATATTGTATTTGTTCATAATCATAGCAGTGATATTAGGCATGGCATGTAACAACTGTTTTCTTTTATAGAAGAGACCCAAGTATGTGGGGAGTGAAAACAGAAATCTTGGTGTTCCATGTTTGAGCTCATGATACTTCTTACAGTCAATGGTAGTAGGCTGGTGAAATACAATAGACATCATGAGGAAGTCTTGTAAAATGCAATACTCGCATCAATCTGAGACAAACTCACACTGAATTAGATTTAATCAAGATGAAAGATGTTCATTTTGTTTCAGTTCTTCAGTTGATTTCAATGTACACATTTGACAAAAAACCAACATATTTTAGAGTGCTTTATATATTACACATATAATCTGCATTTATATATCTTTATAAATTATTCTTTATTTTGCAAATAAAAGTATTTGATGAATTAAATATCAAATTCATCCACTAATTATACTTCCATTCTCAATAAATAAACCTCATTTTTCTTTTGAGAAATTCCACTTATTCATCAGTTATTCATAAAGATTTCTCATCTTTCTGAACAGAACACAATATAAAGGTAGTGAACTAATAATGAATACTAAATGATATATTCAAATATTGCATGCTAAGAGAGCCTATGTTGTTGTAAACACTTTGTTTATACACCCACAGAAGTGTGTACATAGAATATTTATCATATACATATACACACAATATATACCTTCTATTCATATTCTGTATTGTATTTATATATCCTAATATATCACTATATATAGGGAAATAATTCATTTCCAAAATGCTAGCTTGCACAAAGGTAAAATTGATTTCTTTTTAAGAGAAGTACTTTCAACAAGAGAGACAAGTTATATTCACTCACATAACAAGAGAAAAGTTATCTCAGATGTAACTCAGCAAGACCAGAGGCTTTTTCAGATTGTAAAAATTACTAGTTTCCTCAATTTCCTGACAAGCTTATATAACAAATGGCAATTAAAGGACCACTGAATGAATGTGAAGGATAATAGAAAATGTTAGGTGACTAGAAGGGGAAATTAAAGAGAAATGAAATTGCAGAGAAATCAAAAAGTAAGGAAAAGAGTGAATAATTAGAGAGAAGGCAAGTATCAAGACTTGAGCCAAGAAGGGGGAGGTGGAATATAAATTTAGACAAAACTTGGTTAGAGTGTCCTCTCAATATTGAAGAAAAAACTCATTGTTCATATGACTCTTCCCTGTTAAAAACTAAACGAGTGGTGTTTTCTTTATATTATTTCCTTGATGTCACTTAAATCTTCAAATAAATTATGTACATCCATTAAAATTCAGCTAAGGTAAAAAATGCTTATGTTACAGATTTTAATATATTTTATTCTTATTATTTGTTTACTTTGTTCCTTTGATATTAATCCTATGTGTGTCAAGTTACTCGCCACTGGCTGGCCAATACAATAACATGGAAAATAAGGCAAAATTGAGGCCCTAGGCATTCATATTTCAAGCTTCGTAAAGTGCTTTGTCTTCATAGCTAGAAATGGAGGAACAAGCTCCATCGCTGTATACAGATGGAAATAAAGAGATAATGATCCATATAATCTACTCACTTCTTTTGAAGTAAGCAAAAAGATATTATACATTACAATTTTCCAAAGTGTTTTTCTAGAAGTTATCCTTGAAAACTAAATCAAAGGAATTCCTAAAACCTTTCTATAAGGGCTTTTCACAAAGTCATAATAGCGCAAGCCTACAAAGAGGATTTTCAATCATGACATAGAGGAAACACTGCCTTAATTCATCCTGCAGACAAAATGGATGAGAGCTGAGTTTTCCTTCAAATAATTTTCAAGAACCTGAGGCTTGAGTGCTTCATCAATTTGAAAAAGTGAAGAGACACTTTTAGAACCAATTTGCAACATCAATAACTGGAGTTTGCTATAAATACTTGAAGTATATCACACAGAAGAGTGATACAAGTGTTTCCCTCCTAAAGTTTCTAGATCACTGTATGCAAAGCTTCAAATATATCGTCCATCTATAACAGGCGGGTCCTCCTGAATGATGTAATTTTTTAAAGTAGGAGGCAGTCATTTCCAAGTTATTCCAAACCAGGTAAACTTCTATCTTAAACTCATAAATCTTTCCAACTAAATTATTTTTTGACAAGCAAAGACAATCCACACGGCACAGGAAAAAAAAAAAGTTGGCCTTAACATTCAAATTTAAGCCAAAAGCCATACCTATATCATATTATTTTCCCTAAAGACAGTTAGGTAAAGTATAGCATTTCTCATTAATCATACAGTCAGTAGTGATGACACAGTTCATCTTAGAAGAGTTTTTTCCACATTAATTTTTTGATGATTTATTTATTTGAGAGAGAGAGCAGGAGGGGCAGAGGGAGAGGGACAGAGAATCTTAAGTAGACTGCACTAAGCACAGAGCCCCATGCAGGGCTTGATGATCCCAGGACCATGAGATCATGACCTGAGCTGAAACCAAAAGTCAGACACTTAACCAACTGCACCACCCAGGTGCCCCTCCACATTAATTTTTGCCAATAATTATGGTTATCCGTCTAAATTTGAAAGATACTGTAAAATCCATGCTTTCTGATTTCAGTATCTAACAACATAAAAATTGACATCCTTTATTTGCATTATAATTCATCCAAGTTGATATTCTGTTACCAGAAAGTGACTAAGGGTGAACTAAATGTACTAAACACTTTAAGTATTTCAGTCATCTCCATTGAGCAGATAAAGAATCTAGAGGTCAGAAAGGAATATGGAGTGAATACAAAGTCAGGTTAAAATCCAGCTTTGTGTCCTCAATATTTATATTCTATTAACTCCATCACATTACATAGTTCTCTTCTCTGATAAGAACACTTATGACAAGATGTATTTTTAATTTTTATTAACATTATATATCTCATGAAAAGTTAAAGGCAATGTTTTTCATCTCTATATTTACAATCACATAGTACCTGGAATACACTTTTGTCAATTTTTAGCTAATTATATGCCTTTGTCATTTGTTCTTGATTCAGAAGATTTTTTTTATTCTACTATTTACCCAACTTACATTTACTTTGTAATACCAAAAACTTTAATGTTTTAATCAGTAACCCAAATTTTCATATGCTTGTAAAATATGAAAGCTCTCTGCCAGCTAGGCCACTAGTAATCAACCCTATTTAGTAGCAGAATTAATTTTAATCAAATACTGCATTCTATATATAAGTGATATTTTCTCAAATAAGTACTTTTTAATTGTAAGTTGATAACACGTGCCTACTATAAATCCCATACTTGAAAACCACAAGATCATTGCCATCAAATGTGTTATTTGAAATAAGGAATGGTGAATGACATGGTTTATATAAAAAACTATTTTTTTTCTTTCAGTTAGGGAGTAGCACAGCATAAAAATTATTCATATAAATATTTGAGAAATTAGGATGTGATAAAGGCTTCTCCAGAATCTCATATAAATTTCATTAAAAGTTGATGCAAAAGTTTGGAAGAAATGGAATGATTCGCTTTTGTTTGTGTGTTTGTTTAAAAAATGTATCACTATCAAACCCCAATAACTCACTGTTTTATTGTTAATGTTCATTTTAAGCGGCAAATACAAGTAGTGGCAAAATACATTATTCAGCTAATTTGAGTTTTCACTCTTTTATTAGAGTATTTCTTAAAATCTTAGTGGATATTAAAAAATGTTGATTAAAATATATCAGTACCTCAGTGACTATATTTTCCATTCAAACTTAAAAATACATCTGTTCTTTATGTTATCATAGGTCATTGTGCAAACAATCCAGTGAAGTTCTAGGGACCTACTTAAATTCTTTTAGCTTATTGAACATCATTGAAGCACTCAAAAATAGGATAAAAATGGAAAATCTAACTATTTAAAATACAATCTTGGAGTGATAAAACTTTGAGCCTAACATAAACCCCCCCCAAAATATGTTTGAGTCTTAAATTTTGTAATACTGGCACATCATGATATTGAACTCATAACATTATTTTCATTCAATACAGAGTTTTGAACTAATTTTAAAATACTCTTTATTTTGTAAAATAAAGGAAAAAAAGCAGCAAACTCATTAGTTTTTATTAAGTTCAACTACAGTAACAAATCCCACTGGTTTGCCCTTTACCTGCCATTCCCCATCACCCCATGCCCATCAATCGGACCCTGGAAACAACTAGCCTATCATGTGTGTGATTTTTTTACTTATTCTGAACATTTCATATGAATGAATTATGTGGCTACTTGTGATTGACTTCTTTCACTTAGCATAATGCTTTTATGACTCATCCATGTTAGGGCATGTTTGAGGAGTCCATTAGTTTTCATGTTTGGATGAAGTTCCACTGTTTGAATATACCATATTTTGTATATCCATTCATCAGCTAAAAAACAAGTTTTCCATTTGTCTGCAAATAAACCATAGAGTGGAATTACTGGATCATAGAATAGTTGTGTTTAACCATTTGAGCAATGGCGAACTGTATTTTAATTTCTCCATACCTCACCAACAGTTAGAGGTGAGATTTTGGAGAAATTGGAACACTTCAACAGTGTTGGTGCAAATGTAAAATGGTGTAGCTTCTATGGAAAACAATACAGAGGTTCATCAAAAAATTAAAAATAGAACTACCAATGATCCAGCAATCCCACTTTTTGGGTATCTACCTAAATGATGTGAAATCAGGAGAGAGATCTATACTCCCATGTTTATTGCAACATTGTTCACGATAGCCAAGATATAAAAACAACATAAATGTCCACAGACAAATGGATTACAAAAATATGATATATACATACAATGGAATATTATTCATCCTTCAAAAAGAAGAAAATCCTATCATTTGTGACATGAATTTGAGGCAGGGATCTCCAAGAATGGGCACACCTGTGAGCATGCCCTTCTGGTTTATACACTAGGTGTGAAATAACTAATTGTTCGTCTTAACAAAACATATTCCATTGAACCACACTGCAGCCAGAAGAGATATAGGAAATCAATAAGGAAGTCAGCACGACGTTAAGAAAATAGCCTACAACCCCAACACAGTAGCATTTGTGCCAGTTTTTGGCTGGAATTGTGACAACATGCTACAGCAAAGTGCTAATATGCCTTGGCTTAAAGGATGGAAAATCACCTGTGTAGACTGTAATGCCAGTGGAACCACACTGCTTGAAGCTCTGGATTGTATCCTGCCACCAACTTATCCAAATGACAAGTCCTTGCACCTGCCCATCTAGGATATCTACAAAATTGGTGGCAATGGTATTATCCCTGTGGACCAAGTGGAAATTGGTGTTTTCAAACTTAGCATGGTGGTCACCTTTACTCCAACCAACATCACAACTGAAGTGAAGTTCTTGATATGTACCATAAACTTTCAGTGAAGCTCTTCCTGTGGACAGTGTGGGCTTCAATGTTAAGAACATGTCTGTCAAAGGTGTTAGTTGTGGTAACATGGCTAGTACAGCAAAAATGACACCTTAATGGAAGCAGCTGGTTTTACAACTCAGGTGATTATTCTGAACCATCCAGGCCAAATCAGTGCTGGCTATGCACCTGTGCTGGATTGTCACAGAGCTCACACACTGTTTGCAAGTTTGGTGATCTGAAGGAAAAAAAAAATGATCACTTTTCTGGGAAGAAGACAGAAAAATGCTGCAAATTCTTGAAATCTGGTGATTCTGTATCATTGCTATGGTTCCTAGAAAGCCCATGTGAGCTGAGATTTTCTGACTGGTTGTTTTGCTCTTTGGGACATGAGACAGACAGTGGCTGTGGGTGTCATCAAAGCAATCGGCAAGAACATTACCAAGGCTAGCAAGGTTACCTAGTCTGTCCAGAAAGTTCAGAAGGCCAAATGACTATTACCATTAGTACCCGCTATCCTAGTCTTAATTAAATGTGCAAGAATAATCTTAGAACTGTTTGTCCCAATTGGTCACAAATGTTTAATAGTAAAATACTTGCCAATGATAACAATGCATCGTAAAACCTTCAAAAGGAAAGGAGAGTGTTTTGATGAACATTTGATTTTTTTTGTAGTTTTAAGTTATTAGTTTTTAAAATCATTATCTGTTAAAAGATTTTATTTATTTATTTAATTTTTTGAGAGAGAGAGAGAATGACAGAGAGATGACGAGCAGGGGGAAGGGTGGAGGGAGAAGCAGACTTCCCGCTGAACAGGGAGCACAACGTGGGACTCGATTCCAGGACCCTGGGATCACGACCAGAGCTGAAGGCAGATGCTTAACTGACTGAGCCACCCAGAAGCCCTAAAATCAGTATTTTTTAAGGGAAACAACTTGACCAAAATTATGTCACAAAATATTGAAACCCATTAAAATAAAGTTTAATAGAAACAAATAAATAAATAATGGAAATGTTTCCCATATATTTCTTTAAAACATGTTACCAGATGAATATCTGAATATGCCATATTCATGAGCAGAAGTTATACTTTTGGTCTTATTTTCTTATTCTAATACCTAGCAAAACATGTTACCCTGTGGAAATTTGATAACACAGTGTATAGTAACAGGCACATAAGCAATTTTACCCTAACATATCACAACAATCATATACACTAAATGATCATGGAATAAAGTAATTGAGAGAGCAAACCCAGGGCCAAATATTGTAGGGCCTTTAGATTTTATTCTGAATAAGAAAGGAAACCACTAATGAGATTTTAATAAATAAGAGTTGAATTAATGATTAAAAACATGCCCTGCTTTGATTTCATTAAAAGGGATTTTATGGTCACATTTTAAAATAGAAGGGAGGCCCCTAAAGAGGTAATTGCTATAATCTGTTCAAAAATAGTGATGATTGGACTAGGACTGTGATGGAGAAAATGGAACAAACATAATATAGGATAAATTCTTCAGGTAAATTCAACCCCTTGCGAAGGGTTTGGATCTGGAGAGGTAAAAGTCAACGATGTCTCTAGAAGTTCTGTCTTGGAAAAATGGACCAAATGGAGTTAATAGCTCCTTTGATAGAGAAGTCTGAGGGAGAAACACACTGAAATGTGTAGAAGAGTTAGACTTTAGAAGTTTGAATTTCAAATCCTTCTAATAGGTCCATGTATATTGGACATGCAGGTTAGAATTTAGGGAAAAGGTCCGGGGTACTGTTATTTGGTAGGTATAGTATCACAGATGGTTGGTTTGTCAAAAGACATGCACACAGATAATAAATATCACTCATCATTAAACTTTCCTAATGATTAGTGAAAGATATAAGCAAAAAGTAGGCTAATTGCAGCCTTACAATAATAGTCTCTCAGATCACCACAAACCCATCAGATACAGCTTCCATGACAAAATAAAATAAAAGTAAAGCAAAACAAAAGAAAAAAACAAAGCTGAGCAAAGCAAAAACATACATGTTTCCCACCCTGTGAATATTGAATTTGGAAAAAGAAACAGATGTGCATGGGACAGTTAAGCACAGAGGAAGCAGTCTTCGTATGAGGTCCTGGTTTCTATACTCCATTAGTCGGTCACACAAGTAGATAGGCCACGCAGCTAACTTTCATTCTCCAGCGAGCTTTGACCCATAAATCTCTGCATCCCAGGTTTATTTTCAATAAGTGATATAGACAAATGGTATGTTCTGCTTTAAAAAATTCTTAGGTAAGAACTGCCTCAGATAATCTTGCTGCTATAAATCGCACTGCAATATTTATAAGTAGATTTTTGCCGAGATCAGCATTGCCTCTTGAGTGCCCAGGAGAGAGGAAACCTGCTCTTAACTCTTTTCTTCCCAGAGTCATCAGGATGAAGATAATATATGAAGCAACAGGAATTGGATGTACAGTGTTTCCTACCAGAGCAAAAGTATGTGCAACAGTATTTACTTTCAGCTACTCCTATCCAGGTGCAGGGTAAAGAAAGCACTGGATCCAACAGGGCTTGGCATTTTGCAAGGTGAGTACAATAGAAATATATATTGTTATTGGTGAAAGGATGAGAAAACAATATCAAACAATAAATAACCTGCTACCAATTTTGTTTACATGCTCGTCACACTTCCTGGATATCTGAGATTCTAATCATATGGGTCTTCAATAAGACACGACTATTGTCTTATTGAATAATAATAATTAGATCCTAATTGTGTGGGTCCTCAAAAAGAATCACTGGGGAGCTCAAACAACAGAGAATAATAAAGTGCATTTACTGTCATTCATGTTGAATGGAAATCTCTTGTTTCATGAGATAGACCTCTAAAGACCACAATTCTCCAGTTCAGTACTATTGACCAAAAACTTTAATTTATATTCCTTCCAGATTCTAGATGAAGCTTGATTACCAGTCTTGATTTGTAGTAATTCTACACATTATCTTTTCATATGAAAATATATATTTAATATATTACATTATATAATAAAATATTATGTAATCATACTTAATAATATTATATAATGTTATATATATATATATTTCGCCTCCTAATATGTGTGCATGTATTAGTTGAAACATGATAGAATCTACTTAAGACTTGTTTGCTTCTACTTTCAAAAGAAGTCCTCCTTTTGAAATTTCACAAGAAAAAATTCTGCTTCAGTGAAAATTCGCTCACCTATATAGAAATAGCTTGTTTAACTATACTTTCTCTGTCAGATTTTGTTTATTTTGCTTTTCCCTGTAAATGTAGCTGAATTTGAAGGCAAAATTATGGTCACGTACACCAAGTCCACTTATCTACACCATATATGCGAAGGACATTGGAGTTCATGAAGGTTACATTTAAATTAGTTAAGAAAGAAAGCTCTATTATCTAGGGCTATTAACAATATATACTTCATTTAAACACTAGATTAGGCATAATCACACACAACAAATGAGAAATTATATTATAGTTAGTATCTGTCAAATGTGCCAGCCCACAGCCTCATTTTGGCATTTCTCTACCTTATGAAGCATGCATTCCTAGGTAGAATCAGAGCGAAATTTCCCACGATGTCTTGCCACAAGACAAGGGCAAACAGCAGCACACATTTCCAAAGATTTGAAAGTTGTGGTGCAGGCAGAGTGTGCTCTCAGTTCTCTTAGCCATATTCACTGAGGAGGTTATTTCTTTTTCTTTGGCAAAGATACTGGCTGTCTTGTACTGGCCCTGGCTTTTTGAGTATCAGTGCAGTGGATCAAATAATTTTTTGTAAAAAAAAAAATTGTGCTAAGTTCGGACACAAGTAAGTCCTGGCTATGTATCACAAGCTTTGATTTCCTGGCCCCTCCAAAAATTGTCAGCCAACAAATAGCCTATAGAAGACCCTTTCTGTTTAAGCTAGACAAAGTAGTTGCTGTAACTGAATCTTGGCAAATACATAACAGTCACATGCGTTCAGTGCTGAGCAACTGGCAAAAATACTTAGCCATATGTGGCAAAGGTAATTGTCTTTGTTTTTGACTTCATATGCTGTGCCCAGGGAATTAGTGCTGCTAATCTACTCTTGCACATCCTGAACTGTTCTTGTCCTCTGTATGTCCCAGGGTGACCCTTTGCTATCATTTTCCCCTGAATTTGTCTTCCTTGCAAAATCTATTAGCAATAAATAGGGTCATTGCTAATCATAACCAATCGTTTCTGACATTCTGGGTATTTTTTTGTTTGCTTACCTCACTCTTTTTTCTTTTCTTGATTAGGTCACATCAGATTTTATAGTGTGGTGGTGTTGAAGGTATTTCACAGAGTGATCACATTATTTTTTAACATGACTGGACAACAGGTTACTCATCCCCACTCTATTTTTCATTTTGTAATCCATTTCTCTTTGAAAGATGCTACTTGTAATGTAAAAAATATCCAGAACTTTATTGAGCAAACCATATAATAAGTTGACACCTAAGCTTAGAAACAAATGTGTACATTACCTACCAGAAAATAGAGATTATTTTTAATTCTTCAGGTGTGAGAGAAAAATCATCAGGGATCAGGCCTAAATTATGGCTCTCTGGATATCCTCAGCTCTCCATCTTTTCTGGAGAATATTTAGCTTGCATCTTCATCACTTTTTGAACAAAAAATACTTTGAATATATTTGCTAAACTCATCTATGACTGATTTTCAGCCCTAGTGAGCAACCAGGACCCTGATGCTAGAAAAAGAGTTTAATAATCAATGTCATAGGCAGAATAATTTTCCAGATAAAAAACTGTCAATCATATCACACCTTTTTTTTTTTTGTAATATGCCTGTTAGCTTATATTAACTATTACTGCATATGATATTTTGAGTCAGTGGAAAAAACACAACCCTTTTTAAAATTTTTCTTCTCTGTGCAAAGGGTATGTTCTCAACTCTAGTAAATTATAGACTTTTATTATTTTGAATTATACTTCTCGAGCCATATTTCTTCTTTAACAGTCACATGAAAGCCTTAATGAATTACCCTCTAACTCTGAAACCCACACAATTAAATTATTTGACTGATTTCCAATAAGGTGAGCCTTCTAGATAGAACAAAGAAGAGATTCCTTTGATGCCTGTAAGTGGATCTATGCATGAAGTCCAGAAATAAAGACAGACATATGTGGCCAATTGATATTTGACCAAGATGCCAAGAAAACTCAATGAGAGAAGTATGGTCTTTTCAACAAATTGTTCTAGAATAACTGGACAGTTTTACGGGAAAGAAATCCTGAACCAGCACACATACTCTGTAATATAAACTACAGACCTAAATATATAACTGAAATTTGTAAAATAGAAAATTCAGGGTAAATCCCTTGTGACTATTGCTTAGGCCACAATTATGCAGGGCATAAAAATATGATTTATAAATCATAACTTATAAATTCCGATTGATAAATTGAATTTCATAAAAATTTAAAACTTAGATTCCTTGAAACAGAATATTAATAAAGTGAAAATACTAGTTACATCCTGAAGGAAAGTTTGCAGGAAGCACAAAGCTGTCATGAATTCTTACAATTCAAAAAGAAGATAACAGCCAATAAAATTGGATAACTTCACTGAAGAGGATTTATGAAAGAAAAAAACAACAAGAAAAAGATACTTAATAGATTTAGTCATTAGGGGGAAATCAATTTAAAACCATACTGAGGTACCAGTACGTAACTAATAGAACGTCCAAAAATTTAAAAACACAACAAAAGAAACAGACAATTAAAAATGCTGGTAAAGGAGGTGTAGAAACTGAAACTTATACTTTACTAATTAGAATGTAAAATGTACCTATAACTTCAATAAAAATTTGAAACCTTTATAAAAATATATATGGATGTGTGTGTCTGCATGTGCCTTCCCTCATGTATTGATTATAATCATTCTATAATCTATAAAATCTGATAAAGGCGATCTAATCAACAGATGAAAAAAGAGTGAGGTAAACAAACAAAAAAGTACCCAAAATGTAAAGAAAGTTTGGTTGCAAATAGCAATAGCTGTATTTACTGCCCGTAAGTTTTCCAGGGAAGACATCTCAGTACCAGAGTTTGGTCTGGGTTCAAAACTGCTTTTAGTTTTATTCATTCCTGAAACCGCTAATAACCAATGCTTAATATGTGTAGTGGATGCAGGGCTCCACTGATTACTTCTTTTCTGACTGAGGACCACCTAACAGTGCACTAACACTAGAGGGAATAACTAGGCTCTTCTGGAAGTTCCAGTACGGAATTTAATGCTGATTTTCCAAGCTGTAAGTTTCCCATTAAAAAAAACAAAAACAAAAACAACTTTTGTTATCAGGATTAGGGTAAGTTCTCCTAGTTTTTCTCTGTGAGGCAGGGTCTATGAGGTTTTCATTGTCTACTTAGGGTATTTTTCAAGTGTACCTGCCAACAGCCTACCATAAAGCAATGGTTGAGATGATAAGCTGACCAACTCACATCAGAAAAGAAAGGGTGAAAAGAGAAGACAATTAATTCTGCTTTTGAAGGGCAGCGATCATTTCATCTGTACTATCAGAAAAGACTGTTCTGTATCTTAAATCATTATCCACTCTAAAGAACGATATTTTAATAGTTAAAGCACAGGGAGAGCAGAAAAAGGTTTTCTGAATTATAAACAAATCACCACATAACTTGAAAATTTTGACAAAAGCGTATGGAATATTTTTCCCAGTCAACTTTCCAAATCTGATATCTGATAATATGTAAACATCTGTAAAAATGTTTTCCATTTCCTCTGGTGATAGTGCAATTACACAATAGAAAGTCAAATCTGAAGTGAATTGCATTGCTTTCAGGAATACAGTTTCTATTGCACGTAATGACATTGTTCCTTTGTGTAGAAGGGAAGAGTAATTATCTTAGACTAATTTTAATGCATGTTGGTTCAATTAACCAGACAATATATGAATTATAGTGTTAATATCCATGGGAAAAGAAAAAGTGAAAAACAATGAACAGTTTCGTCGTTGCAAAACTTACGGAAATACCTCTTTGTGACAATGCAGGTGGTATAATACTGCATACAATCAAATTTTTACTATACAACATTTTGGAACAAAATTGAATTCTGTCACATATGGTAGTTCATTGTATTTGATCTGCTACTCTCTATGGTGTAAACCACATTTCCAGATGGCAGAAGTAAAGATGGACTCCCCATGATAAAAAAAACACTAGGCAATTTTAGTTTTGGCATACTATATAATTGCTAAAACAATAAACAAGATGAGAACAAAGAGAAATTTTTGGAAAGTTTATTGATTGCTTTTATTATTTCCTGACTCAATAAGTAGCACATGCTCATGTGGAATATTTTGGAAAATGGAAATATTTGGAAATTCTTAGAAGTAGTAGACACAAAAGAGAAAAGAACAATGACCTTTAATCACACAATACAGAACATATTGTGAATGCATGCATGTGTCTGTGTTTGTGTGTGGTGCCTGTACGTTACATGTAACTCATTCGTATATATTTATCATAAATTTGGAACTTAATACAAGGTTTTACACTGTGAATGCTTGCTAAATCTATCATTTAGCATTTGAAATGTAATTTAATAGTTGAATACTTTAAATTTTCTTTTTGTAAAAACATTTGTCAATAATGTAGGTAAAATTATCTCTACTTTATAGACGACAAAACCAGAAAAATAACTTACACAATGTCATACAGCCAGATGGAGAAAATCTCTCCCCAAAGCTAGTTTTCTTAATAATTATGTGTAATCTACCTTGAATAAAGTTGTATCACTAGGTCAAGTGATATAAAACTTGCTGAACTAGGTCCCAAAGAGATGATAAAACTGCACGATCTGTATAACCAATAAAAAGAAAGTTAAAAATTATTCTTTAAAAACCTGGAGTTTAACATTTTTAGTTCAGCCAGCCATTTCTATACTTATTATTTATTCATTTACTATACACTATATGTGTAGATTTTCCTTAAGCCTTTTAGAAGCTACTGATGTAACAGGGATATTCCTTTTTTTTCCCTGTTATGCTTGCTATAGGCAGTTAATCTCACTATGTCCTTTATATAAATTTCATTTTGGTATGTTTTTCAAATAAGAAAACTTTAATTTTTTGGAAAAATTACCAATTTTTCTTCTTGAATTCTTTTATGTTTAAGAAGTCCTTTCATATTTCAAGACATTGCAAAAATCTTCTATTTTTTATAATCATAATTAAACATTTATCTAAAAAATATTCAGCTCTGAAGCAAAAGCCAATCTTTATATTTTTCTTAATCAACCGATTGCTTTTACACAATTAACTGACAATCATTTTACCCACCCAATAATTTCTACCATTAAACTTACATTTTTCAAATATAATGAGAATTTTTTCTGTGCTCTTTATTGTGCTTTATTGTTTGCCTGCTATAACCTGAAAAAGATAGATCTTTATATATTTTACTATACCATGGTATAAAAGCCACTTATTCTTTTTCCTTCTCATTTTCCTTACTATTTACATTCCAAAATTTTGCATATAGAACATGTTCATTTCAACCAAGTGCATTTCCTATATATAAATATGCATGTGAGAAAGAAAATAATACAAAAATGTAGAAAAGAGAAATAAAATACTCAAGGTTCTATCGATGAGATAACTCCAAAAAAAATTGGATTTCAGGTGTTGTGAGCAGTATCAGTCTAACAAATACATTTGGAGTTGAGAATAAGATAGGAAAGGGGAAGAAAAAATATTTGAAATGCCACCTGAGAATTATTCAAACTGGATGAAAATTACAGCCCACAGATACAAGAAGCTCGATGAACAAAAATCAAAAGGATTCACTCTCTGAAATATCAAAATTAAATCATCATTTCAGATTCCACACAAGAAGTATATATTAGCCATGTGTCTTCCTATTCTTCCTGCACAGATAAAAATTATGTATTTTATATGTTATACCATAATTTATATATAACTAAGCATTCTATACCATAATAACATAAAAACACTCTGGAAGTTGAAAAGAAAAAGCCTCGTTTGTAAAATCGACAACCACAAAACACCGAGGCAGATAGTTCCGAGGGTTTTCTATATACCTCATACACTCCAGACTTAGAGCTGAAGAAGCCAGAAGCCCAGAAGCACCACTGAGCACAGACAAACCTATAAAAATTAAAAATAAACTAAAATCTGCTTTCTCCAGTCAAAGAACCAGGAAAGTGGAAGTAGAGGAAGTCAGAATACCTTTCAATAAAAACTGTCCCTACTCTAGCCAACCCCACCCAAAAAAAGGGAAAAAAAAAAAAGTGCCCCATTCCCACCCCTGCCAGAAAAAGCTGAGTCAGGGACCAGCTGTAATGAGGCACAGTTCACTGGTGTGGTATCAGACAATTCCAAATGGAAATTGGAAATTTCTTCCTGTCCAGTGGTAACCAGATTTCCACTCTCCCTCCCATACACATATTACTGGAGACCATTTGAGGATACTGACTTTCAAATCCGATTAGCAGCAGTAAAACACCTTTCCCACTACTCCTCTGTGTAGTGTCAGAGGAGGCTGAATGGAAGCCAGAATTTTCATCACTTCCCAGAGGTAACTAAGCCCTCAATCTCCATGTTGTTAATATAAGTCACATGGGAAGCAATGGTAAGGTGACCTTCCTCCTTGAAAACAGGGTGCATCAGTAGTGCTAGTAAGAAACAGATTTTTGCCCCATTAATCAACAGTGAGAAAGTGCACCCTTCCCCTGCTGGTGCAGTGTAAGAGGAAACCTTCAAAACAAATATTCAGATTAGAGACACAGTCACATAAAATACTCAAGATTTCCACGATACAATATAAAAATCACTCATTATGCCAAGATTCAGGAAAATATCTACTTGAAGGAGAAAAGTAAATCAGCAGATGTGAACACCAGAATGGCACAGATGTTGGAATTATCTGACAAAGATTTTATAGCAGCCATAATAGATGTTTCAATGACCAAGTTTGAAGCTTGAAACAAATGAAAAATAAAAAGTCTTAGCAAATACGTAATTATAAAGAACCAAATGAAAATTTTAGAAGTGACAAATACAATTACAGAGAAAAAATAACAACTCAGTGGGTGTACTCATCAACACAGTAAAGATTCAAAAGAAAGACTCATTGGACTAAAAAATAGAAAAACAGAAATTCCATAACTTGCAAAGCACAGAAAAATCATGTGCCTTAAAAGAAATATCAATACATTGAAGCATAACAACTGAAGTCATGAAGAGAGTGTTCTTTTGATCACAATGGGAAAAAAAATCCTGGAAATCAATAACAGAAAATTAACAGAAAAATCTGGAAACTAAAGAACATATTTTTGATAATCAGTTGTCAATGAGGAAGCCTCAAGGGAAATTAGAAATATATATATTTTATATACATATATAATATGTATAATAACTGAATAAAAGTGAGACTATAACATATTAAAATTTATTAGGTGCAGCTAATGCAGTGCTGGAAGAGAAATTAATAGCACTAAGTACATACACTAGAAAAAAGAAAAAGTCTCAAAATAATAATCTAAGCTCTCACTTCAGAAACTAGAAAAGGAAGAGCAAAATCAACACAAAGCAAGCAGGGAGAGGAAATAATAAAGATAGGAGCAGAAATTAATGAAACTGAAAGTAGAAAAACAATAGAGAAAATAAATGAAACATAAAGTTCATTCTTTGAAAAGATGGATACAACTGACAAACGTCTAGCCAGCCTGACAAAGGACAAAATAAAGGGAGAAAAGAAACAAAATATTAGAAATGAAACAAGGTATATTACCACAGACCCTGAAGATATCAAAGGGTTAATAAGAGAATACTCTGACGAAAGTACTCAAATACATTTGACAACTTAAATGAAAAGCCGAAATTTTGTACTTTCTTTCATAATGCGCAAGATACTACAACTCACTCAATACTTTGAATAGCTCTATTACTATGAAATAAATTGAATTTTAAATTTTTAAAATTCTCAAAAAAATAAATATCCAATATTATTCTGATTCTATAACCAAAGAAGGAACAGTAACAAAAAAGAAATCCATGAAACAGTACAATTCATAAATATAGATGCAAAAATCTTTAACAAAATATTAGCAAATTAAATTCAGTAACATATAAAAACAATCATCCACCATGACCATTTGGGATTTATATTAAAGATACAAGACTGATTCAATATGAAAAAGCCAATCATGTAATCAACCATAATAATAGCAGGCTAAATAAGAAGAAAATAATATTATTCTATCAATTGATGCAGAAAAATGATTAACAAAATTCAATACTCATTCATGATAAAACCACTCAGAAAACTAGGAATGGAAGAAAACTTCCTCAATTTCATAAATAATACCTACATGAAAACTATAGCCATCATTACACTTCATGGTGAAAAACTGAATTCTTTCCTAACAGTAGAAATAAGATAAAAATATCCATTTTGTTATTCCAATTCAACACAATACTGGAAATCCTAACTAGAAAATAATATAAGAAGAGAAAGTAAGAACATAATGATTGAAGAGAAAAACTAAAAACTCTTCCTATTTGCAAATGACAACCATAAAACTTTTAGAAAGAAACACTGGAGAAAATCTTTAAGAACTTATGGTTGGTGAAGAGCTTTCGGACATTTCACCAAAAATACAAAACATAAAAGAAAAAAAATGCACTTCACTGTAATTAAAAATATTTAAGACTCTATTAAGAGAATAAAGCAAAACAAGACACAAAACAGGAAACAATATTTGCAAACCGTATATTAACATAGAAATCATATCTAGAATATATAGTCTCAAAATCCAACATTAAAAAAAATAGAACATGGGTAAAAGCTGTGAAGGAACATTTCACAAAAAGGATATATGCATGGCAAAAAAAGTACATAAAAAATGTTTAGAATCATTCTTCCTTAGGAAAATGAAAATTAAACCATGACATTATGATGGGAATGTAAAATGGTACAGGCACTCTGGAAAAATAATTTGTCAGTACCTTTGAAATTTAAATATGCACGTACTTAGGGCTCATCAATCACACTCCTGGGCATTTATCATAGAGAAATGAAACTGAGATCTACAAAAAACAAAACAAACAAACAAAAAAAAACATAAAAAGAACTAAGCTAATTGCTGGAAACGAAATGACTTTAAAATAATCAGGTTTTTTTTTCCCTTATGGGTCTTGTAGTCAAGTGGTAAGACTGACATGAAATAAATGATCACTTAAATATATTAATAACTCTGTAGTATATTCTGTGAAGGAGAAATGCAGGACCCATAACGTAATACAATAGAATGAATTAACAGAACTCAGAAAGTAAGAAAATGGCTCCTAAGGAACAGCCGATTGAATTGGTATCTGAAGGAGTGTTCAGAGTTACCGTGGCAAAGGAGAAGTGTCAGGGCAAATTCAGGGAGGGAGGGAGGAGATATTTCTTGTTTCTAATGAAAGTATTTAAAATGGGAAGTGTGTGTGTGTGTGTGTGTGTGTGTGTGTGTGTGTGTGTGTGTCTGTGTGTGCGCGTGCGCGTGTACGATATCCCACACGGTAGAGGCTAATTCAGATGAAAAATAATGGCACCCTGGACTAGGTAAGGATGGTGGGGATTAATGAGAAAAGGAGATGCATTTCAGAAGACAAGAGTGAAGCAGAAGAATGTGATTCAGAATCCAAAATTCTCAATGAATGAGGTTGGGGGTAGTGTTCATTTCTTAATATTTAGGACATTTACTGCTTCCTCCGAAGGAGAGGGGGAAAAAAAAAGTCCCTGACAGTGTGGGGCATTTTGCACTTCAGAGGACAGTGAAGTAGAAGGGATTTGGGAGTGCTGAAAAATAACTGGAGAACTGTTCATGAAGCAGCTCATATTTAATTTTACTTCCTGTCTTTTAGCTTTCTGCCATCCATCTCATTTTAAAAATGAGGCAAAAATGAGTAGCAATATAACAACTAATACTACCACTCCCTGCTTAAATTTCTCCCTAGGAACTCAGAGTATTACATATACATTATTGTACCAATCTTCACAGCATTGCATGTAAGAGCACTGACATTCCAGGAACACCAGGAAAGATGAGTACTATGTGTGATAATGGTCAATTGAAATTTTAGATTAGTTCTAGTAGCTCAGTGAAAGCTCATTAGGCAGAGGTTTGGTTTAAGGACTGTATTTTTCTGACTTTGTTATGAAAGTTGAACATTCGTATCAATTAATTCACACTCTCCCTCGTTCCCCTGTCTCACTACTGATTTTAAGAGAAGGTCTCTAATATAGGTCAGAACATATATTAAAGAATGGAGATTTCTTGGCAAAGAAAAAAGAAAGTGATTATTTTCCATGTGTTATTTTCTCCCTTTTTGATTTATATTTAAAGGCATTTCTAGTTTGATGGAATATTAACATTGCATTGATATTATTCATTCTTGGGGATCTGTTCCAACCATTTGGAAAGCCCAGCAGAACAGGGAGGCCATCAGAAGGAAGGCCATGAATTAGAAAATTCAAGCTCATTTGCTTCTCTTTGATCTGTCTTTTCACATCTTATTATTTGAGCGAGAAAATTCAGAGGGCCAACACCAAGGTTTGAGCTTAAGGGCCAGGAGTGGCCAGATGTCTGGTATAAGCAAAAAGAGCCTTCATTATTTATGGCTCAGCCAAGTTCACTGGAGGTAGGAGAATGAACAAGCCTCCAGCATAAAAGTGAAATGGTTCCTGGTATACTCTTTGAGCAATGATCTGATGCAAGGTGTCTCTACAGTGTCAGTTAAGAATGTATTGGCCCTGGGGCATAATGGTGGCTCAGAAAGTTGAACGTCTGACTCTTGTTTTGGCTTGGATTGTGGTCTCTGGGTAGTGAGATTGAACCCTGCATGGCTGGGGGGGGTCCATGCTCAGCAGGGAGTCTGCTTAGGATTCTCTCTCCCTCTGCCCCTCCCCATGCTTGCACCCATGCTCTTTCTCTAAAAATAAATTTAAAAATCTTTAAAAAAATGTATTAGCCCTTTGCACATAGTCTCAGCACATACATTTTCTGATTATCTCAGAAGAATTCACCTTCCAGTCAGAACACAATGTCATGAGGCACAAGGAGGATCCGCACATTTGTCTTAGAACATCTAGCTAAGAGAAGAAATGCACTGTAACGGTTAAGAGACTAGAAAATAAGCCAAATTTCAAATTCAGTCCTCTCCATTTACCGGTTGTCTGACTTGGGCAAATTATTTAATTTCCTTTTTCCTCAGTATCTCCATCTATAAAATGGAGATAATTGTAGTAGGTATTTTGTCAGGATTTAATGAGTTAATCTATATTAAGCATAGAGGTCTTCTTTTTACAAATAGCCATCACTATAGTTAAGATTAAAAGCCGGGGAAATGTCATGTGTGTGTGTGTGTGTGTGTGAGAAAGAGAGAGAGAGTGTGAGTGAGTGGCTCTTAGCACATAGCAATGGTTCCTGTACACAATATAACAAATATTTATTAAATAAATGAAGGAATACTGGAAATTTTTTTAAAGTACTTGAAAAATCTTTTGGTGTTGTTCTTGGACACTCTTCCTTTGTACTCTGTAAGTGTCTGTTCCAAGAATAAAATGTCACATTTTTATGTTGTTTTAGGCAAGTATAAACTGACTTCACATAAGGAAGTGAGGAATTCAAAGATGAAAAAAATAAACTGCTTAAAATTGAAACATTAATCTTTAAAATTCTATGATTTTTATTTTTAAACACTCTATATCACCAGGTGGGCAGATGAGAACATTTCCTTGGGACAAATTGCTGATGCTCTAAGAGGAGTACTTAGAAAGCCATGAATCCATGTGTGATGCCTTTTAATATCCTAAAATAAAGAAAGGTATTTCCCTTGGTCCTTTCTTTCCTTTTGTTTTGGACAATATCTAGAACAAAGTGTGTGAGGTAAACAATAGTAACTCTAGCTCATTGCTGCAACATGGTATAAATCAAAGCATTAGAGCAGAAGGTGTAAACCTGTTGACCTTAGAATTCTTAATATTATGAAATGCTAAGTGGGACTTTCACATAATACCAAAGAAAAACTGTAAGAAAATGCTTAAAATCTACTATAAGGAATGCTACAGATGTGAAACATAGGTGAGTTTAATTTGAAAAAAAGATAACAAGAGCTGACTTACTATAATTAATATAATTGTTAATTATATATACATATATTTATATATTATTTTCAATATAATTGGTTATAAAAGCAAAGTATACCACCACTGAACAATGTGTTTGATCTTGTTTACAGGAGATGAAACTGTATGAGTTGCTGAAATTCATGCAAAAACATGATAAGGGAACTGACCCTGCTCTATTTCTCCCAAGTCATTGAAAAGTATCTGCTTAGTACATGACAGTGAGTAATTCTTTAAAGTAAAAAATCCACTGAAGCAAACAAAATTGAGAAGGAATGGCACACGACTGAGTACACCTCAATAGTTTGAGCGATGTTAACCTAGAAATCATTGTGCCTCAAAGTGTTACTTATTTTCTTTTGTGTTCTGTATTTAAAGAGCATTTGCTTTAAGCAAAGGTTAAAAATGAAATATGATGTATTCTTAAAGTATTCAAAATAAACTTAATACATTTCCAAACACTAAAAGCATCAGTTAAAATGAAACCGGGCCAATTAGTTGTAATGATGCATTTATTCTTCCACTCATTCATTCAACAAACAAAATGAGCCCCTAGTAGCTGTTATTTTTGGCAAACAGAAAGAGATCAACACAGATTCCTTGACTTCATTAGGGCTCATGTTTTACTTTAGTTAATAAAAACAACTAATTGTATAATATATGGTGATAAATGAAATGAATAAAAATAAAGCCAAGAAATCAGACTGGAAGTGATGGGTGACAAGTGCTGTTTTAGATGGATGGGAGGAAAAGGCTTCTCTAAGGAGGTGATATTAAATCAGGACCAGCATGAAGTGTGGGAGTAAACTAAGAAGTAACTGGGGAATGGAATTCTTAAGCAGAAAGAAAAATAAGTTCAAAGTGACTGGATTGGATCATCTGGGGAATACCTGAAGGAGAGAAAGGAGGTTACTGTGGCTCCAGGGGCCTTAGGTAGGGGGACTGGTAGGATACATCATTACAGGCTATATATTTTAGGTCCATGTGGACCACAGTAAGAACTTTAATTTATTCTGAATGAAATAAGATGCTGAGCAAAAGAATAATACGACCAGATGTGTACTTTAAATTATCCCTCCAACTACTGTGTAGGTAACAGACTACACAGCAGGGTGAACTCTCACAAGATGATTGCAATAAGAGAGGTAACATCTCTTATTATGGTACCTTGGGCAGTGTAGTAATGGAGGAGGAAGTATGAAATGATTCCATTCTAGGTGTAGTTTAAAGGTAGAGCCAATAGGATTTGAGGACCTGTTGATGACTTGGTAGTAAAGTGTTTGGGGAAAAAAAAACAAAACAAAACACAACAATAATTCCAAGTTTTGACCCAACAGACAAACTAGAAGAATGTAGTGACCACTTACCAAGACCAAATACTGAAGAAAGAACAGTTTTGTGGTGGACTCTCTCTGGTTTGGGTCAAGTTGAGGATGAAGTGCCTATGAGGTATCGTGCGGAGTTACAGGGTGTATGAGCTGTATGAATGAGTCTATTTCATGGGAGGTGACTGACCTGAGGAAAATGATTCAAAATCTGGTGATGTGAGGAGAAAAGGCATAGATAAGACACTTAGTTCTGCTATGGGAAATGAGAACACAAACTCAGAATTTAAAAAATAATACTATCTTACAGAACTGCATTTCAGAAAGAGAGGAATTTGGAGGGAAGTGATCACCTTCCAAAGTGTGAGACTGCCATACCTCAGTTCCTTTATGTTTCACAACCCCAGACTTTCTTTTCATTTGAAGACACCACAAAATCTTCCTGAAAATTGTCTTTGGAAATGCTCAAATAGGAATGAGCAGACCTTGCATTTACACGGTGTCATGGATTCCGATGGTTTATTATACAGGCTATACATTTGAAATTCGCTGAACAGCTAAATCGGAAAGAGTTTCAGAGACGTGGTGTTAGGTTTAAAATTATGACGGTATAATTAAGATATTATGTCCATCCTGATATCTGGCGAAACTGGGAAGGCCTTGAATGGCTTCACCATAGTGCTCCTCCCTACTTTGTTCCTATGAAAAAGGCTCCCTAGCCAAACCATCTCCTTACTAATACTTCCTAAATAGCAGGTTTCAATTACCTGCCAGCTCCAGGAATTATTCAAACAGGCCAATCTCCTATCTTCCCATGGGAACCAGGGGTCACTTCACCCTCTTGCTATGACAAAATCTGCCTCCCACAGCCCCTTGGTTGTTTCCACTATTCTTGAATACAACCCCCATGTGGCCCTGTCTGGTGTGTGGTGTCCTCTCTAGGTTGTGAGCACCCATGACTAATAAACTACAATAGCCTCCCCTTGTCCACTGGGGATATGGTCCAAAACCCACAGGATGCCTGAAACTGCCAATAGTACCAAACACTATATACACTATGTTTTTCCTATACATACCTATGATAAAGTTTAATTTCTAAATTGGGCACACTAAGAGATTAACAACAATAACTACTACTAAAATAAAACAATTATAGCTACATACTGTAATAAAAGTCATGTGACTGTCATGTCTCTCTCTACATATCTTGTACTGTACTCACCCTTCATCTTGTGATGATGCGAGATGATAAAATGCCCATGTGATGAGATGAAATGAGATAAATGATGTAGGCATTGCAATATAGTGTTAAGCTATTACTGAACTTCTGACATTGTGTTATAGGAACAATTATCTGCTTTGACCCACAGTTGACAGTGAGTAACTAAAATCATGGGTAACTGAAACTGCAGATAAGGGGGGGGAGGTACTGTATATTTCATCTGTCCAGTTGGGTGTATTGTGTTCCAGCATTCTCAAAACTCTAGGGCAGAATTTCCCTCCTCATCAATGGGGTGAATAGAATGTGATTAAGAGAATCCAGCCAAACTTTTTTTTTTTTGGGGGGGGGTGGGTAAATAGCAGCCCTAAATAGAAGCACTCTAAAGCAGAAGTACATAATTACCAGGAAAAAATCGAGCATGGAGAAATATACTCCACACCCCTAAAACAAGAAGGAAAACAAGTGTAAGGAATTGATATAATACAAAAATGGAGAAAATACAAGAACTATTCCTGCAAACACAACTATTTTCTTTATAGAAAATGCACTCTCAACAACCACATTAAATAAACTTTTAAGCAAGAGTTTGACAAAGAGCTAATGGATAAATCAAAGAAGAGATGGGCATAAATAATAGAAACACATTAAAATAGAGGGATCAGTTCAAAAGTAATAACTGACATTAAACATTATAGAATAGAAAACTTCATTAAAGACAGCAAGAAGTGTAATTGAAAGAGTTACATATACATACCTTAATATAGTGGACTGGCTAGAGAAAATGGCACAGAATAATGAGGAGAAAAACACAGAAAAAGACAAATATACTATAGATGTAAGAAAGGATTGGCTCCATTTGGTGTCCCAGAGCATATATTAAAATGAGGTTCTGTGGGCAGATCATTTATTAAGGAAGCACTTTCAGAGGGAACCAGAGAAGAAAGAGAGTAGAAAGCCAAACCAGAATGGAGTGTCATGAAAATGTCCTACTGAGGGCTACCATGAACCTGATCCAACAGAATAGCTGTAGAGTATAGGTTATGCCTTATGGTTTCCAAGGAAAAGGAAGAACAGTGCGGTCATTGGTTAACTGCTGCCCAGGGAGCAGAGGTAGTAAGGAAAGGAAGCGAAAGATGTAAACTCCTAGGTGTATTAGTTCTCTCTGCTGACCCATGCAATGGCTCCAAGGGCCCAAGGAAGGTACAGATATGGCTTCCTAAAGTCCACTGAAGCACATCAGAAATGGTAAAATGGTAAAATCTCAAAGAATATGGCAGGGAAATGGTACTGTCTGCCACAAATTTAACTGATGGGGTTGAAGGACAAATAAAGAAGAACGACCCTGAGAATAATTTATATTTCTGGAGAAGCAAGGAGACAAATAAAATAGAAAAATAAATGAAAACATGAGAGAAAAAATACATTGTAAACAGATTGTTGAATCTGTAGATAAAAACAAGTAAGGAAAAATAAGGAAATATAAATAATCAAGATTGAAAATGTGAATAAATAACATTTATAAACCTCCAGCAACCAAGCATAAAAAGTAGGTCAGCTTCATAGGAAAAGTAAAATATAAAATAAAATAAAATAAAATAAAATAAAATAAAATACTTCATACTAACCTCAGAAATCTTAGTAATATTAGGCAATGGACGACAATGGAATAACTTACCAGATATTATTCACATGTCAGATAGAATAAAGCATTCTCATCTATCTACATAATGTAGGAATCTAATATCTATGAAGTATTTTTTATAAAGATTTTATTTATTTATTTTTCAGAGAGAGAGAGAGAGAGAGCACAAGCTGGGGGAGCAGGAGGCAGAGGGAGAAAGAGGCTCCCTGCGGAGCAAAGAGCCTGATTGATGCAGGACTAGATCCCAGTAACCTGGGATCATGACCTAAGCCAAAGGCAGACACTTAATCAAGTGAGCCACCCATGTGTCCCTCTATAAAGTATTTTTTAAAAATGCATTTGAAGGGTGCCTGGGTGGCTTAGAGAGTTGGGGGTCTGACTTTGGCTTGGGTCATGATCTCAGGGTCCTGGGATCAAGCCCTGTCTCAGGCTCCGCACTCAGCAGTGAGTCTGCTTCTTCCTCTTCCTCTGCGCCCCCCCTCCCCTGTTTATTCTCCCTCTCTGTCTCTGTCTCTCTTTTTCTCTCTCAAATAAACAAATAAAATCTTTAAAAAATGTACTTGAAAATGTAATCCAGCCAGTTGAAAAATAAAATAGAACTTAAGAATCGCAAATACTAGGGGCGCCTGGGTGGCACAGCGGTTAAGCGTCTGCCTTCGGCTCAGGGCGTGATCCCAGCGTTGTGGGATCGAGCCCCACATCAGGCTCCTCCGCTATGAATCTGCTTCTTCCTCTCCCACTCCCCCTGCTTGTGTTCCCTCTCTCGCTGGCTGTCTCTCTGTCAAATAAATAAATAAAATCTTAAAAAAAAAAAAAAAAGAATCACAAATACTAGAGTTTTGAAATGAAATGATTGGTGGACTCTGGTTTAGGATTAAGAGAAAAATATATATATTGCTTATTGAAAAGTATAACTGTATGAAAAATATAATTGCTGTTACATTTTTGTTGGAAAACCATATAATTAAACACAATTTCATAATAGATTCAAAGATAATGTATAATCTATGAATAACTTGAATCTGTTAATAAACACCATCCCACAAAAACAACTCACAGACCCAGATGGCTGCACTTCTGAAGCCTAAGAAGCATTTAATGAGAAAATAGTACCAATCATCTGCAAACTTTTCAGTAAATGGAAAAAGAGGCAACGCTCCTTATTGAAAAATGGGGCAAGTGTATTACAAGAAATAAATGCTAAATGGAGGTTTCCATAATTAATATAGATGTCTCAAGAGGGAGCCTGAAGATGGATTTCTGGATTGGGTTGTTCACATATCTTACAAGCACATGGAAGACTTTCTTTCTGAGTGGAAATGTGACACTACTAATTTGTATCACATGGTGCCATCACAATCATCCACATTTACCTTGGTAAGAATAAGGCATCTTACTAGGTTGCTAGAAAGAAGGGCATTAGAAGGTCAAGTGACCATGGAAAGAAAAGGCACACACACACACACACACACACACACACACACACACATGGTGATGAACTTGCAACTCAAGCACTACTGGGAAAAAACAAACAAAAAACAATCTTGTAGGGGTTTGTGTGTGCTGACCTGAGAGAACTCACCACAGTGATAGATTAGTCTCAGGACCTGGTATTTGGGTCCTGGAGTTGCAAAACCTTACAAAGATGCAGTCTACTCATGTAGTTATTTCTTGCAAGCCAATGGGATCCTAACATTTAAGATGGAAATATTTAGATAGATAAAAACAAATCTGAGAAACAAATCTTGAATACCCACGCTTCAGAAGTAAGTGTCTGCCGAAGCAAGCTTTCTTTCAAACAGAGGTATGTTTTTATGAAAAAAAAGGAAAAAGAAAAAAGACAAACACATTTTGATTGTGGGAGTTGACACTCAAAAGCGTATTTATTCTTCTCAAAGCCTGCCACCAACACATCACATTGATTCTAGAACCAAAACACAATCCTAGCAGAGCCTAGAGAAATTGAACTTTCATATTACTAAAGCCACGGTCTCTGAAAACTGCTTCCTATAAATCAAATAAGAATCATAATACCAAGTATAATAGAAAAGTTCCATTTCTTTGAATCTGGCAAAATAGTAATAAACTGCATAATATTTAATTCGTATTTATAAATATCAGCATTATATATGTAATCATAGTATTTTTTTTGCAGTTGCTAAGATTTAATGTGTTAATTCTAATGTTCAGAAATTTGGGGTTCATAAAAAGATCTCTGAATCAAGATTATGCTTTTGGCCACTAAAAATAAGCAATATCATTAAAAAAGAAAAAAGAAAGAGAGTTGCAGGGTGCATAGTCATTCTAAGATGAATAGTAGAATGACTAGCAAAGAATGAAAAACATAAAAAATGGTGAAAATTTTATTTATTATTACAAGTAAGAGAGAAAGTGCCTACCATGATAATGAAAATCAAAAAGAGATCTATTATGTATAAATTCTTCCTAGGGAGAAATAATGGTGTTCAGGATGAAGCAGAAATCAGAAAATGAGTCTATGGGCCTCTGTTTGACCTTATTGCCCTTCCTGCTGCTGGATCTAAAGTTCATATGTTAGGTATCAAAATTCCAGTGTGGATTAAATGGGCAAGAAGATATTATCTTGATGCTGCATGGTTACAGCGCATAGCTCTCATCAATGACTCATCAATCAGAGCTGGCAAAGACACATTTACATAGAGATGGCACCAACTTCAAGGACAAAGTTAAGCTGTGCTCTCAGGAAAATCAGGGTAAACTGCAGAGCAAAAAGATAAATGTCGAAAAAATAAAAATAAAAGTAAAACAAAAAGAACTCATTGACACAAAAAAGGTATATGCTGATTTATTTTTTTCTGGTGGTATGAATGAGTATTTTCTAACAAATGTTGATTGGATTTCTAAAATAGTCATGGTTATGTAAATGTACTTCTTTTCCTTATGTGACTTGGTTCAAATTTATTGCTATTTTTTATTAAGGGAAAAATTATCATCTATATGTAAACATATTGTATAAATTGATAAAAATATCAAGACTATTGCATGTGCTTGAAATAATTTATAAACAGAATATTGCAGATTTTAAGCTAAATATTGCAATGCATACTTTTTTCCCCATTCGTCCCTTTATTTTTATTTTTTAGTAATTTTTTAAAAGATTTTATTTACTTATTTGACAGAGAGAGAGAGACAGAGCACAAGCAGAGGGAGAGGCAGAGGGAGAAGCAGGCTCCCCACTGAGCAGGGAGCCCACACACAGACTCAATCCCAGGACCCTGGGATCATGACCTGAGCCGAAGGCAGATGCGCAACTGACTGAGCCACCGAGGCATCCCTACTTTTTTTATAATTTTAAACATTATTTTATTTTAATTCGAGTTAGTTTACATACAGTTTTATATTAGTTTCAGATGTACAATAATTGCATACTTTTTTTACCTCTGTAATTGTTGACACATGAAATAATTTCTGAGGCTTTCAAAATTAGTTGATCCGATTTTTAATATTTTGTGGTGCTTTTATTTAATATTTATTATACTTTCATTTACCAATAGTTTTAGCTGTAATCTAATTTCATTCCAGCTAGGTTTTGATTTAAGCTAAAAAAAAAAAAAAAAAAGACATAGCAGTGTATTAGATTACATGGACAACATACCTATCAGATAATTATGCAGGTTTTAGTTCCTGAAGTTTTTATCTCTGGTGAGCAAGAGTGGGTGTCTTTTGTGGCTCACTTTAAATGACTTTTTGAGTTTTTGCTACTTGAGTTAAACATATCTTTTAAAAACTGAAAGGTTGCAGGTTTTATAATAAGCTTTCTTTCTGTTGATCATATCTAAATATTTCTAGAGGAGAGCTAAGATAGAATATTTTCCCTGACAGTATATTAAATGGCAGTCCAATATTCAGGAAGCTTTTAACATCTGTTAACATCAGGAGTAATTCTAGCTAATGAAAAATATAGCTAAAAAGTTTCATTAATTTAATTTGGACAATAGTGGTTCCTGGTGCTCTAACATAGATTCAAGTCATTAAGGACAAAATTAGGTTAATATTCTTCCTAAAATCTTATATGAATGTGTCAACCTTATTACTGAAACACATTTACCAAAATTACCATATTTATAAATATACAGAAATACATACATATGCAGATATAACTGGAACTCTGTAGACATCTGTACTGATTAGCCAATATTCATTCTATTACACTATTGCTATTCTATCGAGCAATCATTTATTTGCTTTCATTTTTGCTAATGTATCAGTACTACTGAATACAAAGTATTTTTGGAAACTTATTTAATTATAGCAACTAGTCCGTTTTGCCTTGAAGTTCTTGATTATCGTCATTCACAATGCTTTCAGGTCCTTTTATAAACTTCATGGATGGATAGTCATTATGTTTAATAGAGAATGGATTCTTGTGTCCTAGATGTATTGTAAGTAGAACTCATAAAAATATTCTTAAGACATGACTTTACAGATCATTATTCTCTAATATTGTTTTATGGTATCTTACTGGACATTTGCATTTATTACTTTTATCTCGACACTCTTACATATTTAAATATAAATACATATATGGGCTGCATGTAGATGTATATTTGTTACTGGTCAATTCATGATTTTACACTTTTATTTGCACTAATTTAAAAAATCTCATATGCTTACTTTAGATTTATATCTATTATTGCATAATAGGTATAATTTTATAATCATGTGTATATCTGCTTACTTGGATGGATGCTTTATTCATCTTTTGATCATCTTTTTGATTATATACAGAATCAAAGAAATAGATAAATAGCTGGATCTTTTGATCTGGGAATTACTTTATAAAAACAATTCTATAATTCACACACTAAAAAATCTCATTTCTTTTTTTTTATTCTATAAACTATTTAGAATTGACTCTTCGGGTAGTTTGAAAATCATTAGATCAGTCTGTACCTGTTTTTGAACTGACCATAGAAATCACAGCCATCCAATTACTGAGTGATTTATTCAGTCAACAAATAATCACTGTATCCTTGCCTTGTTCCAGCACTAGACTCTGGGGAATTCAGTGACGAAGGAAACAATGTTATTGTCCTTATTGAACTTATAGTTTAGTGGGTTACAGAAACAACAAAAAAATAGGTTTATAATATATTAAGTACTAAGTGCTATGGTAAGAAATAAAGCAGAAACATGACAGATGTATTCAACTAAAACTTTTTAAAGAAGATATCTTTGAGGAGGTGACATTTGAACAGAGACAAGAATTAAGTGAAGAAGTGAGGCATGCAAATGTCTGGGGACCAAGAATCCTGAAGCAAGATCATTTTTGAAAAGTTAGAGAAATACCACAGTAGAAAGATAAAAGTCAATATACTAATAACAATAGCATTTCTCTACCGTAACAAGGGAGAAAATGACATGTAAAACATATCTATATACAAAAGTATGCTTGGACAGTTTTGTTTTGTTTTGTTTACTAGATGCCTGGCATTGTGAATTTTACTTTGCTTAGTTCTGCATAGTTTTTTATTCTTTTTAATACTTTGGAAATTTGTTCTGGTGTACTATTAAAGCATGTGATTATCGTTTGATCCTTTCAAAGCTTATTTTAAAACTTTATTAGGATCGGGAAAGAACAGCCTTAATTTAGGTCTAATTTCATCCCACCACTGAGGCAATGCTATTCTGAAAAATCTCAATACCTCATGAATTGCTGTTTTTCTTCTGCAACTGGTGAAAACAAAGACTACTGCGGGTGCTTTGTGGGCTCTGAGGATTGTTTCCTCTTCCCCTTTCAGGTGGCTCTTTTCTCTTAAGAGTAGCCTTCTAGCCTTAGGTAGTTTCCTCCCCTGCACACACTGATCAGAATTCATCTGAAGACTTAAGAACCTCCTTGTGTAGATCTCTGCATCTGTCTTTCTCTGTAGCCCCTCTGCTGCATGACTCGGACTGAAAACTCCAGTTGCTGGGCATGCCTGAACATCTAACTGCAGCTTCTCAGATCAGGAAAACTGCCAGAATCGTTCTGGTTCCCCCTTTACTGCACTGCATCCTTGAAATTCTCCAGCCATTATGGTGTAAGGCACACCACAGTTCCCCCCTTTCAATGTCAATATTCTTGACAAGGAGGGTAAAACCAGTTTCTGTTCCTCCATCCTAGGGAGAAGTACAAGCTGGTCATATTTTTCTAAAGAACATATCTAACTTAAAGATCATATCTAAATTGAAGATTCATTAACTTTTCTCTAAAGAAAGTATAAAATACCAGAAAGTATCTTTGATCAATCATTTTTGGATGAGGAGTTATTGAGAGAATCCACCACCCACATGTCAAGAATATGAAAAGATTTGGAGATTGTGAACCTGGTTGCCTCTGCAGCAGGGAGCTACTATTGTCCAGGTGATATGGCCTTGTGCAAGTCATTTAAACATACCAATGGACTTAGTTTTCTTATCTTAAAACTGATATTGATAGAGTGAATGGACTCTACGATCTGTATGTTGTCAATTTCAGTATTTGATGACTAAAAGAAGAAAATGCACTGGTGTTAGAGACAGTAGAATATATCTATGATCCCACAACCAAGTTATGTTTTATTTAGTTTATGTAAGAGCATATATGTATTTTTACAAGAATATCCTATGTAATTATTTTGTGAAGAGAGAGGCTATACCTATTCCCTTCTTTCCAGAATTTTTGTTACAAAAAAAAAAAAAAAAAACAAACCTGAAAGAACGCTTTTGTGCATATGCAAAATAATTTCAGAAATATTTAATAAAATTAAGTAAGTAGTAGGTATCTGTAATGAAAAATAAATGATATGTCAGCTTCCTTCAGGCTATCATAGTGCCAATTTTAATATTCTCATACTATCAAGTCAAGTTATGTGAATTAAGACTGTGGGTTTCCTTTATGTCAAGAAATTATTTCCTGAATACCAGTACTGCCTTATCTTCTGCCTTTCTAGATTCCCTAGGGCATGTTGTAATCACTAGTGGTCTCAGCTAAGATATTTATTAAGTAGATGTGACACATGGTCCAGTAGGAGCTACTAAAAAGCATATTCACCAAGATCTGTTACATTAAGTGATAAATCATGCTGTAAACAAAGGGAAGATTATTCTGGTTTGATAACTTTCTGTTTAGAAAAGGTTAAATTATTTTTAAAAATTCTGAGCCAAAAATACATATGCATGGTGAGGTGAATAATTTTTTTGCTGATTATTATGAGCTAAATTGTGTCCCCCCCCCAAAAAAAACCCTCAAATATTAAACACCTCACCTGAATGTGACTATATTTGGAGATAGAGCCTTTATTGAGGTAATTAAGGTCAAATGAGGTCATTGGTTTGAAGCCCTAATCCTATAGAACTGAAATCCTTATAAGAAAAGGAAGAGACACCTGAGCACATAGGAAGGAGGTCATCACGGTGAGAAAGTGTCTATCTACAAACCAAGAAGAGACCAGAAACCAAATTTGCCAGCAACTTGATCATGGACTTCTAGCCTCCAGAGCTGTGAGAAAATAAATGGCTGCTGTTTAAGACAACAGCCTACAGTATTTTCTTAGGGTAGCCCAAGCTGACTGATAAATCAACACATGCACTTTTTTGCATAAACAATATGATGTATAAACGTAATTAAACTGTTGTTCTTTTATAGCTAATTTCTAAATGTGTTCTATTGAAAAGGACCATGAATTCACTGTTGCCTTAGAAAATAGTATTTGGTAAATCTTCAAAAGTAACACAAAAAAGGATGTGAGCTAACACACTACGGGAGTTTAAAAATGCATGATAGAACTTCTTGATGAGGACATAAAGAAGGGCTCCAAGGAATAGCTGGGATTGGATTTAGACACTGACAAACAGGGAGCATTTTGACAGTTGGATATTGTGGTAGGAAGATTCTGACAGAGGGAACAGGGTAAACAAAAGTTTGGCAGTGAGCAAACAGAAAATATGTTCAAAAACAGCAAGGAACCTAATTGGCATACCTTGTGCTCACTCTCTTTCACAGCAGTGGACAAATACTTATGTATTTGGCATTTGGTCCTTCTCTGTGTTTTAGCAACAACCATTTAGCACTCACACAGACACTAAATATTTCAAAACCAGACTTCACAAGGCGATATGTATGCCCAAACTAATCAATTTGTACACTTAAAAAATGGACTTTTATTGTATTTGTAATTTCAATGCATTTTAAATTCCCATACAGACTTAGATGCCCTAGCTTTAGATATGTTAAATAAATAGAACATTCACAAGTCTGTAAGTTCTAAAGATAAAAAAAATAATAATAAAATAAAAGTGGATTTTTGTTGTATTTGAATTATACCTCAGAAACCTGGGAAGAAAAAAAAACATGAAAATGTGTGGATTGAATATATACATCAGAACATTTTGGAAATGATTTGTCATAATGTAAACAAGCAATTTAAATTGTAATCACATGATCTATAAAATTAGTAAAGAATGTGTAATTAATAGTTGTTTGAATCTACACCTTTAGAATAAATTTTCTATCTTGTCAATTAAGAATATAATTCAAAGTATAGAAACCTGAATAATTTGACCTTCGATTTATAATGAATGCAGATTTAAAAATTTAAAATTTGTAAAAATACGATAATCAATAGAAAATCAATTTCCACAACAGGGAAAATTTAAATTCTAAAATTTGGTTAAATGAGAAATCTAGAAAAAATATAAAGTTAATTTACATAATGTCAGTAGGAATAACAGAAAAATAACACATAATCCACAAGAATACTGCTACACCTTTCTGGTTTGATGAGTGGAAGATCTTGTGCATTCTATATTTTTGTTTTTTGCTATTCTCAAATTTATGCACATGCTCAAATATATAGTACCATAAACTCCATACACATTCATGTTGTTATGAGTACACTACAAAAACAATCCAAGTTCAATTCAGTATCATTTTTCTTAGGTTGTTCATTTTGTTGTTGTTTCGTTTTTTAAGATTTTTTTTATTTATTTATTTATTTATTTATTTATTTGAGGGAGAGAGAGAAAGCTCACAAGAGCAAGGGTTGTGGGGACGGAAAAAGAGGGACAAGCCAACTCTGCACTAAGTGCAGAGCCCAACATGGGGCTCAGTCTCAGGACTCTGAGATCATGACGGTGAGCTGGAGGCTTAACTGACTGAGCCACCCAGCCACCCCTTTTATCTTAGTTTGTTAATAAAAAGAAAAACACGAAGTCTTTATAGAATGGCAAAATAAGACACCCTCCCATAACTGTTTGTCTTTGTATACGGAAGAAAGATGAAGCAAACCAAATTATGAGAAATTACATTATAGCCATACAAAGTCAAGTTGAATCTCAGAAGAAAGTGAAAATTATCTGGCAAACTTGGAGCAACACGTATCTGCCTTATAGATGAATGTTGACATTTGACCCAGGATGTTGGTCAGATCGAGAGAGAACTGTTAAGAGTTGATGTTCAGAGATTGTGCTGGTGTAGATTATGGAGGCTGCTAAATGCTTTGTTGACATAACTATTTAAATTGAAGGACATGAAAATCATGGGAGAGTTTAATAAGGAATGCACATGAGTATACTTTTAGGAAAATTAATCTGCTGGCTTACTTTCCTTTTTGCTTTTGCAGGATAAATTAATAGGGTAATATTTGAAGGAACTAAAATCGGGGGGGGGGGGTGTTAAGGTATTTGCAAAAGTATGGAGAGAAATTCTACCAGGGCAGGAGACATGTGGATTTAGAGCTCAGGTGAACCAGATATATTAATAGATAATTCATCATGCAAGAAATGCTAGTGGAGTTTTGGGTGTGTGAAATATTACAAAGAAAATCTAACAAAGAAGAGACAAAAATTAGAGGCAGAGTCTGGGAATGTAATGAGGCTTAGGAAGAATATGGAGGAAAGGGAGAAGAAATGAAGAATGGTAAAAACAGAAATTGAGGCAATCCTCCAGAGCATCTTTGTCTCTCATGTTAAATTTGGCATTTGGAAACAGCATACAGAATACTAATTTGTTTACTTTTTCTTTAATTAAAGATTAATAAATCTAAGGTTGCAGGATTTTTTATGCCTTCAGTCCGTAATGTGCATTTCTGATTTATACAATGTCATTCAAGTTTGTAAAGCTATATTATTATACAACAAAATATAACACAGCTACCATGCTTAATTGTAGCTCAATACAAATTCCTAAAGGTTTTTAAACTGTCTTCTGAAAACAATAAATTTATAGAAGTTGTTGTCATAACATTAACCTTGATGCATCATAATAAATGCTCTTCCAGCAAATCAGAGTATGAAAAAGCAATATGATTTTGAAAGAGACACTAACATAATTACTGTTATCACAAAATAAAAGGGAGAGAGTAATCTGACCTAAAATATAGTTGGCTACAAATGACAATATTTTGATTAAAGTTTTACTATTTTTAAATTCAAAATTGAACTGAATCAGATTCAGTCAAATTTACTCAATTCTGTTTTAGATATTCCAATCTCATAATAATGCAAATTAAATATCTTGATCATGCAAATTAATAAACTGATATGCAGACATTTTGATGATGATTGCTTCAGATATTTTTATTTGTAGAATTTAGATGTTATTAGTTATTTCCGGTAGACCAAAAAATATATATATAATCAGCCATTATATTCATTCAAATGGGGCCAAAAATGTTGACAAGATTATATAATGATTAAATGTTGACTAATAAACTTCTTGGATTTTGTTATTCTGCAAGGAATTTTTGAAACTTATTAAATTAGGATACTTAATTATATATATAAATATATTATTAAATATAACAGTATAATGTCTGCATTGGCAATTTCAATTGAATTTATTCCAAACGTCTGCATCACAAATCCAAAACATTTAAGAAGTTTGATGCAGTTAGAAAATTAAAACAAACAAAAATCATCAGAAAAAATAGAAGAAGGAATACATCATTCAATAAATTAGTAACTGCACTTTTTTCTCTTGCCTATTGATATCTGTAAAAGTCTATGGCATTTTCGAGATATTGCTTCCTGATAAATACTTGAGTTTTACCTAATCTAATTTTAATTTTTTGCTAAAATACCTAGCAAACTTATTCTATCTTAGGTCAGCATTGACAACAAATGCAATGACTGAATTTCTCTGTATTCTGGCTAAACTAACCAAATGAAACCATTTTTTATTGAATTAATTCTAAATAATATTTTTTAGAGAAAACTAATTTTTCCAGTCAATATAATCCTCTTATTCCATTCCAAAAAAGATGTTTTTCTGTTGCATCAGTTACATTTAAGTATCAGTTCATATTCATCTAGTTTGCACCTTAGAAAATGTAGAATTGACCTTGATGTCTATTCACCTTTCTCTACGTCTTTCACTTTCTTCACTGTTTAATCTCTTACTCCTTTTTCTCTCTGTGAAAAAGTTTCAATTTTGTGTTCCATTTCACTCCTCTGAATTCTCCCACTGGCAATTTGTTCTTTGTGTTATCCAAAAAGATTCCACTTCACTGTTACAATTTATCCATTTATGCTTTTTACTTATTTTGTACAATACCTTTGTCTGAGCTTCCTCGCTTTGCCTTTAAACCTCATTCTGTTTAATTTTCATTTCTTCCAGACCTCTTCCATCTTATTAAGATTCTGCAAAGGACTATTTCTGTTTTCAGAAAATATATGCTGAAGTGTTTGTTATTAATAGTGAAGAAATGATTCCAAGTTATTTTTCTATTACTGATAACTGTATCATCAGAAGTATACATCTCCTCTCAATCACTAAATATATTATATTTTCCTTCAGAAAATGCTTCTCCAAATGCTCCACATTTATTTTATATTAATTTATACTAGTTCTTAACTATGTATATTTATATCAAATGTATTTTTGTAGAAAATTAAGAGTACGGTCTTCTCTTGCTTCTGCACATTATCCAAATGGAGGCTTACAGAATTGACTCCTAAATCCACAGTGTGAAGGACACTGATGCCTGAAAATGTTCAATTTCCAAATTTCCCTGAAATATCGCCTTTCCCTTTATCAGAAGCAAATAGTAATCCTTGCCTTTAAATCACATAATCTCACTTGAAATTAAGTGTCCTGTAAATGACCTTTGTTCTCCTCAAAATCCATCTGTTTCCTTTCTTTGCTGCTATATGCCAGCACTTGTAGCTCAGTTTAGCCTAAGCACAAAAAAATAAAACCTGCTCTAGGAAGAAATGACCTAGTAATATAGGAATTTCAGAATGCAGAATAGAAGTTATGCATAGGGATTCAGTATTGATAGAAAAGGCACTCATTTGGGTCACCGGGGTGGCTCAGTCAGGTAAGCCTCTGACTCTTGATTTCATCTCAAGTCATGATCACAGGGTCTTGAGATCAAGCCCCATATTGGGCCCTGTGCTCAGTGGGGAGACTGCTTCAGATTCTCTCTCTCTCTCTGGCCCTTCCCCTACTCATGCACATTCTCTGTATCTCAAATAAATAAATAAATAAATAAATCTTGAAATGAAATGAGAAAGAAAAAAAGAAAGAAAGAAAAAGAAAGAAAGAAAGAAAGAAAGAAAGAAAGAAAGAAAGAAAGAAAGAAAGAAAAAGAAAGAAAGAAAGAAGTGGAGAGAGAGAGGAAGGAAGGAAAGGCACTCACTTATGAATGTTTTGGCAAAGACCCTGAAGCTGGTACCAATAGTTTCTTGGATGGCTACTTAACACATGGACTCAATGAAGATCTTTATTAACTTTAATGGAGAAACCAAACTTCCTTAT
Organism: Ursus arctos; assembly: GCF_023065955.2. Lineage (NCBI taxonomy): Eukaryota > Metazoa > Chordata > Mammalia > Carnivora > Ursidae > Ursus > Ursus arctos. The sequence goes on from NW_026622841.1 coordinate 10,098,059, forward strand.
ATTGGTGTCCAATAACATTCCTGCAAGTGGGAATGTTAGGCCTAATTTATCATATTTGGTCTGAGATCCCACCATCTGCTATATTTACTTGGATAGTCCAGAGAACGCTATTTTTATTAAGGTAAAAAATAATGGACTAGTGAGGAAAGTGCTGGGATTCCTGAGAAGCTCAGGAATGGCTTTCCCCTGTTAACCACATATTCTGCCACAGAGGTAGGCTCTCAAATAACAGTAGGAAACATGTCATCAGCCATCTCAGAATGACATGTGGGAAGGCACAGCCTTTAGCACTAAGGCCAAGGTGGACATAATTTCAAAATGACCAGCAAGGCCTCAGTGGGAAGCAGGGTATCTTCACCTGAAACTATTTATGGCAGTAGCTAACAGATTTTGGAGTCACTAGCATTGAGATAGAAAAATAGCTAATGACAGTGTTGCCTGATTTATTTACATAAGAAAACAAAAATGAAAGCTGGCACAGAGAAAGTGAATGAATCAGTCACTACAATGAAAAATTATGGCCTCTTGCCCAGGTTCCAGATTTAGTCAGTTGATTGATCCAGGATGAAGAGAAGGTCAGATCAGCTTGAGGCGAGATGTCGCACATCATAAATATATTCAGCACAGATTCCTTCCCAACCAGATTCTCAATCTACTCACCAAGGCAAATGTCACTGAGAAAAAGGAGAGTCCTAAGATTTTCAAGGTCTCCTCAATACAAGGATTGATATAGAACTAATACCAGGAGGCCTGAAATTCTGTCATGCCTTTATAAGAAGAATGGAAATGAAAAATCTAGGTGGTAAATGGAATTTTGGCACAAATCAGTGAATCCAATGGATCCAATGACTACACTGCTAGGAAGAATGCTCCCTTCCCAAGGCCCATACCCTCATCTCTGCAATCTGTGTCTATGGTACCATACATGGCAAAAGGGGATCATCTGATTAAAGAGTCTGAGATAGAGAGATCATCCTGGATTATTGGTGTGGGTTCCATGTAATCCAAAATGTCTTTATGAGAGAAAAATGAAGCCGGAAAGTCAGAGAAAAGAATGGTGATGTTGGAAGTAGAAGTAAAACTGACATAAGGGCCACATGCCAAGGAATAAAGGAAGTTTCTAGAAATTAGAGAATAAAAGACATTTTCCCCTACAGCCTCAGAAAGGAACTCACTTGAGGTCAATATCTTAATTTTAGTCTTGTAAGATCCATTTTGAATTTCTGATCTCTAGAAACATAAGATAATAATTTTGTTCTTGTTTTAAGCTACAAATTAAGTCACACTAGCAATAAGAAACTAATGGAACTTCTTTGCAGCTTGTTTTGTTTTGTTTTCATTTTTAAGGATAATGGAATAGATATACTTAGCAGCTGGTAGAATCACACTGATTCCGTTTGAAAAACAAGGGCCACTATATCACAAGACATTGAGTGAAAGCCCATAAAATTGCCCTTCCCCTCCACATACATAGTAATTCAAAAGTAAGGTCACAGAAATTAACATACCTTCAAATATTTGAAAAATGCAGTGACAGAGTTACTACTATAGCCCCACTTAATTTACCTCTGTGGGCACTGCAAAAACAGATGGATCATGGTCAACGGTTGTGGATAATGATGAATATAAACAGGTCATACCTCAATTGCAGTTGCCTTCTTGGATATTGTATGCTTATCAGAGTAGACAAGCATGGCTTCAGACACCTGGCATAGAGCTTTCGTTTTAGTAAATATTTTCTTCTCAGTACACATGAAGAGGACAGATCAAAAGCAGGGTGCCATTGCACAGCAAGAAAAGAAGAAAATCTTTGCTGCCCTGGACTCAGGAGCCATTATGATATTATATATTTTATATATAATAAATGACATATGGTATTATATATGGTATAAAGAGATTTTAATCATAGTATAATAGGGTATAAAGAGATCTTAATATATATAATAACTGGCATTACAGTATTATTATAGGGTATAAAGAGATCCATTATAATATGGTATAAAGAGATCTTAATCATGGTGACCTTCCAAAGAACATCATGCTAGTTAATATATAGATGACAATAAGTTAATAAGACCTGGTGAATACGAATGGGCAATAAGACACATGCATGCCAGAGGGTAGGAGATAAGACCCATATTTGGTGAAGTATTCAGGATTTCGGTTTCCTAAGACATGCCAGCGTATCTATATAAAAGTTAAGATGCTGTACGTCATACTTTCTACAAATAATAATAAGACACACAGTTTGGTAGAATTTCAAATGCTTTGAAGGCAACGCATGTTACACTTGGGGAGTTTTGATTCACTCTTCATAGACTCAGGAAACTGCCAAGTTCAAACAGGTACCAGGAAAAGAGAAGGCAATGGAACCACTCCAAGCTGTGGTATCAGCTGCACTACTCCTTGGGTCATGTGATCCAAGATATAAAATGATGGTAGATATATATTTAGTATGTAGAAGCTCTGGAAATGCCCACTGGAGAACCAACAGAGACTCCCTAGGGTTCTGTTGAATGATCACATCTTCCAAAGACAGAGCTGTTTTGCTTGAAAACAGCTCAAGACTTCTGGTTCCAGCAATAACATGCAAAGATCGAGGGAGTTTTCTCTCCCATTACTACAACAAGAAACAGTTGGAGAAACCGAAAATCAATGTCTTTCCTATACCAATCAGAGAAAGGCATTTGCAAGGCAAACTGCTATCCTGAAATCTGAGAGTCAGGTGTACCCACAGAGAGCAGCAACTGAAACCTGTTTATCTGGATTGGAAGTCACTGGAGCAATAAATTGATAGGAATACCTAAATACAGTAATTTTAAAAAACTAATGAAAGCTGAGTGTGGATTAGCATGAAAATAAGAAACTCCTACAGGTCACTGTCTTAGGGGAGCCCCTACAATTTCCTGGGATTTCCTTCCAGAAACCCTACCAGGTTCTCATGGCAGTGATCTGAGAAAGTTCCCTTGTGGCCTCATACAGGAAGAAGAAAAATAATTGTGAAACATGCCCAGAGACTTCTCCACAGCAAAAACCTGTACTCTAGGGGAAAAGAATTTGCCAGATTCACTGAAGCATGCTTCTGAAATCTTCCCAGATAGCTGAAAAGAACGTCTCCCCACTCCAGCCTCCTACAGTCTTCCTGTCTCCTCTGAGTGAGGAAGGAAAGGGGACAATAACAATGTATTCAATAGAGGATGAGACTCTAAGAAATAAATTAGGAATACTGCAGTCAGCTAAGAGAGTAGGAGGCAGGGGACACAAAGCTATAGGAGTGAAGAAAAGATGGAAAAACTTATAAAGTTGCTAGCACTGAGACACAATCCCCTAGAAGACCGAGTTATCAGAACATCATAGAACTATAATCTCTGACAATTTATGACCCCACCACAAGGCTCCAGATTATAATAATGCATTATAGTAAAAGGATTGTGATACACAGACTCTGTCCTAGCAGCAAAATATAGGAAAGCCCCAGACAAGAGAGATGAAAGCAGAGGGGAATTAGAGGATGTGGAGCCTCTGTTACCTGTAACTACAACAAACATGAAATGTAAACCGACTCCCAAATCCTCATGTAAACATCTTATTTACTCAGTTTCTATTAACTCATGCAGCACGTCCATCTTCAATAAAAAATTACAAAGCTAACAAAACACAAGGGAAAAATGAACATCAGAATGCCCACTCAGGTATGACACAAATGCGAACATCAGAACCAGACTCGGGTATGACACAAATGTTAGAATGATCAGATAGGGAATTTTAACTAACCATTTTTAATATGTTAAGCACTGTAAAGAATAAGTAAAAACTATAACAGAAAATGTAAGTAATATACACAGAGAGATGTAAACTCCAAGAAAAAAATCAAAAGAAACTGCTAGAAATCAAAGACTGGAACCAAAATGAAGACTGCCTTCAATGTGCTCACCAGTGGACATGACATGACTGAGCAGAGAAATCATGAGCTTGAAGACAGATCAATGAGAAATATCCTAAACTGAAATGAGAAAGGAAAAAAGGCTGTAGAAAAACAGAACAAACATTCAAATCCTGGGAAATTTCAAAAGGTATAACATGCATGTAAAAGGTATTAAAAGGAGAAGAAGGATGAAAATGGAGCCCAATAAGTATTTGAAATAATAATGGCCAAGAACATTCCAAAATTTACTTAAGTATGCATTTAGAAAGCTCTAATAACATTAAGCAGAACAAATATCACACACACACAGTGACATTTCACAGCATCCCCAAAACAGCATAAAACACATTATTCTCAAGTACACATGGAACAATCATAGAGAGAGATCACATTCCGGGCCATAAAAATACATCTTAAAAATTTTGGAAAAAAATTATAAGAATGTTGTTAGGGCATAGTAAAATCACCAACGGAAAGGTAGTTAGGGGGGAAACCCCTTATAGTTGGAAATTAAACAAAACACTGTTATAAAACACGTCATCTCAAATGGCATTTTAAAAATGAACTGAATTGAAATAAAAATATAACTTATCAAAATTTGTGAAATGCTGATAAAGTGGTACTTGGAAAATAGCATTAAATGCATATATAATAATAAAATAAGAATGAAGCAAAAGCAAGAAGAAACAAAGGTAAAGTAAACATTAGAGCAGATATCAGAAATAAGCCTAATAGAGAAAGACAGACTTACACGGTTTGGTATCACTTATTGTGAAATCTAAAATGAATGAATGTCAACTCATAGGAAAGACTACAATGGTGATTTCCAAGGGGTTAAGGGGTAGGAGAAATGGGGAGAGGTTGGTCCCATAGGTGTAAGATAGATCTAAGTACTGAGGATCTAATATACAGCAAGGTGAGCATACCTAAATTTAAAAGTAGCTACGCATTCTCTGTCATACACACAAAGGTAACTCTGGTGATGGATGTGTTAATTAACTTGATTGTGGGAATCATTTCACAATATGTATGTGTATCAAATCATCATGTTGCACATGTTAAATATATTACATCTTACTTGTCAATTATAACTCAGTAAAGTCCAAAATAAAATTAGTGTTCCTATACTTAAGAAAAACAGAGAAACAATTGAGAAAAATGACCGAAATCAAAACTGGTTCTTTAAAAATAATAAAATTAATTAAACTCTAACCAAACCAACCAAGAAAAAAAAAATTACCACAATCAGAAAGAGGAGCCAGCACCACTAACTCCATGGACATTAAAAATTAAAGGAAGAGTATAAAAACACTTTATGCCTACACATTTGATATTTAGATGAAATGGACCAGTTTTTGGACAGAAACCACCGAAAGCCATCGAAGGAGAAATAGATAATATGAAAAATATTCTATGTATCAGAGAAATGGAAATAATAATTAAATCCTTCACAAAAAAGAGAGGATTAGCACAGGGCGATTAGGGGGTAGACAGAGTATGAGCCATTCAGAGTCACCAGGGACAGCAGTGTGGGCTGGACGAGAACCTGGGCAGGACACACCCACTGCCTCCTACACACAGGAAGGAGCAGCTGTCACACCTCCAATGCTGCTGTTCCGTTTTTGTTGTTGTTGTTGGTGGTGGTGTTTTTGAATTTGTGACTCTTTACAGCTATGTCTGCTCTCACCAGTGAGAGTCCAAGGCATGATAAAATTTCAAAAGCTCTCCAGTAGACTGTAAAGTGAGTACACCAAGAAGACTATGGAATAAAAAATCTAGAGTTTAGGGTAAGTTCAGGGGAAGAAAAGAACAATGAAACACCATACATGTAAGCCAGTAATCAGGCTAGATCAGATTCCTATTGTAACTTTCAGCAGCATTTTCTTTCTCACACAAAAAATAAACATAATAATTCTTCATGCATATTTTCATTTTAAAATTTCTGTGACAAATCTCCTATTTTCTTACAAAGTGTGCAATAATTTTCAAAGTCCTGCATGGTAGATGGCAGAGTAAAGCAATCACCAACTATCTAAGCGACAGTGTATCATTTAAAATCAGTGAGATAGTGAATACATATGCTTAATCTGCAATGATAGGGATTTTTAATAGAAGAAAGATGCCCTCAGACAAAATTTTTAAAAAATCAGGCCAGAATTCAGGTATTCTAAAATAATGCCAAAATTATAAGACATATTGAAACAAAAGCACTTACAGAAGATGCATGATGAAAAAAAAAATTTCGGATACTGACACAGAAATAAATAAATATATATGCACAAAAACCAACTGTAACCCAACACCAGTTAGAATTTAGAATTCATTAATTTAAGGGACACTCTAGTTTATGCCTATTAACCAGATACCATTTTAAAAACTGCAAGAAAATTTTGCTTCATTAATGTTACTAAATTATTTATGAATAATGACTGAAAGTGTACTTTAACAGAGCAAAAACATTGAGAACATTAATTTGCAGGTCAAGGGATGAAACCACTTATATATATTGTACTATGAATGACTTAACATCGTTTCCTCAATTTTGCCATGATATCCATTTTTCTGAAATAATGTAGATAAATAAAAAGTTTTGTCAAAGGAGCAATAATTAAAAACCGAGATGAAATAACCAAGACTTATTTTTTTAAAGAAAGATAATTATTAACAAATATACATCACTCATTTTAATCAACTTAAGTTTATTTTTACATTTGAAGCATTTCCACCATACATGCCAAGAGAAAGGAAGATCTGAACCTGTGATAGCTAGGCTCAAAATATAATCTTTTTTTTTTTTTTTTTTAAGATTTTATTTATTTATGTGACAGAGAGACAGCCAGCGAGAGAGGGAACACAGCAGGGGGAGTGGGAGAGGAAGAAGCAGGCTCATAGCGGAAGAGCCTGATGTGGGACTCGAGCCTGATGTGGGACTCGAGCCTGATGTGGGACTCGATCCCGGATCGCCAGGATCACGCCCTGAGCGGAAGGCAGACGCTTTAACGACTGCGCTACCCAGGTGCCCCTCAAAATATAATCTTGATTGAGTGTCTGGGTGGCTCAGTCGGTTAAGCTTCTGCCTTCAGCTCAGGTCATAATCCCAAGGTCCTGGGATCAAGCCCCGCCTCTGGCTCCCTGCTCAGCAGAGATCTGCTTCCCCCTCTCCCCCTGTGCTCTCTTGCTCTCACCTCTCTGAAATAACTAAACCAAAAAAATTGAAAAAATATATAAACTTGATGTTTTTCTTCACCTTTATCAGCTACCAACTAGCTCCAGGTTGGTAAATTAACTGGAGCTCATACTATTTATTCCTCTAAGAATTTCCAAACTCTTTATTAGTTTTTATTAACTATTTTCCCTGCATACTAATTCATGTTTACATTTGTTCAGGACCAAGAGTGTTCTTCAAAGATGCCAAATTAATTTTATGGCAATTCTCCTAATAAAGAATAAGAAATCTCTAGTTCAGTTTCTAACCAGGTAGGCACTCATCCAACAGAAGAATAATCGACAGAAGAATAAGTATCAAAGGGAAGCTTTTTTTTTTTTTTTTAAGGCTCTCTTAATTATAGGGGCAGAGCTAGGACAGCAACCACATGGTACCATTGCAAAAGAGGAGTCTGTAATCCTTATGATCAAGTAACCAGTAATCATCGGACACATCCAATTACACCTGGGGTCTTCCAAAAATGAAAACAAAATGAAACAAAACAAAACAAAACTTTAATCTTTTATTCAAGATGAGAGGAAAGGAAGTATGGATTTGCCTTCAGTTAAATTTTAGTTATAACAGGTATTGAAAATACATTCCATTGTTCAAGTAACAGGGATTTTTTTTAAACAAAAGCTTATTTTTACTTAAACCCACAGAATATAAACAAATTTACTAAAAGAAGTGATATCTTTAGCATTTTAACTGTGAGCAAAGCCACCCTCATCAGTTAAGCTGATATATACTAACAATTATCTAATGAGATTATGTATACATATATAAATGCAAATATTTTACTCCATATGAGTGAAGCAAAGCATTTTGCTCTTCTCACGTATACTAGGAAGAAAGTGGAAGAAGTACCATTTTCTTCAACTGTTCACTTTTGTTTTTCTTTTATGTGTGCTATTTCTGTGTGTTTGACAAGACTCTAGGATTTACTCATTACTTTGCCCTATAATTGTCTTCTGCGTTATAACCTGGTATGTGAAAGCACTCCATGTACAAGATAGTCAAAGTCCCTCAGTGTGAAGAAAAAATATTTCATGAATATTAAAGTGAGAAAGTTTTACCCATTAAGGAAAAGGTAAATATAATTACAGAGAGATAGAAAATTTAAAAAAAAAAAATATATATATATATATATATATATTTAACTATCTTTTGAGTTGTCCTAAGTGTTTGATTTTTTCCAATGGAAAGATAAAAACAAGTTCTGAATCAGTTACACATCTGAAATTGTATTGTCCTGCAAAGTGGGTTTTAAGAAGGTATATAAATTTAAACCTAGAGAAGGCAAACAAAAACCCATCATGCATTTCTTTGACCCAAAGAATTCACCTCTCTATGTTTATCCCCAAACTTTCTGCATCAGAACTCTTGCTAAGTGTTAAAGTTTCCGTGAAGAGAAAATTATCCTTAGGCTTGACTGACTGATGTGGAATGCCTCTGCCTGTCTGAAAATCCATCACACCTGCCAAGAATGATACCCACCCTGCCTCTTTCATAATCTCTCAAGTCTTTTCTCCCTCTCTCCTTCGCTAGTCAGTAAACACCATTATATTGATTTTTAAATGCAAATCTACAACTCTGTATTTATTTCCTTTGAAATTGGTGTTTCTTACATGTATAAACTTATTTTAATAATGCCGTGAATAATTGTGAAAATTGCCTCGGTATCTAGGGTTGCCATAGAATGCAACACAATTTCCCTTTTAAAATTAATGAGATTTTTTTCTTCTCCTTCTCCTTCTTCTTTTTTGAGTAGGCTCCGTGCCCACTGTGGAGCCCAATACAGGCTTTGAACTAAATAACACCAAGATCACGACCTGAGCCAAGATCAAGAGTCGGACGCTTAACTGAGCCACCCCGGCACCCCTTTTTCTTCTATTAAAGACCTTTTCACGTTGTGTCAAGATTTTGAAGAATGAATTAAAATCTTTAAGTGAAAGATAGGTGTAAAAATACCTCAGCAAGAAGTATCCTAAAAGTGAGAACAAGATTTAAATATGGGTATCTTGTTAAACAGAGAGTAGTGAACATGTCTGATGCAAAGATCAAGGGTTAGGAACTGCAAGCAAAAGAGAAAGGAGAAAAGGGAAAGAACTAAGGTCAGCAGAATGATGCCAGGATCCCCACATGCAAACTGTATGGTAAGACGCGTGTGCCCTGTCACACGGATCCACACCAGAAACTACCAGATGACCATGGTGAAATTCAGAGATTAAGTGTTCTTAACCTTTTACAAACTACCTGCCCAGTTATCAAGGAAAAGAGATGGGGTTATGGCTGAGAACCAGGGTTTAATTTGCAACTCTATAATTTATCAGTGGCTATAACAGGCTGGCTTTATAAGGTCATCTGGGCTCACCCAAACTATCATACTTCCAAAAATGATATTCTAAAACCCTCTGGGCTTTACTATTTGGTAGACAACAAATTTTTGATGTTTTACTTCTTATGTTGCAATTATATTCAATATCCTCCCCAAATACATACATGAGCATTTTTAAAAACTGTGTTTTACATTTTTTGGTTGTCCAAGAGGATCTGGATTAAGGATTTTTATGGTTATTCTCCTTTTTTCTGGTATTATAACTGGGAATAAATGTTATGTTATTCCTGGGGGTTGATCATATATTCTCTCCTATTCTGAGCCACATAAACCTTCTATAATTAGTAGCACTATAATTTTTATGAATATAATAAAATTACATGCATTTTTATATATTACATGCATACACATATTTGAATATATAAATCCAAATAACACTAATTTAGCAACTGTTCAGAAGTTCTCGTTCTCGGTTTATTCCCTTACTGCCCTCTTTTTTATGTAAAATTATTTCCAGTTTCCCAAGCCTTTCTCTGAGAGAGATTTATCTCTTGACCTTGTATAAATCTTCTTGACACTAAACAATCACCAGGTGTATTGAGATATGTGACTATCACTTTGCAGGGTTGAATTACTCATGGTATACCAGGAAACTTAGTCTTATATTTTCCTTGTTATTTTTATGTTCTTTCCTTCTATCAAATTTTTACTCATTTTTATTTCATTTAGTAGCAGTGAAGCATCTCATTATTGATCTCTTAAGGCAAAATAATTTCATGTTGTCTCAAAGGGGTCTTCATTCTGTTTGTGTTTGATCAAATAAATAATGAAATCTTTTTTAAAAGAGAACAGATGATTTTCATAATAGCACAGGAATACATAATCTAGTATCTGTTGGGAGAATGTTCTTAGTAAAAAGCAACATTTCAGACTCTCACATGTATGTATCACCCAGACATCAAGCCTAAAACTTATGAAGTTTTTATTCACAGTTACAACTATTCACCCTCACACCGAGTATTTATTTAAAACTATGTTCCAGATAAGGGGAGGGAGGTAATGGAACTTCCAGGAGAGGAGAAATTGAAAAGTGAGCTTATCTGTCTAGCCAATGTCCCTCAGCAGCATGGTGGAGAGTCTCTGGGTCTGAGACCTCCAAAGTACAGCTGTCTTTTAGAGTCTTTTAACTGCAAAACATTATTTTATTAGTAGGTCACAGATACTGGGTGAGATTTCCCATTATATGAAAAGTATGCAGATTCTAAGTATCTAAACATTTGATGTTTCGGTGATTTTTAAAATAATCTGATATATAAAAACTGGGAGTATCTCCAACATAGGCTTTTGAGCTACAAGGTCTCAGTTAGCAGTGAAGAAATATACTCAGTAGCCAATATACAGAGCAGTCTTTGGCTCACTTACATAACAAAAATGAATACTTGCTGATGATTTATTACACGAGTAGCCATGCGTTATAAATACATTTTGTTTTAAAAGTAGGTTTTAGTTAACACCAATTTCTGATGGTGCTATTTTCTTGTTTGTTGACCTTTTTTTTCAATATGCAGTCTCTATCTGCACATGTTTTCTGGTTTCAAATTACTAGTACTATCCAAAATACACCAATATTTTTTACATTAAGTATTTCTGATATGAAATTTATCTAGAATAAAGAAAGTTACCTGGGGCACCTGGGTAGCTCGGTCAGTTAAGCCTCTGACTTCATCTCAGGTCATGATCTCAGGGTCCTGGGATCCAGCCCCGTGTAAGGTTCCCTGCTCAGCAGAGTCTGTTTGTCCCTCTTCCTCTGCCCCTCCCCCCACTTGTGCAAACACATGGGCACACTCTCTCTCAAATCAATAAATACAATCTTTAAAAAAAGTTATCTGTGTTACATGAAGATCAAAGTCAGTCATCCTTTCTAGAGCTTTTATATACAGGTACCCACATATGTGCATATACATATAGAGAGAGAGAGAAAGAGAAAGGGAGGGGGAGAGATATATGCGCATGACAACACACACATATATAAAAGTATATGGAATAGTAATTACTTTCACAGTTGTGCAGGGTTTATTGTGCTTGTATATAAACTTCAGAAAATAAACGTACAAAATTTGGTAATTTTATTACTTTGGGAAATAAGGAGACCTATCTATAAAACTTACATTTTCTAACAACTTCTTAAACAGATTTGCTATAATGAGTACATTTGTCATTTCAATTTTTGTTTTTCTTCATACAGGGTTTGAGTTTTTGTTCCAATAATATGGTAGAGTAAAAACACTAAAATAGCAGAGGACGAGGTTTGAGCAGATATCAAGAAAATTTACATTATAGGATTTGGAACTCCAGAAAACCTAAAGAGCAAGTTCTCTGAGACTGTGTCGTTCAATGCTGAAAGAAGTTGATAAACTAGAATGATTCCAAAACAGAAATAAATTTAATGGTTAATATGTTTCGTTTTGCCTGTCCGTTTGTACTTCACGTAACACATATTCTTCCAGGCTTGTTGCTTTAAAATTTTGCTTTAAGTGTTTATAGAAAGTCACTCTTTTGCTTAGTAGCAACATGTTAGAAATTTTCTGTGAATGTCATTTACCAGAGTAACACATACCAAGGATAGAAGAATATAGGAAATGGACAAATTCTTTAAGAAATCTCTTATTTACACTGAAAATTTTCTCTAGGAAACAAAATATTTGGTATCTTCTGCATATAAGACAAAGGATAGCCCTTAATATGTAATTTCCTATTTCCACAAGACAAAGAACTGGATACAATAATCAATACCTAAATCTTAGTCAAGATAAATTTCCTGGAAAGGATAACAGCTATTTTTTTATTCTAGAAATTCAAGCCACTCATTTAACACACAGGACCAATATCCTCCTTCCACAGAACATTTAGACAGTTTAGCTTTGTTTCAAGATTGTGATTTAAAAAGGAAAGCTTATTTACATCAGATGGACCATATGAATAAAGATGTTGTTTATAAATAGAGACAGAGGTATTTGAAGAAACCAGAATTTACAAAGGTATGCTATTATTGATTAATGTACAACAAGGAAATTAAAACAGAAACAAAATGGTATTACAAATATTTAATTTCTGACATATAAAAATGTTTTCATTTACCAAACTTAAGAACTAATGAGGTGTCACCAAAGCAATATTTGTGATGCATTTTGCAGAAAAATTCAGTAAACAGAAAACATTTATCAGGTTGAGTCTAAAGGACTGACAGAAGAGAATGTGCTAGCCAGAAGCTGAAGTATGATTTTAACAATTACATGTTAAAAAAAGAACAGAAGAAATAGGTTTCCTAAGCTGTTTCCAAACGTCTTCATATCATATCATAACTTACCCCTCATGAAGTAGAGATTAATTCCTGTAGCTTCTCAGAGAAAAGACTGCCTATGGTCTTTGATTGGGCTGCCCAATCACAAACATGAACTGTCAATTAGCCTCACATTTCCACTTGTTTGTAAAATACTATGGTAGGTAATTACAAAACAAATATACATTTGGAGTGACAACGCTGAATATATATATTGCTAGTTTTCATGACATTGCCCTTATACTGCTAACATCAGGAATGCTCAACTACTAAAATATTTGTCAGGTTTGGAATTTCAATCCAGAGGACATTTTACATTTTTAAGATTACCTCCAGCAATCCACAGAAAAGATTAATGGATAGTGATTAACTTCCTATTATAGGGGTCAGTATTTTCAATTTTGTAAATGGAATTCAAGACTTATTTTTAAAATTATATGAGTTACATTTTTAATGTATTTGGCTTTCTCTATTCTTCTAAAGAAAATTATTCATGTGATTTATAGCTGTAAATATCATCTTATCGTTTTCATGGTTAATAGTCACAGACATGAAAGGACTTATTTTCTACATGACCCGAACACTAATTACACAGTGAATACTTTGGGGAAATATGCATGTTAATAGACATATTTAATTGATTACTGGAAGAATTTTCTATTATCTTATATATGCTCAGAAAATGTACTCAAGAGAGGGGCGCCTGGGTGGCACAGCGGTTAAGCGTCTGCCTTCCGGCTCAGGGCGTGATCCCGACGTTATGGGATCGAGCCCCACATCAGGCTCCTCCACTATGAGCCTGCTTCTTCCTCTCCCACTCCCCCTGCTTGTGTGCCCTCTCTCGCTGGCTGTCTCTATCTCTGTCAAATAAATAAATAAAATATTAAAAAAAAAAAAAAAAAGAAAATGTACTCAAGAGAAAAGGTTATCAGCAGCTATTACATCACAGTATTGGGAGTAATTTTTTAAATAAAATAAGTTATATTCTATATTGAGATAACAAATTTCTGTTGAAAACTATATGATATAGACATTCTTTTAAAAAGCAAAGTATTTACAAATTAAATATGTAAGAAAAATAAGATAAGAAAAACGACTTTTCTATAACAATGGTAATATTTGTGGTTTCTAGACACTTTTGAAGAGATGCCTTTTTATAAGAACACTATTACAAATAAATTACAAATTACAAACTATCAAAATGGATTGTATATTGTCATCATAGCCACTTATCGCCTGTTTTTTTTTTTTCCTACTCTATCAGTAGTGTTAGATATTTCTTCTGACTTTCCCATAAAACATCTTCCACATTCATGTTTTGGAGTATAGTTTCAATCTTGCAAGTCACTGAAATGCTATACAGAATACATTTCGAAAAGATGTCTTATAAACACAGTAGCTACTGGTACTGAAACAATTTGTCATCAAATATGTGCAGACTTGAGTTGTATTTATAAATAAATTACCACAAACTCAGTGGTTTAAAAACTATAAATTTATTATCTTATAGTTCTGGGGGTCAAAAGTTCAGTGTGGGTCTCACTGGGTTAAAATCAAGATGTTGGCAGAGCTGAATTTCTTTCCAAGTCAGAGGAGAATCCATTTCCTTGTCCATTTCGTGTTTCTAGAGGCTGCCCGCTTTCCTCCACTTGTGGCTTTTTTCTTCCATCTTCAACACCAATCTTTTTCTCACTGTCTTCTCTCTGGTTCTCTTTCTTCTGCCTCCTCCACACTTGTAAGGACTCTTGCAATTACAGCAGGTTCACCCAGATGGTCCAGGACAATGTTCCTATTTAAAGGTCAGCTATTCATAATCCTAACTCCATCTGCTATCTTACTTCTCTTTTGCTGTGTAACCTAACATACTCCTAGGCCCCAGAGGTTTAAACACGGACATGTTTGGGGTGGCCATTATTTTGCCCAGCACAAAATAAAATGTTTGGTTATAATGAGTTTTCAGTTTCACCTCTCTACCAACTAATTCCCATGGTTTTTTAAAATTAATATATGCTGGGCCAGCTTCTATAAAGTTTAAATAAAAGTGATCCTCTGAAGTAGAAAACTGAGTAAAGGTAGAAACAAGTACTAGTTTTCAGATGACTTGTCCTGACCACAAATCAAATAATAAAATTCAAATTTTGTAATAGGAGTATTTGAATTATCAGAATCTGACCCTTAAGACTGACGAAGTTTTATGCTGGTCCCACAGGATTAAGTAATGCATATTCTCTAAATATATGTAAGATATTACACTACTGTGTCTAGTAGTTTCCTGTATGTTTTAAAAAAATACACCAACCAGGGCACCTGGGTGGCTCAGTCAGCTGAGCGACCCACTCTTGATTTTGGATCAGGTCTTGTTCCCAGGGTCATGGGATCTAGTCCCCTACTGGGCTCGTACTCAGCAGTCAGCTTATCCCTCTCCCTCCCCCTCAGCCTTCCCCTCTCAGATAAATAAATATATCTTTAAAAAATACGTAAACTTCATATTGGTGTGGAATAAGGATTGCCATATATGAGTTACTGATGGTATGGTGATTCTACCTAATACCATTTTATTTCAGTAATTATCCAATTGAATAAAGTATATGTACTTAAATCAATTATTCCTGAGTTCTGATAGAAAGTATGGCTAGGATAATTTTATTTTTCAAAAAATAAAGATATTATCTCTCAGAACGGGTAGCTTAAGGTTCAATTGTAGATTTTATTAAATTATGGCTCATCGTCGTCATCAAGACCCAGGTTTCATTGATAGAAGCCCATATCACAGGATGGCTACAGCAGCATTAGGAATCATCTCTCCATGCACCAACATCCTGAATCTGTTCCTTAAATGCTTTTGCCTATATATGCCTAGAATGATAAATATTTGTCCTGTAAAATTAAGGATGGGGTCAACCTTTCCCAAGACACAGAACATGTAGGAGAGCACATAAACATAAACACAAGCATGTTTTGGTTTTGGTTTTGGTTTTGTCAGTGAGGAAGAAGGACAAGGATGCCTTTGAGGAGGTAGGCAGCCGTGCCTATGACAACCATGGGATATGGGAAACATGAACATATACTCATGTTTTAGTTTCAACAGTTGTTTGATACTTGTTTATGCTTTGAGATTGTACTTTATAACATACCTAGTCCATTTATAGCATTTATAACAATATCTTAAGTCCACTGTTTTAAGTCCATTGAACTTAATTAATTATTGTGATTATATGACCTGCATAGCATGGTGTTTTTCTCAAGAAAAAAAAAATACAAAAATAGTGGAACAGAAACAGAAGCATATTGACTTTTGATCTTGTAATTTAGCCTTATACACTTCAAAACAAATGGGCTATTGGCAAAAAATCTGATTACTTGGATATGGCTTTGACTAAGACTGAGTGTTCACAAATAAAGTCAGGGAATACGCTACAAATATCCTCGTAATACAATCCTCTCAAGCTAAAGGCAACTGGATGTCTTGGGCTCTTGAATTATCCAGAATATTTGTACGCCCCTTGAAGTCACTCTTTTGCTCTCTACACAGGCATATGTATATATGCTTATACACATGCTTAATATATATAAACACTGAATAAGAGAACAAAACTTAACTTCAAAATATTCTCATTAACCTAGTAATTTTTAAAGTAAATTATCACATCAAATATACTTCTTATATTTGAAAGAAAGAAAATCAACTATAATATAACTTCCAAAACCAATCTCTGCAAGCGCGTTCAAACTGAGCAGTCACAAGATGACCTGTAAAATCTAGAGGCTGGAGCAGCTCAGATTGGACAGGACAGAAGGGACTTGGGGCCACCATCTATGTAGAGTTTCCATGATTTAGGCCCACAGGTGGGGCCTCAGGCAGTCTATCACAGGCTCCTACACTACAGAATCAAAAGCGAAACCAATTGGTTTGTATTCAATCACACAAACAAATTCAGAAACATATTTTGATTTAATTAAAATAAAATGTCAGTAAAATGTTAATTCACTAATTAAACATGTTAATTAACTAAAATACTGTTTTAATGTAAATAAAAGAGTATGTAGTTCTAGAACTTATGCACACTAATTCATTTAATTCTCTAAACCATTCTGAGAGGCACTTATACTAGAGGAAACAGGTTTGAAGAATCTTGCTCATGTCACACATCAACCGAGTTTCAGAGGATGAAAGTGGTCCTAGGTGGTTTCGATCTTGAGTCCATGTCCCTGAACATTATGTTTTTATCTGGCTTCTCAGCTTCTGCTTTTGCAATAATACCTCAGAGTTTTGAGTCCCTAGCACCATAATGTAAACATAATTCTCAGCTACTGTCTTTTATGAGAGAAAAAGCAGGCAGGTTATGTCCCTTAAGATGCAGAAGCCATGCGAGGGCTTAGGGGATGGATTACAGACAGACGAATTAAAAAAATAAATAAATTCAATGATAGTGTTTTAAAAATATGGTTTAGGGACTACCTGTTTCAGAATTTCCAAGGATACTTACTAAAAACCAGAACACTGAACTCTACTCAAGATCGACTGAACTTATTGAAATCTCCAATGTATTCAAGTCCACACAAACTGAGAATCACCGCTATACTTACACCACTGATTTTGCCTATGGCTGATTCTGTAAACAAATTTAGTGAAATGCAGCAATAGCTCCACTTCATCTGAGAGCCATATGATTAACAACATTACTTCAATCAGTTTGGGGGGAAAACTGCCAGACAGCATTGCTACCTTAATTTACCAGTTTCTTCCCAATGCTTGCTGTCATCCTCTTCATTTCCAGAGCACAAATCAGATTACTGGAGGAAAGAAAAAAAAAAGGAATCTGGGAAAGCAGAATGATTAGATGAATTCTATGGGCAGGCATTTTTTCAAATATATATTAGATATATTTTCAAGTACATGGAGAGGGACAAAGAAATCTGAAAAACTTGCATAAGACTTATAAACAGGAATATGCAAAATTGTGAAAGACAAGGGAATTTTAAATACTATGTCTATTATTCTAAGCAACATATTTAATTTTGTACCTATAGCTAATATCCATTTATACACAAATTAAACATATCACTTATTATTTTATTTTTTAAATCGTTTATAAGAATGTCTGCTATGAACCGTACTATATCAATTAGATGTTTTTTTCAGGTGGCACTTACTACGGAGCTAGGTTTTGTGTTTAAGAAAATTCCTCACCAACAACATTACAACAATCATTATTTACCAAATAAATTAAAATCATATTGGACTAGTAGCTAGAGATTTTTAAGTACTGAAGAGGGTCAGCTTAGAGTCATTCTCACCACTATAACTTTTTAAATAAAACATATATTTGAAATATTTGCCAAGGTTATTTTCAGTATATAAACTCACTCAAAATCTAGTGATCGTGGTTGTTGCTTAATAATTGAAAAATGCTTGGGGTGCCTGGGTGGCTCAGTCAGTTAAATGTCTGCCTTCAGCTCAGGTCATGATCCCAGGGTCCTGGGATCCAAGTCCCACATCGGGCTCTCTGCTCAGCAGGGACCTTGCTTCTCTCTCTCCTCCTCCTCCCTCTTGCTCTGTCACTATCTCTGCTCTCTCTCTCTCAAATGAATAAATACAATCTTTAAAAAAAATTGAATAATGCTTATAATTTCCTGGACATTATATAGAACAGCAACATGGAAAAAATGTGCATTCTAAATCTTTTGAAATGAAATAGCTAAGAAAAAGATAGCACAATTATTCAAATCAGAAGGTGAGATGACTGGAAGTAATAAACACTGAATGAAGGTATAAAAAGATCAGATATCAATCCCGGTTCAACCCCATAGTGTTGAAGGGATTTTATTCTTTGAGGGCCGGGTTTTTTCTTGTACCAGTCTACATGATTTCTAAATTCATATTTATTATTTTTCCATGGTTCGGTGTCACTAAAAAAATAAAATAATAGTATTTTAAGTATGCAGGATATATTTATTATCAATCACTAGATGGCAGTAAATGTGCAACTCTGAGGTGCCACCACTTTCCTGCATACTCAAGGAGAGCTCAAAGCACAGTCAAGACTATCACTGTTTGACAGCCTGTCTTCAAAGGTTAGCGAGAGGAGAATATATCCTATCCTAAGAAATCACTACAGAGTGTAAGAAGAAGAAAATGTCGTAGCTCAATAATACAGTAAGAAATATCTTCAAACAGTAATTTAAAATACTTTATCTGAGGTAAACAGTTTCTACCTTCCCATTTAAAACTGCAAAGAAGGAATAAATAAAAGCTGTGGATCTGGACTTGTAAAAAAGGAATCAAAAAGCATATATCTTACCACACCTATTATATGTTTCTGCTCAATCTATATTAAATTATAAAAAATGTGTGCAGCTGTTTATATAAGGCAGGAAATATCAAGAATGGTATATCCATTTATCAAGTAAAATTGAATTATCTCATTGAGAGTAATGGTACAAGGAATCCCATTCCATTACTTTTAATGTGACTGTGTCTATATATTCCATACCAATACATTCTTCATAAATATAACAAGCTTCCCAGCATATCCACATAAAGAATGAATAAAGGAAATGAGAGTCCTGTTAAATGAATATCTAATCCCATTTTTTGTAAATTCTGCTTGTTATCAGCCACTTATCACTTACCCCATAACTATATTACTTCAACAATATTGTCATGATAATTTTGTCCCTCTGCCCATCTAACGTATATCTGGCAGAAGGGTGATAATTTGTCATTATTCGTAAATTTCCAAAGTGGAATAAATTTTAAAATAATTCTGAAGTACATATGTATGTTACTTTAAAAAAGAGAGAGACATGGATAGATAGATAGACAGACACATCTAAGTCTCTCTTTTATTGCTCAGGGGTTGATATATATCACACACTGCTTGAGCATTATCCGCAGTGGTAGTTTTCAAACAGTAAACTGCATTCTTCATGGGAATTGTGTGTTTGTCTACAAATCCTGGCAGGCCAAAAATGTACAGGAAAGAGGACACGGTGACAGAGACTCCAGTAAGCATCATATTTGGTTTGAAGAGACTGGTTATATAAAGTTCTCTGTCATTTATATAATATAAGCCCTAGCAATAGGAAGTGGGAACATTTTACATTTGCTAATTTTGAGCCTTACTCCAATGCTATATGGCCAAACGTCTATATAGGAAAGAATCAAATAAAATGAGTCATTCACAAAAATTCCAACATGATTAACAGAATTGTTGTTTTTTTTCCCCTTCTAATTAGAAATAACTAATTCCCCTCCAACGCTAATCCCTATGATCTCAGTGGGTTGAAAAGATGTTTTGAGGCACTATTACAATCACCTGGTGAGCTTTTTCAAAATGTCCAGCCCTTACTCCTTGAAATATTTTCAAAGCTTCCTGAGTGGAAAAGTAGGGGAGGAAAAACAAAGAGGATAGTGAAACATGTGGCTTAATGGGCCTTCCCATTCAGGCTGGTTGAAATCCCTACTCTTCCTCTAATTCAGTGATTTATAAAAATCATCATATCTCTCTAGGCCTCAATTTATTTTAATGTTTTGTCTATAAAGAAGTTCCCATGATTGTTTGCAAGGACTAAATGAGATAATATTTACAAAATACAAAAAGTACCATAGCAATACTAAATAAATGAATCAAGAAATCAAACCACTATTCTCACAGTGATCATTTGTGTTGGAAATAGCTAATGAATACAAGGGAAAGGAATTTTATCTGCATTAGATTAAGTGTCAACAGTAAAGCATGTGGTACTAATTTGGAAATGTTTTGGGACTCCAACTGTCCTCAGTAAAGGAGGAGAATTGATTCTCTGAGGACCGAAATTGAACAGGTTTCTTAATGACCAGAAAGAACTAGACAGGAATTTAGCCCAGTAATGAAGAATGGTGCCAGACTCACTCAATTAATTCATTCACCATTATGTTGATGTATTATTTATTGATTCCTTAAAATAAGGCAGACTTTGGGGCACCTGGGTGGCTCAGTTGGTTAAGTGTCTACCTTTAGCTCAGGTCCTGATCCCAGGGATCAGGCCTGCGGTGGGCTCCCTGCTAAATGGGGAGTCTACATCTCCCTCTCCTTCTGCCCCTCCCAAACTCATGCTCTCTCTTGTGCTCTTTCTTATATAAATAAATAAATAAAATCTTAAAAAAATATATAAACCAGACTTTGTGTTAAGCCTTTCAATATTAGCCTATTTAATCCTCACAATAACCATGTACGTTTTGAGTGATTAGTCTTATTCATTTGGAAAAAGAGAATACTGAGGCTTACAACATTTAAGTAACTCGACTATATCATTCTAAAGCTAATTCAGTGGCAGAGCCAGTCATTTCTGTTTTGATAATTACAGAACAATGTAGTGAACACAGGGAAAGAGTTATATGCCCAGCTATATGAGGGAAGGCTTACTGGGTTGAGTTAGGGAAAGCTTCCTGGAAAAGGAAATCTGTAGCCTAAGGCTTGAAAATAAGTAGGCATGGGTCAAACGAAGATACTGGGGTCATGAGATATGGTGGAAGGCATCTCATGACCAGAAAGAGAAACAAAAAAGGAATGTGAAATAATCAAACAAACCTAAAATATCAACTGGGTTGGAGTGCAAGGCACAAGTTAGAGAGTGATTTAAAGGAGACTAGGATAAAGAGCCAGATGAAGTTGAAACATTTTCAGTTATAGTCAAGAAGTTATTAAAAGGTTATATATAAAAGATTTCATACATAGTATCACAAAGAGGATACGGAGGAAATGAGAAGAAAATGCTGTAAGGAGGAAGAATTTGGCATGTTTTTGCATGTTGATAGAGTTCAGATAAGAGATTACCAAGTTCTAAACTAAGACAGAAAAATAGAAATTGCACAATAGGTAAAATTTGAGAAATAAGAGTAAAAGCAAAAGACTCTGTAATAGATTTGATTTGGGCCATCAAGCAAGTTAGAAAAACACAGTTCACAGAGGTGATAATGAGTTAGATTTCAGGCATGATATATCTAAGATATTAAGGGAAAACTGGCCAAGTATATGCATTAGAATTTGAGTATACATTTCTGAAACCTAGGAGTGAGATCTGAGTTTAATTTAGAAATCAACATTACTCAAATGATATCTGAAGCTGATAAATTTCTTGAAATTACTGAATAAAAAAATGAACAGTATTTTAAGGTCCAAAGTCATGAGGGCTTTGAAACCCTCTTTACCAAATCAGAAATAAAAAGGCAATTAAGATTTATATCAAGTGGCTTCTAAATGGCAGAACAGAGATATTTTTGGGAATAGCCTAAAAAGAGATAGGGAGAGCATGAGTTTGTGCACGATTCAGAAAATATGTCCATAACATGAAAGTTCAAATATAATTTTTTGCTGCCATGGGAAACAGAATTATTTCAGGAGGAAGTCCGGGTCCATTCATCATTCTTCATTTCCTACAAAGAAGGAATCAAGGTTTCTGGGAAAAGTTAAATTAAATGTTTTTCATTAATTCACTACATGTACCAATTCAAAATATTGCTTCTGATAAGTATATTCCCTAATTTAACAGAAACATGTTGCATGCTCACATCAAATTATAACATCAACCTTAACAGTTTTCAGTTGCTCCGGAACATCCTCAGTAAAGTAAATGTCCCTCACTGATTTTGCTAGAGGCAAAGCATGACTTGTTCTTTATCCACCATTACCTGCAAAGTGATTAATCTCTTCTCAAAACATCATTTAACCTTTTCATTTTCCTCCAAAAAGACCTACTTCATTGGTGGTCATCACTAAGTCTTGATTAACTAGGCTTATTAACCTTAAGATAATTTTGAGCCATTTTTTCCAAGAAAAAAAGAATAGTGCTTGTTATATAGCAGGTGTTAAATATGTGTTAACTTTTTACATATAACATCAACTATGAATTTATATTAATGTTGTGCTGATTGTTAATAATGTATTATTATTATTAATCACTAATATATAAATCAATAATCAATTTACTGACTAAGAAATGTATTAGTCACTTTAAAAATATTCTTATTTGGTCCTTATAACAATATTATGATGTGCATCCCTTTTATCAGTGAGGATAACTAGACTTAGGTTAAATCACATGCCCAAGGTCAGGGCTGTTTGGTGGAATAGGTGGGATTTACCAAAGTCAGCCTAGCATCATCCTGTGTCAACGTTACTTCAGGTGTAGTTCCTTAGGGTACCTGAAGCAGAATCCTTGGGATACTTTTAAAGCAGACATAAGAATCTATACATTTGACAAACTTCCAGATTTTTTTTTTTTTTTAATGTAGACCAAAGTAACAAAATCAGCCCAAGGGAGAGCCAAGCACATCATCAAAAGAGTTAAAACCCGTGGACACCCTGAGCCTCATCAGCTTAATGACAGTTCATTAAAGACTTTTTGTTCAGTTTCATAGTTCCATTATTTAGCAAATCTCAATTGAGAGGTCCCTATATGCATGGTACAATATCATATAATCAATATTATTCTCTTGCCTATTGGGGTAACTGTCTCACTAAAACTTGTCTTCACATTTATGTGAAGAGCGTAGGCTGATTTCACCTGTTGCTAAAAATATCAAAGCATGCTCTTTCTTGGGTTCGTATTATAATGTGAACACATTCATTCCTTGTATGACCCAGTTCAAAGAAAAAAAATTCTTAATATTATATTACTGCTGTTATATGATCTATTTAGAATTTCTAGGAATTTGAAAATTCAATTTACTTTACAGGGAAAAAGGGGCAAACAACATTGATAGAGTTTTCCTATGTCCCTTAAATTTAGACTTTCAACATAAGTACCATACTTGTTCACAGAGTCAAGTGGTTTTCTCTTTGGGTTAGATAATACAAGTAATCAAAAAAACATGTAAGGCAGTCACTTCCTCTAGGTAGAATTTGCTAAAGGCATTTTCCCTTCACTGGGCTCTCTGCTTGATGGCAAACAGCATTCTGCTTTTCGTGCAGATTTTTTTTGTGTGTGTTCGTCATTAAGAAACCAGTAATCAAAGTAGCCTTCTTATTTTTTACTATTATCCAGCATTGAGGACACTGGAGAATGCCATAGTCTGACCTAGTGGGATGATATATTTATTGTCAATCACGGGCACTTTCATTTGGTGAGGCTTACAAAGGCAAAGCAAATATAAATTACCAGAAAGACTGTATCCCTTGGATGCTAGATTAATAAAGGTTTCTCTGTGGGGTGGGGGGAAAGAAAAACAAATCAAAACAAAATAAAATCATTGCCTTACTGAGGCCATGTTCTCTTAGGATTGTAGGTTCAAAACCATTATGTGTTTTAAGATATGTAAGTCTGAACATCACATCCCTGAAAAGAAAGCCCCTTAGTAATACTATGCAATTACACAAATATTAGCAGTGTTGTGTCATAGATTTTATTAAATCATTTGTGAAGTTAAGAGCTCACAGTCTTGAAAATCTCTGATTTCCTAGGAATAGCTTCATGCCCTACCTTCTTTTCAGTGTGCCATTTTTATTTGAAGTTCAAGATGAAAGACTTCTTTAATGGTACTATCAATCATATTTGAAGACTTTTAGATAACATTCTTCAGTTATACCAACTTTAAATCATCAGTGATTTAAAAAAATCTTAATATAGTCTCGAAACCGTTTTCTTTGTTAAATTAAGATAATTTCAGCAAGCATTTAAAAAATCATCCCTTTTACATGATATGTGTACTATATAATTATGATTTTTTAATGTGTTAAGGGTAATAACTAGAAATGAATGAAAAAAAAAAGTCTTAGTAAACACTTTTCTTCTTATTTAAGTAAAAGAACCAAAAAGGTTTCATCTGCCCATTTGTTATTTATACATAGTCACAACTATGAGATTTTTTTTTACAAAACTGATTGCTATATACATTGGTTCAGGAATCAGATCACAGAACTCTTTGCATTTTCTATAAATAAATCTTAAGTTAGCATTTAAAAAAAAGGAGAAAGTATTGCCATTATTGAATACTTAACTTTTGCTAACAGCCACATCAAATACTCTCACATATATAATTTGTATTCCTCCTAACAACCTTGTGAGATAAATAACATTATCTTAGTTTTACTCATTGGGAAACAAAATCATAAGATTTAGCTAACCTGAAATAAAATATAATTTATAATCTTTAAATCAAAACTGAACTCATCTCTGTTACTTTCCATATAATCTGATCACATACATTTACATGGGTTTATTTCCATAAATTATAATTAAATAAACTCTAAAGAGAAATTTGGGGTGCCTGGATGGCTCAGTCAGTAGACCATGCAACACTTGAACTTGGGGTCATGCTCTTAAGCGCCACATTGGGCACAGAGCTTATTTAATAAAGAAAAAATTTTTTAATAAAATTAAGAGCAATTTTAGCACATGGGCTATCGGAAGCAGCCCCTGAATTTGTTAAATCTATGTTGTGTATGCACACAACTACAAATATGTGAAATAAGTATAAATGAATCATGTTGGTACATGTGGCATTCCACATTTCCCGTGGCTGTATTTGGTGCAGCTGGGAGTGGGAACCACAAGGCCTCAGACTTACCAGAGTTTAGAATTATGCAAAATGCGGACACTCAAATTATGAGCATGGAGTGAACATCTCTCAAGCAGTGACTATGCATCTTTAACAATATTGTCACCTAGAAGTCTACATAGGGAATTTAAATACTCACTTGTTGAATGTATTGAAGGACACCTAGATAATAAGGAATTGCTTCTGTGCAGACTAGTTTTATAGCACTCAGAAACAACAACCATTAATATCCTTACAAGTCAGAAAACTTTAGATTCCAACAGATCACCAAGGTGAGAGATAAACATTGATGCACTCAAGAGTAATAATAATTCAAGTCACAGTAACTATGAAGCTCATGAGGAGAGCCTTAGAAAGATCAGCAAGCAACATTACCCCAGGGGCTCAGCCAGGACATGGCAGATTCTTGGAAGAGACAAGCATTGTCTTCTCTGTTAAACCACACTCATATTTTCTCTTTTTCTAGACGATACTCTGTTTTAGCCTTAATGCCTTAGAATTTGCTGTCTCATCCACCTGACACCTCTTCCTTCAGATAACAACATGACTTGGCCCTCAGTTCATTAGTTTGAGGATGATGTTTTTCAAAATTTTCTCATATATCGTGTTGCCTCCCCAAACCACGTACAATGTTCTGCTATATGTTCTCCATGTAATTTATGAAAATTAATATTTATTTACTTATGTATTAGTTCTTTTGTCTGCTTTCCCCAAACTTGACTCTAAATTCCAAGAGAGCGCTCTTTGTATAAGTTTTGCTCATTTTGTGACCCCAGTGCCTACAGCACTTCTGAGACAAAGCTGGCATTCAGTTAATGGTAATTGCTGTCATATGCATAGTAACCCAAATGTAGATTCTCTCTTTTAGGTGAGAAGGCACTGGGCTTGGATTAATGTCCTTGCTTTATGGTGACAGGGCTCTGGATAAGAAGGAAGAGTCCAAATTCAGGTTTGGCTATCAGTTTCCTGACCAGGATGAATGGATATGTATGAAATAACATGGCTGGAAGGAGCAGTTAGGTAGCAAATTGAGGGGCAGATAACAAGAAAAACTAATATATGAGGATTAAGCTCAGGTGAAAAAAAATGCTGGGATTTGGGGCGTCTGGGTGGCTCAGCTTGTTAAGCGTCTGACTCTTGATTTCAGCTCAGGTCATGATCTCAGGGTCCTGGAACCAACCCTGCGTCTTCAGGCTCCCCACTGAGTGTATTCCTGTCCCTCTGCCCCTCCCACCACTCACGCTTGCTCCTTCCCCCTCTCTCTCTCTCAAATAAATAAATAAATCTTAAAAAAAAAAAAAAAAACCACTGGGAATTATTAAGAAAGCAAAATTCTGCAGAAAGAAGTGGCCATTTGAGGTCAAGTTGTTCACAAGGACTGAAGATAAGCTTTTAATTCTAAGCCGGTTTTGAATAGAATAGCCCCCGTTTTTCACTCCTTTATTTAATTATTCCTTACTATACCAAGAAATTATTGTACACCTGAAAGGTGCAAGTATTGCACTAAGTGGTCTGCTAGTCACTGCATGTGGAGTGAGAGTGAAGGAACTATTTTCTACCCCCTAAAGCAGTACTGGTACTCAACAGAGGGAGTTAAGGTATTTACACAAATTACTGTTAAGCTCTGGAGAAAATGCTGGTATCATAGAAAGATGTAAAGGATGCATAAAAAAGGCATCCAGGAAGCCTCCAGAGAAAAAGGAACATCCAACTTGAGCAGTTGGAAGGGAGTGACGAGGAAAGGGAAGGAAAGCTGAAGACAAAGCAGAAGCTGACACCCTGCAACCCCCCTCCCCCACATGGGATGTATGTGACATTCTTCAGGCACTCCTGGCTGCTCTAAAGGACAAAGAAACAGTCCTTACTACCTACAGCCCATTGACAAGTCCTTGAAACAGGCACAGTGACATTCCTCTAGGAATTCAGCTGCCTCAATGTTAATACTTTGCTAAGGGCAAAAGGCAGTCCAAGCCTGACCCCCTCCCCTCCACCAAGATCCTGTAAGTCTACTTTACTTAACGTATAAAAATTCCTTTGGAAACTTCCTTTATCTCTACCCCCCCCCCCAAGATACGTATTGACAATCATCCCCCAAGCCTATGGCCTACTGATATACATCTGAAGGGTCTCATGACTAGGTTTTATTAGATGGTAATAAATGACCCTTTCCCAACAGTAGCTAGCCCCCTCAAGGTCCTGGAAACCTTGCTTCCAAAATTCCTTAGAGACTTAGGCTATCCCTAACCCCCTCCCAACTTGAGGGTATATAATGGGCCATTCCTCACAACCCCAGGGCAGCAGCTCTTTCTGCCCATGGGTCCTGTCCCCGTGCTTTAATAAACCACCATTTTGCACCAAAGACACCTAAAGAATTCTTTCTTGGTCGTCGGCTCCAGACTCCACCCCACTGAACCTCATGTATATTCCCCAACCATGTCAGGAGGACCAGCATTAATAAGAACATGGGAAATCTAGTCTCAAGGTTAACAGAAACTCCAGTGTATCAAACACACCTCTGTATCAAGTTCAGGGTAAATGGAAGCAGGGAGAAGAAAAGTTGAAAGAAGAATTGAAGGTTATATTTAATATTGTGTTAAGCCAAAACATTTCTTAATAGAAGATGTTTGTTGATTTTCAAGCATATGTAACTCATCATTTGAAGACCTCTAACAAATCATTTCTCTACTTTTTTTTTTTTTTGCTTATTTGTACATTTCCTTTGAATTTCTCTGTCTGGATGCAAAAATAAAACACATCCAAATAGCAAATTAAAAAACAAAAGACACTCCCCAGATGATATCTGCCTGATAGGGAAGGTGATGCATCATTTGTCAATTAGTGCCAAGAAGACTTCCATTCTATTCTTGAAAACACATTCAAAGGGCCTTTCCCCTCACTAACATCCATAGCAATCTGCCAGGATTTCCCTAAGCCTTTCATTATGCTAATGTCATCATGATGATGCATTTGATATTGAAAGGAACTTAATGACAAAGAAGTTGGATGTAATTCTGTGCATAACAATTTAAACTTCATTTCTTCCCAAACCCTCTCTGTGGCAAACATTTAGGAGCAGGCTAACACATGTAATATATGAGTTTGGGAACTTGATATTGTTGAAAAGGCCAAACATATTTCACTTCCTTTAAAGTTTAGGACACAAACACATTCTAGGCCAGTGGCTCTCAAACATTAGAATCCAGAGTAATAGTTCTGGGAGCTCATTAAAAACTGTTTTCTAAGTCCTTCTCCCAGAAACAAGACTTTCAGTATGACTGAGGGAAGGTGAGAGATATTAAAAAAATACCTTATGTAATTTTCAGCAGTTGGTCCATGTTCCACTTTTTGAGAAATAGTTGTAATCAATTACATACATTGTTAAAGTACTGGATAGGTTATTAGTGGAACTCACCCAAGAAGTGAGTTATTTTCAAGATCAAAAGCAGAAAGAGCAAAACAGAAATCTGATCATATTTTATCAATATTTAAAATCAAACTGTCATTTTAAAATGATATTAAATTTAATAAGGAATCAAGATACAGAAGGCAGTATTCTGTCTGTAGCTAAAGAAAATATGAGTCAGAGAACAACTAGTTTGTCAGCATCATTGCTGAGGGATGGGGTTTATCATACATTTCTAGGATGATGGTCAAGCATATTCCTATAGTAGACAACTATTTGAAGAGATGACAATGGCCATTAAAATCACTCAAATAATTCTCCCTAGCCGGATTATATTTTCTCCAAAACAACGACTTAATAAGTTACTTCCATGTAGATTTTTTCTATTTAGTGACCAGGACTTATTTTATCGTTGGTCTAGTTTCCATATGAAATTGGTAAGTTAGCATTTTGATTTCTGTATCACCCTCCTGTGAAGACAATAGGGTGAGTTAAGCATGTAAACCAGATCAAAACAGATGCAGTAACAAACTCTATTTTCTGTTCCTATAGATCTCTGAACCAGCCCCTGGATTTCACGGTTCTAAGAAGGCCCAACAATCTTGTAAGCTAAGTGGTAAACTGTGTTCTCCAGCTCATATTGCTAATGTGAGCTGTGAGACTTAAAATTCTCATTTATATAATTTTCAAATAGCTTATTTTCCTATAATTTGACTTACATTTGTGCTTTATAATAGTGAAGCATGGTCTCTTTTCTCTTTAAATCAGAATAAATGTGGGAAACCATTTCAAATAATTTGATAAATTTAGAATTGCTTGGCTTACCCTACACCTAGTAACAATGTGGAATTGTTCTGTATTCTCCCAAATTGTTTGATGTGTTTTGTTCAGTGAAGTTTAAATTGCTGAGGGGATCTTAAGACTTTGTCTTCCAACTTAAACTAATTTTTTGACAAATGATAGCATTCATCATGGTGGCAAACAGCAGCCTCCAGTATCAAAAAAAAAAAAGAGAGAGAGAGAGAGAAAGAGGAAGGAAGGAAGGAAGGAAGGAAGGAAGGAAAGATGGAAGGAAGGAAGGAAAGCAGACCAGGAAATTACCTGATCTTTCTGATTCTAAACAACACTGTGGCTTGGTCGGCCTCAGATGCAGAGCTCTCATGCTCAGGGGAATAACCTACGACTGCAGGCTTTCTCAGGGCTCTCTACTCACTGCAGCTATGACAGGGACAAGGTGCCATTTTCCACGCTTGTCTGGATGTTTCATCTCAATGTCCATTTGTGCAAGGATTGATGGCTCTGTAAGCGAGTGGAAAGATCAAGCTGCTTTATAATGCTGTGTCAGTCAAATCTCAAACTTTAGTAACATTTTACCATGAGATTGTGCCCTTGGACGAGTGCCCCTTAAGAAATACAAGGAGAAAAATGCAGTTCAACATGAGGCCTTATAGTTCTCAGAGTGTAAAAGAAACAGACATAGGGCCTTAACGTGCAGAGCAAATGCACTGATTATCGTTGAACAACTGAGACATTTAAGGATGACATAACTCTTGAAACATTAGATTAGTTGAAAGGATTTGTTCCATTAATTCTTAGACAGTTAACATTTCATATAGAAAAACGGGTAATTAGCACTAAAATTGTCTTCAATCCCATGAGAAGTTTTTGGCCTTAATACCGCCTAAAGCTGTACTACACAAAGGTTACCGTTATTTATTGCCATGCCTCCCATCTTTAATAGGAGTCTATTCAATAAAAATTACCAAGAAGACTTTTCGGCTGCTTTCTTTAACATCCCAAAATCAATGACTTGAAATAAGTCCATCTGTTAAAGGCTAAAATGTCTTTTCACAGATACACTTGTACCCAAGATACAAATTGCCTTTTTTTTTTTTTTTTTTTAAAGAAAGACGGTGGTGAATAATGATTTCATTTTAAGGGAAAAATGTGTTTTAGGACTAAGGATGGGATAAGTATAGTGTGTTCAACCCACTTGGAGGGAAAATACTATATATTAGTTCAAATAGAGTTGGAACTCTATATGTTGTAAGCTTTGTGACCAATTGTTACTAAATAACAATTTACTTAGTAGTCCATTCAATTTTTACTTGCATGCCTAAAGACTACAAACAACCCCATGATATTCATATTTTAACTATACTGTATTAAGCAATTATGTCTATGTCTTTTCTCTACTTTTTTTGAGATACTCAAAGATAGAAACTTTTTGCCATTACATCACTCTATTATGAATAATTTGATTAATTCTACAAATTATTTGTATCTACCATGTGCTACTCTACGCATATGCCATAGTAAATACATAATAATTTTTAATTTCCATAATTTTTTAACAGGATATATACATAAAAATCTGTTAAAAATAGTTAAGAAATGTGAAATGCTGCATACAACAACAGTCTTTGGCAGACTTTTTAAGAAACAAGTACACATATCAAATTCTTCTATGAAAAAACAAAGTTGTATGATTGTCATTTCTGATATTTAAAAATGAAATACAGTGCAACAGTAATGGCCAACTACATCACAAATAGTTAACTTTGATTGTTTTTGTTCTTTAATAATTTTACATAATTTGCAGGTTTTAAAACTATTACAACTTTTTGTTTTATTTTGCTGTAATTGTGCTCCTTGAAGAAAATTTAATTTTAAGTGAAAGAAAAAAGTTACATTAAATTGTTTCACCATATTTAGATTTATGTCTGATATAGTTCTTCTTCACTACGATGAGTTTTCACTCATTATCACTAACGGTGTTTTATGATTCTATATAGCTAATAAGACCTCATTCTTTTCTACCCAATAGAACTAAGGAAAAGAATCTATTCCCATCTCTAATAGGTGGTTACTACAATAGTAATTCAATAATCACAGGCTGAATTTAAAGTGTAGGTTTTTATCCAGGGTATGAAGCTTGATGTATATAATATTATAGTTGGAGACACTTTATAGATAATCAAATAAAATCCTTCCACTGTTCAGATTATTGCAAACTAAAGGCTTATAAAATTTGCTCATGGTCACCCATGAGGAATCCCCCTTCGACATAATGTTCTTGAGTTCATCAATGTTTTTTTGTGCATAATTTGCTTATTCTTCTTTTAGCTGAACAGTATTCTACGTAACACTGTTTAGCCTTTCAGTTGTGGAGGTGCAAACGTTTCGATTGTTTCCAGTTTGCACTTCATGAATAGTTTTGATGTATTCATTTCCCAAGGCTGCTGTAACAAGGTACCACAAACCAGGCAGTCTAAATCCAGAGAAATCAGAGTCCAGAAATCTAAAATCAAGGTGCTGGCAGTCATATTGGATTAGGATCCACCCTAACGACCTCATCTTAACTTGCCTGCATCTGCAAAGACCCTATTTCCAAATGAGGTCACATTCTTAGGTATCAGAGGTTAGGACTTCAACATATCTACAGGTCATAATTCAACCTATAACAACTACAAAAAATATCACGTACAAGTCTTTATATGACATGTGCTTTCATTTTTCCTGTTCAAATTCCTAAAAGTAGAATTCCTACCTTAGATGCAAGTATATATTAAAGGTGGTCTTGCCATTTTATATCATCCCTATTAAAGTATGAGAGCTCCAGGTGAACTGTCTTCTTGAAAACACTCAGCATTACTAGTCAATTTTTTGAGACATTTTAGTGAAGGGAGAGTGGTATCACCTTGTGATTTTTAATTTGAGAATAACAAGGTTCACAATTCTGCATATGTTTAATGGTTACTCATATATTTTCCTGTGTGAAATTTCTGTTAAAGTACTAGGGATTTTTTATTGTTTTATTTTATCATAAAATTTTAGAGATATTTACATTTTTGAATTTATATATTATTAATATTCCTCCCAGTCTCTGTCTTGACAATTCATTTTCTTAACACTGTCTATTAAACTAAGGGGATTTCATGTGAGTGAAGTTTAATTTATCAAGTTTTTCCTTTATTGTTTGCGAATTTTGTTTCCTAAGAAATCTTTGATTACCCCATTTATTCTCACTAGTGAGAAGATTCTCACTAAGGTATCCTTTCAGATTTTTATGCCTTTAGTTAATATGTTTAGTTTTATTTGTATATGGTGTCAGATAAGAGGCAATGCTGGTGTTTTGCTGTTGTTTTTTTTCCCACAGATATCTGTTGTTCTAGAGCATTTGTCGTTGTACATTTCTTTTCTAATTGAATTATCCTGACATCTTTATCAGCAAATATTTCATTATATGCTTGGGGGTTAACTGCTTCATAATCCATTCTGTTCCACTAATTTGTACCATACTATCTTGAGCATGATAGCTTTATATTACATATTGAAATCACTCACTTATGTCCTCTGCCTTTGCTCTCTTTTTTCAAGTTATTCTTTCTATCCTAGGTCATTTGCTTTGATTTCACCAGACTTGCCCTGAATTTATAAAACAATGTGAGAAGAATCATAGTCTTAACAACATTGTATTGATCCATTAAAATTGAGTATTTCTTCATTTATTGTTTTTTATAAGATTTTATAATATTCAATGCATAAGCCTTAACTATATTGTTAAATAAGCAGTTCAAGCTTGATGATACAGTATTTGATTTCTTTAGATTGCATTTTATTAAAGTAAAATTCATATAAAATTCATACATATTTACTAGTCTAAAACATTCAATTTTGTGTCTTTTAGTGCATTCACAATGTTCTGCAACCCTCACTACTATTTAGTTTCAGAAAATTTTTATCACCTCAAAAGGAAATATATTAAGTATCTCTACCCATTTCCCCTCCCCAAGACCCTAACAAACACTAATCTCCTTTCTGTCTTTATGGATTAATATAGTTTGGTCATTTCTGTAAAAGGAATCGTATGATATGTGGCTTTCAGTGTCTGGCTTCTTTCACAGAATTTTAAAAGTCCATTCATATTGTAATGTCCATCACTACTTCATTTTTAAGGTTAAATAACAGTCTATTTCATACACACATTTTGTTTATCCATTCATTCGTTGATAGACATTAGGGTTGTTTCCACCTTTTGAATATTGTGAATCCCAATATATATGGAAACTAATCAACATAATTCTAAATAACTGATAAATCCAAGAACAAATCACAGGGGAAATTAGAAAGTATTGTGAATCTAATTAAAATGATTATAAACATCACTTTTTATTTTTTTATTTATTTTTTTTAAAGATTTTTTTTTTTTTTTAATGTGACAGAGAGACAGCCAGTGAGAGAGGGAACACAGCAGGGGAGTGGGAGAGGAAGAAGCAGGCTCCCAGCGAAGGAGCCCGATGTGGGACTCGATCCCGCAACGCCAGGATCACGCCCTGAGCCGAAGGCAGACGCTTAACGACTGAGCTACCCAGGTGCCCCTAGACATCACTTTTTAAAGAGAGACAAAGGGAGAAAGATTGGAAGACAATATGAAAAGGAAGGAAAATGGAACCGGGAACAGGGAGAGAGATGAAATTAAACACCTTGATTACTCGACAATATTTAGATCAGTTACTGTTAAATTACAGTAAAGTACTACATCTCTATTGTTCTCAACTCTTATCATGGTTCTTATAAATAATTTTTCACTCCTTTCCTGCATGCAGGGGATAATTCATCTTATATCCCTGATTCTAACTCTATTTACCTGTAACAGGTAAGCTTGACAATATTTCATTTAGTATGAATCTCATTATTTTCATTCCAACTCAATATACCCACTTTTGTTCTTTTGTTCAATGTCATTATTTTCCTCCATTCTTTTAATATATATTCGTTAGTAGTCTGTTATGGCACTATGACATATTTTCCTGTTAAAAAATTCTCCAGAGGAGCATCTGGGTGTCTCAGTCAGTAAAGCGTCTGCCTTCAGCTCAGGGCATGATCCTGGAATCCAGGGATCTAGCCCCCCTAGGGCTCCCTGCTCAGCAGGGAATCTACTTCTTCTGCCCTTCACCCTGCCTGTGTTCTCTCTCTCTCACTCTCTCAAATAAATAAAATCTTAAAAAAAATTCTCTATAGCAAAATAGCAACTTACTATAAGCATCAAATAGTTAATAATTATGTTCAGAATATAATTTCCAGGCTCTTTATCACTAATGGTGTTTTATGATTCTATATAGCTAATAAGACCCCATAACTTTCAATCACATCAATTTCTTTGATGTGAAGCTCCAATCTAAACTTTCCAATCCCTTTTTTAGTCCTCTGAATGAGAGCTTAAAAGAAATATTAGTATCTTAGTTATCTACTCAGTCTCATATTTGACATTTTGACTAGCAGACAAAAACTTTTGAAGGGCTTGAATTTCTCACTTTTCAAAAATTCCATTTCTATTAATTTCTTAAATGAAAAGATAAAAAATGTGGAAATTAGAAAAGAAGTCTTCAGTATATAAAAGATAATTTTTATTACTTTCCAGTTGTAGGCCAGTTTTTTATATTACATAAATATTTTTTTTTGGCTAAGGGCATCTCTTTCTATATCTATAAAAACAAATTAATAATTCATACTGCCATGATCATCAGTATTTTATTTTTGACAGTTACACTATAAAGCACATAGCAAAGATTATTTAATTCTGGTTACTAATGCTAACCATTAAGCTGTTTTCTTAAATTACAAGACAAATAATCATGCTATCATGAAATGTACAAATTCCTAAATATCAGTTTTCATGTATAACTTCTGAAGAAATTCAACATTTATATTTTAATTACATGTTCTTGTTTTTTCTAACCCAAAAGAAATACAGTTGTTACACTGTCCCTTCTTTATAAATTCTTTTTTGAAATAAAGTTATCCAGAAGCAAGCAGCAAAGATCTTTCCCCAGACAGATTGTAACTTTTCACCAATCCCCACTAGCATAGAAAATGGTAACATCTGCATTTAAATTACTTATTTATTCAACTCGCTTATATAAAAGTGTACTAAACCTAAAATTCAGTTCTGGAACACTGCTCTGAACCTAGAGGACATCTCATTTCATATACTAACTTGTCTCTAGTAACTGTCAAACCAATAATCTATACGGTGTTGCACTGCAGCATCATTCAAATGCAGCATCTTGGAAAGCCTAATAAGAAACTAGACCATAAAGTAGACCTTTCTAAAATGGAAAAAGAAAAAAAAAATCCTATTACTATTTGAGATTATCTGCCATCATTTCAAAACATCTTAGCTAAACTGGTTCCCTCTGGCTCCAATGATTGTTTCATGCCATCTGTTCATTAAAAAGGGTGCTAATCATTAACATTTAGTTGCCATTTTGGAAACAATTTCAAAATATATTTTCTGCAAATTTGAACACATTCAATCACATTTATTCAGTCTGAAAGCCTCTGTAATAAATATACCATATCTTCATGTATAAAAAAACATTGTTAATTACCAATCTAGTTACATTAAGCAAATACTGAGAGGCTAGTATGTGTGCAGAACACTGTTAAGGTGTGAAAGATACAAAGAAAAAAAAAAGATTTGTATCTTTATTAAAGAAACTTACAAGACATAGATTATGGAGAGACAATTATAATCAACAAGAAGGGAGAATGTCTAGATAAGAACATTAAGTTATTGCTATATTCTAGAGAAAAGGTGGATTTGTTGGTCTTCAGGGAATCAAAGAAAGCTTCATAGAGGAAAGAGCATTTTAGCTGACATGGGACCAAAAGTATTTTAATAGTTAGTTTATAGGAAATAAACATTTAAACTTTAGAATACAATAATAGTGTAGAAATGGGTATAGAAAAAAATGAATTCAGAAAGTAATGGTCATGTATGTGTAGGAGTAAGGTATTTGGGGAACAATGTTGTAAAAAAGTCTGAATAGGTTATTTGTGTTAAATGATGGAGGGATATGAAAGCTACATTAAAGAGACACATGTATGCTGTAGAAAATGTTAAATACCACAGGTTACTGAAGTTAGCCAACCCTTATTTTCAATATAACTTTAAGTAGCTGAGAGTAGAAAAGAAAGGAAAACAAGGTAACTGAGGTAGAAGACTAGGACTAGTGAGATAAAATGAAAGTCTCAGCTAAGATTGTGATAGCTGTGGGAAGACATCTTATAGGCATTCTATTTATGTATGTGTGCATGTACACACCTGTGTATGCACACATATGTGCATGTGTGTGTGTAAATGAAAACAGTAATAGTCAGAATTACCTATATGTACCGTAAGCATCCCTTTTAGCCAGAGGTATTATAGGAATGCTCTTTCTTTTTTCTATTCTGCATGAAGTTTCCCTTCTTTTATGTCTAAAAGCCATGAAAGACTTAGAGTTTCATGTCTTTATGACTTATGTATGAATGGGTCCACAACATATTTAAGTCAAACTCCTTATTGCTTAAAAGTCAGTATTTCCAGAATGTAATTATACTTCTCTTAATCAAATATACTGAGAGCTTTGTGCTCATAATTATATAACCATCCTTCTCTCAAACATTCATTTAGTCTTTCCACTTTATTGCAAAGTCCAATAAATTTTTCTTTAAAAATATCTTAAATATAGTATCCCTTTTCTTGCTTTGTTTTGCATATCAATGCAGACACCCTAATTCATATCCTCAGTAATTTGATATTTTTCCTATTTCTTTTTCTTACTTCCACAAAAACAGACCTTACTCAGTGTTAACCATATTAATCTTCCAAAGGGGAAAGTGTATGTTGAGGAAAGTGTATCAGAGGGGGCAATGTGGCACTGCAACTGACATTGGTAAACTCAGGAGTCAGGAAAAGCAAACTAGTTTCAAGTTTAAGTCTGCCGTATTTTCACTGAAACAGTGATCTATTTGATTAACTGTTTACTTTGGTTTCTTCTTTATTAGCATAAACATAATGATAGTTTATCTTTGCATCTATCAACATCAGCCTGACATAAAAATGCTACATAACAAATGACATTAATAATCAGTGTTATACCTCATGGGCAGTTATTTCTTACTCATGTGTCCTCAGAATAGCAACATCTTAGCTATCTTACATTAAGAGTGAAAACTAAACATTTGTCCAGGCCTTCTATGTGTGTGCTTTGTACTACTTTTCTATTGGTGCCATAACAAGTTCAAAAAATTTAGGGGCTTAAAACAATATAAAGTTATTATCTTACAATTTTGTAGATTAGAAATCTTGTACTGGTCTTTGAGGAATAAAATCAAGGTGTTGGTAGGCTGTCTCTCTCTCTAGTGGGAAAGTATGATTCTTGATCAGATTACTGGCAGAATATAATTCCTTTTAGTTGTAGGACTGAGATCCCATTTCTTCCTAGCTATGTGCTGATGAACATTTTAAGCCAAACAGTAATGGAGAGAAGTAACTCCCCCCATTAAGATACAGAGGGAAGAGTGGGTATTTGCTAACCAATTATATATTTGATCATACTGTTTGGAATATTTAGCAAATAATCTGTGTTAAAGGCTTAGCATTTTATCCGATGTATACTTGGCACTTTATTTGTGTATTAGTCAGGATTCTCCAGAGAAACAGAACTAATAGGGTGTATGTACGTCATATATAGACTATAAAGAAAAAAATTTCTCTGTTTCTCCTCTATTCTCTAAACTTCTCTCGGACACCAAATGTGGGCGGGGGGGGGGTATGTTTCTCACACCCATCAATTCTTTTGTAAGGGCACATCCCACAAAACTGCCCTCACTTCAGATGGTAATCACAAGACCAGGTAGGACCTGTGTTTCTTTCTGACCAACCACATATAGATCAGAGGTCTCTACAACCCCTTCCTCAGGTTCAATTATTTGTCAGAACAGCTATAGAACTAAGAAAAACAATTTACTTACTGGATTACCAGTTTATTACAAAGGATATAAATCAACAGCCAGAAGAAGAGATACATAGGATGAGGTCTAGAAGGGTCCTGAACACAACAGACTCTGTCCCCACAGAGGTCTGCCACCCTCCCAGCACATAGATGTGTTCCTCACCAACTCAGAAGCTACTCTCCAAACCCTGTTCCCTTGGGTTTCTATGGAGGCTTCATTACACAGTCATGACTGAGTAAGCCATTGGCGATCAGTGTTTAATTTAATCCTAGCACCTCTCCCCTCCCAAGGTAGGAGAGTAGGGATGAATGATTCAATTCTCAAACCACAAGGTTGGTTTCCTTGGCAACCAGCCACTGTCCTGTGATCATCTACAGGCTTTCCAAAAATTACCTCATTAATATAAACTTGGGTTTGGTTGGTAGGGGTTTATCAAGAATAAAAAAAAAAAAAATCCATTTCACCTTTATCTCTCAAAAGCTACTGCAAAGTCAAAATTGTTTCCATAGAATAGGTATTACTTATTAGCTAATATGCTATTCCATATACAGAGAGATAATTCAAACCAAATGCTGCCTTGGAAATAACTCCCAGATAGGTACCCAAGCAAAATGTGGAGGTTTAAGGCCAGAAGTTTCCCAAGTTTGTTTGTGTTTTGACCCCGTTGTATAGGAGGCTGTTCACAAAGGACTTTTTTTTTTTTTTTTGATCCCATGAATCTTATTTAGTATGCTCAAATAACACAGGCTTCATCCTTCTTTCATCAAGAACCGTTCTCAGAATCATTTTATGTTGGAAACAGATATACCTGTGCTAATATCTGGGTCTAACTCTATTGTATTTGTGGATCTAGGCAAATTACATAAGCTTCTAAACTTCATTTCCTACAACGGTGGAACATTGAACCTACTCTGAAGGGTGTTTATGTGAATTAAACCAGATCATAGAGGCGGTATCTCCTTGTACAGTGTTTGGCATCTTACTGGCTTTTGGTAAATTTTAATGTCCTTTCTCCCAGTGCTTCTGAAATATGTATGTGCCTTCAACTGTTTTATGTTTAACCTTGTAGATCTTTCTTTAAAGTGTTAAGTTTATGTTCTCATTTTGTATAACAGCTTTTTCAAAATGATTTTACATTTCAAAAACTCATATTTCCCACTACCTAGTTCGATGATAAAAGTGGAAAAGTCTTATATTACCATATTCCATGCTTTTTGAAATAACTTTCCAAATAGAGGATTAAATGAAAATTCCCTAGCTCTCAGATGTACCTAAAAATAAATGGTAGATGTGGTCATATAATTTAATGTTTGAAAAATGATACTTTCTGCAATAATTTACTTAGGAGGTCAACTAATTCTTAGAAGGTAGTTATTATAACTTTTCATTACTGATGATTATACATTCTATTTTATAACACATATATAAAATCCTGACTTCAAAATACTTTTTCCATCAGTTAACAATGTGTTTGTTATAAAAGAAAGCTATAATGCCTTGATGAAAATAGTGAATAGTTCATAAAATCTATGCAGCTTGAATTGGTCTCATAATCTGTTTGCAGTTAGGGAACAAAGTGGTTTATGTTATTGCATGTATTATTACTGATTCTGATCATTTAATTATCAGTTAAGTTTAATCCAAATATTAACTTTGAGAGCTCATACATATTTTAGAACAAACATAAACAAAAAGACACCTTAGGGAATGGTTTATTATATTGATATAATTAAACTGCAGGCTGCCAATTAAGAACACATGTATTATTGTGAATCCCTAAGCTTAAAGACAAAGAAAA
This sequence comes from Ursus arctos, assembly GCF_023065955.2. Classification (NCBI taxonomy): domain Eukaryota; kingdom Metazoa; phylum Chordata; class Mammalia; order Carnivora; family Ursidae; genus Ursus; species Ursus arctos. The sequence continues at coordinate 10,138,395 of NW_026622841.1, forward strand.
TTGCATAAATTCAAAGAAAATTGCCTAACTGAAAATTGAAAGAAAAAAACTTTAAAGTGACTTTTATAAACATATTTTTATAATCATGTTGTTTCTAAGCAAATGACATGATTCAATTTTTTTCCTACAAGAATGTTGTCTTAGGCCATCACAAGATAAACACTTTAAATAATTCATTATTAAATAAAATGGTTTTTTTTTTTTTTAGAATTTTGCACTAATTTCAATGTGATGATGAACTGTAAATTTGAAAGTACTAAGCACAGAGATAGTTCATGAACTTTTTTTATGCACATTAGAGGCATATTTCAAATACAGACTTTCTTCTTCCAGCTGCCTGGTTTCACAGAAGTTATGGAAGGATATGATGGCAGAAGTTCAAGGGACACTATGAAAGTACAAATAACTATTTTTCTTTCTTTATAACAACTTCCAAACTACAGCGTTTTTTGCCAAGAATCCAAGTATTTAGTATAGAGGATTCTTTTAATGAAATAATTTTACTTGCTTTATCTATTTTTAAAATTGCCTAACTTTTATTACTAAATGTGTTAATTCCTATCTGAAGGATTTGCTGTGTATTTAATTTTGTCTTCATCTTATTAAAGTTTAGCTTCTTATAATTTTGTCTTTTGGGGCTGAGCATCCTTACAATGCAATATTTTTTTTTTAAATACTGTATCATGAAGACCATGCCCGAAGAGAGCTGGAATTGAACACCTGCTGTCTACTACAATCTGTATCACATTTTAAAGTTGTTTAACGTCACTGAGATACAGTTTCTTTATGGATTAATTTCACATGTTTTTTGTGGTTTGGATTAAATTATGCAATGAGCTATTTGGCATAGCTTTTTGGCATGATGAAAAATCAAGTGAAACTCAACCTAAATGGTGCTTATTTATGGAACTGTATGTTTAGTTGTTTCAGTATTTTCAAAAGCCTGGCCTAAGGTCTCGCAAAGAGTTGGCAGATTCCTTAACAATGGATATTTGCCAGATGCCAAAGATCATATGATTTGTTCTAATAAAGAGAGTACATTAACAAAGAGGATGCATGATTGGAGACACCAAGTGATCCCATTTATTAAAAAAATCTTTGTTTTTTATTTATTTATTTGAGAGACAGAGATAGCAAGAGAGAGCACGAGTAGGGGGAGAGAGGGAGAGGGGGAGAGGGAGAAGCAGGCTCCCTGCTCAGGAGCAAGGAGCCCCTTGTTTGTTTGTTTTAAAGATTTTATTTATTGGGGCACCTGGGTGGCTCAGTTAAGTGTCAGACTCTTGATTTCAGCTCAGGTGGTGATCTCTAGGTCATGAGATTGAGCCCCGCCCTGCACTCAGTGTGTTCTCTGCTTGTCCCTCTCCCTCTACAACTCCTGCCGCCTCTCTCTCTCTTTCTCTCAAATAAATAAATAAAATCTTTTAAAATAAAGATATATATATACATATACATATATATATATACACACATATACATATATGTATATATATGTATATATATATAACTTCTTCTTTATCCATTTATCAGTGAATGGATATTTGGGCTTTTTCCATAATTTGGCTATTGTTGATAATGCTACTATCTTTAGAGAACTTTATGGCAACACTAATCTATACCATATCCTTATAGATGCCACTTAGCTTTTTAGTTTAGTAGGAAAGGAGAATCACACAGACTTCTACTTGAACTTTCCCTCTCAGACCCTTAGGTAGTATAAAAGGAAGAGAACACATCTGTCAACAAGCTGCTAAATTCTACTTCAGCTGGACTTCCAGGACTTAGAATATAACCAAGGCTCTATCCGCATGCCTACACTACCCATTGTGAGAGGGACTTGGGACAAAGTTTATGTATCTTGTATCACTATACCTAGTATTTTCACATGGAATTCAGGAAAATCACTAAGTCTTTTCCCCCAACATATTCTTTCCCACTACTCTCCACATCATGTTCTTCCTTAAAGAGATTCTACACACTGTACTACTTACTCATTGCTAGATGGCAGGTAGACACGGAAAAGGCAATTCTTGTTCTCATTTTTATTGTCATTATTTGATATTTTGTTTTCTCCATGATGTAACTGGCTCAGTTTAACTACTGATTATTGTCAGCCTCTCTCCTATTTCTCAGGCTTTCACTGAGGTATTTGTTGTCTGTCAGGGCCTCTGGTCACTACATCCCCTCATCTTGGCTGTCAAGACTATTCACTCCTGTATTATTTTATTTTTTATTTGCCTTTTCTTTTTTCCAAGAGATAAGGGAACTCATGGCCCATGGGAGATCTGAGACTATTTGTGGCATCTGAGCTCTGCCCTCCATTCTGGATTTATGCAAGCCTGTGACTAGCAGAGTTCAAGTGAGATTAAGTGCTCCTTACTACCAAGCCGTTTTCTTTTTTTGTCTCAGTATATATGTTTGTGTATTGCACGTAGGCTTCTAAATGTTCAAATTCAACTTTGCTTCCTGTTGTTCAGATTCTCTTCCTTTTAGCCAGCCCAGAGCATTTTATCTAGCATAAAGGAAAAAGCAAGGGTGAGGAGACATAGTCTCCATTTGTCCCCATTTCAAATCTATCCTGTTTAACAACCAGATGGTGGCTGTGGAACATAGAATTAATCTTTGTTTTCTAATGTGGATTCTTGCTGGTTTGCTCATCCACCTAGCTGTTAATGGTTGTTCAAATGGTAGGGTATGAAAGAAAACGTTAATTAATATTTTTATATACTATGCTGCCAGAAATCAATACTTTATTTACCTTCCTTCTACATACAATTTATATTCTTAAAACTATTTTTAAATTCATTTTCCTGATTTATGATTATATGACTAAAACTTCATCAAGAAGAGCTGTCACTGAAATCTATCTTAACTATCACTTCAACTATGACAATTTACATTGATATCTAGAAGTTCTCAGAGTATGCTTTTGTGTTTTGTCAGTTAGGCATTGCACATTTTCGAAGGGGGGTATTTTTTAGCACAAACCAGTGATAAAATTTTTCTCAGATAAGCATTTCTTACATATTTCCAAATACAAAGACATTTTTTATCATATTAAATATTATGTAATTTACTCACATTGATAGATTGAATGAGTTTGATGTCTCTCTCTTCCACATATGTCTAATTTTCACTAGATTTTTATGACTGGAAGTGACTGTGCTTTGGGGGAACTTAAAATTATGTCATGAAAAAACACTCTAATCAAAAGACTTGAGCATTAATACACGTTCTACTGTGTCACCACCATAAGATTTTGGACAAGTTACTGACCCACCTGAATAATTTTTTCATGTTCCAAAAGAAGTATAAAATTACCAAGATTTATATTTATGAATTCTTTTCTAGAAAATGACTCTGATACATATTTATATAAAAACATATATATAACTGCACATAACTTATGATAACAACTATATTTTATTCAGATATACATGATCTATAGATGGAAAGGACATTAATACTGTGTTATAAATCACCAGTGGTGGAGAAATCATAATGGAAACATTACGTTGCATTTTTCATTCATATTATACGAAAATTCATTTCATTAAAATTGAAAAAGTAGGACAATAATCTTAATAAGTCAAGGTAAAAAGATGCAAGTGTATACACTTCTGTAAGATTTAAATATTGATACAAATATATAGCATTACTGGAAACAAATGAACATTCAATTCACCAACAGAAAGGCTGAATAAAATAAGTTACATACTGTGTGTTATGGCCATGCATAGCCAATTTAAGTTGGTTAAAAAAATTAAAGCATACTTAGGTAAAAGTTAGTAATGCATGGGTTTTCATTTTATTCTATATTTTTGCATATGTATTTCATTAAAGTGTTTTACATACGAGGATAAAACATGGACACATAGCTGAAGATTGTGGCCTTTTACTACATTCATAGACAGAGATATTAACTTTAAGTGTTTAAATTAACTACAGAGGATCTGCTAATAAATGTTATCCCAGAAAAATGAATGCAAGAGCAACTACGGGGAGAGGGAGGAGAGGAGGTGGCAAAGTAGTTGGGTGTGATGTTCATAAAGGCTGTATGGAACAGAATATACTTTAGTTGGTGTTAGAAGACAATTCAGCTCTTCTTTCTCACAAGCATATCTGTGAAAATTGTACATTCATCAGTAGTTCGTTCATACGTTATTACAATTAACCAAAAAAGGGTTTTTGTATTTTTAGTATTTTTTTAGATTAAATGATTTTGTTAGCATATGATTAAAATACCTATCAAAATTGTGTCACTATTACTCTTCCTTTTGACTGCTATAAATGTATTCTCAAAGAAATTTTAAAATTAAAAAGAACAAATTAAATGTTAAACACCTATGCAGATATTTCAGAAAAAGGATCATTTTAAGATTTTTAAAAAGATTTATTTATCTATTTTACAGAAAGAGAGAGAACAGGGGGAGAAGCAGAGGGAGAGAGACAAGCAGACTCCACACTGAGTGTGGAGCCCAATTCGGGGCTTGATCTCATGACCTTGAGACCATGACAGGAGCCAAAATCAAGAGTCCTGTGCTTAATTGACTGAGCTACCCGGGCACCCTGAGAAAGGATCATTTTAATGGAACAAATATGAGAAAGATGCTATAAAACTCTAGTCCCTTTAAAACAAGTATCCTAGTATATTTCTTCATTATTTGAACACACTGACTTACATATAATTACATAAAAATTTGTTATTGGTTGTTTCTTTTAGAGATAAACAATTAATAATAATTTGTGTTTACCCAAATGTTTTAGTAATAATTATAATACTTTATTAAGCTAAATTATTTTATATAGAAAACATTTAATTTCTTCTACTAAAATGTTTGATTCAATTCATAAGACATTGTATCATAACTTCATTTATAAACATATGAAATGTCTACATTTGATTGCTTCCCTTTTTATTATTATATTTAAATGTACTTGCTTGGATATTACAAGGGCATATATTAGTCCCCAGTTCACATCTGTCATTTATCAAAGGAAAACAAATAGATTGTACTCATGAAATGGTGGTTGAATCAATTTTGAATTAATTATGGAGCCACTACGAAATATATACAGATAGAACAAAAACATTTTATAATTCTTTTAAAAAAGAATTTCCTATTCGCTCCCAAGTCTTTAAAACAGCATCCATTAGGCATTAATTTTTTAAAAACTTTATCTACCTATTTATGTACCCTGCAAATTACATTTTCTTTATATTCTCAAAATTGAGATCTGGTGCCAACAGGATCTAAAATTCACCGCACAGTATCTTTGAAACAGTGACTGTGGCACCCAACAGAATTACTTATTATTCAAAGTTTTAAGATATTTGAAGTTAGGAACAAAATTTCAGTTCTGAACTATGTTACTGTATCAAGAATTGTACAACTTAGCTAAATATTTTTAAATTTATTTTAAATGACAAAATTCTAAAGTTTGTTAATAATCCTAAAATATTAGATCCTGTCTATTTATAAGTGTCAGTTGTGAATAATTTCCCTGCAAGAACTTAATTGGTTAAACAAATTTGAACAAAGCCAGGTAAACCTCAGGTTTAATTTGCATACATTTCTCTAAGTCCTTCAAATTCTGTAGTCATTACACAGTGATAGACTAAATATGAATGTAACTAATTGGTAAAAAATCTCTTAATTAACAGAAGTTTTAGTTCAAACAGATGCAAATACAAAGGTCAGCATGTCCATCTGGGTGAAAGATTTTAATCCACGATACTGGCAAAAGCAAAGTGCAAGAGAATTAAAGGTCTAGAGACAGATGTGTGGAAGGAGAAGAAAGTGTCTGAATGCATGATTTAAAAGTGTGCTTGGAGAGTCCTGAAAACTTATTTCCATGACAATGTAAGAGTGCAAATGATGTGCTTTAAAAAAGTGACGATAATGTCAAGAAGACTGAATCAGATTTATTGGTATCAAAATCTGCCCTTGTCAATAGGGTTCATGTATTCACAGTAAGAAAAATCCTTAAATTAGGCTAACAAAAGTTTCTGTAATTAGGCATGTTCAAAATCCACTAATGGATATTGAAACTCTGATCTTTAAAAGGAACAAAACTGCATTTGTGCGCACGTATAAACATATACACATACACAAGCTACGTGAAATAAACACGTATCACACATAAACACACATATCAGCAACTCACCTCACTAACAGCTGTGATGGTATTTAAAGAGGAAGAGGCCTTTATTTTTATATGGAAATAGCAGAACAAAGGGTAACTAAGCAGAGAACGCACTCATAGAACCTGATATTTTCTTTTGTAGATTCTGGTAAGACATTTTTTTTTTTCCCCTCAACTTTACCAAACTAAACTTTGACTATGGAGAAGATTAGATGTTACTCAACTGGAGGTTTAAAATTTAGAAGCTTCTAAAGTAAAACTTATTTTTTGATTTCATATAATAGGTGGATCAAGGGAAACAGCACTTAAAGAACAGAAACTGTGAGGTCTCATCTACATGTAGACCCGATTTACATGACAAGATCCTGGGCTTCACACCAATGCAATAATAGGATGAGTCTTTTTCAAGGCTTTAGGGAGGGTGACTGTATCTGCATGTGCAAGTGATGTAGTTAATTTGTGGCCAGAGAGTAAACTATGGTAGATTAAAGATGGCCATCATTTTTTGCTATTCCTTTCACCAAGGGTTAGAATAAAATTCTCTTATCTTGACTTGGGACGGCCTGAATAACTTACTTGACCAATAGAATGGTGGAGAGCGATAATATAGGACTTCTAAGACTAAGTTATAAGAAGACCTGTAGCTTTCACTTAGATCTCTTGGAACATTCATCCTTAGAACCCAACCATCATTCCAATGGAAGAAACCCACACCCAAGCAGCTCAGCTGAAAGCTCCAGAAGGAAACAAAATGAATCATACAGCTGACAGTCCCAGCTGGGCCACTGGTCAACAACCATCATCAATGTGCCATGTGTGAGTCACATTCACAGATCTTGTAGCCCCACTTAAGCCACCCTGGTTGTCACTATGTGAAGTAGAGAAGGGCTGCCATCTGATGAGCATTTCCCAAATTGCAGATTTGTGAACAGAATAAATAAATAATGTGGTTTTAAGTTAGAACTTTGCCAAAAACAGCAGATAATCAGAAGAGCCATGTATCATACTACACCCACACTAAAATATTCATGTATCCTTATGTTCTCTAGCTATATATCTCAGGCATTCACTTGATATTCTCCTAATCCTGCCTCCAAACCTTATCCAGGTCTATTGGCACATTTGCAGATATGTTCATATTTCTACTGAGGGTTCAGAAAACTCTGAGAACCCCTCAGCCGATTATTTATAATCTCAGCTCAGTCACTACTGTTGTGAGGCATGTGGATCTCTCCAGGACAATCCTCCTGGAGGCTATCCTTAGAAGGTAGGCAATAATTTCTGTATTCTGAAATTTCAAGACATAAATGGATGGTTCTTTTTCTTTTTTCCCCTTCTCCTTCCTGACTCACGTGCTAAAAACTTCACGCCCACATTTAAGTTCATGTTAAATTCTATCCAATTCTCATTGACTGGATGAAATTTAATCCTCTTTTAAGATGGGATTTCTTTCTTTACATAATCCTGCATGATCCCTTTTTCTATATTCTGAATATCTGTGTATAATTTTTTTTCAAAATTCTCAGCCCACAGGATTAAAATAATTATTTGATAAAATTAGATGTTGGAATTCAAGGCTCTTTTTAGGTAGAGTTTTTCTTTCATGCATTGTGATACTCTATTTTAGAACTCAGTATTAAAAAACAGATTCTTTATTTCAACCAGATCATTCTTCAGACAGCATACACAGAAATTCTTAACTGCTGACAGTAGTCGGGGCAGTATCATGAGCACAAGGAGCCAAACGTAGATCAACCTTGATTTTCACTCAAAATTATTTTTGTTATCATTATTATTATCATTATCATTATTATTAACAATGTCTGCCTTCATAAACAAACTTACTTAGAAAGGCTTATTTTTTTAGCCAGGCAGCAATATTTTGCTTTAATGCTATTAAGCCTAATAATCAAGTCTCTAGGAATACTTAGAGCCTCAACACTTCTTTATTTAATTCTCACTCTTACCCCAAATGTCACTAGCTTTTTGGTAAAAGTGGAATTACAGGAAATTGCTGTAGCAGAAAGATTTTGGCAACCACAGTAAACCAATCAATAGTACCTCAGGCTCATGGTGGTATAAACTTCAAGGGAAGGAGTGAACATGTTTGCTATAAATGCTTCTCACCAGAAATGTTGGCAATTATACAAAATATTTAAACCTCAGTTGTCAAATGAGCAGCAATGGGGGAAATTTATAAGTAAGGCTAACAGATTTAAGCCACCAAATCTATGTATATAGCAATATTCAGAATGATATTTTGTGAAAATAAACATTTCTGTGGTCTATATATGTTATATAATCTCTCCTTTCAATAATTTTGTTTAAAAGTTCTCGGCTTAGTAAATAGGAACACTGAAACTTAATGTTTTTCTATAATTTGGGAGGCATTTAACAAATGGAGGCACTACCCGTGGAGTTCTTCCAGAGATAATGATTAACCAAGACAAGTAAAATGAAGACCACCTGGAAGATGAGCGTTCATCTCTATAGACATTTTAAAGATTTCTTTTGATTCACTATCTCTGTCCTGATTTACCCTAATCCTTATGCATTCTGTATTCCCCTTAAAATATCTAATCTCTGGTGCTGGTATAACTAAGCATGATTAATTTCAAAATCTGACATTGAAACATGAATTACCAATTGGCTAGTATCACAAGATAAATGTTTCTAAAAAAGGGAACTCTAATACATGTAATGCATTGAAGATACATTTGTTTTGGTGAATTTTCTGTTTCTCCTTGGCAACTGATGGTCACTATCCCAGAAAAGAGAAAGAGAGAGAGAGGGGTAATATGAATGTCCTATGTCCCAATATTTGCTGATAATCAGATGTTTGAAATTTAGAACACATTTTCTTATAGAAAGAGTATTATCTATAGATGTTTGAAAGCCCATATGTTCTTAGTTTGCCAGGAGGAACATTCAATGTGAACTACTGGACCAGTGATTTCTAAGCACTAAATAGCAGGGTGCCTTACAATCAATGGATAGACCCTTGGCTATAACCGACTACAGTTCTGAATTTATAGGAAATACAAGGATATCTTTATAAAACTTTTTAAAAATACATGTTTTCAAATCAACAGCCAACATGATACTCACTGATGAAGTCTTTCTACTAAAATAAGAATTCATAAATATAATATCCACTACTATTATTTCAACAAATTGAACAGAGATAAAAATATCTATTTATTCCAGAATATTCACATGTGTCAGGACTTACTCTAGAAACTATAAATACAACTGTGAATGGTGAAAAAAAGCAATCTGCCTTCACAATGGTTAAATTTTAGTTGGGAACCAACCATAAAGACAGATAATTTCAGATTTGGGCAGGAAATGTCTCCCAGGAAAGTAACAGTTATGCTGGATATTTACTGCTGATAAGCCACCATCCACATGACTATGTTGAAAAATAATATTCCAGAAAGAATGAACATCTTGCTTGTGTGAAGGTATTCATTTGGGAATAAGTTTAGTGTGTTCAAGGATAGAAAAGAAAGTGTTATTGAGATACACTGAAGAAGAGTATATAGAGTACAACAACATTAGTAGAAAGGGTCTTAGTCATGTAGGGTTTTAAAGGTCACTGCAAAAAGTTTAGATTTTAACATAAACATAGTCATTGAGAGATTTTTAAAGATTTCTTTTTTTAAAAAGAAATATGATCAAATGAGAATCCATTGCAATAAACATGACTGAGAAAACAGAATAAAAAGTCATTATCCCAAAATCTATAGTACATGTAGATACAGATATAGATTTGTTAAATAATTTAGAGGAAAAAAATTCCAGTCAAAATGCCAACAATATCAGAGTTGGTATGAAATGGAAAAATAAGATACATTAATTGTAAAGACAGAGAACATACGATATTTATGGCATCATTCACCATGAATTGCTTTGTACTCAAGAACAATGAAAAAGAAGTTAAAAGCAAAAAAGTCAGGACCTCATCATGAACATAGTAATTATTAACAACAGGAATATAAGCCTATGTTAGAACCAAAGAAATTTCAATAATTTTTCATGCAATTGGATATATTACAGCAGACTGCTTTACAAGGTCATATTAGGTGTCTTAGTCTTGGGGTAGCTGGAGCTTTTTTGTTTCTTTTGTTTTTCACCCAATGAAAGAAACAATCCTATTTGTATCACTCCAGAAAAGATTTCCAAGCCAGTTCACCAGCAAATACTTCTGTGATGAAATTTGGCTCACTTAAATTGTTGAGTATTTTCATACACACACAAATTATGATTTCATCAGTTCATAGCAGACTTTAGGAAACTCATTCTACTGGTGGCATCCTTCTATGGCTATATACCTTTCCAGAAATGAAATTGATGGTCTGATCCACTTTCCAAAAAAACTGTGGATCTGAGATATTAAAGACAATCATCTAATTTCAACCTTTATGACTTAACATTTTCCAGTTCACTTTTCTCAATTTTTATAGAGTGTGAATGAAAAACTACTAGTGGAAACCATTAAAACACAATGCAAAAGGATATTAAAAAATAGCAGATTTCTGTTTCAGCTCAGAGACAGAGAACAGAAAAGATGTCACTCCCCCCATCCCTTACAAGACTGCACACTATAGATTTTTTGTGAGCCCATAACAAAACTGAGAACCAAAAGCAAACTGCCCTACTAAAATCAAGAGCTAGACCCGAGACTTTAGTGAGACAGAAAAATCGAGCATTTACTTACCTGGGCAAAAGTGCCAAAGCCCATAAAGTCTGGGAGATGATAGAAAAAACTGAACAGAAGTGTTGACAAATTGCTAGAGGCAGAGTTTGGGCAAACAATGTCAGTAGGCAACACAAGCATAGGCAAGTCCCCACCTCTTTATTGTATTTTCCTCCAGGAACCCATCAGGCTCTCAGTGAGAAAAATCCTGAAAAATCAGGAGAAAGCCCATCCCTCCCCTGACTGCCAGCCTCCCCCCTCCACCCCCTCACCCCCCCACCCCTGCCACCAACAGTGGTACAAGCTGGTATGGGAAGAGCAGTCACTGCAAAGCCACGGAGACATATTTACCCTATGTCCTTAGGCTATTAAATTAAAAAGGCAATAAATTTAAATGAAGAAAATTATATAATATACATTCTCATAACTGAATTAGACATTAATAATTGAAGGATATCTGGAAAATCTGCAAATACTGAGAAATTTAAAAATAAACTTAGAAGCAACTATGGAATAAAGAAGAGGTATCAGGTAAAAAATAAAAAATAAAATTTTCAATTGAATTAAAATTAAAAAAACAATTACCAAATTTGTAGGATTCAGCTAAGTCCTGTGCTTAAAAGGTAATTATTTTTCACAAATGCACACAGTAAAAAGGAAGACTTAAAATGAAAAACCTAAGTTCCCACCTTAGGAAACTAAAGAAAAAAAGTATATATTAAACCTAAAGGCTGCTGAAGGATTAAAATAACAAAAATCAGAGCAGAAAACAGTGAAATTTAAAATAGGAAAGTAGTAGAGAGAATAGGAGAAGCAAAAGCTGGTTCTTCAAATATATAAATAAAATTGATTGAAAACATGAACCACAACGTATGTCACAACCTATATAAACAATAACTCAAAATTGATATCCATAAAGGCAAAACATAAAAATATAACATTGCTGAAAGAAAATACAGAATATCTATGTGACCTCGAGTTGGAAATATTAAAAGATTGGTCTTTAACAAAATTAATTACTTTGTGAAACTTACTTTTACAAGAATAAAAAGACAAACTACAACCTTAGAAAAAAATGCTTACGCACCATATATATTATAAAGAACTTATATCCAGAACATATAAAGAATGATTAAAATAGCAGTTGAAAAGAATCAATTTAAAAATGACTAAAAGTACATGTATTAAAAATATACTGATGACAAATAAAAAGCTGAAAGGAGGCTTTACATTCTCATTACTAAGAAAATGCAAATTATAGCCAGAATGAGGTAACACTACCCATCTATTTGAATGGCTAATACGTAAAAACAAAACCAAAACAAAAAGCCTAATGATACCAAATGTTAGCAAGGATGTGGAGCAACAGGAACAATATGGATGGATTTTAAATGAATTTTGATAATGAAGGAGCCAGATTTGAAAAGCTACATGTTGTATGATTTCCATTAATATGACATTCTGTAAAAGGGAAAACTATAGGTCTAGAAAACAGAAAAATGATAGAGATAGGGGATGGAGGCCTTTTCTACAAAGGGGACATGGGGAATTTTAAGATGATAGAAACTATTTCACATTGCATTGGGGTAATGAATACATGACTATATATTCATCAAAACACACAGAACTGTTCATCACAGAGGGGAAATTTTAATGTATGCCAGTTTTAAAAAATTATGAAATAAACTCTCAAAAATAAAAAAAAAAAAATAATCATGAACCAGGATGTCAAAGAATCCCAAGATGGAATGTAGACTACAACAAATGATTGGGATTGTCATAAAAATCTATGACCTAAGAGCACTAAATGGGATATGGAAGGAAAAGCAGTCATGGTAACTTTGAAAAATGGCGTTTTGGCTGCAAATCGTAAGTTAAGGCAAAATGAACAATACATAAACATTGTAATCGGTAAGTTTATTTTTCATGGAGGTATGGGTTAACAATTCTGATACTACTTCTCATACATATTGGGGTTGAACAAATAAGCGAATGGATGGTGAATAGTGAGATCCAGATTTTTCACGGTCAGAAAAGTTACGGATCAGCAGGAGGGCCAGGCTATAATGAATCTTGTGGTGCTGGATTACAGGTAGAAACACCAGCATGCACTTATGTCTATATGTGTGTGTCTGTATGGATAGATAGATATAGATACAGACATATGTAAGGATACATACGTGTGTTCATATATACACATATACATACAATAGCTAGGTAGATACAGAAACAACTATTATAAAGATGAATATAAACGGATTGGTATGCATACATGTACTATTTGGTTCTTTCTGCCTAGAGCACCTAGAAGCAATGAACGTTAGTAACATGTAACACTCCCAACACTTAAATCTTATTTCTAAATACCAATCTCCAATAAAAAGATACTGGACTCCCTGGAGCACTGGTTGATTCTAGACTGGGGAAAGCAAAATACAAGATGAGCCTGGAACTCTTGTAGCACAAAATGTAAGAAAGTACTCAAAAACAAAAGGATTAGGGGTATGTCAAAGGGAAACAGGAGTCAACCTAAAGAGTTCCCAATGTCCAAATCTGGAAGAAAATTAGCAACAAAATAAATAACATAGTTCCAGATTATAACCCAAAGTATGAAATAAAAATACATGAATATCTCCTGATATAATGAGTGATTGCAAAAGTAAATAAATGGGGACAAGAGATAAATCTTACTGAAGTACCCTAAATAACAAGTACACATACTCATATTTCAGAAAGTAGAAGTTAGTTTTCCCAACCATCATGTGAAATGGATTTCATTGCAGAGAAAGGGAAAATTAGTACCTTCCAGTGGACAAGATGGCCCCAATGTCCTAACCAAGTGACCAAGTTAAAGTTACCAATGATGTCATGTGGCTATTTTGTTGCCCTCATACGATACAACGGGATGGGAATGGCACATCACTTCCAAAGTCCCATAACCCCAGCCTGATTATGAGGTAGAAACCTCAGAGACCCAAATCAAGTTAAAATGAGGGACATCTTTTTAAAAGACTTTCCAAGTACACCTCACAATTCTCAAAGTAATCAAACATAAGGAAAGACTCAGAAACCACAATAGGCTAAGGAGACATGATCACTAAATACAATGTTGTATCCTAAATTGGATCCTGGAAAAGAAAGAGTACAGTCATGGGGAAACTGGTGAAATCTAAATATTCTGCATTTTAGTTAATATTAGTGTAATAATGTTGGTTTCTTTAGATTTGACAAAGATATGATAATACAAGATGGTAACATTAGGGGAAATTGAAATTCTGTTTCTGAATTTTCTGTAGGAAATTCTGAAATTTTCTATACTGTCTTTGCAAAGTTTTGTAAAACTAAAATTATTCCAAAAATTATTAAAGAAAAAAACTAAGAGCCTATATTTCCACACTTTATAGAATAAAATATGGGGTAATGGTGCCCCTTTTCTATTGATATTGGTATTATAAAATTGAATAGTGAAATGACAATACGCAAACATTAACTGACAAAAAACTAAGACTGGTCTATTTTTATGAAACAAAGAAGCTGGGTTTTCAGTCATAAATTAGAAGAAATTAAAAAAAGGGAATGATATATTTATTATTTTTTCATTTTTGAACTTAAAAATACTGCTGCCAAAAACCAAGCATACTTGCATTATTGCACAGAGTATTTGTCTGTGTGATACTGTGATTTCTAATAAGAAATGTATATTTGATCTTTCTCTCCATTTCTGGCATAGAATTCCTAATGCCCTTGGAATTTCCTAAGTGATGACAGTGCTAAGGATGTCTTTTGTTATGTTAATAAATGACTTTTGGACCCTGTGTGAGGATGCAGGCTGGATGCCAGGGAAACCAATCCTGTGATAAGAGGGCTGGAACTTTCAATCTCATTCCCTGACCTCAGGGGAGGGGAAATGGGCTGGAGATTGAATCAATTTCCAATGGCCAGTGGTTTAATCAGCCATGACTATGTAATGAACCTTTCATAAAAAACAAAAAGGACAGAGTTTATAAAGCTTCTGGGTTGGTGAACACAAGGAAATGTGGGGAGAGTGGTGCGCCTGGAGCAAGCACCAAAAATCTATGCCCCCTCTCCATACCTTGCCCTAGGCATCTCTTCCATCTGGCTCTTCTGGGCTATACACTTTCATAATAAACTCGTGATCCAGTAAGTAAAATATTTCCCTGCGTTCTATAAGCTGGTCTAGCAAATTAAACAAGTCCAAGTTGGGGTCCTTGGAATCTCCAATCTATTATAGCTAGTCCATCAGAAGCCCAGGCTCTCAATTGGTGCCTGAAGTGTGCCTGTCCCAGGAAAGGGGTGGGTAAGGGGTAGGATTGGGGAATCCTGTTGAGTGAGCCCTCAAACTATGGAATCTGAAACTACTGAGAAGTAGTGTCAGAATCTAGTTGAATTCTAGGGCACCCAGCTGGTATAGCAGAGAATTAATTGCTTGGTGCCATAAGAAAACCCCCTCACCCATCCCCCACTCCCTGCCTAACACATGTTGGAATTGGGTTCAGAGCCGTATAGTATGGGAAATACTTCAGTAAAAAATAATTATAATTTTTCTATCTATCAACTGAAATTGCTTCCTGCCTATTGTAACCTTCTGAATTTGCAATGCCTAACCTGGGCTTGCTGGAAATTATACTGTGGTTTTTTTTTTTTGCTTTGTTTTTTAAGAGGTAGGAAATCAGAGAAGATGTAGGGCTTCTAGGAGACAATAAGTGCTACATATTGTAGCTTAAGTCACTGGGTTTTGTTTTTTGAGCTGGCTATGAAATCAGTAGTGTTAGCAGCTCAGACCTATAAAGCAGCCAGAGCAGGGAGTAGTTAAACAGACTTGATACTGGGCACTGGGGCACCCAATCCTGGTAAATGTCTTTCTGTATAAATTCTTATAAAACAGAAAACAAACAAAAACATCAGAGTTGCTCCCATGTAGATAAAGGTGAGAGAGATTAATCTAGAGGGGATGGAAGCAGGAACAGTATGTATCCATTGTTAGAGAATAAAAGGAAGGAAGGATGACTGGAGGGGGGATAGGGGAACAGGTAATTTTGGTGCAAAACTGAACAAATTTTATTCCCATAATTTTTTTCTCTCTATAAATCAAGAAATGGGTCATTACTGATGAGGGAACAGAAGGCAAGCCAAGGACAAAGCAGAAGCTGACACTCTGCAAACCTCCCCTCCCCCATGGGATCTATGTGACATTCCTCAGGCACTCCTGGCTGCCCTAAAGGAGAAACAGCCAACTAATAGAGATCACAATCCTGCAAGACCTGAGTCTCCCTCAATTTACACATGCCCTAGTGATTTGCACGGAAGAAGCTTTCTTATCAATACCCTAACTTCCAGGGATCATAACTCAGTTCCCTGAAGCCCTGATATACCCTCCATAAAACTGAGGGAAGCTGAGGCAGAAGCAAATGTAAATACAATTAAATGTCCTTATAACCTGCAGCCCATTGACAGATAATTGAAGCAGACAGAGTACAATGTTCCTCCAGAAGCTCCCTATTATCTTAGTGTTAATGCCTTACTAGAGGGGTAAACAACCTTAACCTGACAATAGCAAGGCCTCTGGTATCCTGTGAGTCTTCTTTAACATATGAAAGTTCTTTCTGGAAACCTCCCTTTTTCCTTACCACCCACAACTCCTTCTGCCCGTGGGTCCTGTTCCCATGCTTTAATAACCACCATTTTGCACCAAAGATGTCTCAAGAATTCTTTCTTGGTTGTCGGCTCCAGACTCCACCCCAGCGAACCTCACCTATATTTTAAAACTACATCAATCACTAAGAATGAGGTATGTGGTTAGGAGATTAGGATCTTGGGGTAATAAAGCTATGTAGAAATTACTTTTGTGCTATTTGAGACGAAAAAATGACTTTTTTTCCAACTTACTAAAATGGTCATAGTTAAAAAAAAACCACAGGTAATTCTCAATCTGGAAATAAGTGAGAGATCTAGAATGTAAGTATAACTTCTTACAGGTCTGATTACATTGCATCTCAGGAATCTGAGTTTCGCTTTGTGTTTTTGTTTCTTTGTTTTCTGTCATTCTAAATTTCCACCTTAACCACCAAAGTTTTTATTTATAAGTGTCTCATCCACAGTAATGGGTAACAGACTGTGGAAACCAAAGACCAAAGTCAAAGCTGAAATTGCCATAGAAAACTACCACTCCATAATCATTTACTTTTCAGAGGCTTAGCCAAGCAGTCCTGTACCACAATCAGCCATAAAAATGTTCAAGATTGATGGCCTTAATTATGAAAGCAGCACAAAAGTCCTTGGAGCAGTGAGGTAGGCAGAGGTTTCTCAAGTATAGCAAAAGGGTATCTTTGAATCAAATTCACGCAACTCACCATTTAAGAAGGTTACTCAGACCAGCACCGTTGGAAACAAATACCACAAAAGGACACATTTATAATTTTTCATACATTCAATAAATACTGTAAAATATGTATATATTATGAGCTAGTGATGATATTTTATTGTATAAAATGTGTTTATGGGACTATACCAAGATGCTTAATACCAAACTGTAGTAGTATTTGACTTTAGCTCAAACTCTTGCCATATAAATCAATGTTATCCATGGGTGCCTGGCTGGCTCAGCCAATAGAGCGAGTGACTCTTGATTTCCTGGTCATGAGTTCAAGTCCCCTGTTGGGTGTAGAGATTACTTAGAAAAAAACAATGTTATCCAAAGCATTGTGCATATATCTATGTGAAGATGAAAGACCATGGAGTACAGAAATGAGATATTATAAATTTTACATATGTATATGTCTATTTTTCTTTGTAGATGATATTATAGGGAGGTTATGTACATATATATGAAATTTACAAAGAGGCATTAAGCTTTTGTATGATATAACACATAGATTCCATGTCATACCATCACTTCCTCCTTATATTTCAGTGTCCGGCAACAACTCGCGTATTTGAAATGTCCTGATTGAGATACCATGTGCAGAGAGGGTGAGTATGGCCTTAGGGACTCTTCCAAATCAAGTGTTTTGAGATGTATTTTAATTAATTGCATCTAATTAAGCAGAATATCATCTAATTTTAATTGAGTTAACTATGACAAAATGGATGAGCGATTTAAAAAACAAATCTTACAAGGAAACTATGAATTGGAAACCATTATAAGTATAAATGAGAGTGTCAGAGCTGACATACTTCTACTTCCGCTATGAATCTGTGTTTTAAAATTTTTGTTTGCAGAATATTAAATATTTTAAAGAACATCATAGATAATTATATAATTTTACCCCTCATGTTCCTCTACACTTTCCAAAAATAAAAAACAAAACAAAACAAAAAACTAGGAATACTTTTATGTAGACAAAATGCTACCATCACATTTTTTTTTCACATTTAACATGAATAAAAATATCATGTAATCTCTTGTAGATGATCAAACTTCCCTGATTTTCTCAAAATTACATTTTTATATTTTATTATTTAAGCCTCCTTCTTAAACAAAGCTACACATAATTTTTAAGCCAATTTTAATCTAGAGCTTGGAGTTTGTAAGCTTCCTGGACTGTGATTTAATTTTTTTTTTATCACCTATGGAAAATTCTCGAAAAGTATTCTTCAAATATAGCATCTTCTCCATTCTCTCTACCTTCCTCATCTTGAACTCCAATTACAAATACATGCAACATTTTCCACATTCATTTTTTTTCTTTTATGTTTTTCC
Organism: Ursus arctos; assembly: GCF_023065955.2. Taxonomy (NCBI): domain Eukaryota; kingdom Metazoa; phylum Chordata; class Mammalia; order Carnivora; family Ursidae; genus Ursus; species Ursus arctos. Next base: position 10,156,958 of record NW_026622841.1, read on the forward strand.
TTTTGTCTTGCTGTTGTTAAAAAATTGAAGAGTGTGTGTGTGTGTGTGTGTGTGTGTGTGTGTGTGTGTGTGTGTATTATTAGTTTGAGCAAAAATTGATTCAAACTGGGCAGCTCCAAACTGGTAGTGATTAGGAGTTCTCCATTAAGAAGACCTCAGGGAGAAACTCTGATAACAAAAACGTGAAAGCAAAGTAAAGAAACTATTGGTTGGCTATAGCTTAAACCTACTTGGCTCTTTGTGATTAGTTGTCCTTAGGTTTCAATTTCATAACCTTGAAACATTTACATGCTTAGATTTTGGTTTACTTACAAAAGTCACCATGACATTAGACCCTGCACAGTCTAATGGCCTCCTTGTTTAATTAAACTCTGTGCTTCAACCTAGATTTCCTGTTGATCAGTCCATCAATCCTTTGTTCTGTTCTGCCTAAGCTATTACACTTTCTTTTTTTTCTTTTTTTTTAAGATTTCATTTATTTATTTGAAAGAGAGAGCACAGGTGGAAAGGAGAGGCAGAGAGAGAGGGAAAGGGAGAGGCAGACTCCAAGCTGAGCAGGGAGGCCAACATGGGGTTCAATCCCAGGACCATGAGATCATAACCTGAGCCTAAAGCAGATGGTTAACCCAAACTATTTAATTCTTAAATTTACTTTCAAAATTTATATTGTACTCATTTATATACATTTCAGACATCTTTTGAAATTCTTTTGAAAACATATTAATCATATTTGTTTTAAAACTCCTGTCTAATAACTGAAATATATTAGTCACTTAGTGTTTGCATCTATTTTCTATTATTCTCACTTGGTTTTCAGGGGTTAGGCCATCTTTTTTTTTTTTTTTTTTGGTCCATTACATTTTTATATTTGTTTATTATCAAATGACTGACAGTGTGTTTCAAAGTCTGTCAAGGTCCAGGCTAAGGGTATAGTCTTCCAAAAAGTGGTAAGCATTTTTCTGCTGGGAAGGTGGTGGGCAAACAGATCATCTTCATCCTGTTCAAGGTTGATTTAGGCATTTGTAGGGCTGGTTTATTTCAGATTTTTCTTTAATTTTGAGGTCTTTTACTTGGAGTGTAACCCTTGTGTAATCTTAACCCAAACTCTGACTTTTCTCTTCTCACTATTACATGGCTGGCTGATGAAAGCCCTCCTCGGCTTTTCAGTTTCCCAGCTGTTACTTTTTCCTGGTTTCTTAGAATTATACCCTGTGCCCACTTATTTTAAAAGCCTGCAAAAAACTTTGAAGTGATAATTCATGCAGCAGATGTCTGGGTTTCTCTTCAGCCCCTTCACTGCTGGACTTGCCTCTCACAACTCAGCAGTTTGGGCGGCTATGACTTTTGACATGTCCATTTAGCCCAATGAGACTGCAGCTTTTCTTTGGTTTCTCTTTGCTGGTGCCACCTACTGGCAAGTACCCTCAGGAAGAAAGACTGAGAGTGTGTCGTGCGCATAAGACTTCTCCATTTTACAGGAATAGTAGCTTTTCAATTTCTGCCCATATCCTTTGTGCTACAATGTTTTCAAACAGCTCCTCTGTGTATCTTGTACCTTTTTCCTGTCTTTTCAGAGAGAGGATTTTTCAACGTAAGTATTGTATCATAGGTAAAACCAAAATGTCCCATTTGGTGTGTTATATTATTTCTACATTATCAGAACACATAACAATTGCATAGTACATGTTCATCATTTTATTCTTTATTATTCATCTTTTATTCTTTATTCTGTAAATAGATACATCAATGCACAAGTTTATGAAGTTTATCCAATCATTCCAAGGTTGTCCAATGTTCATTTTCTAGTGGATACCCTGGAGAAATTCAGGAGTTAAATATCTCTGATTACTGCGTGCTCTTAAAAGTTGGAGTCTAGCATGTATATTTGAAAATGGTATACCTAGATAGAAACACAATCTTGCACTACATTTTCTTCATTGAGATTCTTAGAATATTTTCTAGTATGAAATGTTGATATTTTGTTCTAGATCAAGAATTTGATAATGAGGTTTTTTGTTTTTGTTTTTGTTTAGTACGTGCCTATATTTTCATTTTTAAAATTTTTCCTTACCGTTAAAGTACAGTAGCTTTACTGGACTATGTCTTGATGTTGATTATTCTAGGTCTATTTCTATAGGTACCAATTATGTTTTATACTTTTAAAATGTAGTGTCAAGATTTTGTTCAATTTTAGCAATGCTTTCCTGTTGATTCTAGATGTTTCTTTTTCCACGTATTTGGTATTGATGACAAATATTGGAATACAGACACCTATTTTATCATCATTAATAGGAAGCCTCCTACTTACTTTTAACATTTATAAAGAAGGAAAAAAATTTTTTTTAAATTTACAAAGAAGGAACATCCCCTAAGATTTGTTTTTTAATGCCGGAAAATGTCATAGTTTGAAAATTTCTAAAAATGCAATTGCTGATATAAGAACTTTCTGAAAAGTATTTTGATGCTCTTTTTAGCAGTCTTTTTTCCTCAATTAAATTGATAACTCAGATCAAAGAGTATACTGAAGCTAACATAAGATTTTCAGAATTGTACTGTATCATATAAATGACAACATATGAAAGTGGTCAGTGTTCAATTATGGTTTTAATAAAGTAGGGCTGAAGGGCATACGCACCCATCAAAGTATGCGAGGGGTTTTCAAAAGACGTAGGGACACAAACTGTCATGACTCTTTTTGATATGGTGCCCTGTTACAATCCAACCCATGGAAGTAGTCCATGGAAGAAAAATGATGTTTAAAATCAAGTCTATTTTGCACAAATACTTAATTCTCCTCAAATATATGCTTAAATGAGATGTACCTACAAAACTGTCACTCTTATCAGATTTCATTATGTTCTGCCCAATTTCTCAAAGACAGACCTAGATCCATAACAGACTTTCTAAATTTATTTCTTTTAAAAAATTTTTGGGTCATCAATTTTACCAATTTACTAAATTTCCAAGCGACAATTGAACAAAGTCAGGAAATACACTTTATTATATAATTTCTGGTATCACATCTTTATATTTTATCTAATGAAGAAAAATTAGTCGCAGGTGTTATAAAAGCATGATATCTCAAGAATTACGCTGAATAAAATTCAGCACATTTTCATTTTCAGTGTGGTGTGGAAAGAATGAGAAGATAAAGACTAAAGTTTCTCTACTGCTATCCATGTGTATGTGACCAAAACAAATCAAATAACAAAGAAATAAAATTACCAGAAAGAGTTCATCTTTATTTTTGTACAACTATATATAATATTATGTATTACATTGTCTACTCACTGGAATGTTTTCCATTCAAAACGCAGAGCTTTAAATTGAAAATGGCTAAAACTTTTCTTTCTACAGGATTTGTAAACACAATTTTATAATCATTCTAACAATGGTTTAAAAGAATTATTTGCTTTCTGGCAGTGACAATAGCATAATGTTTTCTTAGCACATAGTACTTTTCATAATGATCATGTAAGAATGTAGAAAACAACTCTGCTTTGTTGTTCTGTATAATCAAAGTTGGCAGTTTACTTCAACATCATTCTGCTATAATTATCTTTCTGGGTATATCAGCTCTTAAATTTAAAGAGCATTTTTTTGAGTAAAAGAGGATGGGATAAATAAAAAATAATAAAATCATTCTATTTCAGCATATTTTTAAACATCCACAAAAATTCTAATTCATTCAAATTATCTAAGGGTTTTTAACTATTCAGTCCCTGACTCAGGCTTAAGTTCTTAATAAATGCTTTTAAAGATCTGAGATACTTTGGCCAAATTTTAAGACATTTGATAAAATTTTCAACTATTTTATGCAGCTACTCATGTAGAATTTATAAAACCATCACATTTTTTCATTTACTTTTAAAGTTTGTATTATGAGACAATTTCGGTTTTATAGGAAAGCTGCAAAAATACTACAAAGAATTTCCATGCATTTTTCACACAAATTTTATAAATATTACCAAGTAATTACATTGGTTTATCATCTATCCATCTATTGATTACTTATCATGGTTTATCATCTATCCATCTATTGATCTCTTATCATGTGCCTATAGGTGTATATATTTATATATTTATGTATATATATTTATATATATTTACATATGTATTTATTTATACAGCACATTATACACACGTATTTTTTTCTGAGGTTTTTGAAAGTAAGTTGTTGACTTAATGCCCCCTTTCTTCTGATCTCTTTAACATATATTTCTTTAAAACTAGAAAATTCTCTTACATAACCACAGTGCAATTATAAATATAAGGGAATTCATATTGATCTAATACAATTATCTCATCTACTGAGTATGTTATAATTTCAACTAATTATTCCTCTGACTTACTTTATAAAACAAATACTGCTTGTCCAGAAACTGTCCCAATATTATAGGTGCTTTAGGCTATCCAGTTTCTAGTCCCCTATTACAGGGGTAGTTCGCCCATCTTTGTTTATCACTGGGGTATTTTCAAGAGTACAGACAAATTACTTTGTAGAATATCCCTCAAGTTGTGTTCGTCTGGTACAGGTTGTAAATTTGGGGAAGGAATAAACCAGAAATGATACTGTATTCTTAGTACACCAGAAATCCAGATGGCTATTTGTCCCATATAACGAGATGTTAATTTGGATCATTTGGTTAAAGTGATGTCTGCCAGGTTTCTCCACAGGCAAAGTAACCCCACGGCAAAGTTACTGGTTCCCCCTCTGTTATTATGCACAAAATTTTAAGACCATATAAATATCCTGTTTCCCATCTTATTTTCACCATCTAGCTTTGATACCCATTGGTGATCTTGCCTGAAACAATGAGTACTATGGTGGTTGCTAACGGAGTGCTTTTTTTAGTTCCATTAACCCTCCATAATTATTAGAATTCTATTGTAAAGGAGAAATTTCCCTTACTCCATTTACTTATGTATTCATTCATTCACATGTATCTGTAGGATTCATAATTTCCACTTTTGATAAATGTGTTTAATCCATTCCCCTCATCATTTTCTTTGATGCTGTTTGTCTCACATTTGGTCTTTTAAACTGTCCCTGTGTCCTATGACACTTCCTTAACATTCCTTGAATATTACCATTTCACAAGATGCTCAAGGCCACTTTTCCTGCCCAAGATTTGGAAAAGGCATTTCTCTAAGCAGCTCTGATTCTTATTATTGCAGAACAATAACTGCAAACTAAAGTGTGTATACTAAGTGTGCTCATTCCTCTATGGCACAAGTGCTTCCTGGCCCAGTTAGCTTATTGAGACAGGGGAATATATCTTTATCTATAGACACGGAGAGATATGCACATACACACATATACAAACAGAGGCACAAATGTATAAAAACACTCACTAATGCCCATCTATACCTGTTTCTACATCAATCTATCTATTCAACCTAATACCTATTATTCCTGTCCAACACCATGGTTTTTATTCTAGCCTCTCCCCTTTCCACATTAGTAATTTTATTTTCTGTCATTGGGAAACCTGCCTTTCGTTATCAGCCATGTATTTATTTATTTGATCAAGCTTAGAATATAGAGTTGTGAACCCATGCTACTATGAAGAAAAAAAAAAGTTCATTACCTATAACACAACATCATTTACTATTTGTCTTTAATCTAGATTATATTGTGTTCAAAATTACTTGGATTAGTTCTTACCCACACACTTTATTAATATTGATAATCTTCTCATTTGTAATTCAGTTAGGCTGTTCTCTTTGTCATTTTTTATTGCATTTGTGACCCTCCACATCTTTACTGATTTTTATTTACCTATTTTTGAGTATATAAAACAGCATGGTCCCAAAAGTCAAAAATATAGAAAAATTATACTCAACATCACATCTCCCTTATCTTGTCTCTAACCTCTATTTTGTAGGTAAAGAAACTTATTAGCTTCCTGGCTCATTCTTCCTTTGTTTTAGGGGCTCCCAAGCAAAAGAAGGCATATGTTTATGTTTTTTTATTTCTTCCTTTCTCTAACATAAAAGCTAGCATACTATACATACTCTTTTTCACATTTTCCCTTTAATAATATACCATGGGAGTCACTCCATTTCTAACTGTAGATTTTTTTTTCCCCTCATTTGTATAACTGCATAGTATTCCTCTGTATGGATGCGCCATGGTATATTCAGCAACTCTTCCATGTATGTGCATTTAAGATGTGTCCAATATTTTGCAATTACAAACTTTAATAAATAACCATATACATGTAAATTTTATATTGTTGAAGATTTATCTTCATAGTAAAATCCTAAACGTGCTGGTGCCGTGTTAAAAAATATATTTATATATGTATATATATATGTATATATACATATATATATATGTGTGTGTGTGTGTGTGTGTAGTTTTATTAGCTATAACCACAGTTCTTTTGATGGTAGTTTTAAAATAAAAATATACAACCCTATTACTAGCTAGATGGCTTTCTATGACACAAAAGGAATATCCCATGCTCTTTGTAGAGGCCTAAAATACATTACTACATTTTTAGCTAACCTATTTTTTTTCAAATTTTGAGCAATATTAAGTTCCCAAGGGGCAGAAGCTGTATCTAATTGATTATTTTTAATTCCCAACACATCTAGCATAGTATCTTCAAAATACAGAAATTTCTAATTAATCTAATACGGGTAAAGATATTACTTAAATTGGCACAATTTCCTTCAGACTTTTTGGTCCTAAGGGGGTGGCAGAAATATATATATATATATATTTGTATATATGTATATGTATGTATTTATGTGTATATATATGTATGTATATACATACATATACATATTTTCTATTTATTTATCTACATACAGTTGTGACTGTTCAAGAGTCACAATAGAATGAGGAAAATTGATAAATCAATGAAAATAAAAACACTATCTAAACTTTCAAGATTAACACAGCCCAATTTGAAGTCTTAACAATAAAGCTACACTAATTAAGACACTGATACTGGTATATGGACGAATCTGTAGAACAGTAGAGCAGAATAGGTATCAGAAATACAAACTCATACTGATGTTCAACTGTTTTCATCTAAGGTGACAAAGCAATTGATTAGGGAAAAAGGCAGTCTTTTAAAATATGCTGGACAACTGGATACTTCTATGCAAATTTTAATTAATTAATTAATTTTAAACAGCAAACACCTCATATCATACCAAAATATAATTCAAAATAAATCACAGACCTAAATGGAATACATCAAAATTCTTAATAAAAACAAGATACAATACTTCTGACCTTGATTTAGGCAAAGATTTCTAGATATGACATCAAGAGTACGATATATATTACAAAATTTGATCAATTGGACTTCAAAAAAATTAGGTAATTTGGTACCTCAAATGATACAAATTAAAAATTAAGAAGTCATAGATGAGAGAAAATATTTGCAAGTTATATTAGATAAAGGACTTGTATTCAGAATATATACTGAATGAAAAGCTATATAAATAAGACAAAGAACACATATAAAAATGCACTGAAGAGTTAAAAAACATTTCCATAAAGAAAACATATGAAAATATATGAAAAACTGTTGACCAGAAGAAAAGATGCTCAACATCATTCGTCATTAGGAACATGCAAATCAAAACCACATTGAGACAGCCCATCCTACTTCTTAGGATGACCATAATCAAAAAGGAAGACAATACCAAATATGGGTGAGAATATGGAGAAACAAGAAATTTCTTACATTATTGGTAGTAGTGTAAATGGTATAGCCATTATTGGTTTGAAAATTTCTTTTTTTTTTTTTCAATATTTTATTTATTTATTTGACAGAGAGAGAGGCAGCAAGAGAGGGAACACAAGCAGGGGGAGTGAGAGAGGGAGAAGCAGGCTTCCTGCGGAGCAGGGAGCCGGATCCGGGGCTCAATCCCAGAACACTGAGATAATGACCTGAGCCTAAAACAGACGCTTAATGACTGAGCCACCCAGGCGTCCCTGGTTTGGAAGTTTCTTAAAATACCAAAGATAAATTTAACATACAACTGAGGAATTCCATTCCTAGTTGTCTATACAGGAGAAATGAAAACATGCTATCTCCACACACACTGCACACTAATGTTTATAGTAGCCGTTTTGATAACTGCCTAAAGTGAAAGCAATGCAAACATCTATTAACTGGTGAAAGGATAAACAAAATGAGTTATATTTACATGTGTATATTCTGCCAGAGCAATTGTAGAGACATATAAAGGTTGAGAGAACAGGAAAAAGTGTGAACCAGCAACAAGGAAAAATGCCTAAGAAAGTGAGGATCAAAAGTCACCATATGAGGGGCGCCTGCGTAGCGCAGTCATTAAGCGTCTGCCTTCGGCTCAGGGCGTGATCCAGGCGTTATGGGATCGAGCCCCACATCAGGCTCCTCCGCTGGAATCCTGTTTCTTCCTCTCCCACTCCCCCTGCTTGTGTTCCCTATCTGGCTGGCTGTCTCTGTGTCAAATAAACAAATAAAATCTTAAAAAAAAAAAAAGTCACCATATGAAATAAGTGACTGACTAAATTAAGAGAAAAGCCACTCCAAGAAGGAAGAATAAGGGAAGCAAATGGAAATAGAGTGATGGAACTAGTTTAAATACTACTTCAAAACTTTGGAAATATTAGTTACAAATACAAAGCATTAAAAATAGCAACAATGGGGGCATCTGGCAGGCTCAGTCAGTACAGCATGCATGCAAATCTTGATTCTGGGATTGTGAGTTCAAACCCTGCATACAGAGATTACTAAATAAATAAATAAACAAATAAAGAAACTTAAAAAAAAATAACAGTAAGAATGGGGGCACCTGGGTGGCACAGTAGGTTAAGCGTCCAACTCTTGGCTTCAGCTTAGGTCGTGATCTCAGGGTCCTGAGATCGAACACTCAGCATGAAGTCTGCTTGAGACTCTCTCCCTCTACCTTTGCCCCTCCCCCAGTGCGCTCACTCTCTCTCCTTCTCTCTCAAATAAATAAATCTTAAAAAAAAAGTATAAAAAATATCAAGAATGACTAATAATCTGAACAATTATTTATTTTTGTCAACATACTATTTTCACTTCTTTTACCAATTGTCAATACAGCACTTAATAGATTTATATAAATATTTGCAACAGTTCAAAATTAAATAAATCAGGTATCAGTAAAATTTTATTAAAAATAGAAGCAATCAACCTAGCTATATACAATTAACACAGGAAGATGATACCTTTGGTAATTTGAGGGCCTTATAAGAAAAAAGAACTGTGTATTTATTTCAATAAAATAACTGGAATGATTATGCATTGTTAGGATCAAAAGAAAATCATCTAATTAAAAACTTAAAATGAAACTTTTTTTTTAACTTAACCACACAACTGGGAAATAATGAAAAAGTCAAGAAGATCAACACTCAATAAGAACTTCTAGCACAGAAAGAAATTATCTTAATTACAGCTAATGACATTATTAATAGCTAATATAATGAACTTTTACTATATTAAACATAGCTGGATAATCCTATTTCTATTAAAGCTTAGCTTCTAAAAAGAGAACAGAGTATAGTCAGACATTAATGATTTTCCAAGTTTGAATTTCTCTCTCTCTCTCCTTTTGGAAAAATAAATGACCAAAATTAGTGTTCCTTAATATGAGAGTAAGTGAATAATACTAACTTGTACGATTTTTGAAATTTAAATAGAATTTATTTCTACAGGCAATTATCTACTGTTACTACAAGAGACATTTTAATGACTAGAACATTCCCATTGAAACAGTACATTTCTAAAATATTTTATGGAAAGTTAGTAATAGATTGAAGGTATTTAATTATTTCATCCACGCCACATAATATGAGATTAAATACTTTGGAATCATCTAACTTTGATGTAGTTTTCTCAGCTGGCACACTTATGCAAAGGAATAGTCAGGATGATTTTGGGTAAAACACTAAAATGTAAGACTAACAAGGCCAAATTTTCTTTTTCTGCCTTAAAAAACACAGAATGATTCTATTTGCCATCCTGTACACAAGCTCCTAGATCTTTCTTTTAATTTTCATTATTAAATTTTATAATAACTTCAGTAAATAACAATATATCATGAGCTAAAGTTTGAATCTATATATACTTATTTTAAAAAGAAGAAAACAATTGCAAAATACCATACACAGCTATCCTTTAAAACAAATTCCTTTTGACAGAGCACACAAATAACTGTAAGATATTAGTGTACCATATCAACAACACATAAACACATATTTGTATGCAAAGCAAGAAGAAAGCACACTATCTAAGGCCATTTATATAATATGTTCATCTTACATTGTATCAAACCACTGGAACGATTACATTAGGAACCTTTGGTATAATTTTTCAGGCTGGGAAAATGCATTAAAAAGTTTCCCTTAATCATGTCTAAAAATTTATGTCTAATGAATATAGGAATTCCTGTTGAAGTGAGTCATAAATATGTGGTGAGATTTTAAATGAATAAATAATTATTTGCCATATAATAATAAATTATCTATTGTGTGCCACAAGAAGACTAGAAAAGTACACGTGATTATTTTGATGACATAAAATTCAGGATATTTTGAAATTTCAGGGATTCTAATGTGAAACAATGAAAGAAATGGTATTTGTTTTTACTTACTGAAATACAAAGTTAACTATTTTAAAATGTTCAATGTGGTAGTGAGATGTCACATTTGAATTCTAGTGTAAGATTATATAGATTGCTATCTATGGTGGGTAGTAAAAGCAAGTCTGAGTTAGGTGATTGTTCTAGTAAATAACTGTCTGGCATTACAGTACCTTAAAAATAACAAGAAAAAATAAAAATGAAGTCAAAAATGATCCTATTAACCTATTAATTGAACCTATTAATTTTTCCTTAAAAAAAAAAAAGACAACACTGATTTCTCTAAACAAGCGTAACAATAATATGACTTCCTCAAAAGGAAAAAATATTTTTCATGACATTTATTTGCCCTAATTGATATGTGTGTGTGTTGTGTACTATTTTATAGAAGGCTGTTGATTAAATGTAATAAAGAGAAGTCACATGTCGTTTTAAATTTATCTCTATAAAAAGACTGGGAAAAAAAGACTTTAAGCCTTTATGTCTCTTTTCCTAACATCAAAATGGACATTAAAGTAATCAGTAACCTGATTTCTAATGTTATTTGTAGAGATTTCTAAGATTATGTTAATCTGATTAGTTGCAATAAAAGTCATCCATAGATAACTACTGGTGATTTTTATATTTGTATTCTCTGCCAATATTTTCAATTAATTCATTTACTGATACATTAATTCATCAAACACAAATACAGTGAATATCTTTATACTAAATATTGTATTAACCAATGTGGATACAGATATTAAAAACAACTTCTCTACAAGCAGCTGAGACAGAAAAATACATGTGGATAATGTGTTTAAGTGTTGAAGTAGAAATAAACATGAGGTGGAATAGAAACAGGCCAGAAAAGCACCTAACTAGAGTGAAGGAATTTCTTCTCTAAGTTAAACAACGGGTAGGAAAAAAGGAGTTAGCAGTTGTTTTTTTTTCTTAGAAATAATTCCTACTCTTTTATTACATAATACCATATTTAGAAATCTATAATTATCAAAAACTTTTATGAACTAGACATTGAAAATAGCTGATAGTCTTATAACAGATTAAAAAAAGAAAATGCTTCTCTCTAAATAAAAACAAAAGGGCATTTCTTAATGTTCTTTTAAGTAACTATTGCACCAATCTCAGATTCATTAAAAAAAGCAAGGTGAATTATCCCATATTCTATACAGTTTGTAATCCAAAAATAAAAGATTTTTACCATGTGACCTTATTCATTAAAGCACACCTTCACTAAGCTTCAAATAATGATAATTAGAAGTAACATTATTTAACTTTATTCTTATGCCATTTTATATGTTAACTGTCTTGTCCTGCTCATATAAAAATATTAAATATATTACTTTCTGATATGCTAATGAACGATACACAACATGTTAAGAGTGATTCAATCAGTAACATAACAGGACTAAGAACTGAACTCTACATGATATCCAAGTTCTGACTCAATCTTAGGGTGATGAGATTGCTCTCATCTACCCGCATTATGCCAGGACAATATATTACCACAGAAAGTGGTAGAAACTGGCACCTAGCCATATCTTTATAATTTTGTAATTTGTCAATTTTAGAGCTGAATGTACATGATGGTGTGTATACACAGTCCATGATTCCCTGTGAATTGCAACTATACCATGCTGACTAGTTTCAACTGTGCTGAATAATTTATCTCTACATTCTTATTTAACAACATACCTATAATCCCTACAAAGTAGAAATAGTGAGTAGTCAATCTTTATTCATCCTAAGCCCTCAAATTCCTCAGTGACTAATATTCCCCAAACTCAAAATTTGTGTATCATAAAATACATAATTTAGATGGAAATAATTCAAATTTTTATAATTGTATTAAAGTAGAAAATTGAAATTTTGAGTATTTACTTATAAAAGTATTTCTTTTACTTGTTTTTAATTTTTTACTTTTTTACTTGTTTTACTTGTTTTAAAAATTGAAAACAAGAAGACTTCAAACCAAACAATGAAATATTCCTATTTATAAAAGAATAAGAAATCTGAGATTTCATTTATATACACAATTAACCAAGATTTGTCAATTATATATTAGTATTTGGTGATTCGAACAATGACTAATATTCATATGGATAAGAAAAATCTCAGTCATTTTCATTAATAGCAAATATATTCAGTAAAATGAAGTTATGAATTTTGCGTCTTCTTCTGGCACATACCTCTTATTCAGAATCTTGTACTTTTTAAAGCATTTTGTACCATTGAAATATAGCATGTAGAATATGAAAAGAAACTTTGTTATCAAGTTAACTAATGGGCATTAGGGCAATAATATAAACTCTTTTCATGGATTAAATAAAAATATTCATGGAAAGTGTCCTCAATTTGTTAAAAAATGATCCATTACAATATAGTTCATACATGTTTTCTGATGTATTTGTCTGCAGTTATGTCCTAGCTAATTATTTAGATCACTTATTTTTCTTTAATTTTGTTTCAGACAAGTATAACAGGACAAAGTGCCAATTACCCCTCCACATAAGTACAACCAAAAGGGCATAAATATTGTAGGGACTGATCTTCTCCTTTTATCTTTACCATCCTTATTTTTTTAAATCATAGAATGTTTATTAATCATGTGAAAGCTGGCAATAAAATAAACTAGAAATATTTCTTGTAATAAGGATAATGACCAGGATATTCATTGCACAATTTTAAAATCTGTTCACCTTGTTCAACTGCATATAATAATGGTAGAAAGTATGTATTGGCTGACCCATCTTGATGTTCAATATTAAAAATTTATCTATTTAAATCAGCACTGACAATTTATAGATAACATCTCTACATATGTATCAGTGGTTTTTTTTCATTCTTCACTTCACATGATTACATGTGCCTTATTCTCTAGAAGCCCATTCTTTTTAAATTGTAGAGAACAATATTTTTTTAAAAATGTTCAGAGATTCAGTCTCCTATCTGCAAAAGCTTACTGATGTTTGGTGGGACTGCCAGCAAAGTTGAACAATAGCATAAATTCTCCTAAAATAAGAATAAAACTAAATAAAGTTGTCAAAACAATTACTTCTGGAAACTGATTAGACTCATACTCCACAATGAGAAATCTTCATTCAAAAAGACTACTGACCTCCAATAAAAACCATGAAAGTTTGTTATTTTGGTGGGGGAATGCCTTCATTTCAGCCCCATTTCCAATTCCATTGCAGTAATTCTTACTGAGCAGGGCAGGCTGATTTGATGTAGAGCTAAAGTACAATGCACAGAAAATCTCAGAGAAGTGTGATTAAAAACAAAACAGAAGAGTCCAAAAAGATCACAAACCACTTGGGAAAGTCAACACAGAGCTAGCCTGAGGTGGTGATGCTGGCTGAGGCAAGCAAAAAAACTGGAAGAAAAGCCAGAAATGTACCAAACACCTGAGAGTAAAATAGTCATAATGAACATTAATGAGATTTCATGTATCCCTGGTATAGAAGGCAGCTTGCTTTTGAATATTCATGAATAGGCTGAGAAGAAAGCAAGAGGATCTAAGCTATCTACTCATCCCAAAAGAACACGAAATCTTGATCAGGCAGGCCTGCTAACTGCCTAAACTCTGAATGCGTTCCCCAAACTACAAAAAGATCCAACAGCAAAGAATAAACCCTGACTGACCCAGTGTTAAAGCCTAACCTTTGTACCCATTTTCACTGGAGATCACACCTGATTAAAAGAGTATTATCTCAAAAAACGTGGAGGATTCGGCCTTCATTATAACCGTAAGGCATATTTTTCCAATGCGTTTCAATCTGCAAATACAAAAGAAAATTTGAAAAAAAAATACATACCCTAAAATTATTAGCAACATGAATTAAGAATGAGTATTCACAGATATCTCTCTATCTATGTCATTTATCTATATTTTTCTTTCTGGACTAAAAGGGAAAGTTATGAACCACAATCAATTAGCTAGATGATAGGCTTCAATCAGTCACCCTTCAGGGTAGTCAGTGAATTCGTCACCTGAGTTAAAATTAGGGAAGATAATGAGAAGACTGATAATATCCTTAGCATGGCTGCTTTGACACAAATACTGACCCTTCCATATTACTAGCAAAGGGAAAGTGCTTGCCAGATTATTAGTTGGCGAAAGGTGTAAGGATTTTTCTCATAATAAGTGATAAATTCCACTAGTAAAGTTAGTTTAACTAACATTAAACTAATATAATAGGCGATATAAAGGACAAAAAAATCAAACAAGTAGTTGTTAGGGAAACTTGGAAAACTCCCTGAAGTTAGTAATATGCTTTGACTGTGCTCAACATTCAGCCACCCTCTGGACCCTAAAGCATAATGAATAAAATATAGTCCTATATAAATGTTCATTATATTATGATTTTCTGCACATTCTTTTGTCTGCCTTTCTTCTCTTGCCTGCCATAAGTGCTCTTATTTCCTTCAAAGAATAGCAGGAGTTCTGTCACATTTTCTTAGGGTGAGACACTGTGGAATGTGTGAATAAATATAAAGGATTTATCAGAGTGCTTGTAAGGTTATTTAAAATATATCTTATAATGTAATTCAACTTCCTGAGCTCATTACTGATCATACTTTTCATAAAAATTTACTAAGAAACTTGGAAAGAAAATTTATTTGCTAATGTAAGACATCTCCTAGTCTTAGAAATAATTAAATACCAAAATACATCCTAAGTAACTATTTATCCATACTCTTTTAGAATAAGACTTTTCTACCATCCTTCCTTATGTGAAATTTTTCTTTGCTAGATACCAGTAAAGCATTAGGGGGAAAAATCATGGCCAGTTTGTATTTCAGTGCACTTAACTAGGGAAAAATAAAAATACTTGCATTTGGTTTAGGGTCTTCCTCCATTTCTCCATATGCCTGCATATAAATCTTTAATATTTGAAAAAAACTACTGTGTCCTCTGTAAAATAAGCAAAATAATACCCACCAATCACTCTCACGAACGTGCAGTACTAATCTGCTGAAACAATGAGAAACGAATAATGATGTCACTTTGTAAATTTTAGGGAGTTTTATAAATATATAAGTAATTATATATTTATTCTATAGTTTACATATATTTTTTTAAGATTTTATTTATTTATTCGACAGAGATAGAGACAGCCAGCGAGAGAGGGAACATAAGCAGGGGGAGTAGGAGAGAAAGAAGCAGGCTCATAGCAGAGGAGCCTGATGTGGGGCTTGATCCCATAACACCGGGATCACGCCCTGAGCCGAAGGCAGACGCTTAACCGCTATGCCACCCAGGCACCCCTATAGTTTACATATATATGTATATATACATTGTAATGTTATTGAGCTACGAAAGGGAGTGACTTATTAATATGTACAATTTTGAATTTCAGAGGAATTATGCTAAGTAAGAAAGAAAATCTCAGATAGTTACATACTTCATCAATCTGTTTGAAATGACAATATTATACAATTGGAGAACAGATTAATGGTTGCTAAGATGAAGCAAGAATGTGACTATATGGCAATAGAGTGGTAGTGCAAAGAATCCTCATGATAAAACGGTTCTATGCCTTGTGATAAATGCACGTGGAACTAAAGACACACAAACACACACATAAATGAGTGCATGCAACACAAGTGACATCTGAATGAAATTGGTGAATCATATCAAAATCAAATTCCTAGTTGTAATATTGTATCATACTTATGATAGATGCTACCATTGCAGGAAACTCAGTAAAGAGTATATAGCATCTGGCTCTCTCTGTATTATTTCTTACAAGTGCATGTAAATCTACAATTACTTTAAAATATTTTTTTTAATTCAGATCTACATGAAACCAATTTGTATGAAGAGCTAAATAATTTAAAGTAATTTTCTGCAAGAATTATCGGCACATGCCATTCTAATATTTATACTTAGAAATAATTTATCAGAAATATATCACAACCTATAAGATACAGTGCTGTAACTTAACAGCAACAGTAACCATGGCAGCAGCAGAGTCATCATTCTCAAAATTAAAAATTGTCAAAGATCATTAGTCATGATCTCACATTTGCCAAGAATGACTGATGTCCCTTTCAATTGTATCCATTGAAAATGAAAAAAAAAGAAAATAAAGTTGTTGTGAACATGAAAGTATATGAAAGAATATGAAAGAAGTATATAAAAATTTAATTGTATTTCTAAAAGAAAGCAATGAACAATTGGACATTGAAATTTAAAAAATACCAATTATAATAGCATCAAAATACAAATTAATTAGGAATATATATAACAAAGTATTTGCTGGGGCTGTACAAAAAATTGCTAAGATAAATGGAGATATATACCATGAGCATTAATCAAAATAGTCAATACTATTATTATAATAATGCTCCACAAATGGATCTATAGATTCAATGTATTCTCAATCAATAATGAAGACAGTATGGTTTTTTTTTAACGTATATATATGGGGGCGCCTGGGTGGCTCAGTCATTAAGCATCTGCCTTCGGCTCAGTTCACGATCTCAGCGTTCTGGGATTGAGCCCCACAACGGGCTCCCTGCTCAGCGGGAAGCCTGCTTCTCCCTCTCCCACTCCCCCTGCTGGTGTTCCCTCTCTCACTGCCTCTCTGTCAAATAAATAAAATCTTAAAAAATAATAAAAAAATAAAGGGTACATATGTATACACATATATAACTAAATAGAACAGGAAGTCCAGAAATAGACTCATGCATATACTGATTTTTAACAAAAATGCCAAAGCCATTCAGTGAAAATGAATAGTTGTTTAAACCAATGCTGCTGAAATAAAAACAGAATATCTTTATTAAAAAAATAAACTCCATTATATGTCATAAAATTATCTTGAAATTGATCACAGATGTAAAATTAAAAGGTAACAGAATAAATCTTACTAAAATATAGTACAAAAACTTTTGATCTAGTGTTACACAAATATTTCTTCATTTATCAAAGCATAAAAATTGCTAAATTTGACTTTATAATAATTTAAAACTTTTGCTACCTTCCAGCTATATGATGAATGATTTCTGGGGACATAATGTACAGCATTTGGACTACAATTAACCATAATGGATTATAAACTTGAGAGTTTTAAGACAGTGGGCGAAAAAAACGTTCAGCCATTTTGGATTAAGAAAAAAAAATATTTGCTAATGATAAGAAACTGTTAAAAAAATTACATGACAATTAAGATGGCAGAACAGTAGACAGACCCTAGACTTGCCTCATCTCTCGAACACAGCAAGATCAACATCAAATCAGTTTGAACAACTAGGAAATCGATCTGAGGATGAAGAAAACAATCTGTACAACTGGAGGGAGAGAATGTGGCAGACGCAAGGTTCAGAGACATGAATTGGGGAGGAGAAAAGCCACGGTGCTACAGAGGGAGGGAGTCCTTTTTGTGGGGCAGTCAGGAAGAGAAGGAGGGAGTGGGAGACAGAGTAGCCAAGACAATCATGGTATGGGGATCCCCTGGGTTGCACTAGGAGAGAATGTTCCCGTTCCTGGAGTACATCTGGAAGAGGGTATTTTGTCTCTCCAAGGACTAGAGGCCTGCTAGGTGCCAATGAGCAGCTGTTTAACAGCAGGGAACAGAGGAGAGATAACCTGGCCACAACTTTTCGCTTTGCTTCACCACAGACTCGCAGCTTTGTGACTGTTTTTCTAAGACAGAATGGTGCTGGAGAGCTGTGAGGCTCTCCTCTGGGGGAGGAGAGTGGGCCACAGCTTGCTGGGTCCTTTAAGATTTGAAGTTTTGAATCCAGCCATGGGCCAGGGATAAAACACAGAACTGTGGCACTGGGTGTGCCCAGGGCCCAGGCACAGACAAGTTCAGGGCAGAGATCTGACTAAAGCCTAAGACACAGAGAGGGAGATTGTTCACTTTTCCATGAGGGGTTCCTGAGCAGCAGCAGCAGCAGCAGCAGCAGCAGCAGCGAGTTCCCCTCCCCAGGGATGGGGGGAGGGTGATGTCATCTTCCACACCACAGCCCACCAAACCCCACCCCCTGCACCCGGCAGGGGCGTCTTTACTAGAGCAGGTCTGACTGTGAGCCAGCATAGTGGGCCTCTCCCTCAGAAGACCAACACAAGTCCCCCTGGCCTCCTGATGTACCAAGTCTGCTGATCACAGAGTGCTCCAAAACGTCAGCTTCAGTTCTTCAGTTCTGGTTCTGGTATAAATAGGACCAGGTTTTTTGTGTTTTTTTGTTTTTGAATCAGGCTTATAGTTTTTTGTTCATTTCTTTGTTTCCTTTTCTCATTTTTTGGATCAGGCTTCCATCTTTGTTTCTTTCTTTTCTTTTTCCTTCTTTCTTTTGCTTTGGAACTCTACAGAGGACTGACCTGTGGCAAAGAACAGCCAAAACACAACAGCAGAGTGCACATAGCATACACCAGAAACACTTCCTGAAGCACCAGGGCCTGGACAGTGTATGACCCTTTCATAATATAGTAATATCCTCAGGAACAGGAAATATAACAAGCTTTCATAACATCAAAAGACAGAAAGCTAGACATAATGACAAGATGGAGAAATTCTCCCCAAAAGAAAGATCAAGAAGAAAATCCCAGCCAGGGATATGCTCGAAACAGATATAAGCATTATATCTGAATAAGTATTTAGAAGAATAAGAATACTAGCTGGGCTTGAAAGAAGCTTAGAAGATACCAGAAAAACCCTGGCTACAGAGTTTAAGGCCTAAAAACTAGTCAAGCTGAAATAAAAAATGCTGTAACTGAGATACAATAATGACTGAATTTAATCTCAATGAGGATGGGAAGAAGCAGAGGATTGAATAGATAATATAAAAGATAAAATTATGGAAAGTAATGAAGCTGAAAAAAAGAGGAAAAGAAAACGAATAGATCACAAATATACTTACAGAACTGAGTGATTCCACAAAGCACAATAAGAGCCATATCATAGGAGTCCTAGAAGAGGAAGAATAGGAAAAAAGGGCAGAAGGTTCATTTGAACAAATTATAGCTGAGGATTTCCCTAATTTGGGGAAGGAAACAGGTATTCAAGCCCAAGAGCCACAGAGAACTTCCTTCAAACTCAACAAAACAGGTCAACACCAAGATATATCATAGTGAAACTTACAAAATACAAAGATAAAGAGAGAATTCTGAAAGCAGATAGGAACAAAAGGTCCTTAACCTACAAGGGTAGCAAAATTAACAGTGGATCTGTCCACAGAAATTTGACAGGCCAGAAAAGAGTGGCATGACATAGTCAATGTCCTGAATGGGAAAAATATGTAGCCAAGAATACCACATCCAGAAAGGCTGTCATTTAGAATAGAAGGAAAGATAAAGAATTTCCAAGTCAAGCAAAAACTAAAGGAGTTCATGAACACTAAACCAGCTCTACAGGAAATATTAAAGGGGACCTTTTGAATGGGAAAATAGAGACCAAAAGCAACAAAGACTAGAAAGGAAGAGAGACAATCTACTTCACAGGTAACACACTGGCACTCAATGCATACCTTTCAATAATCACTCTGAATGTAAATGGACTAAATGATCCAATCAAAAGTCACAGGCTATCAGATTGGATTAAAAAAAACAAGATCCATTGATATGCTGCTAATAAGAGACTCATTTTAGACACAAAGACACCTCCAGTTTGAAAGTGAGGGGTTGGGGAACCATCTATCATGCTGATAACCATTAAAAAAAAAAAAAAAGCTGGAGTAGCCATACTTATATCAAACCAGATTTTAAAAACCAAAGACTGTAATAAGAGATGAAAAAAAGGAAATTGTATCATAATAAAGTGGTCTATCCAACAAAAAGATCTCACAATTGTAAATATTTATATCGCCAACTTGGGAACAGCCAAACATATAAATCAGTTAGTAACAAACCTAAAGAGACTCACTGATAATAATAAAATAATAGTGGGGGCGCCTGGGTGGCACAGCGGTTAAGCGTCTGCCTTCGGCTCAGGGCGTGATCCCGGCGTTATGGGATCGAGCCCCACATCAGGCTCCTCCGCTGGGAGCCTGCTTCTTCCTCTCCCACTCCCTCTGCTTGTGTTCCCTCTCTCATGGGCTGTCTCTATCTCTGTCAAATAAATAAATAAAATCTTAAAAAAAAAAAAATAATAATAATAAAATAATAGTGAAAGACTTTAACATCCCACTCACAGCAATGGACAGCATCTAAGCAGAAGATCAACAAGGAAACAATGACACACAGGACACACAGGCTTTGAATGACACACAGGACCAAATGGACTTAATAGATATAATCAGAGCATTCCATCCTAAAGCAGCAGAATACACGGTCTTTTCAAGTGCACATGGAACATTCCTGGGAATAGATCACTGGGTCACAAATCAGGTCTCAACCAGTGCAAAAGGACTGAAATCATACCATGCATATTTTCAGACCACAACGCTACGAAACTTGAAGTCAACCACAAGAAAAAATTTGAAAAGACCACAAATACATGGAGGTTAAAGAACAGCCTATTAAAAAATGAATGGGTGTGTCAGGAAATTAAAGAAGAAATTTTTAAAAATACATGGTAGCAAATGAAAATGAAACACAACAGTCCAAAAGCTTTGGGAAGTATAAAGCAGTACAGGCCTTCCTCAAGAAACAAAAAAGTCTCAAATACACAACCTACCCTTATACTGGTAGGAGCTGGAAAAAGAACAGCAAATATAGCCTAAAACCAGCAAAAGAAGGGAAATAATTAAGATTAGACCAGAAATCAATGATATAGAAAATTAAAAAAAAAGAGAATAGAACAGATCAACAAAACTGGAGCTATCTGAAATAATTTGAAAGAATTTATATTTGAAAGAATTAATAAGATTGGTTATTTGAAAGAGTAAGATTGATAACCCCTAGCCAGACTTATCAAAAAGAAAAGAGAAAGGACCCAAATAAATAAAATCATGAGTGAAAGAGGAGATATCACAACCAATACCACAGAAATACAATTATAAGAGATTATGAACCATGCCAACAATCTGGAAGAAATGGATATATTCTAGAAACATATAACCTAACAAAACTGAAATAGGAAGAAATAGAAATTTGAACAGACCCACAACCAGCAGAGAAATTGAATCAGCAATCCAAAATCTCCTTACAAACAAGAGTACAAGGGCTGGATGGGTTCCCAGGGGGAATTATACCAAACATTTAAGAAGAATTAATACCCCTTCTTCTGAAGCTGTTCTAAAACATGGAAATGGAGGTAAACTTCCAAACTCATTCTAGGAGGACAGCATTACCTTGATTCCAGAACCAGAAAGACCCCACTAAAAACGAGAACTACAGACCAATATCCCTGATGAACATGGATGCAAAAATTCCCAACTAGGTATTAGCTAATCAAATCCAACAGTACATTAAAAGGATTATTCACAGGGTACCTGGGTGCCTCAGTCAGTTAAGTGTCTGTCATAATCTCAGGATCCTGGAATTGAGCCCCACATCAGGCTCTCGGCTCACTAGGAGTCAGCTTCTCCCTCTGTATCTGTGCTTGTGTGTGCTCTGTCTCTCAAATAAATAAATAATTCTTTAAAACAAAAGGACCATTCGCCATGATCAAGTGGGATTTGTTCCTGGGCTGCTGGTGTGGTTCAATATCCGCAAATCAAACAGTGCAATACACCACATTAATAAAAGAAAGGATAAGAAGCAAATGATCCTCTCAGTAGACCCAGAAAAAACCCTTGACAAAATATAGCATTCTTTCTTGATAAAAACCATCATGAAAGTAGGGATAGAAGGAATATACCTCAACATCATAAAGGTTATATATGAAAGACCCATATCATCCTCAGTGGGGAAAAACAGCTTTTCCCCTAAGGTCAGGAAAACAATGGGGATGTCCACTTTCATCACTGTTGTTCAACCTACTACTAGAAGTCCTAGCCTCAGCAATCAGACAACAAAAAGAAATAGAAGGCATCCAAGTCGGCAAGTAAGAAGTCAAACTTTCCCTCTTCACAGATGTCATAATACTCTAGAAAATCCAAAAGACTCCATGAAAAAACAGCTAGAACTGATACCTGAATTCAGCAAAGTCACAGGATATAAAATCAATGAACAGAAATATGCTGCATTTCTATACACCAATAATGAAGCAGCAGAAAGAGAAATCAAGGAATCGATCTCATTTACAATCGTATCAAAAACCATAAAATACCTAGGAATAAACCTAACCAAAGAGATAAAAGATCTGCACATTGAAAACTATAGAACGGTTATGAAAGAAATTAAAGAAGCATAAAGAAATGGAAAAACATTACATGCTCATGGATTGGAAGAACAAATATTGTTAAAATGTCTATATTACCCAAGGCAAACTATACATTCGATGCAATCCCGACCAAAATAACACCAACATATTTCACGGAACTACAACAAACTATCCTAAAATTTGTATAGAACAAGAAAAGACCACAGATATCCAAAGGAATGCTGAAAAAGAAAAGAAAAGCAGGAGGAATCACAATCCCAGGCTTCAAACTGTATTATAAAGCTGTAATCATGACAGCAGTATGGTACTGGCATAAAAACAGACATCGATCAGTGGAACAGAATAGAGAAGCCAGAAGTGGACCCTCAACTATATGGTCAACTAATCTTTGACAAAGCAGGAAGGAATATCCAATTGAAAAAAGAGTCTCCTCAACAAATGGTGTTAGGAAAACTGGACAGTGACATACAGAAGAATGAAACTGATGGACTTTCTTACACCATACACAAAAACAAATTCAAAGTGGATGAAAGACACAAATGTAACACATGAAAACATGAAAATCCTAAAGGAGAACACAAGAAGCAACCTCTTTGACCTCAGTCACAGCAACTTCTTTGTAGACATGTCTCCAAAGGAAGGAAAACAAAAGAAAAAATGAACTACTGGGACCTCATTAAGATAAAAAAGTTTCTGCACAGCAAAGGAAACAATCAACAAAACTAAGAGGCAACTGATGAAATGGAAGAGGATATTTGCAAATGACATATTGGATAAAGGGCTAGTATCCAGAATCTATAAAGAACTCATCAAAATCAATACCCACAAAATAAATAATCAGGTTAAGAAATGGGCAAAAGACATGAACAGACATTTCTCCAAAGAAGACATATAGATGGCTACCAGACACTTGAAAAAATGCTTAGCATGGGTCATCATCAGGGAAATACAGATCAAAACCACAATGAGATACCACCTCACACCTGTCAGAATGGCCAAAAATAACAACTCAGGAAAGAGCAGATGTTGTCAGGGATGCAGAGAAAGGGGAACCCTTTTTCACAGTTGGTCGGAATGCAAACTGGTGCAGTCACTTTGGAAAACAGTATGAAGTTGACTTAAAAAGTTAAAAATAGATCCTATAATTAAATAATTGTACTACTAGGTATTTATCCAAAGGATACAAAAATGCTGATTCGAAGGGGCACATGCACCCCAGTGGTTATAGTAGCAATGTCCACAATACCCAGAATATGGAAAGAGCCCAAATGTCCAACAACTGATGAATGGATAAAGAAGATGTGGTATATATACAGAATGGAATATTACTCAGCCAACAAAAAGAATGAAGTCTTGACATTTGGAACATTTGCAAATGGATGGAACTAGAGTCTATTACGTTAAGCAAAGTAAGTCAGTTAGAGGAAGACAAATATGATTTCACTCAGATGTGGAATTTAAGAAACAAACAGAAGAACATAAGGGAAGGGGTGGAAAAATAAAATCAGATAAAAACAGAGAGGGAGGCAAGCCATAAAAGACTCGTAACTATAGAGAGCAAACTGAGGGTTGCTAGAGGGGAGGTGGGAGTGGGATGGGCTAAAAGGGTGATGGGCGTTAAGGAGGGTACTTGTTCGGATGAGCACTAGGTGCTATATGTAAGCGATGAATCACTAAATTCTACTCCCGAAATCAATACTACACTATATGTTAACTAACTTTAATTTAAATTAAAAAAAAATTAAATGGCAAGCTGTGGGCTAGGAGAAAATATGTGTAAAATATATACCTGTCAAAGGTCTTGTATCTATAATGTATATAGAACTCATATCAAAATTATAAGAAGACAATTTAATTAAAAATGAGCAAAAGATTGAAAAGACAGGTCATAAAATTAATACAAGTCACCAATAAATAGGAAAAATTGGTCATCACCATTTTTCATCAGAAAAATGCAAATTAAACTCTCAATAAAATATTCAAAAGAAAAACTCAGAAAAGGTGATCAGACTTGTAGTTACCAGAGGTGGACGGTCGGGGGAGGGGGAATTGAGGGAAGGGGATTAAAAGGTACAAACTTCCAGTTACAAAATAAATAAGTAGTAGGGATGTAATGTACATGATGACTACAGCTTAACACTGATGTATGATGTATAGGAATATTGTTAAGAGAGTAAATCCTAAGAGTCCTCATCACTAGGAGACTTTTTTTTTCTTTTTTTTTTTTCTTTTCATTATATCTATATAAGGTGGATGTTAGCTTAACCTATCTGGAGGTCATTTCACACCATATGTAAATCAAACCATCATGTTGTATGCTTAAATTTTCAGTGATATATGCCAATTATTTCTCAATAAAGCCAGAAAAAAAGGAAAATTTTATTGCTATGGCTAAAATTTTAAAAATCAGGCAATACCAAGTTTAACAAGGATGCTGAGAACTAGAATCTTATACACCTGATACAGGATACAAATTTTTACAGCCACCTTGAAAAACAATTCAGCAATTTCTTAAAAAGTTAAATACTTTCCATATTACCATTCTTATCCTATTTCATTTTACCAAGAGAAATAAAAATGTATGCTTGCTCCTACACAAATATTTATAACACAAATGTGAATTCATAATAACCCAAACTGTACACAACCCTTTTTCCCATCATCTATTTTTTATTGAAGTAAAATTAATATTATATTAGTTCAGGTCAAATCTATTCAAGGAATAAACAAATTATAGTGTACGCTTATAACAATAAACTACTTAGTAATAAAAACAAGAACTAATGATAAAAAAAATTACTTGGATAAATGTTACAAGGATTGTGGTAAATAAAAGAAACTAGTCACAGAAGACGACATCCTCTATAGTTTCATTTACACACAATTTCTCTCTCACACACACACACAGTCAACAGCTATAGGAAGAAATGATCTGCGGTTGCCAGGGTCAGGGTTTGGGGGAGGATCTAGATTCCAAAAATATATTAGGAACCATTTGGTGTAACAGAATTGCTCTATATTATAATTGTGGTGGTGGCTACCTCCCTGTATATATACTTCAAACTTTATTGTACTGTACATTTAGAATTAATGAATACACAAATACATGCACACACATACACAGTAAGTTCAAAGATAAAATCATTAACTTATCCCAGGCTCTCTAACTGACAATGATACAACATTAACATTTGACTTCCCAGCAGAAATGAATCCAAGTTTGCTCTTAAAAACACACTGTACCAATGTCTTGAGAATTATTCAGGTAAGAAAAAAAAAAGTCTAAATATCTCAAAGCATGCCTCTTAGATCTGTCTATAAAACCATAAACTTCTTAGATTTTAGGGTTGGTGTCCCTCAATAGTCTTACAGGAATCTTAAGGTACAGACATTCTTTTCTCAATGATGTATGTGGATCTGGCTTTTATCTACAGGACTGGATATTTCTTATGGAAAAGAAAGGATGACTCAGAGTCACCCCAAAGGCACAGAGGGTATGGGCATGAGAGAACAATGAAAACAGGGAATAGAACTAAACCCTAATTAAGGAATTGGCAGTGTGTACATAGATTTTTAGAATTTCTCTGAATCAGTGGCTCTCAGTTTACTGCTTTGTGAACAGAAGTATCCATACTGATTATTCTCAACCTGATCCAACACTGGATGTTGAGTGGGTGGACCTAATGATAACTTGTCTCATTCTTTCATAGCCTCATTCTTATTTGGATTTTTTTTAGATGTCATAATTTTAAAACACAGACTGAGTCTGATTCTATGTTGCTGAGACTTTTGTTGGTGTTTTCGTAGGCATGCCTGCATTTGGGAAGAATGTTAAGTGAAATAAGCATGAGTTAGAATAGAAAATATCAATGGTAACCTTGAGAGAAGCTTGGGGAAGAATTTTAGAAAGGTTGTTGCCATCAACAGGATCAACTCATGAGAGAAAATATAACTTATACTTTAAAAGTTGCCTTGAGTTTGCCTGCTCAAGCAAGCTCCTAGGAACTGCAAACTTATGGCCTCCTCTGTTAACTTTTATCAACTGTTAAATGAACTACCTGCTTGACTCACTAGCACCTCTGCCTGAAAGTAACAGGATAGTGTAATGGGATTCTTGTAATCAAGAAAGGTATTGCTAATAGGGCTCCCACTGTCCGAAGGACACATGTCCTATCTCCATTGTTAGCTGTGGCCATGGATGTACATTAGAAGAGGAATATGGAATCAACACGTTAAACTTTTCTGTGTCTATATAGTGGCTTTTAGAAAAATATTTCCCAAGACTGTGCTGTGTGAATTCAACAGCAAAAGCAGTGGCTAAGCTCTTAAATGCTGTAATCCAAATGACTAGATTCAAACCCTAAGTCTGCCACATCCTAGAAGTGTAACCTCAAGGTAACTCATTTATCCTGGATAAACCTCTGCTTCTTCACCTATAAAGTGGAGCTAAAAATTAAACTACATCATAGGATCATAATATATTTAGAAAATTCACTTAAAATGGTTAGCACATTACCTGAGACATAGTAGTGCTTAATAAAAGTTAGGTGTTATCACTACCATGGAAAACAGTATATATCATATAGTAGGTACCCAAAAGTTTATTTAATCCCTTTAAAATGATTTTTAAATATAGAGAATTACAAAAATAAAAAAAATAATAAAATGATATTGGCCAAAATATGTATTAAATGCATGCCCTATATGACACATGACCAAACAGTCTTTCGTAGTCAATTACTATGTTATTATAGTACCAACATGTTACACACCAAAATAAATAAATACATACATATACACATACATAAACAAACAAATAAAACTATTATTCCTCAGGACTTAGCACTGAAGAAAAATTCAAGTAAAGTAAATGAAGATATTATAAAAAAAAACTATGCAGGAATTGACTTTGGAGTTATTCTACCTGTATCTAAATACATCTGTGATGTAGCAATATTCTCTTAAATTTTATGAAACATTTTCTAAAGCATTTAATATTTGCAGAAGATATTACACTTCTTGATAGAAATTCATCCAGTATGTACTGTTTATACTTTAATCTTTTCAGTAGTTTAGATAGAAAAGAACAATTTGACAGCAACTGATGCTTTATATTTTAGAATTTTTAGCTAAATTCTTGGGCCCCAGTAGTATTGAGAGACAGGCCAGAGGTAATGATCTGGGCAAATTGAAAAGTGTGATAC
This sequence comes from Ursus arctos, assembly GCF_023065955.2. Classification (NCBI taxonomy): domain Eukaryota; kingdom Metazoa; phylum Chordata; class Mammalia; order Carnivora; family Ursidae; genus Ursus; species Ursus arctos. The sequence continues at coordinate 10,184,997 of NW_026622841.1, forward strand.
TGATTAGGCAAATAAAGAAAGATATCTCTGCTCTGCATGAATCATTACCAAACCATTTGATAATGTTCTCAGGCATTACCCACTGACAGACTTTTATCAATGGGTAATTAGAGCAATACAAATAAAGGAACAAACAGAGCTCCTAATTGGACCAATACAATAATTTCTTTTCAGAAGAAAACAGATATAAAATATTTTATGAAATTGGAAATATTTATTTATATATTTTTATATTTTATTTTTTATTTTTTTAAGATTTTATTTATTTATTCGACAGAGTTAGAGACAGCCAGCGAGAGAGGGAACACAAGCAGGGGGAGTGGGAGAGGAAGAAGCAGGCTCATAGCGGAGGAGCCTGATGTGGGGCTAGATCCCATAACGCCGGGATCACGGCCTGAGCCGAAGGCAGATGCCCATCCGCTATGCCACCCAGGCACCCCTTATTTATATATTTTTAATAATAAAGATAACTGTGTGGAAATGTTACAAGGAATTAGAAAAGTTTATAGCACTTTATAACTTCAGGATTTGAAGTAAGAACCACCCTTGTATGCCCATCCTTTTGGGTATGCCCTTGCCTTTATTTATTCTTCACCACTGTTCTAGACAACCTGGCTATCATCATCACATCTACCATCCAAAAGAAATAACAGCCGTAGCCTCCTCTTTTAAGCAGTCAGTGAGCTTTAACATAACAGGAGTCACAGGGACCAAAGTATAGAAAGATTCACCATAATGAAGAATATAAGAAATTAGAGTCTCTAAAATAACAAATGAAATTCCTATTTAAATATTTACTCAGTATACTGAATAGAATAGTGCTATAAAGCAGTATTTCTAGACCATCTTTCAGATATCTAACACCAACAAAATCCAATTTTTAGATTAATCCAAATTAGTCAGTATGCATTTGTCATCACAGGTAACTATGTTTGTGAAAATATCTGACACATTTACAACCTATTTATTTTTCTGCTTCTAATGCGGACAAAGTACAGAAAAGAATTACTGCTAGAACTTTTTAAAAATTTGAGTGACCAGAAATTACAACAGGTAAAACAGAAAAATCACAATAGAGAAACAGAAAAACTAAGGAAAATGGAGAAATAAAGATGAGAGAGAGGAGACTACTGTCAGGAATAAAACAGGGGTCATAATCAAGATCTGAAAATATTGAAAAGATATTAAAAGACCACTATGCAACACTCTAAGCTAAAGGTTTCAAAAAGATAGAGATTGGCAAATTTCTCAAAAGACAAAGATGTCACAACTCAGTGAGATAACCTGAAGACTCCTATGTTCATTAAAGAAATTTAATAGGTAAAAGCCTTCTCACAAAAACAAAAACAAACAAATAAGAACCGCCAACAAAAAATATCTCCATTCTCAAATAGCTTCCAGGTGAGTATCTAAGAATTATAGAGTAATAATACCACTGTAATACAAATTCTTTGAGTAAATAGGAAGAAAACAATTAGGTAATAGAAGAGAGGGGAAGATGTCCCAACAATTGTATGAGGTCAGCAATATCCTGATATAAAATGAAATGTGTACAAGGTGTTTGTTTTTTTTATGAAAGAGACTGTGAAAACTTCAAGTGTCTATATATCAGGACATGATATATGAAAGATATGTCATTATAATGGAATACTTTGCAATCATACAAGTAAAATGAGAATCTTTCTGTACATTATATTTGTTATGCACAATTTTATGACATTTAAAAAGCCCCAGGCTTGTTAATGCATAAGCAAGGTATAGAATGATGAAAATATTTGCACAATAGAATGGAAAACAATATAAATATGTACCCAATTTTGCTTTTGTTTTTTAAAAGAAACACCTGAGGGGGCCTGGGTGGCTCAGTTGGTTAAGCATCTGACTTTGGCTCAGGTCTTGCATGATCTTGGGATCCTGGGATCAAGCCTTGCCCCCTCCCAAGTTGGCTCTTCGCTCAGCAGGGAGTCTGCTTGTTCTTCTCCTTGTTCCCTGCCCCTTCCCCCTGCTCATGGGCTCTCACTCTCTCAAGGTAGACAAAAATCTAAAAAAGAAAAATAAATTAAAAAAAAGTAAAAGAAACACTGGAATAAATGACCAGAAACCAATAACATTGATTTCTTCAGTGGAGAGAGGACAAGATAATGTTGGGCTATTCATAATAAGCTTAGCTGAGCAAGTGATGTTCAAGCTAGAATCTAGAGCATTTGTAGCAAATTGCCAATTGGAAAGATACAGGGAGAATTTTTCCAGAATGAGGCTACAGCATTTCCAAGAGAATGTGGGTTGAGGAGCTTAGCATTGATGAAAGACCACCATGGCAGGTAGTTCGAGACCCAGGAGAACAGAAGGTCAGGATGTAGCTGGGAAATCAAGCCAGCCTTAAACTGAAAAACCTGTAATCAGTCTCAGTGTATCTATCCATAATTACCTTGAAGGGTGACATAATTCCTTCCCAAGTATAAAATGATGGCACTGTAATTAATCTTATCACATTATAGCAGATACCTTGAGGACTTTTATTAAACTTTTTAAGTTTTTTTTTTTAATTTTTATTTATTTATGAGAGAGAGCAAGGGAGGGCACACAGGTGGGGGGTAGAGCAGAGGGAGAGGGAGAAGGAGACTCCCCACTGAGCAGGGAGCTCAAGGCATGCAGGACCCCAAGATCACGACCTGAGCCCAAGGCAGACTTCACTGCCTGAGCCACCCAGGTGCCCCTAAACTTCTTGAAGTTTTAAAAAGAGCAAATGAGCAGTATTCTTACGGGCACTGAAAAGTCCTGATACCAGGTAGGGATCATCGGCCTCCATGGAGACAACAAAAAGATGAATTTTCTGAAAGGAGGAAAACAAATCTTTGTTTATATAGAATGTTCAAACTACTGAGTACCTGTGAGTCCATTAGGCCCCTCAATTTCATCTCATGCATAAAGATACTAAAACAAAGAGTCAATTACGTGCTTGAAGTTCTAGCTTCAGAACTGCCACAAGAACATACTATTTCTGACATTAATCAACTACTCTTTCCTCTAAAGAATTCCTAATTTCAAGAAAGTGGTTGAAAATTCTGTAAAACACATAGTCAAAAAATATAGTCACCATATAGCTTTAGTCACCATATAGATCCACATACAAAGTATAAACAAAGGATGTTTTGGAAAAAAATCAATTATTTTAAATTAAATAGAAGTCAAATCTGCTTGTGTTTAGAAAGAGCTTTATTCTCTAGCAATACAGGTTGCCTCATCAAAGAACACATGGTCAGACAACCACATCCTTTTCCCAGGCATTGAATAATGAAGAGTCATCAATTTTCTGGTATGTATAAATTTCCATAAGACTTTCAGAAGTCAAAAACTGAGATGTATTGTTTCACTAATACAAATAATGTGACATATGAATATATTTAGAACAGCTTTTATAAAATAGTATATTTTTAATCAGTGGAATAAATGGTTTGATATTTGAGATTTAACTTGATGTACCATACATTACTTCATTTATGATTTATGACTATTAGAGAAAAAATAATAATAATACAAAAACCAACAGTACCTGAGTTTGGTTGCTAAAGTTTCATTTTAATGAGTATTTTTTAAGTTCTAAAATGCTTTAAAGAGTATTTTCAAAGTTCACTGAAAATCTTTCAAAGTTCCTTGAAAAGTTTAAAAGTTTTACAAATATCTAATAATAGATCATTATACCTTTGTATTTATTTGATGCTTGAGTATATTAATGCAGATCTCACTAATTAGCTGAGATGCTAAAACCTTTTTATCATTAATTATAATGTTGTACGGCAGTTAGGTCACTTTTAAGGAAATCCAAATACGTGCACAGAGTTCCAAGTGACATATAATGATATGAATTGTAAAAGCTTTATCTTCAAATTACTTTCAATCTGACCTTCTGATTCTCTTTCTACTTTAAATAATAAGAAATGGGGGTAAGAGCACATTGATGATTCCTCTCCATTCTACTGTTTCCCCATCCACAGATTCATTGAGCTATAATTGACATATAACAAAAAAATAAAAGGTAGTAGTTATATGACCTGATGGAGGTGTTAGCCAACTCTATGGCGGTAATCATTTTGCATTATGTAAGTGTACCAAATAAGCATGTGTCCAATTCACTTTCTATAACAATAAGATACCTTTCTAAAACTTAAAATGAAAGTCTTTTACATTAGTTAGAAAACCCTTTCTTAACTACATTTATATTATATGAAACCATTATATTATAATCTCACAAACGGGAGGTGATCCCTTCAGTAAAATGTAGCTAACACATATTATCAATTTTTTCCACAAATATAGCCAGATTTATACAACAAGTCATCAGTAATTAATGTTTATTTCAAAGCAAGCATAAAGATATATTGCAAAATCTAAACCATATTCTTTTTAAAACAAATTTAAATTGTATTACTTAGAATTAATTGTAGTTACTGGAACAATTGCAACTTAAGTCATATTTTAATGACTTAGGAAGATATTTTTTTATAATTATTATATCAAAGCACAAGCCTAGACTGTAAATAGGTTATTTACTATAATTTCTAGGGTATCACTTGAAGTCAGAACACAATGTCCTGGAGATCATTTAATGTAACATCATTTACTGGAGAGCACCCAACTACACAATGTGCAAGGATCATAGAATCTTTCTGCTTTTTAGTCATCAGGAATCAATTATCAAAAATTTTTATACATTGAACATAATTATAACTTCCTGAAAGACCGTCAGTATCAAGTTGAATTTTACTGTCTATCTTTGTTGGTGGTGGTTTGCTACAGATTTTGTGTATGTACGTGTGTAGCCAAGTTTGTTCTTTCAGAGATTTTGATTCAAAAGATCTCTAACGAGACAGGGGAGGAGTTATGTGCATTTTAGAAGTTACTGAAGTAATTAAAGTTGCCATACAAAATTGGAAATTTTACTGTGTATTAAAAAGAAAATCAAGATTATCAGTATTTGTGCTTTCCAAATGTTTAGGTTAATTGAGTTTTTATTTGTAACCTTTCTTGTATAAACAAATATGTTTGATTTGCTGAAAAAGCACTTTTTCTTTATAAAAGAAACTTTCTCTTCCTGCCTTCATTTATTTACTCTGCATACCACCTTTAGCTTGGGTATGCAAATTATCCCTCAGTTAATTCAGTGCCAGAGTAAAGAAAAATTTAGATTTACATGAATAAATTGGTGAAATATTTTTTGGAAAGATTTATCTACTGTGGAAAGCTTTTGAAGTCCTGAAACATGAGTTACATGGGAAAATCTGATTTGTATTTTAAATTGGTTACTATAACATAGTTATATTATCAAGAATAAAACCTAGAAAAAGTACAGAACGACTGACAAAATTAATGAAAAAAGATAATGCAGATTCACTTATCTTATTTTGCCATTAAGGACTTGGGCAGACAATTCAGCAAGAATACAGTTTCTGCTATTTTACATGCAATCTGACCCTGAAATGGTTAATTATTGTCTTACTATTTCAATGATAGTTATATCTTATACTTTAAACTATAATCTAGTAATTTGAATTATAACTTAGTATTTTAAAATGAACTGATATGTTTATCATATTTAAATGGACTAAAAAAATCCAGTTCAAGGATTTATTGTGAAGAATATATGACATAGTGCATTTTGGGTGGTTATCATAGTGCTAGTGAAACAGTAAATCTTCATTAAGTAGTCACTAAGAACCAGGAAACAGTCATTGAATAAATGCAATTAAAAAGAAATAAAATATGGGTTGTTTTATAAGGAAAAAAGCCCCACAAGAACATAAATTTAAAAATCCATTAAATTGTTATTATTGCTCATTTATGACTATGTATATATCTACAAGCTGTGTCTAAAAATAAAATATAAGCACAATATCCAAATAATTCTTTAATTCATCTTTCATGATTCTAAAAAAGCAGGGAAGGGGAGATAGTATCATTAAGGTAAAACTAGCAAGATGTTTGATGAGGAAATAAGTGTAAGAGACAATATGAAAACCACAGCCAAAGCTAATTACAGTATTAGTTGACTCAAAGAAAGAATGGCTCAAAAAACTGAGATATATAAACAAAAAATATAATTAATTTCCAATATACAAGTATTAGTGTGGGTAAGAAAGAAAGGAATAATGGGGAAAGCAGGGTAGGTATGGTAGGAAGAAGAACACTGAAATTGGGAATTTAAATTGGGATTTTCAAAATCTAACAAGATTTAATGTCAAGTATATTTTGTACTGTGTGTACCTGCATGGCACTCAGGGCATTTTCATAAAAATAAAACACATATGAAAATATTAGTAACTGTAATGATCCACGTAATGGGATGGGCTATGGCTATGATGCAGCTCCCAAACTCCTGATTAAGAATGTACCGCTCTCTCTCTTGTGTGCTTTATTTCTCCTTCTGCTAAAGAAAAGATGAAATACTGCTTTTGGCAGGAAATATTCACTATATCTGCCAAAATTGCACTTTGTAGACAGCAATTCACATAGTAAATATATTTCTATGGATAATTAGTTGATTGAATGTGTGAATTAGAGGCTTTTTAATATTCATGACTAATTATATCTATGAATATTTTATTAATTTCTGTTTTGTTTGAAATAATGATGCTACAATAACATGGAACCCAAATACTTAACATTAATAAACTCTAAGTAAAAAGTCAATGGCAATTCTGTGATTAAGTATCACCCAAAGCTTCCTTGACAGAACAATATAATATGCAAAATACAAATACTGTGGCTTAGGTATAGAGAAATGCAATCCACTATTTTCCTTATAAATCAGAAAACGTAGATGTAGAGCCACCTTCATTGTTTTCAACACTTTCTACAGAATCACTTGAATATAAGAAATCAGGCCTGCTTTTTGGTAACAGAATCCACAGAATGGGTTTCCTCACCTGCTTATGACTGGTACACACATTTTTTTAAGTAGACTTTCATGTACTGAGCTCACATATTGCCCCGCTTAAGTTTGCATTTGAGCCCTAGTGCCAAAATATTGTAATTGTTTATTCACTTTTGGGGTATTTTTTTTCACTGATCTGTATCCTTTTAAGGACAGATATAGCACATACATTCTATTTTGTCTTTGCTTGTCTTTATTTACTGGTTTTAGCAAAGTAAGTCTTATATGAATAAAGAAATAATTTGCTCTGAAATTCTAAATGTTCTCAAAGAATCATAAAAGAAAAAATGATATTTAATTCTAAATATCAAAGCATGAGATGATTAAATATTATTATAATTACCCGATTTCTTCTAGAGTCCTACAAAAGAATCTTTTATGCTGTGGCCTTGTCTTTCAGATCAGTGCATACCTAATTACAGCCATAGCTTCTCTGCCTACAACCACTGCAACTTTTTCACTACTGCCCAAATCTGAAACAACCACAGCAGGAATCTAAGCAGGCGCATTTAGTGTGAGATAGGAAAACTGAAGGACTTCATAACAATCTGCTTTACGCTCCTTTTCTTGCCTCTATTCTTGCCAGGACCTGCACCTCCACTCTACTTTACACATGCCTTGTAATGCACACAGCATATTCCTTCTGGTAAGGGACAAGGAGTTAATGATTTTTCTAGAACAGATAACATCTAAGGAAGGTCCAGGTGGGAATGACTGGAGGAAGCTATCATATGATCTTCCAGACCACAGACACTAGACATCTCAATGTTAGACATCTCGTCACCAGACATCTAGATGCAAAGGCCCCGTGGCTCCAAAGAATAATACCTGAGACTTCTTCTTTGTTCTAAATGGTTCACAGATCACTGAGAGAATACATACACCAAGCCACTGTCCTCAAAAAAAAACCCTCAGACCCTGAACAAAGCTGAGACTCCCTCTTTTCCTTTCCAAGTCTCCAGGATGCTCAGTCTGTCTGTCTGTCTCTCTATATAGATATCTTCAATAAATTCTGCTTTCACCTCCTGCTAGCTCACGTTTGATTTCTATCCTGTGTGAAACCAAGGACCCTCCTGGTTGATCCTCTGGGAAACCCCTCAGACCTGACCTGCCTACATCAGCTATCCCCCAATGGAGACCAAATCTCTAGTCATTCCCACTGAACTGTCAGAAACAAATTGTTGAAATATTTGAGGAATCAAAAATGACAACTCCACTAAAAAACTGTCTGTTTAGATCACCATTCATGATTAATGTCAGTATCTACAGCAGGAATATTTAACAGGAAGCCTAAATTATAAAATCTAAACAGACTATTTAACTTAATATGTTTTAGGTGGTTTTATCAATTTTGGACCCCAATGAAGCTACAAAAGTCACATATTTCTCAAAACCTCTTCTCCATTTGACTTCCCCTACTGACTAACTCAATCAAAAAGAGAAAATAAGCACAATGAGCAAAACCCAACATTAATCTAAATCTTTGTGTCTTACATTTTGTAAAGAGTTGACCTTACTTCAAGATCTGCAAATAATTCTTCAGCTTTTGAAACTGTTGCTATTATATGTGTTGATCAATAATAGGGAGATACTCTATTACTCATTCAATATCCACTGTACATGTTTTATGTTTGAGAAAGTTTTATATATAAATATAGTAAATAATAATACCCATCTTCTTGTGCTGAGTATTGATACAGAATTCTGGCTGAATGGTATAAAACCTTAGTTATTCAAATTTCTAAGATGTTTTAAAAGTAAATTATAGTATAAATGTTATACTTTAAGAAATAGAAGTCTAAAATATTTCAGTCTGAGCCCCTTCGCTTCCACAGATTAGTATATAAGCACCGCTAGCTATAGTAATCAAAACAGCATGTCACTGGCATAAAAACAAACACATAGACAAATAGAATAGAATAAAGACCCCAGAAACAAACCCACACATACACAGTAAGCTGATCTTTGGCAAAAGCACCAAAAATACACAACAGGGAAAGGATAATTTCTTCAATAAATGATGTTAGGAAAACAATATCCACATGCAAAAGACAGAAATTATACCCTTATCTCACACCATACACAAAAATAACTCAAAATGGGTTGAAGACTTAAATATAAGAGCTGAAATCATAAAAATCCTAGAAATCATAAGGAAAAGGTTTCTTGACGTTGGTCTTAATAATGATTTTTTGGGGGTAGGACACCAAAAGCATAGGTAGCAAAAGCAAAATAAACAAATGGGACTATATCAAACTAAAGAAGTTTCTGTACACACAAGAAACAATCAACAAAATGAAAGGGCAACCTATGAAATAGGCGAAAATATTTGCAAATCATATATATATCAGATACATATCAGACATATATATCTGATAAGGGGATTAATATCCTAAATATATAAGGAACTCATATGATTGTTAAATAATTAAGCAAGGAGGCCACGAAACTTGAAGCTACAGCCGTTCAAAAATCTCCTTACTTTGCTTCCGCCGTTTCTCTGTGAAAAGCCTCTCACCAAGCAAGATCCAGCGGGTGGAACGTTCTGAACCATGTCCAATTTGGGTCGGCCCAATTTTAATCAAGTTTTGCTCATGGAAACTCTTAGAAAATGTTTACTATGCCTCAGTGTATCTCTTAACAGTTGTGGCGTCAGGAGAACAAACCGAAGGAGACGCCCAACACCACCCAGCAGCAAAGAGCAAGAAGGTAAAATAGGTAAGGTACCTGTGCAGCTTGTCTCGCTCCCTGCTTTCCTGATGCCTCCAGAGGTCCCGGGTAAGTCCCTCTTGCGTCCCAGAGTCCTGCTCAGCAGCTCTTCCATTAGGAGCTTTCGACTTGCCTTGAGCTTTTTTCCTGCCCCTGGGCAGTCCGGAAACCAGCTGGGGTCTGACTGACTGGGTCCGAGTTTAAAACCGGTCCGGGTGCCGGGTCAGACTTAGAAACCGGACTGGGTCCGCTATTGGACTAGGTCCGACTTAGAAACCAGAGGGTGCAGGGTCACACCGGGTCCGCCTTCGAAAGCCGTCCAGTCCGCAGGCAGAATGGTTCGGGTTTAGAAATAGAGCTGAATCCAGTGTGAGGTCTCAGGTAATTAAGGTTTTGTTCTAAGGCTCAACAAGGAGGTTAACCTACCAAAGATAATCTTGAATTACAGTGGCCACAGCAGAGAACTTGTAACCATCTTAGATAAGCGCGTCCATTAGGAGGTGCCTAGAGAAAAACAAGCCTCAGCTAAGCGCTCACCATAAAAATAGAGGGAAAATTATTTGTCCTCCTCTACAGTTTCTGGTGACCCGGATGGGACCTGCTGGGACGCTCTACTCGCTCTGGAGCCTGCAGACGGATCCTGGGAAAACTGGCGGAATCCTGTAAAGGGTAAGGATTCTTACAAAAATCAGCTCTCCCGGGTCTCCATCGGTGGTGCCTGGTGATGAAAGGAAGGTAAAATTTCACAATGTCCCTTTCTTTCCAAACTCAGATTGGCGGGAGAAAACATTGGCTGTCGAACCTTTCTCTCCCAGGGATAGCTGTTGCTTCTTGTCTCATATTGTTTCTCGAGAACCTGGCTTGGCAACTGTGGATTAGGGGACCCCAAAATATAGCCAAACAGAAATGTGGTTGCACCCTATTTGTGGCTCGATACGGCTGAGCAGAAATGTGGCTTACGCTCCGTTTGCGGTTTGGGTTCAATGGACTAGGCCAGATTTGAGGGGAGTTGTCTGCCTTCCTTTCTTTGGATATCTTTAAGAGTAGCCTGGCTCTTGGGAGCGTAGTATCCTTTTAACCCTTTTGGGGGACCCCCTTTGTGCCCATGGATTTTTTTTTTATACTGCCAGGAATATTTACTGTTTGTCTAGGCTGAAACCTAACAGGGTACCTGAACTTTGTTGTTGTCATTGTTTAAAAGTAGCTCTCTGGTGAGAAACTGACAAGATTGGATAGTATTATTCAGTCTGATAGGAGCTTATTATTCATTTTTTATTGAGGTATAATTGGCATATAACACTGTATTAGTTTCAGGTGTACAATGGAATGATTCACTATTTGTACACCCTAAGACATGATCACAAGTCTGGTTACCATCCACCATGTAAACTCACATTTTTTTTTCTTGCGATGGGAGGTTTTAAGATGTACTCCCTTAGCAACTTCACATACGCGATTCATCATGCTATCAGTGACATCCCCATGATTTATTTGTTTTATAATTGGAAATTTGTATATTTTGACCCCCTGCATACATTTTACCCATCCCCTAACCCCCTCTCATCTGACAACCACCAATTTGTTCCCTGTATCCATGTGTTTGATTTTGTTTTGTTTTGTTCATTTGTTTTGATTTTTAGGTTACACATCAAAGTGAACTCATATAGTATTTGTCTTTCTCTGACTGATTTCACTTAGCATAATACCTTCAAGATCCATCAATGTTGTCCCCAATGGCAGGACTTCATTGTTTTTTATGGCTGAGTAATATTATTTATATATATATATATATATATATATATATATATTCATTCATCCATCAGTGGGCACTTAAGTTGTTAACATATCTTGCCCATTGTAACAAATGCTGCAATGTACATAGGGGTATATGTATCTTTTCTAATTAGGGTTATCATTTTTTTAGATAAATACCTGAAAGTGGAATTGCTGGATTATATTGTTCTATTTTTAAATAAAATAAAGTAAAAAGGAGTAAAATAATAAAAAACAAAAGCTAGTTTAAGTATATTGATTCAAGACAGGCATACCTTTAGAGTTATCATCATTAAATATAATGTTTCATCCTACCTAGGCTTACTAAAAGTCAAATAGGCTCCTGTTATTGGTGCAGACCCTATGGAAAATATTATGGTGGCTCCTCAAAAAATTTTAAAAAAAGAACTACCATATGGTCCAGCAATCCCACTTCTGGGTATATATCCAAAGGAAATAAAATCAGTATACTGAAGAGATATTTGCATGCCTATGTTTAGTGCAACATTTTTCAGAGTAACGAAGATATGGAAACAATCTAAAGTTCTATCAGTAGATGAATGATAAAATGAAAACACACACACACACACACACACACACACACACACTAGGCAGTTTGAGTCACTGCTCTTCATATATTAGTATGTAAACAAATGAAAGTCAAATATCTCTGACCTTCAATTTTCTTCTTTCAGTCATATATGTATAAATATTAAATATGTATTTTGGGTCAAGAATCTAATAGTTAAAGCAGATAGAAAGAGGTATAGGAACGATATGTTCTCCAGTCATAATCAAACCAGAACCCAATGCAGCTATCACTTTATTTCTTTCAAAGTATCTGAACAAATTTAACTTTATGGATTGCTGATTTTAGTTTCAGTTTTTAATTATTTAAATTTTTATGAATTTTATTTCATCAAATATATCATGCTCTTGCTTAAGAGAGTTACACATAACTAAGGATCTAAACATTTCCCCATTACTTCTTTGACAATCAATGAAAAGCATATTTGTTATGACATTATCATTACCCCATTAAAATGTTTTGTACTTGGTCTTCTAATACTTTGCCTACCTGGAAGAAAAATATCAAAATGTACTTGGGGTTAAAATTTCTAGGCAGAATAGAAAAATGCTAAAATACTTGATGTGAATATTTAATTTTTGGAGAATCTTTGTGATCAATATTAGAACTGTCTATGCTTGAATTTTATGTTGACTTGATCAACTCTATGAAAGTAAAAACTAAAGCTGATATTAATTTTTTGTTAATTTCTCTTATATAGGCAATTCATAAATTTTAAGAAAAATCTGTTACAGTTATTTTATAAGCATTTTATTCCCCCTTTGTAACAAGGACTTGTAAATTCCAAACCCATATTTAACAAATATTTTATAAGTGTCTTAATTTACAGCAGTTGAGAAGAGATTTTTTTATCTGCACTTGGAAGCCAGGGAAAAATTTTATAGCATTAATGACATTAATGAGTTGAGACTTAGAGGAATACATGCTTACCCGATTATCTCATCATGGGATTTTCACTATTTGCATTGTTTCTGGTCAATTTCTGCTGTCTGTGATATCAAAAAACCTTATAGCCAGTAATGGCATGCAGTGGATTCTGTAGTGATCCAGAAAATCTGATCCAGTTTCCTTTGTCAGCATATCAGAGTCAGGGGTATCTGTTAATCTTTGTCCTACATGGGCCCCAGCGATTCAAGTTAGTTTATTGCCTTTATTTTATCAGGGCTTAATCAAAAATTGAAAATTATTTTCATTTTCTGCCTGCCAGTTCTCAGAGCACAAACTCTTTATAAAAAAGTGAGTTTTCTAATGCTTCATTTCTCTGTTTTTGTGTGTTATAACATTAATCCATGCAAATGCTGGTATTTCAAAATGTAAAATTCTCCTTTAATTCTGCTTGGTGAAATACTGGAGATAAAGAATCTTGATTGGGGAGGGGAGCAGAAATAAGAACCTTGTTTATATCAAGTGCTAAATGAGGTATTCTCCCTAGTTTCTGAACAATCTTTCCCTCTACATTTGTTTTTGTTTTTTTTCATTGTCAAATACCTGTCTATGAAGCTGCAGTTGAGTTTAAAAGTTTTTAATAGATTTATTGCAAACTTACATGTTTATTAAAAGCCTCAGATCAGAGGCATCTGGGTGGCTGTGTTGGTTAAACTTCTGCCTTCATCTCAGGTTGTGATCTCAGGGTCCTGGGATCCAGCCCCATGGCGGTGGAGGGCTCCTACTTAGGAAGGAGTCTGCTTCTCCTTCTGCCTCTGCCCCTCCCCCCCCACTAATGTGCCCATGCGCTCTCTCTCTCTCAAATAAATAAAATCTTAAAAAAGAATAAATAAAAACCTCAGATCAAACCATCTTTGAATTAACTGCAGTAGTACAGCTGTTTTTGGCACCAAAAATTATGCTCTACCATAAATTTTATCCCCTTCCTCCTGGAAGAAGACATCTATAGAGTCTTTAATTTTTACTTTCTAATACAAAGTAAAAATTAGAGTTAAAATCTTTCAAGTGAGCAGCACAGTTGCTCTTAACCTTGATAGAATGAGGTCTTATTGATAATATTAGTCACATATTTTAGGTAATAGATTCATAATACTCTTATAATGCTCTGTACTTATAAGTCAAAACAGAAAAGAAGTATTCTGTGAGCATGTTTATACTGTATATGTGTGTAGATACGTGGTTATTTGTTTTTTTATGTACTTGACAAATAATCTGGCCAGGATACTTCTTCTAGAATTCTCTTGTTTATTTCAAGATTACTTTAGGAACAATATGTATCTAATTGGTTATGGTCTGCATCCTTATCATTTACAATTGGTTTCCTTTGACGGTTGATTACAAATACCTAGAAAAAAGAAGAATGCTACACTTGTAAAGTTTTTCTTCCTGTAGTTTGTCAGTTACTACCAAAAGACATTTTTTGTACATTATAATGACTGCCTACAATATCCTGACACAAATTTCCTTATTATTTTTAGCAAGCATTGAATGTTTTGCTTAGTTCTAATTATTTTAATAAGATTGATTCAGTTCCTGTATCTTTTGTTACTGTTTTTTGTTGTTAGGTATTTATTTGAAAATAAAGGACACTATGGGAAATTGATTTCAGTTTCAGTAGAAAGGTACCTAATAGATAGGCAGACAATGAAAAAGAAAACTAAATTAAAAGATCCATTTTGAAGACAAAGTTTGTCTTTGAATTCCCATTTATAATCCATTATGTTTATAACCCTACACCTCTTTAACGATCCTGAGTAGCAGTCTATGAATTTTCCCCGAAATCTGGTTCAAACGCTTTTCACGTTTGAAACGTATTTTACAACCGTAGGACTCAGTTAAACATATTTAACCACTAATCTATATGACAATGTACATTGATCATTAAATAGATCTTAGATAAAATCTGGGGTTGATTTTACTTTAATCAGCGATTCTATAAAGCCAGGAATTAAATAAAATTGGATTAAACATAACAAGTATTAATAAGGAGTAAGAACAAGTAAAAATAAATTATTAAGGAGAGAGAGAGAGACAGAAACAGTGAGATAGAGTTGAGTTCTTTTACATTCCAAAGGAGGAGTCTGAATTTCAATAAAGGTGAGTAAAATGTAATGTAGCAAGAACTCTTCACAGACCTTTTAGCATTCAAATTATGGCATGCATGCTCCATGCTGCAGTTTTACAAGCCTGCAAAATAGTAACATTAATGGCCCAGCATCTTTAAAAATCTTAAGTCTGCAAAATGATTCACTTGCCATGCATATTGAATATTAATAACATCAAGTAGTTCTGTTTATTAACCTTTTACGTTAATGGTCAGAAATGAAACACGCTGAGAACAATTGCACGACAGAAGGGGTAAATGTTTCTGATGACTGTTGGGTTTCATTTGACAGTTAATAAAAACCATCAAGTACATATTATGTTAGATTAGCCGAGATCTGGATTCCATATGACAAGTCATTATTATTAAAGGCAAATGGAGGGTATTTTCAAATACACCCTGGAGTGAGGTAGACTAAAATATGATGGTGCACTCTTGAATGTCAAGGACATTTTGTGCAGTGTATAATGGAAAACTACATGTAATGTGCAGTTTGGGAACTATTTCATGTTCCTCTGAAGACCTCAAAGCATCACACTGAATTTTTTATTGGAATCTGTCACACTCTGCTATAGGTTCAAGTGCATAACAAATATTTATAGACAATCATCATTTTGATGACAGAGAGAATGTGTCAGAGCTAATAGTTAGCATATGATTAAGTGTATAATGTCATACTCTTGCTAGTCCCTCTTCATTTTCTTTTACTGAAAAATAATCAGCCCAGTTTTACATAATCTATAAGTTATTTCCTGTTAGAAAAGTAGAGTTATGAACGACTGGGTGATTTTTCAATAACGTAGTAAGTGATAAGCTATGATTCTAATTGTGCCTTCCTAAATGTCAGTTATACTCATTAGGAAGTGTGAAGACCATCGGGAGTAGGACAATTTTGTTTTAAGAATGTATAACTTTTAAAGTATGCAAATATCGGTAACCTAAGAAGTAAGTGCTTGTTACAATACAGAAAATCTAAAATTTGACCAGAAAAACAATATTGTATGGTGTGAGACTTTTGTATGTAATAAAAGCAAAGAACTTGGAATCAGAAGACCCAAATTAGATTGTGTTCTCCTCCTGCTATTTAATATGTGACCTACCCTAAGTAAATGGTTTAACCTCTCTGAACCTGTTTTCTCAATAAATCTCAATCTAACCCACATGACACATTTGTGCCTAGAATTACATATAATTGAGAAATTTTGTAAACTATACAAAGTTAAGGAAAAGAAACAAACTGTTATTAATAGTTGCGATCTAAATAGTAACAGCTGACCATTAATTGTCTGGGGATGGGGGTGAGGGTTTTTGGAAGAGACAAAGAGGAAGAATTACAAAGGCCCATGAAGAAACTTTTGTGGATTATGTGTATGTTCACTAACATGATTGCAGTGATGATTTCTCATATAGATAGATAGATAGATAGGCCAAAGCTTATAGTACATTTTAAGTTTTATTATATGTCAATTATATTACAATACACCTGTTTTTAAAAAATACTAGGATTACTACCATTACAAGAAAAAAAACAGGGATTGGCTTATAAATATCAAGTTGGATAAAAAAAGCTGGGCACAAAAGAATACACAATGCTCCTTGGTTCATGTAAAGTCAAAAAAACAGGCAACTATTATATAGTATTAGAAGTCGGGATAATGGATACTATTAAGAAAGAGGGAAAGAGTAGTAATTGAGCAAGAGCAAGAGAAAGATAATGAGATTTTGAAAATATTCTATTTCCTTACCTGGGTTGTAGTTACATGATAAGTCATGTTTGTGATTACTTATTGAGATATATGTGATAATTTGTGTATATTTATTTATGTGTGCTGTATTTCAATTAAAATTCATTTAAGAAAGGGATGATTTGTGAAGGTCGTCTAAGTTGAAATGGACATACCACCAGTTGCATACTTTACCAACCAATTAAACTGAATTATTTACCTAGATAAGTAAAATTCTATATCTCCATAAGAATATACCTAAGAGGTTTAGTTTTATAGTTCTGTTAAGCTACGAACTAATAAGACTCTTGGTGCACCCCCAAAAGCAAATTTTAGAACAAAACAGGATGTTAACCTGGTAAGTGTATCACTCTCAGTTCTCCACAAAAAAAGAACCAATACATATACATAGGCTTGATTATAAGAAATTGGATCACAGTTATGGAGGTTGAAAAGTTCCAAGATCTGCAGTTTATAATCTGGAGACTCAGGAGTATCAATGTTACAGTTCCCTCTGAGTTCAAAGGTCTGAGAACCAGGATAAGTGCTGTTGTAAATTCCAGGCCAAGTCTGAGCCCAAAGGCCAGAGAAGACACGTTTCCCAGCTTTTGTTTAAAAATAATCAGTCAAGTTCTACGTAATTTACAAGTCATCCCTTGTTAGAAAATTAAAATCATGAAAAAAACATAAAATCACGAACTACTGGGTGATTTTTACCCAGTCAAGCAGAGAGAGCAGATTCTCTTTTACTCAGCCTTTTTGTTCTATTCAGGCCTTCCATGAATTGGATGAGACCCATCCACATTGGGCAGGACAATCTGCTTTACACAGTCCACCAATTCAAATGTTGATCTCATCCAGAAGCACTC
Organism: Ursus arctos; assembly: GCF_023065955.2. Lineage (NCBI taxonomy): Eukaryota > Metazoa > Chordata > Mammalia > Carnivora > Ursidae > Ursus > Ursus arctos. Next base: position 10,202,641 of record NW_026622841.1, read on the forward strand.
TCACATCCCTACAAATAATGTTTAACCAAATATCTAGGCACCCACTCTCCAGGCTAAGGTTCAGTCAAGTTGACACAAAAAATGAACCAGCACAGTTAAGGACATAGGTCAGAAGAATTTGAGGCACAGCATTGAGAAAGACAAAACAGTTCAGGACTAAAGAAAATACATGGAATGACCAAAACAGAATCCAACCAACAGTATATGCCTAATTGTCTTCAGTTGTGAATCCCAAAGACATTGAATTTTAAACTCTCCTTCAGAACCCCACCAATGTCACCACCAGGCCTGCCCATACTACTTAAGTATTGCTGTATTCCTTTTGATTTTATGTTTACTACCAACATTCTAATTCAATTGGCCATCATCCATTAATTAGACCCAGTGCCTGTGCCTTTGACCTAGTTTCCTGTATGACTCTTGCTGCTGCAATCCATTTTCCAACTATCAGCCAGATTGATTTTTGTAACACATATATCGGATTGGTCAATTAAAGTAATTAGTGAGGGTTCTCCATTGTACATAGAACAAAATCCCATAGTCTTACAATGACCTGCAGGGCCCTGAATGAACTGGTTGGTCCTTACCTTCCTCTCAGACCCTATATTACATTTAATAACTCTCTCTATTACAATATTAGCCTCTCTTTGTTTAGGAAATTCTGCAAATTAATTCTTGCCACAGAGTAGTTACACAAGGTGTGGTTTTTCCATAGAATGCTCTTGCCTCATTCATCCCTAAGCTAACTTCTTTGCATCGTTAAAGGCTTGGCTTAAATGTTACCTTTCCAGAGTGACTGCCTATGTCAACCTTTTCTCAAGGAAACTTCTGGTTTACAGTTTTGTTTGTTTGTTTTTAAAGATTTTATTTATTTGAGAGAGACTGAGAGAGCTCAAGTGTGCATGCACTGGGGGAGGGACAGAGGGGGGAGGGGCAGGGGAAGAGGGAGTAGCAGACTGCACCCTGAGTGCAGACCCTGACTTGAGCTCAGTCCCAGGACCCTAAGATCATAACCTGAGCTAAGGCAGACACTTAACTGACTGAGCCACCCAGGCACCCCTAGTTTACAGTTTTGATTAATTGTTATGAATTAGACACTGTTCATAGAGAATGTTAATTTTTCCAAATTATCACTTGCTTCGATTGCCAGTTTTTGCATATCCATTTATAGCCAATTCGGACAGGTAGAAATAGGTGGAAACAAGTAAAGGGACACCTGTGCTATGATACCTCTCTTTGCTCTGTACTAAGTTGACACTAACTCTAGTAGCAAGTATAATATTTCACTATTGCTATGAATATTTTGATATGACAGCATGGTCATAAATAAAATGTTGATTTCACATTTTCTTTAGTGTGTAAGATTTGAAATTTCATAAATATATTTTACTATTTATCAAAGTATTTATTGACATCATTTTATCTCATAATTGAAAAGTTATGAACTAACTTTGATATATATCATTCTAGTAGATTCTCTGATGAAATAAAATCCAAATGGGGAAAAATAACTGAAAATGAGGGCAAATATCTATTCTGAATCCATAATTATTCTCTGTGTCTAATGGAGCTGTACACTGAAAATGCTTCTCTGGAGCTGCGTTTTCACAAATGGCTAAAAATGAGTAAGAGGTGAATGTTCATTGAGACATTAAACTTTCACTACTAAAAAGTCATGTAGACTCACTGCAAACTCAGGGCTTACTTCTCTACACAAAACTATGCACATATTTGGTGCTGAGTGGTAGAAATTGTGAATTAGAAACAAGCAGATCTGTTTATTTAAAGGATATATAAAGACAAAAATAATAGGAATAATTGTTTTAATGGGTCAGGGATTCCATATGAAAGAGAAAAGTGGCTCTTTAGAAGAGGCAAATTAGGGTAAAATATGATACACACACACACACATATATATACCTGTAGAGTATAACTCATTCTGATGCCGATTATATGTTCATACAGTAGAAGGTACTTGAGTGATAAAAATCATTTGACCTTAATCTTATAGTCCAGTTGTCATCAAGGTATACCCATAAAAAAGGATAAAAAAGTGTATTCCAGTTTATAATGACAAGATATAAATGATTAAACCTAAATGATGGGGAAAGTTTAGACTACATAAGAGAATAGGAATACTCTAAGAAGTAAGTGAAATTTCTGAAGCATAAGAAGATATGTTACTTTGTTTCCTGTATCAGAGGGAGAAAATTCCTTGGTTTAGTTATAAAAAAAAAAAAGTTCAGTCAATCAGAGCATAACAGCCTTTTACAATATTTATCTCAATGTGGTACAGAAACAATTTGGGTTTTAGATTTCACAATGTCCATGTATTTTTATATATCGCTATTACAAGTAATCTATTTTGTAGCATTCTACATAAATAATAAGCTGTAACTTTAAATTCATTGTTTCCCATACTTGAGTTACAAGTTCTTTTAATTTGTTGATGAAAATTGATGGATCAAAATGGAATTTTGATGGTAAAGCCTCAGGTCATAAAATGTTTCATTTACATATCACATAGAATAGCACTTTCAATTTTTGCATTATTCTAAAATGTAACTGAGTATAACAACATTATTCTTTGCTGCAATGGAAGTGGCATAGTACATTAGCATGATTGTGGATTGATTAGATTTCATTCTGCATTGATGAGTCAAGGAGACAAGCAAAGGAAAGTGTGCTGACTCTGAATTTATGAAATGGCGAGTAAACACTGTCTGTTAACCAAGAAGCAGTTAAAGTTTTTTTCTAGTTCCGTGAGAACCCATCTAAAGTCTACCTTGTAACTACCATAGGAAGTGAACCCTGAATAAAATAAAATAATAAAACCTGTATACCTCAACTGCAGTGGTTTAGGGGGTATTACCTCAAAGAAAACAATGCTACCATTTACCTCAAGGAAAACAGAAGATGTCAGTTTTACCATAAGATATGAGAAACTTCACCAGGAATGACACAGAAATCAAAACAGCAGGATTGATATTTTGGTGATCTCATCAACAAATCTGCATGAATACAAGGCTACTCTAGTTTACATTAATACATTCAGTAGTAAATTTTTGAACACTAATATATGCCAGACACTGTGTTAGGCTCCAAGGATACACTAGCAAGGAAGACTTCTTTTCAGGAACATTTTATGTCATTGTTCAATATGACCTAATTTCTCAGCAAAAATTAACAGTTTTGGCACCCTTTGTCTGTGCATTTTTTTCCTCCTTTGGCCTTAAAGTCATGGCAATATCTTGTTTCTCCTTCTAACTTCTCTGACTTTATGTTATTGTCTTAATAGATATTTTTTTAATATTTTATTTTTATTTATTTGACAGAGAGAGAGAAGCCAGTGAGAGAGGGAACACAAGCAGGGGGAGTGGGAGAGGAAGAAGCAGGCTCCCAGCGGAGGAGCCTGATGTGGGGCTCGATCCCACAACGCCAGAATCACGCCCTGAGCCGAAGGCAGACGCTTAACAACTGTGCCACCAAGGCACCCCTGTCTTAATAAATATTTTGGTTTTTTTTCCTCCTAATTTTAGACTTTCCAAAGGTTTTGCCTCAGAATAGCTCCCAATAGTCATATATAGCTTCCAGTTCTGATGTATGTCTCTGGCTCTGATTTACTCTTAATATCTTTACCCAGACAGATGAATGACTTAATGCCGTTCCAATATATACATATATACATATATATACATACATATGTATATATTTCCCACAAAAACATGCCCTTTTTAGTTCTATAACTGGACCCAATAACTTTCTTTTCATTTGGTTTCAAATCTTTGGCAGCTTTGTATCTCTACCCTCCCCCATTTATTATTTACTTATAATTATTTGCCATGTGTGGTAAATACCATCTAATTTCCATTCTCAAGGACTCTACAGTGTAATCAGGTCTTAAATATTCTTGCTTCAATACATAAGATACTAAAATATTAGCACTTCAATTACAGGCGTTGTCTCTTTCCCCTTTGATCCGGTCATCTCCTCTCTTCACTTATAAAACCCCAAGCTAGTGATGTTACTTCCCTGCACTTCTAAAATACATTTTTTTTTAATGAACTTAATTTCTCCTTAAAGAAATGAACTTAATTTCTCCTTAAATAAATGAACTTAATTTCTCCTTAAATAAATGCTGTTTTCATTAAAGCATTTAAGACCCTCTATTTTATTATTATCCAATGTTTTCCAACTCACATTATCAAGAACTATGAAATAGAGTCTGAAAATTTACCCTGATTTCAAGAAGCCAGTTAGCCTTCCACACTTCCACACAGATGCTGGAAGACAATGTGTAACTTCTGGGGTCAGAGAGAGAACTTTATTACTCAGGGCACAGCAGGGAGCATGAGTCTTGTTCCTCTTGCCCAGCAAGTCCCGGGGCAGTGTTGGGCAGGTCAGTTGGACATTGTGCACACAGGGATCTTGCCTCATAGCAGAGAAACTCTTGAGTTTAGGGAACCTTGAACTTTTTCGAGGGGATGATAAGAAACCTGCCCATACTTTGCCTTAGAATGACAGTGTCTTTCCTATCTCAGCCAGAAAACAAATCTGTTCTCTGCCTCCAGAGGGAGACAGTATCTTTACCTTCTAAGGATGGTTGTTACATAAATATCTTCAAAGAGATAGTCCAGAAGAGAAGTTAAAAGACATGAAGAGATGCAAAGGCCTCCTTAAAATTGTCTCCCAACACATATATCCACTTCATTATCTCCCTCTCTGTGAACTCTGATTTTTATATTATCAGGGAGGCTTGTTAAGACAGATTAAATGTGGTGACCAGTGAAGTAGTGAATTGTTCGTCTGATAAATGTAAATGTAGCAGCCAGGGTTTGTTTGTTCCTACCTGAGTCACTTGTTTTTCTATTTTCCTGAAAAACTGAAAACCCAAAAAACCAAACAGCCTATTGATAACAAATATGGCATTCATATTTAAAATTACATATGAATGCACACACAAGTTACCCTTTATTTAATTACAAGGGTCTGGCAGGAATAAGGGTAAAACAAGGCAAAACACAGAAGCCGGCGGTACCAGCAGGCCTGCCATTATTCCCCATGAAAAAGTGATGTGAGATTTTGTTCTGGAAGGAGAATCAAATAGACCCAGAAGACTTCTTGAAGAACAGCAGTGGTCTCTAGTAAAGTGACAATAGCCAGCTTGAGGAATCCTCTATGGTAAGAAAAAGGAAAATAAATATAAAACCCTTATTATTTACTCTTACCTCTTATTTCCAGTTGTAGATGCCTGTAAGCCCAATCTAATCAGAAGCTGGAGGAAATGGGAACCTAGGGATGCAAATCACATAGATCAGTCTCTTGATCCATAAATGGTAGTGTTGGTTTAGCATTCCAGGGCATCCATGTGCAAAATATTCTCCTGTTACATGCAGATGACCAGCTTATACACTAAGGGGATGGTGAACTATTGATAGTTCAGTTATTTGCAGTAGTACACAAATCAGCATCAACAAGACCATTTTTGAGTCTACTGGTCACCATGCATTGTCTTTATCTCTGCGATTATTGCCTTTTTGTAAACAGACCCATCGGGTAAGTGTTAATGGTAATTTGGCAAAGCTGCTGACTTAAATTCACAGAGAAGGTAACTATTTCCCGGATTATTATAAACATCCACTCTTGTATATGCCTTCTAGGTGGTATTTATGTAAAACATGAGTATTTTCTCATCTTATGTTGTTCCAGGAAATCCATCCAATGTACCTAACCCACACCTCCCAATAACCACTTTCACCCAGTCTCTAACTTCCCTGCCAATCATTAGTCATTATCCATTAGTCAGTCTACTGTGATTTAGACCGTTCTTATACATAAAGGGCACAATCAAAATTCTATTCATTGGGAGACTATCCCTATGTCGCCATTTTTCAAGGTTATTCTTTATCAAAGTAAAATCAGTACTTTCTACTGTAGGCCCTTAACAACATATCATACAGATCCTTCTGTGAAGTAGTTTGATATTTTTTTCCTCTTTTAACTTGTTCTAAGTGCTCAAAGTAAAGTTATAGGTGTGGATAAAAAAAGATACATTGAAGTAGTAAGAGAAAGTTATCCATCATACAATTTGTGGATACTTTATGGATGTACTCAACCTTTTCCATTTCTATAACATGTCTGTTTTACAATAAAATTCTGGTGTTAATGCATGTCCAAATATATGGTTCCATGGGTCAAATAATATCCAATGCATGATTGACAATTTAGATTGCATAGTTATATTTTGTTCCATGATCAAATGTTTAGTCTCTACTAGGGCCTAGCAGCTAGCCTAAAACTGCTTTAAAATTAAATATTAACCATTAAAGGAGGGGTTAGACTTACTCAGAAACCTTGAATGTACTTTGCGTTTCTCCTGTTAGGACTGCTTGCCAGGACCTTATTCTGCATTTCTATCTGCCTCCCACACTGTTGGAACTGCTGGGTCAAAAGTTCCAAGAGATATGGAAGCTCACACCTGTCAGTCTAGACTTTCTGTGGAGTCTATTCATGCTTTGGTTCTCATTTTAAACTGTCAGCCTTGCAGGTTATTGTGTAAGTAGCTTCTAGAAGCAAGTTCAGATGTGATATATATTGCCTTTCAAATCCAAAGAGATCCACAAAGAATTGTGTCTTTCTTCATGGTAGGTAGACACAACAGCTCAGTTCTCATTTTACAAGAGTATCACAATATTCATACCAGTAGACTTCCTAGAAGTTTCACTGGGTTTATCGTCTACCTTTGGTCAAACGTATGTATTGATAAGCCATCTAAAGCACTTTCTGCTCTTTGCTGACCAGGTCTAAATAGCATAATGTTATCAATGCTATGGGTCAGTGAATTTTTTGAGGTCTATCTGAATGGTAGAAGCTTCTATGAAATATATTATGATGATGAGCAGGAGGGTTGACCTAGCACTGAGTAATATATTAAAAGTATACTCTTGTCCCTGCCATGAAAATCAAAAAAGTTTGTGGTCTCAATTGTTTGGAATGGAAAGGAAAATACTTACCAGGGGAAAGGCTTTACACCAGCTATTACAAAGTGTGCTGATTTGCTCCAGTAAAGATACCACATCTGGAACCAAAGTTTCAATTGGCAGTACCACTCATTTAAGCATACAATGATTTGTCATTTTCCACAACCCATCTGACTTCCCACTGCCAATTGGACAAGTTAAATGGAGATGTGACAGGAGTTACTAGTTTTGAATTTTTTTAAGTCTCTACTTGTTTAATTAGTCTCTATAATTGATTTGGAGACTTAGCATTGTTTTTTGTTTACTATATGTCAGGAGTTGCCAATTCTCAGAACTACCACTTAGTCCTTCCCACATTGATAGAGCTCATTTTGAAACCAATAAAATGACTCTGACAGCTATAAAATATGTCTGTTCCCACTGTATACTCTGTATACTCTCAGTCAGGGCAAACAACCATAGAATAGGTCTATAGTCCCACTATGTCTACCATTAGATTAATTTGGGCCAAGACACAAACAGACACCTGACCTCTTCATCAGCCATTTGTCTCCATTAATTGTCCCTTGCTCTGAGATGATTTTAAGGACCAGCTTAATGTTAATACCAATATACAGTTACCTCAGAGGTTTGATTATTTCTCTTTTGGTAGGAAACAGTCACTCTTTTGAAAACTTTGGAGGAGTTTCATGCTCTATACCTTTCCCCTGAGGAGCTCAATCTTTGAATCAGTGTAGAGTCTAGTGATCTCCAAAGTGCTTAAATTCACTAACTGGGTAAGAGGCAGTATATCCCCACTACAGTGATTATAGTTATGGACTGGCCCACCATATCTTAGAATTTTTCTTTGCAGGTATGTCATGAAAATCATAGGAGGCTATCCAATAATTTAACTTGTAAGTGATCTGTAGAAGGATTAGCCACAAGAGTTCCCTATGCATCCAAAACATGAAACTAGGTTTCCTGTAGCACCTCTCCTTCCTATCTTTGGCCTGCAGAATTCAGCTATGAAAGAATGCTTCTTATTGAACACAGTGGAGGATTAATTGTCATTAAAACTTTGTAATACATATACTCAGAATCTATCCTTGCTCTCAGCCATGCTTATGACTTCAAAACTTAAAGGTCTCTTTACAAACTGTCTTTTTCTTCAACACCTTTTCTTAACAACTCATTTTTCTATGTCTGCTCCCTATGACTATAAAAAGACACATGACTGTTGCCTTAAAAATTAAGTACCACTGCCACTTGATGTCACATTTTCTTGACTTCCAAGTGCTCTTCATTCCATATTATAACCAGTGATATTCTGAATAATTTTGTTGGCATACTATGGAATAGATTGTATGCGTCTTATTTACTGAAGCAGAGAGGTTAATTAACTTTCCTTTTCTTTTTTCTTACAACATTTACTTTAGAAAACTTTTAAGTACTTTGTCTCTTTGAAGTGTATGTAAATATTTTAAAAGCTAAAAAAGCCTCTTGTCAGGTTAAAGACCCAGAAATACCTTTCTCAAGGACCTGAGAATCATGTATTTGAAATATATCCATCAAAAAAGATAATGTAGGTGCTTTCTCCCGGTTTCTGAGGGAGGGTAGGAGCCTGACTTCAGTGAACCAACTTGCTCCAAAACTACCTCGTGTCATAAACGCATGAGAAGTTTATTTTCCTTTTGGATAAAGCCATTTAGCTAATACGTATGGTCACCCCAATCACCATGTAAATGTAGGATAAAGTGTACATGGCATTGGTGCCATTAAATCCTCTTACTTGGGGGACTGGGTATTGTTTATCTTGAGAACGTATAGGTAGTGGGTTGTATCTGTGTGCTTGGATATAATGAAGGGCAAGATTTCCTTCAGTCTTTGCAGTCTCTTAGCAGGCTGCCTGCGATGTGCATCACATTCTCAGTATCCAATAATGAAATCGTTGTCTTTCTCTCCTACCTTTGTGGAAAGGTGTTACAGGTTAGGAGATTTTGTTTTTAACTGTATTTTCCTAGCAGCCACTACACTGCAGCTGTTCTTTGGAGCATAAGTGCTGACAACAAGAGTATAAACTAAAGAAGGGAACCTTTGAGAAGTAAAGAGAAAAAGTAGCTTCAGCCAAACATAGCAGGGAGATGGTGCCATTCATTTCTGCCTGTACTAGAATCTAAATGTGCGACCCTCATTCCATCCCTTTATCACAGGTACAGGTGTAGTTTAACAGTGACAACATGGGAGTGGTAAAGAAATAGACTCTGAATGCCCTGGAAGTAGTTATCTCTGACTTTGAGCCATTAAAACAGAAAAGAAAAAAAAAAATACAATTCCCTCAGGCTGGATAAGACAATTCTTTGACAATCATGGATTGGAAGGTTTTAAGACAGAGTCACTTGACTACTTCCTGACAATAGTTGCCTGCTCCAGTGAGTAATTGAAAATCGAGAAAATGAAGGAGATATGGATTTATTTTGCATACACAGAGTTTGTAAAATGACCCACACTATCTAAACCTCAAAATACTGCATTTTTTTTTCATCTTCGGGCCTTGGATTATATTTGTTCTCTATCTGAAAAACACTTATATCTCCAGCTTTTTATAGCATTGACATTCTTTTATTGGTGTCAGTCTTCAACAATTTTGCAACTCTATGTGAACCTTCCTCAGGTTGCCCACTGAGATGTGATCTTCCTACCTAATCATATAGTATAAAAATTATCTATATACTTCATTTCATAGTCAAATAAAATCAGGCTTCTTTACCTTTCTGCAGCATGGGAAAAACTGTCCTTAGAGGAGCCTTGATAATGTCACAAAAAGGGAGGTAAGGAGGGACCGGTACTAGAGGTTTGAGTTTGCGCTAGGTGATTTGATTGATTGATTGACTGATTGATTAAGCCAGAAGCAGCTCTGTCACTGATTACTTTATTCCGGTCAACTCCTTATGCCTCTCTAAGTTTCAGTTTATACGTTGAAATATGGAAATAAGAAAAATAAAAGTCATCACATAAGATTTTTGAAAAGGTCACACACCGCAAAGAAAAACTTGTGGGAGGCAGCATGCCTCAATTTGGGGAGTTACACTAAGTTGTTAAGGAGAAATTGTGCTAAGTGATTTTAAGAAGGGAACTGGGAAGCATGAGCTAGTTTTGGATCAGACAGGGCAAGAAGGGGTAGTTATTTATGAATGTGTATTTTAATGTTTAATGTTTTTAAAGGGGAACTAAATTTGTTGTCCAGAAAGGGGCATATTTGGTCATTTTTGTGGAATCCATGCAGCCTGGCTTTATGCTATTGTGAGCCTCACTTAATGTTCTGCTGGAAAAAGCAGGGCCTGGTGTTTACAAGCTTTGTTTTCACTTTCTTTGGTTGTCAACAAGACCCATTTCACCTTCTTAATTATAAACCTCATTTTTGAAATAAGGTATTTCAAATGTTTAAATAAAGCTCTCGCAGTTGTAATTAGCAATATTCATGCAAACTCTAGAGTTCTGGTTTCTAACCATTATGCCCTTTAGTATGGAATTCCACACCCATGTATTTCTCTGTAGGTCTGGCTTTACACTTACCTGCTTAAACCAACCAGTTCCCTGTTTTGACGTGGTGAAATTGACCAGATACTTAAAAAAAAATCTAAGTTCTGTAATCAAAACATTTTTACTATATGACAACTGCTTGGACAAAGATCTTATCTTTGTCATAATTATTCAGGTATTCTACATAGGTATAGTCAGGTATGTCATAGGAATCATGTACTATAGCTGACATATAATACAGTCATTACAACTTTCTGATACCTACTATAGACAAGAAAAAAAAAGATACATGTTCTATTTTTCTACTAAGTATCTCTAACATCTTGATCAGTATAATGGTTCTGGGTGGTTGACAACTTGATTAATCTCAGCAGTCTCTGATCAGAAACACACTCAAACTCTTTTTACTCTGAAGGATTTTCTGTCTCCTTTGTGGATAAGATCAGTCAAAACTGGGATAAATTGAGTAGATTTATAGTGGAAGAGCCATATCTTGGTACTGAAAAATGCTCTGTCTTTTCTAGCTCACTTTAGACAGCTCTTCTCAGAGAATGAAAGGTAATAAAATAGCCTTTAAAATATCTCAGAATTGGAACTATATTCTGTGATTTCATATAGTCAGAAAAAAAAAATCTGGAATAATCCTTGGTCCATTTCTTACTAATACTTACATGCCAGAGACTAGCACAATAAATATTATATCTTATAATATTATTATACACAATATAAAAATCAAAGGTTTACTCAGTTTTTCCCTTCTAATAATTTGTTTTATCCTTTTTTTCTAATGCTCCTTTAACCACTGCATTCTAAAGATATAAAACTGCTCTCCTTTCCTGACCACACCATCTCATTCTCATTATTATTCCTTTCTCTGCAGAGCACCTTTTTCCATTTTTTATCAGCCAAATTTTACATGCCTTTGAAGATTCAAGTCTGATATTACCCTTTCAAATGCACAGCCCATAGATGTATCTGGATGTATCCAGTTCTTTCCCTACTGCCGAATGCATTCATATTACCCTGGCATATTTTGTCGGCATGCCTATTTGTATGCTACATGTCACATAGCTTGTCTGATTTATTTATTAATTTATGGAATCTCTAGGGAGACGCATAGTGCCAGAAAGAGAAAAGGCACTCAGATATTTACTAACTTTACTGAAATCAACCTCTCTCATAGCATATTTTACATGCATCTTTATCTGTACTTATCATTTCCACTATTATTAATGTATTTAAATGTACATGTTTCATAATAGAGTCTAGTCCTTTTTTTAAGTCAGGGACCGTTTTTCCAGCATAACACCTGCCCATATCAGTACATGTATGTTAAACTAACGAGGAAGGATTAACAGTGCCACAATCATTGAAATAATGTGTAATTATATAATTGAAAGCTATGTGAACTGTTTAAGGAATTCAAAATTAAGAAGGAGGCAAAACTCAGGATTAGTGAAATAATTTTCTTGAAGAAAATCAGAATAGAGGCATATTTTTGGTTTTTGTTTTATTTATAGTTTTTCCATTCTGTTTCTTGTTTATTTTCTCTCTCTCCCCCTCTAGCTCTCTTTCTCTTTCTTTTTAATAATAAATGCATGGGAGATAATCAGGAATCCAGCTGTTTGAATTCACAAAGGAATTTAGTTCTTTCGGACCTCAGTTTATTCACCAGCTGAATGAAAAAACAGGAGATTTTATCTTAAGTCCCTTGCTACTCAAACCTTCTGTATGTCTTTACCCCACCTCACTTTACCAGGAATAGCTTTGGTAACTGCCAAGAGGGTCATTTTTACTTATGAGAAAAAGGAGAAGAGAGACAGATAAAAACTGTACCAAAAAAATTTGGAAAAAAAATAGAGGAAAAAAAGAGATAAATATCTGTCTAGCCTTATTTACAGTTAATGCATTTAAATACCAAAATCTGCATGTTTAACTTATTCTTGACAAATAAATCCTTAATAACACAGTTTAAGCACTTCTTTCATTTAAACCAACTAGGACATCTCTTTTAAGCCAATGCTCATGAACGATTCCGGTACATATTTATTCTAGCCAAATAAATTACCCAAATTTGCATCAAACTGAAAGACACAAATTTCTCATCCAAATCTTGATCCTAAAGTGAGCATACTCATGAGCTTTGACTGCGTTGGCATCATCACTTAGTTAAGAATATGGAAAGAAAATATTGACGTAATCTTTCAGATACTTGTAGGTTATTCCATCAAGTTATCTCAGACTTGTACAAATAAAGGCAACTTTTATTTACCTGTGCATATGTATAACTTAAGGGTATGGGAAAGAATTTTGCCAGAGTGAGTATATTAATGATGCTAAGGACTGTCACTTGACTGTGATGTGGATACTGTGCTCTCAGGGTTCTGTTTTACCTAAAAATAAGAAAAGCAGATGTCTTTCATGTTATTTATTTCATTGCCAATGCTTATGGCTCCTCAATACAAGAAGGAATGGAAATGAAGCTTGTCATCAGAAGCATCTTAGGATGGTAAAATGGAAGAGGAATAGGAACTCGTCTCAAAAGTCTACAGCTCCACCTCTGTGGGGTTATAGTTTTCTTCCACTGAGGGTAGAAGTGGCATTTCAGACAGCTTGTCCCAAAAGTGGGAGCTACAAGCTTAACTGAAGACCATGGACTCTGTCATGTTAAGGAGGAGTTACAGCCAGTTCTTTTTTTTGGTAATACTCAGCTATGTTTGCTTTCCATTCCTTCCCCATCAATCAGTTATACTTACTGAAATTTGAAATCAAAATAAATATTGATTTAACACAAGGGATTGTACTAAATTTGTTAATAATTTTGGTGATTATATAATACAGACTTATAAAAGGTAAAGGAAGGTAAAGATAAAGATTTTCATCTTCAACATATCCTAGAACATCGTGCGTACACTAAGAACACAGCATATTATCATCAAAACCATACTAATGGCATGGAGATCTGTGAGCCCTTCCCAGTAGGAAGAAACGTGGCTTCCATCCAATATAATACTGGAAATACAGGGTGTGTTCTTGGGAATGGGGAATGGGAATCCTAGTATTAGTTCCAGAAAAAAAAATGGATTTAATATAAATGGATTTGGTGTGGGTGCGTGAAATATTTATATATTTATATATGAATATTGTGTGTATAAATATTTATATTTATATTTGATAATTGATTTATATATTTATATCACCTATATATAGAGAGAGAGGGAGAGAGAGAATGAGAAAAACAGTGTTCAAAATGTGTTCGTTTTCTTGATCCCATAGATGAAATGTTTTCTGTGGTCCCTAGTGGTGATTCCCCTGAAAGACAATCAGGAGTATAAGGAAAAGCATAGTTTATGAGAAGAAAGTCATGAATCGTATTCTTACATTGCTAGCTTTCATTGCTTAGTTACTTACCATCTTAGTTACCTTTCTCTACCATGGCTCAAAATGTGTAAGGAGATTATGAGTTGTTTAGCAAGAAATTGTTAAAGCATTGAAGTAAAACTATATGCTCTATCTACCATAATTCAACATCATATTTAAACATCATATTTAAAAGGAACTGCATGTTTTTCTTGCTTATTAAATACATTGCTTCCATTGAAACCTACTGACTTAGGTAATTCTACTTATTCTTGAAATATTCCAATATGACTAATAGATTTTAATTTCTGATGCCAGAATTATTCTATGTATAATCATTAACATATTCTTAAAATTGAAAATTAAATTCAGTAAAGATAAACAATATCAATATAATATAATCATATAATATGTAGAATTCCTATTAAATTTCATCATGTTAATGCTCATAATTATCACCTGCACATTTAATTGATAAATGTATATAATGTTATGAATATTTTTGAACTAACAAAATACAAGTGAATTTGGTGACATAGTATCTGTATGGAAATATTTTCTATGAAATAATTAGAAGAACCAGTTTTTAATATGCTCTTTGTAGAAGAGCTTTCTTTTTTCTTTCTTTTTAAATCTGTTAAAGATAAAAATCTGCCTAGTTACTGATCAAAATTGTATCAGTATTTTACTAAGACCATGTATGACTCATGTAAGCTATATATGGGAAATCACCACATTTTTATTGGATTCAGTGGCATCTTTAAATGACACAGTAATAGAATAGACGTTTACAAACTTGGGAAAATAATACTTCCTAAATTTGTCCTTCAAATATCCCTCACTATGTTCTTTACTTTCAGATTTTACTGATTGTTTCTTTTTGCAAAATCTATTAAATGTATATTATTCTTTTAAAAGTTATGTTGTAATAACATTCCTATAATGAGTGATGTATTTCTTATTTTATCAGTGTGATTTCATTACATTTCACATATTATATATTCAAAATGTAGTTTATAAAGTTGTTAATGTAGTTTTAGATTATCAAGTACTGAGTATTACTAAAGCTATAAAAATAAGCTTATGAAGGGAAAGAGTATGTTTTATCTGCTTTTTTATAAGTTCAGATAGGGAGAATCTTTGATCCACTGTTAAATAGGTATTACAAATTAAGTAATCACTGAAAAGGAAAAGAAAATTGCAATTCAAAATTAGATATATGATTTACCTAATAATAAATATAAAAGTGTCATTTAAGATAACTATCATTATTTAATTTATATCAAAAGAATTCTGTAAGTGGTTATTAATGTCTATGGTAATAGGTGAGCCAGTGCAGTATATCGCAGATTTTTTTTTTTTTTAAGATTTTATTTATTTATTTGACAGAGATAGAGACAGCCAGCGAGAGAGGGAACACAAGCAGGGGGAGTGGGAGAGGAAGAAGCAGGCTCACAGCGGAGGAGCCCGATGTGGGGCTCGATCCCATAATGCCGGGATCACGCCCTGAGCCGAAGGCAGACGCTTAACCGCTGTGCCACCCAGGCGCCCCTATTGCAGATTTTTTATTGTAAATGTCCCTAGACATTAACTGATAATATTGTTCTTGCATTTGTTTCCATTCTTTAAAAGTAGCCTGTAATATGAATACTCTGCATACTGTAATCAGTATCTTTAAATGACTTAGGATTTTAAGTCTACATAAAATCAAAGAAAGTGGTACCAAGATAATCCAGACTGAGAACTTTCAAACACTGTCTTGTATTTTTTTAAATGTCTATCTTCATGTAACCCAAAACTAAGACCTTTCTAATCCTATGTTCTGATTATCGAATTTTTCCTAATAAAGTACCTCAATATTTAATGTCTTAAAACAAACAAAAAACATTTTATTATATCTCATGATTTTTGTTTTCATTTTTATTTTGTTTGATCAGAAATTTGAGCAGTTCTCAATGTGGCCATTCTTTTGTTCCTCATGGCTCTGACCAAGGTCACTTATTGGAATTCAGTTGGCTGATGGACTGGCATGGAGGGTCCGAGTTGGCTCTGCTCACATTTTGGATGCCTTGGCAGGGCTAGCAGGATAGCTGAACTCACTTGGACCGTTGATCGAAATGACTGCACGTGGCCTGTCCATCATGGCAGTCTCAGGGTAGTTGGACCCCTGGCAGCTTTAGGACTTTGAGCTAGCGTTACAAGAGACAATAACCAAAAGCCACCAGATACTTAAGGCCTAGTGCAGGAAATTGACAGTGTCACTTGTATAGTGTTTTCTTTATAAATCAGTGACAGAACCAGCCATCATGGAGAGAAAAATAAAACTCTCTCTCTCAATAGGAGAAGTAGCAAAAATATTGTGGCCATTTTAATATAGTAGTATCTGCCTACTGGTTATAAGTTATTTACATCTCTCTCACATGCAAAGTAAAGTCATTGCCTCCAAGCCCCGCCCCCCCAAATTCATTCCATTCCATTATTGGTTCAGAGATTAGGATCTCAGCATCCAAATCAGTTCTAGATGCATATGAGCCTGTTCAAGTTCAGTTAAATGTTCTTGAAAAATAAAAAAATAAAAAAAAGATTTATTTACTTATTTGAGAGAAAGGGGGAGAGAGCAGTGGGGAGGGGCAGAGGGGGAGAGTCTCAAGCAGACTCTACACTGAGCACAGAGCCCACAATGTGGGGCTCACTCAAGACCTAAGGTCATGACCTGAGTTGAAACCAAGAGTCAGATGCTTAACTGACTGTACCACCCTGGTGTGCCATCAGTTAAATATTCTCAAACTTCATCTATTATAATAATTCAAAAAAATCAATTTTAATTTAGATTCTAACTTGTTATACTAGGATTATATAACTCGTCTACTTTCTCCTAAGTCACAAATTTAATACAACTCAGCAGAAATCCTTGAATGTTGTTATCTATAACATTTCTGGGTTTGTGCTAAATCACATCTGTGTTTTCCAAGGTTCAGTTCCTTGAGTACAATTTCTCCTTAACTGAGACCAGCAAACTACAGAGACATGTTATCTGTCCCCTGGACCCCCATCCATCCAGTGCAAAGTGGTATAGATGACTTAAAAACTTTGTGGGATTTCTGTGAACTAAAATATAATTTAATTCATTAGACAACTCACACATAATTTTATTTTACTCGAGACTCTTTTATGCTTTGTGCTGATAGTTTACTATGCAAACAACACATGTAGATACTTAGAAGCCTTTTTGTGTATTTAAGATTGGTTTAATAAGCATGCCCTTAAGATTTTTAGAAGCCCAACCATGCCTGCCCTTCAGTCTTTTCAAAATTTCAGTAAAGGTTCTTCGGGCCTCAGTGTTGAGATTTTAACTTTCAGTCCATGTTTTGTCGGAAGTGCTATGAATTTGACTTTTGCCTTGATGCCATTTTTTACTTGAACTTTTTAAGGGAGAGAATGGACTTGAAAAATTGGCTTTAATTTGATACCATTAATCCCTTAAATGTCTTCTAAATTCTGCTTAAAACTGATTATTTACCTTTTCCGACACATCTTTCTCTAACTACACCTCTCATATATGCCTAAAATAACTGTTTAGTGTTTTCAACATGAACATTTCCTTAAACAAATCCAACAGGTCATGAGATATATTTTCTACTTTATGTATGACTACAGATGACCATGTTACCAAGCTTCCTGCCCATTTAGGTAGCCTCCAGTAACAACTTCCTTCCTGTCTTTTCAATTCCTGTTAAGAATTTCCTGAGGTTGTACAGCTCTTCTATCTTCTGCTTGCCCTGTACTCCCAAAGTCAATGCCTTGCACATTTGTTTTAGTGAAAACAGCACCACACTTCAAATAAAATATTTTCTATTATCTATTGATGAGTTGTAAATTATTCTAAAATATAGAAACTTAAAAAATAGTCATTTCATTATATCTGAAATATCTGTTGGTTAAAATTTCAAATCAAGCAAGTTGTTGATTCTAGGGGTGTTGACTGAAGTCACTTTGTGGTAGTAATCCAGCAGATGGGGTGATTTGGAGGCACCTAAAGTGCTTTGCTGCCACATCTTGCGTATTTACAGGGGTTTCTGAGTCTCCAGATCAATGAATCCTTTTGAAACCTTTCTGGTAACATATTCGAATTTTGGATTTGTACTCAATCCATGAGTACTAATGTATCCATGATACATTTTAATTATCTATTGTTTACATCCCTCTTAGAATGTAATGTTTGTGAAATTGGACCTTTATTTAGTTAAATCACATATCCCCAGAGACTGGTGGAGTGTGAGGTACAAGTAATGATGTGCTGAATGAGTGAATATGTGAATAAATGACTCTGACTTGACTTGAAATTAATTCTAATAATTATTTTCCCATACCTGATTACAATATTTACATTATTCGTTTTTTGTTTTTTGTTTTTGTTTTTTTTGGTTTCTTTTTGAAGACACACCTGGATTTTGGAGGGAATATCCATATTTTAAAGATTCAAAAATGAGAAATGCAACTTTTTTTCCCTAAGAATAACTACAACAAAACAGAGTTTGTAAGAAGCACTGTTTGTAGGGAGGAGGCAAAGCTTCACCTCTGTCCATGCTGTGTTTTCACCGGGGGCTCTTCAACATAAATAGATTAACAAGAGAAAAACAAATAATTTATTAATGCACTGAGTGCACATCATATGAAAGAAAGCTAAAAATAAGAGTAACTCAAAGTGATGGCTTGGAACGCTGGTTTATATAGCGTCTTCAACAAAGGAAAAAATATTTGTAGAAGAATGACTGGACAAAGGATAGCAATTGTAGGCTTCCATGAATGGCAAATTATGGGAAGGTAAATATATGGGATGGAACTATTGGAGTAAGTTTTGGTTTTTGTTTGTTGCAAATGAGCTGATAAGAGTCTGTCTCTAGTAAAAGGAGAATTTATATCCTGTCTTTAGGCGGAAAGGCGAGGTTGAGAAAACTTTTCTACATTTGTTGCTTTTTACTTACCTTTAGCTGAAAATAATTTCAATGCCAAAGTAACATATTTTTAGGGTGGCATATTTTCCTACTCTTAATTTGTTTTTGTTTTTTTTTTAACTTAACAACTCTTATGCAAGCAATATCTTTTTAAAACAGGTCTTATTCAAAGAAACAAATGAATATTTGCTTTGTCTGTTCCAGAATTTCTTTATAAGGAGGAACTCAGTTTCATTACTCTTATGGCAGGAAGCTGGAGTTCTTGCTCTGAAATTTTGCTTTCTAAGTAAACGCTGGTACTTTTACTTAGATCATATGTTATATATTTGTATGACTCTCAGCAGAAACCAATAGAGACTATGGAAAGGCATGCTAAATAAAAATAGAAAAGAATACATTGGTACTACACCACTGTTTGAACTCTAGGGTATATAAACTACAAGCAGTGGCAGGTTTATGCCACTAAGTGGGCATAATGTGCATCTTGTGGTTAGAATTTCTGCATTTGTATATGGCTAGAAGCACAGGTATGCAAATAATTCAAGTCTCAATTCTTTTCTTGATAACACATGGATTGAATCAGAATATGCATACAAGTTCTCCTCCAGTCATAGACCCTTCTCTCTCACAGGAAGCACAGAAGGAAGTCTAAAGCCAAAAGGGACCTCAGTTGGATTGAAAAAATGATAATTAGCATCATTGGTACAATGACAGTTATGCATTTTGGAGTTAAAAGGCTACTATGATCTAATAATATGGAGGGCAAAATTAAGCCCTATTTAAAAAGGAGTTAGGTATGCAAATTTGGGGTGCTGCCACAAGCTTGAACAGATGTTTGAAAATTTAGCTGAGTGTGTTTATTCATTCTAAATATGTTTACATAATGTATTGTAAGCTATTTTCTCAAGCACATTTGCATGGAAATGTATGTGTGGCCCTGATTCTGCCATCTTTAATCATGTAAAACTGCCACTGGCTTCTGGTGGAATTATGCTCATGTCAGTTGTGGCAGAATCCGGCCTGTGGAGAGGGTCTTGCAATCAGTGGAGCAAATGTGCCTATTACCTCCACATGTTCTGTTACACATTAGTGTTTGTAGGCAAAGATTGACAGGGACTCCATAGGTCTGGAAAGGAGATTTATAGAAAGTGTTCCGAATTACTCAGAGAAATTTAATTATTAATTAATATACACTTAAGTTGTTTCAGGTAATTAATGCCCTGCTAATTTTTTTCCTAAATCTATTTTTTATGCTAAATTTACTTCTCAGTGTCCTTTCCCTACTCGGACCCACATACATACATCCTGTATGCCTCTATTAATGACTAGTAGGAAGGAAAACACCAATTTAGAGGTCAAAAATACTTAGATGGTTATCTTCTTCATATTACATACAGAGCATTGACAACAAAAGAAGGCACATTTTAGTAAATTTTCTTCAAATTTCAACAGACTCTTAGTCTGATAGGTTAGAACGTTTTATATCTCCACATTCACTTGTTTAAAGTCTGGATAATCTGTTCTCTTCGGTAATGATTTTTAGTATTCCAGGTTTTTTTTAAAAAAATGACAAATTATTTAAATATTTAGTACCTTCTATGTGCTAGACATTTTTTTTCCAGGTTTCAGGAATGCATTGGTGAATGAAATAGAGAAAAAAAAAAGTCTGCCTTCATGAAGCCTATAATCTTTTTAAGAAGAGTACAAAGACATTAAGCAAATTAAGACCAAACAGTTATGATGATAAATTTTATGAAAGAAGAGTACAAATGAACTTGAAAAGAATCACTGGGAAGACTTCATTTGGATTGGGGCATCAATGTAATCTTCTTGATTTAGTGAACTTTAGGCTGACATCTGAAGGATAAATTTAGATTTAGACATATGGAAAATAGGTCTAATCTTCCAGGCAGGTAGAACAACATATGTAGAAGTTGTGAGGTGAGAAAATGCTTGGGGAATTGAGGAACTAAGGAAGCAAATGTGAATTCTGTGTTCACTAGAATGGCCAGAATAGTGAACAATAGATTAACAGACAGGAGCCTGATAATATATGCCCTCATGATCCTGTTCCAGTATCTGAATTTTACATGAAGAAAATGGAAGCCCACTAAGAAAGCTGTTAAATAGAAATCTGGCACAATTGTATTTTCATTTTCAAAAAATATACATGACTAATGTGTTGAAAATCAATCTGTATTTTGTAGGAGTAGAAGTAGGAAAACCAGTTTGGTAGATACTGCTATCGTGATGATAATTTAAGCCAGTATGGTAGAAATAGCCATGAAATGTAATAAATTGATTTCAGAAAAATACTGAAGTGAATGTGAGCAGAACACTGTGATGTAACAGATAGATAGGATAAAGAATTCAGAAGAGTTCACACCATCAGCCAATATACTGCTTTAAGCAACTTGGAAAATAAACAGAGCCTCATTTAGTGAGAGGAGGCAAACAGGGATGAAAAGTTCAAACTTAACCATGGTTTGAGAAGTCTATGTTGACATATTGAAGGAAAAATATTAAAGAAAAGCTGAATATACAAGTCTGGAGCATAGAAAGGCTATCTAGTTGAAGATTTGAGATTTAGAATATTACTGGCACATAGTGATTGAAAATCACTTGGAGGTAAAGAAGAGTAATGGGCTGTTTTGGATAAAATATTTGTTTCCCCTTCAAATTCATACATTGGAGCTTAAACCGCTTATGAGATGGTATTTGGAGATGGGGCTTTGGGAGATAATTAGATTTAGCTGAAGCCATGAAGGTGGGATCCTCATGATGGGATTAGTGCCCTTATAAGAAGAGATGGGAGAGCTAGCTTTCTCTTTCTCCTCCATGTGAAGACACAGCTAGAAGCAGCCATCTGCAAGCCAGGAAAGAGAGCCCCCACTACAAACTCAATAGGCCAAGCACTTTGATCTTGGACTTCCCAGCCTCCAGAACTATGAGAAATAAATGTCTGTTGTTTAAGCCACCCAATCTATTGTATTTTGTTATAGCCACCTGCACTGACTAATACATGAGCTCAGTACTGATATCTGGGAACTCCAGCTCAAAGTGACATTTTTCTTTTCATAGAACACTTCTCAAACCAGTGTAAATCCCATTAGCCATGTATTTTATAATATGCACCTACCTTTTATTACCAGACGATTCTGTTAAATTTGCCTTTCACTTCAGTCATTACATTATTCTTTAGTACAGTGAAGTTTATTCCTTCTCCAAAATATCAAAATTCAGTGGTTCTCTTCATTCTATCTGACAATTATTGTTTCATAATGAAGCTTCGGGTAGATATGTGTGACACCATTTCAGCCATCCCCCTAACTTGCCCTTTACAGTAAGCATTCTGTGTTGATGAATTTTTTTTTAGTCATCTTTTCCTCTATTGTAATTCAATTTTTCCTCCTCTGACATTTGTATTTTCCCCGCTTCATTTGAAACCTAAGTCCTCAAAAGGTAAATTTATCCTTCTTTAAAATTCTTATAACATGCCTATTGGTACATCTTTTTAGTAACAATCCACATGAGGGCACTTAATAAGTAACTTTTGGTTAAGACTTATGCTTTGGAGCAGCAATAGAGAGAAAAAACCATTCAAATAAAGGAAGATAAAAGTAGGAAAAGAATGAGTAATAAAAGAAAATGCTTGTATCTAATTAAGTAGGAATGTGGAGCATTTATATGTCTTATCTAGAATTTAAAACTTTGCATTGTAGGATATATATCTTTTTTTAGATTTAAAGAAAAGAGTGAAGCTCAATGAAAATAAATAGATTATTTAGAATAATAGACACGCAAGGCTGGAAGAATGTCTACCTCATTCACCATTAACCTTAGGAAATAACATACTTATGCCAATGCAAAAAAAAAACCTATATTTAGATAGTTGGATTTTTAATTATTCTTATGCATCTACATTAATCAAGAATTCATATATTTATTTAGATGCCAATTCTCCTCACAACTACTGCTAACCGTATTTTTTATGATAGCTCATTTGAATGCCCCAGGAAGAAATACTCTTAGATGATCTTTATTTAGGTTGCATTTTCCATGATAACGAAGTTTCCTTATATACCTAGTTAATTTAGAAGTATTGAGTTTTATCAAGATAACTTTCTTATATTATTTGAAATAATCATACAGTTTTTCTCTGCCCAGAGATTGTGTACTTATATCTAACCTTCAACCCTGAAAAAATAAAACAACAAATAAAGTCTTTGTCTGTATTAAAAGAAGAAATAAACTGAACCAAAAAGCAAACAAACAAGCAAACAAAAAACCTAAGAAAACAAAACACACATGTTAGATCATAGTAGAACCAAGTCGTACACACTGACCTAGGCATTCTGGGACCTTCACCCACATCTCAGTCATCTTCTCTCTAACAGCCAGGACTTTATTTCCTAACGTTCTCTCAAATTCTGTTTTAGCTATAGTTATTTTATATTTTGCTCAAGACCATTGCGTGTGCATCATGCTGTGTTCTGGCTCCTGCTTGTTTCTTTTAAAATCCCTATCTCCTTTTCTAGTGTTTATGCAGAATAACTATTATGGACTACTTTGAAATATGAGGTAAGAGTGGGAGGCACACTCATGAAACTATTTGATCATATACTCTTATCCAAATTAATTCCTTTTTTTGAAGAGGATTAACCACTTAAGTATTACTGATCTCTAACAAAACGTGTAGTTGGATATTTAATTAACTCAAATACGATTGATTTGGGACCTTAATTACATCTGCACTATCTCTTCAACTGCCATATTCTAAGGGCTAGAAGCAGGTTACAGGTTTTGACCACACTTAAAAGAGGAATGATATGAGGTATGAACACCAGGAATCAGGGACCGTGGGCCATGTTAGAATCTTGACTCTCAGAGTGGATAAGAACAGAAGGTAATCAGTGGCGTTTCTGCCTGGGGCAGTTATCATTCCCCACTTCACCTCAAACTTGGTCAGCACAGTAGTTCTCCCAGGTTAGGGTATGCCCCCCAAAATGAGTAATTTTGCCATCGGATAACAGTTACTTGATTTGGAGTAGAGCATGGAAAACCCCTTGTCCATAGGCATTGGCAATAAGAGAAGCAATACCAGCGTGGGGAGGTGAAAGGGAGAAAGCTAGTATCTCAGTGAACCTGAGGTTGTAGCCTTGGTTGGACTAGCAGTAATCCAGTAGACTGGACAGAAATTTAACAGGAAGAGCCAACAGTTGAGTCAGCTGTAAAAGGCTGTGATAAGCTCACTGCATAGATTTGTCAAATGGGAGCTGTATGTGCATTCGGAGGACACGTTGGCCCACTGAATACATCCCAGGCTGTGAGAATGTGCACACGTGCCAAGGAAAGTGAGAGGAGCCAGCAGAAAGTAAAACCGGACAGAACTGAAAGCCACTTGGTCTTTGAATAAGCTCCCCACACCACATTTGCATCAGGGGGAGAGGGGGAAAGATACAAGAATTATTGGCTCAGATGTTTGAGCAGACTCTGATGGCAAAGCTAAGCAGACACAGGGGAGACTCCAGGAAGACACGATTAAAATAATAGCAAGAATTTTCAATAACTGATTAGTGGCATAAGTGGTTATACACTGAAGAGAGGACACATTTCACTGGTTTACTCCCGGCAAGTTACTAAATAAACAGGCAGCCAATCTATCATATAAACAGCAATGACGACAACACTAAAGAAGGAAAAAGGATTACAAAATTGTGCATATATAGTATTTTAAGTGCCCAGTTTTCTGCCAAAATTACACAGTAAACCCTTGAAAGTTTTTTTTAAAGTTATCAAAAATGCTGTGGAGTAAGGAGAGGGTAATTGCAATCCTTCACCAGGGATTTTTCTATTAAGAAACATATAAAGTAAAAGTTATAAAACACAAGAACATTCAATCAACCCACCAAAAGAAAGATGAGAAAAAGTCTATGATAAAATAATGTAAAGAATGGGCTTATATAAATCAATAATTAAAACAAGAATTGATTAAATTCCAGTATTCAAATATAAAATTTTCCATATTCATAGTTTAAAAACAAAAAATTTTGTATGGTTTTAGGAGACAAAAATTATAAATACAAGGATGGGGTATCATATGTATATCTCTCTACAGACAAGCAATCATACATATGTACATACATACATATATGTACCAGTTAAGTGCTAAAATAGCATGCTTAGTATTGATTAGCATGGTTAGCTTGATTAGAATGTATGACTAAAAGAATCAAATAAAACAGAGAAATACATGATTCTAACAAAGGCGTACTTCTGTTGACTCCCAAATGATCACCAATAGAAACACATCAATGAGGTAAAGTGAAGTCCATTAGACTTACTAAAATATGGAAGAAAACCAGCTGACATGGTCTCAATAGTGTCTCCAAATGTGAAAATTATGGAAAGGTGCTGACATGGTCTCAATAGTGTCTCCAAATGTGAAAATTATGGAAAGGCGCCCCTAAGCAAAGTATTTCTTGAAGCAAGAAGGTTCTGTTTTTATTCCTAGACTTATACAGTTGAACATAAGGACGTAAAAGTATGGCTGGTACCAATGTTGTGTAGTGAGGGAGTGCTGATTTCATTTCTCACTACAAAAAAGCTAAGAGACATTATTTAAAAGTTTTTTTGGTATTATTAAAATGTTTGTCCAACCAACAGGGATTATATATTCCATTGAAACAGTCATTGAAAACTAAAAAATATTCTTAATTTAGTTAAGAAGGAAAATGCATATAATTGTTTTTAAAAATTTATAAGCATATTGGGGCGCCTGGGTGGCACAGCGGTTAAGCGCCTGCCTTCAGCTCAGGCCGTGATCCTGGCGTTGTGGGTTCGAGCCCCACATCAGGCTCCTCCGCTATGAGCCTGCTTCTTCCTCTCCCGCTCCCCCTGCTTGTGTTCCCTCTCTCGCTGGCTGTCTCTATCTCTGTCAAATAAATAAATAAATAAAAATCTTAAAAAAAAATTTTTTTTCTAAGCATATTATCGGACTACAATGCAAAGTTAAATAAAAATATAAACACCAATTTACAAAACACTGAAAACTAATACAGGCAAATCACTCTCCTGGTGTATATTTACATATAAAAAGCCCCATAAAAAATAAGTCTTTGATTAACAGGAAATTAATACTAATTAAAAAAGTGAAAAAGAGAATACTGCAAATAGAAACTTGTGAGCTCTGACAGAGTTCACAAAAACATGCATCTATTTAAATGTTAATTTTAAACAAATTCAGAATATTCCCTTCTATGTTTGTGCTTCTAGGAAGGAGTGGAAAGATTGATATGAGGGCTTTGGATTAAAACTATTTAAATAATAGTAAATATATAAAGTGACTTCAGAAGCATTTAAGTTATAGATTATCTGTTTCTCTACTATCATCTATCCATCAGTGTGTGTATATTTCCCCAATATTTGTGTCTAGCCAAGCCAGCATTTATGCTTTTGTAATGTAAATATGTTCAAAACAATGAAATATATAGAGATTCTATAAAGCATTTTTAAAAGTCCATTGAGAGGTTCTTGGTATCTATTTAGTGTTCTGGAACCAATTCCAACATGCATGTGTGTGACGGTTTCCCCATAACGCCCAACAAGCAGGGCTCTGGACAACACCTGGATGTCCCTCAGTTTAGTCCCAATTCTGCCACTATCTACCAGAGCATCAGATTGCATAGTTTAAAAGGTCAGTCTTAAGACTGCTCCCTTCACCACTTCAGAAGCCAGCTCCTTTTGTGTTTTTATGGAGGCTTCAGTATAAAGTCAGGATCGACTAAATCACTAGCCATTGGCAACTGATTCAAATTCCAGTCCCACTCTCTTACCCAGGGCTCTGGAGGGTGGGACTGAAAGTTTAAACCCTCTCTCCCAGGGTTGGTTCTCCTGGCAACCAGCCCCCATCCTAAATTGGAGTCCTAGTCACCTCATTAACATAACAAGAGACACCTTTCTGGTTCTTCTCAGAAGGTAACAAAGGTTTTTAAGAACTCTGCCAAGCATCGTGGACAAAGACCAAAGATATATATAGTTTCTAATTATAAACCAAAATATCACACTATCTTATTTTACTCACAGGATAAGAAATAATAATTTCTTAGTAAACCTTTTATTTTTTCTATTATTTTTTATTTTTTAGTAAACCTTTTAAAATAAGGGCGAGCATATGGCTAAATCATAATGTGAACACATCTCTGAAATGTTTAAGTACACTGAAATGAGAATGGTGTTTAATATTTTAATTTCTAACAATTAAATGAAATAATTATTTCTAATAACAACAGTATATTATATTAAATTTCAAGTAAACAAGTAGAATACTGAATTATTTTATGAGACTATAATCTTATTCCCAGTTGGATATGTTAAGAAGCTGAGGACAACTCAACTATCCTGGTTAAGAAGAAAAATGATTTCCCTATTAAGTTGTACAGACAAAATATTAATGTACTTTCAAAGCATGGGATTAATTAAGTTGTATTAATTGAGAATAACTAGATCTATCTGTATAGATATAAAATATGGACGTATCTGTTGAATAATGAACTCTTGAATTAACACAGGCATGTCCCATATATATCTGCTATATGGCCCCTCCATGTTCACTAGAGTCTGGATTGGATTAGACTGAAATAGGTACAGTCTAACAATTATCCCCAGGTTTCTTACTTGCCAAAGATAATGGAGCTGAGCACTGGTAAGCAGATAGTTGAGGAGGTTAAATTACAAGAGAACAGGAAGTTAAAAGTCAATGTTGAGTCAAATAGACTCAATCCAATTCATTCCTATCCTTTTTGAGTGAAGAGTTTATAGAAATGACTGAAATTAATCTATTACCCTTGGCAGCTGCTAAACTCCCTGTTGCTCAAATAAGGGATATTTATGGTAATTTTCAGTTCCTTCAGCGATTTCATGGAACAACTACATTCTCCTTTTGCTGTCAATGATTTTTTGAAAAGTTGTTAATACTGAAGAAAAATGGGTACCATTTTAGACACTTTTAGGATTTAGTTTAACGAGGAGCACAGAAAAGCATAGAAATGGAAAAGAACAAAGATGTGTTGAATTTTAGGGGGGAAATGGAATAGGATATAAAGAAAAAATGTTGAAAAGGCAGTACATAAAAGATTGCCATGTGAAGTGAGATTAAACAAGAAGGAAGAAAAATGCACAGTATTCTTTTACACTTTTTATCTGTAATATAATACAGTGAAATACAATTTACATTTTCAAGATTAAACTTGCTTCTTCAAATGGTCACAATCTGAAATCTGGTATCTTATTTTTTGCACAATCCTTTTTCCTCAATTCCTTCTTTTCATTTTTAAAAAGAGACATTTTTAGAAAGTAAAATGAACTGTTACATTTTGTGAATTCCTAAGTGCGTTCTGACTGAAGGTGGTGGTGTTGGAGTAGATCAACTCTTGTTCTGATCCCAATAAGATATTTGACTTACTAGCCCAAAGTGAATGTAGGAAAATTTTGCTCTGGGCCCTTTCAGAATTCATCTTTGGTATCTACTCTCTGGGCTTTACTGAAGAAACTTACAGCAGAATAGGATAATTGTTACTTTACTTTCCAAGGTAGTGGAGTTAAGGGGCATGCTGTAGCTATAGGTTCTCTGGTTTGGGATTTTATTAACTTTATATAGGAACCTCGTTACACATAAAGTTTTCAGCTTTTTACTATGATAACCAAAGATACCAGACATTTACCAACTTCATTTTTTAAAGGAAATTTATTTTTTAAAATTCAAAATTATAAATGTAAGGAATAAAATGGAAATAATTTTTAAAGTTAATTCATTCTTGAATACACATTAACATTTAGGAAAGATAAACTTACAAACTTGAAATTAAGGATGGTTCTTTAAATTGGGTGGCACTTGACCTTGTGCTGGGGTTAGAATTGCCAGATAAAATATGAAACTCCATTTAAATTTGGATTTGTGTTCAATATTTGGGACATTCTTACACCCCCCCCCCAAAAGTTTATCTGAAATTAAAATTATCTGGTCATCCTCCTCTATTTTTTATTAAATCTGACAGCTCTACCTGGAGTGTAATTTAATCTTATACCTATCAACCTTTATTTTGCAGTTAAGCATTTGAAAATGATGATAGAACACAAAGTAGAACTGGGCAGATGAGCAGTCAACAAACTTGTGAAATGATTGACACTTTTTCTAAAGTGTTACCTTGTATTCCCAAACTTCTCTCTTTATATACATTTTAAAGTTGCTTTTCATATAATTAGAGAAATAACATTTTCTAAGACAATAAGCTGTGAGATGATTAGAAATAAGAATTTAGTAATATCATCTGATAAAAACAATTATAAATCTGTTTTCCAATTTATCTTAAGAATAAATGTAGACAACTGTGAAATGAATTTGGAAAATGTTCCTTTTTCTGTACATTCTTGTTAATGCTTGTTTTTTGCATTTTTTATTTTGACCGTTCTGACAGATGTGAGGTGATGTCTCATTGTGGTTTTGATTTGCATTTTCTTGATGTTTAGTGACATTCAGCATCTTTTCATATGTTTGTTGGCCATCTGTATGTCTTTGAAGAAATATGTCTGTTTATGTCTTCTGCCCATTTTTAATTGGATTTTTTTATATTGAGTTGTATCAATTTTTTATGTATTTTGGATACTAACCCTTTATCAGATATATTATTTGCAAATATCTTCTCCCATTCAGTTGGTTGTCTTTTAGTTTTGTTGAATGTTTACTTTATTTTGATGTAGTTTCAGTAATTTATTTTTGCTTTTGTTTCCTTGCCCCAGGAAACATATCTATAAAACTATTGCTATGGCCAATGTCAGAGAAATTACTGCCTGTGCTCTCATCCAGGATTTTTCTGGTTTCAGGTCTCACGTTTAGGCACTTAATCCATTTTGAGTTTATTTTTGTGGAAGGTGTTAAAGTAGTCCAGTTTCAGTCTTTTGCATGTAGCTGTCCAGTTTTGCCAACACCATTTGTTGAGGAGACTGTCTTTTTTCCCATTGCATATTATTGCTTCCTTTGTTGAAGAGTAATTGATCATATAATTGTGGGTTTATTTCTTGGCTCTCTATTCTGCTCCATTGATCTGTGTCCATTTTTGCTCCAGTACAATGCTGTTTTGATTACTACAATTTTGTACTGTATCTTGAAATCTGGGATTGTGATATCTCCAGCTTTGTTTTTCTTTTTCAGGACAGCTTTGGCTATCCCAGGTGTTTTGTGGCTCCATACATATTTTAGGATTATTTGTTCTAGTCCTGTGAAAAATGCTGTTGGTATTTTGATAGTGGTTGCATTAAATCTGTAGATTGCTTTGGGTAGTACAGATATTTTAACATAACGAGCATGGAATATCTTTTCACTTGTTTGTGTCGTTTTTTACTTCTTTCATGAAATTTTTTTCAAAAGATTTTATTTATTTATTTTAGAGAGAAAGAGAGAGTGCAAGTGGGGAGATGGCCAGAGGGAGAGGGAGAGAGAGAATCCCAAGCAGACTCTGCCCTGAGCTTGGAGCCCGACTCAGGGCTTGATCCCAGAACCCTGAGATCATGATCTGAGCTGAAATCAAGAGTCGGACACAACCGACTGAGCCACCCAGGCACCCTTCATCAATGTTTTATAGTTCACCTGTGAAGCCATCTGGTCCTGGACTTTTGTTTGTTGGGGCTTGTTTTTGTTTTTTGTTTTTTTGATTACTGATTCAATTTTATTACTGGTAATTAGTCTGTTCAAATTTTCTATTTTTTGTCAAATCAGTTTCAGGAGGTTATATGTGTCTAGGCATTTATCTATTTCTTCTAGGTTGTCCAGTTTGTTGGCGTATGATTGAACATAGTATTCTCTTATAATTCTTTCTGTTTTTGTGGTGTCAGTTGTTATGTCTCCTCTTTACTTTCTCCTTTTTTCTTTGAGTTCCTCTTCCTTTCTCCCTCTCCCCACATCCCTCCCCTTCTTTTTCCTTCTCTTCTTCCTCCTCCTCCTCATCTTCTTCATGAGTCTGGCTGAAGGTTTATCAATTTTATTGATCTTTTCAAAGAACCAGACCCTGATGTCTTTGATCTGCTCTGTTGCTTTTTGTTTTGTTTTTTTCTTTTGGTTTCTATTTTATTTGCTTTTGCTCCAATCATTATTATTTCCTTCTACTACTTTTGGATTTTGTTCGTTCTTTTTCTGGTTCCTTTAGATGTGAGGTTAGGTGGTTTATTTGAGAATTTTCTTGCTTCTTGAAATAGGCCTGTATTGCTATAAACTTCCCCCTTAGAACAGCTTTTGCTGTGACTCAAAGATTTGGGACCATTGCATTTTCATTTTCATTTGTGTCCATGTATTTTTTTTTATTTCTTCTTTGATTTCTTGGTTGATCCATTTATTGTTTCACAACGTGTTACTTTGCCTCCATGTATTTGTGTTTTTTCCAAATTTTTTCTTGTGGTTGATTTCTAGTTTCATAGCGTTGTGGTCAGAAAAGATGGATGGTATGACTTTAGTCTTTTTGAATTTCTTGAGACTTGTTTTGTAGACTTATATGTGGCCCATTCTAGAGAATGTTCCATGTGCACTTAAAAAAAAAATGTGTCTTCTGCAGTTTTAGGATGGAATGCTCTGAATGTATCTGTTTGTTCCATCTGGTCCAATGTGTTATTCAAAGCCACTGTTTCCTTGTTGATTTTCTGTTTGATGCTCTATCATTTGATGTAAGTGGGGAGTTAATGTCCACTACTATTATTACATTACTGTGGATTACATCCTTTATTTCTTATTTGCTCCTCTCCATATTCGGATACTCCTGTGTTGACAGGTACATAAATATTTACAATTGTTATATCTTCTTGTTGGATTGTCCCCTTTATGATTATATAGTATCTTTCTTTGTCTCTTATTAAAGTCTTTATTTTAAGTTCTATTTTGTGTGATACAAGTATTGGTACCCTGGCTTTCTTTTCACTTCCATTTTCATGATAAATGCTTTTCCATCCCTTCACTTCCAATCAGCATGTGTAATTAGATCTGAAATATGTCTCTTGTAGGCAGCATATACATGGGTCTTGCTTTATTATCCATTCCGTCACCCTATCTCTTTTGATTGGAGAATTTAGTCCATTTACATTCAAAATAATTATTAATAGATATGCTCTTATTTCCCTTTTTAAATTGGTTTTATTGTTGTTTTTGTAGTTTTTCTCCATTCCTTTCTTGTCTTGCTCTCTTCTCTCATAGTTTGCTGGCTTTCTTTAGCAATATACTTGACTTTCTCCTTCTCGCTCCCTGCCTCCCTCTTTTGCATGGTTTTTGATTTGTCATTACCATTAGGTTTTTATATAATATCTTCTGCATATAGGAGTCTGTATTAAGTTGATAGTCACTTATGTTTGAACTCATTCTTTACTGTCCCCCTACTCATGTTTGAGAGTGAGATGTCATACCTTACATCCTTTTATTTTGTGAATTGTTTGACTGATTTTTATAGATATACTTAATTTTACTGCTTCTGTGCTTACCCCCTTTTTTTTTCTTACTACTTTTTTTATTCCTGCTTATGATCTTTCATTTCCACTCAGAGTCCCCTTTAACATTTATTGTAGGGCTGGTTTCGTGGTCCTGAATTCCTTTAAATTTTGTTTGTCTGGGAAACTCTTTATCTCTCCTTGTATTGTGAATGATAGCCTTGCTGGATAGAGTATTTTTGGCTGAAGGGGTTTTTCATTCAGCATTTTGAATATATCATGCCATTCTCTTTTGGCCTGCCAAATTTCTGCTAAAAAATCAGCTGATGGCTTTATGAGGTTTCCTCATAAAAAGAAACGTAACCGTTTTCTTTTCTCTTGCTGCTTTTAAAATTCTCGCTTTATCACTACTTTTTGCTATTTTAATTGCTATGTGTCTTGGTGTGGATTTCTGTGGGTTGATTTTGTTGGGGGCTCTCTGGGCCTCCTGGATCTGAATTTCTTTTCCTTCCTTAAATTTGAGACGTTTTAGGTATTATTTCTTCAAATAAATTTTCTGCCCCCTTTTCTCTCTCTTCTTCCTCTGAGATCCCTATAATGTGAATATTATTGTGCTTGATGGTGTCACTGAATTCCCTAAGTGTATTTTCATTTTTGTGATAACATTTTTCTCTCCTGTTCAGCTTAATTGCTTTCTGTTGCTCTGTTCTCCAAAACACTGATCTAGTGTTTTGCTTCCTCTAATCCACTATTTAATCCACTAGTTCATTTTTAATTTCAGTCATTGAGTCCTTCATCTATGATTGGTTCTAATTTATGTTTTCTGTCTCTTTAAGGCTCTCACTGGGGTCCTCCACTCTTTTCTGAAGTCCAGTGAGTATCTTTATGACCATTACTTAAATTCTCTATCAGGCATATTACTTATGTCCATTGTGTTTAGCTTTCTTGCTGTGATTTTGTCTTGTTCTTTCATTTGGGACATACTCCTCTGTCTTCTCATTTTGTCTAACTCTTTGTGTCTGTTTCTGTGTGTTAAGAAAGTCAGCTGTGTCTCTTGCTCTTGAAAGTAGTGGCCTTATAAAGAAGATGTCCTGTAGTTCTGTGCAGTGCAGTGTCCCCTATTTACCAGAACCTGGTACTGCAGGGGTGTCTCCTACATGTGTTGCTCGTGCCTTGAGCTAAGCCACTTTTACCTTCAGTCTATTTGTCTATGTTGGCTCTCTTTGCCAATTGTGGGCCGCTTTGGTCCCGTGTTGTTAGTGGGGTAGTCTGTGGCTGCCTTGGATCTGAATTGAGTCAGACCAGGCATTTGCTTTAGATGCAATTGCAGCAAACTTCTGGGTGCTTTCCCTCTGTTGTCCTCTGAGAAGCTTTTGTTGCTGTATGGGACCTGTAGTCAGACCACATGGCTGCTTCCAGCCCACTACTTTGGCCTCAGCTGGACTGGTGTGTGCAGTTATCTTGCCCTCTCCCTGGGACAGGAGGCAGTTTGGAATGGTGCTGGTCCCTGTCGGAGCTGCTTGCACCCTGCCAGGCTTTTGGCACCACTTTGGATAGGTTCCAGCCAGGGGCCAAGGGCAATTTGGATGAGGTAGGTCCACAGGAGAATGAAGGGGCAGAAAATCCAGTGTTAGCTAGATTTGTGCAGGTCTGCAGTAGGAGGGCACCTGGAACCAAGGCCTGGCTGGAGGGGGCATGTTTGCAGAACACAGGGACAGGGCACACTGTTAGCAAGTTATGCAGGGAATGTTAGCACTGTACTGGTTTCCCACAGGTGTCTGTGTCAAGACTGGAGGACAGCGAAAGAAATGGCTCCTGAAGAAGTCTCCCATCGGTCCTAGCCCCTCCAGCACAAGCTCTGAGATTAGCAGACAACTCACTCCCCCCTATACCCCTGGTGTTTTTCAAACTTCTGTTTTTATGCTGTATCTCTAAGGCACTGTTTATTTTACTGTCTGTTTAAGGGTGGAGACTCGGGCGCCTGGGTGGCTCAGTCGTTAAGCGTCTGCCTTCGGCTCAGGTCATGATCCCAGCGTTGTGGGATTGAGCCCTGCATCGGGCTCCCCGCTCAGCAGGAAGCCGCTTCTCTCTCTCCCACTCCCCCTGCTGTGTTTCCTCTCTCTCTGCCTCTCTGTCTGTCAAATAAATAAATAAAATCTTAAAAAAAAAAAGGGTGAAGACTCAGTTTCCTCTCATCCTTCTAGCTCTCCCAGAGCCAAGCCTACTGATTTTTAAAATATTAAGTTTAGTTAAGCCCTGCTGATTGTAAGAAGTAGTGAAATTATGCCGCTCTAATTTTCTTGTAGGTTCTAGTTCCTGGGGTGCTTGGTGTGAGGGCCTGGTCATTTCCCCTTTCCATGCTCAGGGTGTATCTCCCTTCTGTAGACCGTCCCACAAGTCCATCTATCTCCTGACCACATCTCTGCCCTTCCTACCCCCTTGGATGTGGCCTCTTCTCTACATTTAGCTATGGAGGGTCTGTTTTGCAAGTCTTTGGGTTGTTTTCTGGGTCATTTACTCTGATGTGGGTGTTATCTAGTTGTATCTCTGGGACAAGGTGAGCTTAGGGTCCTCCTACACCAAAAGTTAGGATCAACTAACAAATACATCAACAACAAAAGTTGATATATATGGATTTTTAAAGAAACTAACAAAACTATGAAAAAGGCAAAGGAGATGAAAAGTCAGAAACAAAGAAATAATCTTAAAAGGTAAACTATGCTCGGTCTCTTTAATAGTAACATAAATGCAAAAGAAAAAAGACTTTTGTTTCACTAAAGTATAGGGGAAGTTATCAGATATTGAAAGAGCCCAAAAGGTGGGGGATACGTGCTATTAATGTGTTAACTATATAATTTATACAACCTATTTTGAAGAAGTATCTGACAGTAAAAACAAACAATATATGCTGTTCAACTCAGAAACGCCTTATCTTGAAATATGTCCTGAATAACAATGAAACATTACCCTAACATGCATGAAATAATATTCATTGCAGAGTGTTTATGCTAAACATTGAATAGAGGTTTTATTAACTTTATTAAAAAATTTTTATAATGGTATTACATGCAGACTGTATAAAAATTAGAACTAAATGTATTGACATAAAAGCAACTGGTGACATATTCTATCATGAAAGTAGGTATGGTATGTATGACAATCCCACTTACTAAAAAGATAACAAAGTACAATCAGATACCGATAGATTGAGAGAAATATATATGCCAAACTCAGGTTGTTCTATTAAGTTGGTACAGACCTAGAAAACAGTACATGCAAAGGATGCATGTGAAATGATGTTGTAAGTGAAGCAGTGCCATTTCCCAGTTCTTTTCAAGTTCCTCAAAATGGTGGGCATAAGCTTGGTGATTAATGTCTTTGGGAAGAGAAGAGGAAAGAAACCACCTGTTTTACCATTTCAGGCTGATAGTGGGGTCAATTTAAGCATTTAAGTATCTCTTTGCTGGTTAATTCATATCGTTTTTGAATAACTAAATAGTTCTGTGTAATGTGCCTTCCCTTATTCCTGTATCATTAGTCATAGCAATCCGACCAATGCCTTCTGCAAGGCTATATTTTTATTATTTTGTTCAAGTGGCAAGTAATACATTTTTTGTTTTGTTTGGTTTGGTTTTTTTATAATAATATTTTTTTATTATATTATGTTATTCACCATACAGTACATCCCTGGTTTTTGATGTAAAGTTCGATGATTCATTAGTTGCATATAACACTTGACTAGAATTTTCTTTTGCGTTAGTGAACTATTTTTGGGTCTGTGTTCCTCATCTGCTACTCATTTACTGTTTACTGTGGGGAGGTATGCATTTGCACCTCAATCATCCTTTGGTCCTTCTTCCTCTGCTACTGTGAAGGATAGAATAAACTGTGGGGATCATGTTCCAATAAAAAAGTCATTGGTTTTGCTTCTCACAATGAGTTGCCCACTTAAGTGCTCTCAGTATTCTTTTTGGCTTAACCAAAGATCTGAAGCCTCAGGCATTCCACGCAGGGACTGCTTTCCTGATATCAGCTGTTGTTCAGAATATGCATTGATTTTCAGCATTATAGTCTTTTATTATTCCCTAAAATGTGTGAAGTCTATTAGATTTCATTACTTTTTTTTCTTTTTTTCCCCTTCTGAGCAAATTATTTTGTGAATATTGACAAACAGATTCTAAAGCTTATGTGTAGAAACAAAAGACCCAGAATAGTCAACACAATATTGAGGGAGAACAAAGTTGGAGGGCTGATGTTATTTCAAGACTTACTAAGAAGCTACAGTAAACAAAACAGTGTGGCATTTGTGAAAGAGTACAGAAATAGGTCAATAGAACAGAAGAGAGAGCCCAGAACTAGACCCATACAAATATCATCAACTGAACTTGGCAGAGGAGCAAGAACAATACAATGGGGCAAAACAGTCTCTTCAACAAATGGTGCTGGAACAATCCACATCTAAGAAATGAATCTAGACACTGCCCTTACATGTGTTACAAAAACAAAATCAATATGGATCACAGACTTAAATGTGAAATGCAAAATTATGAAATTCCTAAAAGACAACATAGGAGAAACCTAGCTGACCTTGAGTATGGTGATGACTCGAGGTCCAACACAAAGGCACAGTCCATGATAAAAATAGATGAGATAGACTTCATTAAAATTAGATTAAATTGAAATTGAAAACTTCTTGCTCTGCAAGATGCATGTCAAGAGACTCAGAAGACAAATCGCAGACTGGGAGTGGGGAGTTATTTGAAAAAGACACTTGTGATAAAGGACTGATTTCCAAAATAAAAAGAACACTTAAAACTCAACAATAAGTAATTTAAAAATGGGCCAAAAACCTTAAGAGACACTTCACCGGAGACAGCATACAGATGGCAAATAAACATGAGAAGATGCTCCATATCATACGTCATCAGGTAAATGCAAATTAAAACAATAATGAGATACTACTGCACACCTTTTAGAATGGCGCAAGTCTGGAACACCGAAAACAGCAAACGCTGGGAAAAATGTGGAGCAGTGGGAACTTTCATACATTTCTGGTGGGAAGTAAAATATCACAAAATATCAAGCAAAATTGGGAAGAGAGTTTGATATTTTCTTACAAATCTAAACATACTTTTACCTTGTGATCCTGTAGTTGTACTCCTTAATATTTATCCAAGGAATTGAAAACTACGTTTACACAAAAACCTGTGCATGGATGGTTTATAGCAGTTTTATTCAAATGCCAAAACTTGGGAGCAATCAAGATGTCCTTCAGTAGGTGAATGGATAAATAAACTGTGGTACATCCATACTGTGGAATATTATCAGTGTTAAAAGGAAATGAGCTGTGACGTCTTGAAAAAACATGAAAGAACCTTAAAGGCACACTGCTAAATGAAAGAAGCCAATCTGAAAAAAGTGATTTACTATATAATTCTAAGTATGTGACATTTGGAAATTAAAAAAAAATCTGGAAACATGGAGACACTAATAAGATTAGTGGTTGTCAAGGGTTAAGAGGGAGGGAAGGATGAATAGGTAGAGCACAGATGATTTCTAGGGCGGAGAAACTACTCTGTATGATATTATAATGGTAGATACATATACATCTGTCCAAACCTATAGCTTTTACACCAAGAGTGAACCTGAATGTGAATTTTGGACTTCGGGTGTTAGTGATGTGTCAGTGTAGGTTCAAAAATTATAACAAAAGTACTACTCTGCTGTGGGATGTTGATAGTGAGGAAGGCTGCGGGTGCATGGGGGAAAAGGGAATATGTGAAATCTCTGTACCTTCAGTTTTGCTGTGAACCTAAAACTGCTCCAAAAAAAAAAAAGTCTTTAAAAATAAATTATCCATAGATAAATTTGAAAAAAAAAATGTAAAATATGAGTTTGTGTTAGATTTTGGTTATTATGGCCAGGAAAGTTAAAAAGAAACAAAACAAAAACACCTGGATATTTGGGTAAAGTTTAGAAGGAAATGAGAATACTTAAAATGTTAAATATTCTTCTAGGAAGAAGAAACACAAAATGCCAAGGCCCTAAGATAGTGGCTTTCAACTAGAAATTACTCTGACCCTCTGGGACATTTGGCAGTGTGTGGATGTAGTTTTGGTTGTCAGAACTTGGGGCAGGGCTTTCTTCTGGCATCTAGTGAGTAGAGACCAGTAGTATACAGAACAGTCCCTTATGACAAAGAACTATCCAACCCAAATGTCTGGTCAGTAATGCTGATGTTGAGGAATCCTGAGAGATTGGTGGGGCTAGATCGGAGTGAGAGGAAGGGCGAGCTGTAGAATGTGAGAGGTAACATTAGAGGAAAAGGGAGCACATCCTCTGTGATAGAAGGGCAGGAACTGCAGGGTTTGTAGCAAAGCAGTGCCATGAGCCTACACATGTTCTAACAGGATCTGCGTGCTCGAGAATATCTTGCTGTGATACATGACAAGGGACGATGTGGGCAGCCTACAGAAGAGGCTATGTATAATAATCTAGGCAAGCAGTGATGTTGTCATGGACCATGCTATAGCAGTGGGGAAGGTGAGAGGTGGCCAAAATTTGAATACGTTTTGAAGATGGAAAAAATTCCTTCCCATATTAAATTTGGGGAGAGAGAGAGAAAGAAATTGAGATACGGAAAGAAAGGACAGCAAGAGCAAAAGTAAAGTTGGCATTGACTGAGATAGGAAAGCCTCGGGTAGGAGGTCCTGACTGTCAGAAACTCAGTTCTCTGTATTAGTTTTGAAATCAAATCTATTTTTGTGTCAATCTATTTGAATTCCTATGATTGTGCCTGTGTTTCATGAGCTTGAAGACATCTAAGAAAGAAGTTTGGGAGTTGAGATGGAGTTTAAATGTCTAATTTGTATGTTATAAATACAACAGTTGAGGAAATTGGAGATTTAAATAGTGAAATTAGAAACCATAGAAGAGAGCAGATAGCAGTTTCCTGATTTTGATAGCCTGCTATTTTGGAAAGAGGACGAAAATTATTCAGAAGTGTCATAAGACAGACTTAAGAACAATGGGAAGAACTTAAAAGATGGCAGATTTTGACTCAAAATAGTGGGGGGGAGATGGTAGCTTAAAAATAATGGAACAACCAGTTAGTGAGGTCTTTGTTTGCTGTTAGTAGTTCAAGCTAATGTGAATGATTGTTTCTCAGAAATATTCTTGGGTTGGAAGGGATAGGAGATCTTTAACATCCTATGCACCCAAAGTATGAAGTAGGACATACCTTTTACTGCCATTCAGTATTGTGTTTCCAAGTCTTGCTGTTAATACTATCTACTAATGCACCACACTCAGGTTCTTGGCTGTCAGTGAATGTGGAAAATATGCCAAATTGTATTCAACAATATTTATCTAGAGTGAGATTTACTACGTTAGTATGAGTTTTATCAAATGATTCAGGTGCAATAAAGAGCATTAAACCATCTTTTTTCGATTCTTTGTGAATTAACATGGGCCTTTTTTTTTTATAGATCTGCACAAAGGAATGATAATTTTCACCCCAGTGTAATTACTAGTGCACTTCTTTTCCCAGGTGCTGTTGTTAAAGAAGGTTATGCCTTATAGACCCAGAACTGTCTGAAGAAATCCATTTTGTTAGTTTTCTCTAGTCAGCACTATTTAACACTTTTGGTCAGAGGTAAATATTATCTGGAGGGCATTATACACTTTGTTCTCCATTTTAAAATGTGCAAATAGGAGAAGCTAGTGTCTATTTTTTGCAATTATTAACTTTTTCTTGAATGAGAAAGGTATGATTACAGCTAAATTTCCTAACACTTGTCAGTTAGGAATTTAAGAATGCCTGAAGCAATCTGAAACTACTTGAGCTGCTTTGGGCTATTTTAGAAAATAATTTGATATATTTTTTTGAGCATTCCAGAGGGGTATGACCCTTTTCCTTAATGGCTGCAGCTTGAATTCTTACCTGAGTACTTTGGTATGGAGTTTGGTATGACATATGGAAGAATATATGAAGAAATGAATAATTAATAACCATCAGCATTATGATTTTCTTTTATTTTAAATACAGGGGTTTGTGGTAAAGTGGATATAGATTGAAAAGTTATTGCTTCCATTATTTTGAGGATGTTTATCATCAGTATTATTTCCTGAGCATCTTGGTCT
This sequence comes from Ursus arctos, assembly GCF_023065955.2. Taxonomy (NCBI): domain Eukaryota; kingdom Metazoa; phylum Chordata; class Mammalia; order Carnivora; family Ursidae; genus Ursus; species Ursus arctos. Next base: position 10,243,061 of record NW_026622841.1, read on the forward strand.
GCACTTAGTTTTTCTTCTTTAAAATCAGGACTATAGTTGGCTGATAAGGGAAGACTTCAGGCATTTTTATCAGCTTAACACTTTGGCAGGACAGACTGCTGTGACAGGTAAAAAAAGATACCCGCCTAAATGCTGATTCTCCTTGCACAATTGGTTCATCATTTTGACAGACAAATCAACCCAAAAGGCAAGAAAACTCTTTTTGGATGGTGCTAACTTTTTTTTTTTTTTTGACAGCATACACCATCATTGTTGTCAAAACTGGTTGGAAACAGACACAAGCCTATTGTATACTTTTGTTTTATTTGGCAGAGTCAGAATAGTTGTTATTTTATGGTAACATATACACCTAGCTTATTCCATTACAAATTTTTCACAACACACAGTAAGCATTCACGTGAATGATAATTCTACAATTGGGAGTTCAAATTCTAACTTTTTCTTCAAATATGGAATTAAAAAAAAAAAAACAGTGACTACAAAAAACAGTGAGTAAAGAATTGGGTTACACAACTTATCTACTAAGCACGGAAACTTTTTGTGGACTTGAATAGATAGTTCCTGTCTGCGCCTATTTTCTCATCTGCAAAAGGGATAGTAATATCGTACTCCTTATGTTAGTCACAGGGAAGGAGTGCACAAGTACCGTATGTGAAAGTGCTGACAAACTGGATGCATCTTTATGAATAGAAGTTTATTTGCCATTATCAGTATATTGCTGTATATAACATATCTTCCTTCATTAAGTCTTAACACAATTTTTCTAAGGACAAAAGGGCCTTTCTCATTGGGCCGATCATTGGGCCCACATTTATTGTGCATAGTAGAGTTAATAAGGGACACTGAAAAATAGAGAAACCCAAGAGGATGTAACAGCTAATATCAGTTAAAGAAAGGAGGGTAAATGAGAGCACAACTTAAGTGGAATGGAGGGAGGAGTGGCGTGTGTGTGTGTGTGTGTGTGTGTGTGTGTGTGTGAAAGAGAGAGAGAGAGAGATTTGTAGCTTTGTGTGCATCAAGAGTAAAAATGGAGAGCATCTGTCACCTGTATGTGTGAGGGAGGGATTGGGAGCAACAAACAGGGCCAGGTCGAGGGTCCCATAAGGGAAGTGAGTTGTACAAGTGTAAGGTTGGATCCTGTCCTTACGTAAATTTTCAATATTTTGTTCATCATGCATTTTTTGCATTAATTTTGATTTTTCAAGACTGGATTGAAATAAATAGGATTTGTGTTTATTATTGAGAATTTTAATGGCTACTTAAATTTTGTACCCAAGGTCTTGCCTTTTGCCTCACTCTAGTTTCTGCCGTTACTTGGCAACAGAAATGGAGGAAGGCTTTAGAAGTTTGTTTTTCTTTGTTTAATGCATACAAGGAATTAAATCTCTACTTACCATTTTCTCATAGACTTAGATGAAATTTTGTTTCAGATAATTTTGGAGAGTCAGGCTACTATTTCTTTGAATGTGCCTCCATTTAAAAGTAAAGTCATAAGCCAGCTTGTTTTTTGTTGTTGCTGTTGCGTGTTCATTTGTTCTTAAGAAGTTGCATAAGCTATACTAAAAACTCTAATTCAGAAATCAGAGGAAAATCAAATGCTGTCCTTACTTTCAAGTTACATAACATCTTTGCTAAACAAAAGCTAATTGTGCCTTCTGAGAAGAAGAAAGAAAGGAAAGAAAAAGGGAGAGAGAAGGAAGGAAAGAAAAGAAGGAATGAATTTCTGTAGACAACATTAGATTGTATGATACAACAATATAACATAAAAATTCAGAAATGAAAATTAGAAAATCATCATTATTAAGGCAGTTATATTAATGAGAGGCCCAGCTGGAGTAAGAGGTACACATAAAAGGGGTCTGTGATAAAATATATATGAAAGAGAAATAATTAGGATATTTCATATTTTTATGAACAACTCAAAACCCTAAATGGTGATCTGTAATTAAGATGTTGAAGTTTGAAAAATAATTCAAAAATGTTCAGGAATATCTCCATTACCTTGATTTTTCTAACATATGTTCGCAGCTGGGCAAAGTCTCAGGTAGAAGATGGAGGAAGTCTCCATGATGGAGTTCATGATAGAGGGGTGGTGGAACAGAGATCACCATGCATCTTCTCCCCTCTTTAGTCAGAGCTACATATCAGTGATTTCATTTCTCAACTTGGGGTTGGAAATCCATGCAAGATTTCATTTTTCTTAGAAATCTCTCCTAAATCTTGGGGTCCCTGGGTGGCTCAGATGGTTAAGCATCTCCCTTTGGCTCAGATAGTGATCTCCAGGTCCTGGGATCGAGTCCCATTTTGGGTTCCCAGCTCAGCAGGGAGTCTGCTTCTCCCACTCCCTCTGCCTCTTCCCCTGCTTGTGCACTCTCTGTCTCTCTCTCTCTCTCTCTCAAATGAATAAATAAAATTAAAAATAACTCTCCTAAATCTTTATAAAAGCTGTATCTTTGAAAAATTTCAGAGTTAACGCCCAAAATTTCATTTTAAAATTTGAATCATGCCATTTTTAAATTTCTCTTGAAGTATCAGAAACTTGAAATAGATGGCAAACAGATTTTTTTTGTTTAATTAATCTGTGTGTCCAAAAATAGCACCAATTGAGAAATTATGTAATTGCACTGTGACAGGTCATATTCTATCACACTCATTCTATGAGTTTCACAAAATGTCAAGACGTTGAATTTATATTTGGTTAAACAGTATTGATAGCATTACTTTGTTTCTAAGTTCTGAAACTAGACTCTTAAGGGTCTATAATCGCAGAGATAAATATTAAAGTTTAAACAAAAAGAAATTGCTGAAAGAAGCTGTCTTTGATCAAACATGGTTTATTCTTGTTTGAAAGACTGAACGATTTACCAAAGAACACAGCAACAGACTAAATGAAAAGAATTTAACGAAGGATTTTATTTGCAGTGTGTTTGAAGAACAAAGGATGCTTTAGATATTCCTTTGCAGATATCCCATGCTTCATTTTGTCATATGAACAAGAGAGATTCTGCAAGCCTCTGATTCATCCCAAGACTCTTCTAATTTCATTTTGAGCATCTCATGACTCCAAGCAGCCCTGTTCCTATGTTGGCATCACTGCCAAAAGTAACACACTAATAGTCATCCCTCAATTGAAAGGTTAGGTTTAAAAACACTCTTTGGTAGATTTATTGAGTTCCTAAGGAACACTTCCATATATTTTTTGACTTCTAAAGGAAAGATGGGGAGAGGAAGAAGACAGTGGGAAAGAAAATGGGGGAAGAGAAGGAACTGTATTGGAGAAAGATTGAGAAAAAAAGAGGCAGAAAAAGAGCAAGAGATGGAGAAGGAGACAACTGAAAAGTAAAGTTAGTTTCTTTAGCCATCTTGGATGTTTCATATGTCACTCTAGAGTATTTTTGTCTTAGCAAAAAAGGAAAAATCACTAAATTGTCAGAAAGAAAGAGAAAGACAGGGGACAGAATGAAAGAAGGAAGGAAGGAAGGAAGGAAGGAAGGAAGGAAGGAAGGAAGGAAGGAAGGAAGGAAGGAAAGAAGGAAGGAAGGAAGGAAAGAAAGAAAGAAAGGGAAGGAAGGAAGGAAAAACAAAGGAAAGGAGAGAGGGAGGGAGGAAATTCTTCTCTAGATGTTTATCAGGATTAGATTTAAAAATTCAAAAGTAGTTGGCTCATCTTGTCCTGAATTGAAAGCTTCTGTGTTTCAATTCATTTTAGAAGAAAGGAAAATGAAAGTGGGTAGAGGATTCAAGCAGTTCTGGATCCAAGCTCCACCTCATTATTGACAGTGGAGGTTCCAGGTTGAAATGGAAGCAGCTTATAGATTGGCCCCACTTTCTTATCACACATTCTGTATGTTTCTTTTGTGAGATGTTTGAGAACAGTCTAAGGGATAGATAAAAGCTGGTACTCTTCAAGTTCTTTACATTAATTCTTTAAATTAAAAAGGAGGTAAGAGCATTATCACCATTTTATAGGCAGGGAAATTCATGTTTAAAAGAAATAACTTTTTCATGGCCACAGAGCTATAAATTATCAAACCAGGCTTTAAATCTAAACCTGACAGTGCATTTTGAATTAATGCCCTACTGCACAGTTACATTTTCATTCTATATCCCACAAACCTTTTTCATTTATTAGCTGACATTATATTCTACAACAGGTGAATTGGTGGATCATTTCCTCCTTGAAATCCTCATTTCCCATGATTGACTTAACATCATTCTGTCTCGTGAGCTTCTTTTTTTTTACTTCTTCTTTCCACCTCTCGGCCTTTCCCCCAACCCTATGGCCTTGGTTATGTTTATTTTTACCATAATCCAGGACTTTCTTGTAACCTACTTTTTTTTTCTCTCTTTCTACATACACTATTACTTGGTTGAAGGTATATTCCATTCTACAATGCATATAGAAGGGCAGTTATGACTTCTCTGCAGAGAATCCGGATTCTCTTAACTACAGTCCACTTATCTGTCCTTAGCTCTATGTACCCACCAGTATACTAAAGTTCTTGAATTTGCTTTCCCAGACATCTGAAAGCCAAACATAAGCTGAGTTATTCTTCACTCCAAACCTTTTGTTGTTTATATTCCCTATATCAATGATGGCTATAAGGTCACAGCCAAATGTGGGAAGTTGGGCATTATCACTTCTGCATCTTTCATCCTAGCAATCTTTGGTGATTTTATTCCTTTGTAGCCTTAAAATAAGTGCTCTTTTGAAAGTCATAGGTAACCTCTCCTAATTCCTGTGAGGACCAAAGGGAATATTTCTCAAATGTAGTATGTGACCTGTATCATCAAAGCCAAAGGAAAGCTACTTTTCTTTTTCTTTCTGGGGTTTTCGCAAACAAAAATGAAGTGCAGACTATGACTTAAATGAAGGATCTTTGTAACAGCTGGAAAACTCAGTAACTCAAGAGAACAGCAGATTCTTCAGGCTGCCATTTGTTGCTTGGATACATACACATCTTTGTTTCTGACTGTGCTCTCAACGTGGGTCTCATGTCTAACACCCAGCATGCGACCAAGAAAGGGAAATGTGGTGCTAGCATTCCAGTGGTGGGGTGGTATATGGAACTTGTGTCTTTGACTTTCTTAACTCTAATTAATTTCTTTTTTAAGGGCACTTGTAGGCTTTATAGAGCCTGAAAATTTCTATTTAAAATTTCTCTAAGGCACTTATTCCAAAAATGTAAAGAAAGTATCTCTCACACACACGTACACACACTCACACACTCACCCTCCACCCCTACCCCCTGAGTCCTACACACACAATTGCTAGGAAACAGTGAATAATATAATCAACAATAGATTTGACTTCAGGTAGTAGAAATTCTCAGGGATTGCAAGCTGTGTTTTCAGTATTGGCTGGTATATCCAGTAGGCATGGGAGATATCTGGAAGTAATATTAGCAAGGAATAAATTGTTAGTTGGTGGGGTGGAATGCAGATTATTTTTATGACTTACTCCAAAATATTTTTGTAGTCAGAGAGTCAGATCTGTCCCCTAGTCACAAGGGCTCACTCCGCAAGACAGAGCAGAAGGCAGCATGCCATTCTAGCAGATGTCTTACTTCTGCAACAAATACATAGTAGGAGCATGAAATAGGCCTTGGGAGGCATCCTGATGTTGCTGACAAAAAAAGGACTTTGTTCTGGGAACACACATGTCTCTTTTTGTTGTTGTTGTTAGGACCAGTTTCTGTTAGGATTTGGTGCTCTGGGAGGAAGTGGCTAATATATAGCCTGACCATCAGTTCATCAGACGTTTCTCACACATCACCTATGAATAAAGTTTAGATTCAAGCTGTGGTTCCCAAGCCTGATTCCTGGCTGCAGCATTGGACAAAATTAATGGAATGTTTGTCAGTATTCTCCATCGGACCATATGTGCGTTGTTGACAGGGAGTGTGCTTAATTAATCTTGGTGTTTCTAGAATCCATTACAATGTCTGAAATATATTTGGCATTCAGTAAATGTTGCTAATCCAAGGACATTAAATCAGCTGATATGAACTTATTTTCAAGCAAAATTTTAACTTGTTTTAATTATAAATCAGTGGTTATAATGCAATTAATTTTTTAAATAAAGGGGTTGATCCCAGCTAAAATATTTAAATATTGAGGCAAGTTAAATAGTGTATTAGTTTGCTAGGGTTACCAAAACAAAATATCACGGACTGGTTGACTTAAACAACAAATTTATTTTCTCATACTTCTGGAAGCTGGAAATCTATATCAAGGTGCTGGTGGGTTTGGTTTTCTCAGGACCACTATGTTTGGCTTATTGATGGACACCTTGCTGTGTCTTCACCTGGTCTTTCCTCTGTTGCACATCTCCCTGGTATCTCTCCTTTTCTTATAATGACGCCAGTCCTGTGAACTCGGGCTCCACCTTACTTAAACTCATTTAACTTCAATTCCCTTTTTAAAGACCCTATCTCCAAACACAGTGGGTTTGGATTTGGGGAGCATATGGATTTGGGGAGAACACAGTTCTGTCCATTATAAACAGAATAATATGTTTGTTTCAGGTATTTTTTTATTATTTTATTCATATTTATATCATGCACAAGTGAAATATTTTCTACCTCTCAGTGTTTCAAAATATGCTCCGGTGCCTGGCTGGCTCAGTTGGTTGAGCGTCTGCCTTCTGCTCAAGTCATAATCCCAGGGTACTGGGATCCAGTCCCACATCAAGCTCCCTGCTCAGCAGGGAGCCTGCTTCTCCCTGCAGCTCCCCCTGCTTATGCACTCTCTCTCTCTCTGTCAAATAAATAAATAAAATATTAAAAAAAAAATGTGCTTCAAAACTTTCCATCTGAAGACACTGTATCTGCTACAAGTTCTTTTGTCCTTTTATAATAAATATGGTTAAACAAACACATTTAAGTCACAAGGAATATATGATGTCCTACACTGAATGTAATTTCACAATGTCTATATTTGGTAGAGGGGCTAGAGATGACAGGATGTGACATTTTAAATCCAATGTATCCTTTTGTTAAAGATACCATATATCACTTTTCATAACATACTCTCTTGCCAAAAAAATAGCTTTATCTTTGCCCTGAGTTCCACATATAAAAAAAGGTTTGCTTAGGTATCTTCAGATATGACTCATGCTATTATTTTGTGATGTCAATGATATGTGACATGTTAAATTGCATAACATTCAAAGCAAGTTTATCTTGACATTTATGAGTAATGACATTTACAGAGAATAAAAAAATGAAATGGTTTATTGTTTTGTTATCTCAGATTTCAGAAACATTATTAGAGGCTTCTAAATCAATATAAAACTGCGAAACACAGAAATTAAGATATTGAAAAAGCTAAATGGATTTAGTATGCTTAAACTACCAAAACATTTATTGCATCCCAGATTGTATTCAAACTAGAAATTGTGGCTTTTTTAAAAAACATACAAGCAAAAAACGTACAAATGGAAGACCCATAAAAACTTTAATTTGTGATAATTTTCAACATATGTTCAGTAGCAGTGTCTGATTTAGATGTCATCCAAACACAGCCATATCTAGTCATTGGTTTCTCAAATTTTGTATTGTTTCTTAGTCCATATGAAGAATGATGATTTTTTAAAAAGCTAAATAAAAGTGTGCACGGGTGAGCCAATTTGTAAAAGAGAAAACTGATTGTCTCAGTAGCTACGTAGTACTGTAGAAGTAAATTAGATCACTTTGGAAATAATTAACTCTCAGGTAGATGTATACAATCAAAAGAACCTTAAATCTATAGTAAATAGATTAAAAATAAATCTATAAGAAATAAACTTTTAATGCAGAAGTTAATAGGGATACTGTAGAATCATCTCCACAAAATAAAAGGAAAGTAGATGTTTTTGATACTGTGTTAGTCAATGTTACATACATTATTACATTATTTTCTATCTCCAACAATCTTTTAAAATAGAATGTAATACCCTTATTTTAATGATAAGACATAATGGTAAGTATGATTCTTAAATATCAGCTGCATAGCTTATGGAAGGTAGATTGAGATTCAAATGTACAGACTGAAAAGGCAGTGCATCTTATATTAATTTTAATATTTTTATGATTTATTCTGGACAGATTCAATAGCATTATGGCATGGCACATGACATACCATTGGATATTATAATCATGTCTGTTTCAGAGGATCTGACTGAATCTCTGGAAAGCACCACATTCCTAACCAGCAGCCCAATGTCTGTCCCCAGTTATAGTAGAAATCACACTCTCCAGGAGAAAGAAAGTGTGTGCAAAACACAATAAAATAGCAGATAAACACACACACACACACACACACACACACACACACACACATATATATCATGCACAATATATATATATTGCCTTATTTTGACTAGTTTAGTCAAAGTGAAATTCTACTCTCAGTTTAGCATCTGTTAAGAATAATTAAAGAGTTTATAGGGAATACAACTTCCATTCCTATGTTTTTTTTTTCCTTCTTAAACATATGTATCTCTTCCTTGTACTACTACTCCTTTTGTTGCTAAAAAATATATTTACCAGTATTAATAGGTACTTAAAAAATTAACTTAACCTTCTTGGTTTCTTTTTTCAAGTTCAGAAAACACAATCTTTCTAAAGATTTAAATTTGAGCCTTTAAATCAAGGACATTATGCTTTTTTACTGGCCAAAAGATTATTATGAAAACAGCCATTGAATTATTAGTCTTCATATATAATAATTAGAGAACTATCTATTTTAGAGAAATGATACATAATTATCCTGTTTTATTTTATATTTCACAATAAGATGAAGTTGATTCCTGCCACTGTTAAATATATAAGTGTATAATAAGTGTAGAAGTGTGTAAATGTATAATAACCTTCTTGAGAAATCAGGATTCTATTTAACAAGTGATCCAGACTTCACGTTATGGATTTAAGAAATATGGTCAAACTGGCTTTTGTGTTATGTCATTCTCTAAGGAATTTTGATTCTTATGTAACTTAAATTACTGTCTGGACAGGCAAGAAAAATTACATTTTCTTTTTTGTTAGGAGAATTCGGTGGAATGGTACTGAAGTTTTTAACAACATGAATGTGGCTTATGAGTTTGGAGAAGGTAAAATTACTAGGCAAGTGTTTCATAAAAAGAGAGCACAATGCAGCCTTTGAGGAGACTGTTTTGAACTGAACCTGAATGGCTCTATGTTCCCAACTTGCTGATTTGGAAGCATAAGGAGTTTAGGTCACAAAAATGGCATTTTGAAACAAATTTGCCTTTATACTCTCTGGTCATAGCCTTGGGATATGAATCATTTTCCAAGCATCATTCCAAAATAAGGGAAGTTTTCATCACAAGATGGAAAACAAAGTATACGATGAGTGGAATGATAGGAAGATGTGATGAAAACATCATTTCATGGCTCACAGCATGTTTTATCGTTACTCTTTTCTATCCATGTAAAAGGTAAACATATAGATTGGAAAAATATGCCCCCAAATGGTAATGAACTCTATGCTACTTTAAGGAGAATGATGTAACAGAACTGATGATTGAGCAATGATGTAGCAAAAGCAAAAAGAATCAAACTCGCACATGGGATAGTGTGTGGGTGGGAGGGTTTCCTCATGAATTCCCTGAGCTGTGCTTTTCCCACCTTTCAGTTACAGCCTGTACTTTTTGTTCATCCTTATTAGTTGTCCTGGCTGTTCTCCTCTAAGTCAGGGCCAAACCTCTGATAGCAAACATAAGGAAAATGAGGCTCCATGACAGTGCCTAAAGTGGAAAAATCAAAATACATGGAGAATACAATGAGAAACTAGAAAAATGTTCAGTAAGTTTTCTGGATTTACCTATTGACTGGTTAATAGATTAATTTAGAATATATGGGTCGTATTTCTGGTTGTTTTTTTTTTTCCATCTAACTGCTAGGAAAACTCCATAATCTCCATCAACCTCAATTTCTTCATCTGTAAATAGAGAGAGTTAAGCTTATGGTCCCTGAGGTTCCATGTGGGGAAATATTTTACAAAATTTTCAAATAACACTATGAAGTGACATTTTTTTAAAGTATGATCTATATTATGGAAAACTACAAGTTCTAATAAAAATAGTAAGGAGTGTCTAAAATGATAAACTGTGAGATAAATCGGAATATCTCTCTTATTTCCCTTATTTAAATGTTGCTAAGAGGAAAAAAAAATGTGAAATCTAAATTATACTTTCAAGACAGTACATTTTATTTTTGTTCTTTTTTAAAGATTTTTTAAATTCATTTTTAGGGGAAGAGAGAGAGAGAGTGTGTGTGAGCACAGGAAGTAGGGCCAGAGGGAGGGAAGAGAATGTCTTAAGCAGACTGCCCCTGAGTGTGGAGAAGGACATGAGGCTCGAGGTGGGGCTTGATCTCAAGATCCTGAGATCACGACCTGAGCTGAAACCAAGAGTCGGATCCTTTAACCAACTGTACCGCTCAGGTGCCCCACAAGACAGTACCTTTTAATCAGAGATGATTTGAGACCCTAAAGAGGCCAGAGATGGACCAGAAATGAACAAAAGAAGGTATGATCCTAGCAGAAGTGAGCTTGATACCATACATTTTCCTAATAAAATATTTTGCTCAAAAATTACACAGACTGGTGGGTGTGTTGGGATAATAATCTCATAAATTCTTGTATCATAGGGCTAGATATATATAAATAAACACCAATGACAAAACATTTTCTGAAAGTGAAGACAGAGCTTTATTTTTTGCATGCATTGGCTATACTTTGGTTTCTTGACTGTGACAAATACTTAGGGTACATCCAGTATGGGCATATTTCGAACATCATTTCTATTGTAAAAATGTCCTATTCTGAAATACTGGTACATTTATGAAGATGTCAACACCAACTACATGTTCATTAGTTGTTCCCCATGAAATAGTATTTAAATCCTTCAAGAAAATAGGTGTGAAAAACACTTGATACAGGAAAATAAACTTGAATGTAATAAAAATGTAGAAGGTGTTTTATCATAAGCTCAGTGGTGTATCTTAAAATTTTCAAGGCAAGAACCATTGTCACATATTGTCCCCTTTGCTCAGCCCCCATATTGCCAAACTGTGCCTGTTCCTTTCTATATCCAATTCCTGCTCTGAGGTGGGGACCAGAAATCATCATTGTTCTTAGGATGCCTTCGTGTATGTGGACTTCCAACTACTTCCATGACAGTGCCCTTCAAGATCTTGATCTTACCCTAGGGATTGCATGGACCCCTTTTGCTACTAAGATTCTTTAATTCTGATTATGCTTTGGTGTTATTTTTGGGTCACCCTGATCTGGGCTAACATATCAGATGACGTGTGATCTCTTAGGCACCACACAATATCTGAGAAATCTGTGAAATTTGCTACACATTTTTCAATATTAGATTTAATTTTTCTTTTCTCCATTGCCATTGTGTCCCTTGCATTTCACTGTTACTTTTTTTTTTCTTATGGTCACAATATACCACATAATCTCTTTACCTCTAATATACTCATATACACAAACACACATGCATATGTAATACTTTTTATTAAATTTCTCATGTGTATGTCTTATTTCTAAACCTGCTTGTGAACTCTGATGCCCAAATTGTGTGTTCATCCTCACAAGCACTAGTGAAACACCTCTGTACAACTCACTGAAAAAAGAATAGTCAGGATTTATTGAATTTCACCCTGTGCGAGGGAGTGTGCTTGGTGATACTATCCCCAGTTGTCAGGTGGAATAAGGCTTTGTTGAACTAAGTGGCTTGAGGGCAGGTGGCTAGTAAAGACGAGGCAGAGATCTGAACACCGTCTGTTAAGAGTTCAGGCCAGTACATTTCACTGATTTTCAAATATAAACCTATCACTTTATATCATTCTACATGTATTTGTTTTAATTGATAGGATCAGAAATACAAACACCACACTTAACTTGTAATGTTTTGTCTTGCTTTTCCTCCATCATTGTGAATGTGCGCTTCAGGATTTATGGTTTGTTTTACGTGCCATGTATATGAATTTGATCAAAAGTGCACAACCTAACCTGTTCACTATGTAAATCGTTATCACCAGTGCACTGCATATACGAGTCAAACTCTGACCAAGATTTTGCTCCAGTCAGGCATAGAAGCTCTTTATTTGCCTTCTCAGATTCCTCTCTTGCACACTTGTGCTGGGAAAAGACAGACAGTTCAGAAGAGGACCTTGACTCCCAGGAACTCAAATCTGCTAGGAAAGAAAAGATGAGGCAGTAGGTAGATGAGGGAATAAAAAACCACAATAGAATAGTACAGTAAATACCCTGGGGAGAAACAGGTCCCCAAGGCCACACCCTGCTCCCTCATGCCCTTTCACTGGATATCTTAATTCTGAAGTGTTTGACACTGCTGCTCTAATTCCCTCATAAGTCCCCTGGCATATCCTATTCCTGTAGCAGAAGCTGCTCAGCAGGTGTTTTGGAATTGCTCGAGGCAAGATTTCCAACTACCCTCTTTGACCTATCACCTCAATCACAAAGGCATGTATATTATATAGTTCCACCCATGAACAACCATCCTAAAATAAATACATAAATAAAATGCTAGGCTCAAATAAATTAAACTACACTAGCATAGTCTTTGTCAGGCAGCTTTGGTTTGGCAAACTGTCTGGGAATGTCTACCCAACCCTGATCTACCCACCCTGGTAGGATGGCTCAAGTTCCGCCATAGGAAGTCAAGGAATCAGATGGGTGAATGATCACCAGGAGCCTTCAGATGCACCGGTTTACGTTATCCCTCTAACAAGGGCATCAACTTCCCCCAGTTATCTCCTGAATGTTTTTGTCATAGCAATACGTAATTATCATTATACTTTAAAACACACACCTTTTTATTAAAACAATTTGTGTAGCAAAATACTACACTGGGGTCACCTTCAAAGCTCTCCTCTTGGTTAGATGCGGTGGATTTTCTCTTTTGTGTTCCCCCTGTGTGTATGCCAATTGTGCCATTTACTAAAGCATACTGAGATCTTATCTGGCCTGAATTTCTTTCCTTTGGAAAAAGGCTTATGGGAGCAAGGACTAGTTTCATTCATCCTTGTATTTTTAACACCAAGACCAATTCCTGTCACATGTTGGGTACGCTAGAAAGCTTGAATGAACTATACTTGAATTTAGAAGGAATCACTGTATCTTAGTGGTATTTCAGAGACTTCTCTCAATTTTAAATGTTTGCTGTGATTTTTAAACTATATTTCAAAAATCTGTGACAACTCTGCTCTTCAGTGATAAAAACTTTAGTGTAAATCCCCCAGGTTCTACAATAAACAGCTGTTCAAAAGGGCAGATCTTTGAGCCTAGTGAATGAGCTGCTCCTTGAGCTTTGCTTACAAAGCTGCTTACCTTTGGTGCACTCCTTGTGTTTTCACCCACTTCTGATTGAGATGTGCCAGCATGAACTACCTCCTCTTATTGATGAAGTTTACTGTAGAAGAGAATCTAGTAAGGAATATGTGGAGTGGTCAGGGAGAAGAGAGAGGGAGCAGCCAAGTGAAAAAACACGTGTACATTTTAAAAATGGAGAGATTCTACCTCCTTCAAATTCTGCTAATGGCTTAAATGAGATGAAGACAGCAAATTTCCCTTTGGGTGTGGCAACTGGTAGAGTTGCAGGGGAGGGTGAAGGTGGGAGAAGACAAACCTGACTGGATCTAATTTAGGAGAAAGTGGGGTAAGATGTGCACCAAGAGTAAAAGCAGCTCCATCAAGACATACTTACATAGAGAGAGCAGAGCACTGGATCAGTATATGAAGGGAGATGTCAGGTCAAGGGAGGGTTTTTATATAATAGGGAGATATAGCATCTTTATATGCTGCTGTGAATGTTCTAACAAATGATAAAGGAAAAATTGTGGCTCATTTCTGGAGTAATTTTTTCATATAGATGATAATTGAAATCCATCGCAAAAGTACAGTACTTAGCCTTATATATGCAAGACAGTTATTCCATTTTAACAAGAGGAAAGACAAAGTATGTGGGTCTCAGGCAGAGTGGGAGATTTAATGAACCATTAAGATGAACCATTGGCAAGATGAACCATTCCCTTTGGTTGCTTCTTTTTCCCTAGTGAAATAAATCAAGGACATCATCTGTGAATATGAAAGGAAGAGGCTGTGATGGAGAGTGTTTTGACTAGAGAAAATTAGTAGGCCTGTTCAACCATGCTGAGAAATTCTGATGATAAATTTATAGTGAGATAAGGTAGAATGGTTAACATTCTACTTTGAACTGCTCACATACAGACATTGAGTAAGTGGAGGTAACTTTCAAGGTAAATGTAAGAGAGAGAGAGGGCCAGGGAAGTTGAAGATGTATGCAAAGGAAGGATTAATTTCAGAAGCCTTGAAATTCTGGATGGAAAGGGAGGACTATGAAGATAGGAGGAAGAAGATGGACAGTGAGTAATTGATAGGCCCGATGGACTGGAGGTCCTCACAGGGGCAAAGAATGTTTAGAACTTTGCTATTTGAATTAATTTTAGCACTGCATTTTAGTTTTCTATTGAATTTTTAAGGTATGACTGTTTGTATTAACTTTTTAATTAATTTTAAATTTTTAGTGATTGTTCTAGGGATGTATTATGCATTCTTACCTTATTGCAATCCACTTAAAGTTTGTATTATAATATTTTATATAAAGTAGAAGAAACTCAGAATAGTTCCTGCTTTTCCACCCTATATGTGCATGTATATAACATAATGTGCATATAAATGTATATATAAAAGTCTACTACAACTATTGTGATACAGTTAGAATATTTTCTTCAAACAATAATACATCATTTAAATACATGAAGAGGTAACATAAATATTTAACAAAATATTTAAAAATATTTTCCTATGTTTGCCATTTCTGATGCTCTTTATTCCTTGCTACAAATCTGAGTTGCTATTTGACGTCAGTACTGCTCATGCTGAATAAATTCTTTAATTGTTTCTTGAAGAACAGGTCTTCTGGTGAGAAAGCTTTTCAATTTTTATCTTAAAATGGCATTTTGCCTTACTTTTGAAAAATATTTCTTTCTGATAAAGTTTGCTTTCTTTTTAGAACTTGACAGATATTGTTCCACTATCTTCTGGTCTTCTTTATTTCTGATGAGAAATCAGGTAGTTTATATCATGATTCTATTACATGTGATCAATCATTTTATCTCTTGCTGATTTCAGTATTTTCCTGTTAGTTTTGGGTTTTAGTAATTTCATAATTTTATGTCTAAGAGTAGCTTTCTTTCTAGATATCTTTTTTGAACTTTTGTTAGGTAGTTTATGGCTTTCATCAAATTTAGGAAATTTTTAGTCATTGATTCTTCAAAAATATTTTGATCCCTATCTCTTTTCTGGACTTCTGTTGATAATGTCCCAATGTTCATGGAGGCTTTCCTCATTTTTTTTCAATGTTCTATTTTTCTCTCTTTTCTGAAAATCAAATAATGTCCATTGGTCTATCTTCATTTCACCGAGCCTACCTTTTGCCATTATTTATCTGATCTTAAGCCCTTTCCATGAATTTTACAGTTCAGATACTGTAAATATCAGTTTCACAATGTTCATTTGTACTTTTCTTTCCTATTACTCTGCTAAGATTTTCCATCTGTTCCACAATCATACTTTCTTTTTAACTGTTTAGACAAAAAATAAATTACTTTAAGATTTTGTCAGCTAATTCCAGTATCTAAATCATCCATTGAAAATCATCTATCTCACTTCCAGAATTTATAGCATGTGAGAAATGCTAGAAATACACAACTGCTATTCCAAAAGTCCTTTTGGAAAGCAGTATCCTAGGACATTTGCTGATAAAAATCCTATTTTACAATAGTTGAAAAGTTGATGAGTCGAAGGGTTTGGATCAACAGGAAAGAGTAGGATTTTTAAAGATGTAAGGAAGGGGGTTGGTTCTGATGGCATGCGAAGACAAATTTGAAGAATCGGGACTATTATAATTTCCTTTACTTGACTGTGTTTTTATCCAATATTTGTAATTTAGAAAACTTACTGCTATAATTCCCAATGACTAATGGACATCATGACGTGGAAATTATGATCACATTGGCTGACTAAATAGCTAAAGTATTTGAATTCTTAAGCAACAAAGACCTTACTTACATTGGTGTCATTGCCCTTAGAAAAGAATGGAGTACTTTGTAGGACAAGCATTGTTTTCAAATAAAACCAATGTAATTTGTTTTGAGAAAGTTATTTATTGACATATATAAATTAGTGGCTTCAAAAATACCGTTCAGAACATGTTCTGTTGAGAAACACTAAATGACATTTTTTTGATGCTTTAAATAGATTAATTTCAAGTTATTAGTTCACCTAATTTGGCTGTTGTCATTTTTCTTGGGAACTTTAAAATGTTGTCTTTAGAATAAAGAGGGAAAAGAGATTTATTTTTTCCTTCAAGCTTGGGTATAATAAAAATAAATTTATACATACATTTAATACATACATAGGTGGAGTACACATTTGATTTCTCTCATGAATAGCATTTTATTATAATTCAAATGCTAAATATATTAAATAACACAGTCATAATTTTATAATGTAGAAGCTAATATTATGAGGTAGAATTTATGCTTAGTTGATAGAATAACAAAGTTTGATGACTATACATCAAACTTTACACATTACACAAATATGTGTATAATTGTCAGCTTTTAACAGGCAATATATTGGTTGATGTAATAAATAAAAAAAAGTCTTTCTTATTAATGTAGGTAAAGTAAGACAAGCCCCTTATATTAGAGAGTAGAAAATGTGAATGAAATTTTAAGCCATCATTGCTTAATTAATGAAAGGAAAAAATATTTTTAAAAAAACATTAAAATCATTTTAATTTCTACCAGTGCATTTTATATATATATATATATATACATATATATATTTATGATTAGATGTATGCATGCCTGAATATAATA
The DNA here is from genome assembly GCF_023065955.2 of Ursus arctos. Lineage (NCBI taxonomy): Eukaryota > Metazoa > Chordata > Mammalia > Carnivora > Ursidae > Ursus > Ursus arctos. The sequence goes on from NW_026622841.1 coordinate 10,260,007, forward strand.
TTGTGAATATATGTATTTTTATGAGTAAACTTATGGCTTTAATTATAACCCAATTCATTTTTCCATTTCTGAAAAATGTTGACCCTATATTTCTCAATTCTTCCCTTATAAATTAAACTATAACAAAGAAACAAAATTAAACACTCCAAGACTTTAGACCTTATATAAAGAATGTACTCATGTACTCTAAGTCACTTTGTTAAAATGATTGGGGAATGTAAATGCTGTAAGTGTGGGTAAACTCAATTGTTAACATTTGAAATGGAACAAAATGAGTGGTAGCATCACATGTTTTAATGCCCAATAGAGCCAGGAGAGATATTGAAAAAAACTTGACAACTGCCCTGGCAATGGCACTGACCAGTAAGAATCAATTCACCATCCAATCAATATGGACACATGAACCAATTAGAGAAGATGATGACCGGAAACAGGTGGCCAGGATATCCCTGTGTATCAACTGGAATTTCATTCCAAAATTGCATAAGATATAGATTCTCTTTCAAAAAGAAGTGTAAAAGACCAGGGAGTATACCCAAGAAAGTAATCCACTTTGAGTAATTTTTTTTTAGGTGTAGAAAGATAAAAATATTTAATAGGAGTAATCATTCTTAATACTCTATATTGAAAGTTTAAAGTTTTGCTTATTGGTATCCCTGATTGTCAGGTCAACTTATTTTAAATATATAAACGTACATATATGAACACATATGAATATATATATATATGTAATTTTATGTTAACTCCCCAAATCCTGTTTATCTAAGCAAATAATCTAAACAGATGCTGGCCCAAAGAGAACAAAGGCTGGCTGCAAACAACTGGAACACCTCTGTTAGTATTTACTTATTGAATGTTAGCCTAATGCACTAGATATAGTTTACTCATGTGTACAAAAAGCAATTAAGACATGTGGGATAACACTAAATGTTATACAGGGGATAATGATGGGATGGTGTGGTAACAAGAGGTTTGATGGCTGTATGAGGTAAAGTGGTCAGGAAAGATCTCAGATATGATGTATTTATAGAATGTTATGCTCAGTTCTTACCAAAATGTGTTTAAAGACAGTACCTTATCACTAATTGTTGAAGTTAATCAAGACTATCACCTGAGACATCACTAAATTATCTTTCTTCAATTCCGAGACCTTCTATTTGTGCATTACCATGAGTTCTCACATTTGTTTAATTGCTTTTAACTGCTCACCTCCTCCTCACCCGCATTGCAAAGCCCAAGCTGGACTTTCTTCTGTGATATCATGTTGGTTGTACTTGATCTCTGATTCTGGACACCACCATCTTGCTCATTTGCTCCCAGTTGGTTTTTCATATCTTACTCTTATCATTCTGTCTTTATGCTGCAGCTCAAATTCATGATCAGAATCTCTTGCCTTATATCCTGAAGCACAAATCTATGAAAATGTAGGGTTCATAAGTTAATAGTTTGTTTTTTTGTTTTTGTTTTTTGTTTTGTTTTGTTTTGCTTTGCTTCTTGTTTTTTCATATTGGATTCAGCCATAGATTTGCCTTTTACTCTGGGAGTTCTTTGTAGAACCTGAATATTTTCCCATTCTTACATGAGTCACACAATCAACCACGTTCTACAGTAAAATGAAGTCTTTACAAGCACTGTTTCTGACATTCTATTTTAGGGTTTGTCTTCTTATAAAACTGATGATTTGAACTTTGATTGAGAACATGTATTTTGCAGTCTCCTTTTAAAGTAACTACCTTCCTGGAAAAGTTCTACTCATTTATCAAAACTACTCAAATGTAACTTCCAATCTAATGCTGTCACTTACTTCCTTAGTTAACTGAGGTGATTCTTATTTTGTTTTTGCATGGTGCTTTGTAACTAGTAATATCCTACTTCAGTTATTTCATTGTTGTAATTATCTGTTCACATGTCTATCTCTTCCACTCCTCTGTGCTACCCTAGATGGAAGATTCTATTGCATATTTATCCTTGCATACCCCTGCCTGCTGTTGTATGAAGTAGGAAAACCAAGACCATTATTCCTCTTCTTAAGGTTCACTTGAAAGTATATTGGGGGGGGAGAACATTATTTATATATTTGTGGGGATGTTTTTAGCAATAAATGGAAACTCAAATACTCAATCATCCCAATGTGTATAATTGAAATTTCATGACTATCTTTTTTTTATTGGTATGAAAATTCACAAAGATTTTTTGAGTGTTCACAGAGTAAGCCTATACAACACCAAAAAAGCTATACAACATAGCTAAAATAAGACAAAACAAAACGCAGTAAAGAAACCCAAAGAATGTAGAATAATTGATCTTCTGGTTGTCAGTGTAGCTTTACTAGCACGTAACAGACTACTCTTTATTATAATAACACAAGAAATATAAGGCTGCGATAAAATAATCTTATGACATGTTTTGGCTACCTAAGATCATTTATTATATTTATTAATTGATCCCCAAAATTGTTGTTATTTGCTCAGAGGGAACTTAAAATTAATTACTCCGTATTCAAATGTAAGGAATAAAAAAATAAAAGAAATAAAGTTTCTCCAATTACTATTAATTTAGTAAGTACTATTTATATGGGTCATGTTTAATTGATACTGCTTTTAAACTTTATCATAGGAAAGATATTCAATGCCATGCAAGCTTTTACAGCAATCAGGTATTTTCTGAGTGTTCTGGGTAACAAAAGAGGAAGGTAGAGAAGTGGTAATTTTAACTCATAATTTTACCACCATGTTTGAGGTTTATTAGTGGTCTATCAAGATAGTTATGATGCACATTTACTACTTAATACTAAAAAGTGCATTATCAGAAAAATATTAGAGGCAAAAGAAGAAAATTTATTTTTAATAGGCAATAGTATTTAGCATTATGAAAGATACGCAGATAATAAGTAACTAGTATATATTTGCTTTAAGTAGTTGATGTACTCCTATTTCTTCTTTCTGATAATAAGATTCACTGTGTTAGCAATCGAGGTCATTATTAAAATCACAGTAATATGTAATGAACTGCATTAGTGTATAATACATCAGATTTTATATATTTATATGTGTGTGAATATGTGTGTGTGTATATATATATATATATATATATACACACACTTATTACTCTAAAATCATTTATAAGTTAAAATTTACAGTCTCTCTATGGTACTGGGTGGCTTCAATGTTTAAAAAATGTTACTGATTCTCCAGGCACTTAACCAGGAAATAACTTCAGCATTGATGAGAGGAATTTACTGAAATTTTCTGCAAGCACCTGACTGAATGACATGGAGTCAGTAGATCCATGGGTGATCCATTAAAAGTCTGAGACTTCTAATAGTTGGAAGCATAAACATAATTAGCTGTTAGAAAATCTTGCTAAATTAGGGTAACATAGAATATTTTTTCAAAACAGCAAAACCATACCCTATAAAAATGTATTTTGACTGATAAAATTAAATGCACATTTGGAATAATTCTCATTTTCTTGTTATACCAAAAAAGAAAGGAATTACATATGGTATAAAATAAGAATTAAGCTATCAAGCCATGAGAAGACATGGGGGAACCTTAAATGCAAAGTACTAAGTGAGAGAAGCCAATCTGAAAAGGCAATATATTGTATGATTCCAGTTACATCTACATTCTGGCAAAGACAAATTATGAAGACAGTAAAAAGGTCAGTGGTTGCCAAGTGTTAAGGGGTGGGGAGGGTGAATAGGTGGACCATAGAGGATATTTAGGGCAATGAAAATACTGTGTATGATATTATAATAGTGTGTACACATCATTATATCTTTGTCCAAATCCACAGAATATGCAACACTGAGTGAACCCTGATGTAAACTATGGACTTCGAGTGATAATGACATCAATGTAGGTTCATCATTTGTAACAAATATACATACCACTCTTGTGGGGGAGGTTGATGTTGGAAGAGGCAGTGGGTGTATGGGGCAAGCGGTAGATGGAAACTCTATACTTTCCATTCAATTTTGCTGTGAACATAAAACTTCTCTAAGGTGGGGGCAGGGAAGAATTTCCAGAATGGCAGAGTAAAGAGCTTTATTGTCCTTCTCCAGCTCTACTTCCATGCTCTGTTTGGTGCAGAAATGGCCCACAAGATGGGTTCACATCCCCCCCCCCCCACCAGCTTTTAGTATGAGACTACATTTTACTTAGTGAGGACAGGCTGCTTACTTTTCTCATCCACCCAGCCCCATGAAGCACACTTACGTCACTCAAGCATGATTGAAAAGATTGTGTTTCCATTTCTCCATTAACTCCACAAGATAGACTTTAAAACGAAACTTTTGCTAGAGATAAAGAAGGGTATTTCATAATTATATATATGTCGATATATACAACTATAAGCAAACTATAAGTTACAACTATAAACAAACATGCATCTGAAGACAGAGTCTCAAAATGCAGGAAGCAAAAACTGACAGAACTGGAAAAAGAAATACATAATTCAACAATTATCATTGGAGACATCAATACAGCTCTTCCAATAATGAATAAGACAATGTGGCAGAAGATTAACAAGGAAAAAAAGTCTTAACACTATAAACCATTAAGACATGAAAGACATCTGTAGAATTCAGCACTCAAAGCAGCAAAACTCTTATTCTTCACAGGTGCCAATTGAACATTCTCCAATTTAGACCATATGCTAGAACTTAAAAGAAGTGTAAATGAACTTAAAAGATTGAGTTTTGCAAAATATATCCTCTGACCAAAATGGAAATAAATTAGAAACTAGTCGCAGAGGGATATTTGGGAAATTCACATGCATGTGGAAATTAAATACACATCTAAATAACTAATGGACCAAAGAAAAAACCATAAGGAAAATAAGAAAACATTTTGAAGCAAATGGAGAGGAAAACACAACATACTAAAACTTATCATTTAAGGAGAATTTGCTTTGCAAGGAATTAATAGCTCTAAACATTATATTAAAATGGAAAAAAGTCCCAAACCAATACCTTAACCTTGTAATTTAAGAAAATAGAAAAAGAAGAGTGAACTAAACTCAGAAGAAAAGGGAAAGAAAATAATAAAGCTTGGAGGAAAAATAAATGAAATGAAACAAGAAAAGCAATTAAAATAAATCAAAAGTCACATCTTTATAAAAATCAACAAATTGACACTCCTGAGGTAGACTGTGCAAGAAAACAGAAGAGACTCAAATTTCTAATATCAGGAATAAAAGAGGTGACATCACTATGGAACTTACAAAAATACAAAAGGATGATAAGTATAAACAACTTCATGCCAGCAAAGCAAAACCAAACTGGAACAGAAAACACATAAAAAAGGAACAAATACTTTGACATTTGAGCTGCACATGCAGGTTCTTTTCTCTGTTGCTTATTTCTGATAACTTTAGGGAAATTACATGTAAAAATATAACATTTGGTCCTTGATAAATTCCGCCTCTAACTGTCTACAATAACCTGTACTGCCATTCTGTTCCCTCTATAGACTTATTATCGCCAAACTCACATCTAGTTATTGCTAGATGAACTTAAAGTAGGTTAATAAGGTAAATATATGATTTGTCGCTGAAACCATGGCATATTTTGGGGTGTGAAAGTGCTTGTTATCAAAAGTATTTGGATACTATGAGAGGAACAATGACCATTCCAAGCACACCTATCAGCAATGAGTTTCAAGGCGACCTAACTGTGTAATCATTGGTTAGCCAAGGTGATGGAAATGCTTTTTTAGGTGGATTTTTAAATGATGGTAATTAGTATTTGTGAATACCTTCTTCAGTAGGCATTGAGCCAACTTAACCTCCCTCTTTTCAACTAAGAGTAAATGACTGGAACAAGTCTATGCTCCATGTTGAATAAGAAAGAATTATATTAATCTTTTATGAATCTAGAGAAATTTATGTACACTCAAGCATAGAAAGCACTAAAATAGCACTCCATTGTGTCCTCTACTCACAAGATTCATGGATTCAGAATCTATCAAACTCCGTAGTAAACAAATAGACACAGGCCTTTATGTTTCAAAATTGGTGGAAGTACCAAAGTATTTCTTAGCTTTAACTTCAAATACAGCTACCTTCTATCTGCTAAATGCCAGAATCTTTGAAATTCCTGGAAAAGTCAGGAGTTCTTTCAAGCCTGTGTAGAAAAATTTATGCTTTAGGAGATCATTTTTCACAGTCCTGAATCCCGCAGTGAGATGCTGTTTTCTTCAGATAAAAGCATGTGTTTTTTTTCCTAATAATATGTCTTGACCTTAAAATCAGCTTCCTTCAACAAAATTTTCTTTAACTAATTGTACTAAACAAGGCACAATGAGAACAGAAGCAGACCATACATAGTCATATGTGGCTTGTATTTTGTGTGCGACAGATGTGAGATAAATACAGCATATCTTTTTCTTCTTATATATGACCAATGTATTTTCATCCCAGAAATCCTGACGTTGTTTTAGTACCTGGTTGTATCTTTCCAAACACACTTCTGAACTGAGCTGCAGCTGGAAATCTTTAAGGACAAAAACAAACACACAGACAAAAACTTTCCTTAAAAATCACAGGTATCTATTTTTACTTTTAAATTTCTTTAAATTTATAAGGAAGTTTATGGGGCGCCTGGGTGGCACAGCGGTTAAGCGTCTGCCTTCGGCTCAGGGCGTGATCCCGGCGTTATGGGATCGAGCCCCACATCGGGCTCCTCTGCTGTGAGCCTGCCTCTTCCTCTCCCACTCCCCCTGCTTGTGTTCCCTTTCTCGCTGGCTGTCTCTGTCTCTGTCAAATAAATAAATAAAATCTTTAAAAAAAATAATAAATTTATAAGGAAGTTTTATCAACCCCTCATTTTCGTGTTAGGTGGGGGGTATCAATTGTGAAGGCATTTGTGAAAGTATGCAAAGTATCGGCATTTGTAAAAGGATTGACATCTCTTTCCTCTTAGGTATTATAGTTATCTTGTGATAACAGTTATTATTGTTGGGCTATATAAAGCATAAGTTTAAACCATCCAAATAAATCTTTACTAAGTATCTCTTTATGGGATGAATATAGTTAAATATTGTAGTTTCAGAGATGAGCAGGTCATACTTACTACTTTTGGCTGAAGAACGTGCATTAATGACATGAGTGAAGAAAGACTTAATATCACATTATGGTTAGTATTTCATTCCTTTATTGTGTATTTACCAGAAGCTAGGGACAGTTTTTTAGATATTGAGTATATAAAGTCAACCACAGTAAATTACTTTTTAATTAGGAAAAGCGAACAATAAGTAAATATAGACACAGAGACAGATATAAAGAATGGCATTTAAAAAAGTATGTTTGAGGATAGACATGGAAATATGGAAACACATAGAGATAGATGTAAAAAGAGAAATACGATTATAGGTGATGATGATTACAGTGAGTAATAAGTCAGTCTGAGAGACCAGAGAAACATGGAAGTTAGTTCTATTATGTTTGATAATTTTCCTTTTCACAGAATTTTTTTTCTTTATTATGAAGTTGTGCTGCCAAGGTGAATTACTGAAGAGAATTTCTAAAAATATTACAAAAGCTCAAAGAATAAATCAATCATTCATATACACATTTTTCATTTTTTCCAGATTGTGAAAAGATATATCCCTGCTTTCTGAAAGGAGTGTGTCTACTTTTGCCTTTAACTTAGTCTTTATTATACATTATATTTGTTTATGTCCTATTGCTCTGCCTGCTTTCAAGCCATAGGAACTTTTCAACCTTTACATTTCATTTGTTTTAAATCCTATCTTATACCTAGTTTAGCACTGGCCATGTTTTATATTCAATAAATACCTGATGAATTCAATAAAAATGATTTCAATTAAATCCAAAAACCTCATTACTTGAAATGTTAGGGAAAACAATTTCAGTAAACTTGGAAAATTCACATAATTTTGTTTTTATTGGTTATGTAAAATATTAATTTATTAAAGTTTGAAAAGAATTGTAAATTTAGAATTAATTTTAAGCAGCCATCATTTCAGATTAGTCCCCAAATTTATTTCTGAAAACATGGTGACAGATTGGATAATGCCATAGCCCTCCTATAAAATAAGTGCAGAGGGGCACCTGGGTGGCTCAGCCCATTAAGTGTCAGATTCTTGATTTTGGCTCAGGTCATGATCTCAGGTTTGTAAGACTGAGCCCAGCGTCCAGTCCAGCTCCGTGCTCAGTGGGAGTCTGCTTGAGATTCTCTCTCTCTCACTCTGTTCCTCCCCCTACTCACTCTCTCTCTCTCTCTCGAATAATAAATGTTTAAAAAAGTAAGTGAAGAAGCTTGTGCTTTGATTGCTTGTTTACTAACTTGGGACACAAAGCCTGGATAGCTCAGTACGCAGAGCATTGGATTCTTAGTCTTTAAGATGGGCTGACATTACTGTGGTCAATCAGAGAAGTCAACCGTATGAAGAACCAGAGAATATTAGTGGCCATTATGTAGTTGAAGGTGAAAACAATGGAATCTTACATTGTTACTGTGTTTACTATTCAGGATTTAAAAGGTAGTGTATACAGTTCTTTAGAATAACATCTATCCTGGCAGTGGAGAGGTGGAATGTACAAAAATTAAAAACCCATTTGTTACTGGAAATCAACAGGCATGAATCACATCCATCAAAAGGAGAGATGCAGAATAAACCATAGTTGGCAAAAATAAATATCTGCACAGATTGTTAATGTTTGTTATTAAATATATTAGCAATATTATTTAATTTGCTTAACATTTATTTTTTACATATTTGAGAACAGCAAATAAAAACAGAAATGTTAATTGAAAATTTACATGTTAATTTTTTTTGAAAATAAATTGCTTATAAAGCGTGTCTTGGCTAAAAAAAGAAAGAGAAAGTGTCCCATTAAATAGATTTCAGTATTTTAGGAAATTATGGAAAGCGATTAGAAGTGCCTCTGCTTTTTCTTTTCAGAAATTGATCTTGCTTTTACTAGACTTAAATTTATATTTCAGTGTTGCTTTTATTTTGAGGACTATGACAATAGCATTGATTTGACATCTTGCTTAAGAAGCTCAACTTTATCCCGTAAGTGGAGGCAATGATAGAACAAAACGATCCCATAGCAATTTAAAATTTGGAGTTTGGAAGGGAAGGGAAGGGGGAAAAAAGGACTGCAAATGGGAAGATAAAGGAGTTGAGACAGCTGAACATACCAGTTGATCACCTTCATTTCTAATCTCATTATAGATTTTTGCCTCTAAAACAAAAATCCTAACGAAACAAAAGCAAGCAAAATAATGAAAACAAAAACCACACATTTCTCATTTGACTAACAGAAATTTAGCATTCTTTTAGAAAATTTATAAGTTGCCACCAGATCTAAAGGCAAAATTTCTACGAAGGGTTGCCTAAGTTACAAATGTAACTTATTCATCTTGTTCATATGAGTAAGTGGCTAATGCATCATTTATAATTTTTGAAGTGTGTCATACGTATGAACACCTCTGTAACGGAACTGTATGAACCTATAAATGATTTTAGAGAAGAATTGTAAGTGGCATCAGTAGACCTTAGTATCTGTTACTGATCCACATATCGCTCTATTTAAATTGCCTAATAGTACTGTTTGTGAACATGAAACAGAAGCCAGATCTACCGTAAAGAAAAAAACAAATCTGTAATACTGAAACCAGTATGTTGAGGGAAAGTTATACTTTCTGCAGTTTAGAGAGGAATTAAAGCATTTATCTAGGATGATCTCTCTGCGTAAGACAGATCTCCCCACTTCAGGAAATAATCCAATGTCAACAAGTAATCCTAAATCACAATCATTGTCATATATATATACTGAATATTTCACAGGAATTATTTAAGATAATTGGATATACAGCAACATTATTTCCAATTAATATCTGAAATTAAATGTGATAGGTGGAAGATAAATAATACTTCTCAAATAGCTTAGAAATGATATTATGTTTCCCTGGTTGAAAATTTATGCAAACTATCTAGCTTGTCTGACATGAGATAAATGCTTTCTGAATGTTAGTCCCTTCATGTTACTTGCTAAATTTAGCATGAATCTCAAACTTCATGATGTTTGTGTCCTTCAGTCTTGTGCCCTTATGCTCTATTCACGTAGTCCAAAATACTGAGCTTCTCGCATCCATTCATTTGTGTATTATTACACAAATTATAGAACAGTCATGTTTCTGAGATTATGCAAGTCTCAGAATATAAAATGAACTTTGTCTTTGTATTTAAGCTTTCTTGATCAGATAAAAATCTGAGGGGGATTATTGTTTTTTGGATCTTATTTATACGCTTATTATTTATTACATTTATTATTATTATGAATTTATTACTGAAAGAAGGAGAAATTGAGGTAATATGTTGAAATTAGGGAAGCAGGAGTTGAATAGGTGGATTGAGGAGAAGAATGGACTTCTGCTGTCGTATTTATAAGTAGTGAGAGGGCACTAAACATTAAGAAGAATTATACCTAGCAATGTAGAGCCAATTAGAATGAAAAAAAATAATTTCTTCAATGTAGTAATTTGCATTTATTAGCTTACTGTGTCAGATTTGTATGAAATCTATTAGTTTATCTGTGATTGTTGAATATGGGAATTATATCAGAATAGCAGTAAAGTATGTTGATTTTCAGGTGATTTTCACCAGGCAGGGTTACCCAGCATTGGGCCAAATTATCATTTTCATTAGAGGAGAAACCACACAGGCAGTCAAAACACTCTTAGCTCTATTTTATGACAAGTAATAACCAAGTACCTGCAAATGAACTCTCTTCAAATCTGGCACCCAAGCCTTGTTGGTCTGGTATGTGCTTCCTTTAATTTCAGCCCCCAACTTAGAGCTTCATTTCATTTGCCTTGTTTCAGGGCTCTAAGAAATACGTTGCCAAGATTTCCACTTTTTTGCTTTGTTTGGTGTGAATTTCTGCTTTAGCATTCTCCAATGTCTTGGAGAAATTTAAGTTACTTCATATACCAGTTGTTGGTGTTGGTAGTGTTTTGGTTGGGATTTTTCTTAAGTTTAAGAATTTCAAATTTTCCATTCCAATTCCATTTTGCCCATAAGCTTTGCAGCCTGAATAACAACAGGCTACATCTGATTTGCAAACAGCAGTAACTCAGTCTATGCCTTTGGGCTTTTTTGAACCACACTCAAATATGATTAGGAGTTTCTCAACTTGTACTCTTGTAGATTGGAGCTTGTAACAAAAGCCTGGGTGTCCCACGCTGCAGAGATATTTAGGACTTTTATTTTATTTCATATTTTATTTTATTTTATTTTATTTTATTTTATTTTATTTTATTTTTTATTTTAACAGAATATGTCCAGGCAAGCCATTTGAAAGACAATTACTTCTATTGATCATTAATTGAAACTACTCATGACTGAAAGACGTAAAATAATCTTGAAACCTGAAGAATACATAGTCTTGGGTGATGCTAGAGAAACACTGTAAGAAAAAATGTGGTGCCCCAAAGAGCTCCATAATGAAATGGAATTGCTTCATACAGGAATGTGCTGCAGGACAGAGACGATGAGGTGCTCGTTGTATACATGAGCAGGCTGCTGACTTTGGAACCACCTGAGGAGCGCCTTGATCCTATTGCCACAGTGGATTTTAGTTCTCAATTTTTCAGTCTGAGAGATTTTTTCAGGAATTTATTTAATAGCAGAAATGAAAGTATCTTTAAGATGGAATTTTAAAAAATGCATATAAGTATATATTTAAACCCCACAAACTTGATATTATAATATACTGTTCTTTATTGAACTTCAGAAATAGTCTTTGTCTAAAGACATCTTCTCTTTTATCATCTTTTATCATTTGCATATTAACCCTCAATTTTGTCCTCTACCATGGCTTACTATTGCATTTCTTTTTAGCTTATTAACAATGATAAGATACCAGGGGGAAAAAGACGGAACTTTAATATCTCCCAATGGAGCTTATAATACCACTTGCAGCGGTAGATAGTCACTTGAAATATTTTGTTCCACCTCCAATACGCTCATGCACTCATTGTAGTCATATCCTATTCCACGGGTCACCACTCTCCACCCTCCAAAGTACCCAGTCTATAAATTGTTCAGTATGAAATTTAGGGGGTGTAAATAAATAAGAGATAAAACAGTCTATTAATTTAATTATTCATTAGACATTTGGGATGTTGGGAATACTGAGAGATTAAAGAAAAGAAAGAAAACACATATTGGCTATAAATATTGACAACCTAACTGTTACAAACATACTATGAATTGTGGACACTATGATTAGTTTCATCTGCTCGAGTCATATAGCATTCTGTGACATGCAAACACTAATAAATGAGCCATTTATTTTTCTCAGGCTACTACATGCACACTAACAGAGAGTATTTGCAATTATTCTTTTATTTTTTAAAATTTTTCTTTGCACACAAAATGTCAAAAGAGATACCAGAGCTTGACCAAGAGTTCATTTTTTCTTTTGAAGGGATAAGACAAAGGCAATAGAGCTTTTCTTTTAATATAATTACAAATCTAACTGCTTTGATATAGTTGGGCAGAGTAACAGTGATCCTACCAGAATTGTAAAAATGTTAAAAAGTTTTATATGCTAATCATAGACCAGCACATACTGCTACATGGGAAACAGAGATGTATTTGGGAGAGAAAGACATTCTACAACTATTGGACTAGCTGTTTTAGTTGGGCAAAGAGCAAACTCCAGAAAAATTTAATAGGATAAATCAATATATTTATTTTCCAATTTAACACTTTTTTTAGTTGACCACTTTACCTGCAAAAAAAATACATGTTTTTTGTTATGATGCATTTGGTGTAGTAAATCTCCAAATATAGTATAAGTTGAGTTCATCTTTTTCTAAGACCTACATCTCAGAGCATTAGCTATCAGAGAGACTCTTCCTGATTCACTCACGTGAATGCTGTTCACAGCACCCAGACCTCATCTATATGTCTGGATCCATATTTATGAGATATAAAAATTTTGCATCAAACATGCACCTTTAAAGCAGTCCCAATTTATCCAGTCATTCACTGCTCTTTTATTGCAATATGTGTAATATATTTCAGGGAAATTTGATAAAATAGCAAAGAACATTTTAATAAATTGTCCAAAATATTATGTTTATATTACACAGACAAGTAAAACTTCTAGTTAGTGCCTATAAACAATTTAATGATTTGTGTGAAATTATATTCTTATGTTCTTATACATGGGAAGGCAACAAAACCACATTAATTTGGATTATATTACCTTGTTACTCAAACTAATCTGAAGTTTACTTTCTGGGCTTCTTGCTTAAAAAATAATTGGGAATCTAAACTCTGGAAATATTGATTTAAAAAGTAAAAGAATATGTATTTCTGGCACATCTTTTTCTATTTACTCTTAATTTTTAAAGATGCGGGGTTCAGGATCAAAAGCAGCAAATAACATTCTTTTAATAACAGCTTTACTGAGTTCTACTCTAAACAATGCATAATTCTATTTGAAGTATACAATTTGAAGTTTTGTTCTGTTTTGTTTTTTTGGTAAATCACGAGATTGTGCAACCATCACCAAAATCAAAGATCAGAATATTTCTGTCTGCCTGAAAAGAAACTCAGTGCACATTAGAGTAACTCCCTATTTCCTGTAGATTCCCAGATCCAGTCCTAGGCAACTAGTAATCTCTGTAGATCTGCCTATTCAGAACATTTTCTATAAATGGAACCATACAGTAAGTGGCGTTTGTGAATTTCTTCTCTCACTAAGCATAATGAATGTTTTTAACATTACTCTGTGTTGCATTTCATTCATTTGTATTGCTGATTAATATTTCATTGTATGAACCTATCACATTTTATCTGTTCTTCAGTTGACTATTATGAAATATACTATGATCATCATGCCTCTAAAGTTGGTGTGTGTGTGTGTGTGTGTGTGTGTGTGTGTGTGTGTGTATGTATCTCTTCTTTTCACTTGGAGGCATTCCTCAATGTGGAATTGCTAGGTCCTATGGTAATGCCACGTTTAACCATATTCATTTTTGAGAAGCTGATTGTTTCCCAAAGCAGCTGCACCATTTTACATTCCCCCAGCAGTGTAGAAGTGTTGCTATTTCTCTGTGTCCTTCACAACACTTGCTCTTGCCTGTCTTCTCTATTACTACCATTGTGTGCAGTAGTATATCACTGTGGTTCTGATTTGCATGTCTCTAATGACTACTAATGTTGAGTATCCTTTAATGTGCTTGCACACCATTTGCATATCTTATTTGGAGAAATGTCTATTCAAATTCTTTGTCAGTTTGTTTAAAATGGGTATTTGTTATTGAGCTGTTACTTTTTTTTTTTTGTCTTCTGGAAACAAGTTGCTTTTCAAATTTATGATTTGCTAATATTTTCATCATTCTGTGTATTGTCTTTTCATTTGCTTGCTGGTATCTTTTGGAACACAAAGTTGTGAGCTTTCATGTAGTCCAGTGAATCTACTTCTTTGGTTTCTTGCTTTTCTTGTTCTAAGAAAAAATTGCTTAACTTCAAATCACAAGGATTTATTCTTGAATTTCCTTCTATTTTTATAGTTTTAGCTCTTACATTTAGATCTTTTATCCATTTTGAATGAATTTTTGTAATTTTAGATAGAAGTCTCTCTTTTTTCTTTTGCATGTGGATATCCAGTTGTCTCAGTATCATTTCTTCAAAACTATTTTCGCCCACATTGAACTGTTCATCATGCTTGCCAAAAATTAGTTGGCTGGCCATATGTGTAAGGATTTATTTGTGGACTCTGAATTTTATTTCATTGATTTATATGTGTATCTTTATGTCAGTATCACATAGTCTCGATTACTGTAGTTTTACATTAAATTTAGAAATAGAAAGGTTTGAGTCCTCCAACAATTTTCAGTAACATAGCTCTCTGGGTCTTTACATTTCCCTATGAATTTTAGGATCAGCTTATATTTCTGCAAACAAACAAACAAAACAGCTGGGATTTTTATAGGAATTATGTTTGCATTTGTAGAACAATGTGGGGAATATTGCCATCTTAATAATATTAAATCTTTCCATCTTGATTATGGGTGACTTTCCATTTATTTAAGTAATATCTTTCAAAAATGACGTAGTTTTCAATAGACGAACAATTATTTTGTTAAGTTTATACCTAAATATTTTATTCTTTTTTATGTCATTTTACAGGAGGATTTTAAAATTCCATTTTTGGAATATTTATTGTTAATATGTAGCAATGAACAATGTGAGGCATGAGGAACGCTTTCACGACTGCCCAATAGTCATCTCTGATTGCTTTCGAGTAGTTAGAGCCTAACACATACAGCTCTCTAGGCCCCCAGAGTGGTCTGTATTCAAAGAAAGGCTAGTCTATGCTGACTCTTTTTCTGGTTTTCTGTATTAAACTTCTAGGTGCTAGCTTTAACATGTATCATAGGGCTACCAGTCTCTCTTAATTGCTCTATAGTGATCTCCATTGTTGCCAGCAACACTCAGGCAAGGAGTTCTTAGTGCTCTGTTGCAAATTGTACCATCCGGCAGAGCTGCAAAGGTCTTGGTCTACCTGTCCAGCCTTTGCCCAAGCTGTAGGGGTTGGTATGGGGTCAATCCTGTGCTAACTTTGGACTGACCTGTCTATGCCTATAAGTGAAGGCTGGGTGGATAAAGTGAGATGTGGGAATCGGAGAGAATTAAAAATACCAACAGCCTGCTTTTGTCTGAATAAAACCATAGGCCCTAAGAAGACACTGTGATGAGAAAGAGCACACGCCCCCTGCCCCCCCCCATCTGCCAGACTGCATGTGCCCACAGAGGAGTATTCTGGGGACCGCTTTAATAGCAGCAGTGTGGTGTGAAGGGTGGTGAAGCAGCATGCTGTGAATCACATGCCAAAAATTCTCACTGTTGTCAGCATGATTTAGGAGATTTTCTTCAATGAATATTTTCCTATTTATATGCTATATGCCATTAGGACAATTTCCAGAGATTTTAAATGATTGATTTTTAAGTTGTTATGCTGAGGAGAATATCCACCAGGCTTCTTACTCCATCATTTCAAGAGTACCCCTGTTTCCCCTACTCTTCTCTAGGCCTTATTTAGATAAACTCTGATACACTGACAAAATTGTCAGAGCTGATATCACACCCACATTTCAGTTGGGATGATTTCCACACAGCAGCCAGAGAGAGTGGAACTCTGTAAGACATTTTAAAAGAAGCAAAACTTTGGCAACACTAAAAAGTCAACTGTCTGTAGGGGTTAGGACAGAAGGAGGTGAAAAGGCAGAGCACAGAGGATTTTTAGGGCAGTGAAACTACTCTGTATGATATAATAATGATGGATACAAGTTGTTATACATTTGTCCAAACCCATAGATTATACAACACCAAAAGTGAACCCTAATGTAAACTCTGGTGATAATGTGTCAGTGTAAGTTCATCAGTTGTAGCAAATGCCCCATTCTGGTGGGGATGTTGATACTGGGTGAGGCTGTGCATGTGTAGAAGAAGGGGTATATGGGAAATCGATGTACCTTTCTCTCAGTTTTGCTGTGAACCACTAACTGCTCTAAAAATATTTTTAAAAGGCATCATAGACAAATATTCATAGCAACTTTATTTGTGGTAACCAAAATTGAAAACTGCAGATATCTGTCAATAGGTGAATGGCTAGGGGCGCCTGAGTAGCGCAGTCGTTAAAGCGTCTGCCTTCGGCTCAGGGCGTGATCCCAGCGTTCCGGGCTCGAGTCCCACATCGGGCTCCTCTGCTGGGAGCCTGCTTCTTCCTCTCTCACTCGCCTGCTGTGTTCCCTCTCTCGCTGGCTGTCTCTCTGTCACATAAATAAATAAAATCTTTAAAAAAAAATAGGTGAATGGCTAAACAATCCATAAAATGGAGTACTACGGGGCAATATGAACTACGGATACATGCAACCACATGTATGTATCTCAAATAATTATTCTGAGTGAAAGAAGCTAATTGTCCCCCATTTCCCCCCCCAAAATAAATCAAACATGATTTCATTTATATAAAATTCTAACAAATGTAGAATAACCTGCAGTGAAAGGAAGCATATTAATGATTAAGCCTGGGAGCTGAGGAGGTACTGAGAGTGTTTACATTTAGGGCATGAGGGAACTTGGGCATGAATGATATCATCATCTCGATTATGGAATAGCTTCATTGTGTGTGTGTAAATATGCATATAGCCATATACATGAATATAATATACACTTTAAATAATACAGTTTATTGCATGTCAGTTATATCTTGGTTAAAAATAGAACAACAACAAAAAAGCAGAGAGACATGGGACATTAATGTTCTCCTAGATTCTGAGCTCCCTCTTGGCCTAGAGAGAAGCTATGGAATTAACCAAATGCCTCTTTTTTCGGCTCCCAAAATGGAAGTGGAACTATCCTCTGGTTCCATGATCTTGAAATAAGTTTGCTATGTTCTGCAGAGTGTGGATCCCTAGGGTTCTCTTGATTTTGCATCGGCCATCCAGATGACACAGATGAAGGTTAGGAAATGACAGGAACACTTAGGACGGTCTAGCCACTGTCAAACCAGAGAAATCAAAAAGGTGGCAATGAGCCTTTGGCTTTTTTCTTCTTCCAACCCTGTTTCGGCATATGAGAAAGCTGTAACTTAGATAAGCTCATTATTTTAATCAGTATCACAGAAGTACTTACACTTATTATACCACACTTCCTGTCCTGGGACACAGGTCCCTGTTCACACATGTGAGGGTACCAAGAGAATGACTGCCATCAATTTTGTGCTATCATTGACAATGTCATCTGCCAGCCACTGTGCCCTTCTATAGACAAGAGCTGTGTTTTGTTTCCATCAGTGAAAAGGAATTGATGGTGTTGAGTTACGTTGGGAAATAGGAAGGGTTTGAAGTCAAAAAGTGCCCTGGAAAAAAGTGGTGAAGAACAAATGAAGGGATAGTTGGAGTTATCAATACTGTGTCCAGAGGATAAATGAATGTTTCATTGATGGGTCTGGCCAAGACCCCTGAAGGACAGATGATCAAGTTGAACCATTCCACATTCTGAAATCTTCTGAAAATTCTCTTTAATTTTCTGGGCCTTGACCTGATCCATCAGATTTTGGAAGTTATAGATGGCCCTGCCAAGTAGAAATCTATAGACTGTGTCACAGTCCTGGATGTTACTTGAAAAAAACCACTGCCCCCTGAAGGACAAAGCATTTGATGAAGAACTTTGACTGGTTTTATGAAGTGGAACATAGCTATCAGAGACCCAGCCTTCCTTACTCTTTCACTTGATGGTAATCCATGGCACTGGGGTCTTGGGAAGGCTTTGCTTATGTACCGGGATCCTGCAGTATAGAGGCTGTGTACTCACCTTAAACTCCTCAAAAAGCATAGCAAGAGTGTGGCTGTAACACAATTATTTGGCATTCAGTAGAATTTTATATAAAATAATGTATTCAGCATCAGTGTTCAAAAAGTATATATATTTTTCCATATTTGGAAATTGAGCTAAACAGGAAGAAATATTTAATTACGTAACTGCTAGCTGTGGAAAAGTGTCAGCTTCTCTGAGCTTGCGGTTGTTACTATTGTACTAATAATACAGAATAACGAGATTTTTAAAGTGTAATGGGGAATTTTCACAAATTAGCTCTTGACTCAAGAGTATTTCAGTTGTATTTCCCATACACTCAAAGTGAAGTAATTGCTTATTTCAATAACATGATTTAGTAAAGTCTTATGATTTTTTATAGAATTGTCCCTATAAAGTTAAATACCAGTCGGATCTTCATAGTTAGTTGTAGGTTTAAATTTCTTGGCAACTTTAAGAATTAAAATTATATCATGCTTTCCTTAAAAGCCTTCAAAATTTAATTTACAATCTGTAGACGCATTTGTAGAATGTGTGAATCAGTGATACAAGTATATGTGCAATGGGGCGCCTGGGTGGCACAGCGGTTGGGCGTCTGCCTTCGGCTCAGGGCGTGATCCCGGCGTTATGGGATCGAGCCTCACATCAGGGTCCTCCGCTATGAGCCTGCTTCTTCCTCTCCCACTCCCCCTGCTTGTGTCCCCTCTCTCGCTGGCTGTCTCTGTCTCTGTTGAATAAATAAATAAAATCTTAAAACAAGTATATGTGCAATTAATGTTATACATACAGTTATGGAGTCAAATAAAATAAAAATTAGAAATTAGTCACATTACATTTCATTGTCAGATATAGATGTCAGTATATAAATTTTAACATTTATCTACTACAAATCAATAAATTCTGCAGTTGATTTAGATAAAATCTAATTAAATTGTTTTAACTGGACAAAATAAACTTCATGTAATGAGAAACCATTATTATATGGAATATTTGTAAAATTAATGGAAATATCTAATGATTTAAGATAGTATTTATTTATTTATTTGAGAGAGAGAGCATACAGAGGGAGAGAGAGAGTGGGAGAAGCAGACTCCCCACTGAGCAGAGAGCCTGACACGGTGCTCGATCCCAGGACCCTGAGATCATGACCTGAGCCGAAGGCAGACGCTTAACCACTGAGCTACCCATGTGCCCCTAAAATATAATTTTTTTTTTCTAAATAACTGGATGTTATTCCGGGAGAATTTATTCTTATTCTGGGAGAATTTTTTTTCATTTTATTTGTGGATTATGTAAAGAACGTATAAAAGGATACAAGAGGAATTTTCCATCTTCTTGCTGTCTCGACCCAACTTGGCAAGAATTTAACAGATACAAGCAAAAACAGAAGGAGACAAAATTATCCTTTAAAACTACAAACAGACTCTGGGAAGACAATGAAGAGCAGTCAAAACCTCAACTACTCAATCACTGTGCACACATCTCAGCGCTGTCCAGTACTCATGAGATCCACAATAAATGTAGTAGCCAGACTATCATTCTTTTGCAGTACAGAAATCACTGTCCATTAAGTCAACAAATTGGCCATGCTACATTTAAATAAATAAATGAATGAATGAATGAATAAATAAATCAGTAAATAAATAAAAAAATAAAGACGACATTATTGGTAAGGCATTTAACCCTCATTCTTTTTTTTTTTTCTGCCTCTTGTATCATGAGGCTTCTGCTTAAGTATAGGTATAGTATCAGTTTTTAGATCCTACATGGAAATCTAAAAACAACATTTAAATAGCCCCTGGATGGACCATGGCATTTGTACTAATTAAGCACAGATGATCATAGTGTCTGAGTAGAGGAAACAGCTAATTTATTTAATATTAAATTAATTCACATTCTGTTATATAGAATATATATAGGAAAGAAGGAGAAATCGTGATCATAAATGATGAATATAAATATGGACTTATGTATGCATCTAGATGTATATTAACATCTATCAATGTAAGTTATATACATAAAATCAATATTGAAAAATTAAAGTTCTCAGAATCTGTTCCTTCTGTACACTGATTAGAGAAAAACCTACACATATGGTTTCAAATATTCAAATACACTCTCAATGACTATAAATATATTTTGCTTTAAACATTTTAAAAATAAATCACAAAATCCTTTTATGCAACAATATCTAATTCTAATCCACCATTTAGTGACGCAGATCTGTTTTTGAATACTCAATATTAGAAAATTCCAGATAAAAACCTAAAATGGTCAGTGAGTGAATTAATCAGAAATTTAAATTCTATGTTTTATATGAGCAATATTGTTTGCTCCTTTTCTGTGTGCAGCTCTCTGGAAGAGTTAGGGTTTTTTTTTTTTTTTTCTTCCCTTAATAAAGAAGAATATTTTAAAGGATGGTGAATATTAGTTCTGAAGAGGAAAAACCAAATATTAAAGGAGTATAGCTACTCCCACTGAGACTTTTAGGCATGAAAAAGCCAAGAGGTGTTTTGAGAAGATAGACGATATGTGTGTGATAAAATGGGAATAATAGGAGAAAGGCGTAGGAAATGATGATTTGTGAGTGGCCTGCAGAAATACTCTGTGTGGCATTCTAAGAGCATGAATTAAGTTGTTGGATTTTATAATATTTCTGATGATTGATTGTCTTCTGTTTTGATAAACAAAACAAAACAAACAAAAACTTCATTATATATTTACATTTAGATTTTGATAGTGGGATTCCACTCAGTATGTCGGGTTTCATATTATAATAAGGTGAAAATTTAGTGGAAAGTCAACAATATAAGTGCAAGTCTCTGATAGAATACGTCTTCTCCTTAATTACACTTACCAGGGGCTATACTTTAAGTCTGCAAAGCAAGTGTCACAAATCTATTTCTATGGCTGCATTGTTTTGAGCCTTGGTTCCTGTGTTCCCATTGATAACTGTGTCGTCTGAGAACAGGAAGTCCTCCTCCTCTGCTGCAGCTTGGAATTGCTCTCATTTGTTCTGGTAATGGGTACCAGATGTCAGAGTATAAAAGGAAGCTGGACCAGGCAAAAAGATTGCTGTTCTGACCTTCTGTTGAATTCCAGAGCTCTTGCCCTTTTTTGTCTTCTGTGAAAACCAAATATTCACAAACATACTGGACAAAGTGGGATAAGCAGCCTCCCTCCCGCAGAAGCTGCCACAGCAGAAGAGGCATGGCTGCGTGTACTACCCTGGAGGGGCGACATCTGCCACAGTTCTCTCAGCCGTCCTTCTTTTTGGGGGGTGGGGAGGAGAGGCAGAAAAAAAGAGAAAGGAGGGAAGAAGAGAACCTGTAACCTCCACATCCACAGAGACTTCCCCTATGTAGTGATTGCTACTTCTTCAAGATTGCATTCCCTCAGCTGGGTCTTTGGCATCTCCTTTTTAGTAAAGATGGGGAACCGGTCTGAGGTTTTGTTTTCCTTTGCCTTTTATTTTTCAATAACTAGAGTGCTTTTTTTTTTTTTTTTTTTTTTTTTTTTTTGCTCATATAATGCCTATGTAATTTATTGCATTTGTCACTTCATTTGTCTTGGTAAAATGGTTTAAATCTGGAAAAGTCTCCTCCGAGTAAATGAATGTGGATATAGTCAGATGCCCGCTGCTGTTGATAAGAGTACAAAGTGGTGATAAAGTCGATCAGCTAGTATGGGATTTACATGTCTGAGCATTTAAATCTCATTTTTATTAACTCGTTTTCCACAGGTTCACAGGGTTCCATGCTATTCATTTTCTATTTGTAATGAATTTTATATTCTAAAATTTTCAAATGGTTGTTTTTTTTTGGTATAAAAGGGAAATTTCTATTTCCAAGTAGTGTTCCTACAGCAGACATTTTTGTTTTCTTTTATCAAGGTATAGCTGGAGGAAAGAAATGCCATCCTCTACAGGAGTGAATAAAAGGAAAAATAGGTAATAATAGACAAAAGGCACTACTATTTACTCTGTTTATCGACCCTTTGTCATCCAAGCAGCATCTAATAAAGTTTGAAATTTCAAATAAAGATCTAAAATTATTTAAAAATGTTAGTTATCCACTATTTTCTTAACAATGATAGCAATGAAAGAGTTTAAGTTTAGCAGGAAATTTGAGGCTTATGGAAAGGTTGCTGTCCATATAAAATACTGTACACTTTCTTTTAATTAGGCTTGTCACAGTTGCTGTTTTCCTCTTTAATTTTCTTCCCAAAATGTCCGAAAATTTAAGTATATTTTAGTTTTTCCAGAGGTTTTTAATAAATTTATAATGTGATTTTTTTCCTGTAAGTAATTTGTTCTATTTAGATGTCTCTGAAATAACAAATATTATCTAAATAAAGATACTAAAAGCCTTTGGAAAACACAATTACCCCTGTTGGTGTCCCTAATTCTACTCATTGATAATGTAAATGTTGTAAAATTGTAAATGTTCAGTTACTCATTCAGTGTGTACCCCCATGACATCCAGCCCCACCTTCTGGAGTTTGCTCAGCACTAGCCCTGTAAAAAGACTGACCCATGTGCAGGGAAACACAATGGAGTCTCAGAGCCCTGGCAGGATCGGGACAGAAACACAGTTCTCAAACCCTTCTTCCCTGTGCCAGTGTAGCTTCCTTGACCTCTTTGACACTAAAATCTTCTGATCTTTAACACAAGACTGATATTTCCTATTTTGTAAAAATTCACATAATATATTTGAGAAAGCACTTGGAACATAATAGACACCCTAATAAATTTTATTGGAAAACATATTGTATTTTAGTGCATTAGACTCTTGATCTCAGCCTATTGACTGGATTTGTACCATTAATTTTGTAAACTTGATAAAAGTTTTAATGGCTGTAAATGGTATGTATACAGTTACTTATTAACAATGACACAGTGTTACACCCTTGACATCTCTTAAAACACATTTAATGGACTGAATTTAAATGTCCACACCCAGAGGTCACATTGACTCTTCAAAATGCAAAGGGGAAATGGAAAAAAAAAAACAATATGATATCCCTTCAGATTTATAGTAGACAGAGCTTCCTGGATCCAAATATTTTTCATCAGTTTAGCCATAAGGGAAAACCCACTGGAATAAAGTGAACCTGTGGTATTTCTTTCTAGGCTCGCATTTGGACTTTTCTACTTTCTCTGACTCATCTGCATAGCATGTCTGCCTTTCGAACAGCGCAGCACTCCTGGAACTGACCGGTCCCGGTCCATGATTTTCAGGTCTTGCCAGTACTGGTTGTTGATTGGGCAACTGGTGCTCATCACCCTGTATTTTAGACTCACTTTTTTTTTTACTTTACTCTCAGATAATGATTATTTCGAAAGGCCTTGCTGTCCAGGTTTCTCTCACTGCAACAAACAGACCAACTGCAAGGAGTCCTCCTTGCTTTTGTGAAGAGAATATCCATATATTGAATATGCTTTTATGATTTTCATCATTTTTCTCTCCCATTAACAATCACTTCTTTTGGGAAAAAGAGAACTGGAAGAAAAAAACTAACTCATATAATAAATGTATTGTAACTAAATAGATCTATTTAGAGAGAAGCCATAGATCTTCAAGGCTGACATAGAAACAATGGATTATAATGCATAGATTTACATCCGTACAAAGATGCTAATTTCACTTGGTAGTATCTTGGGAAAGTTTTAAAACAAGGTCATTATGGTAAGGAAGCACTTGGGAGGTGGCAGAGGTCTTTCATTAAGAGAGAGTGCTTTTATCACCTGCTTTACTCCCCTAGTACCACTTAGTTCAACAGCAATCATGAAATAGAAATTTTGTCTAAAAAATATTAACCATTGTTTCTCTGCCCTGGCTCATTATAGTCCTTTACCTCTTAGTTAATTGAAAAAAACAAACCAAACATGGAAGAGCAGTAAAAATAACTGATATGTGAAATTGCATCTGCGTAACACTGACAAAAACACAGCAGCTTTTGGGGCGCCTGGGTGGCACAGCGGTTAAGCGTCTGCCTTCGGCTCAGGGCGTGATCCCGGCGTTATGGGATCGAGCCCCACATCAGGCTCCTCTGCTGGGAGCCTGCTTCTTCCTCTCCCACTCCCCCTGCTTGTGTTCCCTCTCTCGCTGGCTATCTCTGTCTCTGTCAAATAAATAAATAATCTTTAAAAAAAAAAAAAAAACACAGCAGCTTCTGTTTCAGCTTCCTCTGGTTAAGCACAGAAAGATCAACCATTAGAATTGATTCCTGAATTCTTAAAAAATAAAAATAAATAAAAAAAGATGCGAATACTTCTAAAACTATAATCGCTCATTAAAATTGAAAAACTCACCAATATTATATGTGTAGAAGCAATCTGATTCAGGAATTTTCTCTTATAAATAATGTACGTGGCAGAAGGCATTGGTACAGATAAGCAACATGATAGAAATTAACTGCCATTAACCCTGGGTAGTGGAATCAGCAGTGAGTTTGGATTCTGGATTCAGCTATAAAAACCACTAAGCATATGCTCTTGAACCTATTACTCGAAAACTCTGGTGAAAGTTGCTTCATATGAAAAATGAGAATGTTAACAGTCATCCTGCTCTTCTCAGAGAATTTGTTAGAATCAATTTACATAATTGATGCTTTAACTTTCTAAGTCTTTTAAAAATAATTTATTTGGTTTCTATAGCAATACCAGTTTTATATAGAGGGATATTTTATTTGTGAATGAGTTTGAGGTAATGCACTGAATTGCAAACTAATTTATTATTAAAACTGTCATAGGGAGAACTTTTGTCAGATAATCAGTAGATAAAAAAATCAATTTCTCTATTTTCAGTAGGAAAATGTTCCCCAGTTAACCTGTGCTTGACAATTACCATCTTTTCTTTTATGTAATACTTCTTTTTAAAACGCTGTTTCTCATTGTATTGAATGTTCTACTTCTTACTTTCATTCTCTTTTCGGTAGGCAGAAATATTCTTATAATTTGAGGACTTTCTCTCAACAAACACATACAGAAATCTCTCCCACTGCAGAATAATGATGGAAAAAATTAACTAAAGATTTTTCCCCCTCAGAAGGCTTAGTTACAATGCACTTTTATCATTATGAAGAGTTATAATAATCTGTTAATGTTTACTCATAATGGTTTTATAATCAACTAGATAAGGCATTAACATACAATCAGGAAATAATCCACTATTGCATTTTGGCAATCATTTTGACTCTAAGACAAGTGCATGGTTTTGTTGGTAGATGGGAATGGCCTATACCTTACGACTGTAAAATAGACACGTGATATAGGGGGAATAATAATAATGCCTCTTCCCACCTATCACCCTGGAAATAAACCCAGGAATGGATATGTAAGAGTTGCATTCCTTTTCCAGGATTTTCTGGCTTGAGTTCCTTGTAAAAAAAAAAAAAAAGTCATTTTAATTTTCTTGCAATGACCTTACAAGGTTAACATGGATGTTGTTGTTGTTTTGGATGTTGTTTGTGGCAATCTTTGTTCACCTTCTGATACACTCACATACACAAAAAAAGACAGGTATTCCTACATGCAACAAAAGAAAATGGGCACAGGGGCACCTGGGTGGCTCAGTCAGTTAAGTGTCTGACTCTTGATTTCCACTCAGGTCATGATCTCAGGGTCGTGCGGGCATGGAGCCTGCTTAAGATTCTCTCTCTCCCTTGCCCTCTGCCCCTCCAACCCCCAAAAAAGAAAGAAAATAGGCACAGTGTCTGCAGAAACAGAGAGAAAAGAAAGAGACTTTTAATTTGGATTGCCAAGATAAGGTCAACTTCACCTCTTTCTCTCCCTTATGATTAATAACTTACTTAACCTTGTCCTAGTTGGCTTTCAGTCACTAGCAAAGGAAATCCTGAATAGTTAATTTCTAGACAAGAAACTCTGCTATATGCTTGGATAAACAAATATAAACAGGCCTGACTTGTAAGTGTTATGTGCTCATTAGAGAGATTATTTACAAAGATTAATTGTCGGTATATATGTTCTTGGGTAAGAGATAAAGGAAGTAACTTCGGTGGTTCTTAGGAATTAGAGAAAGCCCTGAGTCAGTCAGGAGCCTCCATGAAAGATGTGAGATTTTATTTAAGCTGAAATGATGTGAGATATTAAGATTGGATAAAAAAGATTTATCTTATTCTTGAAGTCAGGACACTTAGGAGTGCAGTCTAATAATAGTATAGAAGGATTAGGGACACTTCACAAGGATGCCATGGCAACCATGGCATCTGCTGTAAGGAAAGCCTGAGGGAAAGAAACCAAATATTCTTATACAAATTTAAGGTCACAGGACTCCTCCTTGGAAAAGATGGGCCTCTGTGGAGTCTTAAGGATCTCTGCATAGCCAGGGAACCATGGATATTTACCTTAATTATGAAAGAAATGGGAACAAGGACTATCTCCTGGAAAGGTACTGATCATGAAGGCACGTGGACAATCTTGACTCTCCTTGAATGTGAATATGTAGCCTGAGTTTGCTTTAATGAAGGGCATTCAGGGTCGCCGTGGTGCAAAGCCAGAGTGCAAGCAGAAGGTAATATACATTGGTTAGAATAGGCCAGTCAGGGCAGAGCGACCCAGATGGGACCAGGTACGTCAGGTCCAGCTTGGGGAGTGGGACTCCAGAATGAGATTAGCCCTTTTGATTAGTCCAACTGTACTAGCCAAAGTTACGCCACTGAATTACTGAATGCCAACAAATCAGTTATAACTCATGTTTCTCATTTCAAATGGGAGATTCTGAACTTCGTGTTATCTCAAAGAGGTGTACTTGCAATATTTATAAATATTAAACTTTCTCATAGTGTATTCCCATTTGTGAATATGCCCACATATAATTACTGACATGATACATACATGTATATAGTAATACTGATCTATGAGCGCTGGAATTATGGGTTATTAGCACTGTATTCTTCATATATTTCTGTATAAGGAAAATGTTTACAGTAAATATATATTTATAATCAGAAAATATATTTTTTCCCAAATGTGGCAATAAAATTAATCTTTTGATAAACATAGCTATAATTACTGGTGTGAGACCTGACATCTTGAGTTTGCATTCATCCATACCTATGTTTTCCAGTAACTTTAGAGTTGGGATTCTCCAGCATCTCACAATAACACTCTCTCTATAAAATTCCAGTATGTTATCTGGCACTTAGTAGGTTCTCGATAAATATCAATTCAATCTATTTCCAAATCAAACTGTATTTTTAGATATAACAAGTTGCTTTGTTCTTAACTTTAGGTTTATAGCTTGAAATTGCATAATCAAAATTGATATGTCCAAAATACATAGAATCCATTTATTTCTTCTATGTTACTTCACGCGAAATTATCGCTCCCAGTCCTCTGCAGCAGTGACTAACATCTGGAACAGACTTTCTCTATCTTTCTGCATTATTGGAGCTGCCATTTCAAATCCCATCTAAAACCGTATCTTTTTCTTTCTCCTTCTATTATTGCATCCCATAATTGCATTATTTAACTCTGTCAAATGTACTGGGATATAGTTTTCTATGAAAATGGCTTGCATACAAATACAATGCAGTAGCATACTATTTTGAAATTAATTTCCTAGAAATGACTATCCCCAAATTAGAAATAATCTTGTGTTTATTACTATTCAGCAAACCAGCCTAATGCAAAACAAAATGTTTTAAAAGATAGACAGATTTTTTAAAACACTGGAAGGGTGAAAACAAAAGACACATTGCTTAATCCGTAAATGCTCTTAATATAGTGTTATGTTGATGTGTCTGTGTTCTGGCCACATACACCAAATATTCATTTAGTACTTAAAGACAGATCTAATTCTGGACTAAGAGTACTTAGTTTTGAGAGAAAACACAGAGAATAATAGAATCTCCTTGTATTCCTTATATTGTTATTTCTACCGTACTGTATGAATTTCATCCAAGAAAAAGAAATTCTTTTCAAGTCATTAAATTTGTAATGTGGAAATAAACAAAGATGATCCAAATGAGGGGGCAAGGCTAT
Source organism: Ursus arctos (assembly GCF_023065955.2). Taxonomy (NCBI): domain Eukaryota; kingdom Metazoa; phylum Chordata; class Mammalia; order Carnivora; family Ursidae; genus Ursus; species Ursus arctos. The sequence goes on from NW_026622841.1 coordinate 10,288,384, forward strand.
TCATTTAGAGCTTGTTATAGCAAGGACGTCAGCCGCCATCACTTGGATTTGTCAGACCCTAAGGCAGACAATGTAGTGGATAAGCTTTATAATAGGGTAAAGGGAAGGCTCCAGGTATGCTCTAATTAAAAGTCATGAGGAAGCTATTGGTGGGCTCACCAGAGGCAGGACAGTCCCTGTAATTGGCTGGGGGAGCACAGTTGGCTTTCTCTGGTTGGTCCTTGGTTGGAAGGAGAACAAACATCAGCGAGCTGTTAGTCACTGGCCAAGTTCTAATCTAGATAGATCACTGTCAACGTGGTTTGCCTTCCCAGCTAGCTGCTGCAGAAGTCGGTCAAAGTTTTATTGTCATATATGGTCTGGCCATTCATCGTACATTAGTATATTCAGCCTCTCAATTTGGAATATGATTGAGTAACATATCAACTTTGAAAATAAAATATCAAATGACAAATATTTTTTTTAAGATTTTATTTATTTATTTGACAGAGAGAGACAGCTAGCGAGAGAGGGAACACAAGCAGGGGGGGTGGGAGAGGAAGAAGCAGGCTCCCAGCGGAGAAGCCTGATGTGGGGCTCGATCCCATAACTCTGGGATCATGCCCTGAGCCGAAGGCAGATGCTTAACCAAGGCGCCACCGAGGCGCCCCTCAAATGATAAATATTAATGTTTAAAGAAGGTTTTTCCTCATGTTTGAAGGAAAAGTAAGAACCAGCAAAATTTGAGTTCATGTTTGAAGGAAAAGTAAGAACCAGCAAAATTAAGGGAATTGGGTCAGGGAACAGAAAGAAGCTTTTGAAATGAAGTGAAGAGTGTTTGCAAAGACTGCGAAATAAGAAGACGCATGGAACATGAATAAGAAAAGCCTCAGAGTCATATTTACAGCAATTCAAATTTGTCTCCGGTGAGTTGGCTGAAGTGTTCTGGAACTAGACCATATGTGGTTTCTCGGTAAGAGGAAGGGTCATGCACAGTTAGGATTGTAAGCATACGCCTAAGAGTACTGAGATGCCGTTGAAGGGATTGGACAAATTAAATTTCTTTTCTTAAAAGGAGAATTTTTTTCTAGTCTTTGAAGAGTGGATTGAGGAGTAACATGAATTGAAAGCATTTAAACTCTTGCAGAACCTTCGACAAAATATAAGGGACTAAACCATTAGTAGTGGAAAAAGGATAGGGATAGGTAGCTTAAAATAGTGCTTCTCAAATACCAATGTGAACATACATGCATTACAGATGTTAAAATGCAGATTCTGTTTGGACAGGTCTGGCAGAGGGTCCTGACATGCACTTCTGATACTGTTGATCCAAAAACTAAACAGTGGTGTTTGAGCAGCAAAGGATTCTGAAACAAAATTCACTGATAAAATAATCTATCAAAACATGCCTCTTGCACTGTTGGAATGCAAGCTGGTACAGCCACTCTGGAAAACAGTGTGGAGCTTACTCAAGACGTTAAAGTGGAGCTACCCTACAACCCAGTGATTGCACTACTAGGTATTTACCCAGAAGATACAGATGTAGTAAAAAGAAGGGGCACCTGCACTCTAATGTCATAGCAGCAACGTCCACAATAGCCAAACTGTGGAAGGAACCTAGATGCCCTTCAACAGATGAATGGATAAAGAAGATGTGGTTCATATATACAATGGAATATTACTCAGCCCTCAGAAAGGATGAATACCCACCATTTGCATTGACATGGATGGAACTGGAGGGGATTATGCTAAGTGAAATAAGTCAAGCAGAGAAAGACAATTACCATATGATTTCACTCGTATGTGGAACATAAGGAATAGCGCAGAGGACCACAGGGGAAGGGAGGGAAAACTGAAAGGGAAGAAATCAGAGAGGGAGACAAACCATGAGAGACTCTGGACTCCAGGAAACAAACTGAGGGTTACAGAAGGGAGGGGGGTGGGGGGATGGGGTGACCAGGTGATGGGTATTAAGGAGGGCATATGGTGGGAGGAGCACTGGGTGTTATACGCAACTAATGAATCGTTGAACACTACAACAAAAACTTTTGTTGTACTATGTGTTGGCTAACTGATAATGAAAAAAAAAACATGCACAAAATTTTAAATGAGATAGTTAAGTGCCCTTATATTAACTACAAAATGGAGAAATAAAAAGAAAGCTAATTGTAATAAAATATTAATTTCAGTATGAAAGTATTTGGATATGACCAAACTAGAAGACATGTAATCATTTTGCACCAGTATTTAAAGTCAGTGTTATTGTCAGCTACAAATACAAGCAGAAATAAGCATGCTGTTTTTATAATAAATAAAACCTGCAGTGTTGCCATCTTTGACCTATTTTTGCAAAATGTTCAAAAATCTTGAAAACATTCTAAATAAATTACATTATCATCTTTTCTCAGTTTACACAGGATTTGTATTTCTAAAGTTACATACACATTCCTTGTGTTTAAAATCATGCAAAACTTTATGTTTATATGCAAAATGGAGTAAGTTTCAAGACTCAAACATTATAAACATATATAATAGGTGTGGGATCTTCTATATACTATGCAGGGCAGAAGAAAAGTCTTCATTCTCGCACTCCAGACATGGCATATCCATGGCCCTAGTCAAATATTCTATTATTCTATATTCCATCCCTGGCCTTATTTATGGAAACATTGTCTCCAGGTTTTGTTTTTTTTGTTTTTGTTTTTGTTTTACTAATACAAACACTGCAACGAAAATTGTGAGCACATATTTGCTTGTAGCAAAAATTGCTCTGTGAATGTGACAGGTATATTCAAATTATTCCCTCAAAGTGGTACCAATTTACGTTTCCATTATCAAACACCTTATATTTAGAGGAGAGCCTTTATAGTGTTTTCTTTTATGTGTTTCCTGCTCCTGTAGCAACCATGCCTATCAGACAAATTGATGCTGAGAAAGGACTTGGGACAATTGGGATACTGAGCCATGTGAATATCCAGAGAAAGAACATTCCAACAGGTTAAAACCACAAATGCGCAAAGGCTCTGAGGTAGAAACATGCTTAGTGTGCCTCAGTAACAGCAAAGAGGGGAGGGGTGGGCTGAGTGAAGGAGGAGGAGCATGGCAGGAGTGGAGGTTGTAAATTAGGTAGGGCCAGGTCTCTAAGGTCTTTGTAGGGTTTGGAAAGGACTGTGGACTTTACTCTGCATGCATTGGGAACCTAATCACTTTGGACTTCATCATTGGTCTAAGAGCCACAATTACCACTCTTCATATTTTTTTCGAAGGTCGTCAAGAGACTTAAGAATTTTGCTTCTAATTATGAAGTTATAGGTCTTTCTTTTCAAATTAATATTATTTACACTTACAAAATCTCTTGATTTTTATTATTAAAAGCAAATATATCTTGACAATATTTTTTTCAACTCCAGGTAACCAACAGTTCGCCCACTAACTGTAAAGACTCTTGATAATATAAAAGGATATATTTTTGGATTTTTTCCCCCAGGCATATGTATAACAATGCAGTTTGTTTAGTTTGCACAGAGTTAACATAAAACTATGCAAACTTTTATGAATATTATTTTATTTACTTTTTAAAATAGAATATTTGATACATGCACAGAATGCATGTTATTTTTATAATTTTTGAGAAATGAAAATATAATGATCATCGTTAATTTAACACATAAATGAAGAAAATATATTACTGATACTCACCGGGAGTTCCTTCTAATTCTCTTGCTCACTACAGTTTTTTTTATCATTCCATATTTTCCTATTAGTTTTACAACAAATATTTTATCTATGATAAATACGCTTTTTATTAATACTTCTGTTGAACTTGTGGCAAAAGCTCTCTTACTGCATCTTGCTTTTTCAACTTAATATCAAATATCTAAAATTCAGCAATGTTATGCCATGAGTTGACATACTGCCAGTTTAGTTTTCACCAGTACAAAAAGTCCTACATGTGAATCAGTGATTATGTCATGAAAATTTAGTAAAACCACTTTCATTAAGTTTTCCACAACTTTCGTCTGTTTTAGATGGTCCATAAATACCAAACACCTATCAATCAGAAAGCTCCTTTGCAATGCCTGACTAAAATGAAGGAAGCCAGATATGCTTATATGAGGGGGGCTGCAGTTTTAACTTTCATTCAATGTCAATTTAATTTCAGATTCTTCCCACACCCAGTTTATGGTTTGTACAAATTACAGCATTGATGTGTTTGCTAGGGTAATGGTGATGATATGTCATTAATTCCCCAGAGCGTATCATATTTTCTGAACACATGGTGTAGGGAAGGTCACATTGAATTCATCTATTTTGCACTACTAAAAATAAGCTATCACCACAAAGCTGCCATAATAGAGGAAGGATACAGAGCAAAACGGTGAGCATACTATCATGAGGATTATATTTCTGTCTTCTATAACTTATCACAATTAGTTTGCACTTAGATGACAACTTCGTAAAGTGTGGTTGTATTAAATTTTGATAATTAAAAAAGTGGGAGAAAGAACAAGGAACATTGACTAATAAAGTGTTCTCACTATATTAGAATATCTCTATACTTTGGTAAGAAAAAGACGGAGTGACTATTTGTTACTTGGGCTTTCAATCCTAACAACAGCAAGTTTCCAGCTGTGTCTGCAGGACTGCTGAAATTCTCTACTGGTCAGAGTCTAAGTAACTTATGCATTAGATATATGTAATGTATTGCAATTCAGGGATTTAGGAGATCCTTGTTGGCTTAAACATAGATCTGATCTAAGTTCAGTATAGAGAGTTTGTAATGGAATATTCACATTAAGATGCCCCAAGGACATGAGTCATTGCAATTCTTATTAGGGGCCATAAATATGCCCCTGTTACCCCTAGAGATTAAGTAGTAAAATTCTTGTTCAGATTTTCTAAAGACTGAAGTGTGTGACATTGGGATTACACTGTTTCTCACATTGGAAATTTCAGTCTTGGCCTCCAACTTACTCCTCCCTCATTCAACTTCAGACTTCAAGGATTTTCCCAAAATGGTAATTCCATCCCCAATTTTTGAGAAAATTGGAGTTTATTAGATACCAGCAAATGAGGATATAATAGGAGACTCTTTTTAGGTGTGAATGATGTAGCTTCAAGCTGTACTTCTTTGTGACTATAGTGTGATATAGGTGGTGTCAGTGGGGTAGTAGTGGCCCCTATTGTTGCTGTTGTAGGTCTTTCTTATCATTATTTGTTCTGGTCTTCCTTAATATGAGAAAGCAGATAATTAAACTAACCCAGCACCATTCTGCTGTTATCCATGCGGTGTCACCATGGATAACTGTTTTGGGGGATGATAAGGCTTTTGCTGGGTCATGGGTACTGTGGACATAAACAATCCTTGGGCTCCCGTTTTGTGGTAGTCAACTTTAGTTTCATACTCAGGTTGTCCTGTTGCAGCATCTACATATCTTTTGGTGCTCAAGCAGGGAAAGCCTACAATTTGCAGATATACTTGTGCTGATATCTCCTTGAGTACCAAGGAGAGCTGAAGTATGACTCAGAGGTAAGGGAAAGTATCAGTTGAACTACAAAGCCAACAGAGACCAGGAGGAGACAAAGAAATGATCGAAATGGTGCCTGATATTTGGAAGAAAATAGAGCGACTCAGGTAGAAATATAGTTTATCTCAGAAGACTTTAGGTGGTAAGGGTATTTATCCCCCCGACTTAGTTTTGAGTGCATGGTCAGACATGGAGGCTCAGGAGAGCATGGTTAAAGCAGATCACTACTTGCTTTTATATTTTTTAGATAGGACCAAAGAAGCTTTTAGTAAAGGACTAAATACTAATTAGCAGGCAATACCCTTTTGGGTACTCTACCCACATCCCATGTACTACAAGTTTTCCACTCTGACTGCTGGAGACAGGATATATTCCTGGCCTTGTGTGAGTCCTGTGCTCCTTGTAGGTGACTGTTTCTCTGGCATTAGGAAGTTTCTGCTCACATATATTCTTAAAATCCTCAGCTAAAGATGCATGAGACCCTCCAGTCATAATACTAGGCAGTGTTAGGGCTTACCTGTTTTCCCCCCTCTCTCAGATATCACTGTCTTGTGTTGCCTGATGTCTGACATCTGAAAACCTTTGTTTTATAGATTTGTCCTTTACTTGTAGTTGTTTCATGTGTTATGGTCAGCCCGGCTTCTGTTACTTTACTTTGAAAAATGTCCTAGAACACAGTTTAACATATTGCTATTTTGGCTTTAAAACACTCAAACCTTGCATTTTTCCAAAGTTTAATAATCTATGTTATAAATATTTTGAAGAGGAAGACATATCATGCCTGTGGAAAATAAATGGAACATACTACCCAAAAAATAATTTATTGCTAATACCTGCTTTTCAGTATATATTTATTTCTAGTTCCTTCATGTTCATTTTTGATTAATTCATTATCATTTGCTTTCTAAAATATATGAATACATACATTTAATTTTAAACATTTAATTTTTGACTTATATTATTTTCTTCTTAGTTTTGCACACTACATATACATTTAAATTTTCAATATAAATAATTCATGTACCTAATTAAATTGGTAAATAAAGCAATGAGTGGTAGTCCAGAACTACACATTTCTAATCCTCTTAACTGTCTATAACATGTATTATCCCCAAATGGTTTCCAATATTTTATATGTTGTTTATATGAATCTTAATTCCAGATTAAATATATCTGTATCAGTTTGCAAATGAATAAAGCACACTTGGGAAACCTGTGTCTTTGTTTTAGTGGCATAAATTTAGAGTTTATTTTTCTATATTATTTTTAGACCCTGCACTTTCTTCCCTGATTATATTCCTCAATAATATTGTATCTTTCATTAAACACCTATCTTATCCTTGAAAATGGTCTATTAAAATATTATACATGTATGTATTTTCAAAGTTCAATCTAAGGACAAAGGGAATAGTACTTTAATTGTTCAAATAGTTAAACCCTAGTCTTTTTAAAAGAGAGAGAGAGAAAGAGAAGGAAAGAAAAGAAAAGAAAAGAAAAGAAAAGAAAAGAAAAAAAAAGAAAAGAAAAGAAAGAAAAAGAAAGATTTAAGAAATAATGCATACACTACCTCGTGAGGAAGGTGTTACTTTAGCCTAAGCCATGGCTCTTATGCAGGAGTGACTTTGCCCTGCAGATGACATTTGCAATGTTTAGACAATATTTGGTTTTCATAACTAAGGTAAAGAAAAAGGTGCTACTGTCGGGGCACCTGGGTGGCACAGCGGTTAAGCGTCTGCCTTCGGCTCAGGGCGTGATCCCAGCGTTATGGGATCGAGCCCCACATCGGGCTCCTCTGCTATGAGCCTGCTTCTTCCTCTCCCACTCCCCCTGCTTGTGTTCCCTCTCTCGCTGGCTGTCTCTAATAAATAAATAAAGTCTTTAAAAAAAAAAAAAGTAAAAGGTGCTACTGTCATCTTGGGTCGTGGCCAGAGGTGCTTCTGAGCACTTGACAATGCCCAGGATGACACCCACAATAGAGAATTATTCAACCCCAAATGCCAGTACTGCCGAGGTTGAGAACCCTGACTTAGAACAAATAAATTGTAGTTTATAATCAGTTATAAATATTAAGATAACTACTGCTTATATGGAATTTACATCTTAATAAATGCATTCAGTATCCATTAATTTATGAATTTATCTTAGCCTTCTGAAGTAAATATTATCTTGGTCCTTTACACTGAAGAAATATTATTTGAAACTGTAACCCAAACTTTGTTGAAAATGAACAAATTTTTGAAAAACAACCCTCAAAAATCAAGTGAAAGAAAAATACAAAATTGTAATGGTTTTATATCTATGAGAGAAATTTATCTTAGTTAAATTACTCCCAAGAATGAAAATTTTATTACCATATAATTTCACAGACAAATTCTTATAATCAGTTAATATAGAAATAAGTTGGGACGCCTGGGTGGCTCAGTCGTTAAGTGTCTGCGTTCGGCTCAGGGTTTGATCCTAGAGTCCTTGAATCGAGTCCCACATCAGGCTCTTGCACTGGGAGCCTGCTTCTTCCTCTCCCACTCCCCCTGCTTGTGTTCCCTCTCTCGCTGACTGTCTCTCTCTCTGTCAAATAAATAAATAAAATCTTAAAAAAAAAAAGAAATAAGTTAATTCTACGTTATCTTTTTTCTGAATTCTGACAAGGAGAGAACACTTCTTAATTCATTTTATCTGATCGTTATACCAATACTGTAATTCAGTTGCATTATTTTGGACATTTTCTCAACATTTTAAAAAATTGCTCTGTGAACTTCTTTTTAAAATAGAGAGCAACCTTGGGGCACCTGGGTGGCTCAGTTGGCTAAGGCTCCGACTCTTGATTTCAGCTCAGTTCATGATCTCAGGGTTGTGAGATCGAGCCCACGTAGTTTTAGGTGCTGGGCGCAGAGTCTGCTTGAGAGTCTCTCTCCCTCTCCCTCTGGAGGCGCCTACTCCTGCTTGCACATGTGTGCACACTCTCTAAATAAATAAACTGTACATACATATACAAAATCTTCAAAAATAAATAAAATAGAGAGCAGTCTTAGCCTTTTAAATAAATTTGTCTTCCTATTTAATCACTGGAAAGCATCTATAAACAAGGTTTTAGTGAGTCAATAATACAACTGCTTAGCTTAAACTCACAACCTGATCATACTTAAAACAAGGAAATATTAAACAAGAGATGAAATATATTTAAATTAATGTTTTGTATGATCATTATTTTCACCATGTTTATTCTCATGTGTTTATATATATTATGTTATAGCCCTCGTATCTGGCTTAATTTACGATTAATTATGTTACAGTTCTTGTGTGAAAAACATGGTCAAAAATTATCTACCTTTCCAATTTTTATTATAATTGGCAGCAGTAATGTTAAAGATAAAATATGGAAATCCAAAACTACATCCCTGGTTGAAGATCAAATGTATAACTAAAGAAAATCCCATACTAGAAATTTATTTCCTTATATAACGTCACACAACAATGATGACAATATTAATCCAAACACAAGATCAGCAATTCATTCTTCTTGGTTTGTGAAAATTTACATCTTCTTCACTACATATGAAAAAAATCTAAGTAATCTTCCAATTGTTATATGGGTTTTTGGTAATAGGCACTCAACTCTTTAATTGCCCATTTATATAATATCATTTGATGTCACCCAGGGCAACTGTTTTAATAAGCATTCAATTTTAATCATTCTCTGAAAAAACTATTTTTAGAATTCTGCCTACCACATGCACCTATCATGATTAGGGTGAGAAAGATAAAATACACAGCAAATTCAGGAATTAGGATTAAGAAAGAATTGTGGGTGTACTTACTGGCACGTGGCTCTAACTAGGATCAAATAGAGCACAGGTCAGCTTGGGTTTTGAGAGAGTTGTAATGTTAAAACATCACCACCACTCTCAAGCCAGCATAAACTGTGACTCTTTAAGACTTAAAATGTCCCTTTGATCTCCAGGTGACTAGAGGCAGGAAATGGGCTGAGAAAGCTGCTCAGCCCCAGGAAGGTATATTCTCCAATCCAATGTAGACATGGTCCGGGAGAATAATGGATAAGAAGACACTGCTAGACTATGATGCCGACATCTACAGAGAAAACCTGATGATCTCCTGGTGATCTCCTATGTAGGGGACAGAATTAAGATCTAATCCAGGAGTATTTCCCATCTCCAAGGTTAGGGCTGTTGTCATGCCCGCATGGGAGGGTTCAGAATTGCTACATATCAGTGACTGCTCTGTGCACCTATTATTCTTTCCAAATTCAGGAGTGTACTGTGGGCTACATATCTGACCTATCATTGAATATTGTTTCTTTGAGTTTTGAGAAAACTTGTCTTTCTAGTATGTACGTCTCAGCACCAAGAGGAGTGACATTTGAACATGATTAAAAAAAAAAAAAAAAAAAACTAGGTATCACTTAGCGTTCCTAGAATTTGAACTAAAACTAGTAACTCGATGAGAATTTTGCATTGTTTCCTAGAGGAATGAGTGAATGTGTCTACATATAGTAGGGAGAGGAACCCAATTTTGGAAGTAGAGTTAACAGCCTGTGGTAGTCCTTAAGGCCTTGCCTCTGATATCGCTGGCTCTCCTTCTAGGAATCTAATATGATTTCACTACCCTGATCCATTGAAGGCCCATAAAGTGTAAGCAGAAGTGACATTTGTCAGGTCCAGGTGGAAATTTAAAGAACCAGTGGACAACCTATCAGTCTTTCTTTACCCAGCCCTGACAACAGTCATCAATTCAATATAGTGTCTGCCTTGATAACTTGAGTTCTGGAGTAAATATACACAAAGCAGAGTCCCAGCTACCCTTTATAAAATGTGGGTTTCAGAGAAAGAATCATTTGTTTTTAAGCCACTAACATTTAACAGTTGTTTTTTGTTTGTTTGTTTGTTTTTTTAAACCACAGCCTGATTTAATCTTATCTCCGTAGATACAACTATTTACTGAAAATTACTCGAGTAGCCCGGGCCCGGGGGGGGGGGGGGGGGGGGGGGGGGGGGAGTACATATTTTTATTCAATGCTGTTTTCTATGTTAATTTATTCAGGCATTAGTCATAGTCCAGTATGACTTTTTTAATGCAGAATATACCTCTTTCACTATTATCACATGCAGAAGAAAGTGTTAACATAGGACCCATTATTTTTTGTGGCTCGTATTAAGGAAAACACAGTCATAGTAAAGGGAAAATCTCACCAGAAGAAGAGGCACAGGATAGAGCACTGTGGACTGGGGAACAAACAAGAATTCCTGATCTTCTGGATGCCAGCACAACTTCCCAAAAATGTTGAAGCAATTCATTTTGCATATTTTTCCCCCAGTGACAATGTTGTTTTTGAAGACACAGAAACTACACAGATAGTGCATTTCCCATTGAAGTGTGTTTCCCAGTGAGAAGCAATCAGGGAAGCAATTGTTATCTTGTTGCGAAAATACCTACCAAGAGAATACAGAGTAAAAAATATAGCTTGCATTGTAGCTATCAATTTTATTGGTGAAGAAAACAACTACTATTCATTGGTTTAGGTTAGAAATACTTTTGCCACAGATTTTCTTAACATGAAAATGTTCTTCTTGGGATTTTCTAGAAGATGTATTGAAATGGAAAAAAGTAAGTGCTTGGACATAAATCAATCTCTACAAGTTAAGTTGCTTCCTAGGAACTGAATCTATTATTTATAATATTTAGTGAAAGCAAAAATTTAGTAAGGCAGATCAAAACAGTTATGAGCAGTGAAGCTAAATTTACTTATCAAGAGACTATCAGCTTTTTAATTAAAATAATTTTATATGTTTCTCCAATAAAAGTATATACCAAATAATATTTGAACTGACCAGATATTTAACATTAAAAACTCTTCAACTGCCCTTTGATTTAGTATATTACAGTTACATGTGAATGAGGTTACGATTCAGCAGCATTACATAAATTCACTCCCATGAATGTAATTATATCCCAGATTTCATTTTTTGGCATAGACTAAACATCAATTTCACTTGAACATGAAGAGGAATATACTACAGTGTATATTTTTTTTCTCCACGCCGTTGAAATAATTTTGTGGAGAATAATTTTTATTTTCATCTTGAATATTGACATTAGATATGATGTTAATATAGGAATACTTAAAAACAAACCCAGAATGTTAGAAAGCCTCAGAGTGCATTATGTTGGATTACCCTGTGGTGTTTCCCTGTATGAATGCTCACATGGCCCACTGCCAATCTAATAAAAAGTAGTGTTATTGCTTGTTACCCAGAACTGCCTTTATCACGTCTTATAAGCTTTCGTATTTTGGATACTTTATTGAATATAAAATATTCAGCTAAGTCAAGTGCCTCTTATTTAGGGTAGGGTTCGAGTGTAAACATCAAAACTAATAAATTAAGACATTTGTTCTCATATGCAGAAACTTTGGTTTGTGTACCTTTGTGAAATGCACTGCAGTCATTTTAATATGAAGTGCAGGTTAAGTTGTTAAAAGTACCATTGACTTTAGAGTGAGTGCTTTTGACAATACTTGCTATCCAACAAAATTACAATAAATATACAATTGCAGTGCAGGCAAAAAAACCCTGAAAATAAAAGAGCTGGATCAGATGTGGAAGAAGCCTAAGATGACCTATTTAGGAAAATCTATGTGCTCATCTTCCTGAGATTTGAAGAAAATCCTAAGATTTTTAGATTTCTTTAAGTTTATCATTCCAAAATTTTAATTCCACAGCAAAATTTCCTTTTAGGTAAAGACATTTTCGTAACTGATGCATCTTTTATTTTAGTCTTAAATCAGGCTTAATAGGAAACTGCCTTTACTGCCTGTCCCCCTTATGCTTCAGCAGAAAAACTGTGTCAACCCAGCTGATGCACTAGAGTCTTGGGTGGGAGGTGATGATCAGTAGTAGCAGAGGGCAGAGACAATGATGGTGGGAAGTCCCACTCTCCTGATGGAGCTTTCAGGTGAAGATAATGTGTAAGATAGACAATGATGAGAATACATTCTGGTTTCCCTTTTTTAGGCCATGCTACTCAAATCATAAGTCAAATAGTGATAGAGTAAATGACTTGATTTTACAAATATCTACCATAAATAGTATTTGATATTTAATATTTAGTTTGTGAGTCTATACATTTTTGATGGGGGGGAATAAAGGGCTTCCTTCAAACTCTTAAGTATGGTCATTGTGGTGACCATGAAAATCCCCCATATGATTTCCTGCTGTGCAGAACACAGTTGACTGACAGCCCCCATTAAGACCCTTTGGACTCTGGATCCACCACCATATTGGTGCCACGTTCATGATTCTGTGAGTCTTCTCCCAGCCAGTGATTGACCAAGACAAAGCTCCTAGCACAGACCCATTTCTTTCTTTTTTTCTTTTTAATATTTGTTTTATTATATTATGTTAGTCACCATACAGTACAAACCATCCCTGGTTTTTGATGTAAAGTTCCATGATTCATTAGTTGCATATAACACCCAGTGCACCATGCAATACATGCCCTCCTTACTACCCATCACCAGCCTATCCCATTCCCCCACCCCCTTCCCCTCCGAAGCCCTCAGTTTGTTTCTCAGAGTTCATAGTCTCTCATGCTTCACTCCCTCCTCTGATTACCCCCCCTTTCTTTATCCCTTTCTTCTACCGATACAGACCCATTTCTGTGAGGCTCCGTTTGCAGACTGTTCTGAGTCAGAGACCTCCCATGAGTTCATCCAAAATTTACCAGAATGGTGCTGCAGTCTTAAATCTTTACTATGACAGTGGTTTGGTAAATATTTGTTAAGTGCATGAATAGAATAATTAGGACCGTGTACAGTTGAAAATAATACAAAGACCCGACCAAAGGGGAAAGCTTGGGAACTTAAGGGGCATGTACTTCATACAGTGCTCTAGAGGCATTCAAAGTTATCACTGAGGAGACTGTGTAGTAGCATGGGGAAATATTTAGGATATGTTATTAGGTTAGAAAACACTATTTAAACTTGGATTGCGACTAAGTGAAGATATAATTCATATGGCCAAAAACTAGAAGTAAACAAAGAAATTTGGAAACTTGCTAGGGTGGTAGAGATTGTGGAGATTTTGTCTTTTAATCTTTAAAAAAAAATGGTAGTTTTCTTTAGCTGAGTTTGGAGTGGTTTTTTTATGCAGCAAAATAAGTGGAACACAGGGTAATAATTCACTTATCCCGCTGCCTGTGTTCAGTGCACCAGAAGAGAATGAATAGACTTTAGTAGTTAAAAGAGTTATTTTCTCCTGCTATCCCTGGTGGGTGTTGTTTGCAGTGGTAAATAGAAATGGAAAAACAAGGACACTTTTGTACTTTGAGAAATTCACACAACCCTATAAAACACAATCTGAAAAAGGGAAGGCCTCATCTGGCCAATGCATGTTATTCTCCATCATTGCTAATTTGGGCATTGTTAATATAGTCAACATAGTTAATTTGGGCATTGAATGACAAGGCATCATGTCCTGCCTGATTTCATATGAACTTTGACATTTGAGGCATGGCACACAAACTGATATATAGAAGAGTGGCAGGAATTAAGCAACTGCATGAAAACAACTTTTGCTCAAGAACAACATCTTATTTTTCAGAGTCCTGAAAATATCAAAGACGAGTAAAGCAATTTACATGGTTTCTCACTATTAATGGCATTATAAACTTATAAGAAAAGAACAGAGGGTGGACTTAGGCTAGACACAGGTGGACTGCGTGCATCATGGCCCTAGTAGGGAGAGATTTCACTTCCGTAATGCACCGCGTGTTAATAGGGAACTTCCATGTGACTACACAAGATGACGTTCATGACTGAGCATGTGATCTTGTTAGAAAGAGAGAGCTCAAGCTCCAAGGGGCTGGTATCCGCCTTCCCTTTAGTGGTACAACTGAGACACGCTAAGACAGAACTATGTTAAATGACAATTATGAAGAAGATACTGAGCCTTGGTAGATAACGTTTCTTTTCGACTTGGAAGCCACATTCCTGGATGTAGAGCATATTTTTCAAAAGAAGGCCCTACAGTATAGTGGATGTCCTTCTGAATCTGTCACCAAGTGGCACTCAGTGATTTATCATATAGTGAATCTCAAACATTTCCATTTTAAGAGTATTCTAGTGACGCCAAAAACTATGAGGAGCCTCACCTTCAGTCTAGTCCATTCTGTTCTTTCACGCATATCAGTTGATTGGCACCCTCCTTTGGCTTCCCATTCCCTTCAAACTACCAACCCATTTCTTGACTTTGTAAAGAAAATTCCTCAAAAATGTATTTGTAGTTACTCTTTTCTTATTCATTTCATTTGGACCATCAGCCCCACTGTTCCATGGAACTATGTCTTGACATCATCAGAAATGCTTCAGACATATATAGTCTATCAATAGCATGTGACATATTGTTTTGTTTTTCATTTTATACATGAGACCTCACTCTTTTTTTAACTTCTTAAAAACTCAGTGGACGCTTGCCCTCAATATTCTTTGCTAGTTCTCCTATATTGTTGAAGAGCCCCAAATCCCCTGGATCTCTTTTCTACATTAATTTAAAATATATCTAAAGCTAAAGAAATAGGTCAAGTCAGAATAAGTTTCAAGTGGGGTAGAAGGTTCATGCTGTTTGAATCACAGTTTACACAATATTCATAAGTTATGTTCTTTTTCTCTCCCGTGTCACTTGTCTTCCTGGCAGTGCGGTTATGTGAATTGATTTGAGAACTGAGCAAGGCGACTCAAATGATGGATAGTGCCTGGGACTAATATACACACTCTTTTTTTAAAAATAATTTTTATTTTGTTATATTAGTCACCATACCATACAGTACACTCTTTTTATCAGAGAGCTTCAGGAACATGCAAACCTGGCCTTAATGGAAGGTGCCAATTAGCTTGTATTTTTGTGTGTTTCTTGAGTAGAAGACAGTTCCAGGAAAAGAAAAAAAAAATATTCCCCTAATGGATGGCAGATTTCAAACATCAAGCATTTGGAGAGTCTCATATACCTCATATATAATGAGTACTTCATGAATATTGAGGTCTCTGGTGTCTTGGGACACTTAGGGTATTATCAATACTAGGTGCTTATTAGTGTTTACATCTCTTTATATCTATGGTCAGCACATGTACATCTTCATCTCACCTGCTAGGTCTCAAAAGTTACTATTTTATCACATCTCACATCCTCTACAAATTATTCCGGTAAATCATAAGCAACTTGCTGTATTTACTTTCACACCTGCCCTTATTTTCTTGTTTTCTAAAGAAATGAATATTTTCACATGAGGCAGTAATCACAAATTAAATCTTTATTACAGTTTTTCAGATACAACAAAATACAATTTCAAAATAATCTTTTCTCTCTCTCTCTCTCTCTCTCTCTCTTTAACTCTTCTATTTCTTTTATAAAACTTTCTAAACTGGAGGCGATAAGAGTGAATGTTTCAGGCTATGAGTTTGGCTAAGTGGACATAAATGATAAGATTTTCAGGACTCTTCAGGGAAGTTAAGACTTCTAGATTCATTGAATCATCCATTCAACAAATATTGGCTGAAATCCTACAATCCAAAGATGTGGCTAAGATAATATGAAATGGGAAGAAAGTGAATTAGATATATTCTCTCCTTTCAAATTTGGCAGAGGTTAATATGTTGTGAATCAACCATATCATTTCCTCTCAGGAACACAGGGAGGCTATGCTTTCCAACCTCTCCAATTATGCTGGGGCCAAGGGACCAAGTTCTTAACAATGAAGCACTAGTGAAAGTGATATGAGCCATGCCATTTCCAGGCCTTGGCCTTAAAAAATATTCTGCAAAACCATGTATTTTCTCTTCCTCTTCTGCTGTACACTTAAGTTATTTAAAAATTTCCAAAAAACAGAGACACAAGATGGAAGCAACTTGGATTCTTAAGTCAGTGCTTGGAGAAGAGCTGCTTAGGAGAGCTGTGTGAGATCACAAAATAAATCCCCTACATTCAGAAGAGCCTAGTGTTAAATATGATAACCAATAGATATTCTAATGCAGTGAAGAAATTGAAGTGCAACAGTTCTATGTAGAAACAATGTTGGCAAATTGAGAGCTGGGAGATTGCTCTTCAAGAAAGGACTCAGATAAGAATAAATGGAGAAGATATCATTTAGGAGTGTATTTGACAGATTTGGACAATAGAAATGGTGTAAAAAGCAATGCAGACAGATAACAGTATAAATAAAAGCACTACATCAGAAAACATGAAGCTTGTTTTGAAGCTCCCAGGAGTCAATTAGGCAATTGCAAGGAGAGACTTGTAAAAGTTGCAAGTGTAGTATTGAATCCCAGAGTAAACTTTGCTTTGGATTTTCTAAACACGATTTGGGTGATATTGAGAATCTTTGAGCAAGAGTGAAGATACCAGAATTATGGTTGGTAAAAATAATCTGATACTCTCAGGATGAATTACACAATTTGTGGGACCCAGTGAAAAATGAAAATACAGATCTTCTTGTTCAAAGATTGTTTGTAATTTAAAGATGGCTACAGCAGAACATTGCACTGAGTTTGGGGTCTTTCTAAGAAAAGGCCCTTATGGGACTGTGCAGGTCACATGCTTATGAAGCCATGTCTGCATACCTTAGTTCCTAGCTATGGTGGGAAGGAGGATATGATGTGCTTAGATGGAATTGCAGCTAACACCAATGTATATACTTAGAAACTTTTCACAAGTCTCAGTGAAACAGTATTTATTAGTAAAAATTATTTGACAAGCCACTAGGCATGGAAGATATGGCAAATAATATGAAAGCCAATGTCTAAATATGAATGTTTACTACCAGCGCTAAAAAAAAGTTTCTGATCCAAACATATATGTTCTCCCTACAGTAGAAATAAAATCCACGGCTTTAATATAGAACTGTCTGCTGCAGATATAAAATAGAACCTCTAGTTTCTGTGTATTTGGATGTTTACATTGAATTACTTAGTTGATGAACTGACTACTGAAATCCATTTCACTCCTGTTTCCCATGATTGTCTCAACTGTGTTCTAGTAAATAGGAAATTCTGTAACATTTATAAGCTGGTCAGAATTGCTGAGAGTGTCTTTGATACTATGGGATGTCCTAAAGATAACCCTCTGATGCCTTGAAGGAAAGCTTCTATGATTATCCCTTCTATTATTATTGTCCCGGATGAATCTGTGGGGCTAGTCATTCCAACATACAAAATCTAGCTCCACTACGAAAAAAAGTATTGAGAGGTTAACATACATATCCATGAAAGTTTCCTTTGTGCTTTACAAGAGAATATTTAATTCAGGTTTTTTTGTTGTTGTTGTTTCTTTCTATATCAGTCTTGTAAAATTGTATTAGGTGTGAATAATGCAAGAACTTAAAAATATAACTTGAGGTAAAATAAACATAATTTCTCCATATGTCCTCAATCCATCATAAAAACAAATATGAGGTTGATCATATAAATTGTTAAATGAACAAATCAATTCAGAGGAAGCATGCTTTGGGCAGAGAAAAACATTATAAATATTAATATTTTCTATTGCCATATTGAAAAGTCTTACATAAGGTCCCTTATTTTTACATTTTAATTCAAAATATACTTAGAATACTTTTTGTTGTTGTTGTCATGACATCTTTCATTTCTGTCTCAATCACTAATACACTATCATTCTTTGATAGTATTACAGCACATAAAAAATACAGAAGCCGAAGGGCTGAATGATTTCCATTTTTCCCCCAATGTAAAACTTCATGACATGTAAAAATAAAAGTTCCAGAGGCCTTGCATTTCATTAGGATAGATCCAGTGGAACAATAATAGTGACATTTTTCTTAACATCTACCAACATTTCTGAATACGACTTGATAAAATTGCCATAATAAGAAAATGGTAGCCTTTTTAGTCCTTTTATTCCAAAGTACAAGTCGTCTTGCCTAGAAAATTACTTCTGGTGACATGTGTTTGTCTACTCTCCAACAGTCTCTGACCCGGCACAATTATTTCATCAAGATTGGCAGCATAGTGTTTTGGTTTGGTCAGTGATAATGAGTATTTGTTTGCTCTCTTTTTTTACAGACTTTTTTTAAGAGCAGTTTAAGTTTCACAGCAAAATTGGGAGGAAGGTACAGAGATTTCCCATATAACCTCTGTCCTTATACATGCACAGCCTCCTGCCTTATCAGCATCCCCCACCAGAGTGATACCTTTGTTACAAGAGATGAACCTGCGTTGATACATCGGGATTACCCAGTATCCACAGTTTATAGTAGAGCTCACTTTCGTTGTTGTATATTCTACGAGTTTAGACGAATGTATAATGACATAAATCTGTCTCAGAGTATACAGAGTTTTTTTTCACTGCCCTAAAATTTTGTTTGCTTTCTTAATATGAGTTAGAAGAAATTCTGAAACAGAGGACTCTCCTTCCTTATTTAGGGTTTTACTCTTTTTCTATTTACAAGAATCATGTCTTCTTTACTTTCAATGTTAATTAGGAAAGAACATTGCTTTCTGTCCCTCCTCCACTCAGTTTTATTTAGTTAAACTTTTAGGACATTGTTTTTTTCATTCTTTTTACCAGTATTTACAATTAATCATGGTGGTATGTTATCCTTTGCAATATTTGGAATAAGTGAGAATACTTTCTTTTGTCTGTGTATCCTCTCCACTTCTAGAGTCCTACTTTTGTGGTAAATTTTAAAAACACAAATGCTCCAGGGAGGACTAATACAAAAGTGAATGGGTTTATCAAAAAAAAAAAAAAATTTTTTTTTTAGATGAGGGAGATTATATTACATGTAAGGAAATGCTCAAAAAGGAAGTTAGAAAGACAACCAGTGGCATCTCATAATTAGACAGAGCTTGGACCAGATGGTATGTTCATACTCTTATGCCAGATAGGATAGAACTAAGATTTATATTGTCAAATTGAAAAACAAATCCAGACTTAGATCAGGGGAGACTTTATTAAGAAGTAGGATTATAGTAATAGAGAGCATGTTCTGATTTCAGAAATTTGCCAGTGTCTCAAAATCAAAAAGAAAAAAGCCTTTAAAATGGGGGGGGGGGAAGGTAAGAAGGGATAAGCAAAGATTAACGGATATTTTTCTGGGAAACTTTGCTGGCCAAGGAGTAATGACCTGTTGGGTGTGACATGAAAAGCATCTTGCTGTGGTCAGTCAATTGTAAGGAAAAATTGATAAGATTGTACAATCCACTTTTTAGGTTTAGGGGTAAGGAGAGTCAGGGACACCTAGGTAGGAGAAAAGTCCAACTGAAGTTTGGTTGGGACAAAGTAGAGAGCAATAAATGAGCAATTGTGAACATTTGGCCAATGGTATTCTATCATTTTAATAAAATCATTGTTTTTGAGGAAGGAAAATGAAAACTTAGGAGTTGAAGAGCTATCCCTGCTTGGACACTGTCACACAGTATCCACCCTGAGCCATCTGTCCAGGCCCTTTAATCTGCCGGCCTAAAAAAGGGGACTGTGGTTTTGAGTCTCCTTGGAAATATTTTACGTACTATACTGTGATGTCTTCATCTGCTCTTCTTTCTTTTCTGATTTTGATTTGGTACATAACACAGTCTTTCAAAATAAACACATTTGGTGCATTTTTTAGAGGAAAGTGCTAAAAACGCAATCCAAATCGTGTTTTGATATTTATAAAAGGACTGGAATTGAGATTTGACAGGACAGTATTTAGTATAGAGTCCTCACGATACATACCCCGAGAGGTATTCAGAGAATGTTAGTGTGAGAGTGCCCCCAAAGTATTTATTACACAACCTGAAAAACTGTATGCAGTAGCTTAGCTTGAATCATAGATACATAAGAGGGAGTCTGTGTTTAAAGCAACCAGACTAATTTTAGATGTATGTAAATGGTACTTAAAAGGTGTTTATCATTGTTATGATTATTCCACAATTTACACGTTATTAGTATCTATATCCAGATTTGTCTTCTATGTGATAATTGAGTCATTTGAAAGCAATCCAGCTATGTCTGTCCTATTCGCTCTTGCCTACACATGTGCATTTCTAACTCCTCAGTCACCATTTACAGAATATCCAAAGATTTTGATTACCAGTTCTAATATCATGCTGCTTGAATTCTGATTCTGTCATTTATTCTCTGTTTAACTTCGAGGAAGTGACCTGACCTTCATTCTACTCAACCCTAACATGGGAAAAATGCCTACTTAATGGGAATGTTATGATGATTAATTAAAACAATTACATGGAAGGAACACATAAGAGCAGTTGAGGTAAAATAAATATTAATTTATATCCTCCCTGTCTATAGGCTCATATCACTTAGTATATAAACAGGCAAATTTCAAGCGCCAGGCTTCTAGTAATTTAATCCAAGATTAAATGGTTGGACAAAATCTCCTGCAAATAGCTATTAATTCTAAAATTAGAATATGTATATAGAAAATCAAATATGTGATGTGAATCCAAAAAGAAGTGACTATAGAATATTAAAGTATAACGTAGCATTAAATGTTCATATTGAAAAAAGAATGAAGGTCTAAAATTAATGGTGTAACTGAACTATTTAAGAAACCTCTCCAGGGGCTCCTGGGTTCCGAGTCAGTTAAGCCTCCAACTCCTGATTTCACCTCAGGTCATGATCTCAGGTTTGTGAGATTGAGCCCTGCCTCAGGCTCCCCGCTGGGCATGAAGCCTGCTTAAGAGTCTCTCCCCCTCCTCTCTCTTACTCAAATTAAAAAGAAAGAAAAGAAAAGAAAAGAAAAGAAAAGAAAAGAAAAGAAAAGAAAAGAAAAGAAAAGAAAAGAAAAGAAAAGAAAAGAAAGAAGCAAATAAACAAACCCCCTTCAAGAAATGGTAAACCAAACCCAAAGTAAGTAGACAATAGAATAATGAAGATAAGATTGAAAATCAGGGTGCCTGGGGAGCTCAGTTGGTTAAGTGTCCGACTCTTGATTTTTGGCTCGGGTTATGATCTTAGGGTTGTGAGATCAAGTCCCACGGTGAGCTCCCCGCTGAGTGTGGAACCTGCTTAAGATTCTCTCTCTCCCTCTCCCCCTCCATCCTGCTCGTGCATGTCCACTCTCTCTCTCTCTCAAAATACATAAATAAATAAAATGTTAAAAAGATAAGAATGAAAATCAATGAGATCGAAACAATAGGGAAATTCAATAGAAACGAAAGCTTTTTTTATAATATTGGTAATATTTATAAACTTCTATTTATGATGAGAGAAAGAGAGAGAGCATAATATATATAATTTATATTACATCAGAAAAGAAGACATGTCCTTAAAGATTCTATAAATAGTAAATAGAGAATGTGAGTGTATCATGAAAAACAATGCCAATAAACTTGGCAACTTACAGAAAAAACCTTGATGGGTTCCTCAAAGTACACAAATTATTCAACCTGGATTCAAAGGAAATAGAAAAAGTTTATAGCTTTATATCTACCGTTAAATAAAAATTTACCCACAAAAAACTTCACACTAATATAGTCACTGAATGATTGGTGATTTTTATCAAACATTTAGGAATAAATTGCACCGAGTATGGACAAGGTCTTTCATGAACTAGAGAAGGAATAGTCAGTTGGCAACTCCTTTCCTTGAGATCAATGTTATTCTGACAACAAAACATGAACAAAAATTGCAAGAAAACTACATGACATTATCATAGATAAAATCCTTAACAAAATGTTACCAAATCAAATCTATTAGTATTTAAAAAAAAACTTACTCCATAATTAACAAGTGGGATTTATGCTAGGTCTGCAAAGTTTGTTTTACATTGGAAAATTAATCAATGTAGCTCATCATATTGAAAGAATAAAGTAGGTTAAATATTTGATAATTTCAATGGGTGCAGGAAAAGTATGTGGCAAATTACACCATCCATTATGGTAAAAACTCTCAGCACATTAGTAATTAAAGGGTATATTTACAACTTAATCATGAAAACTTAACATTTTTCCCCTTAGACTACAATATGACAAGAATGTCCACTCTCAGAATTTGTATTCTATAATACTGGCTGTCTGACTCAGTGAAATAAGGCATGAAAAGAAAGTATTCAAAGAATGAAAGGAAAAAGTACAAATTTATTCACAAATTAATCATTTATGTAGGAAATTCTAAGATATCTACAAAAAAAAGCCACCAGAACCAATGTCAGAACTATGTAACCAGTATAGACAGATTTAACAAAATATATTCAAGACTGACTTACAAAACATTGCTGAGATAAATTAAAGAAATCCAAATAAATGGAGACTTATACTATGTCCTCAGGTGGGAATATTCAGTGGTGTTGTTTTCAGTTATCCCCATATTGATTATAAGCTCAGTGACATCCCTTCCCTAAAACACCATTTCCTTCTCTCCCTGCCTCTTCTATTTTAGTCTCTCCCCATACCCAAAACATATTACCCCCCAACTGTCCTACCTCATTCCATTTGTTTTTGGCACTCTTCTCACAACTGGCCAATCTAGAAACCTGTGGGAAAACAGTCTACCTCTTCCTCTTACTTACCTACAATTGGCAAATCTCCAAATGCGTAAGTGATAAATATCTTCACAAGTCATTTTCATCTCTTTTACTACTGACTTAGCACATCTCTTTGTGTTTTATCCATTTTGTGTGAGAATTACTACAGTAGTCTCATAAGTGGGTATCCCGCCATCACTCTTGAACATCTTTCCTTTTTACTGTTGCCAAAATCACTTTCCTAAAATTCAGATCTAGTCAAATTATCCTTTCTCAAAAGACTTTAACATATTTAGAGCTAAATCAAGCACCTCCATGTTCTTCTTCTGCTTATATTTTCATTGTTGATTTATAACATTTCTCAGCATCCACCTTAAAATCCAAGTATTCCGATTTTTCAGAAGTTCCGTTAAGATGTTATTCTTTGTCATAGTATTTCACATACGGTTACCTTCCTTGATGTAAATAGACCTACTTGTTCATCAGCTCAACATGAACATTATCTCTATTGGAAAGCTTTCCTGACAGCCTCCATACTCTATCTGAAAAAAAATATTAGTAGATTAAGCCATATCTTTGTTGTTTTTGTAGTATTCTGTGATAAATCAATCACAGCACTTAGAAGAGTATAAGAAATGCAGGACCTTTTAACTAATAGATGCCATGAATGTTTTTAAAAATTATTTTAACATGCACTGTTTTATTAGTTTCAGATGTACAGTATATTCAGCCATTCCGTATGTCTCCCAGTGCTTATCACAAGTACACTCCTTAATCCCCATCACCTAATTAATTGATCTCCCCTACCCCCCTCTCCTCTGGTAACCATCAGTTTGTTCTCTGTAATTAAGAGTCTGATGTATGGAACCTTGGGGTCACTATGTTGTACACCTGAAACTAAATAACACTGTATGTTAACTAACTGGAATTAGAATAAAAATTTACATAAAAAGAGCCTGTTTCTTGATTTGTTGCTCTCGCTTTCCCCCCCTTTCCTCATCTGTTGTGTTTCTTAAAGTCCACATGAGTGAAATCATATGGTATCTCTCTGACTGACATTTCGTTAAGCATCATACTTTCTAGCTCCATCCATGTCTTTGCAAATAGCAAGATTTCATTCTTTTTATGGATGAATAATATCCGTGTGTGTGTGTGTGTGTGTGTGTGTGTGTGTGTGTGTGTGTGTATCGCGTCTTTATCCATTCATCAGTTAATGGACACTTGGGCTGCTTCCATAGTTTGGCTGTTGTAAATGAAGGGTACATGCATCCCTCTGAATAAGTGTTTTTGTGTTCTTTGGTTATATTTAACCAGTAGTGCAATTGCTAGATCATGGGGTAGGTCTATTTTTAACTTTTTGAGGAACCTCCATACTGTTTCCCAGAGTGGCTGCACCAGTTTGCATCCCCACCAACAGTGCATGAGTGTTCCTTTTTATCCACATTCTCGCCAACACCTGTTGTTTCTTGTGTTGTTGATTTTCTCCTTTCTGACCTGTGTGAGGATATCTCATTGTAGTGTTGATTTGTACTTCCCTGATGATCAGTGATGTTGAGCATCTTTTCATGTGTCTGTTGATGAAATGCTTCTCGTAGGGAATGGACATACAAGAGTATTTTGATTTGTATGTTTGTATCTACTTATAGCACAGTGCATCATACATAGTAACACTCAATAAACATTCTTTCAATGAATGAATGTTGTCTATTCACTTTCACTAACAAATATAAGACAGTGTGATAGAGTAGAAACTGTATCATTTCTGGCATCAGAGAGACAGAAGTTTGAAATCTGGCTGCAAATCATTCTAACTGCATGACATTCTCTGAGTTTTAATTTCCTCATGCCTTATATGAGGATAAAAAGAATAGCAGCCAACATACATCATGATGCCTGACAGTTCCATGTCACTTCAAAGTGTCATAGCATCCTTTAACCTACTGCTGCTGGAAGGGGATTCATTGCATACGATACCATCTACTCATTTTATCACAGAAAATCGGACAAGAGATATGAGTCCAAAGATAAGTGACTATAGAATCTTCGATGATGTACATAGAATACTTTGTCCCCATAGAAATTTTAGAATTCAAATATTAATAAGTTTTCTTCAGTAAAGGGGGATTGTGTTACAGTAAGTACAACATAGACTGTGTCTTAAAAAAACCTCTGACTTTTCAAGACCTGGCTCTGCTATTTGTCTCATGTTTTCTCAAATGTAAAGAAAGGCTTAAAACTACTTGGAAGAAATGTCGTAAGAATTAAGTAAGATTATATATGTATTTCTACCATAGTACAGCTATCCCATATGTACTAGAAAATGGAATAACTGGAGCTTTCCATTTCTTTTGCAAGATGTGACACTCTGAACCTGACACAACACCCTCTAGTTCATGAGCATATTTTTGCTCTTAACCACACAAAGGGCCAGCTGCATTTGTTTGCAAAACTATTGGTGCCAGGGTTTCTTATTTTCGAAAATATAGATATACAAAATACAACAAATGAAATATGTCTGAAAGGTACAAGCCATTATTTTTCTATTAAATCTAAGAAAATTTTGCAGAAAAGTTTATTAAAAGCAAGGTGTTAAAATGCTTTTGAGGGTATGAATGAAAACACTTTAAAATAGATACAAAAAATCATTAAAACCAAATAGGAAAAATTTATGTCCATACAAAAACCTGTATATGTATGTTTGTAGCAGCTATAGTCACAATTGCTAGAACTTGGAAACAACCCAGAGGTCCCTCAGAAGGTGAAAGGATAAATTGGGATGCATCCAGACAATGGAATATTATTTAAGGATAAAATGAAATGAGCTATCAAAACATGAAAAGACATAGAAGAATCTTAAGTCCATACTGGTAAGTAAAAGAAGCTGATTAAATAGGCTTCATACCATATGATTCCAACTATCTGATATTCTAGAAAAGGTAAAAATGGAGACGTAAAAATATCAGTGGTTGCCAGGGGTTAAGAGACAGAGAGGGGTGAAAAGGCAGACCATAGAGGATTTGGGGGGCAGTGAAACTACTCCATATGATACGATAATGGTGGATACATGTCACTGTGTATTTGTTCAGACTCACAGAAGGTACAATGGCAAGAGTGAACCATAATGTAAACTATGGACTCTGGATGATTATGATGCATCAGTGTAGTTTCATTGATTATAACACATGTACCACTCTGGCGGGTGATGTTGGTAGTGGGAAAGACTGTGCATGTGTGGGGGCCAGAAGAATGTGGGAACTCTCTGTACTTAATGTTCAATTTTGCCTTGAACCAAAAACAACTCTACAAAAATAGTCTTTTATGAAAAAGTTTTTGCACCTATATGTCTCCATATTTTCTTTAAATTCTCTCTCTGTTCTTAAGATACAAACGGAAAACAGACACATGATGAATGTGTTTTATGGAAAAATATGCAGAGACCCATTCTGAGGATAATATCTCAAAGAAAATGCCTTGACACCCTACACTGCAATATATATGTATTTTTTTAACTGCATAGAATATATTTAAGCTATTTAAAAAAAAACTAATGTTTTTTTCCACCAAATTAATGCATTAACTCAGTGACAGACAAGATAATATAGAATAAGATGATTTCTGGTGTATAGATTTTTATATATTTATGTGTGTTTAAACATATATTTATTCATTGATCAAGTATACGTAATTTAATTCTCAAGTAAACTACAATATAAACATTTGAAGTCACTGTATCACATGAATATAAAGCAGGAGTTGGTAAACTTTTCCTGTAAATGACTATATAGTAAATATTTTAGGTTTTGTGGGTCAGGAGTCTCTGTTGCAAACACTCAACTCTGCCATTATAGCATGAAAGCAGCCACGGACAGTTTGAATAATTTGTAAACAAATGGGAATGGCTCTATTCCAATAAAATGTTGTGTTTGTTTTTAATGAAAACAGAAGGCTGGGTAGATTTGGCACATGGGTTTCTTAGTTTGCAGATTCTGATGTGAAGAAAGTTTGTTGTTTAATTAGTATTAAGACATTATTAATTTCCAATGAATACATGACATTTATTCATTTTATAAAGATTTATTTACTTAAGAGAGCAGGGGTGCTTGTGCACGCACAGGCAGGGGGAGAGGGGGAGAGAATCCTCAAGCAGACTCCCTGCTGAGCCTTCACTGGATCCCAGGACCCTGAGATCATGACCTGAGCCAAAATCAAGAGTTGACTCTTTATCCAACTGAGCCACCCGTGCATCTCTCATTTATATATATGAATCATTTAAGCAGGATTTTTATTTTCGTAGATATATGCAAAATCTTTCATAAAATGTAGAAATGTCTTAGCAATACTATTATATTTCAGAGAACTTAAGCAATACAAGGACATCTAGTTGTACAATAAAACTCAGTCTGCAAACAAGCTGTTATGTTCTAAAATTCTCCATTATCAGCTCTTGACAAAATAACACATATTTCACATTTCATCACATATTCAGTGAAGGTTGACATTCTTATTTTCCCATGTGATTCTGTCAGGTTTTCATTTTTGGTTTATGCCTGTTGGATGCTTTAAAAATTATTTGTGCTTTTCATTTTCAAGAAATAGTTTGGTCAGAGTCGTACTTGTCTTTGTATAGCTATAACCTTAACACAGTGTCTTGCAAAAGTAAAGAGGGTAGATGATTGACTAATAGATCTAGAGCTACGGGTCAAGGGTGAGGATTCTGCATTTCTGAGGTTATATTTCTGATTTCCAGTATCTTAAATTGTTTATGTATTGCTAATTAAGTATGTTTTTTATAGAATGGGAACTTTCATTTTTTACATATTAATTTGCATATTTCCTCTTTGATGCGGTTTATGTTATAGTTTAATCAAACAGAATTATTCCTTGGATGCAGAGCTCCAAAGCAAGGTCCGCTCCCAGGAGAAAGCAGTAACAAAACAAAACAGAAAATAAAAGAAAAAAATATGGATATATATGAAGAGAAAAATTTTAATTATATCAAACTAAGGGCTGCTGAAACTATAATTTAAAGGATAAATCTTTTAAGACACTACAACATGTTACCATATTCAATAAAATGTTTCTTTACCAGGAGCCAAGTTTTACTGAGCTTGACAGAAAAGAATTTGTTATCGTTTGAAGTATATGGATTAGCTAGTGTTTTTTCTTATTGTTGTTTTAATCATTATTTTAGTTTCTCCTATTTATCATTGTGATACATGCGCACTCTTCAAACAAGAAAGACAATACAGCAAATTAGACTATTAGTAAGGAACAACATCTATAAATCATACATAGCAGAAATTATTACTTTTATTTTCAACTCTTTACAAACATGTCTATAGTGAATACCATTGGTTGCCAACTACCGCACCCTGATTTGGGGAAGTTAATCTGTTTCTCTACCAGGTAATTCTTCCTCCCACGTGCTGGAACGGCTTAATGGTTCTCAGCATTTCTCTTTGGCATACTTTGTTCAGATATGGGGACAAATAATTATCTTAAGTCAATAAGACAAAAGCAGAGTGTCATAGGGGCTCTTGGGAAAAGATTGTTTATTCTTAAGCCCAAGAAAAGAGTAAATGAACCTGAATAACTAATCGTGTGGAGCCACCAGATCAACTAACCCTTAGTCTACTTTATCTTTCTACGTATGTGTCACATTTCTTTACTGTTCAAGCCTTTTTGGACATTTTCAAATTTTTGTATCTTCACATATCATGAGTTTTTTTGCCAAAAGCATTCATGAATAAAATTTAATTTGAGAAACAGTGGTGATGTAGATGCAGGCCCTATCTGCTATCATCCTGGCCACAGCAGATTGGACTAGGCCTACATGTCTAATTGGAGGTGCCTGAATAGGTTACATTATAGAATTTCTGTTTAGAGGTTGATCTAGGGGCAGGTCAGAACCTGAATAACATGTGGTTTTCATCTTCTGTCCACTGTTAGGTCTGAACTTCATTAGCTGACCCTGTCTTCAGTTAGTCAGGAGGTTTACATTCCTTAATTATTTGGTTTAAAAAAAAAGAAATCAGAAAAAAATAAATAGAAGGGAAAGAATGAAGGGAGGGAGGAAGGAGAAAAGAAAAAAATCAGTAGCTCTTTCGAGCATTGATGAATTATAATATTTTAGTTCAAATCTTTATTTAGGTTGACTCAGTACAATCCTGGCTAACAGCATCTGGAACACCAGGCTCTGTTCCTTAGTCTGCTGGCAGAAGACATTTGTAGAATCTACCCAGATTGCATGGGACAGCTGACGAGTTGTTTACAAGAATGTTTCTGTATATTTTTCAGAATGTTTCTCTGTATATAAAACAACATAAATGTCTCAGGAATTATCCACCCTCCCTCATGCTTATTCTGTGGTGTGGAGACCTCCAGAAATCCTAGTGTGATGGCTTGGACACTCACATGGGTAGCCGTGTACTTAATTCTGAGACTCTCCATTCTAATAGAGTCATGTTCTATTCACTAGTCACAGTTTCTTGCTCTTTCCACATATGGGAAAGATTTCACGTACTTTTCTTTCTGATGTGAGGAAATTCAGTTTTAGTAATACCTGAGTTTATATGATGACTAGTCCCATCAGTCCGGGCCAGTCTACATTTTTGGTTGTGGCAAAGGTATAAAGACAGCTCAATCCCAGCCAATCTGATGTTAATCTCTCTTATCCTCCAGGGATGACAAACATTTCTTAAGTAATTTAATGAATTTTGTGTCTTATTCTCTCTCTCCCACTCCCTCTGCCCCTCCCCCTAGCTCATGCTCACTCGCTCTCTCTAAAAAAATAAAAAATAAAGAAAATAAAGTACTTTGTGTCTATATTAAAATCAAATCTAGTTGGTCACTTTGCATAGGTGTTTTATAACACATCTTCTGCTTAATGAAATCGCTAATTTCTGTTAATGGTATTCTACTACTTGTAGAATTCTAAAAAATTCTACATTCTTTTGAAAATTTATTCCTGTCTCAGTGTAACTTCTGAAGTTGTGATTATCCTTTTACTGATACAATAATCAGCATAGCAAATGCTGACCTGCACCTGCGCCCTTATTGCCATAACACAAGCCCTGGAACATTGGGTTGAACATATACATGCAGGTCGAAAAGGCGCAGTTGCAGCCCAAAGTGGAGCTCCATGTGGTATCAAGACAGGAGACAATATCCCATAAAAAGTTAGATTCTTACATACACTCTAGAACACGGATGAAACTAGAGGACATTATGCAAATGACATAAGTCATTCACAGAAGGATAAACACTGCATGATCCCACTTACATGAAGTATCTGAAGTCATCAAACTCATAGAAGCAGAGAGTAGAATGGTGGTTGACAGGGCCTGGGCCGGGAGATATAGGGAGCTGCTCAATGGGTATAAAGTCTCAGCTGTGCAAACTAAATAATTCTAGAGATTGGCTGTACAACATCCTGCCTATCATTTACAGTACTATGTTATGTACTTTAAAATTGAAGAGGGTAGATCTCATGTTAAGTGTTCTTAACACAATTTTTAAAAAATGCTTAAAGAAAAAAAACTTATTTTTGGTTTTGACTCATGTTAGAGGCATCTAACATTTATTTAGCAACTGGTAACGAATAAAGTTTGTTCTTTATGAATTTAAATATGAAGTAAGCATAAACTGGACATCATATAATCGATTTAGTTACCACTGGCATTACATGTAATCTTTCCTACTATCCTTCCCTTGCTATGATAAAAAGCAGCAAACATGCATATGGTCCCAATACTTTGGAACAGAATGCAGGTATCTTTCTGAAATTTGTGGTTGTCTCCTCACAATAATTGCATATGTAAACCTTAAAAATACTAAGTTTTTTAGACATCAGTCATTATTTTAGCACTGTTTTACTTTAGGCACTGTTCATATTTCTGAACTTCTCTAATTTGGTACAAAAATAATTTTAACTAAAAACAGCTTTAGTAATCAGCATATAGCTTAATATTATATATCTCATAATAAATAACAATAACAGACTCTAATTATAAATTTAATAAAATAAGTATATTTAGGTAATAGATAAACCAAGGAGAAGAAAAGGATTTTAATTTAGACATTGCCCTCTCTTTCTGTATTTTACTTGATTCCTGAGCAGAAAGACTGAATTAAGAAGCAGCCAGAAGGCATAGAAGCAGAGTGGAAAAGCTCTTCTCTTTTTAGTAACTTTTGTGCCTGTTTTAAATTGATCATTTGTTTCCTCAGCTAATCCCCAAGTAGAGGGCATGTCCTTTCCACTTGTAGGAGTCTCTTACAGAAGTTGAATTCCCTCCTTATCACCTCAAGCCAATAAGTACTTTATTTTCCTTTCGCTTGTTGTTAGGAAAAAGGAAAAAAATGGCTCATACCACTTGCTGGAGCTCTCTGCATTTTAATCCAGGCTTATGAACGGACATCAGAGTGCCCTTATGATATTTTGCACAAAAGGCTCAGTGTTCACGGCTGTACTCAGAGAACCCAAAATAGCATTCTGTAAGCAGTGACACACTGGTGGTGTGGTACTAAGCGCACAAGCATCTGTAGCTCAGAGCACTGTGGCACATGTCAGGTTTGAGGAGAAGCCTGGGAAGCAGAATAAGAACCATCTCTCCTCCTCTTCCTCATGTGTTTATCATGAATTTTGAATTTCAATTTTTGCAGAATTCCTAGAACTTGAAGATACACAGGTAAGGATGTGATAATTAAGCATATTTGAGTTACATAAATTGTCTCTTAATGAATACAGAGCCAGAAAGGACTTGAAAAATGCTTTGCTAGTTTGTGCTTCATCGGGGAAAAAAGTTTTCTAAAAAATTTAAAATCACAATGTGTATATTGAACTTTCTCTAAAACAAATATTTGTGAGAACAATTGGCCATCTCTACAATTCGGATTGAGGAAAATAAAAGTTGCTCATTCCAGAACATTTAAAATGTTACATTTCTTGGGAGGAATGTATCACTACTGTTTCTTTTTCTTCCTCTAGGATTTTATTTTTTAATTTAGCATGTATTTATCTCTGTACTATCGGATCCTATGAACAATAAAATCACCTTAAAGATATAAGAAAAAAATAGACTAAATATTTTAATACAATTAATTATTTACTTCTTAGGAAATGATAGTCAATGTGGAGCTTTCTGCATATCTGAATAAAATTAAACATTTCTTTGAAGGGCAATTGATTCTCAAAGTTGACCTATAATTATTTTATTTTCTTCCTCTTTGCCAGTTGTTTTGGCTATCAAACTTTTTATTGACTTTAGAAAAGTCTTAAAGCAAAAAATCTAAAGTAAGAATATAATAATAATAATGAAAAGCAAACAATTGGGCAAATTATCAATACAGATACCTACATATTCAAACATGTGCACATATTAATTTCCAATAAATTATATCCATCACATAATAAAAAGCTAATTCATCAAATATGAAAGACACACAAAAATATGAAAGACATAAAAATGTAAATTACAAAAATGCCAATTGTGAAAGATATTTAATATTGTTTCAGTTTTAATTCATTACAAGTAATTTTAATAGGGTTACTAATTTTAATAAAATATTTCAATGTAAGTTTGCCAAAGAGATTTACTAAATCTGTAACTAGCATATAAAAAACACACGAAGAGGTAGCAACAAAAATATCTAAATAGAATGACAAATGTTTTCTTTGTATAAATTTATATTTTAGCTCAAGGAATGCATTTTTTGAACCAATATATCTATGGAGAAGATATTATTTATGTATAATAGTCACAAATTAGCTATATATATTTATATTTTGGATACATTTGCAATATCAAGTAATGTAATAAAATAATGTACATTCATATAATATCATTTAATCCAAATTCTAAATACTTTAGATGTTTAAGTATCACATATAATTTTTAGTTTGAAAATATTTAAATTTTTATATAATGTGGACATTTCTATTTACCAAATTTTGTAACCAATAAATGTATTCCCAAAAAGGAACAAACATTATAAAATTAAAAGTCTAAAATTACTCAATTTTTACAAATAACCAGTTTATAAAATCTAGAAGTCATCTCTAGATGACTTATTCTCTTATTTTTATATGTGTTTTCTGCTTTACCAAGGCTTTTTAACAATGACTGAAATGTCTCAGATCGTTATGTAAATTATATCCTCATTTTCCATTCTCAATTTTAGTAATTTTTTACTTGTGCTCTAATAAAATATTGAAATATTTATACTTTTATGCTTAAACCCACTCTCTCTCTACCCCTCTCTCTCCCTCTCTCTCTCTCTCTCTCATACACACACACACACACACTGTAGAAGTCTTAAAGAATATTTTATCTATTCATATATTTTGTTTTGTTTTGTTTTCCCCTTTGGAATCTTTCCAATATACTTATCTCTGGTAACTTTTTAAAAAATTAATTCAATTAGGGGCACCTGGGTGACTCAGTCTGTTAAACGTCTGCCTTTGGCTCTGGTCATGAGCTCAGGATCCTGGGATCAAGTCCTGCATTGGGCTCCCTGCTCGGCGGGGAGCCTGCTTCTCCCTCTCCCTCTGCCTGCTGTTTCCCCCTGCTTGTGCTCTTTCTCTCTCTCTGTCAAATACATAAATAAAATCTTAAAAATAAATTAATTCAATTAAATTATCATAAGTTGAGACGCTTTAACATGATTTGCATAAATGTTTCCCAAGCATTCTTAAGAAATCTGACCCATCTTTCAGGAATTTGTCATAGTAGAGATACATACAATTTGATAAATGATAATCTATAACTAAATATAAACTGATATTGAGTTTTTTTGACACTCATGCTCTTAACACGTACCCTTTAAATACTGTTACATTCAAAGTTTTACAGAGCACTGAATAACATGTTACTGAGTAGTAATGAATAGAAATAAATGTATTACATGATTTAAAAGGATATATTGGTCTTTTCATATACCTTTCTTTAGACTGGGATTTATTGCTACTGACCTAAGTTCAAGAACCATGATAATAAATATGAGAAAATGGAACTTTTATATTTTGTTGTCATGACAATTCCCTCTAATATTTATGATCTTCCAATACCTGTATCTTTGCTTTGGAATAACAGATTGGGGATGAAAAATAAACAAACAGGAAACTTAATAACCCGACATGAATCCTTTCTAGCATTGCTTTTGACATCTGCCATATTTGAGAAATGAGTTACTTTTGCCAAAGTGACCAGAAAGATGTTTGACACTTTTTAAAAACCCATACTGTTAGAGTTTTCAACTTTCATCACCACTCACTAGAAGGAATCCACCTAAAATGCTCTAAAACCTGCCTTTTACAACTTACAACAAATCAATTTCTTTTTGAAATGATGCACGCCCTGTTGAAAATTCTGAAATGATCCAGCAAGAGCATTCGTATCTCACTTTAAAAACCACTTTAGAATTAGTAAAACAGAAATGTTTTTGTCAGAAATTCATTGCACTAATTACTCAATAAAGGACACTCAGAATCATCAAAGAATGTTTTAAAATTAAAGCAAAGCATATAATTGTCTGAGATTTTGCTTTGACATACCAAGTCAAGTTTGAAAGGTAAGTATTGGACAATGACTTATCAACATACAGGATCAGTATATCTACATTTTATAATAACTTACATGATAAATGAACTTGTAAATTTGTAGGATAGTATATTAAAGTGGGAATAATTTTAGCACATCAATTATGGCTTAAAATAATTAGGTAATTTTCTCTAAGTGCAAAATTTAGAAATGTCATTTCTGTGGAAATGAGCAAATTATACATAAATCATAGAAAAGGAAAATGCCACCATTTTTTCCTGTCTTTAAATTGGTTTATAACTAAATTGTTTCCAGGAGTTTGCCACCTATTTTATTTTTTTAATTTCTGGTGGAGACTTTTTAAATCTCTAGTGAAGATTCTATGACATTTTTTTGATAAAGAGATAGTACTATGATATATATATATTCATTTGATAATTTCAAGACCACATAAATTATTTGTTAAAATTCTATGCCATTTTATTATTTTCTATCCCTCATATTTTTTTAAATTTTTTAAAACTTTTTATTTTAATTCCACTTAGTTAACATACAGTGTTATATTAGTTTCAGGTGTATAATATAGTAATTTAACACTTCCGTACACCATCCTGTGCTTATCACAAGTGTGGTCCTTAATCCCCATCACCTACTTAACCCATCTCCACACCCACCTCCCCTTTGGTAATCATCAGTTTGTTCTCTCTAGTTAAGAATCTGCTTCTTGGTTTGCTTCTCTTTTTTTCCCTTTGCTGGTTTGTTTTGTTTCTTAGCAAAACCACATATGAGTAAAATCAAATGTTATTTGTCTTTTTCTGACTTATTTTGCTTAGCATAATGTTCTCTCGCTCCTTCCACATCATTGTAAATGTCAAGATTTCATTCCTTTTTAAAGCTCAGTAATATTTGGGTGTGTGTGTGTGTGTCTGTCTGTGTGTGTGTCTGTGTATCACATCATCTTTATCCATCCAGTAAATGGACATGAGCTATTTCCATAGTTTGGTTATTGTAGATAACCTGCTATAAACATTGGGATGCATATATACCTTTGAATTAGTTTTTTTGTTTTCTTTGAGTAAATATCTAGTAGGGTAATTGACGGATTATAGGGTAGTTCTATTTGGATAATTGATGGATTATAGCGTAGTTCTATTTTTCATTTTTTGAGGAAACTCCATACAATTCTCCAGAGTGGCTGCACCAGTTTGCATTCCCACAACAGTGTGAGAGGGTTCCCCTTACTCCACATCCTTGCCAAAACCTGTTATTTCTTGTGTTGTATGCCATTTTATATAGTAGATGACATATATAAAGTTATTTTTATGAAATTTAAATTTAAACTATTTTAAAGATATGAAGCAATGTTGTCATTGTGTGTGTGTGTGTATTAAACCAATGTTTAAAACACACAGTTCTTAAATCATAAGTATAATTTTTATGAGATTATGTGACATTGTATTATAATTGAACACTTGGATTGTAAGGAAAACAGAAACAAGCAATACAGTTTTAACACTGTATATATGTAAGTGTCCAAATTAGCTGCTTTCTACATATTAAGAAACAAAATGATGTTAGGCTTGCCAGATTAAAAAAAATAACATGAGGGATTATTTCATATAAGAACATCATCTCTTCACAGAACATATTAACTCTTTCTACACGTTGAGAAATGGAGTGGCTCATAGTCCACATAATGTAAATTCTAAGGGAAAAAAAGACATCTTTTCAGTCAATAATCCATTCATTCATTCATCAGATTATACTGAATGCTTTTACATTTAAGCACTAAAGGAAACATGTTTATCTTCACTGGCATCCATTACAAAGGAATCAATCATAAGGAATCTATCTCATCTTGCTTTTTAAATCCGTCTGTACCTTAAATTAATTATATTCATGATGGTTTTCCTTCCTGAAATTTATATGTATTTTTAACACATCCCATCTCTTGGAGGTGCACTTTTACTGTTTTCTAGATTTACAAATGTATCTCTTCAAATTTTCCCTATATAAATTTAATTTAGAATTAAAGTGATGTACCCAAATTTCTCATTTTGAGAATTTTAGAGTAGGAGTTTATTTACTCTGTAAGCATGCCATTCATGTTAAAGGGATTTAAAAAATCTCCCTTGTGAGATGTTTCCTATATTATATTTACTAAAGTACATTACTTGGTCATTCTTTCTACATACCTAATAGCATAGAGTCATAAAATGATATCCCCAAAATGTAAAATAGTTGTATTAAACGCTCCTGAATTAGTCCATCTGGTTTCAAATTTTGTTTTCAAAATATATTCTCATGATCACCTACTCTAAAATAATTCAACAAGGTGAACTTTAAAAATGTGGACTAGTCAAAAAAAATATGGGCTAGTCACTAAATTATTTTTAACTTATATTCAGAAAACAAAAACAAAAAATAAATGATATAGAATTTTTTATTTATATGTTTTACATAAAGAAACTGAGAAAGCATTGAGTGTTTTATTATACAATTTGAAACTAAAATAATTCTTTTATTCACAGAGGTGTTTGTGCAAAAATATTTTGCACCAAAATAATTATATATTCTCATTTATTTTTTAAAACCTATCCTTTGAGACATACATTCCATGTTAGTATCCAAAATTTATTTTAATTTTACTCAAATTTTTTGTGGATGACTGTTGAAATACTAAATTAAACTCCTTATCAATTCACTTTTTCAGTTTTGAAATTGATTTAAGTATCATTTTAACATACAGAATAATCTGAGAGATTAAAAACTTTGAATTTCCTGAATTTATTTTTTAACTCTCAAGTCATAGGAAAGTGTAAGGAAATGATTGTAATTATATTATTGTTATTTACATATATATTATTCATAATAAACAGAATTTACAGAGTGGTTACTTTGGTGCTTGGTTTATTTTTTTTCTTTGCAACATCTTTGCTTGTTATCATCCATGTAATTGTCCTACAAACAGTCTCAAAAACTACATTTTCTATCTTAAAACATTCTTCCTTAAATCCAAACTCCCCAGTGAAGAGTTTTCTGCTTTTCTATTAGCGTCTACTTTGAATGACTCATCTACTCTTGGAATTCATCAGTTCTAGACTGTAATCACTCTTCAATCCACTCTTTTCTGCTTCAATCACTCCTGAAGCTTCTCTTTAGCTATTCAGCAAGATGTACCATTTTTTGTTTGTTTTCCTTTTAATTGACAAATGGTACGAGAAACCAAATCTGGGCACTAAGGGTGGATGTTAGTTTTGGTGATAGTAAATTACTGATGATATTGGTGTGGCCTCTTTTGGTGACAAGTTAAGAAAGATATCTATTTTCATGTTCATTTGTTAACATTGATTTTTCTAATTAAATACAACTCACTATGGAACTCTACTTTCCTTGTACCATGAGTGTTGTTAACTACTAAATCTTTCTACGACTCTGATTGTCATAATCCTGTCTAATCTCTTTAAACACTTGAAAAATTAACTAGCTTCAACAATTAGTTTTATATTTTAATGCAATAAATAATACATTGGTAAACAATGTTTTACACCAAATTTTCCAAATTCCAATTTGTTTCTTTAGGATAGACTTTCAGACATGAGTTCAGTAGATAAAATGGTGTGAGATCTGTAATGCTCCTGAGATATATTTTCTAATTTCTAAATTTTCTAAAATATCATTTCAATTATTTTGCTGGTATGAGAAACAGTTCATGACAAGAAGTCATGGATTAAGAACTTGGAGGTTATAGCACGTTAAGTGCATATATTTGAGAGACTTAAGAGGTAGACTTGACTATAAATGAAGCTTGAATATGTATGTAAGGTAAACATTGAAGGGGGATTCCTTATTCAAGTGTCAGTTTTTGAGTAGGTAGTGGTTTCATTCAGTGAGAGAAAGAACAATGATGAAGAGGAATGAGCAATAAAAGAGAATGGTTTCTATGTGGGACAGGGACTTTGAAATGCCTTTTGGAAAGTAGGTCTATAGATAAAGAAAGAGAAGAATATGGACTGCTAAGAATCCTTTGTGATGCTTTGGTATATAGACATTAAGTGAAGCCATAAAATCTGCAGATATTAT
This sequence comes from Ursus arctos, assembly GCF_023065955.2. Taxonomy (NCBI): domain Eukaryota; kingdom Metazoa; phylum Chordata; class Mammalia; order Carnivora; family Ursidae; genus Ursus; species Ursus arctos. Next base: position 10,326,998 of record NW_026622841.1, read on the forward strand.
CGTACATATAGAGTGAGCAAAGCATTTCTGAAGAATGGAACTCTAGTATTTAAGGAAGAGGACAATAAAATGAAATAGAGATTTTGAGTTGAAAGAGGAAGTTGAAAGTGTGTAGAACTTTGCAAGCCAAAAAAAGACATAACTTTTAAAAAGGGAATTGCAATTATAATGAAGACAACAATGTGTTATACCACTATAAAGTTAATTTCAAAAAAGAAAGAAAAGAATTTATCGAATTTTGTTAAAGAAATAAAGGGGATGCCTTTTGACCTCAATGGATTGGTTGCATTGTATATCGGGGGGGGGGGGAGGAGACTGCATTTTGCAGATTGCATTTTTCTGTAGATTGGATGAGAAAAATTTGGAGAGAATGAATGTATATTTATTCCATTTCTCTGAGAGTTACTTTTTTTATGTTGTACCTTTTGAATTAATCCCCTAATAATCCTTTTTATCCTATTTTCTATACCCATGCCTTGTTTTTCTACTTTCTTAAAGATTTTTCTTCAAATTTATCTTTCAAAATTTCCTCCTACACACACCTTTTAAAAAATAGCCAGGAATTACAATTCCTGTTCTCTAAATACTCTTGTTAAAAGCAAGCTATACTTCTTTCATTGGGTAAGTATCTTCTTTTATTTATCTAAGGAGCTTTTGGTTTTCTTCCTTTCTTCTTCTTCTTCTGTTGTTGTTGTTGTTGTTATTTTTGTTTTCTACCACTCCTGGCATTTGTTTTTGCTTCTTTTCGGTTATATTTTTATGCTTTGTATTTGTTTTGGACTTTTCCTTTCAACTGGCATCTTTCCCCAAAAGGAACCTCACGTATATATAAGAATAAGGAACATAAAAATTGTTTAGGAAGTCTTTTTGTATGAGTCGGAATGGAGACTGAATACTGTCAGAATTCATTAGATATTTTTCTGGCAATGACCAAGGTGATTGATTTAGAGATCCCCAAATATTATAGTTTTTCTCTTGCGGATATATATTTCTCTACTAAAGAAAGTTGATAGGTAGACAGGTAGGTAGAGAAAGAGAGAGAGAGACTTCAACTTACAAGTTGATAGAAATCAATTTTTCAATATTTAGATGTGACAATGGACCTATACAGTAATGGCTTTATCCTTCTGATATCTCTGAAGTAGCTTAGGTCCTATGACGACTTATACACATTTCTACTCTTGTCTCCTACCAGATCCTGACATTTCATATGATAGAAACTGTACACATCAGCCTTGGGTGTGTTAACCTTAAATCATTTGTAATCTTTAGGAAATATTTCCCATTCCCAGTTGCCGTGAGTTGGAAAGAGCTCTTTCCTGAATGATTTAAACAGTATTCATGTTGGCAGTTACTCCTTTTATTTTTATTCTTGTAGCAATGGGAACTTACTAGTGATTCTGTTCTGCACTTTAGGAAGAGATTAATTAGAATTTTCCAAAGAAATCTGGGATTAGAAATATTTAAATAAATGTCATGTTTTTATGATATAATAATAACTACCTTTATTGAACATTTGATATGCTTCAGGTGCAGCTTGTTATTTTTATGTGACTTATCACAGCAATACCTAGAAGTTAGGTATGTTATCTCATTTTGCCGTTGGAGAAACTCAATCTGAGAGTGTTTAAGTACTCTGAGTAGTGTCATGAAGCTATAATATAATAGAGCCACAAATCTTTACATTTTATACAGATTCTCCTTAATGGTCAGCATTAATTTAATATTAATATTAAATGAAGATTTAACTAAGTAATATAATTAGGAAAAAGAACCAGATAGAAATTATACAGTTCATTTGAGTTAATTCCTATTCTCAATCTGTATTACTTATAAGAACCATCTATTGTAGATATAATTTGGCAACCAGAAAGTTACTATTGCATGATCAGGACATAAAGTAAAAGTCTATCTAAGAACCCATGCAAGTTATTCACTTGAAGAGAGAGAAAAGCAGGATAAGGTGGGAGATATGGACTTGAAATATTCAAAATGGCCATGTTGTCCTCCTCCACCTTGCAGAGCAGTCTCCAGATAAGTGACTCCCTTGTAGTCTCCTGTAGGTAACACAGAGTGTACCCAAGACCATCAGCTGAGCTGTGGCAAAATATGAAAAATTCTATTTATATTGATGGTTTACCTCATACTCCTATATTTCCATCTTGATTATGTTTTTATGAAATATATTTGTAGTGGTAAAAGTTGTAGAAGTAAATGATTAGTATATAAATATGCATTACAATATTGGAGTTTACCCTAAGCATTTTTTTCATAGGAGAATAAATGTGAAAATTTGGAAACCACTGCTATAGAAATAAGCCCTGGCCAGTATCTACCCCTATATTTCTTTTCCAAAATGACATCTGTATTCTGGAAAATGGTTCCTGCAGTGTTAAGGGTACCAGCTCTGGGGAAAGTAATCTGCTTGGATTTAACTCCAGCCTGACAAATTACTACATAGCTAAGCAAATTTAGTTAACTTCTGTGTGCTTACTGTCTGCAATTATGAAATATCAGTAATAATGGAGCATATACCATAGAACTGTTGTAAAATAAATCAGTTAAAGAATGGCATACTCTGTATAGTAATAATCATGAAGTAAGCTCCCAATACATGTTAGACATGATGGTTGTGGTGGTGGTGTTATCCTTGGACTATTTGTCTTAGAATCACCTTGGAACTTGTTAAAATCACCTAAGTAGTGAATCAGAATCTGTGGAATATGGAATCTACATTTTACTTACCTTTTCAGTTAATTCTAATGTGAATAAGGTAAGTCATTTCCTAGAAATTGAGGGACTGAGTCAACCAAGTTATTGTTTATTTACACTTATGTAAAGAACAAGGAATTCTCTTCATGCATAATAAAAATTTTAAAGTAGAAGAATGTAACCACCTCCAGCATAAAATAATAGTTTTGTCATGTTTGTTTGTGTTTTAAAATAATAATTATTGCTACAGTTGTCAAATAATGTGCTTTGCATGGCATCTAAAATGCTTTAATATTTTAACCAGTTCATGTGAATCGGGTACTATGTGATTCTATGATACTATGTTATAAATGTTTTAAATTTTGCATTGAGTCTACACACACACACACACACACACACACAAAATAGAGTGTATGACTTTAACTTTTTTTCCACTCACTAAGATTTAGGTTTTTAAAAAGTCATGTTTACATTATGCCTTTTTCAATACAAAATTATATTTTCCACCCCATTTGGCAGTGGTGCTTACTAAGTATTGCTTTTGATGGTAGAATACATTTATAGCTATTATAGTTATAAAGAATATGTACTGAAAGCAATTGATAATTGGAGAAAGGAGCATTTAGATGATATATTTGACTAGGTATTATGCAGCTACTAATACAACATCAGCAAAAAAAATGTCAAATAGAGTGCAACTGTGTCTTTATTTACTGTAGTAAGCAGTAGCTAAAAAGATTTTCAACAAGTGAAAAACAAAATAATATATGCATAATGGAAAATTGAAGACCAAATAAATAATTTTGTGATAAGTTCTTGGGAAGTAGAATGCATTGTTGCTAAGTAGAAAAATATCTTTCCTCTTCTTGTTTCTATGGTGATACGTAAATTCAGTTTGTCAGATATCACTTATGTGATGAGAATAATGAACTGATAGGGTTTCATATTTATCCAAACAATGTTTTTGGGTAAGATGCTTCACTTTGCTATGATTGTGGAAATTCTCACTCCTTACATACATGGTAACTGGTGATTTTGTCAAACTGCCATGATTATTTCCTGGATCAAGAAATCTCTAAAAGTGGGGTGCCTAGGTGGCTCAGTCAGTTAAGTATCCGATTCTTGATTTTGGCTGAGCTCATGATCTCAGAGTCATGGGATTGAGCTCCACGTCAGGCTCCATGCTTAGTGGGGAGTCTGCTTGAGATTCTCTCTCCCTCTCCCTCTTCCTTTGCCCCTCCCCCACCACACTCTCTCTAAGGTAAATAAATAAATCCTTTTAAAAGAAAAAAAAGAAATATCCAAAAGTGTACCTTATTCATCATTCTTTAAAGTTTTTACTTTCCTAAATTTGTTTTTTAGTTATTTTTTACCATTGAAAGTCATTACCTATTGGTTCTATACTCTCTGAAAGCTGTGAATTCATTAGGATTAAACTGATAATAAAGGAAATTTGTGATATATATTATATTTTCTAATTGGTGAATCAGTGGTATATCTACATGAATTATAATTTAGTCTTCAAGCTGTATAGAATTCACACACACACACACACACACAGAGCCTGAGCCTTGAAATAAATGAAGTTTTCTTTCTACTTGTTTATTTTTTTTTAATTTTATTTATTTATTTGAGAGAGAGAGAGAGCACGAGCAGTGGGGTAGAGGGAGAAGGAGGCTCCCTGCTGAATAGGGAGCCAACATGGTGCTCAATCACGACCTGAGCCGAAGGCAGACGCCCAACAGACTGAGCCACCCAGGTGCCCCTTTCTATTTGTTTAGACACAATTTTTGTTCATGTGTGTAATGAAGCTTTGATTACTTCTAGTTGTAAAAGTTAAAAATGTTTCAGATTCAACTAATTATAAAAATAAAATATACTTGGGATCAATTAAAAGTAAATCTACTCTCATAAAACATAATACAGTTATCCAAATCATGACAATTCCTCAACTCAGTTTATATAGATATAATATCCTAATGCCAAAAAGATAGTGTAGGAAAGAAATAGTAGAATAATTTTGCATATGATATTAGCTGGAAATCATCATATGCTATATAGTCTATATTATATATCTTATAGTTTATATTCTATTTAATATTTATACTATTTACAACATATACCATGGATAATATATAATGTATATAATATATAAAATATATAGATTATACTTTATATATAATGTATTAAGTTTTTATTATGTATTATATACATCCAAAGTGATGTGTATGCATTAGGAATGCAAGCATGTCTCAATCTTATTGAATCTATTCACTCTATTCTGTACCTTATCAGACCAAATGAAAAGAATGAAATCATATGGTAATTTCAATTCATAGTCTTAATTTTAAATAAACACATATTTATAACAAAAACTTTATTGTTTTTAAATTTTTAAAGATTCATATATGTATGTATTTATTTATTTGGGAGAGAGAGAGAGCATGTGAGTGGGAGAACGGGCAGAGACTCCTCAAGCATACTCCCCTGCTGAGCGTGGAGCCCAGCGATGTGGGCCTGGATCCCAAGACCCTGAGATAATGACCTGAGCTGAAATCAAGGGTCAGAAGCTTTAACCAACTGAGCCACCCAGACACCATAAGAAAAACTCATTAAAATTGGAAATGTTCACTAAAAGCCTCTCCATGTGAAAATGGGGGGAAAAGTGAGAATTTTGGAATTTTATGTGTGTGTATATGTATTTTATGTGTGTATATGTGTGTATATGCATATGTATGTATGCATACATGTAATGAACTTTTAAATTACTTGTTACTTGGTGTTGTGAGTAAGAGAGCCCTTGGCTATTGCCCACTGCATCCTGTGTGCACTTGACTTTTCAAAGTTTCCTCTGTGGCACTCAACTCAAACATGTGGTTAAAGGCTCTGGATTTGAAATTGGGGGTAGAAATCTACAGGACTGAACATACAAGTGTCCTCCGATAATAATTCAACTAATTTTTTTCCTGAACTAAATAAGTTGAATTGAATCCATCAGTCAGGTAATTATTAGGAGGTTAGGATAACAGTTGGGTTAGTGGGCAGGAGAAGGAAGAAGTCAGTACAGTTGGAGATTAGGTATATCTATGTTTTAATCTTTAGAATATCAACATTAAAATATAACAAAAGGTTAGTATTTGAAATCACAAGGAAAATTTAAACTCAGTATGAAAGATTTTAAGTATTTACTTTAAAATTCATGAAGGAGGTGCCTCAGTGGCCCAGTCAGGTAAGTGTCCAACTCTTGATTTCAGCTCAGGTCATGATCTCAGGGTTGTGAGATCAAGCCCTGTGTGAGTGAGCTTTGTGCTCAATGGGGAGTCTCCCTCTCTCTGTCCCTCCTTCTCCCTCTGCCCCCCCCCCTCATGTTCTCTCTTTCTTCTCCCTCTCTCAAATAAATAAATAAAATCTTTAAAAAAATAAAAATAAATAATAGTGAGCAGGTGGCCAGATAATTAATTCAGTACCTAAAATTGTGCAGCAAATATCCTAGAAAAATCAAGACCGGGTTGAACTAGAGAAACTAAGGCTTGACATATACACAGGAAGGAATAGCTGAATTATACAGGCTATGGAGATTTGTCCCCTATTTAACTACCCTTAATATCTTAGCTTGGAAATGGCTTAACTTGGACTGTTGTCTGGAATAGTGTTTTTGAAATTAATATGCAAATGTACTTGTCCCTGGGCACATCATATTTCTCCCCACTCTGCCCCTATTCAACTTCTTGAATTCTTTCAGGTTAGGTACTTTTATCTCTTTTATTACTCTGACAAGACTTTATTCCAGTTATTATCTATAGCTGGCCTTTGTGACTCCTTTTTTCTCATTATTTTATATAAGCTCACTTTGATCTTCTTTCTTCTCTTTTTAAATGGAGGTTAATAATTAGTATCTTACACAATTACAAAGAAAACTAACAAGAGAAAACATGAAGTACATTTTATGTTCAGGAATATAATTTGGGGTTTTATTAGAGTGCTAGGCTATGTAGCCAAGTAACTACCCACTTCTCAGTAACCTCAAACCACAAATATTTAATGAAAGTCATGAGGGTACAATACTGAGTTCCGTACAGTTGCCAGTGCCCTAAGCTTGGTTGAGGCTCTACTGTCTCATCGCTAAAATATCTGATTGCCAAAAGAAGGGAGTGATAAAGACAAGGCATTTTACTGCTCCATTTCTGAAGTGAAAGCCATCAATTCCTTATAAATGGTTAGGAAACTAATCACATGACCCTGAGAAATTGTAGGAATGATATTGATAAACAGTAGTATGTCTCCCACAGTGATTAAAAGATGTTAGTTATTTTTATTACTCTCTGATATCTCCTCCTTGCCATTTCAGTTTACTAATCATCCAGAGGTTAGGGATGGATTATGAAATCCTAAGGAATTAAAGGTAAGCTTTTCTTAGAGCAGTGGGGTGAAAAGGAAGATCATGGTAACAATGGCAGTTCTGAATATGGAATCACCAAGTACTCACTTAGAATCTTTGTCTGTAAGTTCTGCAAGTAGCCACCTCAGTATTTCTAAACTTACCTTTGACATTCCCTACACAATCTCTGTTGAAGTCCAGTTGGCCATCATGTTTTGTCAGTGCTGTTTCTGTGTTATTTATTGATTCTCTTACTTGTACTACCTCACATTAGTCTGAGTGCTGGGATACATCAGCACCTTGCATTGAGTGATAAACATTCATGGGCCCAAGGCAGTAGATCCAGAGAAAAAAATTTCAATGTCTGGAATTGCAGATGTTTTTAAGCACTGATTATAAGATTCAAAATATTTGATTAAAAGCTAACATAATATTAAATTATTAAAATAAAACTGATTAAAGTAAATATATATATATAATTAAATATAAAGGCAGACATGAAGGTGGGAATTAACATAATAGACAATACAGATTTCCCAAGATATTTCAGCTGAAACAGTTCAACAACCCAAAATTTCCCAGCATTAACATACTTGCTTTTGTGTTTAAGTAAGTAGACAAGGTTTTAAATAGGTTTACACAAATATACAGTACCTTTTTTTTTGGAATGAATATTGAGGCAGTGTGTGTAATACTAAAAAAATTAGACTTGGAGGTATAGTCTGTAACTTGTTACCAACTACCAAGGCTACTGCTGTAACAGTCATTATAAAGGGATAAAAGAGGAGTGTTAATACACATTTCAAAGCCCCCATTTTTTTCCCCTTTTGTAGGTATATAACTCCTTGAATTTAGAGAGAAAAGAATCTCTAAATACTTCCCTGTAATAATTTAACCACTCACAGCCCCAAGGGTTGCATTTTACTGTTTGTTTCACACTAAAGTTTTATAAAATTTGCTTGCTTCACACATTTGGATCTTGATATCAGAAGTTAGACGTGCTTATTTAAATGGAGAACAAACTGAGGGTTGCTGGAGGGGAGGTGGGTAGGGCATGGACTAGATGGGGGATGGGTATTAAGGAGGGCACTTGTAATTTGCACTGGGTGTTATTATAAGTGATGAATCTCTAAATTCGACTCCTGAAACCAATACTACACTATATGTTAACTAACTAGAATTTAAACAAAAACTTAAAAAGATAAATTGACGAAGAGAAATGTTTTATCTTATTTTTAAGTAGCATTTTAGAAACCATGATTTTGAGAGTTTTCCTTTTCCACTTAGCTTTAGAACTTCCTGACCATTGCAAATTATTAGTCTTTTGATATATCATTTTGACCAAGCCACTCATGGTTTTCTAAAGATGGAGACATTATATTAATTGCCATCTGTTTTTCTCTATGAGAAGCTGGCTTAGTTGAGCTTAGTTTTAGCTTTCCACAAGCCTTACAGAATACATTATATTTTTATAAGTTTTCACAGATGGAATAATTATCTTTATGTAACCACGAAGAGGTCATAGAAAAGACAATTCATAATTAGATTCAGTTACAAACTGTATAAGTGCATAGATTATAATATTTTTCATCCCTTAAGTCATAATTAGTCTTCTTTGAAAACAATTGTTCTGAGTCATACTGGGATCATTTTCAGCCTATATATGTCCATGCAATATCACGTATTATTTCAAGCATGACAATATTTATTTGTCAGAGTCACATAGCCATGCTTAGGGGAAAAAATGACATTCAAATCATTTGAAAATACATGTAGAACACATGCATTAGGAGCCATATATCCTACACTTTTTGCAGTAGTCATTTATAAAGTCTTTTTTAATATGTGTGTGTTGTTTGGAGAAATAATAGTAGCTGAATATTTCAAAGTTTAGAAATAAATCATTAGATCTTTCCCATGCACTTATAGATAGCTATTTTTGTGTAGTTAAAAGCACTTACATAACATTAATGTTTGTCGGACAGTATCTAAGCATATTAACTCATTTAATCAAGATAACTCCATGGGATAGGCACTAGTGTTAAACTCATTTTTCAAATGAGATGAGTAGGTTCCCAGAGGTTAAACCTTTGTCAAGTCATATAGCAGTGGGCGGCAAGGCTGGTGTAGTCATTCACCGCTCACACCAGCAAGTTGCCTGTGCAACATTTCATCTCAAAAAATTTGGGAGAAAACCCCAGAGGCAGTCAGTGGTGATCTCTTGATCTTCACTATGGTACTAAACAAACTTTTCTTTCGTAAAATAGTTTAATAATTTATTATATAATCATGTGTAGACATGTATTAAATATTAACACATGTAACACACATGAGGAAGATTTTAATTCATTTATAATTTCTCGATGCAGACACAATTGCTATCTGCATTTGAGGGTATAGTCTTTCAGGCCTTCTTTTCTGCACATGTCAACATATTTTTTCCTAAATTAATGGAATAATTTTCTTTGTATTTATTTCTTTCACCTAACAAAGTGTTACAACCGTATTTCCATATCATTAAGTAACTTTAGAGCACCACATTTAATGGTCGAATAACATTATGTTAATATGAATTTTGTAATTCGTTTTTATTTACTTGTTTCCTTGTTAACTGTGAGACCAATTTTCTGTATCTCTCCAAATGAATAGATTTAAAGTATTCAGAGAATTCCCAGTGTTTTTAAATTATGCAGTAAAACAAAAAGCATGGATAAATATAGGTGGGTTTACCTCCTAGAATAATGAAGTGATATTAGAATACTTCTGTAGATACTGGAAATAAAGTATTGCTTTCTTTTTGGTGTTTTTCTTTTTGCTTTATTTTTTTCTATGTTATGTATTTTCACAAGAACATTAAAAGAAAAATTTCGCTAAAGAAAAATATTTTACAGGTTTGACTGCAATCACACAAGAAAAATAAATGTAAGAAATAGTGTGTGGACATGCAAGGGCCAAATTAAAATCATTACTAACCTGGCAAAGATATAATGAAGTCTTATACAGATTAATTGCATCGCCAATTAATGAAGGATACAGTCCAAAAGTGTTTTAGCTAAATCTTCAGTACAGAGGCATATAGTGATTTAGCTTAGAAATAATGAGAAATCACGTTTTGCTAAGTTGTGGAAGGCGGAAAAAAGTGGGATACCAGATTTTTTAAAGTGATATTTTGCCAATGGGTATTTCATCAACTGGGATCTGTCTTTTCTCGTTGGGAATATTTTCACATTCGGGCTCAATTTTGTCAAGGCGCTTAGCACTGAACACAGTGCTCCTTAATCCACAAAGTCCTCTCCACCAGCCCAGGGATGAAATGGCACTTGTCGCTCCCCATCGTAGGGCATCACACAAATAGTGAACAGGGAAGGCTGTAATGCCAAAGGGCTTGAGAAGCTCTTACGCGGACGCTCGGACCTTATATTAGCTGTAGCACAATGCTTTTATTTGTGCCAGTAAATATGTAACATATATGTTTAACGAGAGTTTATAAATGGGACAAAGATGTTTTACATTCTACGTCTACAGAGAAAGAGTGGGCGCATGGTTTATTATAAATTTTGGTTCAGAAATATCGCTTCTTCTCACTTATGTATGCAAGCTCTATGCACGCACATTTCTTTCTATATTTCCTATTAGCGGTTCTGAGAAAGCCATTTAAAAGCCTTCGTGTATGGTGTCACTCTGAGGCTGCCAAGTTTCACTTGATTTTTAAAAAGATCACAAATAGGATTAAGTTTCTATATTTATCCCATCCACATTTTCCTAGCTTCAACTTTTATCTTCCTCTGCACAGACACCACATCCATCATTCTGACTTACTCTTCCCCTCCCCCCCCCCTTTTTTTTTTACCTCAAGGATCTTTAGAACAAGGGGGAAAAGGTGTTCTAAAAGGAGATAATAGAAAACATTTGATTATGTCTCGTTTCAAGACTGGTCCAGAAGTTCAAATGCAATTTCTGTATATTTAGTTAATTTAAATAAGGTGAACTATCAGTGGCAGATGCCATGCACTTTGTTAGATATCTACACGTTTTCGTTCTTCAGTAAAGCTCCATGCCCTTAAGATTAGATTTCCAGTCTTACTTCCACTGGTAAATAACTATTTGTTACTGGACAGGTCACTTACAACGTCTTAATATAAATTTCTTCATATGTGAACGTAATACATTAGAGAAAATTCATTTTAATACTAAAATTATATGATCCTATTTTTTTTTAAAGATTTTATTTATTTATTTGACAGAGATGTAGACAGCCAGCGAGAGAGGGAACACAAGCAGGGGAGTGGGAGAGGAAGAAGCAGGCTCATAGCTGAAGAGCCTGATGTGGGGCTCGATCCCATAACGTCGGGATCACGCCCTGAGCCGAAGGCAGGCGCTTTAACCGCTGTGCCACCCAGGCGCCCCTATATGATCCTATTTGAACATAATGTGTTGGTACATTTTATAAGTGTTATTCAAATATTAATATTATTTTGTAATCTTGTCTTAATAGCAATGCCACTTAATTTTATACATTATATACTTTGAAATAATATATTTTCAAGATATGTAGTGAAATATAGTTCACTCTACATTTTGTTTAATATTTATAAATATGCCTAGTACGGGCAATGAGATTAAATCTAACATGAGACACAGTATTAGTGTTTTTCCATATTGTAATATTATGCAGGTTTTCATCTGTACATTCACCTGACTGGAAAATATAACCAGGACTGGAGATATAGGGCAGAAATGCCACTGCTTGTTTCTCTAGGGCCCATTTCAGACAGACTAATTGATAGCATTTTTCCTTATTAGCCCAGACTGTGCCTGAATATTTCTCAGGCTGGAACTGCTGACAGCTGTCAACACTCTTCAATCAGAAGTAGACCATTATTTGAAACATTTTGCCTTCCCCTGAAATGTATGACCATTATAGACAATTTGGCATCTAGAAGAGTAAACAAAGCCATAATATTTCATAATTCAGACATACCTACTGCTACCATTTCACTCTGGTATTTTTATATTGAGGTTCAAATGAAAGGGTACTCCTTTCTGTTTTGTTATGATTTAGGATTGTAAAATAATGATAGTTTAACTTCTAATTTTAAATTTAATTGTAAAATAATTCAATCATATGCTTTATCTGAAAAAAAAATCTAACATATGGTAGAAGAATCACCCAGATTTAATGAGTGCTATTATTTGACATATTTACTTGAGATTGTTTAGAGGGAGAAAAATGAGACATATTTCTTTTTTTTTTTTTAAAGATTTATTTATTCGACAGAGATAGAGACAGCCAGCGAGAGAGGGAACACAAGCAGGGGGAGTGGGAGAGGAAGAAGAAGGCTCCCAGCAGAGGAGCCTGATGTGGGGCTCGATCCCATAATGCCAGGATCACGCCCTGAGCCGAAGGCAGACGTTAACCGCTGTGCCACCCAGGCACCCCAATATTTCTAAACCTCAATATTTAAACCAGTTTTTCTTCCTACTAACATGGTAATTAACATAATAAATTTTGTGTATCATTTTTCTTTTCCTAGACTTACTTTACAGAATTTATGTATGACAGCAGTCTCATGTCGCATCATCTTATAATTTTGAAACACTTTAAAATTGGTATTATATGGTACCCTGATTGGAACTTTATTTTTCTATATATATTTTTCAAATTAACCCAATTTGTATTTGCCTCACAGTGGACAAATTTGAAAGTTTCTCTAGATATAAAGCAGTTAAAAAAAAAATAGCTGTCAGTTTATAGATTCAACTTATTTTTAAATATAGTACATTTGGCCAAACTATTCCTCAAGATGATTGTCCAAATTTTCAATTTCATCAGCATTGTATAGGGGTTCTGTTTTGTTTTGTTTTGAATTCTCATCAATAGCTGATATTAAACTATTTAATGATTTTTGTCCACCATATTGATTTTTTAAAATACAGAATATATTGTTATTTTTTTCTTGTTTTAATTTATAAATTTAAACACAAGCGAAGAATAAAATAATAGCTATGCCAATGCTCATGACCCAATTTCAAGTATTAATTATCAAGCCTTTGCCTCAGTGGTTACCTGAGCTCCTACTGTTTCTGAAATGTTTTTAAAAAAATTCTAGACATCATGTTATTTCCAACACCAACATGCTTCCGAATACGTGACCAAAAGTAGGGTATGTTTTTATATAACCACAAAGAAACTTCTATAACTAACAAAATCCACGATGTTTTCTATCATCTCAAGATACTGAATTATCATATTGGATCTTCATAAATTCATAAAAAATGTAAATATAAAAATGGCTTTGTATAAATTAAATTCTAGACAATGTTCTTATTTTACACTTGTTCTTGTGTGTTTTAAATATCTTCTAATCTAGAACAGCATCTTCGCTAAAGCCCCTCACTTTTTTTCCGAGATGAATGAAAATATCATAATATAAAGTTGACACAAATGCGTTTACCCAACATTATAATTACACGTCACACCACTATTAGTGATAGTTTCCCATATTTATACAAAATAGCTTCCTCATTAAGACACTGAACTTGTTCTGAGTGTTTTCATTATATACTTGCTATCAAAAGGTATATTTTAGCAATTTCTAGACAACAGACATTATTTAAGTTCAGATATTCAACATAAGAATGAAGTTCTTCTGTAATTTTCACCTCATTTGAAGTTCTTCATGGCTTTCATTAAGTAATTATATAACAAAGAAAACATCTGCTTGAAGGAACACAGAGGCACTAGAGTATCCCCATTTATGATAATGTGTTCTTTCATAATTAGGTGTTTTTTAATGACTCTTTCTAAGAAGAGTCAAAGACCTAAAATATCTCTCAGTGGTTGTTCAAAAACATGTGGAGAAAATTTCAAAGTGAGATCATATTAAAAATTCCTAACAAAAACAGGGAGTCTGGCTTTTTGTTGATTATGTAGTATTAAACTACATTGTAGACCTAACAAAATTATTTTTCTTCAAGAGTCCCAAACAAACATCCAGTTCGGTTATTTGGAGGTGCTGGGACAGTGTAGTAAATGCAAAGCTATTCAATTTCCTATGAGGTTGAGAATTACCAGTCATTTCAAAGAGAGTTCGTATGATCAGTATCAGTTAAGTGGAAAGTTTTACATGTAAAATTCAGTAGTTGAAGCTTCTCTTTTAATATTTTGAAAATAGAAGATATCTTTTATATCCATCTTATATATTATAAACAGCCATTTTTACCTAGGGACTATATTTTTGTATTTATTTTCTAAAAATAGCATCATCTCTTTGTTAAGATGAAAAACATTTCTTTTCATATCTTTCATAATATTAAATGGTAAATATCTTGCATGGACTTTCTATTCACAGAGTATTTTATAACATCAGTATAACTGTTTATTAAATCCCCCAGGTTTCAAACTGAATTGTCATTTTGTCTATTTAATACCAGATCAAATACTGTAACTTGGGAAATTGGATTAGGAAACTTACGGCTATTTAGAAAAAATCAGAAATATCACATTTTCCCCCCTGGCTTGACTGTTGAGTTTTACCGAGATAGAATGGAAGATGTAAGCAGGTTAAATTAAAGGAAAAAAAAATCCATCTCAGTGTCAGCTGTCACTCAAGGAGATTGCAAGACCGACTTTTCAACCTTCGGGCAGATTTATGGCTACAGCTTATAATGGACAGTTCTTGAGTAGAAGTTTCTAATTATAGCATTCACATTATTGCCGAGCTACAAAATATAACTAGCTTAACTGGAAGATAAATTAAATGTATATTGTTGTTCCATTTTTATGAATGCAAAAGTTGTACCCTTACTTCAGCAATTATGTGAGAAAGTGTTATTTTTAAATGCAAAATTTTGTTTTGTTTCTTGTTCTTTAGGAATATGAAAGATACCTAAGACTTAAAAAGATTATAAAGGAACATACAGTTTTTGTTTGCAACTACTCGTTCCTCTGAAGAATACCAGTTGGAATCAAAAGAGCAGAATGAATTGTTGCTTATTTCTACCTTTTATGTTGGGGATTCCTCTGCTATGGCCTTGCTTTACAGCAATAGAAATCTCTACAACAGAGAAAGTTAAGCACCCAGCGGGTTCTCATCTCAGAGTGAAGCGTGGTTGGATGTGGAACCAGTTTTTTGTACCAGAGGAAATGAATAAGACTAATTATCACATTGGCCAGGTACTGATTTTATGAAAGTGTTACAGGAAGTAACATTATATAAATCTAAATGGATGGGTTAAAGAAGTTTTAAGGCATTTAATGAAATACACATTTTCTCAGTGGAACCCCCTAGAAAGCTTCAGACATCAGCCTAATTAATTGTTTCAGATTTTCAAGCACGTAAAATATTTGCAAAACTTGAAGAAGAAACGCTCTGATTTTCAAATATCACTTTTGTCTCCCATATGAAAATATTGCCCTCATTTATCAACATCTGGAAATCTGATGGTGTTATTTTTGGTAATGGATCAAAGCAACCACACTGAGAATAATAACGTTTACCAACAGTATTTAGCCTGATTTTCTATTATGCTCAGTAGGTGTTGATTTACCCATCATTAATTTTTCATGAAGCAGATTAATACCAAACCCTTTTACAGCTAAGTAGCTTCAAGAGCCTACACACTTCATTTGATTATGAAGTATAAAGAACAACTATTTTTATTTTCTCATAAGAATATATATATATATATATTTTAAATTTCCTTAATGAGATAGAACATTCCTTATTTATGTTTTTGGTTTTTATTATTACTCAATTTTCTTTAAACAGAGGTATTTACAATACCATGTCCTTTTCTGTAAGGATCTTTCTCTAGATGAATGAACCGAAAAAGTTTAACCGCTAATTAACTGGCACTAAAATTTAATTGGGCCCAAAGGGTGAAGCACTCAAAATTCATTAACTCCCTTTTCCTAGCCCTTCCAGGAGAGCTGCAGTATTAACATGATGTCCAGATTCCGAAGCAGTTCATCTATCCCATCCAGCAAATGTATATGTATATATTCAACCAAAGGCTCAGGTTAGGATCTTAGGCAAACAGATTTCAAACATTTGTGTATGTTCACTTGCCTGCTTTGAGTCACGTTTCACATCTCTTTATTCTCTAAGATGACTGCAGGTAAATCAGAGGCAGGATGGCACAAATGAAGTCCATAGTTAAGTGTCTGCTAGTTAAACTGAGTCTCTGTAGCCACATTTGCAGTGAACTCCACAGAGCACCATATGCTCTCCCATCAATGAGCGGGGTGACGGACTAACAGAGGCTGGTGACTTCTAGTGAATAAGGCTCTACAGGGAAGTGCATCAGTACAATCAGAGCAGAGACTACCTCCCCGGCTGACTGTCACATTTTCTAGTTTTTGTTTTTGTGCTCCGGGCACACCTCCTGTTGCCTCCTATCACATCATGATTGGTTTTGCCTATTTTTTTTTCATTCTGTAAAAATACTTACAAAAATATTCTAACAGATGTTTTCCCCTGAAACAATGTCATTAGTCTTAAATAACGTATAGATAACCGGTTTAAAAGAGAGTAATAATGAATATTTAGGTGTTGTAGTTAAATAGCTGGTAAAAATAAAATGTAGCTGATGTGACCAGATGACTTTCTTTTTGAATGTTTGTTAACAGAGATTAAGTTTGGAAAGTACAATTAAGTAAAAAATTAAAGGCATATTGATTTGCCAAATCAATAGTAACTGCCTAATTGAAAATAATATTTTTGAATAGAAATACAGAAAATATCATAATACAGAATTCATGAAATTAAAATGTGTTTAACTTATGCATTTTGTGACATTGAGACTGATGTTTTCAAAAATAAGTAAATATATGTATATATGTATATATATTTTTTTTACTTAAATCTGGGTCCTTAAAAAGATCAAGCTCACTGATCCATGAAAATTATACTGTACATATGTACTTGGAATACATTTATTTATTATTAAATTTGATTTATCATCATTCTAATATTGAATCAAATTTTCAAACTGTATTGAAATGATATTTGAAAAACATAACCATACCTTACTTTCATTTGATATACTTATTGGAAAGGACATTTGTTTCCCTAGATTTCTTATTAGTAAGTCATGGAAACTTCATTTTTATCTTATGTGTAATGAAGAGCTATCAAATTAAAAGAGCTATAACTCTTTTATTATCTCTTTATTATTAAAGATTTTATTTATTTATGTGATGGAGAGACAGCCAGCGAGAGGGAACACAAGCAGGGGGAGTGGGAGAGGAAGAAGCAGCCTCCCAGCGGAGGAGCCCGATGTGGGGCTCGATCCCACAACGCCGGGATCACGCCCTGAGCCGAAGGCAGATGCTTAACGACTGCACGACCCAGGCGCCCCATCTCTTTATTATTATTCCCAATCTTTTTCTTTCAATGAATAGCAGTGTTATTCAACACATTATTAAAATTAGTTGTTTTAGATATCTTCAGATATTCCACCCAATCACAGAGAAATGTATTAATTAGTCCATTGTACCTTGAGCTATCAAAAATGTTATGAATTTGTTTAAGATTGTATTTCTTTGGTTAGCTTTGTAAATTTTCAGAGAAGCTCTTACCTGTTGTCTAAATCATAAACCTATACAAAAACCATGACTCTGTGAAAGTTTTAAAAATTTTCAGTCTCTCTTTCTCTGTATAAATGATTATATCAATAATATATATATCACAATGTTATGAGGATTAATTGAGAAATCATATATAAAGCAACTTGTAGATTTTATGGCATGTTATAAATGCCAACAAGGATGGCTGAGGCTCTCATTATCTTCTCAACATGCTCCCTTATTTCCCTGTTAATATTTTCATATTTCCTTTGTGTTTTTAGCCTAGAGATAGAACATTACTGTTTATTATCTTCCTATCTGTTTCTAGGTCCCAATCTAATACAAATATTTGAGAGTATGGTTTTAGTGACCAAGAATGTAATCATAGAGTAAACATGAACCAACTTTGTTGTGCATAATTTATGAAAGGTACTTTGTTTTTCAATTATTGTAGTTTCTAATTAGAATAATCTATTTAGAGTAATAAAATTTATATAGTGATTTATGCTGAAATTTCAGACTCCTCTGCTTGATGATAGAATTTAATCTTAAAATTAATATTTCACCTGATTTAAAATACTATGGGAATTACATGCAGTTATTAACTTGGGGAAAAATTAACAGACATGAAAATAAAATCGTTAAAATTGATTTGTCCATTTAAAGATGTCTAGAAACTAAATTATTCCTCTTTGTACTTGCAGCTAAGATCTGATTTAGACAATGGAAACAACTCTTTCCAGTACAAGCTTTTGGGAGCTGGAGCTGGAAGTATTTTTGTCATTGATGAGAGAACAGGTGACATATATGCCATCCAGAAGCTTGATAGAGAGGAACGATCCCTCTACACTCTAAGAGCCCAGGTAATAGACAGCACTACTGGAAGGGCTGTGGAACCTGAGTCTGAGTTTGTCATCAGAGTTTCGGATATCAATGACAATGAACCAAAATTCCTAGATGAACCTTATGAGGCCATTGTACCAGAGATGTCTCCAGAAGGTATTGCATATTAATTTACATCAAAGATATATTAACAATGACAAAAGATTTAAAACTTTGAACTTATGTTTTGGAAGTGAATTATTTAAAGTTCAACACTTGTACTTCCTTCTACAAACATGTTGAGTAAAATATTTTAAAAAATAGAGGATCACTTAAATTTTGTAAACAGTGGTACTATATATTAATACGTTATTTGTCTTGTTAAAATATCTCAGTCTTCAAGGCAATAAAAAAAAAAGGTTAAACATGTATTTTTTAGGGATGCCTGGGTGGCTCAGTTGGTTAAGCATCTGCCTTTGGCTCAGGTCATGGTCCCAGGGTCCTGGGGTCCAGTCCCTCATTGGGCTCCCTGCTCAGCGGGGAGCCTGCTTCTCCCTCTCCCTCTGCCTGCCACTTCCCTTGCTCATGCTCTCTCTCTCCCTCTTTCTCTCTCTCTCTGACAAATAAATAAATAAATAAATCTAAAAAACAAAAACAAAAAAATGTATTTTTTACTGATTTTTAAAATTCTTTAGCTTATTCGCTTACTAGTTTCTCCATTATAAAAATGCATTTTCCAAAACAAGATATAATTTTGTATCTTACAAAGGCACATAAGGTCATCCTGAAAAATATGCATGTTTAAGTAGTAGAGGGCAATTTATAAGACACAAATACTATATGCATCAAAATCATGGAACATAAAGACAAAAACCAAAGTGGTTGAACAGCTGTGTGCAACTGTATTTATTTTCAAAGTTCCTTTCAATTCCAATGTTATTTTTATAAATATTTTAAATATAATGCATGCAGAAGCAAGTGCTTTCCATAAGATATAAGAACTGAATGCATTGAAAATCAGAAATGTCTTTCTAAAAGGAGGAAATTATGGTGTGGCTATGCAAAATTTGTTCATTCATTGAGTCAGAAAATTTTGATAGCACAATATATAGTAAAATTAAGTGCATAAAATTTACTTAAGTGTGATAAATTCTATTCCATAATGGTCATTTTAAATTATGCTAACATACTTTAAAATTGCTTTACCTAAACATTTGATTTATTAGCCACCAAATCTAAAATTATATATTCTATTGTGTATTTTCCTGATTCTTGTTTTTTAACATTCTAGGAAGCAATTTAAAGACTTCTTTCTACATGTTTTGAGAACATAGGTCTTTATAGCATAAACAAACTTAGCTGTGAATGTATATCAGGACCAGTTATCATTAGATGTAAATGACACATTTTTATTGTTCTATTTGGTAGTTGGGCAGAATTCTTCCCACTCCATCCTGCTCCTCATTCACTTTCTCCTCCTACTCCTCTTCTTTCTTAAACAGCTTACGTTATGGACCTAACATTTAAAGAAAATTTTTTGAAATGTAATTTTGGAGGTAATTGCTAATATGAAACTTATGTTTTAGTTATATCACACAAACAGTAACTATTTTTAAATAAGGTGATGTTTGATACTGTATGTATGAAAGTGTTAATTATGGGTGAGGTATGATGATGATTGACTGGAGGAAGTGGGGACATTTTAGGAGATGATATTTGAAGTTGACTACGAAGAGTCCAATCATGTCATGTTCTAGGAAAATATTCCCATACAGTATGGTGAGGATTGCATATATTAATTATTAATGTGGGAGTTATTGTCATATAGCAAGCATGTAGGCATGGCTATGGATGAGATCCCTTGGCAGAGAATGTAGGCAGAAAAGAGAAAAGCATACAGGGTGAGTTGACTGTTAAGCAAAAGGGGGTTGACTGCTAATTTATAATGATTGAGATTGGCCAGTGACATAGGAAAAGAGAAAGACATGAGAAGGGATTTTGAAAAGGAAGAGGTCCTCCAACTGTGTGAAATGCTGCTGTGAGGTTGAATAAAATCAAGAAAGTGTAGTGACTTTTGATTTGGGAAGTTGAAGGCTCCTAGTGATTTTGGTAAGAGGAATTCAGTTGAATTTATGTGACTGTGATATTTTAGAGATTATTCTGTTGCATGAATGGATGGAAAAGAGGGGGTTATAGTGAATTTAGCCAACTTTAAAAGATATTATAATATAGGGAGAAAATAGAGATGTGGGGCATTAGAGATAAAGGTAAAGAGGATTTTTTTGCTGTTATCATTATTTAATCATTTATTAAGATGGGAAAGTTAAAAGCACAGTCATATACAATAGGCAATGATCCAAAAGACTATTTTTGAAGAAAATTAGGGGGCTATCTATAACTGCTGGAAAACTGTTCTTGAGAAAGGAAAGACCCATGGAATCTAGATCAATAGTAGAGGAGACAGATTCAGATAGGTTAACACTTTGGTTGATAATAAACCAGTTAATAAGTGATTATTTCTGTCCATTAGGTATGAGACAAAGGCAATAACTGAGAGCAAAGGGGTGGATTTTTAGATTTAGAAGAGGAGGTACTCTATCATGTAGAGTTGGAGAGTTGACCCACAAGCGTATTGCAGTATGTGCAATACAGTCTTTGCATCATGGCATCAAGTGTAGCCACAAGACTGTTGTTGATTCAACAGAGATCACAAAATATTGTTTTGTTCTGTATGGTATTTGACTAGCACAGATCTCTTTGCTTTGCAGTTATATATTAACCTAGTTAATCTGTGTAATTCAGTACATTGTGTGGGAGTGCCAGTCCGAGTTCAGGCCTTGTATGGAATCGTACTAAAATCAATAGGATTTTTTATTCCTTTCCGTGGGAGGAAGTGGCCAACAGAACAATAGTCAGCTGTTACCAGAAGTGTTATCTTATATGGAGATAGAAGAATATCCCCATTGTTCTGTCAACTAGGTATAGATGGTTTCCATCTGAAGCATTCCTTTAATTGACTTTGCTTTGAAAAAATCAATTATATGTGATTTTTCTGTTTTCCCCATCTCAATATTTAAGTAATGAATAATATGAATTATTTTACCTGAATATTTACTTAGTGCTCATGTTCTTTCCATATCATTGCCCTTTTGTAGGTTCATGGGTGTTAATCTTGCTTGCAAATACCATACCCACCTATCTTATCCTTTACAAAGCAACAAATGCAAACATTTTATTCTCTGCTATCTTAAATATTATGCATTGTATTGTAGTCAGCTATCAATTATTATATTTGAATCTGTACTTTGCATGTAGAATTTTGTAGAGTACTGAAAAGAATCTCCATTTGAGGATGTCATCAGAAGAGAAAACCAAGAAAACTATGAACTACTTGTTGCTTATTAAACACATATTTATTTACAAGTAACAGTGGGCTTTTACTGATTGCATTTATATTTAAAATGCAATTACTTCCAAAACTAGAAATACCAAATAGAATTGAGATAAAACATTGTTTTTCCACTTGTTGGTCTGGAATTACAAAATTATTATCTCTCTTCCACACAAAAATATAAGGTCTGTTAGGCTAGGAATCACACAGTACCTGAAGTTTGTGATGATTGAGTCAAAGAATGAGTGCCTGGATGGGTGAAAAGCTATGTAAGTAATTAGATGAGGTTTTGGAGATGAACGGAGGATACTGGTGGATATAAAATTCAGGGAGGCTCTGTGGGTGTGAGTTGAGGCACATAGTGACCTAAAGTGCTTCAGGCTGTCTCGGAATAGTGATTCCTCAATTATAAAATTTCCCAGTGCAGAACTTCTAGAAATATTTAAATTTCTAGAAACATATAACCTACTGAGACTGAATCATGAAGAAACAGAAAATCAGAGCAGACAGATTACTAGTAAGATTGAATCACTAACTAAAAACATCCAAACAAAAAAAGTCCAGGACCAGTTGGCTTCACTGGTAAGTTCTACCAAACATTTAAAAGAAGGATTAATACCAATCCTTCTCAAACTCTTCCAAAAATTTGAAGAGGATGGAACACTCCCAAACTTAATTTTACAAGGTTGGCATTACCCTGATACCAAAACCAGAGAAGGACACCACAAGAAAACTACAGGTCAATAACTCTAGTGAACACAGATGCAAAAATTGTCAACAAAATTTTAGCAAGCCCAATTCAGCAGCACATTAAAAAGATCATATACCATGATCAGGTGGGATTTAGCTCCAGGATGCAAGGGTGGTTCAACAAGAGCAAATAAAACATGATATACGACTTTAATCAAATAAGGTATAAAGATATATAATCTCAATAGATACAGAAGAAAATATTTGACAAAATTCAGTATCTTTCAGAATGAAAGCTCTCAACAAGTCAGCAATCCCACATCTGGGTATATATGAAAGGAAATGAAATCACTATCTTGAAGAGATAGCTGCACTTCTGTGTGCATTGGAGCATTATTTGCAATAGATAAGACATGGAAACAACTTAAATGTTCATCATGGATAAATAGATAAAGAAAATTTAGTATACACACACACAATGGCATATTATTCAACATAAAAAAGCATGAAATACTGCCATTGATGACACATGGATGGACCTTGAGGGCATTAAGCTAAATGAAATAATTAAGACAGAGAAAAACAAATACTGTAAAATTTCAGTTATATAATTGGACTCTAAAAAAGTTTAACTCGTAGAAACAGAGTAAAGTGGTGGTAGCCTGGGACTGGGAGGTGGGAAAATGATGAAATGTTGGTCAAAGGGAACAAAATTTTAGTTATAAGATGATTCAGGTCTGGGGATAAAATATTTGGTATGGTATTCTTAACATTACTGTATTACATATTGGAAAGTTACTAAGACAGTAGATTTTAACTGTTCTTACCACAAGAAGGTAAAATTATAATTATATGAGGTGATGGAGGTGTTAACAAACCTTATTGTGATAATCATTTCTCAATATATTTGTGTATATCAGCTATCACATTGTACACCTTAAACTTACACGACGCTGTGTATCAGTTGTATCTCAATAAAGCTTGGAGGAAAAAAAACTCACTTTAATAGTATTTACCATCAAAATAACAAGTCACCCATTATAAAAAAAGAGATTGAATTCAGTTTATGTAAAACACGTGCAAATTGAGATGTCACTTTTTGAATTCATAAATTTAATAAGCATCAACACTTAGCAGCGATTTCTCTGAAAAATAAAAATCCTTATTTCTTAAAATGCATCAAATTTGAAAATTATAGTCTATAATATGTCTTTGGACATGTGACTTGAAGGTGACTGAGTTTGGGATGGATTACTCTTTGTATTTTCTCTGAACATATTGTTTGCTTTCTTAAACACAGTCTATTTATTTGACTTAAATTCTCTCACATTATGAAAAATAGAGATGTCAAAAATACAACACAAGAATAATAAGAATGACCTAATTTTCAGATGATGATAGAAAAAAAAATTTGAAGAATATTTTGTACGTTTAAGGTGACAAGTGGGAAAATGTCATCTGTTTCTTGAGTTTTGCTTGGAGGTTCTAGGTTGTAAAATAATTGCTTCTCAAATATAAACGCAGGAGATATGGGCCAATTAGTCTCTGTAAATAAATAATGATCCTCAAACTAATAAAATAAGTGCCCAGTGTGAAAGAATGAGCAGATCCACAGATTAAAACCTTATTTCTGTCATGAATTTGATTTCAGAAAATTATAATTTTACTAAATTATCTAAAATTTTGTATCCGTTTTAGTGTCACAAAAATCAGACACAGAGTGTAAGTCAAAATAATATTATTTAATTTGGGCTTCTTTAAGCTTGACCATAACACAATTCAACATCCTCTCAATAAATTTGTTGCAGCATCATCAAAGTGTACTTGTACTAAAACTGCATGTAAAAATAGCCAGTCTATTCCACAATTTATAACTTCATTCTAAGAAAAGCCTGTTTAATATTTTACCACTGACCTTAACACACAAAAAATTACATACTAAAATAAATGAGTCATTTTGAAACCTACAGTTCAGATCTTGGCATTCAAACATGTATTAAACCAGGACACACTGTTTATTTAGTATTCTATATGAATGGAAGCTTTACATACAAAATGTCCTTGTCACAGGTTGCTGACTTCTCTATTGCCTGCAGGATATCTAAATTAGTCTGCATATCAAAATTTATCACTCTTTTACATTTTTATGGATGCCTCCCATAATCACTAGAAAGAAGATAAAGCATTTGGTGTGAAATATGAGATATCATTTAATAAAGTTTTGTTACTAATATTAAACTTAACATTTAAGTGAGAATCATTCAGTCCTCTGTAATACTTCTGGTTAGTACTAAAATCCATATAAATCAGTATTGATGGAATTACACTATTCTTACATTAGGTTTTACTCTTGATGTGAGAATATGTCTAATGTGTTGGGAAATCACATTATTCATGCTGTCAATAATGCTTTTGAGCTTCAAAAATTTAACAGTGCCACAGTATAGTTTACATGTGGTTTCTCATATGCAATAAATATTTTATCTTACACTAATATACCATTATCTTACTATAATTTCGTAGCTTGTGTCATAACAAATGAAGTATATCGGCAAACTGCAGTTCCCAGTTCCCATGGTTTAGACTTCTAAACTATGATTTTCCTCTCAAGAATTTGGTACAAGTTTACATCCTGTGTTACTTACATAATAATAAGTTTTTGTCATATAGTATTGCTGACAAAATGGGTGAAGTCAAATATTGTCTTAAACTTTTCATAAAGTCCTTTTCCAAAAAATAGCTTTGAAAATTTAGAATCTACCTAAAAAGACAAAACTGATTTTAAATTTCCATTTATGTAGCAGTAATATAGGCAAGTAATATCAACCATCAATGTAATAATAGAACCCAGAGTTATTATATTAAATGTTACATTTGTATGTTTATTATTGGAACAAGTAAACTGAGGAATTCCTCTTATTAAAACATGATTCTAAAGGGCTCCTGACTGACTCAGTCGGTAGAGCATGCAACTCTTATCTCCAGGTTGTGAGTTTGAGCCCCCATGTTGGGTGTAGACATTACTTAAAAATAAAATCTTTTAAAAAAACCCATGATTCTAAGAGAGTAATATTTTGTGAACTTTTGTTCATTAATAGAATAGATACAAATTGATTTAAGAGGATCTTTAGACTGCAAGAGTCTGATCTCTCTTCATTTCCACACAATATAGCCATCTCTGGTCAAGCTATAATGACTCAACTCAGAGATGCATGCTGACACCAAAAGGCAGTCTAGAAGATGATGCCCTATTTTGGGTACGTGCCCTAGCAACTGACTTTTTAATAGATACAGCAGATAAAGAGTGGCCAGTTCAAGTAGGATGGCTTATTGCCAAGGATGTGAGATTGCCGTTGAAAGACACTGACTTGGAGGCGCCTGGGTAGCACAGCGGTTAAGTGCCTGCCTTCGGCTCAGGGCGTGATCCCGGCGTTCTGGGATCGAGCCCCACATCAGGCTCCTCTGCTGGGAGCCTGCTCTTCCTCTCCCACTCCCCCTGCTTGTGTTCCCTCTCTCGCTGGCTGTCTCTATCTCTGTCAAATAAATAAATAAAATCTTAAAAAAAAAAAAAAAAAAGAAAAGAAAGACACTGACTTGGTCAGTACAGTACCAGCATGTCATGTGTGTTCTAAACACTGCCCAAGGCAACTGCCAAAGGTGTCTGGAGCCACCCAATGGAGTTTCCAGTTGTTGACAGGTTGGCAAATTGATTATATTGGCCCCCTCTCTCTGAGTGAGAATTTTAAACATGCCTGGTTTTGTGTGGAAACAATGCTTTCCCTTGTCATTGTGTGAACCAGGCTGCCACTATGAGGGAATTAGAGAACCTGAGTGCTGTGAATGGATAGATTATGATCAAGGGTTTCACTTCAAAGGTGATAATATGCAAGACCGGACACAAGAACATGATTTTGAATGGCTTCTCCATCTCCTGGGTAATGTACAAGAGGCAGGGTTGGTAAAAAGAAAAAAATGAAACATAAAGCAGGAGATTAAATTACTAACAAGTAAAACCACCTTGGCCAAGTGGACTAAAGTACTGTCCCAGGCTTTTATAGATTTGAATGATCAAGCAGTAGAGTTTGTTGCCCCATATTGCCAGACTGGGGAACCCTGCTGAGGCAACAGTACCCTAAAGGTATGGAAGTCAGGAGAAACCACCATTGCCCCAAATCTGCACTTCAAATTAACAAGCTATGCCTCTGAGAACACCAAGCCCCATCATGCCTGGGAAGAGAGTTATTTACCAGAATTTGCAATGAGATGTCCCACCAGGATGGGTTATTTACTTCGCACCTCTGGGTGAATGGAAACTCTTTGCTCCTCACTGGGATCCCATTGTCCTGGTGCAGCTGGACCTGTTGAAACAGAATATCCCTGGAATAGAACACATACCATTAAAAGAAAGAAGGTGTTTGGGTCCTGGTCTGGCATATCCCACCCCCAGTTCATCTCCTTATACCTGGTAGTGCTGCCTGGACCAGCTAACATGTGATATGCACAGCCAGGTCAACTTCCTAAAGCTACCGGCCTCCCCCTCCTCAAGGCCAGGTGGGCATATTGTTTCCTGCTAGTTTAAGCAGGAAGTTATGACACATAGAAGCCCTTACTAAATTCACCCAGCAACTTGAATGATAGCAAGCAAAGTCTGCCCTTAGTTGAACACTGGAATGTCTCTGATGATAAAAGCTGCCCTCTAAAGTAAAACAGCCTTGGACGCTTACAGCCTCACAAGGAGGCGCCTGTGCCATTATTCAAACAAATGTTACATGTTCATACCTCGTGACTCTGTGAATGTGTCATCTTTATTAAATCATATGAAGATAGAAGTGATCTGACCCCCAGCTTAGGGGACTTAGTAAATGAGTGGTTCAGGTCATGGGATTCTTGGTGGAAACAGTTGTCACTGATTTGGGAATTATTTTCTTAATCTGTCTTTTTCTTTTATGTGCCAGAATTAACTGCCTTCAGGGCAGCCAGATATCTGCCAGATGAGCCACTTCCATGCTAGCGATGCCCCTTGCTGATGGCTTAGGGCACATTACGGAAGAGAGGAGCATGTAAGATTGTAAGAACAGGTCAAGAGGTTGTGAAACATTGGGGGAGATCTTTGAGAGAGTGTGACTGCCAGTTGACCTGCGTGCTGGGCCTGGGAAATTAGAGGCTCCTCAGCCCCTCTCCTGTCCTTGGAATCTGGGTTCCACTAGGCTGGTTCCTCTCCCAGAAGCTGCCCCAAGCACCCAGACTTGAGATAGAGATGTGGTATTGAGACTCTCTGTATGGTATATATGACTGAAGCTACGTAGGGCCTCTATAACTTTCAAGACTTGGTGGACAGATCCAAAAAACTGCTGGTCTTAGAGCCACCCAAAGCAAGCCTCATGAATAAGTTCTCTTGCTCAATACAACTACCACCTACCAATCTAGAGTGGGCTGTCCCTTTCTTTGGTTTCCTCCTGTCCTCCTTGTGAGGGGCCGGTTTCAGATTACAGCCAGGAAGATCAGGAAGATTTTGTGAACTAATAGTGATCAGATCTCCAGTTTGACCCAGGACAGCCCTGCTTAATCCTATTTTTAGGGGAGCATTTTGTCCAGAAAGCATTTGGCCCTGATTTTGTATATTTTTAAATATTATTAGTAGGTGCATTATAATAAGCCAGAGTGAGTTTGGAGGACATCTTCTTTGTACTTGTGGCTCTCCATGGGTTGTGAGAAATAGTGTAATAGTGGAGACATACGGGCATTGAGTAAAATGTCTCCTTTTAAGACATGATTAAATCTGAAAGAGAGCTAGTGATAACCCAAGCACTCTTCATAAAAACAAAATTAAGAAACTGATTAAATTATGCAAATACATGTAAAAAATATCTATCTGGTGATGTATTTAATATTAAAATAATCTATATAAAGCCATTTTCATTAATGCACATATATATCATTTGTCCTTTAGAAATAACTTTATTACTAGCATAATTTAAAGAAACTTTAATTTTGATCCGCCAATGTTGTTAAATCAACTTTGTCAGTTTTACTGAGAGCACAATAAAATGTTGATGAAATGAGTGAAGAGGCTAAACAGGTTGGTTCATATGTGAGGCATGCACCATGTTTCATACACTGATTGAGTAATGCACCATTAAGGATAACATTCTACTGAATGCCGTTTCAGTAGAGTAAGAGCAACCAGTCCAGGCTGGGAAAAAGGGACAAATGAGTATGTCTAATAAACAAAAACAGGGATTTGGCATTGAGACAAATACCAGGTTTATCAATCACCCAATCCTGATTAAGAAGTGTTGGCATTTGTCTTTTTTCCCTGACGTTATACAAAAAATGTCCTATTTTTATGGAAGTTTCATCATTCTGTTATATTCATGTTGTGTACCTTTCACATTTATAGCTACAATTTATTTTAAACTGATTTTTTTAAACGTGCCAATTTCTAGATCAAAAAAGAAATAACTGATGGATGTGTAGATGGATGGAGATATCCAATTGACCCTGCAACGTTTATTGAAATGATTCCCCATTGCTCACCTGTGCCACCATTGCATGAATGAGTTCTCCACATATATATGATTTGGGTTCTGAATCTCTAATCAGTTGTATCATCTTTTGTTGCTCCTGGGGCTAATGCTATATGGCCTTTATTGCTGTGATTGTGTCCTAAGCCTTGCTGTATGTTAGTGCAACTCCTCCAGATGTTTTTCATCAAAATCATCTTGGCCATGCTTGGTCCTTTGCATTTCCATTCTTATTTCATAATCATCATTTTAATTTATCCAGTAATACAACTTGTGAAGATTTTGATTAGGATAGCATTTACACTGTGGATCTATTTATTGATAATGCTGTGTAGTCATCTAATTCATAAACCCAGTATTTTTGTTCATTTTTGATCATTAATTTCTCTTTTGTTTCTTTGTAGAGATCTTTAATAATTTTTGTTTAGATATTCCTGGGTATTTTTATTTGTCATATATATTATGTATTTAATTGAAATACTTTATAAATATATATTTCTGGTATACCTAAAAATGGAGTTTTGTGTATCTTTTTTCTTCCTGTAACCTTGCTAATTTAACTATTTAATATTCTCCTGTAAACTTTTTTATAGGTATATTCTGCTTGATTTTCATCAAAAATACTGTTGCCTTTGAATAATTATTGTAATTTTAAAAAATGTTTCCACTATCTATCTATCTGTCCGTCCATCCATCCATCCATCCATCTATCCATCCATCCATCATCTATGGATCATTGGTCTGTCATTGTCATCATCTTTAATCATTCATTTCTGTATACATGGCATTGCCTCATTGCATTGTCTAAGAGGTTCAATACAATGCTTTAAAAAATAGCAGTGATAATAAACTCTTGCTTTTTAACTACTTCAGAAGGAAAAGTTCTAACTCTTCACAATTAAATATGATTGCTGTCAAAGTTTAAAAATGCCCTTAATCAGATTTAGAAAGCTGCCCTTTTTTCCTAATTTTCTGGGTTTTTATTGAAAATAGAAATGGAATATTTTCAGATATGTTTTATATATATAATGAGAATTTTTGTTTTACATTTATCTTTTTTAAGCCATTAATGCCACAAATTATATTGGTTCATTTTCTGTTAAAACATTCTTGAATTTTAGTAATCAAAAATTCAAAATGCCTTCTCCTATGAAAATAAACATTTAAAAGTAGTTCCACAGTATGCTAGAGATGGGCCTGTATAAATTATGTTCTTATGTAGAATAATACCCACAATATTTTAGAATCAGCTTTAATTGATAGTGATGGGTAGGTATTGTTAGGGAATGGGATGACCAGGAGACTGAAGCCACAGTTCCCATAAAACTGTTCAGTGATTCTCACAGTACACAAAGATTATGTCATACAAACAGTGATTATGTAAGCCTAGAAAGGCTGCTGTACTTGAAAAGAGCATCCCTGTGCTAGTCATTTGATTCAAATGTGAGTAATGCAGCTGAGATTACTGACAAATAAAGGAAGGGTTACATATGTTTGTATAACAATGAGTATAAATTCAACATTTATTTGTTTCAACCATGAAATATCCCTTTACCTATATTTAACTGGTAATAGAACAAGGGGGGAAGGGGACTGTGGAACAGTTACTGATTTTTTTGCATTGAAGGACACATTATTGGTCTTATAGTGATTTTTTGTTTCAGTTTTGTGTGTAATATATAGCTAATTCCTAGCTGCAAGTGAATGTACAGATGGATTCTCTTACAAATGACAAGGGAAACATAAATGGAAAACATTAAAAAAAACATATCAAAGTTTTTTGTATTTCTTGACTACTCTAATGTTAATTTATTATTACAGTTTATGCTTTCTTAAAGATGTCTGCAGTATTTAAATTACTGATTAGGAAAATATATAAGCTTACTTATGGCTTTTGATTTTTTTAGAAAAACCTTTTAGAAAATATCTAAGGGCCTAAAGTTGCTTAGCCTGTTTTTAATGAATTGTGATGTCAATAAAAAAGGCAGGAAACCGCTAAAGTAAATAAAAGAAAGTTAGATTGAGTGATATAAAAATTGAACATTGCTAAGTTCTTTCTGAATTTTACAACCAATAATTTACAAATCATAAGAATTAAAAACAAAACTACATGTAATGACTTTTTTGAAATTCTGTTGCATATTTTTATCATCTTAATTTATTTTATATATATTTGATGGTAACTTAAAATAGGGTAGACATGTATATGTGCTCTCTCACACACATACACACACATAAATACTAGGAGTAAATCACTAGTAGTTGATGAATGTCTGTTATCAAGCACTGGGTGCCATTGAGACATTGTAGAATTTTCTCAGTTCTATAGATTGGTACTTTCAATTTAAAATAGCTATAAATCTTAAAAGAGAGAATAATAAATATTTCCCCAGAAATTTGACTTCCTAATAAATTCACATTAGAAAGATATTGTGAATATTTATAATATTGTTTTTATCCACTTAATTTCCTAAGAGTTTGACTTTTTGGATTTTCCACACACTCAGAAATTATTTTATGTAACTCATTAATATATTATATTAGGTTTTCCATTTAGTAGAGAGCAAGGGAGTGACACATTAGAATACCAAAGAGGTACATTCTGCTTAGAAGTAAATGAAGCATCAGTTTAAAATGTTCTTGAAAAAAAAAATGGAAAAAAAAACCTTAACTTTGTAACTTGTTTTTCTATAAATGGAGAACAGGGTATCTGTGACTCGGTGCATTTTCGTGATCTTCCTGGTGCTCATTTGTATAGTACTAGGTAAGGAAGCCTAAAGTCCTAATAGTAAGAATTTCTTTTGGTCAACAACTAACCATACAGTGATTTTGACTATTGCTCCAGAAGCTAGATAGAGGTAGTCTAGTTCTGGAATCTAGGGAAAGAAATGAAATGGAGACATAGGAAATGTAGAAAAAGTAAATGTATGTGTGCACAGAAGGTAGTTAAAAAAACAAGTCTTGCCCAGTACAAACTGAATTGATGTCCCTAAGAATCCTTTTCTTGGAATAACTCCTTATAATTACTACATAAATGGCTTTTATTGTTTGCTGATTATTTATTGATTTATTTTATTGAGATATAATCAACATACAACATTGTGTAAGTTTAAGGTCTACTATAATTTGATTTGATACATTTATATATTGTAATATATAGTTACCACCTTGGCATTCGCTGGCATCTTCATCACCTCATATAATTATCTTTTGTGTGTGTGGGTGGGGGGAGACCATTTAAGATCAAGTCTCTTAGCGACTTTGAAATATACAATATAATATTGTAAATTGTAATTACCATGCTGTGCATTAGCTCTCCAGAACTTATTAATTTTCTAACTGCAGTTTTCTAGGTTTTGATCAACATTTACTTAATTCTCCCACCCTAAACCCCTGTTAACCAGCAGTTTACCCTCTGTTTTTATGAGCTCAGCTTTTCTAGATTCCACATATAAGTAATATCTTTGTCTTTCTCTGTTTGCCTTATCTGGCTTAGCGTACCGTCCTTAAGGTCCATGTTGTCACAAATCGAAGGAATGTACTGTAAAACACTTGAAACTAAGGTGTTCACATTTTGTGTGGTTGTACAGTATACAACAAGTGTTAAGCAACTAGCAAAATACTAAGACAAAAGAGCAAATATTACATACATTTAAGGGCCACGGCAAGAGTTTCAACAATTTTACTACAGAAGACTAGAAGGGCTTCCTCTTAGAGTGTCTTAGTTTATAAAATTAGATTGTAATGAAAATATTAATGATGCTGGTTGTAAAGAAAATCACATAGGCTATTTGATTCTGTGATGTTCATGTTGCCATTCTTGTTGACACAGAACATAATGTTTCAATAAATGCAGATTTCCAACAAGACCCAAAATGCTATTCCATGTTTACATAAAGATGATTAAAAAGCTCAATAATTTTAAAGATATATATATAATTTAAGAATGGAGCTTAAATGTACAAATGCTTACATTGTGTTTTATTGATTGTTACTTAATTTTAATGAGAACACTTTACGTTATCAATATCTGGTAGATTTTGCTTTGTACTTAAAAAAAAAGAATTCTTCAAAGTAAGTTTTTTATAGAAGGGAATTAAACAGGGAAGATAATTATGCCCTTCCTCAACTTGATACTAATTCAAGCACATCAATAATTTTTGTTAGTATTTTATCAACATTCTGTGACTTTTTTGAGTTATAGGTCACAATATGATTTTTAAAGTAAACTGCTTCCAATTCCCTTTTGATTCTTCCACTAATAATACACCTTTGAAAGATCCTGAATGGATCTTGTCATGGATCATTTAATAGTTACATTCATTATGGCATAGAACTACATGTTTAAAATTCTACATTGCATATAGGAATTAGGGCTGTTTTGCATGAGGCTATATTCTCTTGTTTATACAGAATGATACTAGTTTTATAATTCTGAGTAAGGAGGGCTTGTCTTTCATTGTATATCATCATCTTGCTAAAGAGAGAATGCTGTATAGAACTGAATGCATTGTTCAATAATACCACAGTCTTACATTCTTGTTACTATTTATATTTTCTTCAGGAACATTCGTCATCCAGGTGACAGCAAGTGATGCTGATGACCCTTCAAGTGGCAATAATGCTCGTCTCCTGTACAGTTTACTACAAGGCCAACCATATTTCTCCATTGAACCAACAACAGGTATTTCTGAGTGAAATAAAGTGCAATTCAACAGGATTCTAAGTAGGCAAATGTCAGAGCAAAAATCATCTGCTTATAAACATGCTGTACAGTAGATCTGATGTTTCAATAAATAAATGGGTTGTAATTTTAAACATTCAATTCTTTTTAGGCTTTTAGCTGATTTTTCTAACTCTCAGAGTTGAATTTTCCCACTCTGTACCACAAATCATTTGTGTATAAGGTAAACGACATATGTAAAGATTAAGACAAATCAGTTAGAAAAAGAAAAAAAAACAATTTAAAACTATGCTGAAAGACATGTAAAACAATTGACTAAAATTTGATATTAAAAAAGCCTGTAAGCATATTAAAAATGATGAACCTCACTAGTCATGGAAATGCAAACGAAAATCACATGAGATACACCTCCACACTCAATTCTCTCCAGTGTCAAACATAGGGATACTAGCAGTGTCTAATATAGTCACAGTTTCTACAGTGATTCATATAAAAGATTATACTTGTAAAACACTTTAGTCCACAATTAAAATGCCATCACAGTATGATCCAATTTATCCTTTTTTGTTTTTACGGGTCTCACAATTTTTCAATGAACACTTTTCCCCAAACGTATTTGAGTACTGGCCATTCTCTTTCTTCATGTTAGTGTTCCCAAAATCTTTAGGTCAGCATCCCCTTGTCCTATGCACCACCTTAAATTTTTCCTAGTTTTCTTTTTTGCAGTGATAATTACTTTTTCACTGAATAATTTTATGGAAAGTTGATATTTATTACATTTATTATGGTCCATCGTGAGTTTGAAAATCTGTGTATATATTTATCTCTATTGGTAGATTATGAATAACTGTCAGTCAAAAAAAAACCTTTCTTCACATATCATGACTTCAAATAGACTTTAACATCACAGGTGCACAATATTTTTTTGCATAAATTTGGTGTTGTAATTTCCACATTTATTCATAATTCACTTATTTCAAATTTAAGGGAAAAGTTAACTGTAGCACACAAATATGTTAGAGAAGATAGCAGAAAATAATTTGAGGTAAAAATAAGATATTCCTCTTTTCTACCTGCAGATTATATTAATATAGTTATTTTATTAAGGGTCTACTTATGTTCTTAGTATATGATGACTGTGCTAAACTCCAGGCAGAGTTGGTGTTTATTATTATTATTATTATTATTATTATTATTATTATTATTATTTCTTCAGGACAATGTCTAGCATATTGTAGTGGTTTGAGTGTGTCGAAAGAATGATTATATGATTGAATTCTTAAGAAATTAACTAGGAGGATATCATGGTTAATAGTGAAATAATAATTGAAGTTTTATTACATTTTTAAAGGAGTCATAAGAATATCTTCTAAAATGGATAGAGAACTGCAAGATGAGTACTGGGTAATTATTCAAGCCAAAGATATGATTGGTCTGCCTGGAGCACTGTCTGGGACAACAAGCGTATTAATTAAACTTTCTGATGTTAATGACAATAAACCTATCTTTAAGGAAAGTAAGTAGAAAACATCCTGAATTTTCATTATAACATAATTATACATATGTTAAATATATGCAGATGTTAGTGTTTACATCTAAAGCACTGCAACAGCACTAAAATTATATAAAATAATTTCTTTAATTATTCTGTGTGACTATTTTTATTAGTGTGAAAAGTCAAATACAAATGAAGGAGTAATGTGTTTTCTTTCAATTGCTTCTGTAACAATTTCCACAAACTTCACATCTTAAACAAATCATTATCTTAATGAAATCTGTTATAGGTGTCACCAGATTAAATTCAAGGTGTCTGCAGGGCTGTGTTCCCTTCTCGAGGATCCTGGGGAGAATCCATTTCTTTGAATTTGGTTGTTGGCAAAATTCAGTTCTTTATGTCTGTAGGATTAAGGTCTCTGTTTCCTTGATGGATGTCAGCTGATGGACATTTTTAGCTCCTTGAGGCATCTTTCTGATTCTTGTATATAACTCACGCACCTCAAACACAGCAGAAGGTGTCAAATCCTACACACACTGTCATCTCTCTGACCGACACTTATGCCTCTTCTTCACTTTTAAGGACTGATGTGATTGGATCAGGCCCACTTGGTTAAACCAAGACAGTCTCTGCATCTCAAGATAGCTGATTACCGATATGAATTCCACCTGCAACCTTAATTCCGTTTTGCCTCTTTATGTAATATGTTCATTGATTCTGAGATATTTGAACACATATATTTTGGGGGACTCACTTTTCTACCTATGACAGTAATGATTTGAAATGATATTTTATTTTTTTAATTTTATATTTATTTTTATTCAATATATTAAAACTAAAAAGAGAAACACAGTTCACCTATTTCTATATTCACCTATGATTCATATATATGAAAAATATCTGTATAATATTTCACATATAAAAGAGGTCATATGGTCTTTGTCTTTTTCTTATTTCACTTAGCATCATGCCGTTGAGCTCCATCCATGTTGTTGCAAATGACAAGATTTCATTCTTTTTTATGGCTAAGTAATGTGCGTGTGTATCCTAATTTTTTTATCCACTCATCCATTGATGGACACTTAGGTGGTTTCATATTTTGGCTATTGTGAATAATAATGCAATGAACATGGGAGTGCAGGTATCTTTTCTAATTAGTGTTTTCATTTTCTTTGGATGAATACCCAGAAGTGGAATTGCTGGATCATAAGGTAGTTCTATATTTAATTTTTCAAAAAGCCACCATACTGCTCTCCATAGTGGCTGCACCAATTTACATTCCCACAAACAGTTCACAAGGGTTCCCTTTTCTCCATGTCCTCACCAACACTTGTTATTTCTGGTCTTTTGAATAATAGCCATTCTGGCAAGTATGAGATAATATTTCATTGTCGTTTTCATTTGCCTTTCCCTGATGATTAATGATATAGAGCATTGTTTCATGTATCTGTAGCCATCTGTATCCCTTCTTTGGAAAAACATCTATTCAGATCTTCTGCCCATTTTTAATATTGCTATTATTTTTATTGTTATTATTTGATTTTGAGTTCTCTGAGTTCCTATGTATTTTGGATATTAGTCCCTTATCAGATATATGATTTGCAAATATTTCCTACCACTCAATAAGTTGCCTTTTCATCCTTTTGATGGTTTCCTTTGCTGTGTAGAAGCTTTTTAGTTTGATATAGTCCACTCATTTTTTTTCTTTTGTTGCTTTTGTTTTTGGTGTCAGATTAAAAGAATCATCACCAAGCCCTAGGTCAAGGTGCTTTACTGCCTGTGATTTCTTCTAAGAGTTTTATGGTTTCAGGTCTCAGTTCAAGTCTTTAATCCATTTTGAATTCTGTTGCATTCTTTTGCATTCGTTTGTCCAGTTTTTCAACACCATTTATTAAAGAAACTGATGTTTTGCTATTGCATATTTTTAGCTCCTTTGTCATAAAATAACTGACCATATATGTGTGGGTATTTTTTACTCCTTAGCATGAATAGGCCCCAACTGCTCTGATGATTTAAGTTATAAATACAAGTTAAATCACTCAGCGTGCTTCAGAAGGAATTTCTTTTGAAATTCTTAGGAGAAATTATTTTTTTCTTAGGAGTCCCCCCCACCCAGGGGATTCTGTCTCAGCTGCAGAAATAAATTTATAAGCAAGTTTAGGAATCATGAGCAATTATGATAGGAGGAATGTATAAGCATGATTCTAGCACCATAAAGTTACCTCACTCTTTTAAATGCTTTTCTCTATTTCTATCCCACACCATAATCATGTGAAAGTATGTGTATTGACTGTTCTTCCAGAACAGAAGCATGCTGACCTCCTTAGTCTATTCAAACTACTTCCCCTATTGTAACCCCATTAACCTCCTCTCCTTTTAAATATTTAATACATATCTCCTCTGATATGCACAACCTCCCCTTACCTCTCAATCAAGGGCATCCACTCTGCCTGTTAATTACTATTAACATTCAAACGTGTGGTTGTTGTTGTTTTCATCTTAAAAAAATAAATAAATACATTATTGACTCCACTTCCATATCTAGCTAACCATGCTTCATTTTCTTTTCTTTTAGAGAAAAGAATTTTTAAAGTGTTGTCAAACTCATCAACCTATTTACTGTCTTTTAAACTCTCTGGAGCCCACTCCAGTTGGGTTTCATCCATGCTACTCCACCAAACTGATCTGGTCAATTCTATCAATAATCTTGGTGCAACCAAATCCAATCAATTCTCAGTCCTAATATAGTGTGATTTTTCAGAATTACTTCGTTCTCATGTACTTTATCTTCTATCTCACTGGTCACTTTTTAATAGTCTTCCTTGCTTCATCTTCATCTCTACATACTGTAAACTTTGGTGTAGTTCTGCTATCAAGCCTTAGGACCTCATTTCTCTTCCATCTGCATTCACTCCTTGATACTCTCATCTGGATACAAGACTTTAAATTCCACCTCTATGCTGACACAATTCCCAGATAGTCACTTCCAGTATGAACCTCTCCAATGAAACACACATGTGGATATCCAACTGTCTACTCAATATCATCATTTATATGGTATATACATTTAAATTTGACATGTGTTTGAGTTCCTGATCATGTCTGCCACCTCCTTTAAGCCTCCTCTTTTTACAGCTTTTCCCATTCAAAGACTGTCAAATCCAGCCTTCATTGCTCAGTGCAAAATCTCACCCATTCAATTCAGATTCAATTCAATTCAAACAATCCAATTTAGATTACACTGGGTGAAATCTAGGTCAATTCTAATTTCTAACTCAGACTGAATTGATGATCAGTTCTGCACAATTCCTGCTAGTCTCTTATTTTCAATATTCTATGAGCGTGCACATGTACACACACACACTCTCTCTCTCTCTCTCTCTCTCACACACACACACACAGTCTCTCCTGATAATAGAAACTTACTTTGTTTAAAGATTTTGAAGTCACCTTCCCCTCTGTTCTTTCTCTCACATTCAAAATTCAATCCTGTGCAGATCTTATTGGCTCTACCTTTTAAAAATATCCATAATCTGAACAGTTCTCACCAATTTTATTTGCAACCTTGGATCATGCTACCCACTTAATTTGTCTCCATTATTGCCATAGGCTCCCATCTAGTCTCTCTGCTTCCACTTCTGTTCTCCTTTGGTCTACTTCCAACACAACTTTATTGATCTTGTTGAAATGCAGGTCAGATCATATCACTTAAGTGTCTTACCATGTCACTCAGAGAAGAAGTCACAGGCCTTAATATAACTTCCATTGTCCTAAACAATTTGCCATCATCCAGTCCTGTTCCATTACCTGTGGGAGTTCATGTAGTAGCATTCTACCCCTTCTTCATGGACAAACCAACACCAGGCAGTTGACGTACTCTCTGTCACTGGAAAACTCCAGCCACTGGTTTTGTGGTCTTTCGACTTGCTCTCCCTCTTCCTGAAATTATATTTTCTCAAATATGCATTTTCTCACAATGGGAAAAAAAAACCACAACACTTTGTGCAGTACAGTTAAGCTGTTACTTCCTGAAAATAGTAGAAATATCAGCAACTTTTAAGTAACGTTTCTCCCATGTTAAAAAAGAGAGGACAATCTCACAAGGCAGTCCATGAAGTGACTTGCTATATTCTTAAGGAAATCAATAATCTCTTTAAGAGAAAAAATGATTATGTGTTCCTTTCTTAAATTCTACAAAGTTTCGTTCTTTTTTTCCTAAAGATTTAATTTATTTATTTGAGAGAGAGAGAGAACATGAGCAGGGGGAGGAGCAGAGGGAGAAGCAGGCTCCTCGCTGAGCAGGGAACCCAACACGGGACTGGATCCCAGGACCCTGAGATCAGGACCTGAGCCAAAGTAAAGCACTTAACCAAATGAGCCACCTTGGCCCCCAAGTTTCATTCTTTAGAATATTGACAAATATGATTATTTCCCACATCTTAACATAAACCATAAATAATAATTTACAAATAGCTAACTCTTTATCAGTTTCATGCAGGTTACTTCTGAAAAATAAAGGAAACAAATCTCAATTATTTTTATTTACATCTGTGTATTTCAAATATAACTGCCATTGTTTTCACGTGTCCAAAACAATAGGGTCATCTGACTCCAACGTGGTTTTCCTACTTCATCCACTCACTAACTCCTGTGGATCCACTCCCCCCCCCCTCATTTTCAATATGGCCAACACACTCAGGCTCAGAATCTAAAAATTAAACTATTACACTTACAGCTCACTTACTTGCTTTATTCTCTCCCATCTCTAATCCACATTTATATTTACTAGTAACTTTTTTTAAAAAGATTTTATTTAATTATTTGTCAGAGAGAGAGAACAGAGAACAAGAGCGCACAACCAGGGGAGTGGCAGGCAGAGGGAGAAGCAGGATCCCTGCTGAGCAAGGAGCCCTATGCGGCCCTGGATCCCAGAACCCTGGGATCATGACATAAGCAGGTGCTTAACTGATTGAAACACCCAGGTGTCCCACTAGTAACTTTAGATATCAGAGAATGCTTAATGAAATTGAAAACTATTGTTATCAAATTTAATTGGGATGGTTGAAGGATACAATAAAAAAAAATCCAAAAATATCAACAAAGTATTTATATGAATAGAAATTTGAAAATTATATGTACTGGTATTAAGACTTCCTAAGCCAGATTTGAGAGACATTAATAGGTCCTAAAGTAGGATATTAGGGAAATACAAAATACAGATTACAAAAATAAATAAGGGGTAGATATTGATTTAGAAAAAGTAACTGGTAGAAAGTGAGAGTATGGGTTTTCCCATAGTCCACAAAAAAGGGTACTAAAATTGGGAGTTTCTTACATTTATTATTTTTGTGAAATATCTTGAATTTTGTTTTTAAAGGTTTATACCGCTTGACTGTTTCTGAATCTGCACCTGCTGGAACTTCAATAGGAAAAATCATGGCATATGATAATGACATTGGGGAGAATGCAGAAATGGATTATAGCATCGAAGATGATTCACAAACATTTGACGTAATTACTAATAATGAGACACAAGAAGGAATAGTTATATTAAAAAAGGTAGATATATTTTCAATATTGACTTTGCAGAAGAATACAAAATCAAATCAGAAATACATATAATTATTTTGTGTAGCCAGTTAGTTATTGCTTCATTAAGTAATTGAAATGAGAACCTGTGGTTTATGATTTAGGGAGCAGAGGAACTTAGAGATGAGACAGAGTTATTACAGAGTCTCAAATTATTTGTAGAACAGTTTTTTATTTTATTATTTTTTTAAAAGACTTTTAGAGGACAAACGTTTTGGAAAGATCTTAAATAAAAAGAAATTAATTCTCAATTCCATAGGATATTTATGCCCAGACAAGTACAATTTTAATCCTAAAAAAATGTAACTGTTATTCCAAACCATTGCATAACCGATGAAGATAACAAAACACTTACAGGGCTTTGCCGTGCAGCTGCTTAACGATCATATCAGAGGGATCCGACCAAGTACGTAAGAAGCAAAATCTAACTACAAAGCAACTGAGACTTCATAGCCCAAACTTTTTTTCTAAACAATGTCTTGGGTTACTGAAGCCATTTCTTCTTCTGTACACTGTATTTCTTTGTAGGAAGTGGATTTTGAGCACCAGAACCAATATCGTATTAGAGCAATTGTTAAAAACCGCCATGTTGATGAGCAGCTCATGGAATACCATGTTGAAGCTTCCACCACTTTCATTAGGATCCAGGTGGAAGACGAAGATGAGCCTCCTGTTTTCCTCCTCCCATATTACCTATTTGAAATCTTTGAAGAAAGCCCACATGGATCATTTGTAGGCATGGTCTCTGCCACAGATCCAGATCAGAGGAATTCTCCTATCAGGTATGTTTGGGAGGCCAGCTTTGTATTAATATATGAGTGAATACAAACTAGCCTGAAAATAAAATTTCATAGAAATGTAAGAAAGGTAAATCTGTATTCCTCTTTATGGTACTTATTAAATTTGCAACATTTTAAACCAGTTAAAACAGGGAGCTAACTATTGATAAAATTGTAGTGAAAGAAGCAATTGCAGTTGTACAATAAATAGGCAATCAAAATTTCAAATTCAGTGAAGTCAACTCTACTAATTGGGATAAGTAGGTGAGGGAGAAGAAACCATTGATTATGCCGAGTCAGAAGCAAAACTGACCAAAATGTGCTCCATTTAAATACTACTTAATTAGTATTCAAAAATCGAGAAAGCTTTCACAGGATACCACTTAAAGTAGTGAAAATGAAATAAGTTCAGTCGGTTAGAAATATGTTTCTGTGTTGCAATTAAACAATACTTATCTATTAATCTAGTCTGTTATTTTCAGGTACAATATTTTCATTTTCATTAGACCTGGTTAGACATAAAAACAAAATCTGTTATATTTCCTTCCACCACCTTCTCTTACTCATCTGTTCTCCACACTTCACAGTTCTGAGAATTTTACAAACTTCCATGTA
Source organism: Ursus arctos (assembly GCF_023065955.2). Taxonomy (NCBI): domain Eukaryota; kingdom Metazoa; phylum Chordata; class Mammalia; order Carnivora; family Ursidae; genus Ursus; species Ursus arctos. The sequence continues at coordinate 10,369,247 of NW_026622841.1, forward strand.
GTTATTAAGATGCTGACTACTGCTTTGCACTTTGTAGGAGCTACGATACAAAGAAGCTTCTTTAGATTTTTGAGACAGACGATGCTCCCACTTTACCACTGTAAATTTTAATCATAAAACATTGCCTTGTAATATGTAGATGCAGTTCTTATTTAGTAGTACTACTTTTAGTAATAAATATAAGAATATATGTGGTATTACATATATAATTATAACCCAGTAAATGAATTATTTAGATTTTTTTAAGTAGTATATCTATTCACCTATGTATTGCTCTTTTGAGAATACTAAAGAATACATAATTCTAAAAAAATGCTTTAAGGATTAAGATGTTTATTATATTATCATTTATAATAATAAAGTGTTGGAAACAATTTAGATATCTAACTGTAGTGGTATAATTAAGGCAATGGATGATAAATGCTTGACAGTGATGACTGTGAACATAGCTAAAAGCATGGTGTGATTTAAAAATAATACAAAATTTCTAGAGTTGTATGTTTACGACAAGTAAAAGTATTTCCTATCTTTGAGTCAGATAAGTGAGCCACACCCAGATATTAACTGGGGTTGTTTTATATTATCACTATTGGTGGTTACTTACTTTCTTTTCTTTCTTTTTTTTTAAGATTTTATTTATTTGACAGAGAGAGCTTGAGCTGGGGCAGGGGGAAGGGTAGAGGGAGGGGGAGTGGGAGAAACAGGCTCCCTGGTGAGCAGAGAGCAGGACATGGGGCTGGGGCGGAGGGGACATGGGGCTTGATCCCAGGACCCTGGGATCATGACCTGAGCAAAAGGCAGATGCTTAACCGACTGAGCCATCCAGGCGCCCCTACTTACTTTATTTTCTACCAAGAATATTTTAGCTAATAATTTTTACCTTTATAATGAAATTAACTCCTTTAAAATTTGTTGTTAGTGGCTATCAAAAGAATATTTTTTAATGTCTTTTATGCAAAAGATCTAAAAAATGTTTCAAATCAAATGATAAATGATTTCAATTTGAGTTTTAATGTGGTATATCTTCCTTAATATTACTACATGGTAAGACATATGGAAACCAAAGGAAATTAAAGGGCATTTTATTTTTCCCTCAGGGGTGTTCCCTGTTTTGGGGAAATAAATTAAGACATAGTAAAAAATTACATTATACGTAATTCAAGTAACTCATATTACTTAGTTTTTCCTTCCGTGTAAGAATTACCTGGGATTTCTCTGAAGTATGGAGATTCTTAGGCTCAATTTCAGCAAGTCTTGGGTGAGGTAAACCGGCTTAACAAATTGTTCTTGCCATTGTTGTCATTGTTAAGTGCAGAAAAACGTGAGAGAGTATGCCTTGATGTGAATTAATAAACTCTGTGGTAAATGTTTAAGAAAAATGGGGTGCAGGTATAAAGAATGCAGTAATTAGACCTGAAATTGATCAGTCATGAGCAAGACAACCAAGGGGGAAAAAAGAATAGACAAATGCTAACATTATCTGAAATGAAAGAGGGATCATAACTTTTGATCCCATAGACATTAAACAATATTATAGGGAAATACTATGAATGACTCCAAACCCATGAATTCAGACCAATTCCTTGAAATTCCTTCAATGAAATTACCAAACATTCACATAAAAAGTTAAATAACCTGAGTAGTCATGTGTGTGAGAAACAGGAAGAGCTTTGTGGGTATTCGGGAGTGTTGGGGGTGTTCTCCTGTGGAAGAGCTGTCTTTGAACATCTTTCATCTGTGCTCTAACGGAAGCACTTAAAAATCCTTGAAACACCCAGTGGATCTGCAGCGTACTTGGAAAAAGCCAGCTTTTGTACATGGGGTTGGCTTTCACGTGTCTCAGTTGTTTCGTCTGTGAAATGGGAATGTACTTTAGTAGAGGCATATGAGGATTAAGAACAAGAGGCACAGGCAGGTATCTGGAGAAGCATGCATGGAAGAACCATTTGTTAATCATTCAGGCAAGAGCTGTTGGCAGTGGGAAAACAGTGCACAGTCACATTGTATTCATTCAGAATTTTGTAGGAATGAAAAGTTCCATAAAAAGGAATTCCAAAATGAACCAGACATCAAAACATCACATTTTAAGCTTTTTAGCTCAAGCTCTTTCTAAAATGTATTGCACACATCTTTCCTAAGTGGTGTGTATTGACTATTATTTAGAATGTTACTGATGACTCAAGGCCATAATTTTCAAAAACTTTTATTTGAAAATTATGTCAAACATTTGATTGGTTTTATTTGGAATGGTTTATTATAGAAACAGGATATTCTAGTTTTTTATACAAAATATTAACTGTTAAACTACTGTTGCTGTCTGTCAACAAATCTCTTAAGTAGGAAATGTGACCATTTGTGGATATGTCAGTAAATTGCTTATAAAGGTTTAAAATGGGGTAGAGTTAAAACCAAATTCCTCTAAAGCTTAATTTTCTGTAATTTCTATTTTAATTCTCCCCTGAACACCAGTCTACAAATCAGTGCGATATTTTTAGAGACCTGTCAATTCAAGATTAAAATATTCTCATCTCTTGCCACATAATTATGGCAAACCTCATTGATGTCTCATCAAAGTCTTCAGGAATATACGTGCAATGAGAAGTCATCATTGAACCCCAGTTATTACTCTTCTTTAATTTTTATTATTAATCATTTGCAAGCAGATAAGACATGCTGAGTACTTCAAAGGCTCCTTTCATTGTGGAGTTTGAGATCATTTTCCAGGCTTTTGCATGAGGGAATTTTATTATCTGGCTTCTTTCCATGCATGTTCTAACAGCATATTCCGTCTACTATCATTACTTTTGGGGGATATATATATATATATATTATTATTCACTAATTAAATTTGTGAATGTGAAATGTTATGGAATGCATCCTTTATAACTGATTTTGTGTAAATTTTAATAATCTTGTATATATATATATATATATATATATATATATATATATATATATAGTTTCCATACACACACACACACACACATCTCTCCTTTTTATTAAATATTATCAAAGCGTTTTCTTTAACAAAACCGAACATTTCTCATATGTCAGCAATTGGGTAATTATAATATAATTCACAGATTTAGCAAGCATCTAAATGGTGTAGGAAAGAGACTCAGCAGTTTAGGGTGAAGATATGCTTTGCGTTGCTTCAAAGGAAAAAACAGGGTTAACAAGCAATATTTTTTTACTGCTATTTATTTGTACTTCTCTTAATTTTGCAAATGACATTTTACCATTTCTTTTTAGCTAAATCATTCACTTATTAAAATTTTCTTTTGGGATTGAGAATGAATTACATGTGTTTAGATTCAGCATATCTTAATTTAAATCTGAGGCCATTTTAGTGTAGTTTTTTTCTCTTTAATCCTCACCAAGTTGAATCTTAAATATATGCATGCACCTTTCTAAAAATTGTTCAGCATTACATTTGCTATATGGAGCATGCATTTAACTTGTCTAATTGCCTCAAAAAGGTTTTATATATCACAGTTATATGGACAAAATAATAAAATTTATAAATGCCTTTTTTTTTTTTTTTTTTTTTTGGTGCAGGTATTCTATGACCAGAAGCAGAGTGTTCAGTATTGACGACAATGGCACAATCATCACAACTAACCCTCTTGATCGAGAGATTAGTGCTTGGTACAACCTAAGTATTATAGCTACAGAAGAATGTAAGTACTCATTTAGGACCACACATTGGTTCAGCATATATTTAAACCATTCAGTAATCTCCAAATGTAGGGGAAGAAGGTAGCTTACATTTTGTTGGAATTGGAGTTAAATAATATATATGTCAATTCATATAGGTGTATTTTATTATTTTAGATTACCAATGTCTGTTCATTCCTATTATAGCTTATTTATATACTTACCACTAAATACTTTAAGGCCTTTTATCATGACAAATTGAATATAAATTTTGCAAGATGTTTAACTGAGATATATTTAATATATATTTTCTATGGGTTCTCTTTTAAGTTATGAGTTTAATGTAACAAGAAAGTCTTATGTACATTACCCCCCCAAAAAAAATTGACCCTTAAAAAATACATATAGGTAGAAAAAAGTTATAATATTTATTTCATAGGAATATTTCCCTTAAAGAAAATTTTTAATTTAAAGAAATGTTTAATTAATGTTACACATTCTTTTAGTACTATCCAAAGAGTAGTAAACCTAATGAGTGGGAATTAAAATTTTAAATTTAAAGTAATTTAAAATTGACTAGTAATGTCATACCATTTAGCCATAATCAGTTTAGACTGACTGTATTAGTTCATGACGGGACTATTCTAGAAATAAAACACAGAATGCCTGTGCCTTCTTCTATTTCTGGAACAAAATGTTAGCTATATACTCTTGGACATTAGGGACAGGGTAACACTCCAACACTGCCTTTTAAAACTTTAGACATTTAAAAATAATCATATTTCAATGAAATTATGGGGAAAAAATGAAGGATTCAAACAGCAAACATTCATTGGTACATCACAAACAGTAATCATAGTCAGACATTTTCAAATCAAGCTCATATTGGAAGCTGTGCTAATAGTCACATATTCAGTAATCAGTGGGGACCAGTTGTTGTCGTTGTTGTGTGTTCTTATTTTTGGTTTTTATTTTTTGGTTTTCGTTTTTTGTTTCCAGAGATAGGAAGATGATTGCATTTTCAGGTTGTAAAAAGTAGATAAAAATCATCCTAATTCACTACTTGGATAGTGTCTTCAAAATTATCAATTAATTTGGAATTAAGTCAACCATATTAATTAATTTAAGCCCAAAGGAATAGATATAACACAATATAAAAGATTATCAAGATCATCCCCTTTATTTAATTGCTAGGTTTATTATAGTTCAGTAAATAATTAAATTTGTGAATGTGAAATGTTATGGAATGCATCCTTTATAACTGATTTTGTGTAAATTTTAATAATCTTGTTTACTTTTCTGGCTTTTTTTGAAACCGTTAAACATATATCTTATTCCTTACTTATTGAGCAGTGGCTGGGGAATATGGTGGAGTGGAAAGCATCTCTTGCATATTTTTTTGTCATGCACTGAATAGCTCTATGGAAACACTGCAGGAGGACCCAGTCTGGGTTTTGAATTTTCCATTTAACTTAACAACAAAGACTGAGGAACAAATGTTACAGGGAATAAATGTGGGCTGCAACAGAAGAAATGCCAAGGCTCTTGGTGTCAGAAAACACAAAGATGCTTCTGCTAAAAGCAAGAAGCTTTTATTCTTTGGGTTTTCTGAGAACAAATTATTTATAATATCACTATTTACAAAACTGTTCAGAAAAAGACTTCGAATCAATTCAAGGGAAGGGTTGACATCTTTGAAAAATGTGTTTCCCTATAAAATGGTTTTTTAGCTATTACAAGAGTATGTTTTAATAAATGTATATAAACTATAAGCTTATTTTATATACAAGGGAGAGATTTTTTTTGTGAGAATATATCACTTTTTGTTAAATTAGAAAGGCTACAATATGAGTTATGAGAAAGCAGAATCTTCAAAATGTGTTATGTGTATTCTGAGACAAAAAGCATTCTAATATTTTATAAATGAATAGAGAAAAGGATGAATGAGTGATTGGTATGAAAAGTTGGTGAGATAAGCCAATTATACCCGAATCCCATTAATTACATAATTACTTTTTATCAAAAGGTGTCATGAAGTTCTCTAGAGAGACATTGTTTAAAGTGTTTTTGTGTTGACCCTGCCCTTTTTTAAGACAGTGGAAGTAAATTGTACCATCACAAAATGAAATAAAAACAGTCACACAAATCTCTGGGTTGCAAGATAGCTGCTGTCCCAAAAAATTATTAATGGGACATATGTATATATGTTTGCATTTATATTACAAAGTATGTTATCTAATCAGTTTAATTATCTCACCTACATACTGTGTTCAGAGGTGATACCCAAAGATTCAGTAAACAGCACGACAGAAATAATCAGATGGGACCTGAGATCTTACTAAACTATTTCTCTGTACCAGTTGATCTATAGGTTTCACCTTCTTAAGGAAAACAGTGGCTCCAAATGTTCTCTATAATGTACTTACATATGTGAGTGGGTGTGCAACCATATAGTACTCAGGCAATAGAACTGTTTCAATTCGTAGTTTACAATATTACTTACTACATAGGTTTGCACTAAAGACCATAGGTATTATAATGGTGTATATATTGAGGAAAATAAAAATATAAGAACAACAGTAAAAACTGCGTGCCATTTGTGATTCACAAGGAAAAAAAATTCTGGCTTTGTCACTTCTTGTATTTTTAGATATTTGTTTATAAAATATGTATTTTTGCAAGGTGAGTTTTCAGGAATTACATTTTATTAAATAGATTACTTTTATTACATATAAATAAATATATGTTTATAAAAGTATATATATGCATATATACTTTGTGTAAAATTCTACAGTTAATAGCATTTTTATAGCCGTTAATAAAAATTTGAAGCAAACATTATTCCTGTTTCAGAGAAGATGAATCTGAAAATTATGCAGTTTATTTGCCCAACTCCTGAATTATGAAACCAGGGATTGATCACAATTATATCTGATTCCAAAGCCTGTCTTAATCCTATGCCATGCTATGCCACAATGTTTCTTACTGAGAGTGTGAGAAATGATACTTGTTTTCAGTGTTTTCTGATTTAGAGATATGCACAATAATCTTAACCAAGTTTCATATTTCTTTTTTTACTCTTAAAAAATAAAGTGTAATTACAAAGTTATTTCAATTACTGACTCAAATGTAAGGTTTAAATTAGTTCTTGTTATATGACCTCCTCGGGGCCAAACAGTTGATACTCTCTATGAGTATGTTAGCCAAATTCTCCTTGGATACTTGTTCTGACTGTGCCCTGAGGTGTGCTCATCACCTGTTGCTGTTGCTTTGTCCATGTTCATTTGTTGATGAAAGCACGTGTGGCTGGTGATGTTATAGTCAGTGAAGGGGAGTTTAGGAGATGATTAATTTTTTTTAATAGATTTTGAAGAACAGCATCCTATTGTGCAGAAATATGTTAAAACCATGTTTTTTTTAGGGGTGCCTGGGTGGCTCAGTCAGTTAAGCATCTGACTTGTGATTTTGGCTCAGGTCATGATCTCATGGGTCATGGACTCAAGCCCTGATTGGGACTCACACTCACTGGAGAGTCTGCTTGAAGATTCTCTCCCTCCACCTCTCCCCCCCCCACATATGTGCATGCATGGGCACGTGTATACTCTCTCTCTAATAAATAAAAGTCTTTTAAAAAGACATGTTTTTTAAAATAAATTTTCTCTTGAAACGTTAAAGCCAGAACATATTTATATTATAATAATTGTTTTATATTTAAAGATATCAAAATAAAACACATGTAAACATTTAAAACAATAAAATAGGGTCATCTGGGTGGCAGTCAGTTGAGCATCTGGCTCCAGATTTCAGCTCAGGTCATGATCTCAGGATCCTGGGATCGAGCCCCATGGGCTCCACACTCGGCAGGGAAGTTAGCTTGAAGATTCTCTCCCTCTTCCTCTGCCCCTCTCCCAGCTCGCACGCTCGCTCTCTTTCTCTTTCTAAAATAAATAATAAATCTTTAAAAAATAAAAACAATAAATTAGTGAACTTGAAAACATTTTAAGTCTTTTGAGGAAAAACAAGTAAATAAGATTTCAAAGTGAATTCAAGGGACAAAATAGAATAAAACAAGATGTTTAATAGATATGTAATTTTAGATACAGAATTTCATAAAATGTGATTAGATCAACATGGAAGTTGGTCACTTGATGCAAGACATATCGATTTATTTAGTAAAGTTTTAAACTTAAAATTTTGTGGGTTATAGAGTATTGTATTAAAACAAATAATTTATAAGGATGCCTGGTGGCTCAGTTGGTTAAACATCTGACTCTTGATTTTCACTCAGGTTATGATCTCAGGGTCCTGGTATCCAGCCCCACATGGGGCTCCTCATTCAGCGGGGAGTCTGCTGGAGAATCTCTCTCTCTCATTCCCTCTGCCACCACCACCCCATGCTTACATGTGTATGCTCTCACTGCCTCTCAAATAAATAAATAAATCTTTAAAATAATAGTAATAATTTATAAATAAAGGAAGATTAAAAATGCAGTCAAGGAAAACAAATTTGTAAATGCCTGTGAAAGGCAAACTGAATATAAACTGAATATATTTATTTTACACAGAATTTAATAGTTAGAAGTTAATCACTTTCAGAAATAAGTGATTAGAAATGTTACCAAGTACAGGAATTATACAGTTCATGCTGCTCTGCTCCTGGCATTTTAAATCAGTTTTCTTAGAATAAAAAATAATACTTTTAGATAAAAGAGATTATATTCCCACTGTTATTTTTATTATAAAGCTGAAAAGTTACAGCATTGGGAATGAAATTCCAAAATATAATTAGATAAGCATTTTCAGAAAGTCACAAAGTTAGTGTATATTTAACTCATCTTCAAAGATTTTTTGAATTTTTTGTTCCATTTTAAGAAAAATTGGTTAGAAGAAACTTTTGTAACACCAAGTAACCAATTTTCATATACTTTCTCTCTCTGGGATTTTTTCTTGTTCCACATCATTAAACCCATTTTATTTTTTATTTATTTATTTATTTATTTATTTATTTATTTTTAAGATTTTATTTATTTATTTGACAGAGATAGAGACAGCCAGCGAGAGAGGGAACACAAGCAGGGTGAGTGGGAGAGGAAGAAGCAGGCTCATAGCGGAGGAGCCTGACGTGGGGCTCGATCCCATAACGCTGGGATCACGCCCTGAGCCGAAGGCAGACGCTTAACCGCCGTGCCACCCAGGCGCCCCCATTAAACCCATTTTAGAACAATTTCGGAGAAAATATTTGTATGTGCCAATTTCCTATTAATGTGGTATCAATATAAAAAATAATTGTTTGAGGGGTGCCTGGGTGGCTCAGTTGGTTAAATGTCTGACTCTTGGTTTCAGCTCAGGTCATGATCTCAGGGTCCTGGGATAGTGCCCCAAGTTGGGCTCTGCACTCAGCAGGGAGTTGGCTTGAGATTCTCTCCCTCGGCCCCTTTCCCTGCTCATGCTCTCTCTTTCTCTCTCTCTCTCTCTAAAATAAATAAATAAGTCTTTAAAAAAATAATTTTTGACCATATAAGTCTCAATAGTAAGATGAACAAAAACCTGAATGGTAGAAAACTAGGGATCACAATATTGTTACATACACTTGCTGCACAAGGTGAATAACTTGAAACAGTGTAACAGTTATGCTGATTATAGGAAAGAGATGTTCCATTTTAACATTTGTTTCCCCAGAAAATGAAGTTCATTGTACTCTGGCTCTTTCCTGGAAACCTTCCCATATTAAGTACCAAGCTATTTATCAGCATGCCAACTAAGTGACTAAAACTACTAACTACTTTTAAATGAAGCTGTGAAAACATATGTATGTTTTGTACAGTCATAACAATTTTTAATTTAAACTTAAATTTAAACAGATTTTCCAGGAAAAAATATAAAAACTTTAAATGAATTTCCTCTTATTTTTTTTTAAATTATTTGTACGTGAAATACTTTTTCCGTTTTATTTACTTAAGCAAAAAGTTATTCTATGGGTATATATTATGTGTGTAAGCCATAAAAAATATGAGCCTTAATTTTTGAATAATTGTATCTTGAAATCTCTAGAAAGAGCCATATCTTAATGTTTTGTTTATCTATTTTTATCCTAAGCATAAGACAGTAGAGTCTCAAGATGATAATTTTTACAATAAATCTCAAGATGATAAATACTAAAGGCTAGATTTTTTGGTATGTAATAAACCTTGCAAATTATAATTTTAATTAATTGGAAATTACAATTTCTGTCATAACTGCAACTATTATTTATTGGGAAAATAATTACAAACAGGCTCATCCCACCCCAGAAAACAACTCCATAATAGTGGAATAGAGAGAAAACAATTTTATAATTGAAAAGCATTCAAACAGAATTTGATGTGTGTTACAGGGATCTGCTGAGATTTCCAAGTCAGAAAGAAATTTCACCCTATTATAGAATCAAGCATCATGTTCTCAAGATAACCAAATACTAGCCTTCCAGTAGGAAGACTTACTATCATGTGTCACACATAGTTCACTCTATGTTCACTAGGTAGACATGACCATCTGTTTTTGCTAACTGGCTTTATCCAAAGGGAAACTAAATTTCTCAGACCTTTATGACAAGAGGTAGTTTGGAACTTCGTCAAAGCCTTTGCTGAAACGAGGCTTCTACCCTCCAAGAGAAACTGGGAGGAAGGAGTGTTATTTTCCTTGATAATTATATTTCAAAGAGTTCGCTCCCAGTACTTGAGAAAGACAAACCTGGTTTGTGAAGTTGGCAAGACATGTATTCAGATTTTAAGGGGTTTACATACATTAAAAAAAAAAAAACTTAAATTACAAGTTTCCTAAAGTAAATGCTTTAAGATGAGGAACGAGGGAAAATCTTTTCCCTTATTTTCAACAGGGAGAATTAAGCCTTTTTTTTTTTTAATGTATTACCCTTACAAATTACAATTGCAAATATAATGCTTTTCCAATAACATAAGAACAGGATATTATAAATAAAAGCATTAAAACAACAAAGAAATCTTCCTCTCCTCAGTCTTTAATTGTATGTACCTTCCCACAGCATTTTTTGAATTAAAAAAAAAACTTTTAAAATATGCAAATACACTATATATTATGTGGCAGCCTGCTTTTTTTTATCATTTTGCAAAATGCCATGTATATCACTGCTGATTAGTAGACAAATAAAATAATAATATTTAATATTTATTGCTTCTGTATGTCCTAAGTAATCTTATAAATGCTTTATGTGTTTTAATTAATTTAATCTTTATAACAGCTCTTATAAGGTTAGTTCCTAGTATCTTTTCCATTTTGCAAAGAAGCAACTGAGACAGTGGTTAAGCATTTTTGTCAAATTGAGGATCAAGATTAAAATCTATTTTTAAAACTCACTATGTTTGTTACATTTATTACATTAACTTATTCATTTTTAATAAGCACACACAGTTTCATAGTGTGGTTGTAATTTATTTCTCAGTTCCCTTTAGATATGCATTTGGGTTATTTTCAGTTATTTGAGATGAAAAAAAATTCTAAATAAATTGGATCATATACTCTTTGCATATGCTAATGCCTTGGACTGTAGCATAGGTTTCCCCAAAGGAGATACGGAATTACTGCAAAGATACGTTTAGTTTCTCTCTTACCATCTACTGCCAGATTAGGTTCCAGAAAAGGTTTACATCCCTACTATTTCTCAGTACTATCTTTCATATTTAACATATTTAACCCATAGACTAAGTCATCATTATCTGCACTACTGGTGAGCCAGAGTGTTTGTGAATATTATCATAGAGCAGCATGTTTCAGTTGTGGGCAGTTTTGCCTCCTAATACCTTTGACAATGTCTGAAGCCAATTTTGATGTCACAACTGTGTGGGGAATGCTATTGGCATTTAGTTACTGGAGGTCAGGGATGCTCTGCTAAGCATCCTACAATGCACAGGACAGCCCCCCAAAACAAAGAATTATCCAGTCCAAAATATCAATAGTGAAAAACTGGCATTGATCATTTGAATTTTCTCATCCATGAATTTCTGGTTTGTGATTATTTCCTCAAATTGTTTTTTTTTTTTCATATCAACTGTCAGAATTTATAAATTAGAGTTATTAAAATTTTATCTTATGATGCAAACATTTTCACAGATCACTGGTGTCTTGTTGTTGTGGCTTTTTAAAACTTTTGGGGGCGTAGGTGGAGGGTAGCATTTTAAAATGTATTTAACCATATCTTCACATTCCTTCATAGTTTCTGTATTTCTTGGCTCACTTAAGAAAATCCTCCCAACTAAATGTATACTTAAAACTTTACCTAGATTTTATTTTATTTCATTTTAAAATTTGTTTATTTATTTAGATCCTTATTTTCTGTCTTCGTTTTTAAAAATTGTACTGAACAATGCCATCATTACGAGCACTTATTGCTGGCTTCTTAAACTGCCCTTTCTACTTCAGCTATGACCTTAGACCAGCCATTTATCTGTAATTTGTGGAACTAAATTCTCAATGTTTTTATCAGTAAAGTTAGGGAGGATAATAATTCATTATTAATGAATTAAATGCATTAATATGCATATATTCGACAGTTGCTGGATTTTAGGAAGATGTCCCTAAACCTGACCATCTTTTTCATTACGTTTCCTCATCAGCTCTGTCTATAGCCCATGGCAAGTAAAAGGCACTTGATAAGTATTGGCTGATGTGAATGTGTTGAGAACATTTTTTCCTAGGCTGTGTTCTTGATAAATATATGTTTATAATAGAGATTCTGTGTTCAGGTAGCTTTTATTCAAGGAAAATAGAAATATGCCACGCAGTTTGTAATGCAATTTTCATGACCCTTTTTCCCCCTAAAGACAGCATTAACGTTCTTTATTTTCATTCTGTTTATTCAATTTGCAGACAATGTGCAACAAATTTCTGCAGTTCCTGTGTATGTGCAAGTTCTTAATATTAATGATCATGCTCCTGAGTTCTCTGAATATTATGACACATATGTTTGTGAAAATGCAGGCTCTGGTCAGGTAAGGACCTGCAATAAATTGTTAATGTCTAAACATTGCCATATATTATATATAATAACTTTTGCTACCATTCCTCCCATTTTGAAATGATAAAAATAAGCTTTTTTTTAATTATATGAATTACTGCTTTTATGCTGTGAGTTCTGTATAAATTTCTTTTTTAAAAATATATAAATTTAAATTTCTTTTTTAAATTTATAATAAAGTATATAATAAAATGTAAGCTTCAAGCTTTCCACTTTAAAATTCCTCAAATGTTTGAAAAATCTGCTAACACCGGGGATTCATAGTAAACCTTTTATGCTTTGTCAATACAATAAAGAAAAGTTCTTTTTTCTGTAATTCTATAGAACAAGTAATCATATTTCAATTAATTTTTATTTTTTCATTCATCATGGCATGAAACATGATATATAAGCATAAACATGAAGAGAATGAGCTGAATTTTTTTTTCTGTAGCTTATAACTACTATATCAGACATACCAACACAAAAGAAACCTAATGTCAAATGAATTACTAGATTTGCAAGGAATAGAGAGCAGACTAATTTTGAAACACATCACCATTACTTCATAATTTTTACCTTTCTTCCTTTCTTCCTTCCCTCCCTCTTTTCCTTTTCTTCTTTCTTTCTTTCTTTCTTTCTTCCTTTCATTTTTACTTCACAGTTATTTCACACATTTTCTCTTGTGGAGCTCACTTTTTTCATCTGTAAAATGTAATGCTTAAGGTAGATTGTTCTTTGTTTTCAGTTCCAGTACATTAAAATTTTTCTTACGTATCATTTGCAATGATAGAAGCCTATTAAATGTCATAAAACATTTTTAAAGATACATAAACTAGTTTTCAGAATACTGAATGTGTGTATGTATGTGTGTAAATGTATGTATATATAGGAATATATGTATATATGTATTTACTATGAAACCAGTTATTCTCAATAGATTTGAATTTATCAATGAATCTAGTTGAAGACAGTTTGGATTTTACAAAAATGGAGCTTTTAATTTTCTACCAGTAAGTAATAGTAGCCAACGTTATCCTTTATTATCAAATACTTAATATGGCAAGAAATAGGCATATTTTAAGAATGAAATATACCTGAATCATTATGGATTTTTCAACTGTAACATAACAGGAATGATTAGTAGCTCTTAAAATGCCTTGTGAAATTTATTTGGCCATGATTAGTTTTGAATACATTGTATTCCAGAAATAATTCTGAAATATTGCCTATAAGCATTTCCTAAGTTTAAAATAATAATAAAAATAATAATAAATATACAAATGAATTTAAACTTAAACTGCTTAATTTGAGTTGGTTAGGACCCAGGGTTTTTGATAAAGTGAAAGGTTAATATAAAACTTTCAGACTCTCCAGCATGTGGCACTGCTCCCTAGATCCAAAACCAAACTGATTCAGAAACCTATGGACAGACAATATGGTATAAAGGAATCACAAAAACAGAATGCAAATGACCTGCTACCCACGGCTCCTATAGAAACTAACTTTAAACGTTTCTTTGAACTTGGAATTAATAGATGATATACTTAGAAATTTAACATATCTGATGTTCTCAAACTCTCCAAACACATTTGTCTATCTGGACACATCAACAAATATAATAAGCTTAAAAGTAAAATAATTTTGGAAATAATTTATCTCACAATTTTCTAAATCTCTACATATTACATTTACATATTTAAGATGACTTGTATTTTATAGTTATTATAAGCACAATTACATTTTATAGTTATTAGAATTATATATGTCAAATTTAAATATTTTATACACTTTACATAAACATGGATGTATTGAGAGTGCCCTCCTGACTAGACAACCTATTTCCAAACTTCAAAAAATAGGCTTAATTTACTATACACTTATTTTTATAAATGTATAAATTTATAAATAAGGTTGCATGCTTGATGGTCTCATCTGGGCTAACATGGGCAGAAGATTTGGGAAGCAACACAGTTTATATAAGAGACTTGAGACCACAGCCCTAGCCCTATGTGGTAAACACTTCTAAGGATGATGCTACCTAACTCTGTTGATCACACTGGGACTTTTATTCTAACCCCTCAAGTTGTTGATAACAACTATAATTAATCATGTTTATGATAACCCTTTTCAACTTTTGCATCATGTGAAAAGATAGAAATCTACATTTCTAGAAGGAACTAGCTCCCTCCACTATTGATTCATCAAAGCCACTCATATCTTTACTGACTCAGTGGATCATTCATTCTTTTCACAGATTCTGGCTCATAAGCAAGAACTCAGAGGTCAGTACATTTGTAATGTTGTGAAATACTCCCTTTTGTGAGAATGAGAATTTGTTTTTTTCTACTTCCTGCTCACTGACAGTGACACCGTGATCACAGGAGGCTTCAGACATTAGGCAGAGATGAATTCACAGCAAAGGGCAGAGCAGACGAATTTTCCTACAGCAGTTTTCTGACTTCAGTGCTCAAATTCAAAACTCAAAACTTCAGTGGATTTTCCAACACCGGCACATAAAAGTACAAAACTCACTGGCCTGGTATTTATAACTCTCTTTGATTTGGTCACAGTTGTATCTATCTTGCTTTTTAATGTGTATGTATATACACATTGTATATGCTTTTTAATGTGTATATATATATATATATATATATATATATATATATATATACATACATATGCATTGTATATACACACACATATACACACACACATCTATATATGTCCTGTTCACATTCTGAATTGTTTGTCTTTCAAAATATAAATTACAGCTTCTAGGGTTTGTTCATATCAACCCTTCTTCCTGAAATGCCCCTGTCGATTCCTATTGGAATTTTAACTATACTGCAAAACTGAACTCACATGCCCCATAATCGAACTATTTTAAACAAATATATATTTACAACATCCCAGGCATGATTCTAGTAACATTATAAACGTTAAAACAAAATCTCAAAAATTCTCAAAAAAATTTTAAGGGAAACATATCATGTGCCTCGTTTTCCAGGTGAAGAAACTGAGGCCCAGGGAAGTTGTTGCTTTCTAAGTAAAGACAGAGAGATATTTATCCCAAGTGCTGGCATCAGATCCATGCATGTTAGCATTATATTTGTTGCCTCTCTATCCGTGGTGTGAATAGATCTTATATGTTTGCAAAATGAGTCATTTCTAGTTTCACGTGTTTTCTAGATTCCAGGATACTTATGAACAAGGAGTGAGTTTATTTTTATATTCTTGACAACATGCACTGTGGTTCCCAATAATAACTAGTTGAATAAATGAGTGGAGCATAAAGACAGTAGTTCTTGAAGAGTAGTTTTTCAATAATTTTCTGAAGATATACATTTGAAATTATTAGCTGGTGGGTGATATTTAAAACTTTACAGTGTGATGAGATCCCTTAAAGAGAGAGTATGGATGGAGACAAGAATCAGTCTAAAGACTGAGACCCAGATACTCCAGTATTTGTTTGGGCAGGGGGGGGGGGGGTCGGGACACATTAGAAAATAAAATTTGCAAGTAACATAGAAACTAAAAAAAAAAAAAAAAAAAATTCCAAGGAGGAGAGGGTTATTACCTGTTTTATTTTGCGCTTACAGGTCATATAAAAGCAGAAAAGAAATATCCTCTTGAATTTAACAATAGAGATTTTAAACTTACTAGAGTATTTGTAGGTAACATTTGTAGTGTATGTAATGTCACCCAGGGAGAAAATAAAAAATGAGAATATGAAAGAACATAGGACAGAACCTTTGGGAATAGCAATATTTAAGGATTCAGTGAAGAAAGAGAAGGCTGCAAAGTAAACTGAGCAGGTGGGATCAGTAACGTAAGAAAGAGACAAGAGTTTTGATGAGGACGTGCGTGAGTGCAACAGTTCTTGAGGAGGACGTGTCAAGAGACTTAATTCCCACTATTCCAGGGGGAAAAAATTATCCTCGCAGTTTACCATATGGTCAAATTTACTCTTTAGAAATACGTAATTTTTAAGTTATTCACAGCTATATAAATAAAATGACAGTGCAAAACAACTTCACTAGAATGTGGCAAAGAGAAATTGTACTGGACACTTGTTAGGAATGGCAAGGAAGATGTTATTCAGATTATTGCAATAAAGATCAAGACCATTGCCATAGGGGAGACAAATGAACTTAACTCTGTTGAAACAAAGTTCAGGAGAGTTTTTAAACGCTGGGCTGAGGTAGGGAAAAAGTACTAGAGGACATGTGTGGGGTTGGCCAGTGTGATTAGGCCAGCTGTGTAACGCTCTTAGAGAAGTTAGGCTCCTACCCTCCCATAGACACTGCAAGATAGGAGTCCTATCTGATTGACATTTACCTTTCAAAAGGATGGTTTTCAGGCTTTTGAGAAAGACCATGGGCATCACAAAATTGGAAGAGTTTGGAAGATTTATTCACATTACAAAGGGGCATAGAATTTGCAATGAGAAATTGTCTCCTGCAATTGGTCAGAGAAAATGAAGGTCAGGAGCTTCTACTCAGGTAGAAACCTGTCTAAAATTGAGTCAGTCGAAGGGGAATTCTATGGTCCTCTTGGTCAAATGTTAACAAAATGTAAACATGCCAAATACGTATTTGTCAGTATGTAAATCTTCGAGGAGTTTAAAATATCCTTTACAGCTCATATTTTTGTTGAAGAAAGAATGGCTATCTTCTTTGCTCCATTATTGCAAAGCATTTAATCTTTAGATTTATAAACAGCAAATATAATAATCAATCTAGTTAAAAAGAAAAATCCTATTGCATTCCCTTACTTCCGGTGACATTTAGATACATTCTGCCTTCAGCAGTTTTCCATTTGCAAGATAAATCAAGTAGATTTTGGTGCAAAACATTTATAAAAGATGAAAAAATACTCTCACATTTATTTTTAGCAAAACAGAACAGCCCAGATTCTTATCGCAAAATATCGTGTGATGAAGTCCTTCCTGTTGAGTGACTAAAAGGATGATTACTATATTTTTCCTTTATCCTTAAAATCATATTGTTCATTTGCTGATTCTTGATTTTGAGAATATTCATCTGTTTTATCTTCATCTGAAGACTCCGTCTCAAACCTTTTTATACATGATCAGTTTCACCATCATCTTGAGTCTATAGTGCTGGTTTCTGCTTTTGGTTTTCATCTTCTATTCACACACTACTGTGAAATTACTTCCTCTGTCAGTTTTTTCTTCCTCTAGCATTATGAATGTAAAATGAAAAATCTTGAATTTTCAACTGTTTTTAAAGGAAAAATAAAATCAAACTGGTGTATCAGTTTTTTGATATCTTTTTGAATGATGATGTAATACTTTAAGCAAAACATTTAAAAAGAGAAAGAAGAGAATGATGCAGTGGGGAAGATTTATTTCGTTATTATATCATCCTTCTAGGCCATTCATCTTACAAGGTTCATGTAAGTCTTTTAAAAGCACATTAAGAGAAATTTATGAGCAATGATGAAATGATTTGTAAGATGATGAAATAGCGTGATGCTCAAGGCATAGAAAGGATCTTATCAGTGAGTTCCCAGAATGTATCCTAGATTTATAGAGTGTGCCCATTCAGTAACTGAAGGAATGATTAGTTTACTTATTTAATAATTAGCTAATATTTCCTTATTATCAGGAATACTACCAAGAATTAAAAAAGTGAAATAGCAATCTTTAAAAATAGGTAGAAATGCTCAAAAAGAAACTCAAATGCTAATTTTGATGCAACAGACTTTAAAGGCAGATTAAGAGTTGAACTTTTCTAAGGAAGAAAGATACCCATTAGATGTAGTGCGCGGAGTTCTTGTGTGACTTGCTCAGCTGTATGAGAAATCTATGACATGCTATACTATTTATAATTTTACAGATGTGTATATTATGCCTCAAAAAGTTTATTTCAACATCATATAGCTTATGAGTGAGCAAGGATTATAATTTGTATCTATCTCCAAGAATGATGCTTATTTTAACTATGCCCTGATAATTATAAAGACTAGCCATCCTTATTATTTGCACAGTACAAAAACAAATAGAAAAAAAGTTTTCTTTTTAATTTTTGTACTAATAAATTAATTAAACCTACAATTTTAAGGGCAAAAATAAAAATGAAACCAGAATGACTGACTCTCACCTCCTTTCCAGGGGATGCATAGCTCAAACTCAGAATAAATCACACTGGTTAGTGCTATTTCATAATCAGTGTCCTTTAAGGAGGAAGGCCACAAATCATCAAATAAATCAGGGGACTCATAGATGTCACTATCAAATTTAGAAGTTTATCCAAGGTCTATAAGTATCTGAAAAAAATGATACACAGCATGGCTACCTATAATGTTCCTCCACTCCAATCCAAAGGGAATCCAAAATTCCTCACTTGCATTGCTACATATGCTGTGGTTTATGAATTGAAATCAATGTACAGATTATTTGAGTGCTGCCAAAATATCCAACAGTACCATAATTTTCTTCCTGATATACAGGGGGTGATGCCTTATTTAGTGGGTGGGTGTTAGGTCTTTCATGGCTCCTAGATTGTCATTGTTTGTACCATGTTTCCTCAGATGTTATATGTGGAATCAGACTGACTTGGGCTCAAATTTCTGGTTTGAAATTTACTTGACAGGCTTCCTTCAAGTACAGTCAAAACTGAGTACCTAATATCAGTATGTACCTCCCAGAGTGACATTAAAAACTTTCAAAAGTACTCTTAATCTCTTACTCATTCCTAAAACTTAGATAGTAATATGTGAACGTTACAACTTAATGGAATAAGCTCTCAAAAAATATTTGCTTTAAAAGATAATAAAGCATATCTTGTGTAACTGAAATGGTTTTTATGCAGACAACATAATTTTTAATTTAATGGTGCCTATAAGCAAAATATTAAGAGCATTCTGTTTAGACATTCAGAGGAAATGCATTTACTCTATTTAAAAATAAGGAATAAATAGTCTATTAATAAAATAAGAAACCAGCTACACCATCAAAACACAAATTGGGAAATATACATGTCCCATAGTATGCATTCTTGACTAAGCCAAGGGAAGATGCAGAAACAGCATATACTTCTCCAGATAGCAAACAGGAAATTTGGGTGTGTAAGCAGAGAGGAAAGAATCTCTTCTCTGGACTGAAGAATGAGAAGTCAATGCAATGTAGAGAAAGGAGGAATGAAATATAATTTAGAAGATGTTGGGGGAGGGAATATAAAACTTCATAATAGCAAAACCTGAGGGAGCCTTTGTGCCAAGGAAGATGGAATTTGGTGTGGATTTGTTTATATTAAGCATCCCAAAGCGAAGGTCCCTCTTTCTTTCCTATATTCTCTCCTTCCCCACAACAGTTTTTACAAAAGAACAGGCCTCTCTGATGCTCAAAAAACCTGGCACCAAATCGTTTAAGATATGCATACATGTGCTTACCCACATGTACACATACACAAATAGAAACAAAAGAAAAAAATGTAAGCAGTCTACATCACAAACAGAATTATAAATGGACAAAGAATGGTAAGAAAAATAGATCTTCAGACATTCGTTACCAGTTTCTATGTACTTTAGATATGACCTATTAGTCTTTGATTTCTTTCTTCATTTCTGATACAGCAATATGTTCTAGGCTTTGCCACTTATTAATTTACTGCTTTCTGGTTTCACATTCATCCTTCAGCACCTCCTTAAAAAGTACCTTTTCTGTGATACTGTGATAATGGATTGGTCCCTTTAGAGCATTTCTCTTATTGTGAATGCAGTGTTGAGCCTTGTCAAAGAAGGGCATGGAATGAACATTGAAGAAGGAAAAGGTCCTCTCTTCCTGGTCCTGCGTGTAGCATGTTGGTTTTTGCCTTTCTCATCCTTCAGGATTGGTCAATGTGAAGATGCATGTGGTGCTTTATCCAGCCACAAGTAAAGCCCCTAACGTCCCAAGGGCACATTCCCTCAGCAACTATACAACTCCGTCCCAGGCCTGGTGAGGTCTTGCAGCCGTCCCAGTGTGGACGCTGTGAGCTCTAGGCCTTGCAACTGCAGTGGCCTCCCGACTCCTTCTGCATTTCTGTCCACCCACACACTTGCACCCGGAGGATTGTTCTGCTTGCCTGGAGAATATGGACTAGCTCTGGCCAGGCAACCCAGTGAACTCCTTTGTCCTGAAAACAAGGTGCAGCAACCACACATTCCCCAAGGAGATCTAAGGCTTGTCTTGGGGAGAGGGCCTCCCTTCCACATTTGTGTCTTCGGATAATTCCATTGAACTTCCGAGTACTCTTTGGAGTTCTCATTTCATCTTTATATTTACTCTCCTATTATAGCTTAATAATTCTTTATATTAATATTCCTCCTTTTAAATTACTGTGTGCTTCCTGTTCCTCAATTGGACCCAGACTGATACATAAGCTCATCTTTTATATTTTCTGCCTCAGGTTTGGAAGCAGTCATTTTCCTAAAATTTGTGATATTTTAGTAGAATATTGCAGAAAATACAGATGGAATGGTCAGTAAATAAAATTGGGATACCAATCCTAGAAAACCAAGAAAAATCCTGCTTTCTCTTTCTCTCTTGCTCTCATTTTATAGATCTCCTGTTCTCTCTTTTGTTTTCGATAATGTGGAAGACCACTCTAAGGGAAACTCCCAACACAGTTTGTTAACTTCTTGTTTATTTTCTTCAGTTATTTATAATTAAAGTACAGTAGAGAAACACAGATATGATAATTTTTCAGAAGGTTTTCTTTAATTAGAAATATAAGTATTCAGAGGTAACTAATTTTCCCTCAAATTGCAAATGATAACCCCACTCATCATTCACTAGTTGGGTTAGTTCTGTCATATGTGTGTGCATGTGTGCATAAATGCATTTACATATGTGTACAGCTATGCAAAGTTATGGCAAATAATGCTTTTTTAAACCAAATACTTAAATTTCTAACAGAGACATAAATCCTAGGAGTAGTAGAGAACTCTCTAACCTTAAATATGATTGAATTAATATGGACACTATTTAAAGGTAACAATACCAAAAAGAGAAAAAGATCTTAAACATTAAAAGCTATTCTAGAAGACAAGGAATGCAAAAGCAAATTGTACAAAAAATACAATGCTTGTAAGCAGTGCCAAATTTAGTAAATCTTTTCAGTTGCATACAAATCAAAACTACAATGAGATACCACCTCACACCTGTCAGAATGGCTAAAACTAACAACACAGGAAACAACAGGTGTTGGCAAGGATGTAGAAAAGGGGGAACCCTCTTACACTATTGATGGGAATGCAAGCTGCTGCAGCCATTGTGGACAATAGTATGGAGGTTCCTCAAAAAAAAAGTTAAAAATAGAGCTAGCCTACAGCCCAACAGTTGCACTACTAGGTATTTCCTCAAAGGATATAAAAATATTGATCCAAAGGGGCACATGCACCCTGATGTTTACAGCCACATTGTTAACACTAGCCAAATTATGGAAATAACCCAAATGTTATCAACTGATTAATGGATAAAGAAGATGTGGGATGGGCACCTGGGTGGCTCAGTCAGTTAAGTTTCCAACTCTTGATTTTGGCTCAGGTCATCATCTCAGAGTCATGAGAGCCAATCCTGTATTGGGCTCTGTGCTGGATATGGAGCCTGCTCGAGATTCTCTCTCCCTCTGCCCCTCCCTCCCTCTCTCTCAAAAAAAGAAAGTTGTGGTAAATAATGGAATATTAGCCATCAAAAAGAATGACATCTTGCCATTTGCAATGACATGAATGGAGCTAGAATATTATGCTAAGCAAAACACGTCAGAGAAAGACAAGCACTGTATGATTTCACTCGTGTGGAATTTAAGAAATAAAACAGATGAACATAGGGGAAGGGGGAAGGGAAGCAAACTGTGAGAGACTCTTAACTGTAGAGAACAAACTGAGTGTGGAAGGAGGGAGGTGGGGAGGGGATGAGTTAACAGAGTGACAGGTATTAGGAGGGCACTCCTTGGGATGAGTACTGTATGTTAAATATAAGTGATGAATCACTAAATTCTACTCCTGAAACCAATATTACAGTATATGGTAACTAACTAGACTTTAAATAAAAACTTGAAACAAAGAAATCTTTTCAATTACAAAGCTATATTCATATACTTTATACCTTTTTGGCTTTATCAGTAAATTTTAATTAAAAATAAAGACAAAAAATAGATGGGGAAATAGCTACTGCAAAAACCTGAAAAAGCCACTCTGTTATTAACATACAATAGCACTTGCTGTTTGATGAGAAATCAGCTTGTTTAACAGCTGGTTCCTTGGTAGTAAGTGATCATTCAGAAATACCATGAGAGAGCTTGTCAATGAAGAAGTATTCAAGTGCTTTGAAGCCATTACAGGTGACACCTTAATTATTTCTTAACGTGAATGTGTTCTGTAGGATATGTTGATCCTATTGAGTTTACCCAAACCATTTTCTATAATATGCTTTCCTAAAAATTAGCATAATTTTTATTTTTTTATCAAGAAACCGCATTCTATTAAATAGTCTTTTAAAATAGAATATTTATCGCTAATACTCTTACAGAGTGAGCATTTTCAATAAATCGGCTTATAGAAAACATCTTTAATAAGTTATTTATGGGTATAGAATTACTAACAAAGTAAGTATGTCAAAATGAGTATAAAATAAATCGTGAGCATGTAGGTGATCACAATTTAGAAATAACAACCACAGTAAAGGGTGTTAGGTGTGCCAATTACCTAATAAAGTACCGTAAACCCAATAAAAAGAAAAGCAGTCTTTGCAATCGGCTTCTAGATTATTAGAACAACCAGATTAATGAGTCTTGAAGTCACACAATTTGAGGCAATTAGATTCAGAACAATCAATGTTACTCTCTAAAAGAAACATTCTCCTTCATTACCTTCATTTTGGCATCAAGATTATCAGATTTTTTAAATTTGTATTTGCAAATAATTAGGGCAAAACACTTCGAATTGTGAAACTTGTTTTTTAAAGCCCGTGATGTGACTATGTGTGTGAGATTTTATAAGATTGTCCGTGAGCTATACTGATTCACTTTTTATAATATAAATCTATGAATAAGTGGGGAGGCCAAAAGTGTAGCATTTTAAAACAATCTAAAATTTTCCAAATGCATTTCAAAAAAGATCTGTATGTCTTAAAACAATGTTCTATTATATACAGTATTTTTTATTATTGTAGATAGAATTTTGCTTGTTTCTTCCCAAAATGATAATTTTCATTCTTTTTTCAAAATGGTAATTTCTTAATGACAAATTTATTTGGGGATAATGGACACTGCTTGAATGCATTAGAAATTAGAAATCTATGGGGTGCCAGGGTGGCTCAGTTGGTTAAGTGTCTGCCTTCGGCTCAGGTCCTGATGCCGGGGTCCTAGGATCTAGCCCTGCATCAGCCTCTCTGCTCAGTGGGGAGCCTGCTTCTCCCTCTTCCTCTGCCTGCCACTGTGCCTGATTATGCCCTCCCTCTCTCTGTCAAATAAATAAATAAAATCTAAACAACAACAACAAAAAGCCCTCCCAGCAGCTTTCTATTAGGATGCTTGGGTGGCTCAGTTGGGTAAATAATATGCCTTTGGCTCAGGTCATGATCCCAGGGTCATAGGATCAAGTCCCACATTGGTCCCTTGCTCCGGGGGGAGCCTCCTTCTCGCTCTGCCTGCCGTTCCCCCTGCTTGTGTATTTATTAACTCAATCTACTCTCTCTCTCTCTTTTTTTTCAGTGATATAATCTACTAAACTTCTAATTGAGTCTTACGCAATACAAAGCACACAGCTTTCCAATGATAAGAGTGTATCTGTGTGAATGTGATGAATTTACCTCTTTACCATTTGAGAAAAATTGACAGAATAGGAAAATAATTTTTGTCCCCTTTACTATTCTTTAAATGTTGTCCTCGTTTTTTTATATTTTTATTTTGTCCCAGTTTTCAGAGACAGAAAGGGTCCTTTAGAGAGGATTGCAACGAACATGTGTTTTCTGGTATTAATTTGGGGGCGTTGTATGGGTTAATTGGTATTCTTCATTTTTGTCTAAAAATCAGGTATGTAGAAAACCATGGGTGTTAATTCAAATATGTTTCCCCTCGTTTAGGAATCAAACATCAAAAACAACAATAAACAACAATAACAAGGAGTGCCTGGTACAGTTACAAGAGAATTTTACTATCACCCACATTTCCCAGATTAGATGATAATCTAACCCCCTGAATACCAGTCTCCTCATTTGAGAAAGATATTTTTGCCCTATCTTATAAGGATTTAGTAAAGATAAAATTCTATTAAGTGAGAAAATGGGTAGAAGTGGCCTTTGTTAAAAGTTAATTTTGTTACTTGTTAAAATTAACCGTTAAGAGTAGTCTTACAAGTTCTTAATATGGGGCTCATTCCCTTCTAACGGGATTCTAAATGAGCTACCAGGCGTGTATGTACACCTGACACTGCACAGACACAAAACTGTCAGTGCAGATAAGGGTGGGAACAGATTAATATTTTTATCCCATGCTTAAAGGAATCCATTACTTATAAAAATTAAAAAGTTACAAACTTCAGTATAAACATTAATTGAGATTGGGTTTTGTTTTCTTATTGGGAGTTCTTATTTTATCATATAATTGATTTATTTTGATTGGTTTGAAACATATTAAGTTGTTGCTTCTTAAATTTCTGGAGCCATTACTCAATAAATTGCATATGCCACTTTTTTTTCTGAAGTAATTAAATACTTCCTTCTTTGTTGACCAGATTATTTAATTTCAAAACTGTTATTTGTAGTACAAGAAAAATGATAACTTTGAGTATGCAAATCAAAACAAAAGAAATAATAATTAAATCAATAAGAGTAAAAAAAAACCCATGCCTTATAATAAAATATTTCTGTGTTCTAATAAACTTGAAAATCTGGATGACATGAAAACACTGCAGAGCAAATGCAAAGATAGATATCAATTCTCTAATCTTTTCAGCAAATTTTGCTGGAGCAATTGGATATTCATAGGGAAGAAAGAGAAAACTCCACCTAAACCTCATACCTTACACAAAAGTTATTTCCAAATGTATCATAGATTCATACATAAACTTAAAACTATAAAACCTTTGGAAGTAAACACAGGAGAAAAACCTATTCTCTGTGACTGGACAGAGTTCTTGGATATATCGTGAAAGGCCCAATCCAGAACAAAAAGAAAGTATTAATTTGACTTTATAAAAATTTATAAATGTGTAAATCCCTGTTAAAAGGATTAAAGAAACAACCTACAGGTTGGAAGAAAAAAATTGAAAACTAAAGATTACTCAAAGGATTTGCATCTGGGATATTCAAAGAACTCTTAAAACTCAACAGTAAAAAAAATAAATAATCCAATTATAAAGTGGGCAAAAGACATGACAAGACATTTCACTGAGAGGTTATACAGAAAGCAGAAAAGCACTTGAAAAGATGTTGAACATCATTTGTTATTTGGACAATGCAGTTTAAAATTACAGTGAAGTATTATGACACACCTACCAGAATGGTTAGAATAACACCACCCATGGACATCATCAAATGCTGGGAGGAGAGGAGGTGGAAATAAAAAATGAATAATGATTTGACAGTTTATTATAAAACTAAGTGTATACTTACCATACAATCTAGTAGTCACTCGTTTGGGCAGAGTGTCGCACACATGTAAGAGAAAGGCTTACATTCATATAAAAATATTCATGGCAGCTTTATTCATAATAGCCAAAAACAAAATAAACCGCATGTCAGTCACCAGAGGAATGATTAAACAAAGCGTTGATACATCTGTAAAATGGAATACCACCTGGCCATAAAAGGAACAGATTATCTGTACCTGGGTAGCACAGTGAATCTCAAAGGCATTGTGTTTCATGAAAACAACAACCCCCTAAACCGTACATGCTCTATGATTCCATTTACAGTACATCCTCCAAAAGTCAAAACTGTGAGAGATGGAGAAGGAATTAGTGGTTGCCAAGGAACAGGGGAAGGAGTGGGGATGTTAGGTGTGACAAGAAAGAGTAGTATGAAGGAGTTCACACATGTGACAAAAGTCTTCTGTATCCTGACTGGGTGTGGTGACACCAGTCTTTATATGAGATCAAACTGTTTGAGTTACACACACACATGCCAACACACACACACACACACACACACACACACACACACACGTGGATGTAAGAACCAGTAAAAACTGAATAAATTATATTATCCATTTAACAGTATCTTACCCATTTCAATTTCCAGGAATTGATATTGTACCATGGTTATGTAAGATGTAACCATTGGGTTATCTGAAAGAAGTATTTAAAATGCTCATTGCACTGTTCTTGAGATTTGCTGAGAATCTATAGTTATTTCAAAATTAAAGTTCAAAATCATTTGCTGGAATAAAGCATAATAAAATGCAAAAGTAATGACGTAAAAAAAATAAGAATAGAAATTCAAAGAAAAAATCATTAATATTATTGAGAATATTTTAGGCCAAGAAATCAAAATTATTAGTGACTATTAATCCCCGTGCTGTATAAACTTTCCCAAAGCATTCGAAACAAAGAGGGGTGGCTCCTCAAATTACTTTAAGTGGCTTTACTCATAGAAAAGTGACAAAATTAAACACCTGCAAACATAAACACAAAAAGATTATTAAGAATATGACTAAGCATTGTATGTAAATTATAATTAAAAACAATTTATGAACGTATTAAATGGTGATACACAGAACAGAAAGAAAAGTGTCTTTAAGGAGAAAAACGAAGCAATATTTTAAAATCTATTAATATTTTCCATTCTATCAGTGTCTCAAAGGAGCAAAAAGATACACATAAACGTTTTATTTGATGATGCTAAGAAGCCCTTTGGCAAAATTAAAACTTAAATTCAGGGTAACAAACAAACCAAGACAAAATGCAGCCTTAATAAATATAGGAAGAATAAAATGATACTACTGGCCCGCAAATCAATAGTCAAAATCTCACTTAATACAGAAACACGTGGGATGGCACGCTTTAAAACAACGATGAGGTGCCTTCATAGTCTTACTGAAGCTCGGGCCCATACAATGATAGCAGAATACCTGTAAAAAAGCTACTGAATAGAAGGACATTTATTTGAGAAAATGCGATCTAGTGCCATACTGCCAAATAAATGTGATGGGACTTTAAATTTTCTTGAAGTCACATTTAAAAATATAAAAAATGGAGAGTTGGTGTTCAGCAGGTGTAAAGTTCCAGTTACACAAGACGAGTAGGTGCCGGCGATCTGCTGTGCCACATGGAGCCTGAAGTTAACAGTGTGGTTTTGTGCACTTAAAAGCTTGTGAAGAGGGTAGATCTCATGTTAAATGTTCTTACCAAATTAAAGTTTAAAAAATTTTTAAAACAATTTCATGTGTATCTGCACAATATATACAAAATGCTATTATTTTCACATGCAATACATTAAAAATCAGTAAGGAAGTATTTTGTTTTCTAATACTGTGAAGATCATTCTTTAAAAAAAAAAGATTATTTATTTGAGAGAGAGAGAGCACACAAGTGGGGGGAGGGGCAGAGAGACTCTTCAAGTAGACCTCCCGCTGAGCTCGGAGCCCAAGCGAGGTGGGCTCCACATAGGGCTCAATCTCATGACCCTGAGATCATGACCTCAGCCAAAACCGAGAGTCAGGCACTTAACCAACTGAGCCCCCCAGACACCCCACTGTGAAGATCCTTCTTGATCTTATTCCCCCCCCCCCCCCCCCGCCGGCAGGCTTAATTGCTGGACAGGATGACAAATTACAATGTGTCTATCTGCTTTGGATAGATAATACATTCATTGTAGAACATCAGAATGCCAGAATAGTTGCCCTCCATTCTGGAGAAAATCAGGCACTTCCTTAATGATCTGGATGGATAAACAGGATTGTTTTTGTTCTTAGTGTGTAAATGCCCAGGTTGGGGAAGAGAGGAGGGAGAGAGTGCTCAGTGGTTTGAAGAATGAATATAATAAATGAGCTGACATTAGGGCAATTTGCCTTTCCTGTTTGGTGGAAATAGTTCTAATTTTTCAGATTAATGATTCCCATTATCTTGACTGCTACCAAATATCTTTTCCAGAAATAAAGTATAATATCAGCGATTTTTAGGTTCTTTCATAATAGTATTCTAATGTAAAGACATTTACATTGCTCCATGCAAAAATTTTCTATTGCCTAAATTTCCATGATCCTGCATTATAATCTGGTTTTCTTCTGACCTTCCTTTCTTTGTTGTGTTCTGTCCTTTTATTTTTTTTCAAAATCACTCTCTTTGCTTTCAGTAACCCCTATGTCTTAAAGTTCATATTCAAATGACTTCTAGATCTTTATGCCAGTTTTTCTTCTGTATTTCAAGCTGTATGCCCAACTAACTAGAGATTTCTATCTATATGCCCTAAGGTTACACCAAATTGTCTTCCAAGCCTGCCCCGTTTTTTTTTTTTTTTTTCCAACATCCCTTGCAAAATTACCGTAACTCACCAAGTTGTGCAGGAAGGATGTGTGGACGTCATCCTTAATTCAGTCTGCTCTCTTATTCTTCATATCTAATCAGTCATTAATTTTGTTGTTTCCACCCCCTAATGGATGGAATACCATTGTATTCCTGTAATCTGTCGATTTTACTCTATCCTCACTCTTGAGACCCTACCAGGGACATAACACATCTTCTGGAGTGAACCATGAACAGTTCTGCTGAAAGACACTCCTGTAAAATCAAACTTCTCATTATCCCGTCTCACGGCCCACAGGCAAGGATGTGTGCACAGTTGTTGCTCGTTACTTATCCTTATCGGCTAGGACTGAAGTCATGGCGACAATTTCCATGGCAGTCAGTTTTAGTGGTGGGACAATAGTCGGAAGAATATATTGTGTGTGCTCTTAGAAAGGGTGAAACGTTACTTTGACGATAACACCTTTCCCGGTGGGAAATCTGGAGCCTGGGAAACCGTATCTTCACCTGAGAGCGTGTTGTTGCCACCTTCAGTTTATGTAAACACTTCAGCAATTTTCCTATAATTTCTCATTAAAAAGAACTCACATTCTATAACTGTGATTGTTGTCTTTATAGATCACATCAGGAGCTTTTGAGTACAAACCGATTGCTCCCCTGGATCATGGCAACAGCTTGTTCACTAGATTCCCTATCTCCACATTCACACTAAGGATGTCCTCAGAATAAAATGCAGATTTCCCCAGTCATTTGGATCATGGGATCCTAAATAAAAAATAAAATCATGTTTTTTCCAACTTAGAACTTGTCAGTGGACCTCAGTATAAAGTGCAAACTCTGTAACTTCCCTTCTAGAACATTCATGATGTCACCACTGCTCACCTCTGAAATATAATCTAATTTTTGTTTAGATGCCAAGTCCTCTGACCCCCAAATATTTAAGTATTATGTACTTTGGGTGTTTTATTCTGCACTTTTCTTCTTTACTTTAGGTATTATGTTCCTCTACCCCACTAGAATGTCAACAGTGGTGACAGAGACGCTTGGTCCTGGTCACTGTTGGACCTGAGATGGCTTGGTGTGCTCCAAATACCAATGAAATATTTGCTAACTGGATACCTTTGGGATATTAGTCAGATAATTTTATAATTTAATCTTTTTCATTTATAAATGATGATTTTACTTGAAATTTATAAGGTGTGTTTTAAAATTAATTTAACAAAAGAAATGAAATATACACTGAGATAAAAATTTAAGAAAGTAAAATTTTTAACTGAATATAAGTAGATATCTGTAAGTAAATGGCTAAACATTACATATCTATGACACTTAAATACATATATTTTGGTAAAAAAAAAAAAAAAGTCCTTTTTAGAAACTTGGAGTATCTCGCTTCTGTCCAGACCATAATATTAAAATACCATGAGCTTCTCAACACTTTTCTCCTAATAACGTGCTAAACAAAGAAAGAAAACAGAAACTATAGACCAGATTTTCTTGTTAGCTCTAATTCTATTATTGTATTAATTAATACTTTGACCTTTTGAGCAGATATTCAACTGCCTTTTTGAAACCTTTATTTTATCTGAACAAGTCTAATTTTGTATCATTTCTTCAGTGGAGTGGTACAAAAAGTGACAGTCTTCTTCAAATTTGTTGACAATATTTCTTGACGATGGGAGAAATAATTCGCATCTGTAGCTTGATGCAAGGTACAAATACCTAGAATAACTACACAAGCAGCAATTTAGATGAAATTTTAAAAATCCCTCCATGTAGTCTTTTATTGCCATTCTCTCTTTTTGTTTAACATGTTTCTATTGCAAGAAATAGTTTATTAAACACATTCCAAGGAATTGACAACTTATATCAATTAATACCTCTATATTGATTTATAGCTCATATTTCCATGTAATGTAATCTTATTCAAAATTTATTCTCAACTAATACTGGAAGTAGATTTCATTGATACCTGCTGTTCAGGTAAAGAAACAGACTTAAATGTATTACCTGTTTGCTCCAAATCCACGTATGATACTTGCTTCTTTGCCTAGCTATCAAAAGAATTGCATGTTTAATAAAGGTCATACCTATATTTTTTGTGAAAATGAATGTTGTACTGATTTTTTAATCAACATAGTAATAATCTAAGAATGACATTTTAGTAAGCTGGCCCATTTGTGCCTCTTTTTTAAGAAAAAAAAGTCATAGTGAGAAGTAACTGGTAGACAAAATGATTATCTTTTTTCCCATGATTATCTTTAAAGTCAAATACTGTTTGTAGTTCCATAAAATGATCAAGTTGAAACTTATAAAACGGCCAGTGTTTAACTATCTTTGACGTAAAAAATGCAAATTTAATGTATTTCTACCTAATAATATATGATCTCTCTGCATTTCCAGTTTTCACATGGTATTCTTTGTATCTAGATCACACTTTCCCCATTAAGTCATATTTTTTACTCAAGTATTACCTCATTTACTCAATTCCACTTTGGAAAATCATTTCTTTTTCCTACATTAATACTCAGATTATTTTCTTCTTTTTTTTTCCAACCATTATTTTTGGTCTGTATCTCTTCTATAGCAATTACATTACTTATTTCTCCGTATGTCTCTGTCTTTTATGAGACTTGGTTTTGTTGGCCTCTTGTCTAGCACATCCATTTCAGTATTTTTTGTATGCAAACTTCATGAACAAAAACGGGTCTAGGGCTTGAACAGTGTGCCATGGAGGAATAGAAAATGATTGCCAGGGGCTTAAGGGTGGGGTGTATGGGGAAAGGCTGGTAAAATAGTATAACTTTCAGTTATAAGATGAATAAAGTCTAAGGATCTGATGTATAACATGGTTATCAACTATAGCTGATAAAACTCTTTGTATAAATTTGCTAAGAAAGTAGAACTTTTAAAAATGATAAATATGCAAGGTTTGGGATTTGGTAATTAATTACATGGAGAGAATCTTCACAGTGTATATGTATTTCAAATCATTACGATGCACATTTTAAACATTTCTCAATTTTATTTTTCTCAGTAAATCTGAAGAAAATGTGCTCTGGGGGCCACATGCACTACTCATTTCACACTCATGGTAGCATCAGCTTGCATTCAAATTCTGACCTAGCCATTTTACATACCTAGAATATTTAGGTGACTTGAAGCTTAATCTAAGTAAATAGAAAATGGGGACAATAATAGGATTTATTGCATAGGGTAATTATGAAGTTTGGCTATGATAATATGTAGAAGTGGTTATTTTTAGATTTTGTAGGCTGTCACAATATGTTTCCATTATAGATTTTAAAGTGTTATAAATGGAAAATCACATGTATTGGTTCAGAAAAAAAATTGGACAAAATTCTACCCAGGACAAAGGGGAATTTAAAAATTTGAGCTCTCAGAATTTGTCATAATATAGCCATCCATGTTTTTCTACTTCGTCTCCTCTTCGCTTTTGATTTGTCTTTGCTGCTCTCAGCAACGTATCCGACAGTGATAGGCCCCAGGCCAGTATATGTAAGGAAATAGTTCAGAAATCTAATCAAGGCAACAAAATTTTTTCTTAGAATTTTATTTGAAAATTAAAACAAAAACCTTTCCATTGTCACATGAAAAGGAAAAAATGAGCATTCCTAGTCAACTTTTGTGTTCGTTAATGTTGGCTCTTTTCTAGAAATTTGTGTTCTCAAGCACAGTGTACACGTTCAGGGCTAGTTCAAAAGAATTAATGGTACCTGCTATGTAACTGATTCTGTTATGTCATTGGCTTCCTATTTTGTACAGTGGCAAAACCCGTAAAGCATGTGGAAGTTCAATTTATAAAGCAAGTGTAAGCGGAGGGGTGTACTTTAAAAAGAGGCCCGGGTATTGAAACCTATGCATATTCAGTTTATCTGTACCTATAGAGAGAGTAATTTAGTTAATTAAAATTATTTAAAAATTTATACAAAGTCAAAATCTCACCAGTGTTCTTAAGCCTCCATACACAGAATGAAAACATTTTCAACCTTTAGTCTGATGCGTGTATTTAATACAGAAAGTCAGGTAATGAGATAAATTATTCCTTGTCTAAAAATCAAGACTATGTGTCAACAAGGTAAACATGAGATTTTACAACTTGCTATCAATCTTAATTAAACAAATACACATATTATGAGATTACACAAGTATTCAGGATACCATCTTATCTGTGAAATTCCCAACAAGACCACGTTTTCATGAGGAAAACACCTTATAAACACATACTGACAGTATGACAAGCACTTTGACAAGCTATGACATATAATTCTAAAAATCATTCCTAAAATGTAAGTATCTCCGTTTTTTAAGAATAAAAAACTAATAAGTAGCAGGGCGCCTGGGTGGCCCAGTCAGCTGACTGTCTGCCTTGGGCTCAGGTCATGGTCCCAAGGTCCTGGGATGGAGCCCTGCATCAGGCTCCCTGCTCAGCGGGGAGCCTGCTTTTTCCTCTCCACTCCCCCTGATTGTGCTCACTCTTTCTCTCTCTCTCTGTCAAGTAAATAAATAAAATCTTTAAAAAACAAAAAACTAGTAAGTGGAAAAGCCAGCATTCAAAATATCAGTTTCAAGTCCCCCCGCCCCCCCCCCCTTCACCCTGGCTATTATGTTAATCCAAAATAAAAGCATTACCCTAATACAATGCACATTTATTACTGTAGGCATGGATTGAATGAAAATACGTTTTATTAGATTATTTAATTAACAATATATGAATATGATTTAACTAGGAATGTGTTATAAGGAAAAAAATAAATCGATGTAGAGAAATAATGTACAAATTACATTCGTTTTATAAGACTGCATGTGGAGAGATCTTTGAGTATAACATCATAAAATTTGGATCTGTCATCTTGCAACTGAAGATATTTTTGTTTGACACATTGTTAAAAGCACTTTAATTCTAGAAAATTCAAAACAATAACTTCTATAATCAATTTAATTTCCAGAATTAATCACAATCTCACTATGTGATCTTGACAGCATATCTCCTTTTTGACAATAATGAACCACTTGACTGACACATTCATGTCTTGAAAGAAAAGAATTAAATGTGAACTGATGTGTTCATAACTGCATTACTTCACTTTTTTATGATCTGAAATAGAAATTTATTTGGTGAGGAACACTTTTGCTATAATCTTTATGGGTCAAAGGAAATCATGTACATTGCCCCTAAGCTCTAAATGCATTATTTCCTCAAATCAATTTGAAAACTCATTAGTTTAGCTAATACTTGAGTAAGACAATAAGTTTACCAACAGCTATGCTCTCAAATGAGCAGGGAATGTATAACTTCAACAAATCATAATGGCTGCTATTCAGATAAGGAAAGGAGAAGAAGGGAAGAAAGGGGAAAATCAGGTCCAAAGGATGGGAGGAAATCTTGATTTATAGCAACAGTTATTTTTAGAATTTCTAACAAACTTAACTGATAGAAATCATTTCAGCCTCCAACAAGAATTTATTATGTAGTATCAAAACACTCTTTTGAAAGGGGCAAGTAAACTTATTTTTAACCTGAGAAAATATCTTAACATTCTCCCCAAGAGAGTTATCCTCTGCAATATACACAAAAATTTTGGTAAAGCAATTTTGATAAAAGCTAATACGAATAATGATAATCTTATAACAGTAATTATATTCCTGAATCAAAAACCAAGCAACCACTTTCTATTTTTTCCTAGATAATTCAGACCATCAGTGCAGTGGATAGAGATGAATCCATAGAAGATCACCATTTTTACTTTAATCTATCTGTGGAAGACACAAAGAACTCAAGTTTCCTAATCATAGATAATGAAGGTAATGCCATTCACTCCTAATGGCTTTTGTTCCTTTCTTTGAGAAATGTGCTTGATTTTAAGGGTATTTATAATTTTGCTTTTTATAAGGTTCTTGCAATATGATGATGTTGGGAAATAGAGCAGAGAGTGGCAGTGAAAATGGTAAACAAAACCCGAAGTCAAGTTCTGAAAATACTAGCCCCATTTCTTTCAATGAGAAACACTTTTTCAAGTCATCAGTGGCTACAAGACCTTGCAAAAACAGAATGACCCTGCAAATATAATGGCAGTACAGACACAGTGGTTCCTTTCATGTCCTTGTAAAATTCAAACTTCAATCCAGGGGGAAGAAAATGATATATACTTATAGTCATTAGCTTGATCGATTCACAGATATTTGGAGTCATTAATTAGAAGCTATAAATATATAAAATTGGTTTAAGATTATTGTCCTTCCTTCAAAATGAAACAATTATATCAATCTAAGGACACAGTGTTCCAAAGGATTTTGTGTGGAGAGACAGAATAGCTTCTCCTTCCATACAGAAGTGGATTGACTTTGCCGAAAGCCCCTCTGTTCTTTTTTCTTTTGCTTCAGTAAAAGATTTTCTTGTCATAATATGAATCTATTTTAATTTAACTTTATATCTGAAAGATAAGAAACACCATAGGATTTATTACTCAAGTATCCATAGCCAAATACCTGCAGATGTCCTTCCATACACCTGATTTTAGGCTTCAATCTATGGGAGATCTTTTATGGGACAATAAATGGCAGGCATGTTCTCTTCCTTTTCTCCTTGTCAAACTTCTCAGTGAAGGAAACTCAGCTAAATTTAGGATAAAAAAATGCAAATATCAAAAGAAGAAATAAATTATAGCTTAGATTTGTTTGTATTAATATAAGTCACTGGGGCAAAATATGTATACTAAAACATAAAGAAAATAATTAATTTGGTTTAATGTTTGTGATTAAAAAATAATCTGATAAAATATGAATTGAAAAACGTAAACTCTCTTACCTTTTCAATCTGCCTAGTAAATAAAATCACAAGTTTTATGGGTTCCAAAGCATGATGGATAATTGTTTTAAAAAGATGATTTGGGAAAAGTGGTTGTAAGCAGACACACATTTTTGAAACACCTCATTTATTTGCATTTTACTGTTGTGTATTCTAAGTTTTGATTACTACAGAAAATATTTTGGGGGATGGCCATACAAAAAAAGAGGCGGAAATATAGGACTCAGACACAAGAAACTGCACTGAAAAAGGTTACTTAGAATATTTAGGGATTCAGGGGAAAACAACTTCAAAAGTGTCAAAGTATATATTGTTCATCTTTGTCAATTTTTTAAATGTTCTGTCTAGAAGAGTGATCAGTGCATGCTACTGAGGTTTAACTGTTACCTTAATTTTAAATAGAAAATGGGTTAAAAATGTCAACGTAAAATGAAACATCCCAATAGGATTTTTCCTACCATATAAAACTAATCCTTCTGTCTCATTAGTAAATACGTGATTTGGGATTACTTGCTGTGATACTGGCAGATGACTTTGAAAATCTTGTGTATTTATAGTATTTGTGAAAAGAATGAGTTCCTATTAGAAAAAGCACTATGTCATGAGTAAATCACCCAAATGAAACTCATACTGTCATCATTAATTTAATATCAGTAGCCTCTATAAAATATTGATATCTGAATAAAGAGCTGTTTTCTTTGTTGCACATTTACGTTTTCTGTCTTTATCAAAGACATTTTGGAACTGATTCATGTAATTCATCTAATTATGTAATTAGGGTTAGAGCAATGCCAAATCAATAATGACTTTTTGATTGGATTTTTTGACTTTTTATCAGAAATTTTTTCTTTATTATTTAAACTTACTTGATATTTCTATACTGTTGCCTGTAGTGCATATGACTGGTATGAATTTCTTTTATATTATTGAAAAATTATGCACATGGGTTTTTGTTTTAGATAACACAGCTGTAATTTTGACTAATAGAACTGGTTTTAGCCTTCAAGAAGAGCCTGTCTTCTACATATCTGTCTTAATTGCTGACAATGGAATCCCATCACTTACAAGTACCAACACCCTTACCGTACACATCTGTGACTGTGATGACTCTGGCAGTACACAGACCTGCAGGAATAAGGACCTAATGCTTGCCATGGGATTCAGAACAGAAGTCATACTTGCTATTTTGATAAGCATCATGATAATATTTGGTAAGTAGTGCTGAAGTGAACCTATCTTCATTACTGAAAATAATGTGATAAATATAAAAAATAGTTAATTCCATTTTCACAGCATGATATGGGTGTGTGTGTGTCTGTGTTAATTGCTCTTCTGAGTATGTTGCAATTCTTAAACCGTGGAGTAAATGAAAAATAGAGTGGCCATGCATTTCAAGATGAAAATCAAGGATCCCTGAATTCGGAGTATGTCGGCGTGTTTGCACATCTGCTTAGGAATGTTTTCGACACTGTGCATTGCAGCACATACAGTTATATAACAGTTAGTAATAATAATAGTGACCTTCTGTTGAGTGCTTATTAGACTCCAGGGTACTGTCTTGAGTGTTTATACACAGTATACAATGTGATTCTCACAATAACCTTATGAGGTAGTAACTATTATCACCTGCGTTGTATGAATGAAGAAAGTGAAACTCAGAGCGTTAAGTACTTTACAAAGGGTCATGCAGATATGCTAAATTTCCGTAAATGTACACAAGTCTATTCAACCCTGTACTGCAACTTTAGAGCCCTAGGACCACTGTGAAAGGAAGGAAACAGGTTGGAGGAATGCAGAGGGAGGGTTTTACTTGATCAAAGTGCTAAACACAAAAGAAATTTCAGAAAAATAGCTCCGTTTTCGCATAGATTTTATTTATTTATTTATTTATTTATTTATTTATTTATTCAAGAGGGTGGGGGGATAGAGCGCGCACAAGACGGGCAAGAGGGAGAGAGAGTGCACGCGAGAGGGGCAAGGGGCAGAGGGAGAAGGAGAAAATCTCATGCAGACTCAGCGCTGAGTACCACTGGAGCAGGGCTGGATCTCACAACTCAGATCAAGACCTGAGCCGAAATCCAGAGTTAACCACTTAAGGGACTGAGCCACCCAGGAGCCCCAAGCTCTGTTTTTTTGTTTGTCGTTTTCAGAAGCAGTTTCCATTTTACAGATGAGACAGATGAACCCCAGAATGTTTTAGTCAGGCTTCCACAACTACAAATAATTCATTTAGCATCACCTTTTCTCTTTCTTTAACGTACCAGTCAGTATGTATAATCTAAACCGTCTCTTGCTTCCTTTGTAACTTCTTGTCAAAGTCAACACCACTTTATTACACAGTGTTGAGAACAATGATATCAGCCACTGGTTCTGTAGTCCTGCCAGAACGGCCAGCAATCACTGTTTTGATGGATGAAGGATTACTCCGAACTTTGCTGTGAAAGAGAGAAGGCAAAGGGGTCGACGCTCAGAGACGAAGACCCTTTGCTCTTCTTTTTTTTTTTTTTTTTAAAGATTTTATTTATTTATGAGAGACAGCCAGCGAGAGAGGGAACACAGCAGGGGAGTGGGAGAGGAAGAAGCAGGCTCCCAGCGGAGGAGCCCGATGTGGGACTTGATCTGGGAACGCCGGGATCACGCCCTGAGCCGAAGGCAGACGCTTAAAGACTCCGCCACCCAGGCGCCCCCCCTTTGCACTTCTTTGCTCCCACTTTTATTGGTCCTTGAGGATAATCACAAATCCTTATCACTGTTTCTTCAGCACGTGATGTGTGAGGAAGTGTCTTTCTAAAACTAGGAGGACCTGTTTACAGGAGAGATAAGATATGCTAATCTGCGTGTTCTGCAGTTCTGCTAAACACAGCCTAAGGGACAATGCAAACATCTCTTAGATCACAGGGTGACTGTTTGGGCTAAGAAAGCTTCAGGGAAGGCAACTCCTTGCGGCATTCCAAGGGCAGAGTGGTCACGCAGGCCTCAGCATTCCAAAGGCCTACACCCTTCTCCGAAACCTTCCATCGCCCCCTGCGCCCCCTGCTACATTTTAGCAAACCAGGTATTACTGCTGATTTCATGCTCTGCGTTAACCCCAACATAATCCCAAACGCAGTGCTCAAAATGGCATCTGTGTCCAGGGATTGCTTTGCCCTCACTCTTCTCATCTTTCTCAAAGCCTCAAAAAATCTTGCATTCCTGTTTACCATCCAAATCACCATTCTTTCCTACCCAGCCTCAGTTTTTAAGATAATTTTTAATGGTCTTTGATCATAAAACTGAGTATAGAGCTACATAGCTGGGTATCAGAATCGAGTGCAATAAAAGCAATGTAGTGTTTAGAGGATGACAAGTACTGATTTTACTCATAGGTGCAGACCTAAACCAAGTCCAAAAGCCCCATGAGTAAACCAAGGACAGCCTCACAGTCAAGGGTATGAGTAAGATTTAGAGGGTGAGAAGGGTCAACCAGTAGTCAGTAGTTTTCTTTGAAAGTGTCGTGAATACTCTCTCCAGTTCATAGATTGAAAAAATTATTTATTAGCTCCCTTTCTGTATCAACCATATATCTGAGCTGAGTTTCACAGTACCTGGATTCAAACTCAATGACCTTATTTCAAGAACACAAAAGGTAAGATTTATATAAAGTATTGCCTAATGTATTTCCCTTTATGATAATATTAATAACATCATTTCATGTTTGTTTCATTTCCTATAGGTGAAATTCTGAATAGTTCCAAGGCTATGAAAGGGTTGGCTATTCTTGATACAAACACACACACACACACACACACACACACACACACACAATTTTCTCTAAAAATAGAAAAAAGGTGCTTTGAAATTGTTCTATTTCTACATGATGAGCAAACCAGTGTTATGATTAAAAAAAATAATAGTTTGGGCTTTCTGAAATTAATGTGGTATCACTGAGCACAGGTTCTAAACCTGTATCTGGTGGCATACACCTTGTAGTCGATAAATACTAACTTGGAAAATAATTATGCCACAGAATTTGTCTCAGCAGGGACTTTCAAACTGCTTTGTTATGCTTAACTCCTCTTAGCATGGATTATTGGTTACTAAAATTGACAAATGCGTGTAGATTGGAAAGTGTTCCCTTATGCTACTTTTCTTTTTCAATATATAAAAAATACAATTTTAAATTGATTATCATCACAAAACAGTTCACTCTATTTTTATATGTTTTTCTGCTCTAAATCATCAGCCAGAAATATTGTTAATACTGCCTTATGTCATTCTGCATGACCCTTTTGTAAAATTTCAAAAGCAAATACTGTAGTTGAGTTTTGGGGAGTCAAAAGTTATACGGGGATATTCCACTGTGCAGGGGATGATGTCACCAACCCCCGCATTGTTCAAGGGCCGACTGTATGTTTTCTTTTGCCTTACAATTATAAAATCTAAACTCATGTCTTGAGCTTTTAACAAAAGCAAGGATTGTAAAGTTTATTATAAGAAATATGTAATATTGATAAATATAAACTTATTATATTAACATGTTATATTTATTATATTACGTTAATTAATGTTCTCATGTGCTTTCTTTGTCAGGGTTTATTTTTTTGATCCTAGGTCTGAAACAGCGAAGAAAGCAGACCCTCTTCCCGGAGAAAGGTGAAGATTTCCGAGAGAACATATTCCGATATGACGATGAAGGGGGAGGAGAAGAAGATACAGAGGCTTTTGATATTGTGGCACTGAGGACTCGCACCATCATGCGGGAACGCAAGACACGGAAAAGTGCTGCTGCAGAGATCAGGAGCCTGTACAGGCAATCTTTGCAGGTTGGCCCAGACAGTGCCATTTTCAGGAAATTCATTCTAGAAAAGCTCGAAGAAGCTAATACTGATCCTTGTGCCCCTCCTTTTGACTCCCTCCAGACCTACGCCTTCGAGGGAACAGGGTCATTAGCTGGATCCCTGAGCTCCTTAGGATCAGCAGTCTCTGATCAGGATGAAAATTATGATTACCTGAATGAATTGGGACCTCGCTTTAAAAGATTAGCATGCATGTTTGGCTCTGCTATGCAGTCAAATAATTAGGGCTTTTTTATTTTTAAAATTTTTAAAATGCTAATATGCTTTGGGCAGACTGGTAGTCTCTTAGGAAAGAGTTGTGTACTCCAGTTCTCGGGGTGGGAGAGAAAAGTTATAGCGTCTTCTGATTTCCTTGGAGTTAATACCCCTTGGTTATTTCAAACTTCCCACGTGTTGTCCCCAAATGCAGATGTAGAGTGACGCTGACAATCAGCTCTTGCGTGCCAATGCAGGCCAGCTCTGGCGCGGAACTGAAATCTTCCTCTAGCATTTTTTTCACTACCGTCCAGTACAAAGTCTCAAAATTTTTGAGCTTAATATGAGAAAGGCCCTGATTTAAATCAACTTAATATTATTTCATTTATCCATTTTTTTTCCCTTACAAAGTGAGAGTAAAGTGTTTGTTTTAAGTTCCTGATGGTATACAGAGATAAACTTAAAACACCTAGTAGAATCTGGGTGATTATATAAAACTTTTAAAAACTGTTTCTTTTTTATGAATAAGCAAGTTTCTGACTGAGATTCTATGATTCACAGTAGTTTGATATTTTAAAATCATTGTCAAGGTCATACTTGAAAACTGATTTCAAGTTTAGACAGATTCTTAGTATATGTTAATTAATCAAAGATACAGTATAGATTTGTATTGTCTTCGATATTTCAGATGTGTATTAAAAGGGGAGTATGAAAATATGTCTGGGAGATTTGTATGTTATTTTTATATGTAACCAGAATACATCTTTTTCATGTCACAATGCAATAACAAAGCACATGTCAGGGTTTACTCAACGTTAAATTTAAACTTTATGATAATCGTGGAAAGCGTGAAAAATTTTAAGTAAATTTTTATTGCCACTGAAATGATAGCAATAAATGAAAGAACTATTTGATTCAAAGTTGAATTAATATTCCAAAATATTATGATCACTCGTACTGATTCCTACCACGCACAGAATAAAACATGATAAAATTCTCAGCATTTCCTTTTTATTAAGAGCTTAGACCAGAACTGATTCTTCAGTGTCATTTTTTTTATTATGGGATATAAAATTAGGTGCAGTAGTTACTTTTATTGTAACATTATGAAGGAAGTATGCTAAGCTGCTGGACATGATAAAATCCATGGTAGCATTCAGATAACAAGCTTTATGATAGCATCAGATAATAAGATAATAAAACCCTTTAATTTTAATCAGCATTTTAAGAACAATCCTTTTTATTCTATCCAAATCAAGATGGAATTCAAAATTCATAGGTTGAACAGAAAGAAAATGGTGAACACAGTGTCCTCAAAATTGTTTTGTAAGTTCATTTCTTATTAGCAGCATGTGAAAATGAGCTGAACCAAATTGACCATATATGTTTAGGTAAAATATTTTGAATAATTTTTGGCTGAAGATAGTGGATTTGAATAGCTACAGTATTGTTTTCCTCTGTACTTGGAAACATAAACACCATACCATGTAATAGAAGCGAGGTTTTCCATCAGTATCAATTCAGGTACCATTATGTCAACAACATAGGTATCACCACTTTACAAAACCCCAAGACTGGAGGAAATACAACA
Organism: Ursus arctos; assembly: GCF_023065955.2. Taxonomy (NCBI): domain Eukaryota; kingdom Metazoa; phylum Chordata; class Mammalia; order Carnivora; family Ursidae; genus Ursus; species Ursus arctos. The sequence goes on from NW_026622841.1 coordinate 10,411,834, forward strand.
ATTTAGGCAGATATTAAAAGTAGATGAGAAGTCATAAGCTGTGGAATATCCTGATGCATCCATATCATCATTTACTTAGGGAGGAGTACGAATACTGTTAAACAAAACAAAATGTTAAAAAGAGAAAAACTTGCAAGTAAAATAGAAATGTATGAGTTGAGAGAACATTTCTATTTCTATCATATTGACATAAAAATTGAATAAGTATAATGGGGGATATTTTCAGAAATTATTCCATAAAGGATTATTCCCTGTACTTAAAAGATAGTGCTATATAATCTTGGTTGAAGAATTGGAAAGTATGATGAACAACAAATAAATTAATCCATGGAAAATAGATGAGAAAACAGGAATAGGGTTTTCTGAGCATCTAGTAGGTTCTGTCATGGGTGAAAGCCTTATGAACAACTTATCAGTTTAGATGAACACTTTAAAAAATGCACATCTGCATCACCTGGGTTTCATGTTTGAGTCCAGTGGCACTTAGAAGATGTGTTAAAATAAATTCTGGTTTAGTCGATGGTGGGATTGTTAATTATAGGTACATAGGAAAAGAACATACATGGTTGCCTATCTATGTGCTAGTCTAAAAAGTGTCCTTTTAAGCTGTATTAAAAAAATACTATCTGATTCTTTTACGGAAGTTGCAGTTTCCTAGATATTATACTCAGTCACATTTCAATCACACTTGACCTTTTTGTAGTCACCTGGGTGTTGCAAGAACACAGCTGCATCCTAAGCTAAAGACATGGCGTTAAGATCTCATTTCTGTAAATTTTCATAAAGGCTAAATGAATGCAGATATTTATAAAAATAGCACAGCTTCGCATTAATACCTGCAGTGAACAAATATTAACCTTCGTTAACTCACAGGTTTATGTGTAAGTCTGGAATTACTAGTGGTCGAAACAGGGAAATATAGAAAGTCCGTTGCAGGGATCAGAAACTGCCAGTGATCGCGGTGTTCACTCGGCGCCCGTGCTCGAGCCTACCCGTGCTGGGTCTGAATTAGTGCGCCTCTGTGTAGATCACCGTGTGAACGCTGTCGAGCTGTCCGCTCCTGGCAGAGCCGAATTTGTAATCTGTACAATAAGGCCCAGTCCACCTACTTCCCATGACTGTTGTGACAAATAAGCAGAACCTGACCCAGTAAAGCACGGCATCATTACGAGGGCCGATGCGATGTGGCTGGAACACGCAGACCCTTTTCCTTCTAGTACTGAGTGCTCTCCACGGCTTCACAGCATGTTTGTGGTCTGAATCAACTCTGACCCACATGGAAGGCCAGGTATTCTTCTGTCCCTGCGCATTTCTGCATTCTTAACTCTTGGGTTCATGTTCTAGGCCTGAAACGGTCTGCCCCCAAACATTTCTCTTTTTTATTCCCTCACTAAATTCAGGTCTGTGATCAACTGTGATTTCCTCAGAAGGGCTTACCTGGCCATTGTCTTCCACTGTGACTCTTGCTCTGCCTTGCTTTTATTCAAATCACTTAGCCGCCTGGTATTACAAGATATACGTACTTTTTTTTTTTTTTACTTATTATGTCTTTATCACTTATTAGAATGTAAACCCTAATGGGCAAGAAATCATCTGTCTTGTTCCTTCGTTCTTGTCTAAAACTGTTTGTAGCACATAGTAAGTGGACCAATAAATATCCCTTAATGTAACAATGAATCCCCATCTATTTTCCTTGTCATGTATAGAAGCCATATTGAGTTTTGCTAAATAATAATATGGAATTAATATCTTTTTCAAAATAGGTCACCACTGGGCAGTTCTTGGGTACACCAAGATTTTTCAAAATGTTTGTAGTCATTATATGAGTTTGGCGTCTTAACTTGTTTGGACGTATTGGTATTATCCCCAGGGGCAAAAAGAGGTAATGCCTTTAAACTGTTTGGTCAAAACTGGTCATATGATAAATGCTGTAGAAATTCTCATATGAATAAGTCCCCATGAAGTGTGATGACTATGAAAACGTATGCAATGCGTGAGAATTCTGCTTCTTGGTTACAATACAAAACTTGGTAACAAATGTATCGTTAGACTTAGAAGCTACTGGAAACCTACAAGGTAGCTTTATGTTCTTTTATATGACATAAAAGGACATTTGATATCAGATACACTAAAGGCTGGGAGACAAATTAGAAAAATAAATGGAGGAAAGGAATATGTGACTTTTTATATTTACAATCAGGCCTGCCTGTCTGTCTATCATCTGTGTATCTATCTGTGTGACCCTATCATCTGTGTGACCCTGTGTGATCTATCATCTCTCTATTTTTTTTTAAGATTTTTATTTATTTATTTGACAGAGTGAGAGACAGCCAGCGAGACGGGGAACACAGGCACGGGGAGTGGGAGAGGAAGAAGCAGGCTCCCAGTGGAGCAGAGAGCCCGATGCGGGGCTTGATCCCAGGACCCTGGGATCACACCCTGAGCCGAAGGCAGACGCTTAACGACTGAGCCACCTGGCGCCCCTCATCTATCTATCTATTGAGATAAATTGTGATTTCCTGGAGGAAGGGAGACTAGCACCTCGATCACAAAGCAGATTCTTAGGACCCGTTAGAATGTGTCACTGCCTTCTTTTCCTAGAGAGCTCTGAGGATGGAATGCTGAGCAACTGGTTTGAAATGGCAGACAGAGAGGGCAGGAGCTGGACAATATGCAGTTCCTAGCTGTCGACAAGGCAAAGCTGCATGAATTTCCCATAGGTTAAGGAGGTTGCAGCTGTAGAGATTTTGCACAGAGGGAAGGCTGAGAGGGAACTTAAACCAGTCATCCAAAGCGTGTGTCACACAGGCTAAGGAAATATAGGGACCTCAGGTCTTTAAAATGTCTCCAAATACGCCATGCATTGGCTCACAATAGAGTGCCAGCATTCTATGCCTGACATTGCAGAGGAATCTAGCCGTGGGATAGTGGAAGCGCCAGCCATGCTTATTGTGCCCCTTACCTCTATTTCCGGACATCAGAGGTCCAGAAGCAGCAGAGTAAGTGGGAGAGGGTGAGAGAGAGAACTTTACTTTGGATATAAGGAAAAATAATTTAAAAAAGTGTTTTTGACACTGACCAGAAGCTGTGCAAACTGTCTGGGATTTGGCCAAGGTGGGCATCAGAAAGATCAATGCAAATGTGTGTAAAAACTGAACAGTATAAAACATTTTCATGATGTTTCTTTCAAGTTCAAACTAATCAATAACCTGGTTACATTACCATATCAAATCAATTTGGAATTTCATATATTTTAAATAATTCAAAAATCAATTCTTATCTAAATCAGAAGCAAAATACAAAAAAGTAAATATAATTTATAGTGTCCTTAAAACAGTTGTGAGCGAATGAAAATAGTTCACACAACTTCATTTCATGTCATTCTTCTGTGTTTATTCATTTTAGTATTTAAAATGTGATATGTTCTATTGAGTTCTGCCATGCAAAGTGATTTATCTTAGCTACAAATAAGGCTGGACATGGAAAATAACTCATATTCATGATTACATAGAGGTCCAAATCTGTAGAATGTTTTGTCTAGAAAAGAGAGTGGAGCTGATGTCTGTATTCACATGTTTCCATAATATTATCTCATTTACATGCTAGTGAGAATAAGTGGTCTATGAAGTACATTTTAAATTATTTTCTAGTTGCTAACATTTCTTTGTTGTGTAAACTTTGATGAATTATTTAAAATGTTCTCTTTTGGTACCTTAATTTGTACAGTGGGGATATGGAAAATAGATAATCAGACTTTTCATAGGAATTAACAAAAATAATACATATAAAGAATGAATTATGCCTAACATAGAGAATGTATGACATTTTATCTGTTATTGTTAACATAACAGTTATTGTGACATCATTAAGTTTTTCTTTAGAAATGCTCATAGACCAAGCTCATTACTCTACAATTAATGTGGACAAGAAGAAAGTGAATTAATGCAGGACAATAATTAGCTTGCTGTTACTTACTGCTTCCCCACCTTGACCCTTCCTGGGTAATGTTCCATTATTACCAAAGGAAAAAATTAATTGCTCCAGTTATGCATTATGTATGAGATGAGATGTTGTGATTGGAAGTCACTCCCCTATGACTTTTATTTGGGGGAAAAACTCTGCTAAATAATAACTACACATCATGACGACTTTTTCTAGGTATGGATATTTTAGGGAAAAAAACTATCAAAAAAAGGAAGGGGTTTGCTCACTTGGTCACTAATGCACAAAAGAATTCATTTCTATGTTAGATTAGATTTACATGGAAGAAATAAAAGAAACATGCTAACAGCTCCAAAAGAAAGCTTTCAAATCTGTTGTTAATAATATCTGATGCCCAAAGTTCTAATTTTATATTAGGAATTTAAAATTAAATTACAAAACAGATTGTTTTCATCACCTCTGACAATACAAAATGAAAATCTGCACCGTTGGCTTTTACCTACGTTGCCCTATCCTCTCTCTTTTTAAAAAACAGAAATTAAGAACACATTGCCATATGTTCTCTGCTGAGTAAATTTTTATCATCTTTCCTTTTTTTATCCAGTCTTAGGGCTCGGGCAAGTTCGAGGCAATTGTCCAGCTCCTACCGACGCCTCAGTTTTCAGTTACTTCTTTCTTATTCCAGATGACCTCTACATTGTTCTGGAAGCTTCCTCTGCAGCACGAATTACCTAATTTTAATTTTCATTAAAACTTAACACATACCTGGACTTGACATATTCAGTTTACATAGAGAGAATTTCACCTGATTATTTGAAAACGGTTTGTTTTACTAAATGTATAAATTCAATTAGAAGTGGATAAATCACATAGAATATTTATCCATAGCAACTTATCACTATCACACATTGTTTAATAATAACACAGTTTTTAAGAGCAATAATTTCTTCTCCTTTATAAAATAGCGTCTACAGTCATGGTACTTTATTTTTATATAAATACCTAAAAATCAAATCTGTACCAAGGCACGGGCTAAGAAAAATTGTGAACTGTAAAAATTCTAAGTATTTCTCCCATCGGGTTCACTCATTCCCAATAAGTAAATTAACAAACATCGAAGATTTTCTCCACTGGTAGTATCTGGGGAGCATCTCTAAGTGGAGTGCTATGTAATACACCCTGAACAGAATCTCAGCAAAGAAAATCGCCAGGTCCTAGCCTGAAAAATATCACCCAGGAACACTTGGAATTGAAGGGAGTGGATGTGACCAGAATGACTGGTTACTGCTAATGTGAGACTTGGTGCTGAGTCCAGCTCCCCTCCAAGCTTTGCAAGGAATAGCTGTCTCTTAGCGGTGTTCCACTGAGTTATGCTATTGGCCAAGAAGAGGAAAATATCAGTGATGGGTGGACTTGTATTCTCTCAAATGTTTCTGAATATAGCAAACAAAGCTGTTCCCCTAAATCTCTTTCACTCTTTTTGTTTTAAGCACACATATTTCTAGGTCCTATTCTCAGTGGTTTTCTTTTTCTGATGTGTTATCTCATTTAATTGAGTATTATGTGAGGGAGGCACTGGTGTTATTCCCAGGATACTTACAAGGAAATTGAGACAAACTGACACTGAGTAATTTGCCTGAAGTTGTGCATGTAATAAGCAGTAATAATGAATACCTAGGCAGGCTAGTTCTAGATTCCAGGCTTTTATCATTATACCTGGCAGTCTCCCCATTTACTTCAGCTCCTTAGGTTGTTAACCTCGGGGCTTTTTAATATGATTTTTATTTTTCTGTCTCCATAGTAACAGTCCTCCTATAAAGGGTATTCAAATAAATAATTGTGTGCAATTTTTATATCATCATAATTAGCAAATAAATGATGAGCAAAAGAAAGAAGATTAAGGCAAGAAAATATTTTTTAAAAAACCCCACTAAGTTCACTTGGAGAATTCACAGCAATTGCCGTTTGTTTGCATCGCTTTTATTACATCCTCCTACTTCTTCCTTGGATCTTCCTTCTATTTGGCATTTTCTGTATCACATACCGCTTACACTAAAATGTGCTTGATTTTTTTGTCTTTTTTTCCATCATCGAATCATCCACTAAAGACAGGGATTAGCTCTGTTTAAGCAATGATTTTTGAGATTCGTAGAGACAGAACGGAGCACTGAGAGTCACAGGGCTGGCGAATGATGCTAATGTGGGGGTAACACAAGGTAAGCTTACGTTAACATCAGACCTGGTTCCCTGATTTATCTTTCAGCAGCGATCCGTGCCCTAGGAACGAAAGCAAGATAATAAGCCCTACATGTTCCTTTAAGTTTTCCCTTCTGATATCAGACTGCATGGTCTCTATCCTATCAAGGAATGTAGTATTCCTTGATTAAAAGAGGCTGCACTGGCCAACAGACGACCCCAAATACCAAGATAATAGGCACCGTCACTACTGCACCTCAGGTCAACCCTATTGATTCTTCTAGCACGCGTCCACTTCACTCAGGATAAAAACAAAGCGGAGGTTCCCTTTGGTTCCCAGGAATTCATGGTATCAAATGAACACACTGGGAAGCACATTAATCACCCAATTTTTTGCACATCTGAACTGTAACTGATTTATTTTTGACCTTCCGACAAATATATTCGAATGTGGTATCGATTTCTGGGGTGGCTAACCTAGAACAGTGCAAGTCGATTTCATAATATGCATTTTTAACTTGAAATTCCATATTTAAGAATGTCTTCTGGTCAAATTAGGGTCAAGTCAGGCAAGTCTTTAAAACAAAAAGAGAGAGAAAATAAATCAGGAGCAGTGGATCCAGACTCATTGTAAAAGGGCAACTGTGCTTACGTGATTGTTTTCCATGCTCACTTTCTACTTTTCTCAATGGAAAGCAAGTACTCTGAAATCCTTTCTCTGTAATATTTTTAGAGAAAATATTAGAACATGGTGGTCAGTCTGTAACATGGAATCTCTAGTGTATTCCTTACTAGGCAATTAAAATGCCTTGTTCCTTCTACTAAGCTGAGGTTTGACTCTTACTGGCAAAGGCAGGGTTGACAAGTCATAGGCAAGATCTGCTCCAGCAAGAGATGCATTTTGACTTAGATGGACGACTGCCCTTCTGTATTTTGTGCCAAGGCAAACATTACCATTATCAACTCAGAGGTAGGGAATATAATTGAATGTGTGTAAAGAAGTGGCACCAACCAACACAATTGTATGACTTTATATTACATTAAAATCCTAAATTTCTTATGGTTGCTAATTGTGTTTTCTTATTGGTTTGCAACATTAATAAACATTAAGAGATTTATTGAAATATAGAGAGAGAACTAGAACAGAAAGTCATAGCTCAGACTTTTATGAGTGACTCATCCTAGCGTATTTAACATTCCAGATGGCAGAAGGGTTTCTGCCCTTGTAAATCATTTGCTACTTTATAATGTGTTCTCTTTTCTAATTAAATTGATTGCACAAAGCTGGTGGAACCTTGGGATTTGAACTCAAAGAGCATTATGGAGGCAGAGCTATTCATTTCCAAGCTGGCTCTTGTTTTGTCACATGCCAAACTCTTCTAAAAGCCAGATGCTACTTTCTATGGCATGTCTGCTACTCCCTAAGGTAGATTTCAGCCCCCGATTTCCCCTTCCCTAATCACTTCCATTTATTTTTATACTGTATATAACATTAAGTAAATCAGAGTATTCCATTATGACCTCTAATTGCTTTTCTGAAAGGTAGGCTTCTTAAATGTATTAAATATGTTAAACATGGCAACAGTCCCACTGAGAGACATAGGGGTCTCAACAGCATCATCACCTTTGTAAAGCAATTGAAGATGCTTCTCTTTTTCCAGGCAGTTCTTTAATTCAAGTAGAAGTGATCTGAGATGTGGCTTTTATAATTAGCCTTTGCCTTAAGACATTGCCCCCAATGAGAAAAGATCAGAATAATAATGAATTTTTAAATAACATAGCTACACAGCTTTGCATTAATAATAGAAGAGTCGAGGGATATTGGTTTGAAATACTCAAGTATTTAGTAGATATCCTTTGAGGAAATATAGTGTATGGTTAGCATTGTTAATCTTTTCAAAAGTTAAATCTCAGACTGTTAAACTACTTGTAAGTCAATATGTCCCCAAAGTGTCCCTCAACTACTAAAAATATCAAGAGCTGAAAATGCAAATTTTAGAAGATATTTTACTTCCTAAGCAATAATTTTCATCAAATGATCCACTTTAAAAATACCATCAAACATCTTTAAAATGTGATCTCTATATGATTGATCCCTATATCGTTTCATTTTTAGGATGATTTGGTTCCAGTGTACTAAGTGATATGTATGTACACACACACACACACACACACACACACACACTCACCCTAAGTACTACACCAGGCTGTGCGATGTAAAACACTGTTACATACATGTCGTAGGCTGCAGAAGTCACACCATAAGATAGTGAGAATCTGTTCTGCTATATTCTCATCCTAGGCTCTTTCTAATGACACGAAGCCATCTCACTTACTCAACTTCCTTTTTTAACCCCAAACAGCAAATATTTATTGAGTACCCACTACACGGCAAGCATTTTAGCAGATGCTAAGAAAATCAGGGAGAGGGGTGCCTGGGTGGCACAGCGGTTAAGCGTCTGCCTTCGGCTCAGGGCGTGATCCCAGCGTTATGGGATCGAGCCCCACATCAGGCTCTTCCGCTATGAGCCTGCTTCTTCCTCTCCCACTCCCCCTGCTTGTGTTCCCTCTCTCGCTGGCTGTTTCTATCTCTGTCGAATAAATAATAAATAAAATCTTTAAAAAAAAAAAAGAAAAAGAAAATCAGGGAGAATAGCACAAGGTCTCTTAACACCAAAAACATATTCTGAACAAGAGCACAGGAGTACATTTATCACAATCCAGATGCTATTGGGGTAAATATAAAGTGGGCTTGGAATATGGTGGAGGGAACCCCTCGCTGGCTCATTATGGCAATAGCAGTATGGCAGAGAAACATGAGGATACCTTTGCTTCACCAAAAGGTGATATTCGAGCCTTGGTTTGAAGAAGATCGGTAAGGATATGGCCATTCACATGCTCTTTGCAGCTACCATACCATACCCCTGACACACGTACCTCCCACACAGTGGAATTTCTTTGGATGTTAGCACACGCTAGCACTTGCTCCGTTTGTAGGTACACAAGAGTTACCTCAAAGCTAAGCTTGCACCAAAGACGCAAGTGGTGAATACCAGCCGTGTTGCAAAGGCAAACACCTGGGTAGGGAGCTTCATCCTGCTGTGGAAAGGCAGCACTGTATTGCACGACTCCAGGGCTGCCATTCATTTTTCAGTTGGTTTTGTACAGTGTTTGATTTATGGGGCAACTCTGGCCACAAACGTTTTCCTCCCAAGAAAATTTTGAATATACTTTATTTTTTAAGAACAATGTTAGACTTACTGAAAAGTGGTTACGACAGTACAGTCTTCCCATAAACCACATGTCCGGTTCCCCCTAGTATTAACATTTTCCATTAGTGCAACACGTTTATTATAATTCATGAACCAATAATGATACATCGTTACTAAAACTCATAATTTATTTAAATTTCCTTAGATTGGACCTGATGTCCTTCTCGTTGCAGCGTCCTATCCAGGGTAGCTGCCACATTACTTTGTAAGCTCCTCAGACTCCTCTTGGCTGTGACAGTTTCTCAGGCTTTTACTGTTCTTGGTGACCTTGACTGTCTCGAGTAGCTCTGGTTGGATATTTTGTAGAACGTCCCTCTGCTGGATTTTGCCTAGTGCTTTCCTAAGGATCAGACTGGGTTATGGGTTTGGGGGAGGACTATCGCTGAGGTAAATCGCCATTTTCATTGTATGGTAACTCTGGGGTACATCCTGTCAGCATGGTTTATTGCTGCTGATGTCGACCTTGATTACCTGCTTGAAGTAGTGTTTGCCAGTTTTCTCCACTCTAAAGTTACCCTTTTTTCTCCCCTTCCATACTATACGTTTTGGAAGGAAGTGCCTACACTTAGTACATGGAAAATTATGCTTCTCCTCACTCAGGACAGACTAAGTGCATACTTTTTAGGATTATTTTTTTATGGAATATGTGTCTATTCTCCTGACTTTTTTACTTATTTATTCACTCATTTATTTATATCAGTATGTACCTATGGACATTTTTGTTCTATTTTGCGTTATAATGCAATACTATTTTGTTTTGTTTAAATTGTTCCAGCTTTGGTCATTGGGAGTTCTTACACTTGGCTTTTGTGTCCTTATGACATACCTTCTGTGTGTGTGTGTGTGTGTGTGTGTGTGTGTGTAGCGCTCCCTTACTTTTCAGCACTATGACATGCTCTAGACTTATCTTGTATATTCCCTGCTCCATTCCCAAAAGCAGCCATTTCTCCAAAGAGCCACAGTAAATGTTATCGGAGAATGAGGTTAGACACCAAGTTTGGGCAATAGGTGTTGTTATTGTTACTGGGATATTATTTCTTTCCTATTAGGCCTTTTCAGCTAACAGAGCAAGGAAATATATGTGTGTTTTTACTGTTACTTGCATATACATATATCTTAATCATATCATAAATATTTCCACACATTACCACCTGCATCTGCATTAAGGAAAATATGAGTTTATGTTTCCAACACTAATCCGCTAGCTCGTGGATCATCCTAGCCTTCTACACTTCATTATATCGAAACTGTGCTCCAACAATAAGCAGACTGGCTTCTCATATCTGCTATTTATTAAGTTAATTATTCAATTCTATATCCATCTACAGCAGTGTCAAGATTGTGAGCCAGTTTCCCCTTTGAGACAAAACTTTATCCCCTAGATTACAGGGCTTATGTACAATTTCTTTTACCTTCAGTTTTACAGACTCTAGTTATTTCCAAAGTTACTTAGGTCAGCAATTCCCACCCATCTTTCAGTGAGGTCGTTTCATGGATTTATGTAGTTATATAGTACAGTTATGTTGTTTTGTCACATTCTGCATTCCATTCTGAGATTCCCTTAACCTCCTAAATATTTTTATTTGCATATATTCAAGTTCATTCTGTGCTATGAGCTCAACGGGTTTTGAAAAAGTGTAGTGTTATATAACCTCAATCGCGTTATCATACAGAATAGCTTTTTTGTCCTAAAAATGTCCCTGTGCTTTTCCTATTTAACTCCTTTTCCCTCCCCTCCCCCCAATCTTGTAGTTATTGGTCATTTACTTTCTTTCTCGTTTTCCCTTCTCAAGAGTATCTTATAATTTGAATCATACAACAGGTAGCCCTTTAGACTTTCACACAGCATGTGCTGTTAAGGCACTGTTGGATCTTATTGTGGTTTGGTAACTCATTTATTTAATTGCTGGGTAGTATTGCATTGTAGGGACGTACCATCGTTGGTTTATCCATTCACCTATAGCAGGACATCTCGGTTGCCCTCCTTTTTGGCAACCATGAATAAAGCTCACGTAAACATTCCTACACATGTTTTTGCATGCGCATAAATGTTCAAATCACTTGTGTAAAAACCTAGGAGCATGATTGCTTGATCATATGGTAAGACTATGTTTAGCTTACTGAAAAAGATGCAAAACTGAGCTCTGAAATACCTATACCGTTTCAGTCCCCATCAACAGCGAATGAAAGTCCCTGCTGCTCCACACCTTCAGGAGCATTTGGTATCGGGAAATTTGTGGATTTTAGCCATTCAAATAGGTTTGCAGTTGTCTCTCACTTTAATTTGCATTTCCCTAATTACGAATTATGATGAGCATCTTTTCATATTCTTATTTGCCAACCGTATATCTCCTTTGGTGAGGTGACTGCTCAGATCATTTGCCCACATTTTAATTAGGTTGTTTGTTTTGTTAAGTTTTAAGTCTTTCTTCTATATTTTGGATAAAATACAGAAGAAAAGAGCTCTTTCTGTATTTCGGATAAAATATATTTTCCAGATATGTTTTTCAAATATTTTATCTCAGTCTGTGGCTTGTCTTTTTATTTTCTTAACAGTGTCTTTTGCAGAGTAGAAGATTTTTTTTAATAAAGTATATTTTACCAATTTTTTTCATGGATCCTGCTTTTGATGTTGCATCAGAAAAACATTAAATGATCCAAGGTCACATAGATATTCTGCAAAGTTCTCCTCTAACATTTTTATAGTTTATGTTCCAGATTTATATCTATGAGCTATTTTGGAGTGAATTTTGGGAAAGTCATGATGTCTTTGTCTAGGTTTATTTTTTTGCATGCATACATCCAATTGTTCTAACACCATTTGCTAAGAAGACTATCCTTTCAGCATTGAATTCCCTTTGCTCCTTTTTCAAACACCAGTTGAGTACATGTGTATTTCTTTCCCCTGGGCTCTCTACTGACATTGACCTATGTCACTCTGTTCACTTATCATTCCTTTAATGTTCACTAATTAATAGTGATAATCCCCCTTTTATTTCTAACATTTATAATTTGTGTTTCCACCATTTTTACCCCCTAGGTTGTCCTGCCTAGACTTGTATTAATTTTATTGATCCTTTTAAGAAATCACATTTGGTCTTACTGATTTTGTCAATTACTTTTATGGTTCTTTTTCAATTCCATTGATTCTTTTACCTGATTTTATGATTTGTTCTCCTTTGCTTGCTTTTGTCTTAAATTGTTCTTTCTCTAGTTTTCTAAGATGAAAACTTAGATTATTGATTTTAGATCATGTTTTTTATAACACTTTTTAAATTTAAATTTAATTAAAATTGGGATTTTATTTCACTTGTTTTAATTTTTAAAATTTTTTGAGATTTATTCTTTGTCCCATATATTATTTAGAAGTGTGTTCTATAGCCTACAAATATTTGGGCATTTTGCAGGTATCTTTCATATAAACTTCTCTTCTAATTCCATTTTGGTAAGAAAATATACTTTATGGATTTCTATTCCTTAAAACTTGTCAAGGCGTTTTGATCACCAGGACTGTGTTGTCTGTCTTAATGAGTGCTCCATGGGAGCTGGAGAAGAATATGTATTCTGTTATTGGATGGAATATTCTATAAATGTCAATTTGATTGAATGATAGTGCTGGTCAGGCCAGCTATATCATTTCTGATTTACTGCCTGCTTGAACTGTCAATTACTGAAAGAGGGTGTTGAAATCTCAAACTAAATAATGGACTTCTCTGTTTATTCACTAAGTTCTGTAAGCTTTTTTTTCCCCTCATATGTTTATGCTTTTTTGTTAGATGCACACACATTAAAAACTATGTTTTCATGGAGAATTGATTTCTTTATCAATCTATCTATAGATATAGATATAAAGATTTATCATTACCTATATATAGATATGCAGATAAATGTAGATACATATATAGATATATATATCACTATCTATCTATAGATAGAGACATATCTATCTGTATCTCCCTCTTTACACCTGATGCTTTTCCCTGTTCTAAAATCCACTTCTTCTGAAATTTATATGCTGATGAAAGAGTTTTTTATTATTAATATTGTCATGGTACATCTTTCCCATGCCTTTACTTTTAACTTATTTGAGCCTTCACATTTAAACATATAGTGAGTTATTTTTATATCCACTCTTACAATCTGTTTTAATGATTATATTTATAGCACTCACATTTAAAGTGATTATTGATATATATGAATAATAGCTACCATGTTAATTGTTGTTTTCTGTTTATTGCTTCAAATTCCTTTACTGTCCTTTTTGTCGCCTTATATAGAGCCCATGCTTTGTGATGATTTAATCTATAATCCACTTTCATTTACTCGAGCTTTGTGTGCGAAGGAGGGGAAACGTTCTATAATGTTATGATTAAATTCCAGTGTATGATTAATCTCTTTTCATGACCCTGTGTCCCTGTTCTTTGACCTTCGCAAGTATTTCTCAACTCCTCTTTCCCCTCAGGTGAGAGAGAAATCTAGTGGGAGCTAGAGTGACATGAATGCCCTTGTCTCCAGGTGGGTGTGTCTCTGGTAAGGTCTTCTCCCCTGGCGAGTAGACATGGAGCTAGGCTGTTCTATGAGCCTGTGGAGAACATTCTGGGCATATGTTCATATTTCTCACTGCCAGAAATATAAGAAAGCTTTCTTTCTTTCCTTCTATTCTCCCGTCTTTCCTCCCCTCTTCCTTTCCTCTCCTGCTTCTTTGGCTGTTTACATGAGAACCTGCTGGAATTTCAGAGAGGAAATCCACGAAAGAATGCAGCTCCCAGGACTTTTTCAATCTTCATCAATTCTTCCATTTAACTAATAAATCCTCCAGACAAGCAGAGCAAGCTGTGACTGATTGGATTCACCTGTCTACAGGTTTCAGCGTGGCAGTCTGTCCTGCAATATTCCCGGCACTGTTGTCAGTTCTCTGTATTTAAAAGAAGACAATGATTTTTAATTTGTTCCATTTTTGTTGCTATTATTGTAAGAATAGGGGTGACACCTTTCAAACTCTTTACACTTTGTTGCTTGTGCCAGAATTTCCCCCCCAAGTTTTAGCAAGCAGAGGGGGAGCATAAAATTGGCACCACCTGGAAAGAAGAAGAAGAAGGAAAAAATGGTGGTGCCCACCAGCCTCCCTCTTCGGAGCATATCCACAAGCCTGACCCTCAAGCCAACGCTTTAAGGTTAGCAAATGAGTTTCTTTCATATAAATTCTGGGTGTTTTTCAAACGGCTGCTTCTGGCTGGGCCCTGGGGCATTTGGGCCCTTTAAGAGAGGTTTCTCACTTCACTGCTATTTTGGGGGTCTGTGGTGGTTTTCAAAGCTAGATGTTTTGAGGGCTTATCTCTCAGGTGCAGATCTTAAACGTTGGGGTGCTAAATGTGGGGTTTAAGCCATTCACTGTTCAGGGAGAAGCTCTGGGTTTTGAGTTCCTTCCAGATTGTGAGTTTCTGCTTTCACCACTGTTGTGTTGTAATTTGAAATTGTTTGTGGCTCTTGTGGATCCCAGGCACTCGTCAGCAAATCTTTCCTTAAAGGACCAGATAGTAAAAATAACAGGCTTGCTGTGGCTATGGGCTGTATTGCTACTTTTCAATATTTGCTTTGTAGTGTAGAACAGTTATAGACAATACATAAATTAGTGGGTGTTGCTATGTTCTAAGAAAACATTATCTGTAAAATCAGTCAGCTGGCCCACAGGCCAAAGTTTTCCAACCTTTGTCCTCAGATAGTCTTTGGAAACCCAACAGGCTTACAGCTATATATTAATATTATAGTACTTTATATAGTGATTTCTTTCCAATGTCCTAAGAGTTAAACAGTATGTGGAATTTGCCTGGATTATGATTGGAGAAAAGGGTCTAGTATGGGTCCTATCATGTACAAAAAGGTAATTTAAATTCTCTACTTCAGTTTATTCGTGTGCAAAATCAAATATAGTGATATCTATCCGAGAGAGGACAGAATGGAGGAAAACAAATTATATTGCCATAATTTTTCTGTGCCTATTACGGTTCTTTGTAGGAATTCATTAAACACACCTGCTTTACATAGTTGCTTACTTTAAGATCAAATAAGAAAATGTATCTGAAAATATACTGTAAATGTTAAGATACTGGAGATTTATTATAATTATAACTAGCAAACATAGTCTGTCCTTTATATCCAGGTGAATATTATCTAAGCTTGGAATTGGACATATTGAAGGGGATTGATGCACTACTCAATCCATTTATTGATCAGCAATTACTTTTTATTGTTGGTTCTCTGGTTTTTCTTCCCTTAATGGAGATGCTTCTGTAGTACTGGCTTCGTTGCTCAGCTTTGCTTTAACTTGGCTTGGTTCAAAGAAGATTGTGTGACTTTGAAATAACCTACATTTTCACATATAACTCCACATTTCATTGATAATTTCTCCCAATACAGCCATTCTTTTGAATGGACACTTTTGGTAGAGTGATTATCATATACGGTACTTCCCATAAGAAAGTCATCTTCTTTAAGTAGTGGCCATCCCTGTCATTTCTTTAAAGCAAAAGCCTGTAGATCATTTTGTTCTTTTATAATTTAACAGTGAAGTGAGTTTAATGCTTTACTAAAGAATTATGGAAACTTTTCTAAAACATGAGTTTGTCAGAATAGAACTACAGTATATTTATGGGCAATTTTATTTTGAAACAGTCCGGTGTGAATCAGCCTTCTTGATTTCAGAATTAACACCAGTGGAGCATATTCCGAAATGGTTTAAAGCCCTGTTTCCATCTACATTCACTTTTTGAGAAACTTGTAAATGCATAGAGAGTACATTTAGAAAAGGGATTAAATGCAAGTCACTTCATTTGCCAAGTCCCATAGCGACACTTCACAGGACATAGGAAGATATAGTGGTTACTTATCTTTTTATTTCTAGTTCACTTAGATTTTTTTATTCATATCTGTTACTCCTTTCTGAATTGATCCTAATTTATCACACCAAAAAGTTATCTCTTTAATAATCATAGGGCAGAGTACAGAGTTGAGTGCTTAATAGGTCATCAATGAAATCATAAATTAGGCTCTTAGGATAGGTATAAATTATCCTTACAAAATTCACTTATTCGAAAAGAAGAATGGTTAAAGCTGGGTTAAGAGAGATGATTGCTCTTTTTGGGTCAGAGATGCCTCCTATTTCAAGTTAATAAGAATTAAATGAACTGCTGCAGCCCAAATGCTCTCATGCATTTGTATTACATGGATTTACACCAATATTATTTTTACATAGTCTTATGTCAAACGTAAGAAAAAGTGCCAAGCAGGTGAAGGATCTCCTGTGACTTTTTATAAATTAAAGTTTTGGATTTGACAAGTGTCGAAATAAACGTAAGTAGTAAACTGGCTAAAATCAAAAGGCAAAGATAATTTTTTAACAGTATACAATTTATTCTTTCAAGCTTTCAGCTTTATGGCATCTGATGATATGAAAAAAATATCTTCTACTTTTTAACTAAAGTCCTGGACAAACATTTTGAAAGTTTAGAGTTCAATGGTAATCTATGAAAAATCATTACTATCACACCTTAAGTTCTCAACTCGTGAACGCCAGTTAGATACTCTCCTTGACAGGTAAACATCTAGAAACAAAGGCACAGAGCCCACGTCATTCAGAAGGCTCCATAAGAATATCATGAGAAACACCAGCAAATTTGTGATTGTTTTTGTTAAAATCCAGATGATTATTTTCTGACTCTATGTCCTAATCTTGTAATTGTTAAATATAATTTACAGGACTAGGTGATGAGTCTATGAAAGCTTCATTTGTATCACTCTAGGTAAGTCAAAGAGAGAGAATGGAATTGAAGGAATTAAGTGGATGATAATTACTGGAAGATTTGATTCTCTAAAGTCTAGGAGAACCTTCCCTAGTTTTCTTTTAGTTTTCAGAGAATCAAAAAGCTGTCAAGCTAGCAGGAAAAGCTAATGATTGTAGATGCCTATAGCACCGGATGGGAAATTTGTAGGGAAAAAAAAAAATGCCGGAGGAGCCGCAGACCATTACTTCCTCAGAAGCCCATGAGTCTGCCCACCACTGCTGGAATAAGGGCTTTTGTTTTCTCTTTTCCAGCTCTCATGCAACTACTTCTTATCAGTAGAGTTAAAACAAATAATGCAGACTGGGGAGAAGTTCAACCAATTTCTGATATGCAACACAGTTTAGCCAGAGTCAGACCAAAAAAAAAAAAAAAAAAAAGGAGAGAAAGAAAGAAAGAAAGAAAGAAAGAAAGAAACCACTCTTTTCTGCAGATGAGTATCTAATATAGGGAATGTCATTCCTAAAATTCCTTTAGAGTGCTGGAGAGGACAAGGCCTGGAAAAGCATTCCTGTCTCTCAGGTTCAGTCCTACTTTTTAGAAAAATCAGTAACTTGCAGAAATGCAAGGAAACTTGTAACACTAATAGCAATTGCCTGTAGCAGCATGCAGAGGAAGTTTTAGGGGAACACCTGAAGAGCTTCGTGAATTACGCTTGCCAAAGCCCTGGCTTATGCCTGAGACCACTAGGGGAGAAATACGGATTTTAATTCTCTTTTGCCTTCCAAATTGGCTTTGCTTTTCTGCCTTTCAAAGTTTCTCATTGGCAAAACCTCAAACCAGAATTGTGCTGTCAGTGATTTCAGTCCTAATTTGGGGAGCGCGAGAAGATGATGAGGGTTATTGTTAGTTGTAATACATCACAGTCCCCGATTGTTACTCATCCACACACAGGCCATCATCAAGTTCTGTCGATTCTACTTCTTAAACCGATCTCAAAGGTAGTCACTTATCTCCACATTTATCATTATCATCCTGTTACCAGCCATTGTTCTTACCTGCACTATCACAACTATTCTTAACTAGTCTCTAAATACTTCTAATACAGACTTTGTCTTTTTCACATTTGCTCAGCTGGTGGAGTCATTGTCCTCAAATGCTTATTGCATTGTGTCCCACCACTGCTTAAACTATTTCATGGCTGCCTTTGCATTTCAAATATAAAATCAAACTCCCTAAAATAGTGCCAGGAATAAAAACATTTGTTAAATATTTGTTATGTGGAATATTTGATATATATGGTATGTATATTTTATAATCATATTTAGCTTTCGGAACTATCATTTCAGCTGTAGAGTATGTGCTGCGTTTTTGTAGGGGACAGACCTAGAGATGAGTTAGTTTGAGAATCTCTTAGGGAATAGGTAACAGTATTCATCACAGGGAGGCTTTATGGTGGTGTTCAGAAAATTAGTTATCTAAATTTTCTTTTTTTTACAAGGGAAATAATTATTTATTGTGACAGGCTTCAGGGTATGATCCCAAGAGTGGGTGGATAAAGTGGAGAGGATGAATCATCTGTATTAAGATTTTAGACATCTATAATGAAGGTAAGATTTGGGGAGAGAGAGAGAGATGCAATGAAAAATGGGGGAAATGACCATATTTGGTAGACAACAGTGAAAAGAGGTGTGAGAGGTAAATAAGTCACATTTCCACTCTACAAATGAAGCTGGTATAAGAGCAGGGTGAGAAAAAAAAGGCAGGGGGAGAGACAACATTACAGACATTGCAGGGGACTCCCACAGAAGCACTATCCTTAGGCAGAAGTCAGATCTCAAAGACATTCAGGAAGAGAGAAGGAAGTATTTCTGAGCAGCTTGATAATAGAGTTGATTTTTCTATGAAACATATATTAAAAGGAGACTGTGGACTCTCTGGATGATTTAAATACAACACATATGGTCCATCTTCATGGATAACATGGATGTGAGCTTTAAAATAGGTACAGACTAAATGCTGGGTAAGTGAATAAATCAATAAACTTACACTGCAGCAAGGTTATCCCCTTTAATAATTTAGATTTATTCCTTTTCATCTCAAAATTATATGAAGTTATCTCAGTGATATTTGAACATTCTCTCTATATTTTATTGAGTATTACCATTGTACACATACCTAAAAGCATTTGGAAGTGGCCTGACTTTGGAAACCTTCTAAATGTGGTACCTGCGGGTGCCTGGGTGGCTCAGTTGGTTAAGCGTCTGCCTTCAGCTCAGGTCATGATCTCAGGGTCCTGGGATCGAGCCCCACATCAGGCTCCCGGCAGAGCAGGGAGCCTGCTTCTCCCTCTGCCTGCCGCTCCCCCTGCTTGTGCTCTCTCTCTTTCTCTCTCTCTCTCTGTGTCAAATAAATAAATTACATCTTAAAAAAAAAAAAAGAACATAAAAGTGGTACCTGGTTTGTACAGTGGTAATGTTGACTATTCATATTTAAATTGGGATTTCAATGTGAAGTTTGAAGTTTATCAAAACCATGATATGCAAATTAATGAAAATTTTGTGACTTATTTAGCAGGGTAAGAGCATTCCTCATACCATGATATGTTACGGATATTGAAATGATTTACGTTAGTGAATAGTTGTTCATATTTGCAGTGAAATGGAAAAACATTTCAGTTGAAACTTGGAGTCGATCTTTATAAATTTCTCACATTCAAAAATTTATGCACATGAATCGCTATTTTAATCATATAAAATGTATTGCATAAAACGCAAAGTCAACAAACATATTTCTTAATTTCAACAAGAGGCATTCAACAAGATGTAAGTTGAAAGTACTTTCTAGGGCACTTGTGAAACCTCATAGCCTGAGTGTGAACCCAGCTCAACTATTTCTGGCTTGAGCGAGTCTGAGCTTCTCTGGGTTCCTGTTTTCTCTACGTAGGAGGGAACTAATAATAAATCTACAATCGTTTAGCAACTTAATATACGTAAAACAAAGAGTTCCTAGGGAAAAAAACAGTGTTTTATGAGCCTTGGTTATTTGATGTAGTCTTGAAAATGAGTTACGTTTAAATTCACCTATATTATTTTTTTATTTGTGTACATTGATTATTGTACATAAGGAACTATACTCCCACATTTATTCAGTAATGGAGCTTATTTCATAAACATGGTTGGACTAAGTTGATTTAAACTAAATATTCATGGAGACTAACAGCTTGAAGAACACTCAGTTTTAATCATCTGTAATACTTACCAAAATATATAAGCCCACATGAAAATTAATCAGAATCACTTTTCTAGTGAAAATAATATTAAAAGTGAGAGATGTACACGGAAATAGGGGAAGGAAGAACTAGAAAAACATGCAGATGGGATCCGAGTATTTCTTTTTCAGATCTTACAGCTATTTCTTTCAGTTACATAGAATATTTAATATAAAACTTTCTTAACTAGGTTTGTAGAAAAATTATAATAAAGACAACAAACAATAACTTTTAAAAGTTGTATTATTTATTTCATATAAAAATTTAATTGAGTTCTGCTCTGAAAATACTGTCTAAAGAAGCACACATTCCCTTCCTCGGAAAGTGATAAATTTTGGTAGTGTTATTCAAGTATTTCTAATAAAAACTAGTAAATAATTCATGGTATAAATACTGCCAACTTGCAGTAATTGTCCTTTATCTCGAATTTATTTGCCAAGATGCTGAAAAGTTTGAAAAATTCTCCCTCTGCCAAATACAAATTCAAGAAACAATATTAGTGATTATCTTTCTTCTAATTGTGGAGAATAGATAGAGCCAAAACACTGTCACCGGTACCAACACGTGAAGTTTGGATTTGGGACTTTTCAGTAGCAAGGCAGTAATAGGTCAAATGTCATCATGTTAAAACTTTTAAGGCCATCTGAGTTAATAAAACCCTATACCGCTTGATTTGCTTAAAGGAACATTAAGTCAGGTAGGTGGGATGGGGGTAGATTTCGTGTGCGTGGTCACCCTTCAGATACACAGATGCCACTGTCAACTATCATATGCAATTTTTTCTTCAGATCAAGTTTTCTTTTCTGCTAATTAAGTGGGTCCCATTCTCCAACCCATTTCTCACATACGAGTGTTTTGATATCCCTCTGACTCTCTGTAAATGAACTATGATCCTCTTTCTCTACAGTGTATTGTAAAAAATGAAACCTATAAGACAGGTGTAATCTCATGTGTGGAAGGAAAAATGACAATAGCATTCATTCTAATACAAACATGAATGCAGACAAAAACCATTTTAGGTTTTTTGAGTCAGAGCTTATTGTCAATTATTTTGTTGGGCATTAAAAGTAAAAGCACTATCTTTTATTCCTGGTAGCACACCTAAAACACATGTCACATTTCGTTGTAGAGTAATAATTGGTGGGAGTTAGAGTCATTTCATTAATATTTTTAATATCCTTAAACATAATCCCTTTCTTGTTATTTTATTCAATATATTTTTAAATCCCTCCAGACATCTTGTCCTCTGGAAATTTTCAGTTTCTTCTTTTTGAGTAGATGATACAGGAAAATTAAAATGGGGCAGTCATCCTAAAACTATATTTGCAAATGGCATGATATTTTAGATGGAAAATCCTATGAAATCTACAAAAGCTACTGAAACTAATACAAGATTAATACACACAATCAGCTATATTATATATATAGCCATGAAGAAACAGAAATTGCTACGAAAACAAAATAATTTACAGTATTATCAAAAATCAAATACTTAGGAAAAATTCTGACGAGAGTGAATGAACACTTGTACATGGAAAACTACAAAGTGCTGAGAAATACTAAAGATGATCTATGTAATAGAAAGAGATGTGTCCTATTAATGGATCAAAAGATCAGTACTATTAAGGCATCAAATATATAACAATTAAAATGAGATACATGTTGGTATCTTAGTCTATTCAGGCTACTATGATAAATTGTCACAGATGACATGACTTACAAATGACAAAATCTTATTTCTCTCAGCTCTCGAGATTGGGGAAGTCCGAGATCAAGGTGTCCGCAGATTTAATGTCTGATTAGCGCCTCCTTCATTGATAGCTGTTTTACTATAACCTCATGTGACAGAAGGGGCAAGCCAGCTCTCAGGGGTCTCTTTTATAAGGGCCCTAATTCCAATCATTAGGGCTCCACCAATGATCTAATCACCTCCCAAAGACTCTACCTCTTAATTCCATCACCTTGGGAGTTAAGATTTCAACATAGGGATTTTGTGAGGACACAAACACTCCGTCCTTGGCAGATGGTAATATGTGTCATTTCTTAAGTCTTGTATCTGGGGATCAGATTGCCTTGCCATTATTTATTAATAAGATAATTTTTAATTTTGATACAATTAGTGAGGAAAAAATATATGGGTACCAAAATTTTGAATTACAGAATTTGGATTTTTGGACTTTGAAGACAAGTTCATTGATCAAATGTTGTTCTGTGCCTCCATTGCCCATTCTTGCTTAACATGTATTATTATTATCATCATCATTTTATTTTTATTATTGTTTTGAATTTTTAGGTATAATCAGGTTTGGTAAACCTTGAAAGGCTTGCTCTCATAGTATTATATAGTCCAAGAAGAGAATTTACTTTTAATTTGGCATGGTGTGTGTAATCTCTTTTCTTCTTCCTGCTTTCATTCCTTCATTGTTGGATCCAACTTTCTCTCTCACTTTGAAAAAAAAAATGCAAAAAAATAGCATTTCTTTCCCCCAAAGGAGTAATATGGTTTGTGTTTATTTGTGGTTCCTGCATATTACTAAGGTCTTTAGAAAAATCAAGCAGTACTGAGGAGTTGAGTTACGTGCTGAATGCCCCTGAATAGGCTGTAACATACCCCAGATAGAATGTCTTTTCCTCTGAAATGTTATCAATAGAAATCATCATCTTAGCAATGAGAGTAGCATTTGGAGAAACTGTTATCAATATTCCATTTTATGCACATGGCTAAAAAATGATGACCGAAACAGAGCATGTAAGTTCATATAATATTGGCTTCAAATTGGAATGTAGTTGAAATAACAGTGATTTAAAGAGATTGGTATAAAGAAGGAAATCACTGGGAAATGGTAACGGAAATAATTTCTTCATGTTTGTTGGTGGTGGTTGTTTGTATTTTAACACAACATTAAGCCTGAGTGTATGGAAGTAATACATATATCATTGTTTCATGGAAATATTCTTTGGTGGTCTCATTTTTTTTCCTCATTTATCACCATTCTTGTCTATAATTTGGTCTCTGTCAAGGATTTTCTTCCAGGAGACAGTACCATGAATTAACAGAGACATGTCTCATTTTAAATTAAGAAATTAATCTTCTTTGAAATAAAAAAATATCTTGGGATTTGGGTTCAATATGTTAGCCTTTTTAAACACTATCTAGGTGAAATGGGGTAAATGAAACTGCATACATGTGGATCCCACTTGATTTGGGTTTGCCCCAATAAATGTATTTCTAATTTTTAAAATCTGTGTGAGGGACCAAATTTTTCTCTATGTGTTTTGATATCCCTTTAATTCCAACAACATGCAATGATGTAAATTAAAGAAATCCAGAGATTTCTTCTCTTTCTGTGCCATATTGCTTCATTCTCATACTGCTGAGTTTTATATTTGAGCTTTCTTCTCTTCTTCAGAATTAATTCATTCTGTATTTGTGTATGGGTGTGTGTGTGTGTGTGTGAATCTGATAGTGTAAGGAAAAATAGTCACAGAGTTTTACTTTTCTTTCCAATTAGATGACCTTTTTTTTTAATGACATAAACAGAGGTCGTTTGCCTTCAGTAGAAACAAAAAGGATTCCCAATCTCTGCAGGTCATAGAACAGATATTTCAATTTTTTACCTTGTGGGATAAGAAGATGAAATAATAATGCTTTTTGGTACACTTTGTTAGTTTCTTTTACCCAGAATTCTGATGCTGATTTTGCTCATCCTTAGTTCATATTTATATTCCCTTTTCTCCCATATTATATTCCCTCCTTCAGAGGAACAATAATCTTTTTTGTTAATTGCAAGCAAATTACCAGATAGGTACTAATACTAGTTCCTGAATACACCTATTTGATTGCATCCTGTATGGTAAATAAGTGAAAAACTAAAAGAAATGTTTATATATTAATAAAAATTATATAATTTTTAGTCATGGAGTTCATAACTTGTAAGCAAAATTTTATGTTATTCAGCAGGGTAAATAGTTCCAAATGATAAAATTTACATTGACTTACACATCCTAACTCTCTCAGATGAAAACATTAATTACTGAAAGAGCATATTTTGCCTCTTGAAGATTCAACTTTTACACTTCCTCTCCAAAAAACAAGGTTTGGAAAAATAACTTCAAAATGTTAGTTTGAAACAAAGCAAGTCAATTTCAATGTATTTGAGACCTACCAGTGCGTTACATTTCGGTTTGTTTACCGAGTATACGTCTAGAGCGTCCGTGCCAATGCGTCTTTGAACAGTTCATATACTGTGAAGAGAAAACTGACAATATTGAAAGTACCAGATGATCTAGTGCACCATAAATATTTTGGATTTGTTTGTTCTCTTATTTTATTTTTTTGGCTTTGATAGTATACTTCGATTGAGGTAAAGCTTACATTATCATTTTCATATGTGTGATTAATAGAATATGACTGCAGGAGCAAATACTTTTGAAAGAAACATCTTCAAGCACTGTAATATCATCCAGGTTGTATTGGAAATGTCACTTTCTAGCAGTATTCTGCTTTTCCATCCACATTCATGATTGTCCTTTCTCTTTTTCCTTTTCTGGTATTTAATGCCTCAAGGATATAGACAAATGATAGACAATTCTATAAAAATGCTATTTTCAAAATCCTATGATCATTTCATATAAATCAGTGGACTGAATATTTGGATTACCTTCCTTGTCTCAGAAGATTCCCTTAATGGGGTGCCTGGGTGGCGCAGTCAGTTAAGCGTCCCACTCTTGGTTTCAGCCCTGGTTATGATCTCCGGGTGGAGATCGAGCCCCAGGTCGGCTTCCACACTCAGCATGGAGTCTGCTTGAGATTCTTTTCCTCCCTCTCCCTCTGCCTTCCTGTTCCTTCTCTCTCCTCTTTTCAATAAACCTTAAAAAAATAAAATCTCCTTAAAAATGACAATAGTGGGGATTTTAAAGAGATGACTCCACAAAAAATGAAGAATATAAATGAAAAAAACAATAAAATATCAAAAGTTGGGGGGCGCCTGGGTGGCTCAGTCAGTTGAGCATCTGATTCTTGGTTTTAGCTCAGGTCATGATCTCAGGTCACAGGATTAAGCCCCCATCAGACTCCACACTCAGCACGGCTCTGCTTGGGATTCTGTCTCCCCTCTGCCCCTCCCCCTGCTCACTCTTTCTCTTTCTCTCTCTAAAAATAAATAAATAAAACTTTTAAAAAAATATCAAAAGTTGGGAGGCAATGTAATAGTGACAACTGACCTAGCAGATGTGAGAAAGTAGAACTCGAAATTCATGGGGAAGAAGGTCAAGATGCTACCTCATTGAACAAGAAAACTCACAAAGGCTTAGGAATGAGTGGCCTCAGGTTTCTGTAAACTTGAGCTGAAATTGTGCAGAAAGATAAGGCAAATATCTATGAAGGAAGACTTCAGAGCCTCAGATCCCTTGCCCCATTCGGCACCCTGAAGTCACTTTATACCCTGTGTGAGCACTAGCAGGTTTTCCTTACAGGACACAAAAAACAGTCTCTGGATTGAAGCTGCCAAGGATGGTTGAGGGTGAAGTTACCGCCCTGCATAGAGGGCAGTGAGTGCATATCTACCAGTTCCAATTCTGCAGACAGACCAGCAGGCTGGAGACCCAGGCAAGAGCTGATGCTGCGTTCCAGTCTGAAGGCAGTCTGTTAGCAGAATTCCCTCTTCCTCAGGACATTAGTCTTTATTGTACTAAGGCCTTCAACTGATTGATGAGGTCCACTCATGGTATGGGGGATAACCTACTTCACTCAACGTCTACTGATTTAAATGTTAATCATATATATATATAACTAAATAGAACACTCTAGAATAATGTTTGACCACATATCTGGGTACCATGGCCTGGCCAAATTGACACATAAAATTAACCATTCACATAGGATAACATTTTCATTTTCAATGTTGTCATATCTTATTGGTTTCTTGGGAAATTGTTTAAGGCATTATTCTAAAAAGCAAATTTGCTAAAAATAAAATAGAGATATAAATATTTAGGATGAGAGATAATTGTTTGAAGATTCTAATAATTGTGTAGCCTGTATACTGCACGTTGCTTGCAGATAGGTATATTGCGAAATAAGGCAATTTATATTCACCAATAGAAGTTTAACATATTTACTAACCGGCAGTAAAATAACGGGATTAAAGTTTATGAAAACTTCCTGGATACAAATTCATTTAGAAAATTTGAAATAAATATTTAAAGTCTTCATTTTTTTCTTGGCATTTTATAAATGGTATTTTGTGTAAAATTTTAATCACTATTATGCATAGCAAAGCCAAGTTTCATAAAAACAGAACAAAACAAGCAATGTTAGTTTAGTTTGTTTAAGTTACTTTAAAATTGATTAATGGTAGGAAAATAAATCCCTAATAAATAAAAGGCAAAATGAAGAAAACATCAATACATCTTAGCCACGACTTTCAGCAGTACTGAGTGTGAGAAAATACTGTAACATTTTGTATTTATTTTTATAAATGAATCCATACCTCTAGGCTGTTTTGAATTTGTCAGTAATTATTTATTTTTTCTAAATGAAAGTGTTATATGTATTATGGTACAAATCATTTTAATAAAGAAATGCATATTATGTATATGAATATTGTTCCTGAATATTCCATTAAATATAATCATGAATTAATTATAACTTATAATGGGATTTGATAAAATACTAAGAACTCATAATCAAAAGTTAATTGCTTAGAAAAGTTTTAGTCCATTTTTTTCTATAGTTTTTAGAATATTATTTTGATACAGAATTTTCCGCACCATAATTTCTATCCATTAATTTTAACTCTCTCATCTGGGGTTTATTCTACACATCTAATAACTCTCACAACAGGACCCTTTTGATTATTTAAAGACAATTGCTGTGTCCAGCCCCCTAATTTTTTTCTTCAACAGGCGAAATTCATTTCTCATACATAAACTTTTCCTCATGATCCTGTTCATATTTTTTGAGGCACATTCTATGTTAGCCTAACTAACACTCGCGATGCAACCTAAAATTCCAGGAATGAACTAATTCTCCATTCTGTTCTGTCTCTCTTGTACCATTGAGCAATGCAGGAACTAGGGCTGCCAACCCCCTGTGGAGTTGCGGAGCCACATAAAAATTTTGACTCCCTGCAAACTCAACTACTAATAGTCTACTTTTGACTGTAAGCCATTGTCTAGTAATACACATTTTGTATGCTATATGTATTATATACCATGTTCTTACAATAAAGTAATCTAGAGAGAAGAAAGTGTCATTGAGAAAATAATAAGGAAGAGAAAATCATTTATAGTACTATACTATAATGAAAAAAATCTGCATATGAGCAGACTCATGCAATTCAAACCTGTGTTAGTCAAAGGTCAACTGTATATATGTATATGAATATATGTGCACATAGATATCTACTATATATACATATATTAGGATATAGTGTATATAGTATATACTCTCTCTATATATATTTTAAAAAATGATTCCCACAGTTCATATCCAGAAGCTGAGGCATGGAGAGGATCTGTAATGTGATCAAAGTTCACATGCTTACTGAGTGGTAGACTTGGGCCTCAGAGAAAATTATGGTTTGACACATAACACTATTGATTCTTATCTAAGTTTTGTTCACTGCCCCATCACTTATACTTTAAAATTGTGAGACACATGGTTTGCAAGACAATAGATTGCTCTCAAGATTGGACACTTATACCCTCTCCTGGCCACAGTCCAAAGATGACCTCAAGTCTCTGCTGTCACAACTGGAGAAGCCAAATGCGCATGGCATGTGCGCCAAAACGACTGTTGTAAGTCCCTCATATTAATCGTTGATGACTTGTCCAGCATGCTTGTGAGTGGACATTACGGGTTATGGAATAACAGGGAACGAGGACTTAAATGTGCATAAAGTAAAATTCGTTGATACAAGTAGGGGATTTTACTTCCTTTCTATAACACCAGTAACCAATCATAATACACTACTAGATGACCCTAGAAGCGTGGAAATGTAACGGCTCACCTTAAATAAGAATAAAAATACAAGAGCTCCCTTGGCAGAGTGTGGAGAAAATGACCGAATAACTTAGAATGTGGGCATGCAAGAAAGGATCTGTTGTGTACGAGAACCCACAAGATGACTCTGTTCCTAGAGAAAACCAAATGGCCCTCTGTTCACTGAGCTTATAAGAATGTTGCTGGCGAAATGCATGCTGACTTTGTTGTTTAGGTCTGCTGTCGCTCATCTCTGTTAAGCCACAGCTGATAGTAGGGAATACCGTTGTGAAACTGGGCTTCCTATTTTCAATGGGGATGATAAAATTCTTAAATAGAGGATGTCCAGTTGTATCACTTAAACTTTAGATGCAAAGTGGATATAAATACTATAAAGATGGAATGGCTATCAGAAGTTAATAAATCATGATGTCCCAAGAGGTAAAATAGATGAAAATATTTAGAATTTAGAAAAGAATTAAAAATTTTTGTCTTGAGAACCACTACATAATGTTTCACTTGCTTGAAAAGCTTATACCTGTTTTGATTGCCTACTGAGGCGTAACAGAGTTACTGCCATTCAAGTATTAAAATGAAATCTACAATGAAGACAGAGGAGTAAATCCAATACAGAAAGTAAACACACTTGATGAAATTGCTTTGCATTATTATAAGAGTATAGATCACTACTTGCTAAGATAAAGTGTGATTGTAATTGTGCAGTTTATGAGAAATTGTCTGAAGGAATTTAACAATGCATAATAATAATAAGGAATAAATAAATAATAACAAAGCATACATGGGGTACGCAGGTCAACTGCGTAGCAGGAACATGAAGGAAGTCAAAGACAGATGGAAAACTGCATTGGCATGACCGTTTCTCCAGAGTACTAGTAATGTACACTATTTTTTAAGTGAGGAAACTTCATGACATTCTATTTGGCAATGGCTTTCTGGATATGATACCAAAAGCACGGGCCACAAGAAAAAAAATAAACAAATTTGACTATATTGAAATTAAAAATTTTGTGCATGAAAGGACACTATAGAGGGAAAAGGCAACCCACAAAATGGGAGAAAATATTTACAAATCATGAATGTGTAAAAATTAATATCAAGAACATATAAAAAACTCCTATATCCCAATAGCGCATGCAAAAGAAGAGACCAATGTAAAAAAAAAAAAAAAAAAGTAGAAAGGACATGAATAGCCATTTCGTCAAAGAAGATATACAAGAAACACATGAAAAGATGCTTTGCATCGCTAGTAATTTGGGAAATGCAAATCAAAACCACAATGAGCTACCATTTCACATTTGTAAGTATGCTTATTATCAAAAAACAGGAAATAAGAAACATTGGCAAAGATGTGGAGAAATTGGAACCTTTGTGTACTGTTGATGGGAATACAAAACGATGGAGCTGTTACGGAAAATAGTATGGCAGTTCCTCAAAAAAAATTAAACATTGAAAAGCCATATGATTTCACTTCTGGGTATATCCTCAAGATAACTGAAACCAGAATATTATTAAAGAGATATCCGTAAACCCATGTTGTTACAGCATCATTTGCAATTGCTAGAATGAATTAATTCAAGGATCTATTGACGGATTAAATGGATAAACAAAATGTACCATATACATACAATGAATAGTAGTCAATGTTAAAAGAGGAGAATATTCTGACATGTACTACAGCATGGATTAACTTTGAGGACATTATGGCGAATGAAATATGCCAGTCACAAAATAACAAATACTGTATGAATCCACTCATCTAAAGTACCTAGGGTAATCAAATTCATAGAGACAGAAAGTAGATAATAGTTGCTAGGGACTGGGTGTTGGGGGGAATTGAAAGGGTTTTGTAATAGGCACAGAGATTCAGTTTTACAAGATGACAAGACTTCTGTGTGTAGATCATGGTGCTGATAGCCCAGCAATGTGAATGTGCTTAATGCCACAAACTAACTGCACATTTATAAAGGGTCTATGGTATCTTTAATGTTATGCATACTTAATCATAATTTTATTTTATTTTTTAGTATAGTTGACACATACTGTGACATTAGTTTCAGATGTACAACAACATAGTGAATTGACATATTTATACATTATGCTATGATCACCCTAGCATAGCTACCAGCTGTCCCAATACATGGCTATTACATTATCATTGACTGTATTCCTCATGCTATGTCTTTAAGTAAAAAGTGATCATTATTACACCTAACTTATGTTTGCTTCTTATTTTAAATTTTAGATTTAAATATCTATATCATATTAATAATAAATATGGGATTTTTAAGTTACCACGTGAACTAATAGAGACATACTTGTGCATAGTGAGTAATCCAATGTATATGCTGCTATGTAGTATATACGCATACACAGATAATATACACATACACATATAACACACAAATATACATACATATGCATAAACACATCCATGTACATATTGGATATACAAAAATAGTCATCGTAATTCAAGCATAGCTTCAATTGTTATTTCAGATATTAACAGATACAGTTACCGAATTATTTAGATATAAACGCATATATGTTGTATACAGTTTTATAACTCAACAAATGTATGTTGTTTACACCTTTCCATCTCAAGAATTTGTACTTGAGACAATATAAGTGGTTTTGACAGGGACAGATAACCTTCATATTGATAGTGATTTCATACTTATGGAAATTATGGATGCCATGCTACACTGTGAAGATTTCTCCTTTAAGACTAAGACATTTGTGGACACCTGGGTGGCTCAGATGGTTAAGCATCTGCCCTTGGCTCAGGTCATGATCTCCAGGTCCTGGGATCGAGCCCCACGTTGGGCTCCCAGCTCAGCAGGGAGTCTGCTTCTCCCTCTCGTTCTGCCTCTCCCCCTGCTTGTGCTCTCTGTCTCTCTCTCTCTCTCTCAAATAAATAAATAAATCTTTGAGAAAAGAAGACTAAGGCATTTGTTTCTCTAGGTGCTAGAAGCAGTGGCATATCAAGGCTCTTAGGCAAATCATTTTGTGGGAATTTTTCTCAGCCTTGTTCAAGCTCATGTCTCCTTCTTAGAATAGTCTGCATCCAATGATGAGTCAATGTAGAGCATATAAAGTCTCACCCACCTTGCCTTTAGGTGGGACAATTCTGAAAAGCTATACCATTTTGTAGATCATCTGAAGTCTTTGCTGTTATCTCCTGGGTTTTCAACAATTTCTCCCCTCCTACTTCCTTTACTTCACTACAGAACTTCATTGCAAAGGAACTTCCCAGTTTTCCATACACCCCATCTCCAGATCTTTTTTTCCAGGGAACCCAACCAAGACAAAAGTTAATATCATGATTCTCTAGATGTTTCTGCAACCATCTCTCCTAATTTCTTAATACATTTTCATGAAGATACAGAAAGCTACCTAAAATACTAGAATGAACACTGGAAATTGACAAAACACAAAAACATTGACCAAAATCTGGGGGAAATTTTCATGAACTTCAATTTGAAGTGATTAATTGTAAGATATAATCCCACGAAACATCCAGCAGAACTAGGCAATAGGACTAGAAAAATGGACAGGTAAGACTTTGATTGCAAACCATTGTCTTCTCAACTCCAGCCCTAAAAAAGAGACAAATGCCAGAAACTTAGTCAGCAACTGCATCAGACTTATTTACGAGAAGATAGTGTCATATTTTTTTATTTCAGTCACTTTTGAAGGAACTTATCTTTCTAGTTATTTGGAGATCAAAGATGCTGGTTGTTGTTGTATAATAACAAGGAAGTATTTGGAAAGGATGAGTGGTGACACAATGCACTATGGGTTATGAAGTTAATTCAAGACAAATATTGATGATAGTGATGGATACGAGATCACCGATTTCTCCTCCTTCAAACAATCAATCAACACATAAATGATAACTAAAATGAAATATTTCATACCAGGTAAAATAATGATAGAAATATTTTATCTATTTTTATATTTAGTGCATTTCCAAATATTTTTCAGATATGTAATGAACTGTGTTTATTTCCAGAAAGAGTCAGTGTAGACTCTTTCTGTTTGCAGCTGAGCCATGGACAATTTATTGAAAATCAAGAGAAAAGCTTTTTATAGTTGTTCCCATATGCTTACATATTTCATGCTTTCATTTGCCTTTTATTTGTGTGGTGAACAGATGCTTGCCTTTAAATGTGGAGATCATCTGATGCACTTGAAAAGGGCATTATTCCCACCATTGCATTGGAGAATGGATGCTCTCGAAGTAAGGGTGCAACACGGTGATGCATCTCCACTTATTTTGATTTCCTTAGTATTGTCTTTAGTTCTAAGTTGGAGAATTGAAAGTTAAGGCAAGAGTAAATAAGATAAAAATGGCTTGTCAGTTGAACTGCCTGTTGAACTGTGATATTAAATTTAATGATGGAGGGTGATTACAGGAGTATTTGCAGTATGATTTTTGTTTGATTTTACTTTGCCTTTCATGAAGCAGACAAACACTATTTGTTGAGTGCCACCTAATTTGAGAAAGAACGCCTTCATTTTGGCTTAATGTTGAAATATTTTTCTATACTACAATGTTTAAGGGAAGTCAATTAGTATCCAATTCTCTGAGCTAAAAATACATGTCATAAAAATTAAGGAATATGTCATAAAAATTAAGTAGCTGCAAACTGGACAAAGAGAGAAAATTGAAGATATCTTTGTTTTGAGGAATAATGTGATTTTATAAAGAAAAATTATCTCCAACACTAGAGACATTACATGGAGTATTCCAAGTGTACTTCAGTGCCTGGTTATGACAGACACACAGCCACTGTTCTTCTCGGGCATCTTGAAGACAGACATCATGCAGTTCTTTTAATAAAGATTTCATTAATAATAATAATAATAATAATTCCCATATTATGTAGTTGACAATGTGTACATGTACATTAAAATACAATTTTATGTGTCACATTCCCTACATAAATTTGTTGACAATGTTATTTTTATTCCCCAAGTGTTATGTTATATAATTGTGTTTTTGACTAATTGAAATTAAACTATAAAAATGATTATGCATAGTAAAACCAGAGTTGTAGCAACTTTTTCTATAATTTTGTGATTATAAATCTCTTGATCTCTGGAATCATGAGTTGTCCTTACAGTCTCCATAGTATGAAATGTTTTTCGGGAGTCAGAATATACATGAATAAATTCAGGAAGAAATATATATGTGTATATTTAACAAAAAACAATGCTATTGGTTCATCTAAAATTAATATACTAAGTTAAACTTATTTTTTCTTTTAAACAGCAATGTATTCTTTTTATTAATTAGTAGAAATATTTTTGAAATTATTTAAATATCATTTCTTTTGAAAAATTGTCTAGGAAGCTAACATTTGGGTTGATACAGACTATAGGCTGAGGTTCACCTTTATAGTAAAAGTATTTAAATATTTACATTGGCTTTGATCCTTTGATCTGGAATTTTAAGATTTCCACCTGTGCTATAGGTGTCATTATCCTACAACAAATAGAATGCAGAGATGCTGTCTATGAGACACTCAAAATTTATTCTATGACACCTTCAAGTGTTTGGGGATTGATTTGTTGATTGATCATTTTTTGTGAGAACATTGAAGCTCTACTCTCTTAGCAAATTTCAATCATGCAATGTTATCAACTATAGTTGTTATGTTATACTTTAGATCCTCAGACTTAATTCATTTTATAACTGAAAGTTTGTACCCTTTTACCAACTTCTCTTTATTCCCCCTACCTCCCAAACTCTGGCCTACTCTCTCTTTCTATAAGTTGAACTTTATTTATTTTAATTTATTTTATTTTATTTTTAGATTCTACATATAAATGATGCTATGTGGTGTGTGTGGTATTTGTTCTTCTCTGTCATATTTCACTTAGCATAATTTAGCAACATGTGTTCAAGTTCTATCCATATTGTTGCAAATGGCAGGACTTACTTATTTTTTATGGGTGAATAATGTTCCATTGTATGTATATACCATGTATTCTTTATCTCTTTATCCGTAGATGGCACTTAGGTTGCTTCCATATCTTGGCTACTGTGAATAGTGCTGCAGTGTATATAGGAATGCTGAAATTTCTTGAAGGTACTGATTTCATTTCCTTTGATAACCCAGAAGTGAGCTTATGGAATCATCTGGTAGCTCTATTTTTAATTTCCTGAGGAATGCCCATACTGTTCTTCATCGTGGCTGTGTCAGTTTGCATTCCCACCAACAGTACAAAAGTGTTCTCTTTTTCCACCACCTCACCAGCATTTATTAACTCTTGTCTTTTTGATAATAGCCATTCTCAACCAGTATGAAGTGATGTCTTACTGTAGATTTTGATTTGTGTTTTCCTGATGATTAGTGATGTTGAACTAGGTGTTTTGGAAGCCTGTCCCTTCAGTGGGACTCTGAAAAGTTGAACCCATGTGGGGATCACCCTCTGCTCCTCAGGGAGAAGCTGGGAGCTGGGGGGCCCCTCCTAATGGCACAGTGCTGAGGCAGCACTGGGGTTTATGGAAAGTGTGTGTCTCAGCTTTTCCTACTCTTGCAGATGAGGGTTTATAGGATTGGCTCCCTTTCAGAGGAAATTGCTTTTCATGTGGCTTTTCATGTGGCTATACGTTTGGTATGTTCCTGGGAGGAAGGAAACACAGAGTCTTCTGTCACCATCTTGGTTGTTTCTTCATGTTATATCTGAGTGTACTTATTTACACTGAACTAAGAACTTCTTTTTTTTTTTAAAGGTTTTATTTATTTATTTGACAGAGATAGAGACAGCCAGCGAGAGAGCGAACATAAGCAGGGGGAGTGGGAGAGGAAGAAGCAGGCTCCCAGCAGAGGAGCCTGATGTGGGGCTCGATCCCACACCACCGGGATTACGCCCTGAGCCGAAGGCAGATGCTTAACGACTGAGCCACCCAGGCGCCCCTACACTGAACTAAGAACTTCTAATTTAAAAGTGTATATTTTCTTTGGAGGCCCAGAAACAGCAATACATGTCTCTTTGAAACAGCTTTCATATTCTCACATAATCCTTTATTTTCCCCCCGTAACTTACTTGGTCATGGTTCAGCTATCATTCTTCCTATGACCTGGTAGTGAATTACCACTTTATCTGGGTCAGTCTTTACTAACTTGCTTTTAGTTTGCAGATACTCTTGTTTGCATACATTTTTTGTTTAAGTTTATCATGTCACAAGTTTATGATGCGTGACCAGTTTCATGATCAAGGCAATTAATTCATAGTAATATTTCCATGTTTTTAAGTAGTAAGATCATGTCAATGATCTTGGCTAGCCACATTTCTTCATACCATAACCAAGATGTTGAATGTATTCATAGTCTACTCCAGACCCATGCTACATACTGAGGTCACAAGGCACAATCTGTCCTCGGGGAGTCACTGTTAGGTGAGAACAGAATGCATACATGAATGAATAACATCTCTATCACTTCATTTTGACATGAATGTTATTAAGTAATTAATGCAATGGGATATTGTTGGGATGGTATTTTCCCTTTCTAAGAACTTCTAATAATATGTGAAATACCAAATGAGAACATTTGTCACAGTAAAAATTAAGAAAATTAATGAAGTGGCAGAAACTGTTGGCTGTCTGTCAAAATTCTTCACCCACCCCTTCGTAATGGGCACAGAATTGGACTTCATTCCTCAGACCTTTCATACAGGTGTGACTATTTGAGAAGGAAATAGAGTGTGGGCAGAAGTGTTTGTTTCTGACTGAGGACTTTTATGTCAGCAGCATGCTACCTTCACTCAACCCTTTCCATTTTGTCTCCTACAGCCTAGACATGGCAACCAGGTCTCCACCATGTAAATAGTGAGTAAGCCCTAGGAGAGTATGGAATAACCAGATGGATGGGTCCTGAGTCTTCATCCACAAATGAAAGGGAATTGCCCACAGACATAGAACATTCACCCTGAAGCATTATGTGTAAGAAAAATGAACTGCTATTAAGCCACTAACTTGCTTGAGTATCTCATGTCAAAGTAAGTTAGCACTCCTTACACTAATGTAACAGAAAAACAGCATAGTATAGGATAAACAAATAGTAAGTTATATGATATGATTATATGTCAAACAGTAGTTTCATAGCTGGATTCCAAGATCAGTGGGTGAAGTTAGCATTAGATGAAAGAACTGATTAATCATAAGGATGCACCGAATACAGTTTCTCCAACACAGCACCACATTTTTTAATGCAAACTTGATCATATACACACATTTTGATTTTGGATGTGTGCCAAAAATATTCTATCAGAACACTATGGATTAAAACACGTGAGAGTCCCATTTAGCCTGGAGTGAACAATGAAAGCCAGAATTTGATATGGCAACCGAAGTGAAAATATATAGCATTACACTTGTAAATAAACTAAAAATAGCAGTCCTCGTAGTCCTCAGTGGGAAAAGAAATGTAACACATGAATATTATTAAAGTTCACACTAGGAAATCCAAATACAAAAAACTTTCTTAAGGAGTTTCTGATTACAACACGTTTTTCATCTGCTACTTTTCAAGACATTTTTTTTTCATAGTTCTAAGAAGATTTTCCTGTTAATGCTGTTTGAGGGACTGGCTCCTGGAACCACCTTAAAGTGATTTTACTGTAATTGTTCCCTTTATCTCTTGTAAGATTCAATTTCATGTTTCATCTGCTTCCTCAATTTCCTGTTGTTAAATAGAAAAATATATTCTGATCTTCTAAAAAATGCACGGAAATCGACTTCACCAAATGGATAGTTTTGCAGGATACAATCCATTTATTAAGGAAAAAAAAATTCAAAAAGCTGAAGATGTTCGTAACAATTTTTTAACTGCAGTGCTTTTATATCACTCTAAAGAAACTTTGTCAGTCAGGTAGTTGAATAAATAAGTTTATTTTATGTTCTAGATTATGTCATTTCCTATGTTATATGCCGAAGTGAACTATTTTATAAATATTTTATCTGGTAGGTGACCCTTCAGGTAATTTCTTCTAAAATTTTAAGGCTAGTTATTAACTATTCATGTTCAATTATTTGAACATTGATAATAATAAGGATATACATTCATTCCAGGTACACTCGTAGGCATTTAGCACTTAACACTCAATCGTCCCTGTCATAAATGTGACAGAAAGTTTAAAAAACTTACCGAACTTTACACAGTTAATAAAAGGCAAAGTCAGAATTCAGGACCAAGAAATTTGACTCCCGAGCCCCTAGTTTTAAACAAACCATACTGATCTAGTGCGAGGGCGATCATTTTACACAAAAGGAAATTAAGACTCAAAAAAGAAATATGACTTAGCTAAGAATAAGCAACAATTAAACAACAGTTTCTTTCCTTCTCAGGGCATTTCAAGAGGTCTCAGGATCCCATAATATAATTTTAAAATTCAATATCCCTTTATTTAACAAAGTATTTTAATAATAATGTAAACAAAATACTCGTTAACATTTTTCTAGTGAAATGCAGTATGAGAGATGGGATTGAAGTATAAATAGGATGTAATAGCAATATTTGCACTACAGAACATGTGGTTTACCATAAAACATGTAGTGAGGTGTGTCATAAGTTAAAGGGATTTTAAAAAATGTTATCTAGCAATTCCCATTTCACACAGTGGGTCCATAGGAAAGGCGTCATGGCTGAGACTGCATTCCACATCGTCAATGACCAGGCACTACATCGTGTCCAGAGTTGTGCATGTTTGTCTGTTGCTCAGGGTCTTCACTTATAAATGACCAACTCAAGACTTTGATAGAAACAAGCAAAAAATATTATTTCCGCAACAAAATATATGACATTTCTTGGCGTGGATAGAATATTTCCCTCTCAATATCTCTTTTCCTACCCCGGACGTGCAGGAGACATCTGTCCAATGCCTAAACAGACATCTTGCTGGAGAGGAGCAGACAATCATTCCCTTGAAAGCCCCTCACTAGCTACACATGATTCTATTTTAACCTGGCTTGTTGGAACATTCCACTTCCATTCAACAGGTGAACAGGTTGGAAAAGTTGCAATATTCTCAACTTTTCCAAAATGTACATCTCTGATTCTGTCTGTATATTTGTCCAGTCACTCGCCTCTGCAGACTAACTGCTCATATGCATGGGTCCGGGGGACGGACTCCATAATGGGCATCTGGCTGAGGTTATGGTTGGAGTAGGAGAGGTAATTGGCCTGCCAGTTAATAACTCTTGAAAGACATTTTAACTATTTGCAGCTCTGTTTAGGATGTAGGATTGTTAATGTTGTTGTTGTTTGTTGTTGTTTTTAGCACAGTCAAGTATCCCCTCTGCCCATTACCAAAGCCATACAAACATTCACCCTCAATAACCTGTTGTTTTATAAGTTACGACAAAACATCTTGCTTTGAAGTGTTTTTTAAGATCAATATTGAAGCCACTATAGTATTGGAGGGTGCCCTGGTAATAATATATAAAAGATACCTTGGTGGGGGGAAGTGCCTGGGTGGCTCACTCGGTTAAGCTTCTGCCTTCAGCTCAGGTCATGGTCTCAGGGTCCTGGGATCGAGCCCCACATCGGGCTTCCTGCTCAGCAGGAGACTGCTTGCTTGCCCCTCCTCCCACCTCTCCCACTCAAGCTTTCTCTCTCTCTCTCTCTCTCTCTCAAATAAATAAATAAATAAATAAAATCTTGACTAACTAACTAACTAAATAAATAGATGCCTAGGATCTCACGAACTTGGCTAGATGGTCTTTTCTCTGGCCAGAACCCTGCTTCAGGGAGCCTTCAGGGAAGCCCACCACAGCAGCACTCGTCCCTGTCACAACTGCCTCTCTTTTTAACACACCACCTGCCTCTTTATTTTAACTATCTAAAAATAAAATGGGGGAAGGAGAGAATTCATGAAGTTAAAATTGAATCCACCCACATAGTCTCCCCGAGACGTCATCACATTGATCCCAGCATGCCTTCCAAATCATCCTACTCAGTCATGGCAGAAGCGTAAGCATCTCTGGGCTGCCATCGTTGGACGAATTTGTATGCCCATGTTGTTAGGCAATACATCAATAGGACCCCATCCCCAGTGCCTCTCTGACCTTCCAAAATCATCCACTGTTCACTCTCACAGTCACAGTCTCTCATTTGCAAAATTAGCTACTCCCTGTGAATATTACTTCTTTCTCATAGCCCTAAAAAACGCCTTTTTATTTTCCTCTTTGTTATATCCTATGCACCGTGTACTGCAGGGCATGGGGTAAATGTCCTCCTTGTTCTTCTGTGCTGTTCCAGGTGACCCCATGTATCCCCTGCTCTCTCTCTCTCACACACGCACAGACACACACATGTCTGTGCCATCTGCTACCCCTCCCAGGAAGGATGATGTTTGCTGTTATCAAAGATGGTAATTTTGTGTGGTGGAAATTGACTTGCTTTTTAAAAGACTTTCTTTTGTCTTTTTCTATATTCCTGATTTCTTAAATTTCCGAATCATCAACTTTTTTTTCTTACAAAATCAATGCATTTATATTCTTTCAAAAACAGACACAGTACAAACAAGCTAAATGACAAACTAGATTGTCCTCATCTGTGCTCTTGGGGCTTACTGGGCGCAATTTTTCATTCTGTGAGGGCTTTTTTTTTTTTTTTTCATTCTGCGAGTTTTGAACAAATGAATGTTAATAGGTACAATGAAAATAAAGATTAATTATCTTAAAACTTACTGAATCTTCGGAGAATTCATGAGTCCTGTTCATTTATCCTTGTGCTCTTTCTTAAGTTCAGAACGTAAAAGAGCCTGGCCATATTTGAAAACTTCTATTTTTCCCCAATCCTATCTTGGGGATATGGCATGTTTCTATGTCTCAATCGAAGTACAAAAGGTCACATATCTTAATACGATTGTTTGAATGTTGGTGTACCTTACCTAAGAACGTAAATACTCTAAATGCACTCGCTTTGGCCGCACGGATGCTGAATGTTCCAAGCGCGGATCCGACGGCAGCGCTGGGATCAGCCTGCGTCCGAATTACAAGTGGGGGACCTGAGGCTTCACGTCTCTGTGCTTGGCACGTGGCATAAACAGGCTTCACAGCCGCTGGAAGAGACCCCGGCTCGTGCACCGACACTGACTGGGATAAATACAATACACAGCTCCCAACTGCTTTGCTTCTGAAGCCATCAAGCAATTTTAAAATCAATTTGGTATTTGACAGGGAGCCATTGCGGTTCCCACAGGAAAGCAGTGACATGCTGAGGCCATTTCGTGTGAATAAAATTCTGACAGCAGCTTTTTGCTGAAGTTGAGCTTTTGTGCCATTTTCCCCCCTAAAAGATCATTTAAAAA
This sequence comes from Ursus arctos, assembly GCF_023065955.2. Taxonomy (NCBI): domain Eukaryota; kingdom Metazoa; phylum Chordata; class Mammalia; order Carnivora; family Ursidae; genus Ursus; species Ursus arctos. Next base: position 10,452,622 of record NW_026622841.1, read on the forward strand.
AGGGCATGGTGGTAGTGTAACTTCGAGGTTAAAACAGCAGAATCTATTGTCTCCACGTCAGCAGGAAGGCCGTTGGTGGATGCTTTCTATGTTTTAAGGCAATGATACACTTAAACTCTTGTCAGAGATCTGAAATTGTGATGCAAAGGCAAAGGTTGATTTCCAATCAGCTGCCAAATGTCTGGCGTAAGCACAATGACCACTGCCATTAAATTTAGCAAAGACAGGAAGCCTCAGGAAATGACATTATATTCGGCAGCAATTTTAATTTCACCATTCGGACATCATTGTCTATATCATTTAATATGTGTTGAATGATAATACTAAATCAATGTTTCATTTTACATATACTTTTAAAAAATCCGTATAAGTTTTATTTGGGTTTAAGTTACCAGCTATGTATTTCATAATCAGTATTATCTTTATAACATTAATCCTACTGGATGCCGGGAGTTAACCTTACCTACCCTACCCTTTGTAATTCTCACATACATTGAATACCCTTCCTTCCCACTTCTCAGAGAACCATTGTATTTCATTCATAGATGAATGCAGCAATACGACAACAGTAAAACCTTTTTCTCTATGCCTCCATCACCTTTGACTTTCATTCCAAATGTTCTAAAACATTTTAGGATATGCTTTTCTTTCGCAAACAACTCCTGATTTTGAATATAAATTATGTTTTCACTACACCAAACTAATGTTAATCAGTAGAATGGAATAAAGATACGTGTGTGTTTGTGTGTATTTAGAGAGAGAGTGCTCGAGAGAGAGGAGAGATGGGGAAGTCATTAGAAGTATCTTTTAGCTTTAAAAACACACAAGTCAAAAAACATCTCAGAATGGATTCAATTTAGCTAATGCATATACTCTACACATAAATGATTTATTTTCTAACGTTTCTGGCTCAATGAGGCAAATGGGCCCTGGTGGGGAAAATTCAGTGAAAATAATTTCTCTCTTTTTCTATTTCTGCTAGTATATAGCAGTGACATTATGATAGGGAAGGTAGCTGTGGGTAGCCGCATGGTTGAATAAAAATGCATGCAGGAGAAATCAAGCTAAGATGGGCTTTTGTCAGTATACCGACCTAGAAACCTACTCAGTTTAAAACTATGGGTGCACGATGACCACCTCGGAAAATATGTTGCTTGTTATCACTCATAGCCAGTCTGAAGAGTCTGGTTGGTTCCAAACGGGTTAGTTAATTTTGAAGGACAAATATATTAGTTTGATATTTTTTTTTTTACTGACACTGATTTATGTCAATAAATATCTTACACTTTAAAATAACCATTTCAAAGTGTAAATTTGAGTGACAGAACATTCACTGTATTGTGCAAGCCACCTAGATCAGGTTTCAAAACATTTTCATCAACCCCTAAAATCCTCGTAACCACTAAGCAGTCATTCTATGTTTCATGCTTCTCCGAGCCCAGACAATCACCTGTCTACTTTCTGTCTCTGTTGCTTTACCTGTTCTTAATATTTCATATAAATAGAATGATATAATATGTGACATTTTGTGTCTACTTTATTTCACCTAGTATAATGCTTTTGAGGTCCATCCATGTTGTAGCATATATCAGTATTTAATTCATTTTATGGCTAAATAATATTCCATTGCATGGATATAGCAATGTGTTTATCTGCTCATCTGTGGATAAGTCTTTGGGTTTTTTCCACCTTTCGGTTACAGTCAGTAGTGCTATAATGAGCACTTACGTACAAAGTATTTGTTTGAGCACCTGTTTTCAATGCATGTGCTGTGTGATCATTTGTATATCTTTCTTTGGAGAAATGTCCACTCAAGTCCCTTGCCTAGTTTTTAATTGGATTGTTTGTCTTTTGGATGTTGAGTTTTATGTGTTCTTTATATATTCTAGATACTAGACCCTTATCAGATATCCATGTGGCAAACATTTTCTCCCATTTTATAGATTGTCCTTTCACTTTCTTAATAATATCCTTTGATATGTGAACCTTTTATTTATTTCATTATTTTTAATAAGGCATAGTTTGTCTATGTTTCCTTTTATGGCATATATATATATATATATATATATATATATAATAATCTCTAAACTCCATTGTTAAAGCTAAGGTCACAAGGATTTACTCCTATGTTTTCTTCTAAGAATTGCATGGTTTCAGCTCTTTCATTTAGGTTTTTAATCCATTTTGAGGTAATTTTTGTTTATTGTATGAGGTATGGGTCCAACTTCATTCATTGGCAGGTCAAACTCCAATTGATTCAGTACATATGATGATGAGACCATTTTTTTATTCATTGAATAGTCTTGGATCCCTTTTGAAAATGAATTGGCCATATACATATGAGTTTATTTCTGGACTATAAATTCTATTCCATTAGTTTATTTGTCTATCCTTATGCTAGAACCATTTTATTTTGACTATGATAGCTTTGTAGCAAGTTTTGAAATGAGAAGATGTGAGTCCCCCAAATTTGTTCTTCTTTTTCAAGATTGGTTATTTAGGGCTCCTTGAAATATCATATGAATTAGGGATTGACTTTTTCTTTTCTACACAAGGTCACTAGAATTTTTTAAAAGGATTCATTTATTTATTTGAGAGAGAGAGAGAGAGACAGTGAGTGTTGGGGGAGGGATAGAGGGAAAGAGAGAGTTGCAAGCAGACTCCGTGCTGAGAGCAGAGCCCGATGTGGGGCTCAGTCTCACAACCCTGAGATCATGACCTGAGCAGAAACCAAGAGTCAGATGCTCAACTGACTGTGCCACCCAGGCACCCCATGGTCACAGGAATTTTGATAGGGATTTCACTGAGGCAGGATCATTCTAGGTAGACCATCATCTTAGTAATATTAAGTCTTTCAATTCATGAACATGGGATGTCCTTCCACTTATTTGAATATTTTTAAATCTCTTTCCTCAATGTTTTGTAGGTTTCAATGTAAAAATCCTTTACCTCCTTGGTGGAGTTTATTCCTAAGTGTATTACCTTTTGGATGTTACTGGAAATGGAATTGTTTTCTTAGTTTTCTTTTCAGATAATTTATTGTTAGTGCATTGAAACACAACAGGCTTTTCTATATTAATCTTTTTGTCCTGCTACTTTACTAAACTAGTTTTAGCTCTGATGTTTGTTGGTTTCTTTAGAATGTTGCCTGCAAATAGTAACCCACAGACAGGTTAAAACAGACAAACACAATTATTTGAGAATAAGGTCTGTTCTGCCTCTTCCAGAATAGGGACCTGGGTCCCACCCTGGGTATATAGGCTGAATTCTTCAGTATCATTGCAAAGCCTAGGAGAGTGTGGGGCAGGGACAAATAAACACACCATTAAGCTCCCTTACCTTTTTAAGTTGCTTTTTGTTGTTGTTGTTCAATGTACATATATATGCTCTAAATGTGTGACTATTTTTCACAAATCTTCCAAAGTTGATACTGACAGTTTTAGCTCAAATTCATGATGATGTCTCTGGGGAAGTACTGGCCTTAGATTAACTACATTTGTTTGATTTTTTTTTTCTGGCAATCCAGGAAAATTTGGATAACATAAAGCAAAACCAGGTGTTTTCTAGAGTATCTTTTGGTTCATCAAAGGGATTAATCTATGAAAAAGATGGCCCCACCAATCATCACACAGATAGCTCTAGGAATCTGAAAAGCTGAAAGAAGATTCATCAGGAGGGTGTTGCAATCATAATAATTCAGATGCAACTTCTTTACATCTAAGTATGTCTTTGCAGTATTGAAATTCTAAGAATTAAGGATCTTTTTCAACTCTATCCCCAGAGGTTTTTGAGTAGTGTTGGATGACTGATTCTCATAGTAATAACACGGAGTAGAAAAGAGAAAGTTGTATACAGGAAAGAATGTCACTGAGATATATTTTTTTAAATGAAATGATCCCTAAAATACAAAGGGCTAGGGATAGGGAAATATAGGCTGCATATACATCACCATTTCAATCCAGGAGTCTTCTGAATACATGGGTACAGTAACATACTTTTCCAGTGAGTAGAGCTGCAAATCCATTTCTATTCGATTTTAGAAGCTTCTTTGGGAGCCCAAGAAGTGAAGGCTACTGCCCATTAGATTCTGAAGACAATACTATTATCATCCTGAGATTCAGTGAGTACCTCAAAACTCATGTCAACTCACAGAGTGAGGGTGCAGACTGGCAGCAGCATTTTCCTAGTCTGCCCTAAAAACATTGTGTGTGTGTGTGTGTGTGTGTGTGTGTGTGTCTAACAGAATCCTCTCTGTACCATCCTGAAAAGATTATTTTATTTTAAATTTTACTCCCTAAATTTTGTTTCAAAACCACATATGTTAATCTCAACTGTTTTCATTATCAAATGTAAACCCATGGTGCTAGCATACAGTAGAAAATAAATAAGACAATACAGTCTTATAAAATGACTGAAGGAGAAGAATGTGGATTAAGGATGAAGTGTCAACCTTTACTTTTAATTTTCATTCAGAATATCCAGAATTATCATTTAAAATGTGTTGAATTATTCATGCTGTTCTCATGCTACTAATTTACTATTCCAGTATTTTCTTCATTATAATACATTATTTTGGAGATGTTACTATGTCTGCACATGGGGCCTCATAGATGTATTTTTTCTTCATTTTTAGTACATTTCTGTTTATGCTTACAACAATTCCAAAGAAAATGGTTATCTTTGTCATAGAGAATAAATCAAGAATTTCAGTTTTTATGTGTACAAACTACAGATTTATCACAGGGACGAAAATATATTAGTTTCATGATATTTGGCTTTAATATTTCACGTGTGTACCATCCCACCCTGGATATTCATAATCACATAACTCAAAATATAACTAGAGAGAAAATGATACTATATTTTGTTTTACACTGAGTATATATTTTACCACACTCTTTGTACTTCGAACCATACCCACTAACACCTATCAGCAATAATGATTATTGGAAAGATAACACAATTGCCATCAATTATTTAAGGATTAAAACATATCAGACATACTAAGCAGTTCTAGTAAATAATAAATTGACTATTCCTTAAAATACAAATTATGACTTTTATTTAAGTTTAATTTACTCATGTCATAGATATTTTTATCTATTTAAAGCAATTGAGATGCAGGTATTTATCTAGAGTAATACTTTATCTAACTATCTGATATTAGAAGTTAATCAACTGAAACAAAATGCAAATCTGGGAATAAGCTCATTAATCTTCTCTGCAACATAGAAATTAAATGCTGCATATTTCATGTGTGTTACTGTGTAGTATAAATTGGCCTTGTATTAAAGGACAGAATGTATTCTCCTGTGGTCAACTCTTAGGTTGACTAGCTCAGGGATATAGGAAAGATGTTGCGTTTGGAGCCAATAGCCGAGAAAGAATTCTTAAGATGATTTTGATGCAAAAAGGTAGTTTTATGAAAGCACAGGGATAGGACCCAGAAAGAGCTGCATTGTGATTGTGAGCAGTGATGGATCATATAGGGGTTCCTATCCTATGGAGGTGAAGATGATGATAGGGCTCCAGGAAATTGGGTCTGTAGGTTCCTGGAAATCTGATTATTACTAAGATTGTGTTTTTCTTGTAAAACATTAAGACAGTTACAAACTATAGTGGAGTTTCATGTCCTGCATGACTGTGATCTTTATCAGTTGAACATTTGTTTCTCCCCCGCCATTGCTCTTAGGCAGTCACTAGTGCCTGAGGAAGGTTACACATATCCCGCCTTAAGGGGGTGGTTTGTGGGGTGTCAGGTTGAGTTTTGCCCTCACCTTGCCTTTTGCCTTCTCAACAAGGGTCGATAAATCTTTTTAAAAAAAGAAAAAGAAAAAAGAACCAACTGAAGGTGATATAAATTACCAGAGTAAATGCCAAAAAGGAGAATAGAAAGCATCTAGAAATATTTTGCTAAAATGTAAGGACATCCATGACAATAAAGAAAATTGAATAGATTCTGAGAGGGAAAACTAAAGATAAAGGGAGACAGCTGGAAACAGACATTCAACTGGATACCAGGAGATAATGAAGTTTTTGAGGTATTAAGGAAAACAAATTTAATTCTATAATTTTGTAGCCATTATGAGAACATTTCAAGGAACAAGCACAGTAAAGATCTCTCTAGGTATATAAAGCTTTAGAAGGTCCTAACAGGAAGACCAGCTGAAAACACCCTTTGATGAAGCAATCCAACAATAACAAGTGGCACTCTCAAGAATGCAAGAATGTATATTGGTTGTAAAGGATGATTAAATAATCTACTGTTCCATAAAGAAAGCAAGGACCACAAAAGGAAAATGATGACAACACCACACAAAAGGAGTGGGGGAGTAGAAGAAGGAAGAGATACAAGGTGTGCTATGGTACTTGCTTCTTTTGGGATAGGTGAGTATCTTTGGTGGACTGTCGCAGGAGCAGAAGACTGAGCTGATGAATATGAATTGCCCATGTGAGACCGCCTGCAGGTACAGGCATCACTGAGCAAGAGGGGGGTTTAGAATTAAAAGTGGAGGAGAGGCTGAGTGACAGTAGATGGCCAAGACCAACCAGCAGTGGGGGTTGCAGCTTGTCTCAGTGATTGACCTCTTCTGAATCTCCCCTCAGAAACAGAAGTCCATTGGAACCTTGGAGGAGCTCCTCCCTGAACATGTGCAGGAAAGTAGATCCATAGATTGCAGCCAGAATTTTCCTACAAGAAATAATTTGCCTATCAGTTGTGATGAGTGCAGTTAGCCGACAGCCTCTGGCTGAGGAGCTCTTGTTATCTATCACAGCATTTAAGCCTAGACCTTTGTAGAGAGCAAAATGGAGTCTCTCGAGTCAAGCAGGAGCCTTACCTGCAATGACACAAGCAGGTAAGGTACTGCAGCCAGAAGATATCTCTGGACCAATGTCAGCTGACACCCCAGAACTAATATCGAGCAAAACCAGAGGAGGTCTGCAGGAGCCCAAAACTGATTAAATCCCTTTAAAAAGGGGAGGACTTTGGCAGCAAACTGTCAGACTCTTCAGACCTGACCCCTCTATGTCTGGCCACTTGAAAAAAGCAACTGCCACCAAAGGCTGTGCCGGATTGATCTCCCAAAAGAACCGAGATCCTTCACTGTTTGAACATCAGAAGCAGTAAGTGCTGAGAGCTGACCCGGACCGGACCCAGGTCTTATCTCAACAGTGGGCCCACAGACTGACTGACTTTGTGTTGGCTTCGTTAACTTCCTGCACCCTTCTGTTATCCTGTTAGCTGTGTGGCTTGTCTTCTGTCCTGCTCTGTGTGCCATGTAAGAAGCCAACTTCAATCACATGGTGAATTGTCATTGAGTTAGGAATCTGGAACCTGCTTTATAATTGTGATTTAACTTTGCTTTAAGATTGAGTAAAGCTGACATCGTGGAAAGACACAACTCATGTGTGCGCCTTTATCATATGCTCATGACAACTTCCTCTTCCTGGTTAACTGCAGCCACTGCTTGAGTACGGCCAAGTGCTAAAGTACCTAATGGCATGATCCAAACCCTCACTCTGGAGAGATCTGCATGCCTGGTAACCAGACCTTTCGTACATCAGGATTGCTGTGCTTGTCCAGTCACAGTCACTCCGGGACAAGGGAGGATTAGAGACGTCTAAGAGATTCATCTGTATTCCACATACAGTCAGTCTTCACTCCTTCATACCTAGCAGCAACCCTAGCTCTTTCCTGGTGATCAGAGTCAATTACCCCTGGTAGGATGGTGAATCCTTCTTATGTTTGCTGGTCCCAGGATGCCACGAATCTAAAGGACTCACTTGATGCTTGGTGGATTGTCATATCTCCTTGGATATAGAATGAAGCTCTGTTCTTTTTATTATTATTAGTAGTTTTATTATTTTTTAAATTAATTTAATTTTTTTAAGTGGGCTCCACATGGAGTCCAATGTGGGGCTTGAATTCACAACTCCGAGATCAAGATCTAAGTTGAGATCAAAAGTAGGTGGTTTAACTCACTGAGCCCCCCAGGTGCCCCGGAGCTCTCTCTATTCTTAAATGTGCAGTGTGTTCCCTCCATAACAAAAGAGGCTTAACGGGTGGCATCATATGTTCTTCCATGTGATAAGGGATGCCAAGGGCAGGGGGAGATCCCAGTATTCACCTGACAATGAGAATCCTAAAAATATTCCTTAAATAGATGGTCCCTGGATATTGATAGGATTTAGCCCCAGCTTCTAGGGCACGTATTTTTTCTTTCTTTCTTTTTTTTAACCAAGGCCTCCAGAAAGCTAGCCACCTCTTTGTCACCCTGCTCAATTAAAAAGATGCTTTCAATATAGTGAATCAATACAATGTTACGAGTGATATCCTGAAACTCATGATCTGTTCTGGAGATTATGACAGAAGGCTGGAGAGTTGAAGTAGCATCAGACAAAACCGTAAGTGTGTGTCTTGTCTGTTCCTTATGAGTGCAAACTGTTTCTGTTTTTCTTTTCTCATTGAGATAGGAAAAAATACATCTGCCCAATCAGGTGATCACAAACCTGAGGCCATATTAATCTGATCTAGCAAAGATCTCACGTTCAGTGCTGCAGCTGCAATTCCCATTACTTGGTTGAACTTGAGGTAGATTACAGCCATTCTTCAGGATCCTGGAGGCAACTGGTTAATTAAATGGAGATATAATAGGGATCATTACCTCTGCACCTTCTTCCCCCTTCCTTTCAGTAGTATCTGGTTTGCACTGTGACTGGAGGCTTCCCCTGATTGCTACTACTCCTTCCCTCTACCATTCACAGGAGTTAATACCAATACATTTGTTACAAATCTACCTGGGGTTGGCACCTGCATTGCAGAGGACACACCTGACACAGTTGGTCCTACCGAGGTTCAAGGCCTTAAGCACTAATGTGAGACATTAAGATTAGTTCACTCACTTCCCGTCTAATTAGGAGAATCATGTTGAGTGGTATATGGAATGTTAATATCACAGAATGCAACACTATGTGTGGCAAACTCCTTGAACTTAGTGTTTGAACCCCAAAAGCCTGCATCTTGGATAGCTGGTAATTCTGAATTAAACCAGTCCTCAGAGGAAGTAACTCAAAACTCTAAGTCATCTAATTGTCTGCAAAATTCTGAATCATGGATATTGGATTCATATAATTATGTATGGTTCTACTTTTTTTCAAATACAATATCCAGGAAAATCTCAAAATTAATGATAGAATGGTAGAGAAGGGCATGAAGACAATATTGTTTTTCTTGTACTGGATGGTAAATGAATGGATATTATTATAATTTATTAAGCTATATATCTGTTTCCTGTATTGTATTACATTTTCTCAATACAATGTTTTCAAGTAATAATAAATAGGAAATGTAGAAGAAAGCAACGTACATCTTTCCAAGTGCCCACGTGTGATTCCTGAAGATAAATTGTATATTTGCCAACCAGAAAATTCTCAGTAAGTCCCCCAAACTAGAAATGATAATTTTGCATCCAAAAAAAAAAAAAAAGAAAGAATGAATGAATTAAAAGTGAAACATAAATTTAGAAGCAACAGGTAATTTCATTGTGAAATTTAAAACCACTACATAGTAAACAAAATAAAGCAGAAAAATCTCAGGTCTATGGGGAAATACAAACTGAGAAGCATGAATTCCAAAATAAAAAATGAAAAGATCTCATATTAGAATTTCTCAGTAGAGCTAAAGCAATGCTCAAAAATAAGTGGCTTGAAACACATCATTGTGTGTGTGTGTGTATAGCTTAAAATACTTTTTAAAACAAAATACATGAATTATTTATCCAAAGCTAGAACAGGTTTAAGAAAGCTGTTAGAAAGTAGAAGTAAATAAGAAGCAAAGATAAAAAAGTAATTAATGGAGGGTACCTGGGTGGCTCAGTTGGTTAAGTGTCTGGCTCTTGATTTCTGCTCAGGTCATGATCTCAGGATTGTGGGATCAAGGCCCGCATCAAGCTCTGTGCTCAGTGTGGAGTCTGCTTGTCCCCCTCCTTCCCTCTGCTTGTGCTCTCTCTCTCTTAAATAAATAAATAAATAAATAAATAAATAAATAAAATCTTTTTTAAAAAAGTAATTAATGAGTTAGAAGACCATCTGTAGACTGTACATATAAATGTAAAATTTTGCCTCTAGGGGAAAATCAGTATAAGAAATATATTTCTCAATGACCTAACCTGGAGACACAAGAGGAAGTACAAACACACAGTTATTTATAGCAAAGGAGAAAAGAACATCAAAATAGATGAAAGTTCAAGCAAAAATTCAACTTTGTACTGGTCTATGCATACAAATGCGTACAAAAACCCAGCTCACAATGTAACTTACCAAAACTAATCTCAGATGAAGTAGAAAAGTCTAAGTAGATCAGTTTCCATTCATAGGATAGAGAAAGTTTTCTAACACATCCCAAAATACTAAGATCAGACAGTTCCTCAGGGGAGTTTTCCCAAAACCTTAAAAAATAATAATATTTCAAAATTCATTAAATTATTTCATATCATACAAAAACAAGAAAAATTTAATTAAGTAAATATAATATTGATACTAATTATTTGAAATTTGGATTAAGAAGTGTCCAATCAGGGGCGCCTGGGTGGCACAGCGGTTAAGCGTCTGCCTTCGGCTCAGGGCGTGATCCCGGCGTTATGGGATCGGGCCCCACATCAGGCTCCTCTGCTATGAGCCTGCTTCTTCCTCTCCCACTCCCCCTGCTTGTGTTCCCTCTCTCACTGGCTGTCTCTATCTCTGTCGAATAAATAAATAAAATCTTAAAAAAAAAAAAAAAAGAAGTGTCCAATCAATCATGCTTACAGATATTAAGGAAACATCACACATGTATAAATATTGTTGCGGAAATCCTAAGAAAATATTTACAGGTAGAATCCAATGACATCATCAAGAAGAAATACATGATATTCAAGTAGAACTATTTGTAAGAATGTACATATTATAAAAATTGGGAAACTATTAATATAATGAATCATTTTATTGTTTTCAACGGGACATGTTTCTCCATATAGGATAACAATGAATAACAGAAGAATGGAAGAATGGTTAGTTTAACAAGTTTTTATGAATATAAATATGTATAAATACATATAAACATCCCAAATTCCCCATCTTCTCTATATGGGAAGCAGTAAACGCATTCTTTGTGTGATTAGGAACAAGAAGCCATGCTTATAACCATCACAGGTATTTAATACTTAATTTGCTGTAATGATAGGAGTTTGAGAACTAATGGCAGATACAATGACCAATTGGAAAACTATTACAAGCAATAGGAAAATTCTTAATTAGCAAGATATATTAATATACAGACCTAGACTTTATTTCTACCAATAAAAGACAGAATATATAAAATGCTAAAGAATTACTTTAACAAATGCCTAAAACGTAATAAGAAATCCCAAGGTACTTCTGAAATGCTTAAAAGTAAACTAGAACAAATGGGAAATTATATTATGTTCTTGAAGTGAGAAACTCAACATCATAAAAATATCTCCAAGTTAATGTATTAAAGCAATTTAAATAAAGATATAGTCTGATTTTCCTTTACTGGAATTAAGAAGTTTCTAAGGTCTAAATATAAATATTAATGAACAATAATAACTAGTAACATTTCAAAAACAAAAACAAAACAGTCGAGTCTAGACCATCAGATAAAAACTGTTCGAAAACTCTAATAATTAAAACAATTTGGTATTGGATTATAAATAGGTAGAGCACAAAGTAAAAATTCTGAAAAAAACCCCACATATACAGAAATTTAAAACATGATAAATGTGATGTCTATAATCTGAAGCATGTAAAATGGACTTTTGATTAACAGTAAAGGCACAGCTGAGCAAATATTTCAAAAAAAATCAAAGTTGCATCCATTCCATACATGATGCCAAATTCACTAAAAATTGAAATGTAGAAAGGATTTTCTAAGTGTTCCAGAAGAAAATATTGGTTAATTTTAAAGTCAACTTGAAGTTAAGAAAACTGATTTTTGATTTAAAGTATTTGAAAGAGAAAAATCTGAACACCTATTACAGTTTTACCCATAGTGATCCAAAAACATGTCACAAATCATCCGGGGGTCCATGTAAATAGGTCATCAGAGAAATCCCACTTGGGGCTGCAAATATACGTTTACCAAAATTCACAGGGCCATTTAACATAAGTCCTACACAACACATAATGACCAAGATAGGGCAGTGAAATAGAAGATATAATATCAAAAATTTATAACTTTAAAAATTCTGTTATACATGTGAGCCTTGAAGAACATGAGATTGAGCTGCCTGGGTCCACTTACAGGCAGACTTCTGTCAATAAACAGACTGTTGTCGATAACCTATCTTTTCTCTTCCCTATGACTTTCTTAATATTTTCTTTTCTCTACCTCACTCTATTGTAAAAATACAGTATGTGATACATAAAACATACAAAATAGGTGTTAATCTACGGTTTATGCTATAGATTTCTGGTCAACACTAGGCTAGTAGCAGTTAAGTTTTGGGGAGTCAAAAGTTGTACATAGATTTTTCAACTGCATGGGGAATTGGCATCTCTTAATCCCTATATTGTTCAAGGGTCAACTATATGTTTTTTGTAATTTCATTTAGATACAGCTTTATCTATTCCTAATCACAGTCTATATTAAAATTATTCTCATTTATAATTTTTATATTAATTATTTATACTTTTGTTCAAGATTAAACTTTGCCATACATGAGTTCAGATAAAGGAATGCAGCTATGCTGTAGAAAAAAATACCTGGCTGATAATGAAGTCTTGGAGGATTTTCAAATTCATATGAAATAATGTATGTCAGGGTAAAAATACGTGAGAGCATAAAAGAATTAATACCAGTATTTTTCAAGGCATCAGTCTATCTCCAGAGAATGGGCTTTCATTTTAATTTTGGCGTGTAATGTTGCAACAAGTAGAGAAGAAAACTTGGTCTGGCTCAAATACTCAGTCTGACAGTGTCCGGGCCACTGGGGTGGAGGGAAGGAGAGGAGAAGGCAGCGCTGGAGGAGGCCATTGCCTTCGTGACTCAGCAGCTGCTGGAAATCCAGGGCCCGTCACTAGCTGGGGGAAGCATCCCTGCGTCACACTACCACCTGATTCCTCACCGGCCCTGCTCGCAGGACTCTTAAACTATGATTCAAAATCTAGAATCCATTGCTAAATCTGTGTCCTTTAAATAAAATAAAGCAGATCTACAAGACTAACTACCTTGGAAGTTAAAATAGTCAACAGACAAAATATGGACAAACTATTTGTGGTTCATGTCGCAATGGCTGTGTATATACGCAAACACATACACACACCCAGGGCGATCAGGCTGGCTCAGTCAGAAAAGTGTGGGACTCTTATCTCAGGGTCTTCAGTTCAAGCCCCATGTTGGGTGTAGAGATTACTTTTTTTTTTTTTTAAAGATTTTATTTATTTGCCAGAGAGAGAGAGAGCACAAGCAGGGGAAGCAGCAGGCAGAGAGAGAGAAAGAAGTGGGCTCCTGCTGAGCAAGGAGCCTGATGTGGGACTCGATCCTAGGACCCTGGGATCATGACCCGAGATGAAGGCAGACGCCGAACTGGCTGAGCCACCCAGGCATTCCAGGTGTAGAGATTACTTAAATAAATTAAAAAAAAAAACAAACCTTACATATACACACACAGACATGTATAGAGATGTATAGATACGATATACATCTATGAAGCAGATAGCGAACATAGGTTGCTCCTAGTCATTGAGAAGAAAAAGTTTAATGTAATAGTGGTATATATACAAAATGACTCATTCATCAATGATTATAAAAGTGAGAGATTGGAGATAACTTCATATAAAAAACTGAATGAAATTTGTAATGCCGTCCATTTGGAGAAAAAAGGCAGTTCTGAATATACAGAAGTGCTGACACTTGTGGCTTGTAGTGATAGGTGACAAAAGTAAGGTGTAGAATAATGCATGTAAGATACTATCACGCGTGTAGAAACTGACAGCTTGGTTAGACAAAGTTTTGCTAATGAGACATCTTATATATACTTTCATCCTAACCTTTTGGTTTTTGAAAATTGAAATATTTTATTAATTTAGATATATACAATTTAAAAAGAAGAATAAGAGGAAGGGAGAAAAGTGGGAAATATAAAATTAAAGATGAATACAGTAGGTAAAACAGGTATGTAGAAACAATGACCATTATGAACTACTGTTTACTAATAAATTAGGAAATTTAAATAAAAGAGCTAAAAAGCACTGAAAGAAATTTCTGGAAAATTCTGAATAATTGATAATAATGCAAAACAAATAAATGATAAAATGCAAGTATTACTAACCAAACCATGTTAAATACACTGCACGTGTGTGTGTGTGTGTGTGTGTGTGTGTGTGTGTGTGTGTGTGACATATGGCTTTATGGGTAAGTTATAAAAATATGTCCAGAAACCAATAAATTCTTCTCTCTTAGGAAAGTTTTCTTCAAAATAATAAAAAGGGAATGAGATGACCAACCCATTCTGTGTGTCAAAAAAACAAACCTCTAGTGGTAGTTAATTTTATGTCAATACGTCTTTTTGATAGGGTGCCCAGATATTTGACTAAACATTATTTCTGGGCATGTGAGAATGTTTCTGGATGAAATGAGCATTTGAATCAGTGGACTCAGTAAACCAGTTTGCCATCTCCTGTGTGAGTCGGCATCATCCAATCCACTGAGGGCCTGAATAGAATAAAATGTCTGAGAAAGGAAGAATTTGGCCTTCGTGACTGACCCCAGTTTTCTGCTCTCCACGTTACTAGTTCTCAGGCCTTCAGACTTGGGCTAGGCCTACATCACCCTCTGCCCTGGTTCTCAGGCCTTTGGATGCAGACTGAATTACACCACCCACTTTTCTGGAATCTCCAGCGGGCAGACAACAGATGAGGAGACTTCTTAGCCTCCGTAATTGCATGGGACAATTCCTCAAAATAAATCTCATATATATATATGATATATATATATCTCCTATATATATATCATATATATATATATCTCCTATATATATAAATCTCCTATATATATATATCCATATATATATATTATATATATATATCCATATATATATATTATATATATATATCCATATATATATATATATATATATATCCTATTGGTATCTATCTATCTATATATATCCTATATATATATATATATATATATATATCGATATCTATCTATCTATAGGTATCTATCTATCTATATATATCCTATATATATCATATATATATATATATATATATAGTTCTAGTTCTAGTTCTCAGGCCTTCAGACTTGGGCTAGGCCTACATCACCCTCTGCCCTGGTTCTCAGGCCTTTGGATGCAGACTGAATTACACCACCCACTTTTCTGGGATCTCCAGCGGGCAGACAACAGATGAGGAGACTTCTTAGCCTCCGTAATTGCATGGGACAATTCCTCAAAATAAACCTCATATATATATATGATATATATATATCATCATATATATATGATATATATATATCTCCTATATATATATGATATATATATATCTCCTATATATATAAATCTCCTATATATATATATATCCATATATATATTATATATATATATATCCTATTGGTATCTATCTATCTATATATATCCTATATATATATATATATATATCGATATCTATCTATCTATAGGTATCTATCTATCTATATATATCCTATATATATATATATATATATCGATATCTATCTATCTATAGGTATCTATCTATCTATATATATCCTATATATATCCTATATATATATATATATCGGTATCTATCTATCTATCTATCTATATCCTATTGGTTCTATTTCTCTGAAGACCCCTGACTAATACACTTGATCCAGAATGAATAACAACAGTATGAGAAAATAAAATATATAACTGTTTTATTTATAATTGTGGACATACTATCTTTTTCTTTATTTTCTTATTTATTTATTTTTATTATTAACATACAGTGTATTATTTGCTTCGGGGGTGCAGGTCTGTGATCATCGGTGTTACACGATACACAGTATTGACACGGTATCTTTAAGAGAGTAGTAATCAAGGTGTATGTCCGCATATTTACAAAGAACTTATACTCAAGTACAGTATATCCTAGGAAGGCAGAACAGCTCTCTCAGAATATCTATCAGAGTAATTCATGATATGTAGCAGTTAGATTTCAGATTAGACAAAGCTTGCCAGTTTGTTTATGAAAAGTTCAGTGAATTATGGGGTACTTGCTTTGGGTTGAGGTTCCAAGAATGATTTGTCTGAGCAACATCCTAGAGTTAGTCCCCGGAGGAAAGTGCTCCTCCTAACATAACCAGGAGACCGGAGATCCGGAAAGTCCAACCGCTGAGCCGGAACGTCCCTGCCTCACTCACGCTCACAGTACGGAGAGCAGGAAGTAGCCGACTGTGTGGCCAGAATAGCTCCACTGTGATCCACGTGCAAAGGCTGGAGGTCCCGGCCCTGCTGTCTGACAGCCACAACGTTAAGAAGCAAATACATCTGCTACCCCCGCTGCAGAAAAGCCACCTCTCAGCCTCGCTCCTGTTCCAAATCCCGTTCCATGCATCGTCTGCTCGGAACCTAGTTGTGTGTGGGACACAAACCATGACTACATTGCAAGAGATAGGGGACTGAACTGGAGTTGAGGGGCCCAATAATTTTTTATGCCCTCAGCCTGCCTTTAACTAGTCAATCTGTATAAACGAAATCACATCGTGTTTAAACTTCCGAAATACAGTAATATTCAGTATTCACCTAAATGACGCAACTACCCATTTAACAAAAAACAAGCAAATGAACGAAACACGGTTTCCAATGCTTCCCCAAAGGAGAGTCAAACAATCTCACTAATCAATAGTACCCATTTCTGTATAATATCCTTTTCTTCTCAAGTATAGGAGATTGAGATTCTTTCATTGCCTACTGGGTCAATTGGTTCCAATCTTGGCAGCTGCCCCGTATAATATTCACACATGTTCAAGCAGGCTGATTTTGTTTATATTGCTTTGACTATGCATGTGTTTATATGTGAAGTAATGCTTGATTATAACAAAAGCTCCATTGGTTGGTTATAACACATGTGTCCCTTTTTAAGTTTTTGTGATTATTCCTTCTAAAGTCCAGACGGTTGAAGATTCCCCCTGCTGTCTGCAGAGAAATATATCTACTGTTCAGAGTTTCTTAGATAAAGTAGATTTTTTCCAATTCAATTATTCTTGATTCTGACTCGTGATTCTCTTTGCCTCATGGGAGCCTGAGTTTCAATTACCGTGACTATTATTTTTCTTTTTTCTATTAAAGACTATATCCCTAGACTTCATAGGAAGTCATGCTAGATATTTTCTTCTGTTATATTTTTCACAGTACAGGGTGTTTTGCAGTCCAAGGAAGTCTTTATAAGCCTAGTTTCCAGTATTTAAATTTGCTGTGGCAGATTAGATCATTGTCCTTTGTTTTTTCCCTCCTAGCTTGTTACCTGGCAAAGTAAGAAATTGTGCAGAGTATCTTTCCCCATGCATTTGGCTCAGCAATGGGATTTTTTTGGTCAATGGAATTGGTGAAGAAATTGCATTCTTACTAGTCTGAGCCGAGACTTCAAGAGTTCACTCATATTTCTGCCTTGTCTCCTGGTCTCCTGTGACCCAGGATGAGACGAATGCATACCAACTAGCTGGGATCCAAAGATGATGTGGAGCCAATATGGAGCAGATCTAAGTGGGTCTACCTGGAGTTCAAAGCCGAAAGCCAAGGCCAACTGACTGCAGGCCTGAAATAAAATTTCTCCACCCAATCCACAGGCAAGTGAAAGGAAACAAAATGCCTTCAGGGTGTTTTGTTATGCAGCATGAATTTAGCAAAAGCTGAGTTAGAGTTGGATAAGCAAAATCACGTATTGCTTCTTCACTTAGAAATTGAGGCAGGAACAACCTTTTTAGGTGAAATTCTCCACTTAACTGTGATAATAAATGGCCTTGTAGCTAGGCTAGCAGAAGTAGTTGTTGTTTGAGGAATTGCAAATCTCAGCAGTACAAGTAAGTCAACTTGTAGGAGAAACACTTTGAAAGAAAGGTGCTCAAAATCACGATCATGTTGTCCATATGATTGGATCACTTTCCCCGAAATCTGTCACCAGTGCTAGAAATTGTATGCACAATGACTATACACAAACTAGGAATAACTTTCTTCCTGCCATGGGTGATACTCTGCTATTTCAAAGGCGCTTGGTTTGTTCAAAAACCAGATCATGCAGCAACAAAAATGAGTGACGGACTGGTGAGGACAGTGGTGAAAAGCTGTCTTTTTTTCATAAAGTCTGATTTGTCACAAAGGTGCAATTTATTTGTATTTTTAAGGTGGAAATGGTCTGGGTCAACCTGGGAAACATTCTTGAAAGGTTTACAATTTAATTTATTCATTTGATTATTTTTTCTAGTAGCAATTTCTTTATGGTCTGATCCGTTCAGCTAGAAATTTTAATCCATTGTTACAGGGCAGTGTGCACTTTTCTCAGTTAGTGGACATCTTCTGAAGGGTAGGTGGTCTGATGTGGTAAAGCTGTACTTAGGAAGATTTTAGGGAACTCATTAAGTTGGGAAATGCTAAGGAAAAATGAAACTGCTAATGACGGGTGGTCGGTCTAACATTTTTGGTCCGAATTAGCTTTGCAATACAATATATGTAAAACATCAGTTCTTGGCGACCTTAGCGTGGTCAGCCAGAGGACTTGGTGCAACTCAGCTACTTGCATTCAGGGCACATCAATTAACTGAAGGCACGTGTATCTAGGAAAATAGAGCGCTGGTAAAGAACTGTAAGCAGCAGAAAGTTATCAAACAAGTATGTTTATAAGGGCAATTGATAGAGCACAGCAAACTCATTTGGCAAACTCCCATTTCATCAGAAAAGAATGGGTCTGCCAATTGGAAGTCCAGAGTCTCGAAGAAAAATAGTCAAACAGCAAATCACTACTTAGTGTTTTGGAAGTCACTACTTATTAGAAGGATAGTTCAGTTTAGTTTTGTTTATTTAATGCTATACCTACCATCTCTTTGATATGCTTCACCTGAACCCAGTTGGCTAGAAGTAGCTGGTAGCCAAGGTTAGTAAGGGGTCTGGAAATATTTTTTTAGATATATGAATGATAAAATTTTACATCATATGCAAGTTATAGGAACTTACAACATAGTTATTATCATTGAGGATATTATATGGAATGAGAATTGATGAAAATAATCTGCTGGGTTTTCCTACTCATGATTTTGTGTGGCTCAGATGAGGATTTTTGCTACGAGTTTGTTCTCATTCTCCTTAGGGCGAAGGACATTGCCTCGGGTAACTAAAATGCCATATTCTTTACCTAACATATATATTATAATTTCTTATTCTTATGCGTCTATTCTCTGTGATGATAGAAAGAATGAACAGGGTTGAATCCACTAGAAATTGGTGGCTTATCAACTTTACATTGAAATGCATCTAAATCGCCTTATACGGGAGATATGTTCCCTTTCTACAAAGAGCCTAGACAATTCGGGGGCGGAGGTGGGGGAGTAAACTTGAAAGCAGATACTTTTATTTTTTCGCAACATAGATTAATTAGCGTAATGTCCATTTACTTGATATGTATTTTCACACTGGAACAAGGAGATCTAAGTTCTAGAAACACAGATGGAAGTGAGTTTAAGATGGATTCTCTTTTTAGACTGTGCTCACAGTATTCAAACATGACAAGTCCTTCATTTTTTTTTTTTTTTCCAGAAGAGCTTTTGGGAGTGCTTGACAAAATCATTTAAAACGCTGGGTTTTCTGGGGTGCCTGGGTAGTGCAGTCTTTAAGCGTCTGCCTTGGGCTCAGGGCGTGATCCAGATCCGGGCGTGCCGGGATAGAGTCCCACATTGGGCTCCTCTGCTGGGAGCCTGCTTCTTCCTCTCCCACTCCCCTGCCGTGTTCTCTGTCTCGCTGGCTGTCTCTCTGTCACATAAATAAATGAAATCTTTAAAAAAAAACAAAACCAAAAACAAAATGCCGGGTTTTCTAGTGTCTCTCCTGCTTACTGTATTATTAGACACGCAAAAAAAATCCCATGAACCAATTTCAGTTTTATTGACTTTCTTATATTGACAGTTCCTCCCTTGATCCTGATGATCCCACATTCTTTCTCTTTATAATTTACGAAGCTAAATTGAGGGCCATACATTGTGCGTCTCTGTCTTCCCGATCTTGTGACTGACAGCTTACACAGTGATCAGTCATCTGTCTCGTTTGTGCAGAATCTCTGCCTCTCAGCTTTTCTCACTAAAGTGATTTAAAATTGCTTTTGAACTTCGGGGTGGAGGCCACAGACAACTATGGCCCCGAAGAGCATTTTCTGTGGTTTCAATTCCCAAATGGCATTCAAATCTGTTAGTCATTCTCCGAAGGGTACTCACCTACTGTTTCACCTTTGCTCAATTTACGAATGTTTATTTTTGTTCAGTCTGACCTCCTGGGCAAAATGCAGAAACTGCCTCTACCAATTTTTATGAGACTGCCTTTACAAATTTCTATTTTCTAGAAAATTTGGTTTATCTATGCAGTCAGCCTGGGCATGCCGTTGGCTTGTGCATACAGTTTATTAAGTTTATCCGCTGGCAAGACAACCCAGAAAAACGGGTTGAAATTCTGCCAATCATGTTTGTAACAGTTAGAAACATGGAGAACATAGAGAGAATCACTGTGACTTCCCATTGGAAGGAATCCGAACTGGGACTCTTAACAGTTTTTAGTTGAGTGGTTTACGCCCACTTGTGAACTGTTGGCGACCACATCCGCCACGCTTCCAAGATCTGCTATGCGTTCTCATCTAAGACGAAACTAGAATTTGGGGTCCCCTTCTCCAGGTCTGTGTGTGCAGGGGATGAATGTGGAGTAGAGTCCCATGACCAACTACACTGAAAGGGGGAACTGGAGGGCTTTACACATAGGGTTCAGTCTTGATTCAGTTTACAATTCTTCTGAAAGATCTAGGGCTTAGATTTTTAGTTTACTATTAAGAAAGATGGAGGGAGAAATTATGGCTACTAGGTGCTAACAAGTGCCTTTTTAGTATAAGAACGCCGGCTTCCGTGAATCTTTAACATTTCTAGATTGTGATTCTGTATGTCTTTGATGATGTCCTAGCTGAACAGCATCCAACCAAAATTCTATTTTATTTTATTTAAGATTTTATTTATTTACTTGAGAGAACAAGAGAGAGAGAGAGAGAAAATGAATGAGTGTGGGGGAGGGGCAGAAGGAGAGGAAGGAGGGAAGGGAGAGGAGGGAAGGGAGAGGAAAGGAAGGGAAGCAGCCTTCCCGCTGAGCAGGGAACCTGACGTGGGGCTCCATCCCAGGCCCCGAGATCATGACCTGAGCCAAAGGTAGATGCTTAACACCTGAGACACCTGGGTGTCCCCAACCAAAATTTGAGATCCAGGGCCTTTACAAAGCCTTAGAAGTAAGTGTGCTGACTTAAAGCAAGTATGCCAATCAATATAAACGACTATTTTATTTTCTTCTTATTATGCCAGGGATTATATTTTTTTATTGCATTTATCTGTATCTTTTCTGTAACTCTATAAGAAATCAGCAGATATTGTAGAAAAAAAGATATTTGATGAGACTTATTAAAGTGTAAGGCAGACTTTATCTGGAACCATTGTGATAGGTATAGGGGTACTGCAATACGATTTAACGGCGGGGAAGAGAGACTGGGCTCAGCTCCAAAAACAGCATGGGGAAGTGGGAATTCATAGGCAAGAGCGGGGTGGGGATCAGTGGATAGAAAATTACTAAGAGGAAACTTCCAAAGTGAAGGGGATGGTGGTTAAACTAACTTAGCAGGGTACTTGCTAAAACTGGCGTTTAGGGATGCCTGGGTGGCTCAGGCGGTTGAGCGTCTGCCTTCGACTGGGGTCGTGATCCTGGGGTCAAGTCCCACACTGGGCTCCCTGCTCAGCAGGGAGCCTGCTTCTCCCTCTGCCTGCCGCTCCCCCTGCTAGTGCTCACTGGCATGCTCTCGCAAATAAATAAATAAAAAATTATAAATAAATAAATAAATAAAAAATAAATAAATAAATCAAGTCTTGAAAAACAAAAACCTGGGTTTTATAAGAAAGTGCATAGGTGGGCCTCAGAGAAGCTTCCAGGAGGCTGACTAAAGTTTGAGTCTTTGCCAGTCTTCCCTTACACAGAATCGTCACGGCTTGAGATTTTTTTCTGCTTTTCATTTTGTTTTAATTTATGTAGTTGTCATTATATATAAACAATTCAGATTTTTTTAGAGCTTGAACTTGACATCGTTCTCTGCAATAGGATGTTTACTTTATACCCAAGTATGCTCTCACTGGTACTACCTCCTCATAGACTGATACCTACTTCTGAATTGTTCTACTTCCCGGTCGTAAGGATTTAAAAGCAATTACTTAAAGACTCGATGGCGTCCCAACCTAAAAACAGTTCTGAAATATGTTCTTTCTCCGTGGCCTTTATGAACTATTTTACTATTCCTAGGAACTTTCTACTTATAAGATCCCCCTGAATCTGACTGAAGGCACAAGACAAACACACTAGGCAAATGTATAAACTTTTATTTAAAAGAGAATCACATGGCACTTCGGAAGTGATGTCTTATTCTAAGTACTGTTCATCGAAGTGGCACCACTTCATAGCATAAGTAAGTCCTCCTTTGCTTTCTTTGAATGTGTACTTGGAATTTGTGAAGAAAGTTGATAATCCATTTTTGCTAGCAGTGGACACTTAACAATATGAGATCAGGGACCAATTAATTATCAAGGCACAACTGAAGAACTTGCATGCTCAGTTAAACTGTCTGAAGTCTTGCCATTTATGGCCACGGTGTTGCCAAGAGTCAATCAACTGTGTCCCCAGGGTGCCAGATGCATGACATACTACTCTATGCAGCCAGCCTTACAACTTTAGATTTCACGTAATAGACACAATAAAATACACACACGAAAATTTAGATTTCACATAATATGCCATCAATATACACAATACACAGAAATACTATCCGCAAAATCAATCTTTTCCATGATTTCATTGAAAAAGAGGGAGCTTGACTGACTGGTTTCTCAAAATATTTTATACTTACCTCTCTAAAGTTATAGCATATTACGCTGTTGTTAAGATGCATTTTTCCCACAAATTTGCATATCGGTAATCCAGACATGTTTCACAATCAACAATTTACAAGCATAATTTCCTTTTACATATTAGTACAAATTACATATTAAGGGGTAACTTGAAGTTGATAAAATATGGTATATGAATAATATTTAAATTATTGTACAAACAAATTGTCAAGTAAAGGACTTTGATATGGAATATATGGTATACTGGCCAGGGAATGCTAAAAGTAGATAAAAGGACACTTCCTGGGAATTCTGAAATTTTTAATGAAACATTAAAAGCATCATTGCTATAGAATACAAGGGTCTCTCTGGTTCCTAAATCCGTCCGTTTCAGCAGTATATATTTTGCTCAAGCATTATATATATGGCAAATTGTGAGTCATAAAGCTTGGCATATCAATCATAATACCTATTAACATAAGGGTTTTTTGGTGGTTTTTTGTTTTGTTTTGTTTTGTTTGGCTGAATCATTCATCTCAGGAAACTAAATAAGCTTCTCCAGGATTTCAAAATAATGAGCAGAAATACAATCTTTGGATGGCATAGATACGTCTTCCCTGCCATTGACAGAAGCATTTTAGAGACACATAAATTCAAGAGGTAGTCTCATTTGCCTAAGGACTTTAGGGTCTGTGCCAGAGCGAAGAAAGGCCTTTGTTAGAAAAAAATCAAAAGCTAATGTGATAAAATTCTGTATTTGTACCAATTTTCAGGAGAGATCTAGGGGAAAGCATGACCTAATAATAGAATATGGGTTTAGAAAAAAAGGATCTGACTCTGAGTACAGCTAACATAACAGAATCCTGCAAATTGTAAAATCATCTTGGGCAAGGCTTCAGGTATGTTTTATTGAATAAGATATTGTATCTGATTGAAGCCCCAATACTAGTAATGCACAACTAACACTAAAAATCAAAAATAAAACAGCAAAAAAAGAATGTTGCTATCATTCATATATCGTAATGGAACAGTGGCACGAAAAACATAAATAAGTTTCTCAGAAAAAATTATAAAACCTAACACACAAGAAGGTAAAAAAGAAAAATAGCATCTCTACATATACACGTGTGCCTATATGTGACTTCGTATTTAAATTGTGATAGTGTAGATTGAAACAGATTAGAGCAAATCTTCCTTCTTTACGTCATACAGTTCTTTAAATAACTGCCTGATGGATTTTTTCTCTCCTAGTGTTTGTTGGCTTTTATCTGAGTAGTTATGTATTTTTACTCTCACTATTATTTGATGGGTTGATTTTTTCCTTTCTTTCTTCTAATAATATACAAAGACCACCAATTCTCAAAAACAGCACTGATGTTCTCCTGTCTAGGACTGCTAAACTGAGACCAGCCTCTTATTTGGGTGATGCCCAGTGGCTGGTGTACATGAATGAACTGTGGATAGAACTGGGTCAGTGAAGAGTAGGTGGAAGAACTCACTCTCTCTTCCCACATCTACTGGCTAGACACAGATGTTCCCGTGGGCAACTCTGAGCCCCTAGGGTTTCAGGGAGTACGCATGTGGAAGGAATCAAGATCTCTGACTTCAGCTATCTGCTGAACATTTGCACTGGAGTTTATTACAGGAAAGAAATAAAAGCTGATTCATTTTAGATTACTGGGAGATTTTTGGTAGCTTACCGCAACTAGTACAAACTAACTTTAAGGCAAAAAATGCTGTTAGTTTACATATTGCTGCTTTAGAGGAAACATGTAGTTTCTGATTGGCAGCTTCTTAAGATTTTCTTTTCAATGTTTTTTAATGTTACAGTGAAATGTGCATAGGCCTAGATTAACTTTTGACATTTTTGATAAAGCGGTCACTTGAGGTAGAATCAAAGCAGAAATCTTTACAGACATTTGAGGTACGGCTCAGAAGATTACATATAATTGTTTTGCATAATTTTCTGAATTAATGCATAGTTCTTCCCTCCCAAACTCACAAATATACATTGCAAGGCTAAAAACAACAATGGCAACAACAACCAGGGTAACTATATGAGGTGATGGGTGTATGAGTTAACTTGATTGTGGTAATCATTTCAAAATGTAAGCATATATTAAGCCATTCCATTGTACACCTTAAATATATACAATTTTAGTTGTCAATTATACCTCAATAGTGCTGGGGGGAAAAAGTAAGTCAGTGGAGGAGTGTGAAGTCAGTTAACTATGCTTTAAATCCAATACTTGTATTTTTTTCAGCTTTATTTTAGGTTGTTTTCTCACCTTGACTCTTATGAATAATGCTGCGATAAATGTGGCAGTACAGCTAGGGCTCTAAGATAATGATTTTGGTTTCTTTAGATATGCTTGGAAGTGGGATTGCAGGATCATATATTGGTTCTCTTTGTAATTTTTTAAGGAAACTCTGTATTGTTTGCCATAGTGGCTGCACCTGTTTGCGTTCCCACCAACAGTGCCCAAGGCTTCCCTTTGCACCACATCCTTACCAGCACTATTTATCTCTTGTCTGTTTGACAGTTTACATCCTAGCAGGTGTAAGGTGATATCTTGTCATAGTGTAAATTTGTATTCCCCAAAGGTTAGTGGTTTTGAGCAAATTTTCATGTATCAGCTGGTCATTTGTACGGGTCCTTTGGAAAAATGTGTATTTAGATCTTTTGCCCAGTTTTTAATTGGGTTATTTGTAGTTTTGCTATCTGGTTGTATGAGCTCTTTGTATATTTTGGATATTAACCATTTATTGGATATGTGGTTTGCAAATATTTTCTCCCATTTCATAAGTTGCCTTTGCATTTAGTTGATGGTTTTGTTTTTCGGGCAGGAGCTTTTTAGTTTGATATAACCCCACTTGTTTATTTAGCTTTGCTTGTCTTTGTTTTTGATGTCAAATGAAAAAATAATAATTGCCAAGACCAATGTCAAGGGACTTATTCCCTATGTTTTCTTCTAGGAGTTTTATAGTTTCGGGTCTCACAGTTAAGTCTGTAATGGATTTTGAGTTGATTTTTGTGTATGGTGTAAGATGAGGTCTAGTTTCACTCTTTTTATGTCGCTGTTCATTTTTCCCAGCACCATTTTTTGAAGAGTCTATCCTTTCATATTGTATATTCTTGGCTCCTTTGTCATAAATTCATTGATTATAAATGCCTGAATTTGCTTGTAGGCTCTTTATTCTGTTCCATTAATCTATACTCCTTTGTGTGTGTATATGTGCTAATGCCATACTTTCTTAATTACTATAACTTTATAATACAGTTTGAAATCAGAAAGTGTGAATATCCAACTTTGTTCTTCTTTCTCAAGATGACTTTGCGATTTAGGGTCTTCATGGTTTTGTATATATTTAAGGATTTTATTTTTTAGACTTGTTAAAAAATGCCAATGGAATTTGTTGGGAATTGTAGACTACTTTGAGTAGTAGCATAAATTTTGGAAATTTTTAACAGTATCATTCCATGAACATAGAATATCTTTCCATTTGTTTATTTTTTCTTTAATTTCTTTCACCAATATTTTATGGTTTTTAGTGTACAGAACTTTCACTTCCTTGGTTACATTTATCCCTAAGTATTTTTTTCTTTTTTGATTCTACTGTAAATAGGATTGTTTTCTTAATTTCATTTTCTAATAGTTCTTTGTTAGTATAAAAATACAGCAGGTATTTTTTGTATATCGATTTTCGTATCTTGCTGCTTTACTGAAATTATTAGTTCTAATAGTTTTTTGTCTCCAGTGTTTCTACATGTAAGTTCATGTCATCTGCAACTATCTTTTCTGTTGGGATGTCTTTTAGTTTTTCTTGCCTAATTTCTCTGGCTAGGGCTTCCAGGACTATGTTGAATAAACGTGATGAGTGGGCAGCCTTGTATTTTTCCTGATCTTAGAGCAAGAGCTTTAACTTCTTACCATATAGTATAACATTAGCTTATATATGGTTATGTTGATATACACCCCATTTATACTTAATTTGTTGAAAATTTTATCATGAAAGGAAGTTATGTTTTGTTCAATGTTTTTTTTTTGCATCTGTCAAAATTATCATGATTCTTATCCCTCATTTTATTAATGTGGTATATCACATTGATTCATTTGCAGATGTTGAACCATCCCAGAATCCCTAAAATAAATCCCACTGATCATGGTATAAAATCCTTTTATTATACTATGGAATTTTGTTTGCTAGTATTTTGTTAAGGAGTTTTATACTTTTATTTGTTTTCCTATTATTAGTTGTTATCCTTTTATTTCATCTTGAAAAACTCCTTTTATCATTTTTTGTAAGGCTGGACTAAGTGATGATAAACTCTTTCAGCTATTTATTTATTTATTTATTTATTTATTTATTTATTTTTATTTGGAGAAACTCTCTCTCCTTCAATTCTGAAGGGTAAATTTGCCTGGGAGAGTATTCTTGGTTTGCAGTTTTGTTCTGTTTTTTTCTCCAGTACTTTGAATATATTTCCCTATTCCCTTCTGGCCCACAAGGTTTCTGCTGAATTAATTCTCTGATGGTCTTATGGGTAAACCATTAATCTGTTTCATAAAGATTAGATTTGAAGGTTTTTCATGTTTTGCTTGTAATAAATTTCCCTTTTTAAAAAATTTTTATTTTCTCTGTTGGTTTCTGCACATTAAATAAAACAGCTACCTCTTCTAATCTTGACAGACTATTCTCATCAATCTACCTGGTCCTGGCTCCTGATTGTCTCTCAGATTTTTTTGATTATTCATGCTTCCCTCTGTTCTTAGTGGCTCACAGTGGTAGAGAGTGTCCCAAAACCTGTCAGTCTCCCCAAGGGAAAGATGATTATCTGCACCCATATGCCAGCTTGTTAGAAGCTGGACCCTTAAACACTCAAACTCCTTCCAGGGGAAAATTGGAAGATGGGCATTTCGGCCTGTTTCCTCTGTGCTGAGCCCTGCAGAAATAGCTGTGGTGAATTCTTCTGTGCCCACTAAGGACCGTTTCCTTATTTGCTGCAGTGCCTATGGGATTCCTGAATGCAAGCCCCACTGGCTCTCAGAGCTAGGTGCCTTGAGGGCCCATCCCTCAGGTGGCAGCCTTAAAAGTTGGGGTGCTAGATGTGTGATCCAAGCCCATTGCTCCTCAGGGAGAAACTCAGAGGTGGTGGTTCCCTCTGAGCTGGATGGTACTTTGCTGAATGTGGGGTCTGTGGTGGGTATGTTGTCTGTCACCTACGTAGGATTCACTTAGCTACATTCGGAATTTCTTTCGGAGAGAATTGATCCACACGTAGCTGTACTTTCAATGCATCCATAGGAGGAGGGAAATTCAGGAGCTTCCTGTGTGGTGATTTTGGTCCAAGTCCCCAAATCTAAATCCAGTGCTCTTGGTCATCAGCCCTGTGGCAAGGAGCTTCCATTTCCCAGCGTGTAATAACGGGATAGTTGAAATTTAGAAAGTTGTTCTGAAGGTAAAATAAGATAATATATGTAAAGTGGAACGTACCATGCTCAATAAATAAATTTCACTTAATAAATGTGTCTACTTGATTTGAAACATAGTCTCTCTCAAAGAATGTCACCATTAAATATAAAAGCAATGTTTCAGGCTCTAATTATATAGTCCATTTTTTTAAGTAACAGTTTTAGAATCTATCCAATCTTACCATTGTCAGTTATAATTATTCTCATCTGACTTTATTTATGCCAGTGACCTTACTAATTTGGAGAGACATAGAGACACAATTGCTTTCCACATCTGTCCAAACAAGAGAAAGAAGACCCAGAGTGTCTTCTTGTTTTGTAGCATATAAAGATAATACTTCAGGTTTTGACCTTCCGAAGTCTGGCATTTGCTCCTCAATCCATGTTTAAACGATGCCTTCTACCTATTATATAATTTAGAATTAAGAGAATCTCAAAATTTTACATCTCACATTTCATCATACGGTCTTTTTCTCCTCCCCAGCAGACTCTCCTTTCTTTCAAAGTATCTTTCCTATTGCTGAAGAAATATCCATTAATCTCTATTTAAGATGGTATTAACATATTTTTTAGCCATGGATCTGTCTTTATGCTTGTGTTTTGATCCTCCAACATATTCAGAATGATTTCTAGTTGTCTTAGCTTAGTGTAAAATGCTTTTCATAATCTGGTGTTAATATGTTGTCAACAAGCTTGAAGTCCGTTCCTTGGTCACTGGAAGCATGCTTTGCTCTTTTAAAGATTTGATATCTACCAAACTATACTGGATCATTTAAGGGCCAAATGCTAAAAGAAACTATAGAACATGATTCTTGAGAAGGCTCCAGCAATAACACTTTGGGATTCCTGGAATTTGCCAATAAAAAAAGTGATGAGTAAAAATGAATCTAAGAAGGCAAGTAGGATGTGCGGGAAGAATTTTAGTGAGCGACTAACATTAATGTATAAGGATATATCACATTTCTTGGACATTTTGGACATTTTTATAATCCAAAAAGTCAATAAATCTATCCCCAAAATGGAGGAGTATTCTTTTTTTTGCAGGTTTTCTAGAAATAATAAGGCATTGAATGAATATTTGTCAGAATATGCTTCAGGAAACATTCTTCTTCCACTGGCTTCTTTCTTCACTCTAGAATGCTGGGTACAGAACCATGCTGTTCTACAGTACTTTTTAACCTTCGCCCATGCTATCATAATTCAACAGTACATATAATAAATAGCTTATCTATTCTGCAGTTTTTAATATCAGGGATCCTGTATTGATTAAAAGCCAAGAGGCTAATTTTCCACTGATCATGTGGTTTAAGGCAGGCTGTTATGTTTTGCTGTAGGCCCCCATGCCATAAATCCTTCCTGACTCTTCAGTGTCTCAAGGATAGAAATTATTCTACATTATCTGTTTGATTCACTATCAAAATTTTAGAACTCAGACAGACATGGCATGTCTACAGTCTGTGGTAGATGTCATATCGCCTCCCTGGTTTAAAAGAATCCCGGTGTTCTGGACTACACTCTGTTCCCTGGTCAGTGTTTGATGCTGCTGCTCAGGTGATTGTCAGTTCATGGGGGGCAGATTCCAACATTCTTCTATAATTTCCTCGACAGTGTTAAAATCTAGAGAGGCTGAAAGCAGAACTGTTGCCTATGTGTTTCAGCCAAGTGGCTGTGGAGAGCATGCAGTTTTGAGTTTGTAGTGGTGGGAGAGAGCTACAGTGACATAAATTACCTCTAATTAGTAGCTGTGCCTTTTTCACAAAAGCAATGTGAACTTCCCTCGCCTTTCATCCCTAAGAAGATCTAGCATCTTATCACGTGACTTGTGAAATCATCATCATCGTTGTTTTTACAAGGATTTCTGTAGATACCCAGTACATCTACTATATTAGTTTTTGGTTCATTTCACCTATAATCAGTTCAGAGTGTGTTTTGAAGCTGACTCAACCTTTTTTCTTTGATTATGTTTTGGTTACATTATAGGATAAATAAATGTATGTGTATGAGTATATTGTAGTATTTGTGTAGATTGCTTGGGACTTAAAATTTCTAAAAAAAAATTTAATCTACATTTTTAATCCTTTTCACTTGACAGCTGGTTTGAAAAATTTCTCTAAGTTAAATTTTTAGAATATTATAAACACATACTTATCACTATATTTTAATCTGCGATTTTATATTTGATGCTTCTATTGCTACTTGGCATCAGTCTGATTCCTGGTGAGCAGATGGCTTTTTAAAATTTACCTATGTATTTATCTACTTAACTATCCATTATCTATCTATATCTTTGGAATTTAACTTTACATAGAATAGACTTGATATTCTGATAATTTTGGAGACAATTTTTCTTGTTTTGGTTTTTCTCCTCCACTCACATTTCTCTAGAGTCAATAGTCACACACTTTTTTTTTTTTTTTTTTTTTTTTTTTTTTGCTTCAGGAAATCATCCTCTCTTTTGGCTTTGGAAAAATATATATCCATATCCATACGTGTATGTGTGTGTGTGTTACATATATATATATTTATGAATATCTCATAAATTATACATTAGTGAAATATTACATTCTCACAAAACAGGATGGAAATACCATTCTTTAATCATAGATTAGACAAAGAACTCATCAGGGTCAAACCAATTTGGCCATCTCGTGAAAGGCAGAAAAGCTGCATCATGGTTAGATAGTAGAAATAGGCTCTGACTAAAAAAAGGGAAATATCTCATGTTCCTGGTCAAAGCTCCAAAGGAAAACCATACATAAGAGCTTGAGCCACATGTAAGTCACCCTTGACCTGTTGCTCCACCTGAACATGGAACAACTCTCTGTATGTCAACCTTTAAATATTCCCATCCATCAGATTAGTCGCTTTTCCTGATATCTTCTCTGAGGTAAACACATCACATAGATAAGTGAATATTAACAAATAATTGAATACTACAATTACATCAACTGTTTTCGGCAATTTCAACTACTATCTTTCCCATCGTAGATAATACAGTGTGTTTTGATTGTATTGTTTATATAGGGAACCACAAAAGAATGTCAGGTAATATAGTTATTATTTTTGTGCTGTAAACATTTTTTCTGATACATATTTTGCAGAGATGTGAACCCAAGAATAAGACTTTGTTACAATGAATAAAATATTCCTGAAAGAAGGGCTCTAAGAAGTCACATTATAGCAGTTTGATAGTTTATTATGTGTAACTGCTCAGAATATTTCATGAATATGTTTCAAATTTCTGTAGATGCATCATGATCAGTAAGTGAATTTCAATTTTGAGGAGTCACAAAGGAAAAGTAATTGACACATCTCTGTCAAGAAGTCCAGGTCAACCTGTTAAAATGGGCCCGGAAGATGTGTTATTTCTACACCTACTGCTTGGTGGATGTGAGAGCAAGGGTAAATTCCACTTACCGTATGATGCTAACACCAACGGACAGAAGGAATATTCACAACTGAAGTCGCAACCTGAAGATCGAATTGACTTGTCGGACTCAGATTGCATGTCCCTAGAAGAAAACATACCTGTGAAAGTCATTATTTTTTTTAAAGATTTTATTTGTTTATTTGAGAGAGAGACAGAATGAGTGAGAGAGAGCATGAGAGGGAAGAGGGTCAGAGGGAGAAGCAGACTCCTCATTGAGTGAAGCCTGACATGGAGCTCAATCCCAGGACCCTGGGATCATGACCTGAGCCTAAGGCAGACACCTAACCCACTGAGCCACCCAGGTGCCCTGAGAGTCTTCATTATTTAAGGAGAAAGTTATATATTTCAGATCTTACTGCTCGAAATGTTATGCTAGTCTGTGTGGTAAGAGATGGAGTGATATTTCCTTTACTCTCCGCTGAGTAATACAAGAATGATGATTAAAAATCTCTGTCATGGAACTACCTGAAGTCAATAGCAATGTAGAATTCACACATATAAACTATTTTTCTTACTTTTTTTTTTAAAAAGATTTTATTTATTTATTTGACAGAGAGAGACAGCCAGCGAGAGAGGAACACAAGCAGGGGGAGTGGGAGAGATTGAAGCAGGCTCCCAGCGGAGGAGCCTGATGTGGGGCTCGATCCCATAACGCCGGGATCACGCCCTGAGCCAAAGGCAGATGCTTAACAACTGAGCCACCCAGGCGCCCCTAGAAACTATTTTTCTAATACCACATGGAGTTGGTATATGGTTTATATTGGAATAAAATAGAAATAATCTTATAAATTGTGCCTTATATAACTCTAATTCATTAATTCATGTACCATTTGACTGACGATTTTCAATTTGTAAATATGCAGCTCTCCTTAAAGCTCAGTGGAACAGATTATATATATTTTTTCTAATTACTATTCATATACGTAGTTCCTTGTTCTAACTCTAAAGTGGATATGTTTATTTTATTTCTTCATTGGTGATGGTTAATATTTTATTAGATTTTTATTAGAAAGTCTAGTAGAAAATAATTTACAATTTACACTTAACCATGCAAATATTATGACTTTCTCTATCAAATTTATTTTTCATGACATCATTAATACTTTCTTTCTCTTATAAAAGTTTTCATTATTTTTGTAACTAGAGAAAACCACAAAGTATTTGAAATATATAGAAAACCTTAGAAATGAATGTAGTGGACCTTGTGTTGCCATCAGCCAAATTAGTAAATGTTAATATTTTATTATGTTTATTTCAACTATTTTTAAAATATATATCACTAGTGGTGTAACTACAGCGATCCCCCAACCATTTTTCTTTCATTCCTTTCAACAGATCTGGGAATATGTGTCTTTTATTATGTGTAATCATTCTTTTGCATTAGATCTGGCACTAGAATCATTTAGTGCCTTTGGGACCCTACATTAATTTCTTAATTTATAATACTTCCTTAATTAATACTACATACAGATATAGCTCTTTATTTCTTCTTTGTTAAATTAGATTGCTTTTTCAATTAAAGGGAATCACAAATCCTCCATTTGTGAGAATTCTCTGAACAAATTTTGCCAAAAAGTTGCCTTCCCATTACAAATGTTCAAAGTGTCTTCTTGAGTAAGTACCATTGTCCTATGTCAAATTTAATAGATTTTTCTCATTGCCCCCTGGTGAATGTTTAGATGAGACAACTCTTCTTCCAGCTGTTAATCCAACTCTGATGAAAACTCAAACCAAATTGACAACCTAATAGAAACAGAGATAGATGGTGAAACTCCAGTGATTTCTTCCCCTGAAAAAGTGACTGATAAAAAAATATAGGCTTCCTTTGGAGTTAAAGGAGAAATGATTTGGTGTTTTATTTCCCAGGGGTCAGTATGTTATGGGCTGGTTTCTTTCCCCTTTGAGAAACTATATTCTATTTATGAATAATAGCTTTTGAAACCCTAGCATCCATTTGATATAAGAAATAAAGGCAGTGCATTTACAGAAAGGTTATGAGTGTGTCACAGAAATCTGCTGGCCTATATTCTATCCCTTTAAAATCGGCTCTAGTTGAATGAACATCACTCATCCAAGTAAGAACTTTATCCCTCACTACAAATGTGCTTAAGAGCTTATTACCAAGCAGAATTCCCAATTCCCAGCTATATTCTGGGCATCAGAAAAGGCAGAGTTTCGTCACACTTAATAGCTTCATTTCCCCCAAACTTTTGGAATACTAAACACTGAAGATGTTTTCCTTTCTCCCCAGCGATACACGATATTTCCTTGCCTACTTAGTGTCTTGTGTATTTCTATTAAGCCTGGAAAAATGATTGTCTTAAAACGATCAACACCAGAATATTTTTAGATTACAGTAACATCCTTTAACAAATGCTTACTGTCCATAATTCAATATTTCTTTTGAAGATCAACTTTAGCAATTGGGGTTAATGTAAAAAACTAACTCCAAAAATGATTGTACATTTTTTTTCCAATATGAAATGGCTTTCATATGATTATTTGGGCTTCCATGGTTTTTATCAACCCGCACTAAAGTGTTTTCTGTCAGTGTAGCAAAGTTCTTTGTTTCTTGAGAAACACAAGGTTGTGACATAAATATCAGATCAGGGAAACATTAAAAATAGAGCTAATCATATTTAAATTAAGAAGTAAGACTCAATACCTAATTGAGGTTCAGAAGCAAACAACAATGGATGTATTTAAGAAATGCATTTCAGGCTGTTAACTGTCTAAATCGAACTGACCAAAGGGCGCCTGGGTGGCGAAATCGGTTAAGCATCTGCCTTCAGCTCAGGTCCTGATCTCAGGGATTGAACCCCATGTCAGGCTCTCTGCTCAGTGGGAGTCTGCTGCTCCCCCCTCTTTCTCTCCTACTCTGTGTGCTCACTCTCTCTCTCAAATAAATAAATAAGATCTTTAAAAATAAAAAAAATAAGTTGAACGGACCAAACCTCAGCTCCTATAGGAAAGATCTACTTATGGGTAGAATAAAGGTATAAAATTAATTCAATCGCAGGGAAGGAAGGCTTGCCAGAACAGAAGGGGTGGGAGGAAGTAGTGGGGCAGGTGGTGAGATTAACCACCTCACTATTGATTAAAAGAAAGACTTTCACAGAGCTCTATGCATTTTAAAAATCAATTCCAAACTAAAATCCTTATCCACTGTGCTTTCATGACATTTTGAACAACTATTTTAACACTCTTCACAGTGTATCAATGCTATGTATGGCCTAATATCACATTCACATCTTACTTATTTTCTATTCAAAACCAAAGCTTCTGTAGGGAATAGCCAGATGAGCAACTAGCTGAGGCATCCATTATTAAGATATACCAAACAATTTCTGGAATAAACTGAATTATTATCCCAGCTAACTCACCTCACCCGTATATCACCCTTCTGCAACAGCGAAATGTATATTGGTTCTATTCCTGTGGGGTGCTTGAGGAGCCAACACCATTTCCATTTTGAATTTTGCAGCAAACAATAAAGGGTGTGGTTACAGGCAGGGCCACCAAAATCTATCAGTCACTTGTAGGAACAGGTGACTTTTAAGAGGAATCAACTCTCTTTTCTGTATCCACTGCAAGAATGAAGACCCTTCTCAGCAATTGGACCATGTACATTCCAGAAAATATTGACATCACTCCGAAGGGACACAGTTATTGTGAAGACCTCCAGAGAATTTTAACCACATTAATTAGAATTCAGTTACCTTGGAAAGAAAAAGAGGCTTAAGATGGACAAACGATGGGGACATGGAAAGTAATAGGCTACAGTTGTGACGATCTGTCATCATGTGAAGAACACGTTCAGGGGGTCACGCTGGGCTTCCTTTATAAGACGGTATCTGTGTAGGCTCCCTTCCTCATCAGCACTGCTGTTCAGAGGAATGAGTCTCTTGTTCAAATCTGAAATTTCTTGGGTCAAAAAGCAGGGTTCTGATGAGACCAGCCATTGCTTGTTCAGTTTCTCAAGCTTCAGAAGATGAGTGAATTCTCGAAGGAAACAACGTTGAATGTATATCAAATTCAGATGCATTCATTCAGCAGGCCCAAATAGTTAAAAACAAGGATTATTGAAATATTCTGATAGTATCTGTGTCTCTGGAAAAGGAACAGTTCGGCAGGCCAGTGAACAGAATCTAAGGGTGATGGGCTATGGAAAAAGCAAGATGCTAGATAATTCTTTTAAAAAAATATTTTATTTATTTATTTATTTTAGAGAAAGAGGGAACATGAGTGGGGGGAGGGGCAGAGGGGAGGAAGAGGGAAGGGAGAGAATCCCAAGCAGACTGCACTGAATGTGGAGCCTGACACAGGTCTTGATCTCATGACCCTGGGATCATGACCTGAGCTGAAACTAAGAGTCCAGTGCTTAACTGACTGAGCCACCCAGGCTCCCCATGATGCTAGATAGTTCTTAGGATCTATTTGTGATATGTAAAGATATAATAAAAGCCCCCTATTAAAAAAAAAAAAAGGAATCAGTGTTTGTTACAATGTTATTTATCAAAACAAGTTATTAGTTATTTAATTTTAAAAATGTATGTGCTTGTTCTTTCATTTACTCATCAAATATTATTGAACACTTAATATTTTGGACACTGTTCAACAATCTGGAGATGTCAGAAAACAAGACATTGCACATGAAACTAATTGAAAGCAAATATATAAGGACCCTATGAAATATTTGAGAACTTATTAAGTATTTGTACTATTTTGGGGAAAAGCTTCATCAGAAACAAAGGGAGTTTCTCAGAGTTAAAGTCTCCTGGTATGTGGGAAGGGCAGCTACACACACACACACACACACACACACACACACACACACACAGTGTTTCGATTTCTGTCGAAGTAATTGATGTTTTTGATGTTATTGTGGGTTGTTGTTGTTGTTTTCTAGTTTCAAGTTTTTATTTAAATTCCGGTTAGTTAACATACAGTGTAATATTTGGTTTCAGGGGTGTAATGTAGTGATTCATCACTTACATACAATACCCGGTGATTACATGGTCTTTTTTTTAAACTTTGAATTTACAATTGTCTGTTTCTAGTTTATAGAAACACAATAGGTTTTGTTATTGACATTGTATTCTGTGAAAATGCTCAATTTATTTATTAAATTTAGTAATTTTAATAGATCACTTGAAATTTTCCATGTAGAAAAATCATATGGTCTGTGAACAGGAGGAATTTTATTTTTCCTTTCCAATCTTCACCTAAAATTTTCCCCTCTATTATTATGAAGGGTTTTCTAAGCATGATGTACCCATCTCTAGTGTCAGGATAATATTAGTGTCATAAATTTAGATGGAAAATTTCTCTTCTGTTTTTGAAAATTTTGTTAACAACAGGTATTTTTTTGTTTGAATACTTGAAAGTGTTCAGGAGAAAAGTTCTCTGGACCTTGGGATTTTCTTTATAGATATATAGACATTTTCTCCTTTGACTATTCCTTACAGTCTACCTTTTCTGATTTAAAAAAGCCTCTATTTTTATTAGTGTTGCATAATATGTATTTTCAATAATTTTATTTTCAATCAGTGTATGTAATTTTATTTAAAGTGTAATTCCTATAGACAGAATATGGCCAGGACCTGTTTTCTTTTGTAATTTGATATGAATAGATCATTTACACTTAGTGCAATTTTTAAACTGATTAGACTAAATGTCTATCTTGATAGCTGTATACTATTTATTCCAGTTTTTTCTTTTTTCCCTCTTTTTATGGGTTTTTCTTTATCTTTATATTCCACTCATCTACTATTTACAATACAGTTATGTAGCTTATCAGAGTGTAGATTGAAATGAATATTACACATCTTCAAATGCAACATATAAATCTTACAACAGTATATTCCCAATTGTTTCTTCCCACCTTTGTATTATTATTGCTGTTACACATTTTATTTTTCATACATTTCAAATAACGCATTACTACTCTTTTTGGCTTTAGACATGCAACTTTCATTTAGAGATATAAAAATATATTTTATATCTACCTTCATTTAAATCATTTATATTGGTCATCATTTCTTTTTAAAGATTCACATTTCTGTTTAGTATTTCGTTCCCTCCACCTAGTGACTTTTGAACATTTTTGTAGTACAGATCACTTGGTAATAAACTCTCTCAGCTTTAGTTTGTCTGAAAAAAGTCCTTTTCTACATTTTTAGCAAAATATACCTTCACTATATATAGAGTTCTGTGTTGGCAGTGATTTACTGTTATTTCAGCACTTTGGAGATGTCAATCCATTATCTTATGACCTAAACATTATTCCTTTTAATGTAATATATGTCTTATTCTCAAGCTACCTTCTTGGTTTTTTTCTTTATCTTTAATATGCAGTAATGTGAATATGATGTGTGTGTGTGTGTGTGTGTGTGTGTGTGTCTATGTTGATATTTATCTTCTTCAATATACTTAGCTCCCTGGATCTATGGTTTGATTTCTTTCATTATTTTTGGAAATATCTTGACCCTATGTCCTCTATTTATTTTCTACTCATTCTCTCTTTTGCTTCTAGGATTCCACTTATGAGTATGTTAAATTGTTTGAATATTTTCTATAGTTCTTAAAGATGCAGATTTTGTTTGTTTCCATTTTTTTAAACTCTTTTTTCTCTTAGTGTTTGATTGTGAGCAATTTCTATTTACCTATATTCACTGATTCTCTTTTTCTGCTGTGTCTGGTGTACTGATCAGCCCATCAAAGGCACTTTTCATCTCTGCTATGATTCTTCTTCTCCCTTTTCCATTAGAGTCTTCTTATAATTTCTATTTTTCTATGAAATTCCCCAACTGTTCTTGCATGCTGGACACGTTTTCTACTATAGCCTTTAACACATTAATCATGGTTATTTTAAATTTCCTGTCTGTTCCAACACCTAGATCATATGTGAGTGTGGAATTTTTACTTTGTATTTATAACTGGAAATATGTTTGCATATTCTGCTGGTATGTAAGTGGGCAGAGCTGAATTAATTTATTCAAGAATGGAACTCATGTGGGTTTTAGTGTTTCCATCTACCATCGGATTCAGATTCACCCACTGTTACCATGTCCTTAGGGTGGTGGCTGGTTTGCTGAAGAATTTTTCTTTAATGATTGTCTTAATGACTCTTCCCTGCTTTAGACCTTCTCTGTACACCTGTACCTCAAAATGCCTCTTTCTCTATGCGGTTGTTTCTCTGAGCAGTAGACTGTTGGTACTTGGTACTCCTTTCTTGCTAGCCTCCTTATGGGGAAGGACATTTTTCTGTTATCCTCTCTCCTAGGCAGCACTGTGTTTCTGGGTCTCAGGATTGGACTCAGTGATCTACCTCCTTCACCAGTGAAAGGAAGACTGTAGAAGAGAAAGAATGTTTTCTCCTGTCCCCTTTCCCAAGCTGCAATAGGCCTTCATACGTGCCTTGCAGCCAGTAGAGTTTGCTGCCCATCCTCTGATGGCTTAATGCTCCTTTTCCCTCCTAGCAGGTCTACACCAAATAAAATGCTTAGTCCTGTCTTCAGTACCATCCCTAATGGTTCCCACGATCACCCCGAAAAGAACCTGTGAAAAGGTCCAACACCCCTTGTGTATGTGGCTCCCAGGGTTCCTATGCTTTCACTGTGACCCACACTCAGCATTTGCCACTTTGTGAGCAAATTGTACTGTTACGTTACTCACTTTGTTCACACTCCATGTTTATTGAGAACTTACTCCATACAGAACAGGAGGCTAGGCTCAGAGGATTCAACCATGAGTAACATAGATGGCTCCAATTATAGACTATTTTTTTCTCAATTTTGTCTGCATATTAGAGTTTTCATGTCTCTAGGTATCTCCAAATAGCATCCAAGATAAATTAAACCAGATTCTCTGGAGATGGGATCCACATAATTGTATCTTCTAAAGTTCCCCCAGGTGATAAGAGAATACACCCAGAGTAACCACTAGACACTCTGCAATCCTACCTCCCGTGATCTCCGTTTCTCCTCAATTTAGTACTGAGGGCCTGATCAAAATACTGCTTACTGTGTAATAGGACAGCTGCCTTCTAGGGCAAAAAAGGCATTTGCTGAATTGCAAATGGAAGGCAAACTTTTACAAATCATTATTTCTTTTATCTAACTGTGGTTCTGTGATATTTACCTGATGGGTCAATTTTTATTACCTGTTTTCTATTTATTTGAAATAGGGGAAACTCTGCTTCATGTTTGGAATCAATGGGGTGATATTTATGGGACAGAGCATGGTAAACAAATTATGGACATGATCCCTGATTTCCCAAGGTGAGCTCTAGGCATTTCCTGTGAGGTGGATTTTAAAATGTATTGCATCTAGTTGTTTGGAGACAGAAAAGTAAAAGTTGGAATCACAAGATTCCCAACACTGTAAATCCCGTGTTTGAGCAGCCAAATTATTCCCCTGGAGAACTTTGAGATAACACAGTTTTCAAAGACAAAAGAAAACATAGTACTGCTATTACTTGCAAAGACATTGGCCTAAAAGTTCAAGGTAAAATTTTAATGAGATGTAAGACCACTGTTTTGTACTCTATCCAGTTGGACCAAATTGACCAAAAATAACAGCATTCTGAATGCATTGCTTTGTCTGAATTAATGTCTCTCTGGTTTTACCATTCCAAGAGGCTGTAGCCTAGGCCTGGGGGGGGGAGGGAGGGAAACAAAAAAACAGCAAAGGAAATGAGAGCAAAAGACCTTATTGGCCCAGCACTGACTCATCATTCATGGTCTTTGGCCTTCTTTTCACTTCTTGACTACTTTTTATCATTCAAAACACAGAGGCACTAACGCATTCTAGATTTTGTACATTTCAGGAAACTGGACTTTTTAATTATTCAGATTTACACATATAAACAGGGCACAAGGGATAAGAAAATTCCAGTTATTGAGCAAGAAGAAAGGGAATTTTGATAGCAAAATTTCAAAGGGAAGCCCAAGTATAAACCCAAGTATAGTTGGAAGACCAGAGAGCCCTCTCCCATCTGACTAAATCTCATCCAATGTTGCAGGAATGATTCTGCCTGTAGAGCAAACCCCAGGGTAAGATTAAATAACTTCACTGCCTGATGGAGACTAGGCGTACATGCACAGTCACAAAAATATAAAACTGATTTTGAACCCCTGCCCCACCCCAGTCCCCATATCCTCTATTAAGTTAGCTTTATACAGGAAGGTTATGGGCTCCGAGTGAGATTCATTTACTGAGTTAAAAAAATGCAAGAATAACTCCTATAAATTAAATTTACTAATATTACGGAGGCAAAATAATCTATCTTCCTACTTGGATAAAAATCAATAGAGGTGCCAAGTAAGATCTTTTTTAAAGATAAATATTTTAATTCATTGTTGAGCTGGCAAGAAAAAAATCCTCAGAGATCAAAACTAGTAAAAGTAGAACTCTTCTCAGTTAAGGACGAGCTATTAAAAATAACGAAGCCTGTTTTGAGACACACCTAAAGAGACCTTTTAGAAATCAATACGTAATTGTTGAAAGGTAAAGTTAACTGGGTTGTTTATTAACAAATTAATTGCAAACACAACTAAGCAATCAATGAACTGAAAGTAAAGCTGAAGAAGGGTTTTCCTAAAGGCAGAAAAAGCCACAGCAGATAAGGATAAAAAATTGAAAAAAGAGTAATTTGAATAAGAAGATTTTTATCTTATTTGAATTCCAGATGAAGAAAGAGAGACTAAAAGAGAATGAAAGAGACAATGAAAAATAATTCAAGAATTAGTTTTAAAAAGACATTGATAGGGGCGCCTGGGTGGCTCAGTTGTTAAGCGTCTGCCTTTGGCTCAGGGCGTGATCCCAGAGTCTGGGGATCAAGCCCCATATTGGGCTCCCTGCTCTGCTGGGAGCCTGCTTCTTCCTCTCCCACTCCCCCTGCTTGTGTTCCCTCTCTGCTGGCTGTTTCTCTCTGTCGAATAAAATCATAAAAAAAAAAAAAGACATTGATAGCATTAACAAAAGCTCAACAAATCACTGTTAGGCATACTAAAAGCAAATACCCCCACCCCTACCACCACCAATGGAAATACCCAGGAAGATCAGTCATCTCAGGTTACAAAACCCAAAGAGGAGATGTGAGTAGCAGCTAGTAATTTCAAAGAGATGATTTATTTTAAAAAATAATATGTACATTAACAGCAAGAGTTTCACACAGGAATATGGAAGCCGGAAAAAGGGAATCTTTTCTCAATGTGCTAATTAAAAAAACTATGCCAGCCAGAAATCACTATAGCTACCCTTGCTCCGTGTTTCCACTCGCAAGAAGTATCCTCTTCCATTCCTTCCCTTTGAACCTGTGACCTTCAAGCTGAAATGAGTCTTTGTAGGCAGCTTGGAGCTGGATTTTGGGTTATTTCTTTGTTTGTTTTTTTGTTTGTTTATTTATTTATTTATTTATTTATTTCCAGCCAGCCACTCCATTCCTTGGTTGGATAACTTAATCCATTTAAATTTAAAGTAATTTTTGATAAGTAAGAACTTATTAACACAATCTTATTAGTTGTTTCCTAGCTATTTTACAGTACCATTGCTCCTTTCTTCCTCTTTTGCTGTCTTTGTTGTGAATTGATAATTTTCCATAGCGATATAATTTGATTTCTCTTTCTTTTTGGTATATCAACTGTAGGTTTGTGTATTGGAAATTTTGCTGAGAGAGTAAACCTTAAACATTCTCAGCACACACACACACACACACACACACACACACACACACACAGAAAAAGTGGTAGTTAACACGTGGTGGACGTGTTAACTAACCTGATGGTGGCGATTGTTTCACACAGTATCTGTAGGTCAAAACATCACACTGTGTGCTCTACCAGCATACAATTTCATTCGTCAAAAATACCCTCATAAGTTGAGAAAACCAATACACCAAGAATCTCCTTCTTTTTTTTAATACACCAGCCTGACATGTACACACAGTGAAATCATTTTTCAATGAAAAAGAAAAAAGATATGTTTAGGTTACCAAATGTTGAGCTAGCATTTACCAGCATTAGGTAATTACTGAGCTAGACCAGGCTCCTGGGTGGGCCTGAAGCCCTGGGGCTTCATGGCTCTTGAGGGTCTGAAAAGAATTGTAACTTCTCTGTGACTGTGAACAAGGAATGGCAGATTAATGGAGCTGGGGGCAAAGCTGGCCGGCTGCACTGCATGTCCCCTGGTTAAAAATGGGACAGTCATTAAGAAGGCTGTGTACACGGTCTACGGGTGAAAACAGTTGCAGAAACGGAAACTGCTTTTACTCTGAGAGGCTAATTGTGAGAGTTGACAAATGCTGGAGACAGTAGTGGTCGAGCCGACACTAAGAACAGCCTATAAAGGAATGCTGCTTTCATCAGACTTACCCGGATAAAGAGCTTAGGTACCAATCCTCCCAAAGTCCCCAAACCCAGTTGTGCCTGCTTGGGCTGTGTGAGGGCTCTACAGCAGAAAGAAATGGATTTTTGAACCAGACTGTGACGGAAATAGTAATCCTAAATTACCGGTTGACCTCTGCATTTCCCTGAACACAACAGAATCCACCATGATTAATTAGTACAGCGCAGAGAGGTCAGAGTATTTTTTAAAGATATTTTATCTATAAAATTTAAGTATTACATTTACAATTCTGGGGCTTTACATTTTGCAACCGTTACTGTTTTATAAAGATAAGTTCTATTAGAAAAGTGAAGGTATGGGCTTTTGTGATAAGGTCAAAGGGGAAGTCTAAGGTATGGAATTGAAGGAGTAGACATGGCCTTTACTTACGTGGCAGTTATCAAAGTTAGAATTTGATTCAAACTGCACTCAGGGCTTTCTGGTCTTGACCAATACGTGGCACAATGCTTTGCACATCGCAGGCAATCAAAAAATATTGAGATGGTGGTTGATTCTCACAGGGATAGATCCCTCATAGGGATATATAAATAGTGAAAAACAAAAGATGTTATTTGATAAAATTTATAGAAATTTTAATTGAGGCACACAGAATAATGTCTAGACATTTGTCATTAGTTCTGAATTGCTATTTTGTATGAGTCTTCTCTCCCCAAAGGTTGAGATTGGGGAAATGAAGTGAACCAGGCCCAATTGTAGTTGGTTGTTCAGTATAATTTTATTTCAAAGTTATTTTGGTAAAATATGGACT
The DNA here is from genome assembly GCF_023065955.2 of Ursus arctos. Lineage (NCBI taxonomy): Eukaryota > Metazoa > Chordata > Mammalia > Carnivora > Ursidae > Ursus > Ursus arctos. Next base: position 10,496,823 of record NW_026622841.1, read on the forward strand.
GCTATTGACAATTTTCGAACTCTTATTTAACCTAGGATTTGCTATAACAGAATTGGCTGTTTTTTTGTTGTAAATGGAGAGCATATTAAGTAAGTACATGGACAGTACTTTACCTTTAAAATTCAACATGATTTTATTTAATAATGATTCAGTACACTACTCAAAATCTCTATTAGTGCATGTTACATTGAATATCCAAAAATTCTAAAATATCTCTGAATTATTAGTCAAGTACATATGCCAAAACAGTAAAAATTGTGGTACTTACATTTCTAAACGCCAGTAGTATTGCACAACATAGAAACTTTTCTTAAGCCATTTAGGAAATCACCAAATGGAAAACATATATTCCTTAGATTTTCTAGGAATTCCAGGAATTATTTCCAAAAAGAAATGTTTCCATTCTGTGATAACCCAAACAAAGAAATCGCTTGCTTTACAGAAGAGAATCACAAAACTTTTCTGTGTGTATTTTCAGCCAAACCTGTTGGCCCTTTTATAGCATCATTCCAACTGTGTCTACATAAAATCTAGTGAGGGAAAAAACTTGCTTTCATTGAGGATAAGAATTTTCTGCACTTTTGCTTTACTCTGAGCACACAGCTCTCAAAGAAGCAGTGGTCTTTGGTTAAAACAAACAAACAAAAACCAAAGAAAATATTCAGTGTCAGCTGACTAAGGTTCTTGATATAATACGGTTCATATTGCTGCAAGATAGGACCACACAGCCAGTGGGTGTTAGTTAATTCTCTAAAGGGTGGTGTTTTATCAACAGAAGGTCAGGAGAGAGGAGGAGGGAGATGTTGCCTTGTTCAGTCCACGTTCACACATACGGAGAATGTTGTATTGCTGAAGCCACAGACACTTAATCATCATTAGCAACTTCAAGTACGTTTTTAAATGAAAAATCACCCCTGACATTGTTTCTCTAAACTAAGCTAACTCTATTATCTCCAGAATTAAGTCTCTTTCCCATCTCAGGCCCCTTCATGTTTGTCGTGTTTCTTTATTCCCACGGATACAGCTAAAGCTTCAGCACACATTTTTGGTGGTGATGCTGTTGACCTCACATATTGTGTCTGTAATTTCCACTCAATAATAGAATGTTTGCTTCTGTTTCTTTCCAAAATTGTCCAACTGCTGAGCTGGATTCGCATCATTAGGTCATCAAACTGCGACGTAGAATAAATAGCGGTGCTTCAGTTTCAACGGCAACCTAATTTTACAATTTTATTCCAAACCAGCTTGTCCTAGTTGTATCTTGATTGCTTTGTGAAATGTTGTGTTCATGCTCCATTAGACAAATGCCAACGCTATAATTCATCTAGCAGAGACGTGGAGGTGGGGAGTGCCACCAAAAGGTGCTTCCCAGAAACGTACTATTCAAATGAGTCTCCTTAATTGCCATGGAGGGGTTTTCTGCTGATCCCCTTGATAGTTTTTATACTGAAAGAGAGTTATTAAAATAAAAATGTTTTGCTCCTGGATCGCAGATAGGGGTTCCTTTTGCTACAAAACACAGCGCAGTTGTCAATGGGGAGCATAAAAACAAGTGTGAAAATATACACATATATATACATATATATATGTATTTTGGACCAAGGGAAATAAAACAGTTAATTTAGTAGAACAGGAAACATATTTAAAGGGTATTAATTGCTTCTTAGAAATCTTCCATTTCTTTCAGTTGATTTATCTGAATATTGTCTATTTTAACACCCTTGAGCATTCACTAATATTTCCAAGGTATTTATTGTAATAAATGACGAACAGTCTAAGCGTATGGACTTTGTTTGCCTATCACTTTAATCCTGTCTTAGAGGATATCATGTAATTTTTTTCATGTTTTACTATATTCAAATACCTCTTTCCAAAGTTCTATTTTGTTAAGTAACTAACCATTACCCAGGCTTGTACTTGATTTTCTAATTTCATATTTACATGGGATTTTTCCTTCTTTCCAAACCAACCATATGTCTCACTCTGTCATGAACCTATTTGTTGTTGTTAATGTGACATCATAGGAATTCAAGTAAATAAAGAAACTTCACCATTCATCTGACAATAAATACCATTTAATATTTATTTATAACCTATAAAATACTGTATTTCTGAGTGTGGATGTAGGCAAAAAGAAAACAAAAGTACCGATATGCTTCTTAAAATTATATACAATAGAAAAAGCAAGAAGTAAAAACGAAAAAGGTAAGATATTTTAGAAATCCCATATGAAAGGAAAATAAGGTACCATAGGAGTTCAAATACAGAGCTCCTACTTCACAGGAAGTTTAAGTACAGGTTGGCCTGGTGAATCAGAGTGTGACTGTAGAGATGTAGGGAGGGTATTCTAAGTGAAAACAATAGTATGAGCAAGAGTTCCAAGGCACAAAATCTTAGTTACCTAAATACCTATTAATAATTTCCATGATGCATACATGATTCAGCACATAGAAGAAAGAGTATTTAAGAAATGTTTATCAGGGGCGCCTGGGTGGCTCAGAGGATTAAGCCTCCAACTTTTGGTTTCAGCTCTGGTCGTGATCTCAGGGTCATGGTATCCAGTCCCGAGTAGAGCCCCTTGTGGAGCCTTGTGTCAGGCTCCACGTTCAGCATGGAGTCTGCTTGTCCCTCTCCCTTCGGCTCATCCTCCCGCTTAGTCTCCCTCTGTCGCTTTCTCTCTCAAATAAAGAAAATGTTTATCAATTGTGTCAAATATTTCATTGATCGAGGATGATGAAGACAGAATGATTGGTGATGTGCATTTTAGCTATGGTACAGAGGGTACTTTGTGATTGAGGCCCAGGACAAAAATACCTTTATGTTTTTCCTTTATGTGCAGTCTGTCTTAATATATACCCAAGATATTTGTTCTACTATCTACTTTTCCTATCATGTACAGCCTATAAGTATGCTTATGAGTAGAAATAGTATGCAAGATTTAAACACAGTTACAGAGAGCAAAAATATAGAGGGATCTTTGAAACAGTTGACAAAGACACCCCAGGCCACTTCCACGTTTCCTTCTTGGAGGTGAATTTACTCTGACTCAAAAAACCAAATGGTAAAAACACTGCACACAGTCTTTGTGGTCAAGGAGCCCAGTGTTTTCTTTTCTCCTTGTTGTGCTTGTTGCGTTGAGTCTGGACTGAGATTCAGAAGCTGCCCACGTTACTAAGTCAAATAGGAGCCTCTTCTGATACATGTCTTTTCATTTACCCACTTACTCAGTCACTCACTGACTCACTCATTCTTCCATTTAATTATTATTCACTCGTTCACAAGATTGTGCACCTACCCCCTTCCAGGAACCGAAATGAGGCAAGGCGAATACGACAGCAGCTAAAGATGGCCCTTGAGTTCACAAAGAGCAGAATCTCATGCAGACCACATTCACCTCACAGGACAAACAAGGTATTAAGGTGCTGGGAATAGATATTTGAGTTAATGATATTATTTATCTCCTCTTTTTTTCACCTGTTCATCCTTGGCCCTACCCGGTGTATGAGGGATACACCAGGAGTGGCATAATGTTCTCTCTGATTCATTCATCGACTCTTCCTCTCTCATCTTTTTCATCCTACCCATTTCTACCTTGAATTTTCTGAAATTTAATTGTTAAAAATAAAAGGGCAGTATGCATTTTATAGACATATTATTGACCATGTTTTTACTCAGAATAATTTAGGATAGGGGGATTGTTGTAAGAACCTGGAAGATGTATACCATTTCTCATCCAATAAGGATCATAAATGATACTTTATATATTCCTTGTGAGGATTCAATCATTAGCACAACAACTAATATTTATTGTATGTATATTATTAATTGGCATACTTTTCTTCCATTTAATTTCCATAAGTACTCTATATAAATATATGTAGGGGGACATTTAAAATGGAAGAAATTGAGGTTCTAAGAATAATTAATAGAAAAATATGTTTTAATAGTTTCCTAAGATTGCCTCTTATTGGCTGTCATGTTAATTCTTTTCATTTTCTTCAAAACTGTAAGGTACCCACATATCACTGAGATGAACAGAGATTCTCGAGTGCCAGGGCATGCCTATCTCTGATATTTGCTTTATCTAAGGAAAATTGAACAGATTCAATACCACAAACTCACCTTTTAAAGGAAAACATTAACAGTCTATCAAGATATATCATATCCCTAGACCAATCTAAGGGTTTAGATCCCAGCAATAAGTTAGAAACTGAAAAACATAAGACTTTTTTAGGCTGGAAGCTTACAATGGAACGTATTACATCAGTAATACCATGCAGTAGATGGCCTCAAATTCTTCTCTGCTCCACAAGCCCAGAGGGGAAATAGAGTGATTTTCAATAATGCTGCAAAATAATGGACTCAATTCTCCCCTGCATCTCAGGGAATATGGGTTTTTTAAACACAAAAAAATGAATATCTGCCATTTTCATTCCCCTCCTTTATCCCACAATTGAGTCTTTCCAAAATTAGATTTAGGGAAAAAAAACCCGGTGATTCACACCAAACAGAACTATCCATTCTGGTGTAGTTTGCGTGTATCTTTGTAAAATGTAGTACTGGTACTTAAAAATCTACATGCAAATGTTGAATTAAAAAAAAACCTACATTGGAATAAATTTCAATAATAAATCAATAGTTAAAATATTTAATTTTAAAAGTGAAATCATCAAATCATTAAAAATATATATAAGGAAGATGGAGAAATAATTTAAAAACACGGCATACATTTTAATTTATGACATGTAACATTAAGAGGGTAATATCAACATTATTGATAGCAAAAGTTTATTGATCATTTCACATCTTCTAGCCAATATATTAATTACCTTCTCGTTGTATATCATTTGATTCTTGCATGAACTATATGATGTAGGTAATCATTATTATCCTTATTTTACAGATGAGGAAACCATGCTTGTAGTAATAGAATTAGAAATGGACTCTCTTGACCCTGTATCTGTTTCCAAAGTCTGGAAAGTTAAACACTGCACAATAATGGGTTGGTACATCATGAGCGTGTGTGAGTGCGTGTGTGCACATGTGTGCACATGTGGAACATGGCTTCTCCAAGTGACTTCATCACTTGTACATAGATGTCCATAATATATAATTTTTGTATAAATGTCACACACATACACACACACACACACACACACACATTGCTGATGGGAGTATAAATTGTTATGATAACTTTGAAAGAAATATTATGTTATAAAGTGAGTATACATAACCCAAGAATACACATAGGAAATACTCCAGTATTTGTACAATAGTGTGTGTGTGTGCGTGTGTGTGTGTGTGTGTATACAGCCATAGTACCACTGTTGATAATAAGGGAAGTAAATTGAAAACAAGTTAAATATTCATTGAACAGAAGATAGTTAATCAAATATGCTATATTCGGGGTGCCTGGGTGGCACAGCGGTTAAGCGTCTGCCTTCGGCTCAGGGCATGATCCTGGCGTTATGGGATCGAGCCCCACGTCAGGCTCCTCTGCTATGGGCCTGCTTCTTCCTCTCCCACTCCCCCTGCTTGTGTTCCCTCTCTCGCTGGCTGTCTCTATCTCTGTCGAATAGATGAATGGAATCTTAAAAAAAAACACAAAACAAATATGCTATATTCACCCAATGGAATATTATACAAAAAACTGAACATAATACATGTCCATATTATGACTTGAATGTTTAGTAAAAAAATACAAGCTACAGGGACTACAATGAATATAACTTTTGAAAAATTAAGTTAATTTAAAAACAAATAAGAGTAATTTATGTTTAAACACACACACACACACACACACACACACACACACACGTACTTGGCGGATTAATTAATTGCATCAGGATGAATTTAGGGAAACTGGTGGCCCGATTGGCAGAGTGTAAATAAGACTATGTAACTTACTGGTACTTTTAATTTATTGTGTTACATTACGGGTCTTGCATGTCTATTGTCTTAGTAAAATAAGTAATACAAAATAGAATAAAAGTGGATAATGGTAATTCTAGGGCAACATATAATACTGTTTAACAAAGCAAGAATTATGATGCATTTTCTTTTGTGCATCAGACTCCACCTCTAAAAAAAGAAAAGAAACAGCACAATTGTCCAAATCCAAATTTCCAATTTGGTTGGGATTTATTTCATTCCGGATGGATACATAGTATCTGTGACAAGACCTAACACGATTTACCTTTCTGGATATTGAGCCCTGCCCTAAGAGTAACACCAGCTTTATCCTCAGCACACACATAACTTTCCCCTTGTCCTACCTCTGGATCCTCGAATTTCAGGATGTTACTCATATGCATCTCAGACTGTTTTCGGTTGGTTTCTCAAGAAACAGATTCTGAGAGCCAGGTTTGTAGGCAGGAAGTTGATTAGTAAGTGCTTTTAGGAAAAAACGAAACAAAAACAGAAAAACGTCTAACAGAGTGAGGGAAGCAGGGTTAGTATAAGGAGTGTGTAACAGAGATAACCTGCCAGGATGCTCTGCAGCAGGATGACTTTTAGGAATTTTCTAATAGAGGTACAGGGACCTTTGTATTCTCGTTCAGACCACTCATTGGATGCTGACTTCCCTGGAAGGGGTTGCCAACTGTATGAGGCGGCTCCCTTTGATGCCTAAAGAGGGCTTAGGCGTGAGCTGTCCGCAGCAGAAACTCACCTGGCTGGGGGATGAGCACCTGTACTTGAAGGGGGTCTCTGGGCAGCATACCACCCTGTCACACCAGGGTCCCGCTGGATTTTAGTTGCATGCGGGACATGTCCCTTCTACCTCTCTATTGGTCACAGTGTCGGGCATTGGGACTGACTCAAAGTGAATGACCAACAAATGGTTGGTCATATTGTTCTTCATTACAATCGTACACTCTGATTTTTACAGTTCTCCCCCTACAATACATTATGATAATTTTATCACCCTTTTCCATCCTCAACACATTCATTTTCCAGTTTTTAATGGCACAAACTGGGTCTCTAACCAGTTAAGTAGTCTGCCTGATGTAAAAACGTTGGTTGTGAGCAAACTACAGCACTCATTGTGGTCTTCTATATTTAAGTCCAATGCTTCATATAAAATAAAATAAATTTAATTTGGACCGAAAATCAAGATAGAGACTTCTTCTTATGTGCCCTCGTGTATGTTGCAGCACTAATAAGGGAGCAACCTCTGCTACCCTCAGATCTGCTGTGTGACCAAGGGCAGACCCCAAAATTGATCAAAACTCTATAAAAAAAACCTCAATCAAAGGGCTCCTGTTCCCAAGATCTGTCCCCAGGATGACTACTTCCCTTTCTCTCCCTCCCTATCCCTCCTCCCTCCCCCACTCATTCTCCCCCCACCTTCTTTTTCCTCCCTTGTCCTCCACTCCTTCTTCTCCTCTCCCCTCCCTTTCTTTCCCCTTCCTCCCCCTCCTCCTCTCCATCTGCAAGAGTGAGTAGTAAATGTTTCCTCCGTATAGATTTAATAGATGTAAATAACTTCAAGGGCATAAATGACAATAAAATGTAGGAAAACTAGAAACGATCCGAGCATTCATTGTCTTTGTTTTAAAGTCATTTATTTTATCATAATCTAATAAAATTTAATTTTTTACTAATGGCTATGTTTAACAACCAGCTTGCACAAATTCTGAAAAACTAACAGTTGGTTCTCCTTAGCCTGAAGGAGCTGGCTCAGATGTGCTTCTCAGTAAAGTGGTGGGACACTGGCAAGTGGGGACACCAGGGAACAAGCAGATGGCTATCACAGACTACCAGAGAAGATATATGGTGCTTTTACCACAGTGATGTCATGAAAGAGAGAGCAAGAGAGACAGATTTGTGATATATTTTTGGAGGTAAAAAACAAGACCTGTTGATACATTACATGAAACTAGGGAAGAGTGTACCATATGCAGTGTAAATCAGAAAATATATGTATCAATTAATTCCATAAAAACAGATCCAAAATCAATGGGACCAGATGCCTTTCAGATTTTTTAAAGAGGTGATCTGGTGCATATAATATGTATTATATAATACCCCCTTAGGATAAAGACAGTACGCTTAAAAAATGCATGAATATTTACATGGGTTGGGTAGACAACAACCATAAATAGGACTCCATCAACGCGGGTCAGGTTTTGTTGCAAAAAACAAAATAACTTGTTGTATAAATGGAGATATAATCTATCTTCCTGATGTAAAGATTTCAGAGATTAATAACATACGATACAAAATCTGTTGGAGTCCTAACAGAGATCTAGTTTTTATTTGTTTATTTATTTATTTAAAGATTTTATATATGTATTTGTCAGAGAGCAACACAGAGCGAGCACAAGCAGGGGGAGCAGCAGGAGACAGAGGAGAAGCAGGCTCCCTACTGAGCAGGGAGTCTGAGGCAGAACTGCGTCCCAGGACCTGGGGATCAGGACCTGAGCCAAAGCCAAATGCTTAACCAACTGAGCCACCCAGGCATCCCGAGATCTAGTTTTTATATATAAAGTAATTTCAGGGTTTACATCTAAATAGAAATGCAAAACAAACAAAACAAAACCTCACAAAATTCAACTCTTATGACAAAACGAAAGCCAAACCACAGTTGTATAGTATCAAGCAAAATGGCGAGGAAGATTCATAGGGGATACCATTGAAGGGAAACCTTCTAGAATTCAGCTAAATCTGTACTCAGAGATATGTGTTTGGCACCACAGTACAATCATCTAAAAAAAAAAAAAAGTTCACACAAAAATAAATCACAGATAAAAATTAATGTTTTAAAAAGGAAACTATAAAAATATTAGAATATAACACAAAATCTGTGTAATAAGATCAGCCTTACATTGCAAATGAAACAGAGTCTATAAATGAAGAGATTAATACAACTCATTTTATAAACATTTAAAAATCGTACAGCAAAATATCTTATTCAGGTCCCAACACAATGTAAAATATAGGAAACATATTTACAATATAAATTAAGGACTAATTTCTCCAACATAACAAAAATTGCAGACATCAATAAAAGTAACAATCATCAAAAATTAAGGAAAACTTCAGAAGCTGACAAAAAAATAAATAGATAAATGCACAGAGCATGTGCATGATAAATCTGCTCTCGTCATGCCACAAACTCCTTTGCCTTATTTCAGTTTCTTCTTCTGGCTCAAAACCTCCATAGGTTCCAGGCCTCAGCTGGATATACAAAGATTCCAGTTTTCACCAAATCTGGAAGGATCCTGGGCAGGCTGAGCTTCAGTCCAGTGAGAAAGGATTATCATGAGACATCAAATTCACATTTCATGTTTTATCAACAAACACTAGTGGATCTCTAGTTCTTGTAATAATGACATTAATTTAAGTACATCCTTCCCAGAGTACATTTTTTTTTTTCTCACTGACAACATAATCTAAAACTGTATAGAAGGATCAGTGGATGCCCAGAGTTAGGGCGGAGGGAGGAATGAATAGGCAGAGCAGTGAAACTAGTCTGGATGAAATCATAGTGGTACGTACATGTCATTATACATGTATCCAAACCCACAGACTGTACAACATTAAGAGTGAATCCTAATGTAAACTATGGTGACAATGATGTGTCAATGTAAGTTCATGGATTGCAACAAATGTACCATTTAGGTGGGAGATACTGACAGTGGGGAGACTGGACATGAACAAGGGCAGGGGGTCTATGGGAACTCTCTGTACTCTATGGTCCATCTTGCTCTAAATCTAAAATAGCCCTACAAAATAAAATCCATTTAACAAATGCTTACTACCTGGTAAACACTAATCCTTTGATAAATGGCAGTGATGATTAATTCCAGTGCAATATTTTTCTACTAGATACAGACTAAAAATGCAAAGAACATCATATTGTATTTTTATGTTTTCTTCCCAATTTATTGTCTGCCCTCATTAAAAAGTAATCTAATCTGATGTGTAATATTCCTACATTACGCTCTATGTTTGCAAAAATCTCTAATGCTTAAGAATATCAATATTACAAACATTATAAATCAAGTGGCCTTTGTGCAAATATATATAACATACATATATAATTCTCAAATTGATGAAAAATTTTAGAAATTATGGTTGCTGACATCATTCAGTAACGTAACAACTTATATGTTCCATAGAATAGGAACTTTGCCTGGTCATGACTCTAAATGTATGAGTGAGGCTGAATAGGTCTCTCCTTTACATACTGACATACATGTTTTAAAATATGGAACAAGAGCAATCAATGTAGGAGAAATATGAGTAGCAGTCTCAAGATACCTTATGAAGGCAATCATATTTAAAAGAGATATATAACATATGTGTACTCCTTTTTTCCCCACTTTATAAGATAGCGCTTTTCTTCTTGAAAACAAAACAAAATACAACAGAACAAAAATTCTGTTGACTCTACATTGTCAACAGGCTGAATTCCAAACTGATAGCATGACATTAAGAAGTACTTCACAATTTCAGCTTCAATCTACCTCGCCAACTTCATTTCACACAACTACCCAGTGACCTCCATGGGCCGAATGATTTGGCAGCTCTGAACTTATATTTTCTCATTTTCTCTAAAACAGGAGTTATTATGTATGGGCTACTGTCAGGGGGGAGAAAAAAGAAAGATGAATTTTTCAACAAATGGTAGCTGCTATCCACCTGAAAATTAATTATTTCCTCCTCTGGGGTATCACAGATATAAATGAAGTTGTGCACTAGTAACTTTTACTGCAAAAAATGTTTTTTCTATATGTATATATTTTTCACTAACACTTAAGTGTCATGGCACAGAGGAAAGAACTAAGTTATAGAATCAGAAATTTTTATTTGAATTTTGTTTCTCCATTCACAACTGAAGCCAGGATAATGCCAGGATCCTTTAACTTGCTATTCATTAAATGTTAGCTACATAAAATATACATAAATTACATAAAAATATACATAAATTACATAAAAATAAAACTGAAATATAAAAGCATTGCAATTCTGAACTGTGTTTCATCTTCTTAAATTAAAATTAACTTGATCTGAATGAAAATATAATGCATATTTATATGTGTTCATTACAAAAGAAATAGGAACGATGGCAAAAAATTATCTAAACCAATAAGCAATCACCTATTTACCAAGGGATAATAATTGCGGCTTATGCTTTGGTAAATATTCTTCCATTATTTTCTTTTAAATGAACATATATTTAAAACATATGTAATATACAATGTCAGAAAGTGACTGAAAGCAAATATGATTTGCGACATGCTCTTTTCTCCTTCACAAAGTATTGAATAACACATTTACATAGTTCAGTCATTCAACTTAGCAAATCTATTTTAAGTGCCCATTATGTTTCAGATACTTCTCAGGCACTTGGGATCAATAAGCAAACAAGACGACACTTTTGCCCATAAATCATACAGGAGGGAAGAGAGTGCCATGTTCTACCAAAAACTAGAGTGAAGAAATTGCCCATTTTTGAAAGTCCTTACTAACTAAAGATGAATCAATTTGATAGATAACATATAATGAACCCAAGGCATTTCTCTCATCTGTATATTTGGCCTTGAATTTTTATGTTTCCTTAGTAGAGAGAGTCATGGAGCTAAGTCTTTGCATTGATCCAATGTTATTTCGTTAGGCTGATTTTGTTGTTGTTGTTGACTTGCTAGGTATATATAAAATATATAAATCAAAATTGTCCTTGAGAGAGTTTTTGCCTCTTTTTATACTTAACTGCCGATTGTGAGTGTCCCTATGTTATAATCCCCTCAAACAAGTGGTTGGCTACAAATGTATTTTTGAGGAGCGGAAGTAGAGAATATTGTATTCAGTTTTAAAAGACTATCATAGTTCCTGGGACTTAGTCCATGTTCCATGAATGATGGTTTTCTTCCAAATGTCTTTTTAACAAGAATGAATAAGTTCCCATGTAAATATCACCAAAAAACAAAAATAAAAATAAACCAGACAACTCTAAGTTTAATTCATGCAACTGAAGGCATGATGGCTTTTGTCCTCATGAGATGACCAAACTATATAACAAAGTGAAAACAAAAATGTTTTCTAGCATTAAAAAAAAATTGATTCTAAAATTTATTTTGACATACACATTTTTATAGTATTGGATAATTGCTTTTTAAAAATATTCTGTTTGGCTTGAATAAAATTGCCTTAATATTAGCAGTATGAATGTCATGAAGTAGTTTTAAACAAATAGTGTAAGAACATTTTTCTTGTTCGGATTACTGTGTATTTCTATGCAGGCTTTTTGAATTGCATTATTTCTGTTGAATAGTTCCAATGTTTACCATTGGGATTTAAGGGTATTCAATTAGTACAAGACATTTTCTAACTTGCATTATTTCATATTTTCCTGCAAACCTTTTAAATAGCAGCAATATTTCTACTGAATGGATAACATTCGTTACTGTTGCCGTTTAAAAGAGCATTCAAGATGAAATCACTCATAGCTGGTACATCAACTCTTCCTACATCAGAGGAGCCAGCCAACCTTACACTTGTTGATTGAGCTAATAGTATGTTTAAAACTACTTTTATGTTGATGAGAAGTTGAAGATTTGGATCGTTGAATGGGAATTAGACAAAGAGGCTTTCAGAAAGTTTCTAAGTTATAATTTTATTTTAAAATGGTTCTCTTTTATTATCATTTCTTTGGGAGCTGCTACTTGTAAAATAGCACATCAAATTCTGTTCTGTGTATGTGTGTATTTAACTAGGTAAATTTTGTTTGTAATACCAGCCAAGGATGAATCAGAAATGACTGAGAATTGAGGGAGCGGAACTAAATGAAACACATATAACTGGAAAAACAGTAGGAAAATAAGAGAGTGAATGACTGTCAAATAAATTCAAAGCTTTCCTTCAAGTTTATTTTTGTATAAAAGTCATTCTTTAAGGTTACCTGCGGACTAAACTCATCTGGTTTGTTACTCAAGCCTAAATTAAAAGAGGAAAATCACCAGATTTACATTTTTATTAATAATGCATTTTAAGTATCCCTTTGGCATTTTAATGAACTAAAACTTAAATGCGTCTCTATTTCATTACATACTTAAAATTTTCTACATGGGGTCACTGCGTAGGTTTTCCACAAAGAGATAATTGAAACCTTAAATCAAACAAATTCAGAGAAGAAATTTTTCTGTAATGGTTGGTGGCACTTTATTCAAAACTATTTGTCCTTTAAAAATGAAAGCAATCGCTCAATCTAAAATATTATCTAGGAAACAATTTCGTTTTCTAACTTTTCACATATTGTTATGCTTCCCAATTCACAAGATCATTACTGATTTGAAAACACTTATGAAAATTGAAGAAGAAAGACGTCAGTAGGAATGTAGGTAGGATGTATAGGTAACTATTAGATCTGCATCTAAGAGTCGAGTTAAATCTGACCTTTTCTTAGCCTTCAGTACACATTTAGTATCATTAATTCCCCTACATTGCCAGTCCTTCAATAAAGCCTAGAACAAATGGGAACTCTTACTGGTCAATCTGACTTAATTTGAGTAAACGTAGCTTTATAAAGATCTAAAAGGCTGAAATAAATTACTCAAATGAAAGAGCATTCTTTGGAAGTAAATATCACCTAAAAAGGACTCTTTCTCCTCATTATTTTTATTTTGTCCTCATCCAGAGTGACATTTTAAAACAAAATATGCCCAACTACATCAAGGGTGTGTAACTGTCCACTCCAGTCAAGCCTGAGTTGTTAAGTTTCTCTCAGCCATGGCACTAATTGCTCGGGTCTATAGATGGGTCATTTTTACACGGTAGCATTGGAAACTACAATAAGGCATGGTTTGCTCATTATCCTACCTTCAGGTGTAGGAAAATATTTTTCAAGAAAAACAGATATCAGACTCATGTGACAACTGACTGAAAGATGCTTCTGTAACCACAGAAATCCTGACACTGGTGTTTAAAGGAGATTCTGTCTGGGATATAGGACGCTTAATTAGCCTCATCCCATGACTTAGCAAAGACATCATAAAACTTACGTACCAAATGTTGGGGAAGAGGGAAACTCCAAAAGTTGTGTTTATATAACATCCTTCAGGCCCATGTACTCATTTTTGCCTTGTAATGAATGAATGTGCTCTTTGTGTCCAATCCCGCAAATTAAACTTCAATTTAAGAAGCAAGCAGAGAAGCAAGCATAGCAAATAAAATCAACAAAAAAGTATTTACAATAGCATCAAAAAAGAAATTAAATACTTAGATATAAATCTAACAAAATAGGTACAGGATGTGTATGCAGAAAACCACAGTGATGAAATAAATCAAAGATAATCTAAATAAACAGAGAAAGATTATACGACTGTGGATAGGAAGACTCATTATTGTTAAGATATCAATTCTCCCCAACTTAATCTTACTCATCACAGTGGTTTAATTAAACTGGAGGTTGAGACTGACACTTGGCCATTTTGAACTTCTGCTCCTGAGCCCATCGGCAGAAAAAGGCATCATTCTAAAGATCTAACCAGTAATACTATTGATACTGTGTTGCTTCCAATAGAATGAGAGGCTATTATTGTAACTCAAGAGACTCAGTAGGGAGCCTCCTACTAAGTCCATATCTAATAGTAAATGTCAGTGGAGGATTAGAGCAACCCCATAGGGACAGAATCCTTAAGAACTTAGACCTTTTAGGAAAGTTATCTCTCCTCAAACCCAACTGAAATATTCTACTGCATTTTGGATAAAACAGAAAATCTTTAAAAGTTTCAACTCTTTTCGTGATCTGAGCTGACCCATCACATGTCACTTTTCTCCCTGCTCATTTGACATCAGCCTATGGAACTTCCATCCTCCAAGCTGTCAAGTCCATTGCTGTTCTCTTTGTCCATGCTCTCTACAGGGATTTACTCGACCTCTTGTCCTATTTAAACTCTTATTATGAAAATAGCCTCCTGTCTTAATTCATTGTGATATCAATAGACACATAATGCCCGTCGCCAGTTCTTTCATTCCTGCTCCTCGAATGGTCCTGGAATCCACTCTGTGTCCACGTGTTACTCCCAGGATAATTCCTAGACTATGTGATTATTAATAACAGCAAATCTCTCCATAAATTCATCCTCAAGCACCCCACACTTTGATGACTAACTCCTATTTCCACCTGCTCTCTCTAGCATCCATACTGTAGAAATCTGATTGTCCCTTTGTACCTACAAAGCTTTCATTCTACCTCTTTTCATGTATGTTCTTACTTTCCTATTTAGCCACTTAACCTCCACTGCCGCCATCAGCTTCACTCTTCTCCGTTCTCGCACTCTCTTCCTTCAGTTGCTAGGTAGAACTGGAACTGAATGGTCTACCTAATCAGCATGGGGCAAACTGCTAAGCAGGAGAGCTAGAGAAAAATACAGAACCACAGTGACTGCTCTCACTGGAAAAATCCTAAAACTGAGCCCCAGGTGTGCCCTAATTGCTTCATTTCCCAAGTCCCTTAATATCCCCAGAACTCCAGGTGGCCTGATCTCTCTCTACTCACAATGTTACTATCTTAGACTCTTCCATCCTCATTCTCCACTAATGTTCTTATTTACTGTTTTCCTGAAAAAGGAGAACTTAACACCCCTTTCCACCGTCTTTTCTGCTTAATGACCACAAGTATCTTAACCTGTATGTACCCTTTCCTTCTGCTGTCTGAGACCAACACTTCAGTTTATGCTCAAGAGTCAATCCCCTTTCAAACCCCTAAGAATATTGCTCTAGCAGTTGTAACTTCCAAAACTGCCATTATTTTTTTTTCTCCTGTGGAGCCTTTCCATCTGCATTAAAATATGCTGCTACTGACACATTTCCTCTCTGTTGTAAGACTTGTTGAATTGATTTATTTGATGGCTTCAATTCCTCTTTCATTTTCTTTTACATGCATTTCATATCCCCTCTAATGGCCAAGTTTTATGTGTCAGCTTCAGAAGGCCGCAGTCTCTAATTATTCGATTGAACATTAATTTAGATGTTGCCGTGAAGGTGTTTTGTAGATGTGAGTCACCTTGACTTTAGGGAAAGGGCATTATCCTGGATTATCAGGATTGGCCTAATTCCATCGGTTGAAAGGCTTTAACAGCAGATCTGAGACTTCCCAGAGAAAGAAGGAATTCTGCCCGGGATCTGCATCTTCAGCTCCTGCAGGAAGTTCCAGCCTGTTCTTCCCAATAACTTGCCCAATGGACTTCTGATTTGCCTAGTGATCCCCCTCAATTACAAAAGCAAATACCTTGCAATTAATTCCTTACTGTATGTCTCCTACTGGTTCTGTTTCTCCGGTTGTGTCACAAGTGCCACGCTCACTATTCTACCACAACTACTTTGAGAAGGTCAACATGAAGTTCCATGTCATAAAACCCAACACTTATTGCAGTCCTCATCTTGAATTGATTTATTAGTCTCATCTGCCACAGTGCATCGATCCTTTTCTTTGACACAGCTTCATCACTTGCCTTCAGAACTTCCACATTCTCCACATTTTCATCCTTCTACAATAGACACTTCTCTCCTTTGCAGACTCTCTTCAAATGCCTGGACAGATTGATGAGAGTTCTTTTTTTCTTTTCTTTTCTTTTTTTTTTTAATTTTAGCCATTCTGATGGGTGTGCAGTAATATCTCATTGTGCTTTTAACTTTATTTTCCCAGTGGTAAATTATATTTGACATCTTTTATGTGTTTTTAACCATCTGTATATATTTGTTTAAGTATCTTCATGTATTTTCCCTATTTTCTAATTGCACTTTTTTTATTGCGGAATTTTGAGACTTCTTCACATATTCTAGATACCGGTGCTTTGTCAGCTGTGTGGTTTGCAAATATTTTTTTTCTCACTCTGAATGAGTGTTGAATTTTGCCAAACGCTTTCTTCTACATTGATAAATCACATCGTATGATTCTTCTTTTGGATTACATTGATTGGTTTTAAAATATGAATCGAGCATTGCGTGTCTGGAGTAAACCCTACTTGGTCATGGTGCATAATTATTTTTATACATTTTACTGCATTTTCTTTGCTAATATGTTGTTAAGGATTTTTACATCTGTTCCTCTCTCTTTGTTCCACCATTCAGCATTTTCCTATATTTGTTTTATATATAATGGCCAAACTTGTAAGTTTACTTAGTGGAAGGAATAAGGAATATTGAATGTACCCCACCTTCCCAGGAGCAGAAGTCCTATCACAGCATTTTGAAATTAAAAAAAAAAAAATAAGTAGGAATGTATCTTATCTTCAATTTTTATAAGTATATATCAGCGGTAAAAGATATTCCTTTGGGTGCACCTGGGGGCTCAGTTGGTTAAGTATCCAACTCCTGATTTCAGCTCAGGCAATGATCTCAGGGTCCTGTGAGCAAGCTCTGCGTTAGACTCGATGCTGAGTGAGCATGGTGTGTGTTATAAGATTCTCTCTCTCTCTTCTCCTTCTCTCTGCCCCACCCCACCCTGCTCGTGCTCTCACTCTTTCTCTCTCTCTCTCTCTCTCTCTCTCTCTCTATATATATATATATATATATTTCTTTTATCTTGTATTCATCATCTCATTTACACCAACTGATATATTCTAAAGGATATTGTTACTACTCTACAAATAAAGAAAATGAAGCCTCTAAAAATTACTTTAAATTAGGTCAGTGATAACTAGAGGAGATAGGATTTGAATCTAGAGTAATTGACCTGAGAACCTGTTTTGTAACCACAGCGCCATGTTATCTTTCTTATTTACATGATGACTACATTTTAATATGTCACTTATATTTTAATCAGAAAGCTGAGCATTAAGGATCACTGTTATTTTCTTAACATACATACAAAAATGGTACATATAAATACAGACATTCTGTAAAAAATGTCTTTGGAGACAAAAGCATTTAATAAAAATATTTGTGTAATATACTTGTAATTAGGGCCATGTTAATATAATTAAGCCTATCTTGTTCTCCTAGAAATATATATAGATATATTCTCCTAAAATATATATCTATAATGCATTTAAATGCAAATGAGGTGATATAACCAGGCATAAAGCAAGCTTTATATTAATGAATGGAGGTTACAATAAAGCTGCATTCTATGTTAATTTTTATACAACACATTTGTATTCTAACTAAAACATAATGTAACCTCCAATCATGCTATATATTCTAATATTAAAATTTCATTTTTCAAAATAGAGCATTTTTCAATTACTCATATAATTATGTTTACTAGAAATGTCAGTGACCTATTCTATCACTACATTTTTCTAAATTCATTTGGGTGATGATGGTTATTATTTTCAATTTATAGGCTAAAATTATTTTTCAGCATCAGCAAATTAAATAATATAAACCACTAGAGTACAGTTCTTTAAAAATTAACTGTTAAAAAGCTGTTTTAGTTTCTCTTCATATTCCGGTTATTCTAAAAAGTCAATAACTTTGGTAATTCATAACAGTAATGAATAGTGTTCTCATGTATTCTTAAGAAACCACATTTGATCTCTACTTTTCCCCTTACTTTATCCCTCCACATCTCCCTTTTTGTCTCATCCCGTGCATATTATTTTATGAAGTAGATTTTTAAACTATAGGCTACATAAAGGATAACATATGTGTCTCATATTCTTTTTTTTTTTTAAAGATTTTATTTATTTATTTGACAGGGACAGAGACAGCCAGCGAGAGAGGGAACACAAGCAGGGGGAGTGGGAGAGGAAGAAGCAGGCTCATAGCGGAGGAGCCTGATGTGGGGCTCGATCCCATAACACAGGGATCACGCCCTGAGCCAAAGGCAGACGCTTAACCGCTGTGCCACCCAGGCGCCCCATGTGTCTCATATTCTTGACACACCAGGCACAATTTAAACTGAAACCTAGTCATCCTAATTTATGAGGCACATATGATTCTAAATATGGCATATAGTAGATTTATTTTTAGAAAAGAAGAGAAATCTTAAAGAAAAGGAATCTCATCTGAACAATAATCCTATTAATGTTATAATAATAATTAATCATGCCCACTAATAGCTTAATATATTTACATTCCTTCATTCATTTACTAACCATTGATTACTGTTAGAAATAAGGCTAGTCACTGGTGATATAATTATGAGTGACAAATATTTCTATCTCTAACACTACAGAAGATTTTCAGTCAAAGGTCTAAATGTATGCAAAAATAACTTATTTAAAATATCTTTTTAAAAAGTCTAGGTATGAATATATATTAAATGCGGCCTCAGGTGTTTTTTATTTGTTTGTCTCAACTGGGGGTAAACAAACCATGCAGTCAAATCTCTCCTTTCATCTCAGGTGTCTGTCTCTCTTGAACTTGGAATCATCCTATAAACAAGGTTTTTCCACCAGGCAGGAGAAAGGGCAGACAGAATCCCACAACTAAACACTTTACTATCTTAACAACTCTGCTCCCTCCCCACTCCCCATTCCCCTGAGAAAAAGATTATTTCTCCACCAATACCCTTGCCTCAGTATTTGGTCTTGGCTTCATGTTTTTAACCAATGGTGCAGAAAGATGTCATTCAGTAACTGGCCCATATCATGCACCACTTCCTCCAGGGTCAGGAGACACTCAGACCCACTAGTTATCATATGAATTAGGCAAGACCGTTGACAATCTCTTCATAAGGATATGGATGGGAACCAGAAGTTCTCCACTGTGTATTAAAGAAATACGAGGAAGATCATTAGTTTCTACCCTATTTTCACCATAAAAAGTATAGAGATACACATGTATTTCTATATATTAAAAATCCAACATTATTATATTACACTGTGTTTGTCTCACGTAACTATCAGAAGTATAAGACATATGTTCTTCCCATTTTCCCAAAAAAGAAATGTCTCAAAATGCAGTCTTATTACATCAAGCTCCAAGTGCAGGAACTCTGCATGATGTCTGTTGTTCTCCAATCACCTGTGCCTTGGTCATCATGTAAATCTTTACTATCCAGAAACCAATGGAAACCTGTTTTCTAACCCCTGACTCAAGTCTCAGCTTTATCGGAAAGGCCCCTGGGGCGTTTGATTATCTGATCTTCAGTCCCACCTGTGATAGCTGGAGGCAGATATAATGAGGTCTCTTAATAAAGCTTGAAGGTCTGTCAGAAAAAGGGCAGCCTAGTCTGAAGCCTGTCCTTTTCATCCAGAAGTTATTGAGCATGGCATGAAGAAACATACTCTGACCCTTCACTTTTTTCTACCAAGTATCTTAAAGACATATACTTTGTAAGATGAGGCCTAAGCTAAAAGTTGAAGCAAAGTATAATTTACAAACTTTTAGTTATCATGTTCATCGATTGCAACCTTGCAGCCAGGGCCCGTATGGTAATTGCCTCTTTTTATTCCATTTATTTTGTCCATTTAGTCTATTTATTTAACTGAACTCCTGCTAACAGTTTCTGTTTATCAGGACTCTATTGATTGAAAAGGAGAGCAATTCAACTTTAGTTAGCCTGATTAAAAAAGAAATATGATATTTTACAAAATTGTGAAGTCCAGAGATGGGTGTAGATTCAGGAATGGCTGGATCCTGGAGTATAGACAATGGCAATAAGACTTAATCATCTGGCTCTTCTTAACTACATCTGGATTTACTTCACTATAGATTCTCACCAGCCAGAAGGCAAGATTCCCAGTTCAGCTATCCCAAAGAAAGAACCTTACTCTTTCTTAGTAGCTATGTACCATCATCAGGAAAGTCTCTGATTGGCCCTGCTGTTATCATCTGCCTGAACTCAACCTGCGTAGACTGCAAAAAGCATGGGTCCTCCCTCCTGACTCATATACTAGAGAATACAACAAAGGGGAAGAGAAGGTAGTAAGACTAACAGGCTCAGCGCAAGCATTTGGAATGAAGGAGATCTGATAGAGTACAAAAACAAGATACTGAGCAAAGCACATAAATAGAGAAGTATAATAATATTCATATTGGGATAAGTTGAATATTACGATAGAAGTAGAATCCTATTCATGTTTATAAATTCATAACTAATATAGTATATAAAATTAACCTTGAAGACTAAACATCAGTTTGCCAGGAAAAGAAGGATGGTAAGGGAGGGAGAGACTTAATTCCTAAGAAAATATGTTATTTATTATGAAACCCCAAATTGTTACATTATGGTGCATTGAAGACCTCGCCAGGTTTTTTAGATAAAGTTGCCACCCTTACGATTCCTTCTTCATCGTACCCCCACCTCACAGACCTACTTCATATTACCTGTGTAGACCACACTCATTCGTTCTTGTGTGCTCTTGTATGCACATTTTCCTTAGGAATTAAGTCTCTGCAGGTACGTCGGTACCCACATTTTAGCTGAAGATGAGCAAATTCCACTATATAATTGTGGAATGTTCTAAGTGCCATATTGGAAATATGTAAAGCAATATTTAAGAATTATAATATGGTTGAAGATACAGAGATCCAACAAATATTTCAAATTTGGGAAAAATCACAAAGAACAAAAATTATATGAAATTATCCAGTTTGTAGCTTCATTATTTCATTAGAAATACCTGCTAAATAACTGATATTCCATCAACAGTTCCTGTGGCAGAAAATAACATTCTGCACGTGAAAGTGAAGTTTACTCTTTAACTTATTCTTCCATAAATTTCTTTTTTTCTTTCATGTTTAAGCTGTACCTGAGCTCAGTTTCACACAGTGAATTTTAGGCCATACGATGAAGACATAACACTCTGATCAGAAATAGAATGTAGAAAAGATGTGTGGGAAAAATTAAATTAAAAGCTTGACTGAACTCATGTTGTTGAAATTTCAGAAACGTTTATTTCCTTGCTTGTTTGACTCAGTCTTTTTTTGATAAAATTATGAAGGTACTTAACACAGGTATTTCTCTAAAGCAAGAGTGGAATGAGGGCTATTTCATTAAGAATCAGAAACAAGGTATAAATCTTTCATTGCTTCTTTCTATGAAATTTGAATATGATTCTCAGTATTTATATCACAGAATATTTCTTGAAATAAAAAAGGAAGGCTTAAGGAAATAGAGACATGTACAAATCAATAAAATCAGTTATACATTGTTTGAGATTTTCTTAATGGACATTTTAAGCTTTGAAGTTAGACAGATCGTTCTTGGCCCTGAGTTCTTAGGCTACTCAGCTATAGTGAGCACAGTGTTTCACCTTCATGAACCTCAGAATCATCATACGTGAAATTTAGAAAATAAATTGTCCTTGTGAAAATAAAATGCCATAACTCTTATATTCAATCATTTCTTTCAATTGTTTTTCAAATTGAACCAAAGATAAATAACTCCTATAAATACCAATTTGTAATCTTAATAGTTTCTTTCAAGCAATATTTACAGTTATAATTATTTAAAATAAAACTTAGAAATGTTTCACTAACTCACAGATATATTTCTATTGGGAGGAGAGAAGAGAATAAGACCATTCCTTGCCTTGATGTAATGAAAATCCAGTAGGGGAAAACAGAACTGGCACAAAAACAAATAGTAGGACATAGAAGAACAAGGTATGGCAACATTGAAAATTATCAGTTAATTAAAAGGTGAATGTTACAATGTGTCGTGTTATAGGACTTCAGAAAGATGCTTCGATCATTAGAGGAATAAAAATGTTATCAACCAGGAGACAAATCCGTAAAAGAGGACTTTGGATATTTACAATATTTATTTGGATTTTGTTTATAAATATAAAAATATTATTCAGTATCTGATATTGTTTTCATATCCATTGGAATAATCAACATTGAAAAATGATATTTTGCTTAATATCTAATTATGACATGGACAGATCTGACATTTACTGATACATTCACCAGGTGTGATTGTAAGTGCCTTCAATAAATAATCTTATTTAATCTACACAACTACCTTTTATATAGGTTGTATTTTATCCTTATTTCTCACAAAAAGGAAATTGAAGACAGGAAATTTAAGTCAAACAAGGTCCTAGAGGTAGGAAACAGTAAAGCCACTTATAAATACGATCAAGTATAAGGGTATAAGGGTGTATCGTGACTAGTGAATCATCTGTATATGTAATTACGTGGATGAGAATGGGTATGTATTACTTATGCCCCCATTTCTTCCATGGAATCACCAACACTGGTCCATAAGTGACTTAGGAAGGCATTATTGTAAACAATTGGTGTTCTTTTTTTTTAATCCCCAAAAACACTTCCAGCAAGTTCTTTTGGGAAAGAGACTGTATTTGTCAGTATTTGTCAATATTCTTGTGGCTAACAGAATGCCTGGCATTTAGGGCTGTGGGGTAAATGTTTGTTGATAAAATGAAGAGCTGTCTTCAAGGAGACACCTCTGAAGAGCATAGAAAGGATACGTGCTTCAGGATTCTCTGATTACCTAACTGGTATATATGTATATCAACAACGCACACACACACACACACACACACACACACACCCCTCTGTTTTAAGTATAAAAGAAAAAACACTATTTTGAGTTGTTTATATAAAATACTAACTGTGATCTTAGATATACTAATTGGAAAAAAGTAGTCGATTTTATCGTGATTTCCATCAATTAGACAGCATGCTCCTCACCTCCGTCGATGTCTGTGTCTAGACCTATTTTCATCATAAAGAATATTTACAGCATAAGAAGACATAGTTTAGGGAACAAAACTAGAGACAAGTCAGTGAAAGAAGCCTGTTTCGATTCCATGGAGTAGGTGTCCTGGCTTTATCGTTCATTTGAAAACAGTTACAACACTTACTAAAACATTAATAGCAGGTTAGAATGGTTGTGTGTAGCTCGTTCGTAATTTTGACACTGATCTATCTATGGATCTATCTACAGTTCTAACAATAATATAAGGCATTTTCACCCTAAAATGATGTTGACATTTTGATACAGTTTAAAAGGTATTGCAAGTTTGTCTCCAGCCCCATGTTTTTCAAATATATTTTGAAAGAAGGATAAGGGACTCATTTATCCCATGTGTCATTGCCTTAAAGGCTTATGTTTAAATAGCACCATTTCTTTATTGAAGATTTTCAGATATTAAAAGGGGGAAAAAAAAAAAAGAAGAAATCCCCAAAGGACTAAAAATCAATGCTACTCACCCTGTGGAATGGTGACTCATTCTGGTAATTACTTGTAACCTATCTATTATAGGGCTAAGACACTTTTCAACTTTCTGTCTGTTAAGCGTACTTTGGAAAGATTTGGTCACATCAGTGAAAAACAATCCTGAAATCATGCAATTACAGAACAGCTTGAGGCATACCATTGATGTACTTGAAAACAAAGGATTTTTAGCCCAAAGTGTGTTTTGCGATAATAGCAATGTATCTTCTAAGGTGTAGTTACTCTCCATTGGGGTATTCAAGAATATGATAAGTCTTAAATTCTTCAAATCTGCTGTATAGGAATGTATGTTTCTCCAAACTTGATGAATTAACTCAAACACTAGATATCCAAAAAATCTTAAGTTTTTAAGTAACTTAAGAACATACTACTCCGGCCCTTTTTCTAGACATTCCTATCCCATGTTCTGTTTCATAGTAATCCCCAAGTGATATGATGAAAGAGAGCATGCTGGTCACAATTTGCCATGTTTAGGCCGTGTATTGCCAGAGCCTGATGCGGGGCTTGATCTCATAACTCTGAGATCATGACTTGAGCTGAAATCAAGAGCCAGAAGCTTAACTGACTGAGCCATCCAGGCGCCCCTCCTTTGCCATTTCTGCCCATTATCTTTACCGCACTTTGCTTGTCTATCCTACATTCGTGTTTATGTCTAAGCTTAGCTCTGTCTTATATACTTCTTGTCCTCTGATCGTGTGAAACATTATTCAGTTTTGCTCACATATCATTTTCAACTGTTTTATTGAGGCATAATTAACATGCAAGAAACCGCACATATTTAAAGGGTAAAATTGAATAAGTTTATTTATATATAAACCTTGTAACTGTGACGTTTCTGAGTTTCTTTGTCAGTAAAATGAGTGTCATGATGTCACTTAAAGATTTCTTGGGGGGTCAGGTGTTACATGAGGTCACCTTGACAAAGTGCCTAGTACATGATTGGTGACTATAATCACATATGTGTGTGTGTATATATATACACACACAGAATCCATCATCGCAAAAAAAGGAAACAAAACATTTCTATCATCTCCCAAAGTTTCCTAGAACCCATTAATCATCCTTGCCCCCTGCCCATTCTGAGCCGCCAACAAGGCAACACTGAACTGCGTTCTGTCACTATAGATTAGATAGAACTTTCCAGTAGTTTATAGAATTGAATTACACATTGTGTACGCCTTTTGGTCTACCTTCTTTTACTTTGTGTACTTATTTTGAAATTCATTTATATTTTTATGTATGTTCACTTGTATTGCTGCATAATATCCCATTGTATGGGCATCCCACAGTTTTAGTCCATTTCCCTGTCCATGAACATTTGGATTTGAGTCAAGTTTGTTTATAAAAATTTATATCTATTTTAAGCATTCTTGAACACTTTGATAAATACCTAGGAATGAAATGGCTAAACATGCATGGTAAGTGCATGTTTAGCTTTTAATAAGCTGAAAAACTGTTTTCCAGAGTGGTTGCAACCATTTTATATTTCCCCTAGTGATGCATGAGAGTTTCATATGGTCCACTATCTCAACAACATTTTTTATAGTTTAACTTTACCCATTGTAACAGGCAAATAATGGTATCTTCTTGTGATTGTAATTTGTGTTTCCTCATGGACTAAGAATGTTGTGTATCTTTTCACATACTTGTCACTTGTATATCTTCCTTAGTGTAATATTTGTTCAAATAGTTTGCCCATTCTATATTGGCTTGTTTTATCACTGATTGTTCAGGTTCTTTACATATTTTGAATATAAGTCCCTTATCAGATATGAATTTCAGAGTATTCTCCAGTCTATGCTTTGTCTTTTTATTTTCTAAGAGTATCTTTCAAAGAACAGAAGTCATTATTATCATTATTGCCATGTTTTACTTTCATGAATTTCAATTTATAATTCTAGGGGTTATGATTTTGTTATATCTAAAAATTATTTGTCTAACCCAAGGTCACAAAAATTATCTCCTATGCCTACTTCTGAAAGTTTTATTTTATTTTGTTTGTTTTATTAGGCCTATAATACATTTTTAAGGAATTTTTGCATATGGCACAATTTTGCATACAATGTAAGATATGGATACAGGTTTATCTTTTGTATATGGATATATAATTGTTCTGGCAACTTTTGTTAGAAAGACTGTTCTTTCCTCACTAAATTGCCTTCAATTATTTTTTTCCAAAATCATTTGTCTATACATATGAATGTCTATTTATAGACCCATGCTCTAGACTAAATGTCTGTGTCCCCTCAAAAATTCATTGTTGAAACTTAACCTCCAATGTGATGGTATTTGAAGGTGGGCTTTTGGGAGTTCATTGAGTCATGAAGGTAGAATCTGTATGAATGGGGTTATTTATACAAGAGACCCCAGAGAGATCCCTGGAGCCTTCCACCATGTGAGATTATAGCAAGAAGACTGCTTTCTATGATCGAGGAAGTAGACATCTAATCTGCCCAAATCCCTTGTTCTGGATTTCCCAGCCTCCAGAACTGTGAGAAATAAATTTACATTGTTTATAAGCTGCCCAATTTGTGGTATTTTTGTCATAGCCCACTGAAACAGACTAAGACAACTTTCTTGTGATACTGTAATTTATAATAAGAAATATGTATTCCGTCTTCCTTCCCATTTCTGGCACAGAGCTCCTAAAACTAGACATTTTCTACGAAATGAGAGCAGCAAAAGTGTCTTTTCTTTTCTTTTTTTTTTTAAAGATTTTATTTATTTATTTGACAGAGAGAGAGCCAGCGAGAGAGGGAACACAAGCAGGGGGAGTGGGAGAGGAAGAAGCAGGCTCCTAGCAGAGGAGCCTGATGTGGGACTCGATCCCAGAACGCTGGGATCACACCCTGAGCTGAAGGCAGACACTTAACGACTGTGCCACCCAGGCGCCCCCAAAAGTGTCTTTTCTTAAGTTAATGAACTGGATTTTGAACCCCACAATGGCTGGTTGTCAGGGGAACCAACTTTGTAAGTAGAAGGTTGAAATTCATAGCTCCACCTCCTGACCTTCAGGGTTGGGAATGGGGCTGGATATTGAAGCAGTTGCCATTGGCCAATAATTTAATCAACCATGCCCATCTTATGAAGGCTCCACAAAACCCCAAAAGGGCAGGATTTGGAGAACTTCCAGGTTGTTGAATGTATGGAGATTTTTCAGGAAAGGGCATGGAATCTCTCTGTATCCTTTCACCACACCTTGCCCTAGGCATCTCTTCCATCTGGCTATTACTGAGTTATATCCTTTTATAATACACTGGTAATCTAGTGAGTAAAATGTTTCTATGAGTTCTGTGGGCTGCTCTAGCAAATTAATCAAGCCCCAGGCAGGGGTCACAGGAAATTTCTGTCTATCGGATCTATAGTTGGTAGATCAGAAGGACAGGTGATGATATGGACTTGTGACTGGCAGCTGGTGAGAGAAGTGTGTGTGTGTGGGGGGGGTGCAGTCTTATAGATAGAGCCTTGAATCTGTGGATTCTGATGCTATCCCAGGGTAGGGAGTATCAAAACTGAGTTAAATTGTAGGAATCCAGCTGGTGTAGAATTGCTTGTTGGAAACCTCCAAACCACATGTTGTAATTGGTGGCCAGAATCTTTCACCTCTATTCTGTTCTATTTTTCTATTTGTCTACATTAACAATACTACGTTGGCTTGATTACTGCAGCCTCATAATAAGACTTGAAATGAAATAGTGGTAGATCACCATCATTATCATTTTTCAGAGTTGTTTTGGCTCTTCTAAGTTGTTTGCCTTTTCAAGTTAATTTTAGAATTAACTTGTCAGTTTCATCAAACATGCCCACTGGAAGTTTTTTGGGGGGATTTTGGAGGTGGTGCTTTTGAAATTGATAAGAAACTGACAAACTATGGCCTTCTCCTCAAACTGTTTTAGTAAACAAAGCTTCACTAAAGCACTGTCATGGCACTCATTTACATACCATGTATGGCTATTTTCTTGCATCAGAGGAGCAAGCTGAATTGTGATAGAAACTCTGTGATTTGCAAAGCCCAGAATATTTACTATCTGGACATATACAGAAAGGTGTACAGACCTCTGCTGAGAGGAATTTAGAAGGAATTGGTATTTTAACAACTCTAAATTTAACAATTTTAAGTCTTCCAACACATGAACAGGCATATCTCTCCATTTATCTGTCTTTCATTTCTCTCAGGAGTATTTTGTACTGCTCAGTGTTGCCCATATTCATTACAATTTGTTGTACATAATGTTTACATCTAGATTCTGTCGGTTAATGATCTGTCATTTTCTTTTCCTGTAATATTTTGTCCGATTTTAGTACCAGAGTAATGCTGGCCTCATAGGACAGTCCATGAATACCAGTTGGGTACAATTGGTTTGTCATGCTCAGTGCTTCTAACTCCTTCTAACTCCTAACTTTTTGTCTACTAGCTTTGTGCACTAGTGCCAGAAATTTTGCTTTTTCTGAAGAGGTATGTAAAGTTTCTAACTATAATTGTTGTGGACTTCTGTATAATTTTTTGAAGGAAAGGTTTTAAAATCTTTATCTATAAACGTGGATTTGTGTATTTCTCCTTGCAGATCTGTTTTTGCTCCATAAGTGGTTAGGTGCCTAATTATTTAGGTTTATTATTTTCCTTTGAATTTGACCCCTTGATCACTATGAAATTATCTTCTTTATCTCTGACACTAGTCTTTGTTTTGAAATCTACTTTAAATGATGGTAATATAACACTCAGCTTTAGCAAGTGGTAGTATGGTGTATCTTTCCCATTTTTTAAATTCAACCTATCATGTCTTTATATTCAAGGTGTGTTTCCATAAGCAGTACATAATTATGTCTAGTCTTCCTTCCCACCCTCATTGCCTGCCAATCTAATCATATCTGTTTTTAAATGGGGATGTTAACACCATTTATATTTAAAGTGATTATTCATATGGTTAGAAATAAGGGTACTATTTTGCTATTTTTTTCTATTTGTTCCGTCGGTTCTATGTGTTCCCTTTATTATGATTTTCTGATTTGATTGAGTATATTTTGAATTTTTTGAATTGAGTATATTTTATGATTACATCTCTTTTTTTGTGTATAAATGTTTTGTTATAAAGGGACTGCTTTAATGTTTATAATATTTTTTAACTTATCATAGTCTACCTTCAAATGATATAACATTTCACACATAAGAATTTTAAAATATTTTGTTTTTATATCTTCCTTAACATACTTTATACTATGATGGTCCTATAGTATATATCAACTATACATAACATATATTTTATATACATATATATGTGTGTATATTTATAAAATAATGTATATGTGTGTATATATGTTATATATATATAACATATATATTATAATCCTGACAATATATTTTTATTATTGTGTTTAAATAGCCAGTATTTTTAAAACTATTTTCATAGGAAGGAAATGTTTTATATTCAACCCTGTATTTACTTTTTCCAATGTTCATTATGTTAATCCATATTGATATGTCAGTTTCCTTTGCCTAAGGGACTACCTATGCTAGGATTTGGGTGTGTTGAGGATGAATTCTATCAGTTTTATATGTCTTTATTGCACCATGAAATTTAAAAAATATTTTTGTTGGACATAGAATTACCAGTTGACTTTTTTCTTTTGATATATAACTTTTTTTTCAGACACAGAATTCTAGGTTGATAGATTTGTTTCTTGACCTTAAAGATATTGTTCCACTCTCTTCTCACTTGTGTTCTTTCCAATACGAAATCTGTTAATTTTTCTCTTTGTTCTCTAGGTTACATGTTTTTTGTCCCTACTTAAAATATTTTCTCTTTTTCACAGCTTTTGAGTGGTTTGATTATAATATGATTTTGTTTAATTTTCTTCAGGCTTTTTGTGCTAGGGAATGTTGAAATTTTTATATCTGCTGGTTAATAGTTTTCATCAAATTAGGGGCGCCTGGGTAGCGCAGTCGTTAGGCGGCTGCCTTCGGCTCAGGGCGTGATCCTGGAGTTGTGGGATCGAGTCCCACATCGGGCTTCTCCGCTGGGAGCCTGCTTCTTCCTCTCCCACTCCCCCTGCTTGTATTCCCTCTCTCGCTGGCTGTCTCTCTGTCACATAAATAAATAAAATCTTAAAAAAAAAAAAAGTCTTAAAAAAATAGTTTTCATCAAATTAGAAAAATAACCATTAATTTCTCAAATATTTTTATGACATCCTCTCCGGTCTCTTTCCTTCAGGGACTCTATTTGCACATATATTGTTATCTTGAAATTTTCTCACAGTTAACTCTTTTTGTTTTGTAAGTTACTTTTCATCCTTTTTCTTTTTTTCATTGCTATGCCTTCAAGTTCACTTACCTTTGTGTCCACAATATAAATTTGGCTGTTAATTGTGACCAGTGTATTATTAATCTCAAACATTACATCTTCCGTCTCTAAGAATTCCAATTTGACTCTGTTTTATATGTTGCATCTATTTGTTTATTTTTTGAACATTCAGAATACTATTATGATAACTGTTTTCATTTACTGTTCTGGCTATTTGAATATCTGTGTAGATTTTGTTTCAATTTTGATTGGTTGATTTTTTTTCCCCTCCCTAATTATAGGTTATATTTTTCTGGATTTTGCAGGCCTGGCAATCTTTTTTTTTTTTTTTTTTTTTAAGATTTCATTTATTTATTTATTAGACAGAGATAGAGAGCCAGCGAGAGAGGGAACACAAGCAGGGGGAGTGGGAGAGGAAGAAGCAGGCTCATAGTGGAGGAGCCTGACGTGGGGCTCGATCCCATAACGCCAGGATCACGCCCTGAGCCGAAGGCAGACGCTTAACCGCTGTGCCACCCAGGCGCCCCAAGCCTGGCAATCTTTGATCAGATGATAGACATTGTGAATTTTACATTATTGGGTATTAGATATTTTTGTATTCTTATCTACCTACCTATCTATCTATCATATCTATCCTTTCTTAAGTTTTTCCTTGAATTCAGTTAAATCAGTAAAGGGATTTTGATACTTTAGATTTTGCTTTAAGTGCAGCATTTATTTTAGGGCAAATTACTCCCCACTACTGAAGCAAGACCTTCTGAGTACCAGATCCAGTGGTCCCTGGATTCTAAGCATAACTTGTCTGCTTGGTGGGAATAAGTTCTACCCCATCCTTGTATAAGACATGAAGTGGCACTTCTAATCCTCTCAGATGATTGTTTCACCACTTGAGCTATTTCTTGCGTGAACATACTGGTCAGTACTCTGCAATACTTGTGAAGGACTCTCTACAGTTCTCAGAATGTATCCCTCTTGGCAGCTTTCTCTTCTCTAGTACTTTGTTTTGTGAATTCTACCTGACTTTTCTTCTCAGGCTGTCAGTTTGTTCTCCTCAACTCAGGCAATTTTACTTTCTTTCCCTAGTTTAGAAACTCCATCAAGGCTGTAGGGAGAAAATAATAGTAGACTTGTCATGTTAGTTTCCCATTTCTGAGTGATTACTCTGTTGTTACCTCTTGTCCAATCTATTGATTTTTTTCTTATTTTTGTTTGTTTGATCCACTTTACTCCATTTCTTTTTTTTTTTTTTTTTTTTTTTGCTCAGAAGCATCAGTATCAAATATCATCTTGTACTTTCCAATTTATCAGGGGAATTACAAAAAAGAGAATTTCTACTTTAATAGAAAGTCTACCCTAGTTGATTCAAGCTTTGTGGGACCAGCAGCTGTCTATTTTGCTCATCTTATATCCATAGAACTTAGAAAAAAATCTGTATATAGAAGATACAGACATCTATCATTTATTTATTCATTCATCACGTATTTATGGGGTGATGCTACAATGACCCTTGTATAAAATGTGCTAAATAAGATAAAAATTTTGCTCTCATATTTTAGGTGTTATAGAAAATAATATATGATATACAAATATATTCATCCATATTTCCATGCCTATATTAATGCCATGATGAATGATATAAAAATAAGCCAAATTTATAAATTGTAAACAAAATGATTCACAAAATTACTAATATGCATGCTATATTATGACTCAATAATAGCGTGTTACTAGAACTTTATTTCATTTGGCTTAACTCTGGAGGTAGTTACAAATAACCTAAAAACATTGCCAGAATTTTTAAAAAATATATTACCCACCTGACTAATGTTCAAAATTTCTAAGAAAACACAATATGTCAATTCACTTTCTAAAAGGAAGCTGCATTATTTAAAAAATTCACATGAGAAATTAGAGATGCCAGATGTCATCATGTTATTGCTCAAAAGATAAAACCTAGCGTGTATCCCATTCACTAACCATGCTCTTCTAATCCACAGTGCCACTCTTTATTTTCTTTCTTTTGTAAGAAAATTCTACTATCCAATTTTACTGATTTATACTAAATAGAAAGCTACAGCGGCGCCGTTGGTCTTATAGAACAAATTCCAGTATATGTCACTGATGTGCTATTTGGGAAGACATCCAGAAATTAAGCAGTAGATATAATTTGTAAAGAAATTCAAACCTAAAATTCGAATATTATGTACTTTGAGGTAGAAAATGGAGGAAACCCTGTAAGTTATCCAAAGGATGACAGTCGTTTTACTGGGCAGTAAGATATATTAACAACAAATATAAAAGACTACATCACAGGAAAATTTGGTATATCATCATTGTGGTCCTGGTTAAATATAACATTGAGAAGATAACTTAAACATTCATTTCCATAATACCTGATATATGAATAAAGAGAAACACATGGGTGTACTCAAAAGTATGGAGGCTTGTGGGGCGCCTGGGTGACTTAGTTGGTTAAGGTCTGCCTTCAGCTCAGGTCATGATCCCCAGGGTCCTGAGATCAGCTCCCAAACCACAACTGGCTCCTTGCTCAGTGGGGAGCCTGCTTCTCGCTCTCCCTCTGCCCACCCTGCCACAGCTCGTGCATGCTTTCTCTCTCTCTCTCTCATGCATGTGTGCTGTCTATCAAGTAAATAAATACAGTCTTTAAAAAATTGTGGAGACTTGAGTGGATGATAATACTAGAGAACAAAATTTTACATCCAGGGCTTACAGATGATCATCTAAAGAGCAGAAATTCTTGTAGTTTTTTTTCCTATTAAAGCTCACATCTTTCTTAAACATAATTTTCAAAAGCAATATACTATTTAGATTACATACTTATTTACACATGAACATACTTTTATACAGTTACCGAGTGACAGAAAGGATCAATAGTAGATGAATTGATAGACATTTAGAATTAAAATTTTAATTTTTTTCCTCCTAAACATCATAATGTAAGTAATAATAGTGCATGGTTAAAATGCGTCTGTTGTATAGTATTCTCTTCTGAAGACTTTGTAAGTGTGATTCAAAAGGTTACCTAGTTGCTGTTTTTCAACTCTAAAGATTTCTTCCTGGTGGTAAGCATATGAAAATGCCTACATCTGCAGTATGAAATGTTTTCACTAGGAAATAAAGGCTACTGAAATTTATCCTTACACAAGAGTTTAAATAAAAGAGTCTGTTCCAAGAGAAAAACATTAATTTTTGAAATCAATGTTATCTTCAAGCTACCGACTCTAAAGATAGTTTATTTTTATATTTTGCATTTTCATTAAGGTATAAATTAATATTTTATAAATAGATATTGTTAATCTGAATTTGGAAGAGGATATAAAATCTCTGATAGGTGACTCAATCAGAAAGAAATTTAATGCAGAGAGTACGGAGCTTATAAAAACTGTTGAAAGTTGGAAAATCATGTTCTAGTCCACATACCTTAGAATTATTCCCGGAACTATATGGAGCTATTTGTCAGATCTTATGCCAGTCTAGCCTCTGAATACTAAGAGGCTGGAGAAGGTTCATCCAAAGCTGCAATCCTGAGTCTCATGAAAGGTCATCTCTATAGACTACTATTTCACAAGATCCAGGACGTGAATCTTATCTAGAATGAACATTAGAAACTGCTGATGGAAATCCATGATTTCAGTAGACACTGACAACTGCTAACATTCTAGAATGTTCTGACTTCTAAATCTGTAAATGCATCTAATTGGTAGACAATAATTCATATCCCAAACCTTATCAACAATGGGGTTGATGAAATACAGTTTTTCCTTTTTAAGTTTCTATAAAACATGGAGGTTGAATAAAATAATTCCAGTATGTTTCACATGGTTATTTTAGTTTACATAATATATGCAAAATGATGAGGGGTCTCTTGAGACAACTGAGATATCCTTTAAAATTTAGGACTAATATAAAATAATTTTTGATTGGTTAACATTCTTAATAGTTATTATTAACTAATTCAAGTAAGTAAATGGCAGCACTGTATTTAAAATTCATGAGCCGTTCTAAGTGTAAATCTCATTTAAATATTGAAAGCTGGAAGCAGTGCTTTCTTTTCTGATTACACACCCTTTTCCTAATCATTGTAATGTGGATTTATATAAAACATAAGTGAAGAACCCTCCACCAATCATAGTGCCAGGGAGGTTGGAATTGTAATCTCAGTAGAGATCAAAGATCCTACAATTACTCTCTATACAGAGTAGCTCCTAGCATACTTTATTGTATGTTTTATTATTTGTTACTGGTACTATCGCCAAACAAACCTAGATTTCCTGACATATAAAAAAAATATGTTTTTGTCCCTCTGGAATCTTTTTCACAAGTTTGCAGGCCACAGTTTAGACAGTTCTACTGAACAACATAAATGCTAATGTTTCCATGGTGACTCCATTCACATGACAGTTACCAGATTTCTTGCTTTTAAGGTGACATTTAAGTAATTCTGAAAATATTCACACTAGAGTTAGACAGAGCCTATGTAATTTGAAGTTAATTTGAGCATATATATTAACAACACTTATATAACCCTAGTTGATTGAATATCTTCATTCCGCATGGTGGGTATACACAATTTTGTTGATTTGTTAAGCTATTTTAAATGCATCAAAGATAACTATATGTATTGTCATCAAAATATAAACATTATTAATGGTAATTCTTAAATTATTAAAGTGCATTTTTAATGGTAAATGACTATACATAGAGTGACACACACAAACATTGACTTACAAGCTCAGAAATTCTCATCAAAAGTAGTGCCTTGCTACAGACATCAACTTTGAACCTAGGATTGATTTGTTTTTGCTCATTCAATTTGTTAATTTAAATAATTATTTAAATAAATAATCAATGTTCACATTATTTGACCTGTAAAAAAACCATTTTTTAAAAAAGCAAGGAAGACATCTTCTCTAGCATATCCCAATATTTTATTATTGTACTCTTTATAAATCAGATTTTAGTAAAGTCTTCTTGAAAAAATGTAAAAAGTTGTAGTATTCAGGCATTCTTTATTAAATAATTGATTATTTTTCTTATTTTAAATGTTTTAGAAGAAAATTAAATATTTCATATTTAGACAAAAAAAGATTGGAAGGAAATGTAGGAATCTTGGAAATTTAGGACAGTTCACTTAATTATCTGTATGTACCAGAAAACTTGGTTCTATCACTATAGGTTGTAGTTTACTTATTTATAAAATATTTATAAAAGACCAGTTATTAATATCACCTCTACAACCCTTTAAAGAATGAAAATTTTATTCATGGTTTATTTTATACATTCAATATATTTTCATCATAAAGAAAATTTCAAAGTATCTTATCAAAGAGCAAATGTTTATTCCGGTCAAGAAATAAATGTGTCCATTGTCATATAAAAGTCACAGTACTTATTCCAAGTGCATAACATTCCAAGTGCACAGTATTTATTCCAAGTGTATGCCAAGTACGTATTCCAAGTGCATCCTACATATCTGACACTTAAGAAAATAGAAACATGGGAGAAAGCCATACATGGGAGCCTGCTTCTCCCTCTCCCTGCCTCTTTCACTGCTCCTGCTTTCCCTCTCTCTCTCAAATAAATAAAATCTTAAAAAGAGAGAGAGAGAGAGAGACTTAAATTCAAAGACACAGATGAATGAAAAGTAAAGCGATAGAAAAAGCCATATTAACCACATATTAAGTATTAGAAACTACAAGCAACTGTATTAATTTCAGACCAAATATACTTTGAGACATGCCACTAGACTCCTGTAGTACTTTTCATAATGTCAGAAGAGTCAATACATCAAGTAGATGTAAAAATTACAAATGCTTATGCACCTAACAATGGAATCCCAAAATACCTGACTTGAAAATTGAGAGAATTGAAAGTAAGAAAAAAAAAAAAGTCCACCATTGATCTTAGAGCCTTTGACATTCTGCTATTGGTGATTGATTTAAGTAGGCACAAAATCAGTAAAGGTATTAAAGAGTTGAAAACCACTGCCAATCAACTTTGCCTTATCAATATTTATAAAATATTCTACTCCAAAGCTGAAAATATATTATTTTTACATTCATATAGGATACTTTTTAGGATAGACCATATGCACAATGTTAGTAAAATAAAGGCCAAAACCAAATGATTATCTTGATAGATGTAGAAAAATCATTTGACAAAATCCAACACCTCGTACTTATAAAAACACACCAAAACTAGAAATAGGGGTGCCTGGGGTGGCTCGGTTGGTTAAGCGTCAGCCTTTGGTTTGGGTCGTGATCTCAGGATCCTGGGATAGAGCCCTGCATCAGGCTCGGTGCTTAGGGGTGCCTGTTTCTCCCTCTCTCTCTGCCTCTCCCCTTGCTTGTGCTTGCTCTCTCTCTCTGTCCAATAAATAAATAAAAAATCTTAAAATAAGAAACCTAAAAATACAGAGGAACATTCTTAACTCTTTAAAGAGTATCTACTAAAAAATCCAACAGCTAATGTCATAGTAAATGGCCAAAATAATAATCTTCCTCTAAAATTAGAGACATAATGAATAATTTATATTGTCATTATTCCTGTTCAAATTGTATGGAGTGCAATTAGGTAAGACACAAATTTAAAGACGTACAGATTAGAAAGAAAAATTAAAAGTAAAATTCTGTTTTCAGAAGACATTAACTTGTATGTAGAAAACAGTAATAAATCTATGCACAAATTAAATAATACTGTTAGAACTAGAAGCTGGTTTAGGAAGTTAAAGAATGTAAGATTAATTTATAAAAATTAATCACTTCATAAAAAATATTGCCAAGACAGTTCAATGGGGAAAGGTTAGTATTTATAACAAATGGTTTGGGGACAATGACATAATCAGGTACAAAAATAAACAAGCATATAAAACCCAAATTAGGTCCTACCGCACACCATACACAAAAATTAACTCTAAAGATCACAGACCTAAAATTAAGATAAAACCACTGAAACATACTGAGAACTTGTTTGACCTTTGTGTAGGTAAAGATTTCTTAGACATGACTATGAAAGCATGGTTCATAAAAACAACTGAAAGATCAGAACGTCGCTTCTTGTGAGGAATAGGACTGAGAGTCAAGGTGACCAGGAAGTAGAAACTGAAAACTGCAGAATTTCTTTAGAGATCTTCTATAATCATATCATTTTAAACTGTGGGCAGATACTAATTTTGCAAGAAATATTGTTATAAAATATGATAAGAATATTTCAATATTATAAACTTTATGCTTTTTTCTCTAATTTTAGACATTTTCAAAAACAAAGTGGGAAGTTTATAGCTACTCTTCTACCATAATAATAACAATAAGTGTACTTGGCATACACTTTGTGTTGGTTAGAGACACAAAGCTAAGTAAGCTAATGTCTCAAAATGAATGAGCTCTTCCTAGTAGAAGAGTGTCCTCAGGGTGGATTTCACTACTGGAGGCTTGACGGATGAGGGAATGAAATCTCCATAGGTGGGGGGTAAAA
Source organism: Ursus arctos (assembly GCF_023065955.2). Taxonomy (NCBI): domain Eukaryota; kingdom Metazoa; phylum Chordata; class Mammalia; order Carnivora; family Ursidae; genus Ursus; species Ursus arctos. The sequence goes on from NW_026622841.1 coordinate 10,534,722, forward strand.
AGGAACCAGCTGATTTTTTCATAAACGTTTACAGCTGCATGTGAATAGATGTGATGTTTTCACATTCCAGATGAGTCTGCTAAAGGCTGGGGCAAGGGAACAAGAAAGACAAAGTTATATCTGGTTGTAAAGCCAAGCAATAAGCTATTATTTGGAAACCAGGGGCATGCTGTAACATAAAAAGCAATCTTTGGATTGCTGGTTACTTTGCTGATGCAAAGTCCTGATCCTGTCTTCAAAATATTTGAGGTTGGGATCAACTGAATCTAGCTTAAGATACCACAGCAAACCTAGCTAAGTGAGAGAAATGATTGCCTCTGATCCCTCTTACAGCATCCTGACAGAGGGTAAATAAATATACTTAAAACTCTACTCTGCCTTTATAACCAATGCCCAAAACATAATTTTAAAAATATAAAACGTAAAAAGAAGCAAGGAAATGTGACTCATAATCAAGAGAATCACAGGCAGCAGAAGCAGATGCGCAGATAGCCCACATATTGGAATTAGTAAACATGAGTTTCAGAGTAACTATGAAAAATATACAGTGTATCTTTCCCAGACTTTTATTTCTAAACTCCCTGTGATTTTAGCTTTAAAGTGTGTATGTTTCTCATATTGTTTGTAAAATTATTTACTGTCTGGCAGGATACTGTTGTAAGTCGTAGATGCATATCATAAACTTGTTTAGAGAAATGACTAAAATTTGACATAAGGGAAAATAACTAAAAAGTCAACAGGGGGAATGATACGTAACAGTAAAAAACACACTCAATTAATCCAAAAGAAGGCAGGAAGGGAAGAACAAAGGAACAAGAAGCAGTTAGGGAAAATAGAAAATAAATAGCAAAATGGCGCACTTTAAACTATACTTATTTATAATAAATGTAAATGCGCTAAACAGTCTGATAACATTTGAAGTATCTTACACCTATACCATGTAATCTATCACGTCTAACTGTGTTCTCTGCAATGGTTATTTACTATTCAGTGTTTTGTGACAGGAGAAAATACCTACCTATTATTTTTAGGTACTAGAATTTGTACATGTGTTTGGCTATTTAAATCTTACCACAAAAACTAAAAATATCGTGTCAATTTTATGCAAGGGAAGTCGAGACTATTAACAATGATAAATTCATAAATAATAATAGATTCACCCAAGATCTTACCCCTAGAAAATTTGGGAGCTGGGATTTAATCTTCAGACTTTCTACCTCCAAATTTTTTATCTGTCTGTAACATGATGCCTCCTAAAAGTAAATGTATTACACTTGCATTGTGAGAGTTAGAAAAGTTATCTGCATAACATTGTAATCACTGACTTTCTAAACTTATAATAAGTGCCTCACTCCTGAATGAAGAGCTGAAAGCCATCTAATAGTCAAAAATTACAAAGCATCAATTTGAGGATTATAAAGAACTAAGAAAATTGTTTTTAAAATAAGCTGTGCATTTCCATTTTTAATTTTTCTAATTACCCCATCTATTCATTAGGAAAGTTTTCAAATGTGATTAGATTTAGAGGGATGGGTATAATCAAGGTCAATTATGTAAGTGTTCCAAATATACACCAGATCTTGCTCCATATTAAACTACGATCCTAACATTAGCTTCAGGCCACATTCAAAACTGTGCTGAATAATCATTTCTACCTGTAATGCATTTACTAATTGGTAAAGCATGTCTTTGTCAATTGGGCTCATTCTAAACTATTTTCAATTCATTAAGTAAAAATATTGAGTTGATTTTCTCCAAATTGCCATAGATTTTCTTTAACTCATTGAAATGTAAACATACACCTTTTCTTCTAGGAGTAGTCATCCTCATTTGTAAATCTTATTGAGAATACTTTCAGCCTTATTTATCTGATAGTTTTGGGATGAGAATAATACACTGAATATATAGAAAGAATCTAATTTTCAATATGATTTGCCATTTAATAGTGAGGTACATATTCTTACAACTTCATATATTATTAATTTTAATAAGATTGTTTTCTGTACTCTTGAAATATGTAACCTGTTTAGGGAAGAATCAGTTAGTCAACTGTCAGGCAAATTTATTAGCAGAGAGTTCAGAAATAATCACAGGTGTTGTTTTCTGTTCATAGATTGAGAACACTTTTTCCTGTTATTAAATGTTAGCTATTGTTCTTTTTCCTTTAGTTTTAACATTGTTTTTAAAATATTTGACTTATCTAATACTAGCTAAGTACCAAACACTGTCTTAAACACTTAATGCATTATCACATTTAATCCTCATAATAATAATTTACTTTACTAATCTATACTTATTTTGTGGTGACTATGTTATGAAGAAAGGAAATAATTTCTCCAAACTAAAACAATTACTAAATTTTGGAGTCGATATTTGTATTCCATCTATTGGGATTTTAACCAGTAAGCTAGAAAATAACAATGTTGCCAATGGCATTCATCTGTTCGTCCCATAGTCGCCAAATACACACTGAGCACATTTTACATTGCAGGCTCAGAACCAGGACTGGGAACAAAATTGATCATGACACAGAGGAACTCATTTTTCCTGGAAAAATAGGAGACTCAATAAATGAATTAAACATCATAATTGCTCAGATAGATGTGTACAGTTATAAAGTATAATAGTAATTATTTTAGAGTGATTTCCACATACTTACTAGATGCCACACGATGAATTAGGCAATGAATTGAACACTATACAACACTATCCAGAATTTAAATCCTCATGCAGTACGCTGTCAAATTGGAGATTTACGAAGAAGTAAAAGATAACTAAATTAAAATATTGGCAGCAAGAGGGGCACCTGGGTGGCTCAGTCGGTTAAGCGACTGCCTTCAGCTCAGGCCACGATCCCAGGGACCTGGGGTCAAATCCCATGTCCCAGGTCAGGCTCCCTTCTCGGCAGGGGAGTCTGCTTCACCCCCTCCCCCTGCTCATGCTCTCTCACTCACTCTCTCTCTTTCAAATAATTGAATAAGGTCTTTAAAAATATATATTGGAAGCAAGAGATACAGACAAAAAGACCACTAAACCTATATTGTCAGATAAGCCTTTCAGGAAAAATTGTGTGGAAATTAGTACAAACAGCAGGGTAGGAAGAATACCCAGAATGTTTTAGAAAGAGGTAAGAGCACATGCAAGATAACTTAACCTAAACAGAAGTTCAGCACTAAAAGTAGTTTTGCATGGTTAATAGACATACTGCAGGATTAGGGTTCCTGGTTAGTTCAGAAATACCTCAAAAGTGCCATTAGTTTGGCGGCATACCGGACATAAGGGCACACAGTCATAATGTATCTGAGTCAATAGAAATAGAATGAGAATAGAAATACAATCAAAGTTACAAATCCCTATTGAATCAGAAAATCCCCTAAGGATTTCCTGCACCAATTCTCCCCAATAGAACTTGCTGCAATATGGGAATGTTCTATATCTGGCCTCTCCAATACAACAACTATTAGCCATATGTGGCTAGAAAGCTCTCACAACGTAGATAGTGTGACTGAATAGCTGAATTTTTTATTTTATTTAATACTGTGTCTACCATATTAGAGGGTATAGCACTGTTTACAATGTCCAGCACTCCAGTGAAAAGACATCCAGTATGCTTCTTCAGGCTTTCCACATCTTTAACAAATTTTCTGTATATTCTCTCCCTTTGTAATCATCAATGGCCCACATAGATTATTACTAATCACAGAATGACAGGTTTCATTAGGTTTGGTTTGATTATTTCCATGAGTGCAGCAGAAGTTGAATAACCAGGTATGTCTCCTTTACTTTTCAAACCATTAGCTGCACAATACTGCTGAATAACTATCAAGGGCTTCTATGTAGAGGTTTTCATACGAAATTTCAGATTGGACTTTAAAAGCCTCTAATATTTGCTAGACTGTGGCTAAGAAATCAAGCTAATAAAACTCCCTCAGTACATTTTATCTGCAGTATATATAAATGTGGGTAAAGTCCTTTCTTCTTGAGACTCCACAAATTTGCTGAGGTTCCTGGTCTGACAGAAGGTGACCTTGCTAACTTTACTGCGAGACTGCAGTCCTGGAAGTTAGGTCCCATGCCTGTTTCTCCAGTAAGGCTCTCCAAGCACTGGCACAAAGTCAACCTTTGTTTCTTAATAGCTTGACACACCTGTTTAAATAAGAATTATCCATAAACGTGGCACCACAGCTATGGCCTTGATTGCACAATGGCTTTATCTAATTATAGACTGGCAAAAAAGAACAGATTTGTTATTGACTGTATGCAAATAATTATATTGCTACAAAAATTAAATAGATTTATATGGATTTCTGAATTGAGGTGGGGAGATTTGTGAGAATCAAACACCATTTAAAAATGTTTTATTTCAATTTGCAAAAGCAGACTTCACTACATCAAGGATTAGAGATAGATTAAGAAGACATTAAAAAAGGATTTCCTCACTTATCTATTGAATATAGAGCGTAAAAGAAGCACTAACTGTATTCCACTGCTATGGTCTGAAATTATCTCAGCGATGTCATCACAGACATCAGAAATGTGTACCAAAATACTATTCTTTAATTTATCAGCAGTTCAAAATACTTAGTATAGTCCCTTATTTTCCATCTCTTAGGATACTGTAGAAAGGATTCTTTTGTTGGATGATATCTTCAAGTCTTTCTAGTCATAGGATTATGAGACATTTACTTCAATTATGTAAACTTTACTTCAATTATGTAAACGTGTTGTTAATGATCTAACAGTTTCTGTAAACAGGGCTTTTAATCAAAAGTCTAGCACATTTAAAATATTAGAAATTTTATTTCCTTGTGTTTAGTGAGTTTGGGAAATAGGAGATTTAAGTATGACTTACAGATCACTATAAAATAATTAGAACAGAGCAGGTTTGTATGTAAGGGATGTTATAATCCAATTTTTATGTACTTCTTAAGAAGGAAAAAAAATTGTATTTACTCACCAGGAGGACAAGACCATATCAATTATAGACACAAGACACAGACACATATAGACATAGAGACTTTTTAGCTTCAGTTCTATAACTTTAGTCATTAGCTAAGATTAAACACAAAAACTGGCACAGAAGTCAAAGAACTGTTTACCTATGGAGGAGGCACAAAATTAATAATTTATTTAAGTGCCCTAATAAATAAATAGACAAAAAAAGACTAACAATCTTGATTCTCTATTATGCCTCACACAACTGAGAATATATTTCTAGTATCCATCTACAGAGATGGTCAAATAGTGAAATCATAAAGCTAAATTCTCAAGTAAAGCCTGGGCCCAGATGTCTTCACCAGTGAATTTTACCAAACATTTAAAGAAGAGCTAATACCAATTTGTTGCAAATTTTTATAAAAAAGTAATTAGAAATGAGAATACACTTTCTAATTCATTATAAGGATCCTGTACTACCTTAATAGGAAGGAAGGAAGGAAGGAAGGAAGGAAGGAAGGAAGGAAGGAAGGAAGGAGAGAAGGAAGGAAGGATGGGAGGGAAGGAAGGAAGAAGGAAAGAAGGGAAGAAGGAACAAAAACCTCCAAACCAAAACAAAACAAAAAACCCAAAACAGAAAAAAATTTCAGAAGAAAACTAAAGACCAATATCTCTTATCAATATAGACCAACAATCCTCGGCAAAATACTAACCAAGTCAAGCAGTATGTAAAAATGATTATATACCATGACCAAGTGGGATCTATGCCTGGAGTGCAAAGTTGGTTTGTCATCTAACAATCAATGAATGAAATAGATTATATCAATAGAATACATATCAAAAACTCATGATTATCTCAGCAGATACAGAAGAACATTTGACAAATTCAAACCCCCTTCTTGATATAAAACAAATCAACAACTATGAATAGGAAAGGACTTCCTCAATCTGATAAAGGTAATCTACCAAAATCCAATAGCTAACATCATACCTAAGTTGGAAAGCTAAATGTTTTCTCCATTAGATAAAGACAAGACAAAGATTTCTGCTCTCAGTACTTCTATTCAACATGTACTACAGCTTCTAGCCAGAGCAATAAGAAAGAAAATAATACAAAAGACACCTAGATTAGAAAGGAAGAGATGCAACTATCTCTATTCACATGATCTTGTATGTAGAAAATTTAAGCAATTTATAAAAAAAAAAAAACCCACTATTGAAACTAATTGATGAAAGGTTGTAGGATACACAACTAAAAACATTTTTTGATACATTTGCAATGAACAACACAAACTTAAAATAAGAAAATTCCATTTACAATAGCACAAAAGTAAATAAAAGACTTTAACAATATTTAACAAAAGAAGTACAAAACTTATACCCTAAACACTACAAAATACCATTGGAAGAAATTCAAGGATCTTCCAATAAATTGAAAGACATTCTAGGATCATGGGCAGGAAACTAAGATAACTATATCCCAAATTGATCTGCAGATTCAACACATTCCCTATCAAACTCCCAGAAAACTTTTTTTTCAGAAATTGATGATCTAGCCCTAAAATTCATATGAATATTCAAGGAACCCAGAATAGCCGAACAATCTTCAAAAGAGGAACAAATTTGGAGGACTCACATTTCCCAATTTTGAAACCTACTGCAAAGCTACAGTAATCAAGACTGCGTGCTACTTACACAAAATGGGCATATAAATCAACAGAATAGATGTGAGAATCCAGGAATAAGCCCTCATTTACAGTCAATTTATTTTTGACAAGGGTGGCAGTACTATGTAACGGTAAAGGAATAGTCTCAAACAAAAACGTCAAGACAACTGAATGTCCATATGCAAAAGTATGACTTTTGACCCCTAGCTCATACCATATACAAAGCTCAAAATACTTCAGATACCTAAATGTAAAATATAGAACTACTAAATTCTTAGAAAAACACATAGATAAATATACATGTCTTTGTCTGCAGCAATAGTTCCTTAAATATTTCACCAAAATCACAAGTAGATCAATTGGACTTCAATAAAATTAAAAACTATTGTGCTTGAAAGGATGCCTTCATCAAAATAAGGAATACACAACAAACTTCTGGTTGGAGAAAATATTGGCAAATCATATATCTGATAAAAGACTTAGGTCAATAGTAAAAAGAAAAATAGCACAACAAATAGACAAAAATCTGATTAGACAGTTTTCCAAAGAAGGTACATAAATGGCCAAGAAGCACATGAAATGTCTGAAATCCTGAGACTTCAAGAAGATGCAAATCAAAACCACAATGAGATATCTATAATTTCACAGTCTCTAGAATGACTATAATGAAAATGAGAGATAGTAAGAAGGATGTAGAGAAATTAGACGACTCATACACTGTTGGTGGGAATGTAAAATGGAAATACATCTGACAGGTTCTCAGAAAATTAAACATAGATTTACCATATGGCCCAGAAGTTTCTTTCCTTAGTATATACTCAAGAAAACTGAAAATATATATTCACACAAACCTGTATGTGATTATTCATGGTAGCATTATTCAAAATAGCTGAAAAACGATAAAAACCTACATGTTCATCATTTGACAAATGGGTTTAAAAAAAGAATGTGGTATGTCCAAACAATGAAATGCTATTTAAGCAATAAAACAGAAATAAGTGCTGATATATTTTACAACATGGATAAATCTCGAGACTATTATGCTAAGTGGAAGAATTCAGATTAGATAGATAGATAAATATTTAGATAGATGATAGATAGATATAGAGATGTATAGATATATAGACAGTATGATTTCATTTATATGAAATGTCCATAACAGGCAATTCTATAGACAAAGAAATTAGATTAGTAGTTATCTGTGGCTGAGAAGAAACTGACAGTGGGAGATGATGGAATAATGACTAAAATGTACTTGGTTTCTCTTAGGGGTAATAAAAAAAATTGAAAAAAGATTTATGCTGGTGATTGTAAACTCTGTAAAATGTTTTTTTTTTAAATGACTGAATTGTGCACTATAAGTGGGTGCACTGTATATGATAATTATATCTCAATAAATTTTAAAAATATGTATCAAAAATAAAATCAAAATGGTTGAAAGACCTAAGTATGAGACAGGAAATAATCAAAATCCTACAGAGGAACACAGTTAACAAACTCTCCAACCTCGGCTGCAGCAACTTCTGACTAGACGCATCTCCAGAGGCAAGGAAACAAAAGCAAAATGAACTATTGGGCCTTCATCAAGATAAAAAGCTTTTGCACAGTGAAGGAAATAATCAACACAACTAAAAGGCAGCCTACAGAATGGGAGAAGATATTTGCAAATGACATATCTAATAAAGGGTTAGTATCCAAAATATATAAAGAATTTATCAAACTCAACACCCAAAAACCAAATAATCCAGTTAAGAAATGGGCAGAAGACGTGAGTAGGCATTTTTCCAAAGAAGACATACAGATGGCCAATGGACACATGAAAAGATGCTCAACATCACTCATCATCAGGGAAATACAAATCAAAACCACAATGAGATACCACCTCACACCTCTCAGGATGCCTAAAATTAATACAGGAAACAACAGATGTTGATGACGATGTAGAGAAAGGGGAACCTTCTTATACTGTTGGTGGGAATGCAAACTCAAGCAGCCACTCTGGAAAACAGTATGGTGGTTCCTCAAAAAGTTAAAAATAGAGCTACCCTACAACCTAGCAACTGCACTACTAGGTATTTAACCAAAGGATACACAAAATACTGATTTGAAGTGACACATGCACCCCAATGTTTATAGCAGCAATATCAACAATAGCCAAATTATGGAGAGAGCCCAAACATCCATTGACTGAGGAATGGATGCAGAGGTGATATTTATATATAATGGAATATCACTCAGTCATCAAAAAGAATGAAATCTTGCCATTTGTAACAACGTGAACGGAGCTAGAGTGTATTATGTTAAGTGAGATAAGTCAATCAGAGAAAGACAAATACCACATGATTTCACCCATGTGTGGAATTTAAGAAACAGAATAGATGAACATGGGGAAGGGAAAAAAGGGAGGGAAGCAAACCAGAAGAGACTCTTGACTATAGAAAACAAACTGAGCGTTGCTGGAGGGGAGGTAGGCAGGGGATGGGCTAAATGGGGGATGGGTATTAAGGAGGGCACTTGTGGTGAGCACTGGGTGTTATATGTAAGTGACGAATCACTAAATTGTGCTCCTGAAGCCAATATTACACTGTATGTTAACTAACCAGAATTTAAATAAAAATTTGAAAAAAATAGCAATTAACAAAAAGTAGACTCCACACCCAGTGTGGTGCTTGAACTCACACACACACACACACACACACACACACACACACACAAATTCAAAAAAGATTATGGTGATGATTGAAACTCTGTAAAATGTTTTTTTTAAACTACTGAATTGTCCACTCTAAGGTGTACCGCATGTGATAATTATATCTCAATAAATCTTAAATCTATGTATCCACAAACTCCCGTATTAGTGCGATGAGGATAAAGGCATGCAGAAGAAACTGTCCATGGATAGGCTCTATTTGATACCAAAAGAATTTGTGATGATATAAAATTTATATAGGCTTCAAGACAAGGAATTTTCTGGAAAGAAAATTATTGCCAGACAACAAGAGAAAGATTCTGCAACTTGAATGGCTGAGTTGTGAGCCACAATAAATTATGGAATAATAAAAACTAAGTAAAGGCTTGCCTTTGAGTTAAAGAAAATGATCAATACAATGAATGAAGTTTTTTTTCTTCTTTGAAACAAATCTGGTTCAGTAGAGAGACTACTTTTCTCTCTCTGCCTATATTATTTTTCAATTACATTCAAAACTGACTAATAATTAGAAAGTGAACAACTTATAAATTATATATTTGAACACTTGCAAAAATGGGCTTAATAGATTAGGGAAAATGGAGAAATGCAATTAAGAAAATAAAAACACTAATTTGAAAAAAATATATGCACCCCTATATTTATTGCAGCATTATTTACAATACCCAAGATATGGTGTCCATTGATAGATGAATGAATAAAGAAGATGTGGTACATATTTATATACAATGGAATATCAGTCATAAAAAAATGAAATCTCGCCATTTGCAATGACATGGATGGAACTAGAAATTTCACTCATATGTGAAATTTAAGAAACAAGTAGACAAAGAGAAAAAAAACAGATTCTTAAACACAGAAAACAAATTGGTGGTTGTCAAAAGGAACGTGGGTGGGGAGGTGGGTGAAACAGATAAAGGGAATTAAGAACGCACTTACCCTGCTGAGTATTGAGAAATATATAAAATTGTCAAATCATTATACTGTACACCTGAAACTAATGTAACACTGTATGTTAATTATACTTCAATTAAACAACAAAAGGTAAAAAAATATATAAATGAACAAAAGAAACAGAGCAAGAAAAACAAAACAAAAGTTCTTTATAGCTCCAATGAGATCAGTGGGAATAGTATCTCTAACCAAAATTAGCAGAAAAATAGAAAAAAATGAATATTAGAAAAAACTGTGAGGTATTCAAGGAAATTTTAAGACAATAGATGCCCCCCCCAAACAAAACTAAACAAAAAGCTAGTTGGAAAATCTCAGAATAGAGTGGTTGTTCTTTTAATGAGAGATAAAGGAAAAGTGCATTAAAAGAAAAAGAACATGAATGAAAATAAAATCAAGGATATGGTGGACATGTTTGTTAAATATCACCCTCAAAATTAAAGAGTTTTAAAATACCACTAAAATTATCGTCGCTAAGCTGCTGGATTAAGGCAAGAAGAGATGTGGAATATTCCGATATTACCAAGGAATAGAGTTTTGAAGAATGTGAATAGAAATAAAATTCAATGCAGATAGAAGGAAACAGATACAAGACAATATTTTAATCCGAAGGTGCAAACGGCTTTACTATAGGAGGAACATTTGATTTAACAAAATCATAATACAACTGCTTACATTCCCAAAGTGATTTCTCTTCAAATGTAGAAGAATCTCAGTCTCATGCACAAAGCAAAAGCAAGGGAGACACAAAACAAAGGTCTCTTTTTTGTCTAATGGAGAATCTTTCCTTTTCTTCCTAAAAAGAACCAAAGTGTATTCTAGTTAGTGGTTCACTTAGTAGAAAGATTGCTTTTTGCAGGCTCCCTTCTAACTGTCGTGACCTATGAAATGTAGTGGGCACTGTCGGGTATGTATTTGGAGGCACTTTGTGATTGCTGGGACAGCTGGCCTGTAAGCCCTTTCTCCTGCAACCCTTTCTTCTTTCCAGACATACAGACTTGGAGCTGGAAACCCAGAATCTATCTTGGACAGAGGTAACATTGAGGATAGAAGCCATGCACTAATTATGGAAGAAAGCAAAGCTAATATTTATCCTCCGTAGCCTACCTAGGCTGACTGTTGTTTGCCTGAGAGAGAATCAAGCCTCTACTTTGTTTAAACCACTCTGAGGGGGCTTTCTATCCTATGTAGTTGAATCTCATCCTACACTGAGTACCAGTTGCGGCTGTACCGCCAGGAACAGAACACAGACTATGGGACTGGCTAACTGGAGGAGGTGAGAATACGTATGATAAGGAATATAATTTTGCATGCTGCAAAGCTAGTGACCATCATTTTGTAGTGGCAAAACAGTAGGTCAGACTGTTACCTTCAGTAATTTGGAAGGAAGAGCTAGGATTCCTGAGGCTGATATATTATGAAATATATGAAAAATTCAGGACGTTAGTGTGTGTTGGCTCATTCTGGATGTTTTCAACAAAACCCTATCAGTGAGAAATAAATTGAGTCTGGAGCTTTCTAGTCTACTAAAAGAGAGAGAAAGAAATGCCATTTTGCCAAGGGACAGACTCTCTGCCTATGGCTTACAAAATAAGTTGCCAGGGAGTCTGGAACTTGGAACATTTTCAGGGTCAAAAATCCAATTGCTTCTATATGTATATTGAATCACTTATGAACAGGGGTTGTAAAAATGCAGATATAGTGGGAAATAATCCTGGTGCGTTGCCATAAAAAGGCAGTGAAGTACTGGCAAAGATGGCAAATGGTTCTGATTGCCTCTGGGCAGTGATTGCTGAGCTTGAAAGGGAAGGGAGCTGGCAGAGCTTAAAAGCCAGTTAGTACGAGTTTAAAAACTATGACAGCCTAAGTAGCTCACTGTGCCATTTTCATAAAAACAGAAACAAAAACAAACTGTCTCAGCATCTACTCTATTTCTGAATGAACATATCCTTATGAAGGTATTGAACTTCAAAGATTACAAAGATGTCATAATGTCATTCATGCAGGGTATGCAGATGCTGTCGAAGCGCATGGTCTTCTAGGGCTTTTCCTTCCTTAATAGACTCGTTTTATTCTGTGTGGCAAAGAACCTGGCTAAAGGATTGCATTTTCAACTTGGGGTCTTGCTGGTAGCTAGAGGTGATCAACTTATAGAAGTCAAACTTTGGGGATAAGCTTCTGGAAAGGCTGTATAGAGATAATTGAGTCAGCTCGTGGCTGACTCCTTTACTCTTCTCACATTTCCTCTTTCTTCTGCTAAGATTGTGGATTTTGAATTCCAGCAGACATCTTGAATCATGCACTCAAGTTAGAGGAGCAGAAGACAGGGGTGCTCTGCGTGGCATGTCCCTGTCTGCTTGTACTGTTTAATCTGGCGTTGCTTTGTTTAATGTGAGAGAAATATAAACATAAAAAATCAGCCAGGGTGTGGTCCCTTTGGCCCTGTCCTCTCTTACTCTCTTCTCTCACAAAAACTTCTAACATGATGGTTGCAGTTTCATTAGCTATTCTGAACTACAAGCGGAACTTGAATTTCAAAGTCGTGCACCAATGTTGGTACAGTAGAAAAATAGAGGGAATTTGGGTACCTGATGACCACGGAATAGCAATTCCAGACACCTTTTATCACCGGTTTTGTATCGGCAATGCATACCTCCATCTTGTGGGTTTCTTTTGGCATTACGTTACATGCATCTAATCTTAATATAAAAATGGAGCAAGTAATATACAAGAAGGACAAAATAACTTTAGCCCCAAACTTTTTCATAGCAACATTTGATGCTACAACATAGCTTGAGGATTATTATCTTCAGAGACTTTAGAGAAATAAAATGCATCCCAAGAAGTGTAAATACAAATTTCCTTGTAAAAATCAAAGCGACAGTCATTCTTAGTCATGAATTAATGTAGAGATTCTAGCACCCGTGAGGTCTTCTTGAACAATATTTTAATTGAAAATAGATAGAACAAAAAATGTGGTTTAGAAATGAAGATAAAATAAAATGGCTGGTGGTTACTAAAACCGTACTTAAGCATAGAATTAGATATTATATAATAAAGTAAGCAATGATAGGAAAATGAAGAATTATTAATGAGAAATAAAAAATGATGTGTATATATTCATATATGTACATACATTCATTCATGCATATGTATATATGAAGTAAAGATGAATTGAAGAATGTGTATATATATACTCATATATTAATATGGAAGATATAGTCTGTTGGAATGTGTAAAAAAATGCTCAATAAGTGTGAAAGGGACTTACTTCAAAGAGACTTCTAAAGATACTTGTTATCAAAATAAGTGTTCTATACAACAAAAAAATTAGAGAAAAGGGAAACAGTAACATATATATAAATGGAAAGATGTTCAGAATGACAGTAAGGCCATGAATATTCTAAAACATTTATTTAACTGGAAATGGAGATTATATAGTACAAGTGTGTGCATAGAAGATCTTTGTGAGAGTAATAATATATAACTTGTTTTCGTACAGTGGATATGTATGAGTATCTTGAAAGGGTAAGTGACCACTGACAACATGGGAAACCAGTGCAGAATTATAAAATTGAAAATGGGACAAAAAGTAACAAATAGCAATTTAACCAAACCAGCAGCAAAGAGGCAAAAAAGAATGAACAGAGTAAAATAAATAATAAATCAAGGCAGTTGGAACACATTAAATCAAGTATGCCATTTATTAAACTACATGCGAACAGCTTTGATTTTACCCCTGGAACACAGACTGGTAAGAAGGGCTAAAACTCCACACCCAATTATATTTCATCTTTTAAGAAACACATTTGAAATAGAGCTTTATAGAAATGCTGAAAATAAAGAGACAGGTAAGGAGATTCAAAACATTTCCAAACATGAGAAAAACAAGATATGACAATACTAATGTGCAAAACATTAAGATAAAAGAAATACATTCCAAGACAAAAGCTAAGGTTCATTATCCCTAGTAGAACACATACTGTAAAGAATGCTAAAAAAAAGAATTTTAAAGCCAAATTAATATCAAATGGAATCACAAATTCTAGGGAAGAATTAAGGAAGAGTAAATATCTGGGTTAAAAAATGAACAAACTATGGTGATAACAAGAGACAAATTGGTAATTATATTACATATACATGTATTACATATAACTATATATAATTAAGTCATATATATTTAGATGTATGTACATGTAAATAGACAAAACCATCCAACTAAACAGCACAAATTTCTGAATTAGTTAAAATAAAAATAAGACTATGTTTTTTACAAAGAATAATGTTTAAATAAAAAGAACTGGGATACCTGGGTGGCTCAGGAGATTAAGCGTCCAACTTTTGGTTTCAGTTCAGGTCATGATCTCCGGGTTGTAGGATGGAGCCCTACTTGGGATTCTCTCTCTTCCTCTGCCTTTCCCTCTGTCCTTCCCCCCTGTTCATTCTCATTCTCTCTCTCTCTTTCAAATAAATAAATCTTTAAAAAATAAAGAACTAGATTGTTTTAAAGTAAAATATTTGAAAAAAATACACACTGCAAACTTAAGGGAGCTGATGTGTCAGTTTTAACCAAAAATGTTGAGACAAAGAATATTACCAGATATTGAGAACGACATCTTGTAATTTTTAAATGAAGTTATTCATCAAGAAGACATAAAATTGTTTATAGACCTAAATATTTATGGACCTAAAAGAGAGTGTTTCAAAATACATAAAACAGTAATCAACATGATTAAGTGGAGAAATACAAATATCTACAAATATAGTTGGAGATTTTAAGAAATGCTATTGTTAAATTACAGAAACAAGCAGAAGAAATACAGAATACCAGAAAAAATAAAAGTTTTAGAAATAACTTCTAAATAAAGTTTTAGAAAATTTGAACACTATCAACCAACTTGGTCTAATTAATATTTACAATAGGCCACAGCCAACAACTGTACAATATATACTTGTTTCAAGTGCATTTGTAATATTTACAAATAACTATTTTGAGTCACAAAACAAGTCATAATAAATATTGAGATTTCAAAATAATTCGGAGTACACCCTCTGACTAGAACAGTAAATTAGAAATTGATAAAATTAACACACGAAGAAAATTCACAAGTGTCTGTAAATAAACAACATAGTCCTAAATAACCTCGTGGTCAAAAAAGGAATCATTAAGGAAATTTAACAATATTTCAAACTGAATTAAAATGAACACAAAACATACTACAATTTGTGGATGGACTTCCACTTAGAATAAAATATGCTCAGAAGAAACATTGCCTCTAATTTGACAACGGGAAAAAAACAGATCAACTGTTTCATCGACAGTTCATAACAATTTTTATTCTTATTGGAAAACTGAAGTTAAAGAGAAATAAAAGAATCTGAAATCCAAAGAGGTTTGAATTCTTCCAAGCAATGAAAGGATATACATATTTTCTTATCTATGATAATCTGGAACTGTCCTGGCCACAATATAAGAAGGTAAAATTTAACTTGGCTAAAAGTCAAGTGGGAACTGATAAATCTGACGTTGCTGGCGGCACTTAGCAACTGCTCTCACTCAGCCATACAGCACTGCAGCATTTCAGATCTCATTCCCCAGGCAGGTGCTCAGTGGAGAAATTGAGTGTAGGGCAAAGGACTGCAGAGAGCAAATGTTGAGTGGCTCAGATGAGCAGGGGGTCATTGACAGCTGTTGGGGGCCAGGTAGGAAACATCACCCACTTCCCAAGTCCCTTATTTTTACAAAGCAAATGCCTTAATCCTCTGGGGTAGGAGCAACAAACCCTTTTGCCTACAGAATGCAAAGGAGTTAATCACAGATAGCAGACAAGACACAAATGCCACACTGCCTGCTTCGCTAAACTTTTGTATAAAACTAAAGATCTCCATCACTGGGGAGTGGGAAGAAATTGCTCTTATGCAATACTCCAAGGAGCCTGTCACTTACTGCAAGAGAGATAGACACAAAAAGGAGCTTGTCACTTGCTGCAAGAGAGATAGACACAAAACCCTGCCAATTACCCCCACACTTCATTCCTGCAGAGCCGAAGATTCAGAAGGAGGGGCAAAACTCAAGGTTAACTAGCACTTGTGAAGGTGATAAAGTGGTCAGCGCTCACTCCCTCCAAAATGATATTCTATACAGCAAATCTCAAGTTGCTGGGAGGGACATCAAGGTCACTCACTGGCAAAGCACAGGTAAAGACTGCAGATGGAGGGAAGTCAAAGAGAAATTCTGTACAACACATGGAGAGGCAAGAATGTAAGGTTTAACATTCTATCCCCTGATCTGTACGATATGATATATATTGATGTGGTTTCTGCAGCTGTGGGCAGTACAGTAAATCCACACCCAACATCAACCACAGATATAAGGCTGAGCTTGACCAACAAAGGGATGAGGGTGTAGGAATGCTGAGAAAGATACCTCTAAGCACAGAAATTTCCTAGGACTGAGAGAACAGAAGACTAGACCAGAAAAAAAACAGATGAATTCCACACACCCCCAACAGGTGTAACATGATGTATTGCTAGAGAGCGCAAGTGTATGAAGAGCCTCCTCCATGGTACAGACATCCAGGTATGGCTGACGCTAAGAATGCACTAACTCAGCACGAACTCTGAGAAAAACTGTCCAGCCCTCCAGCTGCTACCTTAAGCACTTAACCCACCACTAGAGGTATTTGAGCCTGTGACATTGGAAAGTAACCATAGCAATAAGAACCATAAACCATCACAGCAACTATAACAATACAGCTCTATTCTAGACTACATTGGCTCAACCGCCCACTCTAATGGCCTGACAAAAGACCTGTGCGCTTGCCAAGCTTCAACACTACTTACGACAATAACTAGTATTCAATGAAAATTTGTGAAGATATGACAGAGTGAAAAACTAAATCCCATTTCAGGAGATAAAGCAATCCACAAAACCAGGCTCAGAAATAATCAAGATGTGGCAACTATCAGACAAGTTTTTTAAAATGACCCTCATTAAAATCTTAGAGTCTAGTGAAAAGGAGGCCAGTATACATGCACAGATGGAGAATTTCATCGGAGAGAAGGAATATTGATTAAAATTAAAATCCTGGGAATTAAAAAAATGGTATCAGAGATGAACAATTCCATTGACTGGCTCATCAGTGACTTGAATTACCCAAACAAAACACAAAGGGGAAAGAAAGAGTTACAGATGAAGACATGAAAGACATGGAACATTATCACAATGGTCTAACATATGGGTGGATAAAATGCCAGAATGAGGGGGAAAGCAATAATGCGGGGAAGTAAAACTATTTAAGGTAATACTGGCTAATAATTTCTCCCAAAACAATAGGGAAAATATCTTGGGTACAACATCAGAAATATAACTTTTATTTTAAAAAGTGAAAAAAATGATAAATTTGTCCTTATCAAGATTTTTAAAATGTGTCCTTTCTAAAACACTATTATGAGTAACGAAAACCAAGCAAAGACTGGAGAAAATATTTGAAAATCATATACTTGATAAAGAACTTATATCCAGAATATATCAAGAATATCAATAACACAATAATAAGAAAAAAATGAGGAAAAGGTTTGAATAGACCCTCCACCAAAGATGATATTCAGATGACAAATAAGCATGTAAAAACATACTCAACATGATTCATCATTAAGGACATACAAATTTAACAAGAGCTGGCTTTATATTTTAGGGGGTAGGGTACTATGCAAAATGAAAATCCATGACCATTTGTTTAAAAAATTAGTAAAAATGTCAAGATTGTCACAGCTCAGCATTACAGCAAATACAAAATGCTTCTAAGTGTCCTGTCCTGTGTGATTGCCCAGGGAAGACGCACAGGAAGCCTTCCCTGAATACTGTCACAGAGTTGTTAGAATATCCACAATTGAAAAGACCAAAGATTGGTCAGGAGGGGAAACAATCTGACTTCTCATACATTAATGTTCGGAATTGAAAATAGCAAAACATTTTGGAAAACTTTTTGGCAGTTCCATAACATGTTTAACATGCATGTAACTATATCTTAAAAATTGTAAGTTTTTCCTGCCTTTGCCTGTGAAAACCAGTAAGTCCATATATTATGTAGTACAACACTTTAATATGTGTAGAAATAACTTTTAGTGGAAAACAACAACAAAAAACCCAACAGAGCAGCAGTTGAGCACAGAGAGCACAGAGAAAGGGTAGATTGGGAAGTGGTACCAAAAGAACTTTCTAGGTCTATTGCAATATTCTCTACCTTAATATTGGTGTAGTTAACAGGTGAGTTTAATCTGTCATAATTTCTAAGTTGAGATTTGTGCATTTTAATGTGTCCAAGTTTTACCTTTCCTCAGTCTGTCAAAACACACAAGCAGAAGGAAACTAGCAAGAAAACAAAAACTACTATAAACCAGAGCCAAAGCTTTAAGCATGGTTACTGAGAGCCAAGTTCTATTCATTGAAACTACTCTCAAAGAGGAAATGGCTATGACTTGTAAAGTCATCTCAAATTCTGTCCCATAACCTCAGAGATGAAAAACAAACAACAACAACAAAAACACTTTGATTTTCAAACTGAAAATCTTTTAGGTACAGTTTGGAAGCCATTGACCTTGGTCAATATGATAATTAATGAAATAAATGTTGAGGAAAACATCATAGTCACACTGATGGTATGATATTGCCCTAGGAATTAAATAATGTGAGAATGTGAATGTCCCAATCACTGAGAAATAATATACGAAACATTTGCCTGAGATACGGTTGCTGAATATGTTGAATTAATTGTACTTTCACTTAGGAATTTAATAAAGGTATCGTAGCAGCCAACACAGGGTAGAAGCTTGGGATCAAATGATGTTTGTCTTACCCCCCAACTCTCCTCCCTTAATTTTCACGGACAATGGGAAGAGAGAGCATTGTAAGAACGCTGTTACATCGCCAACTCACACATCTGTCATGTTTTCAACAGTGGTGTTGGTTGTGCTGGTGCAGTCGCTCATGGATGCTAAAATTACATTTTTTCTGGCAGTACATCACTAACATCTCCCACACCTATTTTATTTCATTTTTTCCCCACACCTATTTTAAATCACAGATCATTAGCATAAGCTCAATTATTTGAAAAACTCAGAGAAGAACTTGAATTAAGAGTACAGATGTAGAATTTAGAAACATTCCTAATTATTTTAGAAGTCTATGCATAGCACTCACTGAAAAAAATTAGCTGCATTTCCCCCAGAATTGCTGCAATAAGTTAGACTAAACTGTCCTAAGTCAAAAGTTGTGTGTGTGTGTACATGTGTGTATGTGTGTGTGTGTATGTATTTACAAAAAAGAGAGTATTGTGGTGGATACTAGAATAACACATTAGAGTAGCTATGATAACATCTATCAGATAGTCGGAAAAAAGTCACTGCAACATAGGTCATGTTGGGGAGGAAAAATAATTTTCCCTCTACCTTTCTGAGTTCTTAGAGGAGACCACTGTAATAAAAGATTAACAAGAGAAAAATAAGTATCATGACTATGTCGACCTCATGTATGCATGGGACACACCCAGGGGAAAATAGGTAACTCCCCCAAGGTGGCTTAAAATTAGGGATTAAATATTATCTTAATAGGGGAAGGGGAGGGAGTATGTACACCTCTTGGGAAAGACCAATGGGCCGTTAGAAGAAGAGATCAGAGGTATGATAGTGTTAAAAGATAAACGGATGCTTATTAAAAATTTTGAGTTTATGTGAGCCAACTTCAATCCCAACCAGCAGTCCAAACCTGACACGGTGAGGAGCACTCCACAGACAAAAAGCAGGGCAACACTTACATAAAGAAAGTGCAGATGCAAGGGAAACTTTTGACTGGCTACAGCTTGAAGTCTAGTTGGCTGTTTGTGATGGGTTTTCCTTAGCATTTTGATTTCATAACCGTGAGGCATTTCGAGACTTCAGATGTGGGGTCTGTTAGGCAGGCCTCTTGGAGCGCTAGAGACACGTTCATCTAAATGGCTCCCCTGTTTAATTAACTTAACAAATGTTTGTGACAAAGTTTGGCTGGGTGTGATGTCCACTTTTACTCCCCTTCCCTGAGATAAGAATCAATCAGCCCTGGTTGAGGAAGCTTTTCCGGGGAGGAGATTTATGACAATTCAGTTCTTTTTGGAGGATCTGTCTTCAGGCAGATAAGGAAAAAATCAGAGAAAGCCTCTCCCTGCTTTTACTTTTTTCAAGTGGTTTCAGCTCAAAATAATATGTCAAAGCAGCATATTTTGAGGTGGCACATTCTGCTACCCTACAGCCATTAGGAAAGGGTAATTCTTTTTTTTTACCTGTGCAGTAGGGGACAATTTTATCACGTATATGTTAATGTCTGATACTGCTTATCCCATCTGACAATTTTCTATATGAAACATACAGTTGGACTTTTATAAATGGATAAGTACTCACGAAGAGTGTTTGATTCTCTTTCTTAGTTATACCAAAAAACTTCTTCTCTGTCCAAAATGAAACAAATTAGGTTTTTTGCCCATATCTCACTCAGAGAAGATATATAGAGAACGGTAGGGTTTCATTCGTTTATTCATTCAGTTAAGAACTTTGTGCCCCTGTTGCGCGCCTGTTGGGCTAAAGACACATGAGAGAAGGAAGAAAAGGGGAAGGCTTCTGCCAGCCTTTGACTTACAGTCTAGAAGGGGAGATAAATGTTAAGCCCAGCAGAAAAAAGTAATGCATAATTATATTTACAAAAAATGATATGGATAAAAAACAGATGGTGCCATGAGACAATACAATGATGGGATGCAGCCTCCTTTGGGTGACAGGTAAGCGATGACATTCAGGCTGAAATTTGACAGATGAGTTAGTGTGAGGTGTGCATCCAGGTGGGCATGAAGAGGAAGGGGCAGGCACACAACAGTCCTACCAGAGGAGGTAGAAATGACTCTGTTTGGAGATGAAAGAGAATGGAAAGGTTTGCAGGCAATCAGAGTGGTAGGTATACCATTTATATGTAGAATAATTAAGCAGATTGTTAGGCAGGTTGCATACGGCACATCAGAGATGAAACCATCAGAAAGCTGAGACACACTGCATTGCCACGGTCTCCTTTGACGAAGAAAACAATGCATGAACTCAACAAAACTATGGCACGATGTCACTAAAAGCCAGTTTATTGGTCCTGGATGGCAGAGAAGGACTGACTCTTTTGCCCTTTCAAATTCCCCTAAGGAAATTGCAGCCCTGAAAATGGTAATGAAAGCATATTAGCTTTCAATGCTGAAATAGTTTTGAATTAATTCATTAGTATGTTGACATTCAAAACAAACAGAATTCTTTTCCTTTTCCAGTATATTCAAGCTTCCAGTGGATTTAGCTAGCAGTTGTCATGCTCATTAAGCACACATTTGTATTGTTTTTGAAAATGTCATCTAAATATTTAGAATTATAGAGGAACTGACAGTGGAAAAAGCAAATGATTTTCCCCTGAAAGAAGAATCCACTGCTGCCAGGAATTCATCATTT
Organism: Ursus arctos; assembly: GCF_023065955.2. NCBI lineage: Eukaryota > Metazoa > Chordata > Mammalia > Carnivora > Ursidae > Ursus > Ursus arctos. The sequence continues at coordinate 10,556,490 of NW_026622841.1, forward strand.
TGACGTTAGAATTGATGGATTGAATATAATTCCTGTCCAAAGCAATAGGCTAAGAGGTCAAGTATATTTCCCTAAGCCAAGGCACCACAGTGTCATAATGAAATCCCTTGTGTTCTGGGCAAACAAGGTAATGATTTTCTACCTAAAACCTCATCTTTGGGTGATGCATTTTGATTCCTTATTTATTTCAATTAATTAGTTCAATTTCACTTAGAAGTGGTGATATAAAATAGAAAAAAAAAAAACCAAGATGGAATAAACATGGTTATAAGATATGCATCATGATGAAAATGTGTGTTTTATCTACATTCAGGAAAATACCAGAAATGATAAACCCCACCTTATACATGTGAAAGCATTATATTTATAAAGCCAAAATGAAGAATGAAACCCCATATTTTCTTACACTTTCTGTTCTTCATTGTTATTTCTCTTATGTCTCCATTGTTATTTCTCTTATGTCTCCATCAATAAGCAATATTTACCACTTGCTGTTCAGTCAGCATTACTTTGGGTGCTTTTAAGAGGTGAAATGATCCCTGTACTCAAGACATTTATACTTTAGTTAGGTGAATTAGACTCAGGTAATAATAGCATAGAGTAGGAAGCAATTTGAAAATAACATATAAGAATATATAATTTAGCACTAGACAATTTACTATATTATCAAGTACTAGGTGGTAGGAAGGGAGATTTTTCTGAAGCATTACAAAAAAAAGAGTATGGTGCACAGAAAATTATCTTGAGTTACAATAAAATAATTAGTCAAGTGCAATATGTACTCACAGACACGTGTGTATGGCCTCTGAATTTTAGAAATGCATTTCATAGCTGTTTGGAATGGTAAATAGCTCGGGATTGGGTGTCAGGGGACATGTTAAAAGTCCTAGCTCTGTCGGGAGGGCTTGATGGGTGTGGAAATATCAGGGAAAGAGTGACAGTATGTTATAGCTTGATAGATATGAGGGATACTTGCAGACACCATGAATTAATAAGAAGACTTCAAAATTAGTTCTACGATGATCGCCAAAGATTTGGTACAAAAGGCAAAGAACACGTGTTCCCGACAAGATGGCAAGGGTTCAAGATTCCAAAAATATGAGGCAAGGTGCAGAAGCCAGGTAGCAGAAATCTAGAATCCAGCCTAGGAGAATGGTGTTAGGACATCAGGAGAAGTTCGGCGCAGCAAACCACCAGAAGGCAAAATTCTATAACTGTAGATACTTGGCCTCCTCATGGAGGCAAATCTGTCTACTTAACTCTCTCGTGTGGCCATTATAAAGGAAGTATGCATGCTGTGCTCTGATAAACGAGACTATGCTCCACAAGCTGACGCACCTGGGTGCAACTCAGCATCTCCTATTACTAGCTTTGCAATTGAGACAAACCCCTTAATATCTGTAGATATGAGCCTGTTTTCTGTAGGGTTGTGATAATACCTACCTTATAAGTTTGCTTGTAAGATTGAGTAAGAAAACAGGGGCACCTGGATGGTGTAGTTGGTTAGGCGTCCAGCTCTTGGTTACGACTCAGGTGGTGATCTTGGACTCATGAAATCCGGATTGTGAGCTCAAGCCCCGTGTTGGGCTCTGTGCTCAGTGGGGAGTTTGCTCAAGATTCTCTCCCTTTCCCTCACGCTTCTAGTTTTTTCTCCTAATCAGATGTAAATTCAAGCATCACCTCACTCGAGTTTTCCTGACTACTCAAACCTCCTGGGCTGACGTTATCCAGACATTCCTTATATCAATTCCATTTAATTACCTCCGTTTTTACTATCTGAAATTATGATCTTTTCCTTTCTCTCTTTCTTTCTTTCCTCCTTTCTCTTTTATTTTCTGTGACAATAAAAATGTATACATCAAAAAATTTGAATACTAATATGTTTCATCTTCTTTTTTCCTTCCTTCCTTTCTCCTTTTTTTCCTTTTCTTTCTCTTTTCATTCAATATTTCAACAAGTAAGTATTGATGACCTACAATTTGCCCCTCTGATCTAGGTGTTTGAAATTTATCAATGAACAAAACTGATAAAGATCTCTGCTTTCATAGACATTTCTTTAGAGCTCTATTGAAGTTAAAATATTTAGTATGTTAAAATGTAATGAGCAGTAGCAGTAAAAGAAAAAAAATAAAAAACAGAAACAGCTCAAAGATCCCACAATGGAAAAGTAAAAGTAGTTGAGGATTTGCAGGGAGCCCAGGGTGGTGAGCTTCAGGAAGAGTACAAGAATTAATCGGTGTCCAGATTGGGAGAACTGTGTGAGCCATCGTAAGGATTTTTGCTTTAACCTTGAGAGCGTAACAGTTGCAAGGTTTTAAATAAATGATTGGCATGATCTAATTTAGTTTGAAAGAAGCATCTGAGATGTTATGTTCAGAATAGACAGTTGGGTGTTAAATATAAAATCAAAACGACCAGCGAGGAGATTTCTGGGGAATTTCAAGCAAAAAACTACTTGGACCAAGAGGCTGCCAGAGTAATTAATATAAGAAATTGATATGATTGATATAAGATATAGAGAACATATTGTATCTTTTCTATATAATCAAGCTATTTCTATTTGTGCTTATTTTTATTTAATGTATTGAAATTATCTTCTTACAACTTTTGCATTTACAATGTTATTTATTTACAAATATAGTTAGCATAAATTATCTTCTAAATAGACTTTGCATGTGGAAGCAATGTCTCCACCTGCCCTTTTTCTGCATAAATTACTAGCCATAAACTCACTTCCAATTATAAAGGACAAATTGTGGGTCTTGTTTAAAATGAGACAAAAAGGCATAATTTCCCTCTCAAAGATTATTTTACCAAAATAATATTTACCTAAAAAACACGGAACTTGAATGTAATGAATAACTTGATCCTCATATATTAAATAATATTGAATAAATTCCCCCTGTGTTTATGATAAATATCATTTTTATTTTTAAGAGAAAGATCAAACTATTTGATGTTGTTTTTAAGACTGTAGACTTGTAAAAGTGGGCAAAGAGTATCTGCACGAACCTGACCAATGAATCTGACTGCTTCAATATAGCATTGCATTCATGATCATTTGGGTATTATTGTTGCTTGTTTATTAGAAATATCTTTTATAGCAAATGTGCCAGTCATCAGAGTTTTGTTAAAATAATTGTTGAATTAGCATATAACGATCACAAAAGACGGATATAAAATGTCATGAACTATCTGAAAAGAATAAGCAAAGGACCAGTACCATACCTCATCATTTGTAGTGTGACTGATAAAATTTTATCACAAACAACAGCAAAGTGGTTTGCATAAATTCTTAAGTCATATGCATACATAAGAATTCATAATTAAACAGGAAATTTTATAGTTTTTTGGTAATTAATTTACTAAAGAAAATAAAGTCCATCTATAATTCAGCTTTACTTTGATTTTATCACAATGTTGAGCTACTATTTGTAATGCTTTCACACTTGGCAAGGAATTGATTGTGGGATTGTGTTTTTGCAAGTATATACCAGATTTGAATAATAAATTTACATATGTAAGGCACATAATATATTTAATATGAAATAATTTGGAATGGCTACAGTAAGCATAGATTTATTGCAATGCATTTTTAATTAAAGAATTTAAATTTTCACCCAGGTGACTTTAGGGTTTGCAACCCAAGTATGTTTAATATTGCCATTATTAATGATATTTAGAATATGCATTTTCATTTGTTTCAGTAAGTTTTGTTTTTGTAAACAACTCAGCCTTACAGCACATAATTCAGTTTTTGAGGCAGATGCCATTTAGAATATTTCATGTTTCCCATTGAGAAAATATACTAACAAAATCATGTTTTTTATTTACATTGTATCCTGATAAATTATGAGTTATTTAAATGCATTTTAATTTTTATAACAATATCTATTTTTTATATTCTGATGTGAAAATGGCTTTTTTCATATACTGGAATTATGAAAATGTTAATACATGAAATATAAGCTTCTACATGCTGTATTATGTATATTAACTACCTAGACTTGGTTCATTCTAGAAATATTAGTGAATAATGCAGACATTATTACTACGCCTTTGAAAATGAGTATAATTTGCATGCATTTCCTTTTTGGCCAAATATAGGTGAAAAATCAATTTCTAACTCTGTCATATAGTTTAAATTAGCCTACCTATTTCAAAATTATATTTAGAAGTACTTATCATAAAATCATATGTCTAGGGACCCCTGGGTGGCTCAGTCAGTTAAGTGTTGGCCTCATGATTTTGGCTCAGATCATGATCTCAGGGTCTTGAGATCAAGCCCCTTGTTGGGCTCCAGGCTCATTGGGGAGTCTGCTTCTTTCTGCCTCTTCCCTCTTTCTCCCTCTGCCCCTCCACCTGCTTTACTTTCTCTCCCTCTAAAATAAAGAAATCAATCTTTAAAGCAAAATCGTATGTCTATATTTATGTATATCATGCTAGTTAGAAAATAAAGGGGAAAAAGGGACTTACATATAAAGGAGAGGGAGAACAAATATAATCTGTCTTCGAAAAATCTGAGCATTATAATTACATAGAAGTTGGTAGTTAAGGTATAATGAGTATATACTCTTAAAAGAATAAAGTATGTATAAAATTATTTTTATAATAAATAAATAGGACACATATATGTGTGAATATATATTTCAATGATAGGGTTTTTTTTTTAGATTTTATTTATTCAGAGAGAGAGAAAGAGTATGTGTGCGTGCAAGCAGGATACGGGCAGAGGGAGAAGGAGAGAGAATCTTAAGCAGACCACGCCTAGCATGCCCAGCGGGACATGGGGCTCAGTCTCAAGACCCTGGGACCATGACTTGAGCCGTAATCAAGCGTCGGATGCTCAACTGACTGAGCCACCCAGGCGTCCCTTCAGTGATAGGTTTTAATGCATTTCACATAGGCATATGTTATCTTACAGTCTTTCTGTGTGGTAAGGCTGAACTTGTACTCGACTGTTAATAGATGTAATATAAACATACAATGAGCATTTGAGTGATAGACGATAAAGAGAATACGAAGGGATCAGATATGTTGGGGTAGAGGTAGAAGCAGAAATACTGTTTTCGCTGTCAACAGCTATTTTCTTACTAAATGGCAAAACCATTCTTCCCTTTGTTCATATATTCGACATAGAGCAGTGTCTTTCTATGAGACATTGCATATGTGGTCGAGGATGGAGTGGTGAACAAGCTGATGGGAGGCTAGCTCTCACAAACCCTACTGTCTAACGTGACGTCAAATAAATACAGCGGAGAAAGGAAACAGTGTAATGAGGATAGAAATAGGGGTTATTCCCCAAGGATACGAATGGGATAGGAGGAACACTCTGGTTATTTTTAGTTTCTCGAATAATGCAATTTTATAACAATTATTTGAACATGCTAACTTAGTAAATGATTCAGAAGCTAACAGATGAATCTAATTCTCCACTTTGTTGGCGACGTTAAATCTCAGTTCACTCTTTCTAGTTTGAAGTGTCTTCTTTCTATATGTGCCTTTTCCACAAACTTCCATAAGTAGATATTTCCCAAAAGAAAAGCTTAATACTGTGTCATTTAACATAAATGATGTACTACGTAAAATCTGTACATCTCTCACATTAACAATTTTTAAGATTCAGAATAAATATAAATATATGTTATATACATAAGGATTCAGAATATAGATACAAGTGTATAATATGTATATTCAGAATACATATATAATGTATACATAATATATATAATGTAAATATATAATGTATCTGTGTGTGTATGTATATATTTATTTTCCTGAATCTTAAAAATTGCTCTATAATATTAAGAATATGGCTGTATTCTAATTGCACTGGATAACTTTTTCCTAGTTTTACTGTTTATATATGAAGACAGAACAGCTTATTTCAACAAGAACGTGTGTATATTTAATATAGTGGTGATCAAGCAGAACTTTGCTTATAAAATATTTTAATAATATTTTAATGTTTTTGCTTTTTTAATAAAAAAAAGGAAATGCTTTCATCCAAGAATCTTATCTTTATAGTATTAAAAAAATGATCTTAAAACAAAGGGCCAAAGGGTATTTTTGCTTCATTTGGAAATGGATTTCAGTTAAGAAATAACATCCTATTTATCACTATGACTAATGCTTTTCCTAGTATTTTTGTTATCATGGAGGCATAGATTACAAGTCACTAGGCATAGTGTATTCTTTCTAAAATGTTTAATGTAAAGCCTTCTTTATTTATACATATATATTGAGGAATATTTAAATGCTTTAATATTGGCATTTAAAAGTACAACATATAAGAAGCAAAAATTTTAAAAGGGGACTATGTGAATTACAGACTATATTCTTGTAAATTCCATACAGTGACCACTAGAGAGGACTCACCAACGTACCAAACTTATTCTTGATAGTTTGTGCTCAAGATAGACACTGTTCCAGGGCATAACTCTGTTTGTAGGTTTTTGTTGTTGTTGTTGTGTACCTCTTTGTTTTGTTCAGGTTTTTAGAGAAATCATAAAGTCCTCTTGATTACGTAAAGCAAAACGATATTGACGTTAAATAAACAGACTTTTTTTTTTTTAACCTATTGAGTTAGACACTTCATATCAATCTGTGTTCATGCTTACACTCTGTTGCCTTCTACACAGAGATGTGGATACTGTGATGAAGTAGTAAGATCCACAGATTTCTTTACATTTACATTTTAAGATGCAAACCACAATGCCCTCGTTTTATGTGCACCTACGTTCACTACAAACCTTACTTGTAATATGTCAAAAGACTCCTGAGGAGTGTCCTTGAACTTCTCTGAACAGGGCCCAGTGGCATCCAAAGTGGTACTGTCCACATTAAAATGTAAATGAGCCTGCAGTAACTGCAACCAAGATCATTTTATACAGGTGTTTAAATATAACAAGACCTTAAAATCGATCCTTCAGGGATCTCGCCTGTACCGAAGTTGCTGAATTGCATCTAGGCGTAACGCTTCCTATATACGTGGTTTTATTGCTCTTGTGTGATTCTCACTGAACTCTTCAAAAAATATCCTGCTAAATTAAACAAAAGGGCTTCTTACCAAGGCCCAGATGAGTTCTATCTCAGGCCCCTTCAAAATGAGCAAACATAACTTTTAGTAATACTGATTTACTCGACATTTGATGAATATTTATTGAGCAATTATATTAGTCACAAAAAGAAACATGTTTTCTGCCTTAGAACAATTTATATTTATGGAAGAAAAGATTAACATGTGGCATATATTTTTTCTGGCTAAGGAGAGAAATTTATCTTCTTTGTTGTCTTATTGTTATTTTTTTTTATTTCTGATTCATATAATATGTGGTCAAATTGTATGAGCCTCCTTGTCATATGTCACTACCAAGGTGAATTAAATTATCTTCTGGCAGTGTTGTTTCTAGTGCATATTCATAATGCATGATGCATAAAACACTTCCTAATCTTCTAAATCAGATCTTCTACAGGCACAATAAATGTAAATGCAGTCAACCTCAAATAAGATCTCATTTCCAATGAATATAAGAAAAATAGCTTTTCCAAACTGGGTTACTTTATTATCAGTGAGAATGCATGAACCTTATTTTCCCTCTAAATAAAGCCTGGAAAAGGCAAATGAGGACAGAGGATGCCAAGATAAAATAAAAGAGATTTATTCTCTATTATTTGATATATCACTTTTAAAATGCTCATGCATTTCTGGGTCTTGTTACCTTATAAATGTCAAAGAAAGAAAAATAGAAACTGCCTCTGAATTAGCAGCACCTCTATTAACTAGAGGTAAAAAATGAAAGCAAACAAACAAAACGCTCATTTTATTAAGCCAGTCATAATGTATATTTACAGACTTAATTAGCTTTTTGTTAATATATTTTTAAAGTTTCATTCAAAAATTGATGTTTTTAATTAAATATATACCTCTAAGAAACAATCTGAGGCTCATAAAAGTTAGAAAATATTTACCGATAAATTCGTACCCTACCTTATCTATCATCTACCTGTCATCTATTTCTATTATTTATCTACCCATATCTATCCAATTCACTATCTACCCATCCATTTATCCTTTGTTTCTGTAGTTTTCAGAAATTATCCTTTAAGAAAGTCTAGTTAAACTAATTGTTTCCAATTCCCGGGATAATGAGATGCATTCAGGAACAAGATACCACATTGATGGGAATATTTAAATACATTTTTTTAACTTATTCATCAGTATCATACTACTAGTCAATCCCTCCCTTTATTAAACCTCAGGCCATTTTCTTATCTTTATTTTTTTTTAACAGAGCTATTGCTATACTTAATAATAGTCAGAGAATGTAAAGATAGAAGCAGTAGGAGATGCGTGGTTTGGCACTGACCCAATTTGTCCCCCTTAGAATTACACTACCTGCCCTAATGATACAAACCCCCCCCCAACTCAGTCATAATTGGCAGGGTATTTGTAGACTTTGAGAATAATACTCCTTCCTTCAGGTATTCATAAAGTATTCCCAGTATTCCTAGGAGAGCATTAAAACAAGTAATTCAAGCCACCCAATGAACTTTACTCTGTTCCAGACACGTGGACTCTTTGAGGGACTGTCTGACTTTTCGGTGGGCAGTCTCTCGGTGCTTGCTACCCGCAGCCAGAAAGACTGTGCTGACATCCCAGGCTGAAGCCCTGTCTTCTATTGCTGATGTGCTGAACTCTACCCAGTCCATGCCAAGGCTTTAGGCATTACTATGGCTGGATTTATATAAACACAGACATATGTAACGTTAGTCTTGGACATATTTAAGTATTTAGATTAGATATTCAAGGGAAAAAATCAGTAGCTCAATGTCTGAAAGTGTAACCTTTCAAGAAAACTCCTGATGTCTACGCTGGCAATTCTCTTACGCTAAGATACCCATGCCCATGTTGGGGATGGAAAGGATTTAAATTATACAGGCATGTCCACGTTCCTCCTCAGTGGCCATTTCAGAGAGAGCCCCCTGACTACCATGAAATTAGAGAATTCAAACAGGACATGTATTCTCTCCAGAAGAAAAGGAATCTTCCCAGGCTGCCTTAAGAGTTCAAGGTCCTAAATCTAAACCAGAGCCAGTAGCCTTGAGGTGTATCTGGAGCCAACGGCGGCTGTATAGACTCCTCTGTCATTCCCTACTGGATATTTGCTGGAATCTAGACATTCAGAAATATTGCAGAAGGGTGTGCTTGTCAGGAATAGGAATAAAGAAAAAAAAACCAACTTTTAGTACAACTTGCCTGAACATATAATCATATAGTTGATTTTCCAAACATTTGACAGTAACAGCAATCCTATTAATAATTAGACCGGGACTCTTCTGAGTTAACCAGGACCATGACTCCCTAAACATAACAGAGACAAGAAGATACATTGGAGTTCTCTGCTTCGAATCTGCTGGACACTCAGCCTCCGATGTTTTTCCTGGGTCTGTTCAACCTGGCTTCTCTCTGTTTCCCCTCCTTTCACTTCAATTCTTTTGAGAGACTATCATTTTTACTAAATCCAAGTTCATTGGGCTGGGACCCTGACACTCTGCCTACTCATTCCTCATTCTTCTTAAGAGTGGATCAGATCCTATTTAACTCAAATCCTCTCATTGGTTATTGGCCACTGAGCACCACGGGTTTGGGGGCTCAGTGAAAGAAGACACAGATTCTGCATTTTGTGTTTGTTATTGTATCCTTGGTACATTTTACAGTGCTTGCTAAGTGGTTTATATTAAGGAAATGAATGATTGAATACACGCATGAATGTTAGTGCCTGGTAATTTTGTCACTTGCTGTCCTAAATCTGTGCCTCCTCTCTTACATCAAATCTCCTTGAACACCAGTATTTGCATGAATCAATCAATTTGTTTTCGCTTTAAATATCTAAGATTTGGCCTCAGCTACCGCTCTGTGATTATTCAATATAGACCTTATAATTCTCTACGCCATTGGATGTTTAGGATATTGTTCAACCTGACATAGAGGAAAATATTTTATGTCTGAGATCAGAGAAAAATCTATGAGTTCCCATAGAAATGGTGATTAGGACAACATTGTAAGTCACCATGTAGACATCTTGTTTTTATTTGAAACATCACTTGGTAGGAACAGTTTTCAGCATCTTGATGTAACGTTCTCTTATCAACTTTCTGTTTTAATTCCATATGTTGTTACTCTGCCATTTCATCACTCTGTTCATGCCTTTATTTTATGGCTTGTTCACTTTTAAACAACTTTAGATAATCTGTGGAATATAGCAGGGCATATAAAATGGAAAGTGTCTCATCATTTCTAGCATATAGTAAGTACGTAATAGATGCTAGCTTCATTCCTTCCCTTCCCTTGCTATTCTTTTCACTAAAAATCTGTCCTCAGAAAATATTTCCAGCTTATCGCCTGCACCTCTCCATATGAACGTCATCTGAAATGTCTCATTTCTGCTCATATATTGGCCTATATCCTTCCCTTGACTTTTTAGTTTGGTGAATAAAAAACGTTCTGAGGAATTAGGATGAACTAAGGTAACCATATGTGACAGAATGAGCTTTCTTTGTACATGAATATAATTATAACAGAAGTTAATTAATGGTAGAAAATCAATGATAAAAATGCTTACTTTTTAATTACCAGGCCAGATCCATAATGAGTTGGAAGTCAGAGAAAATATTGGTTTGTTTGCTGCGTGTGCCCACTGGCGATGCTTGCTCTTCCGTTGATGAGGTCCGTGGCTAGTAAAAATTAGGTCTGTCCTCTCAAACTCCTTGAAAGTCTATGGATGCGGGATGCCTGGGTGGCTCAGTTGGTTAAACATCCGACTCTTGATTTAGGCTCAGGTCATGATATCAAGGTTGTGAGACTGAGGCTCGCATGGGGTTCTGTACTCGGTGGGAGTCTGTTTGAGATGATCTCCCTCTCCCCCACCTCACACCATGCTCTCTCCCTCTCAAATGAATAAATGCAGCTTAAAAAAAAAAAGAAAAAGTCTACGTATGCTGCTTCAGTTGCTACCATGGCAGTCCCTCATCTCTCACTAGTTTTAGTAATGTCCTCCTTCTCCCAATCCCATTCAGAGTGTCATACCATGTCACAACAAGGCACCTCTGCTCTATGGAAAACCTATAAGTTATCGATCCAGAGAAAAACATTCTGCATCATCTGGTGTGAGCTCACAGAAACCCCTACACGCATTTCCCGTTACGTGCAATCTCATTAGAGATGGCAAGGATTTCTTTCTCTCTTTGACTAGAGAGCCTTAACTCAACTATTTCTGGATACACTGTTGAACGCAGGCATTTTCTGAGATGGGCTGAAATTTTACTAGGTGGAACCTAGCGAAATACACAGCACGCATGCATACTTCAGCTTTTCTCACCAAATTATCCGTTCTTTTTTCACTACCTTTTTCATTATCTTCCCAGAAACACCTGCAATAAGAAGTCAAGACATATATGTCTAAATCTTGCCTTTTCTTTTTTTTAGTTTTTATCATTCTGCGGGATAAAGGAGTCCTAATTTTTTGTTTTAAATAAGTATACACTTATTTTGTATATAATTTTAACTTTTATTCTTCATCTATTATATTAAACTATCAGTTTTTAGTACACCAGATTTGAAGATTTGTTTTGTATGACATAAAGTTTAACATGGACTAAGTTACGCAGATATCAAGCATGCAGTATGAAGAGCATTAATTTTTCTATCACCCAGAAATCTCCTAATGCCGTTTTCTGCTAAAACTTCCATGTTGTTCCGTGTATGGGTAATTGGTCTCTTGTCATTGCTGAGTAGAATTCCATTACGTGGGTATGCTGTAATTTGTTTCTCTGTTTTCCTGCTGATGGACATTTGATTGGTTTCCAGTTTGAACTTATTGTCGGCAAAGTTACTGTAACAATCCTATTACATGGTTTTGTGTGGACATGTGTTTTTCTTGTCTTGAATAGATACCTAAAATGAAGAATTACTGGGTCATAGGGTATGTGTATGTTTAAATTTGTAAAAAACAAAACAAAACAAGCAAACAAACAAAAAACCAAAATCTTCCTAAATATGTTTGCTTTCCCCAAAGTCACTTTACAGTTTTACACAGCACGTAGTAATGTGAGAGAATTCCAGTTACTCAACATTCTTTCCAGAATCTCGTAGTTGCAGTCCATTTAATCTTAGCCATTCTGGTGGGTATATACTGGTATTTCTTTGTAGTTTCTGATGATTTCAAGCAACATTTTCGCGGGGGAGAAGGGCTTACTGATCATTCATCTATCTCCTTTTGTGATGGTACAGGAATGTACCCATTTTTAATTGGATAGGACTTTTGTGTGTATTCCGGATGTGAGAACTTTATGATATATGTGTATTCCAATTTTTCTCTATGGTTTGTGACTTGCAAATCATTTTTAATTTTGATGAAATCCAGTTTATCAGTATTTTTTCTTGCAATTAGTTTTGTTTGGGTCCTTCTTAAGAACTTTATCTCCCATTATTACAAGATTTATCACATGTATTTTTCTCCAGGTCTATGAGTCATCCTGATTTAATTATGACAAGAATTGAGGTCAGGGTTTATTTATTTCCATTCATACATCCAGCTATGCCAAGATAGTTTTTGATGTCTTTTATTTCTTCATGATTTGCAATAGTTTATTAATTATAAATTAATCAACTAGGATTATATATAATTATCTATATTATAATTTATTTTCAAATATAATATGTATTTATATATTATATATGTCTATATCTGTATATACAATCTCTTTCTTGAGACTGTTTTGTTCCTTTGATCTATTTAGTAATCCCTTCAAAAATATCACACCAAATTACTGTCTCAATTACTATAGATTCATAGTTAATCTTGAAATCCATATTTTAAGTTTTACAAGCTTATTCTCCAAGATTTTTCTTGACTATCCTAGGTCTTATGACTTTGGCTTTCCATTTAATTTTTGCAGTCAGTTTATACATACACAGAAAAAGCTGCTGGGATTTTGACTGAGATAACTTTAAATTTGTAGTCTTTTGGGGAAAATTGGATCTCTTAATACCAAGTCTTTATGCTGCACACTTTGTATATCCATTTATTTAATTGGATATTTAAACATTTTTTATCTTAGCAATGATTTTTTTATTTTGCATATAGTGATATTAAATTTTTAAATTAATTTTATTCCTAGATATTTGATATATAGTAATGCTTGTATTCAATTAATATTGCAGCATAACCAATGACCACAAATCCATTATTATCTCCCTGTTCTATAAACCAGAAATGCAGTACAGTATGGCTATATCTTTTTCCCCTTTGGTGGTTTTTCAGCTTTCTCTTTATGGTTTTGTGAGATTTGAATATAACCTGCCTAGGTGTGGTCGTCTATATGTTCATCCAGGAATTCTCTGAGCCTCAGTGGATGGAAGATGAAAAGCCAGGAAAGTGTTATCTCACTCAGAATGTTTCCCTCTTTCCAGGGTCACATCCCACCCTTTTCTGTATGAATTTGGTTAATTTTAGCACTTTCAAACATTTGCTTTTTCTTTTTTGTCTAGAGTTTACAATTGCTATACTTAAGAGGTTTTGAACAATAAATACTATCCAGCCGTTATCATAACAGGAATTTCCAGCTTCCTTCTTGATGTTTAAAATGGTTGGGTGAAAACAAATTACCTTGCAAAATATTTGAATTTCATGGCTATCATCTTTTTTTTTTTTTGTATTACATATCTATCTTGGAAAATGATAGTCTGTCAGACTGTGACTATGATAATTTGGTGATTTCCTGTGGTATTAGTTGTTTCTGATTGAATAGAGGAAAGTAAGTTACCCACAAAATAGCTCAGAAAATAATGTACTCATTTATTTCAAAATTTATTTTTATTATGTAACAAGCTATGTATAGGGCAGAAATATCAGTGGATATTGAGTTAGAAAAACAGTTAAATTATTGGTTTGGATCACTGTATTATAAAAATTCATGAATGCATTTGAATTGAAATTATTTTTATAATATTGATTTTAGTGAAATGATACTATTGTATATTTTTATAACATATATCGATATTTTTCATGTTTTCAACAAAGAGTAACATCACCTTTTACAATCAATCTCAAAAGGCACCTGGGTGGCTCAGCCGGTTAAACATCTGCCTTTGGCTCAGCTAATGATCCCCGGGTCCTGGGGTCCTGGGATAGAGGCCTATGTGCAGCTCCCTGCTCAGTGGGGAGTCTGCTTCTCCTCCTTCTTCTTCCCCCCACTCATGTTCTCTCTTGCATGCTCTGTTCTTTCTCTCAAATAAATGTATAAAAAGTCTTCAAAAAATAAAAAAAAAGAATCAATCTCAAAAAAAAGAAAAGTTTTCTTTCCCTAGACATTACTTTGACTCTAACAGATGGCAATCCATTTTTTTAAAAGAGGGCCCATTTTGTACTTATATTCAGAACATTATCAGTGCTATTGTCTCTAAACATTTTAAATCAATTTATAATATTCAGAATATATTTTCATGTTTTCTCACCCTTCCTAAACTTTTACTATGTACCTACCATGTACCAGTCATATTAATATGTGCTTAAAATATATGAGTGGCTATTTTCACTTGGAAAACTTACAACTCTGTCATGTAGAAAGAAATCATTTTAAACTTCACATCGATTCAGGATAGAAAAGTAGCACCCCCAAAAATAATCTGAGGAGAAATTTTCAATAAAAACAAGCAAATGTATCTGCTTTTAAAAAGAACACCACTCTGAATGTTTGAGGAAGAGTTAAAAACCATTACAAAATAAAATTAGAAATGTATATAAAATACACTAAAAGTAGTAGAAACAAATTGAAAATTTTATTAGTTGATTTCATTTCTGAGTATTTTAAGTTTCTGATATTATAATTACTTTGGAATTTTTTATAAGGAAGCATACTTTCTTGATGTCTTTACTACCTAATGATTGACTTATTTAATTCCTTACAATTTTTACATTTTGGTTAACGGTGTGTAGAGATGGAGGCAGATGGTTTAGAGATGAAAAGTATCAAATTAAGAATTAAAATCATTCTACTAAAGTCAATTCTAGGGTGTTGATTAGGTTTGCATATATGACACATAATATGCACCCACACCTATACACAAATACATGTATTTCCAAAAACGATTTTGCTCTCATGAAAAATAGCGTACTCCAAAATCAAATGCTAATCTTTCAGGAAAAGTGTCATTGATTTTATTTTAATAATCAATTTTAAAAATGAGCTATCAGTTTTGCAAAAAAAAAAAACCCATTACAGATAATTTTTGTCAACTGAAATAATATTTGAAAAAAAGTGAATATTTTTAATATTTTCCCAGCAATAAATTATCAGAAAGATACTGATTTAAAATAGTATTACTAAAATGATATTAATAAAATAGTTGTTATTCAATACTGTTTTCTATTCAACTTGGGAAAAAAAAAATGTTACCATCTTTTTTATCCTCACCCTAAAAATATTGAAATCTATAAAAGCATAATAGTTATGTTACCTTAATTTTATTTCTCCTTGTATATTTATGGTTTGTAATGACTTTAAGGACCTGTGGATAGGGTTTTTCCAGCAGGTAATAATGTGGTTATTTTTTTCTGCCAGGAAGTAATCAACCCTAGGTCATCATTATTTAAATAAGTAGATGATTATATAGCTACAGGGAAAAATAGGATATATGAGGAGAATTTTACTTTTTTTAATGATTGAAGGATATTTTCTTCAACTAATACAAGAAGGTTTTTATTTGTCACCTCTTTACTGAAAGTACATTAGCCTAAGTTCACTGCTGAGTATATACCTAATGGAAGGAATAAATCTTTGAACACCACTGAGAGTACAAATTTGGCTGTGGCCTGTGCAACATCTCAAGGTTAATGGATAGAAAAGTTATAAGTCAATACTAAACCTTCTGCGTCCTTGAGTTATTCAGAAGCATGGATTTTATAACAAAAACTGATTGTATCTCTATTCTAGTTACTGTTACAACTTTGTCAAGGTATTTCACAATTTTGGTAATAAAATTATTTTTCTATATAGATTAGATAATATAAATTTTATAGTCGTTGGAGAATTATGTTAATTATACAGAATCTAGTGTAGTTCCTTGAAATAAAAGCTCAATAGATGCTATCTCTCCCTTTTGTTTCTATTAGACTAATGGTCTCAATGTTTCCAGTACAATATTGACACCTAGTGCAAATAATTTAAAAATAATGCTTATAATATGTTTCTAGGTATACTAATTACCTAATTGACTTTTTAATAATTTTTTGTTGGTGGGGAAAATGCAAAACATAGATTGACTTTACATAATGATTTAAACCTAATTACAAAGATGTTATAAGCTGTTTTGTATTAAATGTTTGTGTCTCCCCAAAATTCACATGTTGAAATTCTAACCCTCAGTGTGATGGTATTTGTAGATAGGACCTTTGGGAAGTAATTCGGTCATGAATATGGAATCTTCATGAAATGGATTAGTGCCCTTATAAGAGGAAATGCAAGAGAGCTTGCTTCTTTTCTTTGCTGTCTACCATCTAAAGACACAGCCAGAAGGGGCCATATACAAACAAGAAAGTGAGCTCTCATCAGACACCAAATCTGTGAAGGTATTAGGAGGTGGAGGATTTGGAAGGTGGTTAGGTCATAAGAGTGGAACCCTCATGAATGAGATCAGTGCCATTATACTAGGGACCCCAGAGAGGTCCTTCATCCCCTCTACCATGTAAGGACCCTCGGAGAGACCAGCCATCTATGCACCAGAAAGCAAGCTCTCACAGGAGGACATCAGATCTGATGGTGCCTTTATCTTCGACTTTCCAACCTTCAAAAATGTGAGAAATAAATGTTTGTTACTTAAGCCACCCGGTCTATGGTATTTTTGTTATGGCAGCCGGAACTAAGACAGAAACACTACCAAAAATTAGTACCATGAGTGTTCTTTAAGGAGAATCCCTATTTGGGCTCTGAACGAAAGAATGCTTTCAACAGATCGTGTACTTACAGTACACTCAGAAAGGAAAGGATTCCAATCACATATTAGGCTTTGGGGCTTCTACCCTATGAAATATCATGGTACAAACTTGGCAGCCTGAGCAAACAGACTTGGTGTTCAAGCACAATGCTCATGTGAATATCTTGAAAGAGAATTTTCATTTTTGCTTTTCAGCTGTCATCTAACCAGTGTCCCATCGATGCTAAAATTGGTCCATAATAATTAAAATGAGCTTTGAATCTTTGCTCTAGGGTAAAAATAGTTACCCAAATGACCCTGTGTGGAGCTGCAATGGGAAAGCTGAGGTAATGACTTTCCCACTTAACCTTCTTCCACAAGAAAAACTCCATTTTCATTTTTGTATATTCTGGCTCTCTTCATAAGTTTATGCATAACGAAAGGATTCTGATGTATTAAAAAAATGTTAAAATCTGTTTCAGAACATCAACTAAAAAAGTATATGAAAGTACATAGACCAAACAGCTTAATATGTATGGAAATAATCAAAAAGAATCACTTTATCCTCATATTTTAAGGTGCATCAATTCTTAATACACTGTTTCAAAAGAAAATATTTTCAAATTTTTCATTCCCAGATTGTAAAATTATTTGTTTAGTAGAAGTTGGCATCATGACCAAACACTATTATTATTAAATCGAGCCATCTACTCTTGTCATTTTTATAGATTAAAAATGATAGAATGTTGAGTGCTTGCTTCAGCAGCACATATACTAAAATTGGAACATTACAGAGAAGATCAGCATGGCCCCTAGTCAAGGATGGCATGCAAATTCATGAAGCGTTCCGTATTTTTTAAAAGAAAAAAATGCTAGAATGTTGACAATCTTATATGACTCCTACTGTGCCCTACTATGTTCAAGAACAGAGGTACGTTCTAATTGATATAAGGTGGTATCTCATTGTGGTTTTGATTTGTATTTCCCTGATGGCTAGTGATGTTGAGCATTTTTTCATGTGTCTGTTAGCCATTTGTATGTCTTCTTTGGAGAAGTGTCTGTTCACGTCTTCTGCCCATCTTTTGACTGGGCTATTTGTTTCTTGAGTGTTGGATTTGAGAAGTTCTTTACATATCTTGGGTATCAGCCCTTTATCTGCAATGTTATTTGCAAATATCTTCTCCCGGTCTGTGGGCTGTCTCTTAGTTTTGTTGACTATTTCTTTTGCTGTGCAAAAGGTTTTTATCTTGATGAAGTCCCAAAACTGCATTTTTGCTTTTGTTTCACTAGTCTTTGGAGATGTGTCTTGAAAGAAGTTACTGTGGCTGATGTCGAAGAGGTTACTGCTTATATTCTCCTCTAGGATTTTAATGAATTCCCATATCACATTGAGGTCTTTCTTTGAGTTTATCTTTGTGTATGGTGTACAGGAATGGTCAAGATATTAAAAATAGAGCTACCCTAAGACCCAGCAATTGCACTACTAGGTATTTACCCCAAAGATACAGATGTAGTGAAAAGAAGGAGCACATGTACCCCAATGTTCATAGCAGCAAAGTCCACAATAGCCAAACTGTGGAAGGAGCTGAGATGCCCTTCAACAGATGAATGGATAAAGAAGATGGGTACATATATACAATGGAATATTACTCAGCCATCAGAAAGTATGAATACTCACCATTTTCATTGACATGGATAGAACTGGAGGGGATTATGTAAGTGAAGTAAGTCAAGCAGAGAAAGACAATTTTCATATGGTTTCACTCGTATGTGGAACATAAGCAATAGAATGGAGGACCAAGGGAGAAGGGAGGAAAATCCGAAGGGGGAGAAATCAGAGAAGGAGATGAACCATGAGAGATTCTGGACTCTGGGAAACAAACTGAGGGTTTCAGAGGGGAGGGGGGTGGGGAGGAGGGTAACAGGGTTATGGGTATTAAGGAGGGCACATGTTGTGATGAGCACTGGGTGTTATACATAACGAATGAATCATTGGACAATACGTAAAAACTAATGATGTACTATACAGTGGCCAACTGAACAAAATACATACATACATACATACATAAATACATAAATAAGAACAGAAGTACCCATGCACATAAAGGAAGCATTCCAAATTGTGATGGTGGGGCACATTTGGGAGAAGATACACAGACAGGTGGCACATAACGTTGTAGCTACCCTTCAATGCAGTTTCTTAAATATGAGAATGGGAGAAAGAGACACACAGACAGACAGACAGGCCAGCTGGGCTTTCACAAAGGTTTAGAGGAAAAGAATTTTGGGAAGGACTTAAGACCAGGCTGAAAGGTCCACAAAGGCTGGCAGAGAAACTAAGCTGGATGTGGTAGGAGAGAGAAAACTGGTGGAAGGTTCTTGACACAGACACAGGTCCTGAGCATATATGGATTTTATTTTGTACGTGGGCACATACATATTTTGGTGAATTAAAAGTAAGAGGTAGAGTTATATGAATGCGGGTAAATTCATATAGATGCAGTGTATTCATCATCACCTTAATTTATAAACCTGCCATCCACATAAATGAGGCAATTAGCTAGAGACATATCACGGACTCATCTCTGATACAGAGGTCAGAGAAAATATTTTCGTCAAATTCTTTATTTTTAGGCGCTTGATGTACATTAAAACACCGTGTCATTTTATCTCCTTTTTATGACATTGAGGCTCATCTCTATTAAGATTCTTTAAATTGAGTATTGTTTTTAATCCAATCATAAAGTGGTAGAAAAGATATGCATTGAAAAGTTTATCTAAGGTAATATTATAAGCATGAAGAATTAATGGTAAAAATTCTTACATTTTTAGTCTAAAGAACAAACTTCCCAAAAGAAATTTTGCAAAAGTAGAAGAGCACTCTTTGAGCAAGAAGGTATTTTTCCCCCTAACTTTCCAAATTTTAGTCATGCTACCTAAATCAATAACGAAATATTTTAGGAGATGAACTGAAGCCTCCTCAAGGCACTATTGTGTTTTTGTCTTTTTTTTTTTTTTTCACAAAACAAAAACTGTTCATTTAAATTGATCTAAATACATGTAAGTCAGAGAATGCAGGGAAGTTAGATGACACCTTCTGGCTTTCATTTGATTATTGCATATAATTATGAAAATTCAAAGCCATTCTTTTTATTACGTATTACATACTACAACATTTCTTTCTTTGCTATATTTCAGATTATTCATTTCTCCTAGTTAGCTTTAAATATTAAGACTTTATGACATTCTTATTATTCATTTTCTGGTCCTCTCCCTGTCCCCAGTCCCATTCCATGTATTCAAATATTGGAATGTAAGATTTCTCTTCAGGTTTACCAGTGACTTAACCATAAGCAAACAAAACTTTTTACGATGAATTTTTCATTATGAAAACAATGGGAATAGTGAGCAAATAAAATAAATGTCAATTATATTTGGACTTTTTTGTAACTTGTGTATTATATTTATTTTCTCCCTTTGGTGTGGGATAGTCTTATAAATAAGAGACTATATGAATAAATGAACATTAGAGATGTGCCATATCTATAATAATTGTTAAAAACTACTACAGATACATTCAACAGAAATACCATGCTACGCCCCCCTTACATTAGAAAAATCTAACGGTGTTCGTAAAACTCGCTCTTATATCTTGTTTTTGACACTAATGGGAGTTTTCAGTAAAGACTTCAAGTCCAATTGATGCATGAGCCTAGTAGTTCCCCTTAATTGTGTTTGTAAATTCAATAGCTATTATAGAAAGAGACATTCTTGGCTGCACTTTACAAAAATTATTATACCTCCTAGACCATACTTTATTCATTCTTAACTTCTAGGTGTTTTAAAACTGTCTTGTGTTAAGAGTAACTCAGAAATGTATACTTGACTCTCACAGACTTTGGAAGGCTTTTGTTCTGTCACATGTTCCGCTGCTCAATACATTTTGTCTAAATCTAACATAATGGTGTTGAAAGTCTACCATAAAAGAATGAAGAAAATTGTTTATAAATAAAAACACAGTAAGATAAAGAGAACTGAATATTGTGTTCTGGAATATTTTGAAATGAGTTCCATCTTAGTTGAAAGATGAGAAGTATTTAAGTTATTGTTACAGATGTATATCAATAATATTTATTATTGAATATGAAATATTGACCTTTGTCCAATATTGGGGAACATTTTAGTCTTAGATTCTCTAAAAGCATTTTCACTGTCTGCATAAATACATATCATTAGTCAAAATTGAAAAATGAATTAAAAAGGAAAATGTTGGTATGTTGGAGGAGCCATGTCACTACTCAGAAACACATATTTCCTTTTTTTAAAAAAGATATTTATTTATTTATTTGACAGAGAGAACGAGACAGCCAGCAAGAGAGGGAACGCAAGCAGGGGGAGTGGGAAAGGAAGAAGCAGGCTCCCAGTGGAGGAGCCTGATGTGGGACTCGATCCCAGAACGCCAGGGTCATGCCCTGAGCCAAAGGCAGACGCTTAATGACTAAGCCACCCAGGCGCCCCCACATTTACTTTTTTTTAAAATTTAAATTCAATTAGTCAACATATAGTACATCATTAGTTTTCGATGTAGTGTTCAATGATTCATTAGTTGTGTATAACACCCAGTGCTCATCACGTCACGTGCAAACACTTCCTTTTGCTATTGCCTCTGGTTGGCGCCGCCTGGTTGCCTCTACAAGAGCCACGTTGCCCTCATCTTGTCCGCTCTGTAAATTGACCACTGAGGCTATCCTCTTGGTCTCATATGATGAACACTCAGAAATAACTGGTTATTTTTTATAAGAAACCCAGCAGTGGGAAATGTGGGGGAAATTGATCAACCTCAAGACTTTTCTGTTTCCCTAAACATGCCATACTTTGATTTCTCTATGATGACACAGGAAAATCTGCTAGGCAATTCTCTTCCAGAATTTAAAATCATAGGTGGTATGCCCAAGGCCTTATTTGCTGGTTTTGTTCTGAAACATTTCATGCTTTTCTATGACCTCCCACTTCAAGAATCATCTAGGAGGGAAATGGGAAGACTTGAGAATATTGTCATCTGATCTCTTGCCCTCCCCTCCACTTCAGACTTCCACTGTTTCAGGGGCGGGATTTATCCATTAAATCTATCCTTGTTCCTTTATTTCATATGCCTTTTTATCAATTAGGGGTGCTTTTGGCTATGTTTTTTGTCTGAATACCCTAAAATCTAAGGTAAATGTTTGTGTGATAGTGATTTTCTGAGAGGGATTCAGTTCCAAGGAAGAAAGAGTGAGGAGACAAGGAAGAGAGATGGAGAGAGGAAATCTGTTAGAGAATTTGTTGTGAAACTAAGTACAACATTAATACCATCTAGACACCCATTCTTGCCAGATTTCTAGAGATTCTATGAGTACGTATTCCATGGTAGTGAGAAGAGTGTAGTGTACTGCACTCGAGGTGGGGCATGTGGAGTTTTGCTGAAGCATGACACAAGAGATGAAGAGTAATGACAACAACAGCATCCTTACAAGTAGCAACAGACATGGGAAAAATAGCAACCCAGCTTCACAACACGGGATGCATGTTATCCTTTAAAAGCCCACTCTGGCTGGAAAGAAAAGATTCATGAATCTGGACTGATACATAACTGAATCTTTTTTAGTCTGCCATTGGTATAAAGCAGATCTACTTGTATGCTCTGAAGATACTAGAATTTCACCAGGAAATTAGATGCCCTGATGGTTTTTCCCTGTGAAAAAAGGAAAGATCAAACTCTTTAATGTTGTGGCTAGTTGTAATCTTCTAAATCAAGTATTAGCAAGTTAGGCCAATGGCCAAATACAGCCCCAGGACTGTTTTTCTGTGTCTCTGAGCAAAGACTTTTCATATTTAAGGATTGCAGAGGAAAAAAAAAAAAAGAAAGAAAGAAAAATCTATGATAGAGACCCATAAACTCTAAAATATTTCCAATATATAACTTTTTACAGAAAAAAAATCATCAACCCCTGTTCTAAAAACACTGTAAAAAGGGTGGCAAGGTAAGCTATAGACCTCATTACTACAACTGGTGCAGATTATGTAACTAATTTTCATCATATTTTTTTTCCACCTTTAGTTAGTCTGGGTTTCTTTGCCTTGTTGGGTGATCCAGACCTTCATCCCTGAGAGTCTGATACTGGTTTTCTAAACAAAGGAATCACTTTCCAGAGAAGGGAAGTTCTTTGTCCATTGTCCTCCATGGTCATATATGAATTGGGAATTGGATGGTCAACCACATGAGAATCATGTTCAGTTTCCATTGCCTAATGGAACAGATCTGGAGCTTAGGGTCATTTTAGGGGGTAAACATATGTGTTAACTCTTCAGAGTGAAATTTTTTGATCAACATTGTTTTCTCATTTATTGAGACTCCCAAATATTTACATCTGGTCAATTTAAAGTGTTAAAGGCTTAAAGCCAAATGTCTAAAAACAGTCTACAAGATTGATTTTCTTTCTTTCTTTTTCTTTTTCTTTCTTTCTTTCTTTCTTTCTTTCTTTCTTTCTTTCTTTCTTCTCTTTCTCTCTTTCTCTCTTTCTCTCTTTCTCTCTTTCTTTCTTCTTTCTTTTTGCCACTGACTTCTATGCTCTGTTACTCCTTTAGCCATTAAGTTAATAGCCTCTGCCCTGGACAATTCAAACAAGTGCCTTCGATGGGGAAAAAACATCATTAATATAGTCTTTGCCAATTTCCTTACCCCCTTTATCTGGAAGAGAATAATTAACAAGTAGCATGGAAGTAAATTGGAACTTTAATCCTATCAATATTTTCTCCTGATAAAGACTGTATCTATCTATCTATCTATCTATCTATCTATCTATCTATCTATCTATCTATCATTTTCCCCCCCACTGCTTCCCCTTGGATGAACCAGAGTTTAGGATACGGAAAGTGGCTCCTGCTTGCTTTTCTCCATAACATCAAAAAATTCCCTAGCGTTGGGTCTTTCCCTTGAGGATTCTATTAGGAAAGTTTTAGTTGCTCCTAGTAGAAATTCATGTGAAGGTGACCTAAACAAGTAAAGATTTCCTTTTCTCACTTAATAACTCTGGAGGTTAGTCCTCACTGATGTTTTTCTCCAACTTTCTGCTCTGCTTCATTATAAATATTGACTTTTTTGTTTTAATCATATTATTTTGTTATGTACATTTTCACATATAACCACATTACAAAGAAGGAAATTGAGATATTGTGAGATAGGACTTTCTTCTTACCTGGACACAACCAAAATTTTTCCCATAAGTCCCTAGAAAACAATTCCTCACACATCACTAGATTGCTTTGGGTCACATCCCCCTCACCTCCCTCAAGCAACTGGGAAAATGAGTAGTTGTCATGATTGGCTAAGACCAATGGTGATTTGCTGACTGGGACAGAATTAGAGGCTACCCTAAACAAAGCTGAACTATTGTTAGTAAGAAACTAAGAGTAAGGGTCTGATATGTGGGATCTGCTTCAGTAAAAAAATTTTTTTTTCTGAGTTCACTGGGATTACTTCTTGATATGTAAAGATAAGCTCCTAGAATTAGAAAAAGCCCGTTTCTCTCTGGCAAAGCCTCACTGATAAGATTGTAATCACAGTATGAAATATGAAAGCATCGAAATCGACAGCTAAAAACTGAGCAAAAAATTTATTGTTATAGCCATTACTGCTCTTTCTCTGATATACTAAAACACATTGATTTAGTGGTTGAAGAGCCAAACAACATTATGAATTAAAGAAAATAAGAACATCTTATTTCATTTTTTCAGAATATTATACCAATTACTACGACTTAATGACTGCCAAGTGACAGGCAGTATAACTTGAAAATGAGAATTATATTTGAGAATAATTAATTTAAGAGCCAGTTAATTTTTCATCATTAGCACATCCTTTGAGTTGTCCTAATAGAAGTGAAGGAAATTCATTTATTAATTATTATATTGTCACCTGGATACGGTTATGATAATTTCAAAAATAAATAAATAACAACGACAACAACAACAACAAAAAAAGCCCAAATCCTCCCTGTGTATAAATAACATTCTGTGGACATGAAAGTAATATTATATGCAGCAATTAAAATCTGACCTTGACTTCATATCATCAGAATTTGTTCAGTTTTTCTAGGCTACAATAATGCCAGATTTTAAGGGACTTGTTTAAGACATAGACTCAGTTTGTGTTTAATATTTTAATGTAATTACATTTAAAAATATATTTTTAGAAGTCATAAAACAGAATAATTATACCACATTATTATGAGGCTATCTACATTTAATTTGACTGCTTTCAAAATATTTTCCAAATACCTTCTATTTCTCTGAATGTTAAAAATTCTTGCAACGTGTCCTTTAACTTTTTTCTTCATGTATTTATATATGTCAGAAGCATGTAACTGAATGTGTGCTGATTGGAAAGATTTAATTTGATGGGGTAGTGGAGGCAGATTTTTACCTCTACCTTTTTAGAGCTTTTTGGCTTGGTCAGGAATTAAAATTGACATAAGACATGTCAAAGGAGAAAAGTGTACAAGTTTATAGAAAGTCTTATGTGATATGGAAGCTCTCATAAGGACTAAAGACCCAAGGAAATGGAATCTTCATGCTCTGATAGCAGGTTGAACAAAGACAAACAATTATGGAAAAATATCTAAACTCTGTGGGGAGGCTAAAGAAAAAGAGTTACTCTAACAAGTTCCGTTCGTATAGAATCCTATAGGTCTCAACTGATGATATGAAGGTCACTTTCCTTCTCATCTAGGGAGGGTATCTTTCATATAGAAATTTCATCTCCTGCATTCGGGAATAAAAAGGAGGGTCAGAGTGGCCTTCTTGTATCTGCCATTTCTCAAGTGACTTTAATTCAAAATAATCAATCTGCCAAAGCAGCACATTTTGGTGTACATACTTTGAATCCCTTCAACATTCATGTTAATATAAGTTGTGGTTTAATTCATATGTGGTGACAGACAATGGCATGAAACGGCTGGACTATAACTCTTATATAATTTGCTCATGTGATAAATGTTA